>NW_027411592.1:1250000-2500000 GCF_049639745.1 Rhodnius prolixus | reverse complement strand
TAAATTATGATTTTCATGAATTTTTTTAAAAGTAAATTCAAAAATATAATAATAATAGCTATCATTCAATAATTTCATTCATTTATAATAATAAAACTTAATAAAATTTAAAATATATTGGTATTTTTTTTTTACGATTTTTCACAAATATTCGTGTATTTTTTTTTTTAGGGATTTTTTGTATTATTTTTTTTTTGTTAAAAAAAAAAAATCACGATTCCCAAAACAATAAGATTTATTATATAATAATATTATAAACAAAAAAAAAAATTGTTACGCCCTGCCCCTCAGCTTAAAATATATATATATTTTTCACTAACATAGTTGATAAAAATCACACCATTAGCCATACAACAAATATTGGTTTTTCCTTTCAAGGGATGTGCTGATAAAAATGATAAATCCCCTATTTGCTTGGTGGAATTGAGAAGGCTTTCTGCTCCAAACCATTACTCAGAATTACGCTGCTGCTAAGAGAAATCCTGCACAAACTCGTGCTTGTGTAGCAGGTCTTCCTGACCACCAAGTTTTTGTCTACGTTGGGAGGATTGATGCCGCCTCCTCTCTCTATATACCATTCTTAGTGGAATTGGAGATTACAACATAAAGACTCTTTTACAACGGCATTGTGATTAATAGATGGGGGGAATTGGTTAGGGGGAAATTGTTCACTTCCAATTTCTAAATTCGGTTCTAAAGAAAATATGTGCTCGAGTTTTTCTTTTTTTTTACTCTAGATAGTGGGATAAGAACAATGGGAAAATTTTGCCATCGAACTCTTAGCTCATGGAATTAGTTGAACCAATACGTGATCAGGTTTTTGGAAAATATTTAGCGTAGAATTCGATGTTCGTGTTATAAACACAGGATAGATCAAACAATCGCAAGAAGGGATGTTTCAGTGTTGGATTGGTAAGCCTGTTTAGTTACTGCATAATGGTGGCCAACATAACCAACACAAGAAAAAATTAGTTAGGGGGCGACAAAAGATTTATAGCCACTTCCATTATCTTTACTACTTTTTTTTAAAAAAATTCTTTAATCAAATAGCAAAGGAGAAATTAAGATACGAATAGAATCTAGGATTTTTACTGAATCCAATTAACAAAAAAAAAAATATATATTTATATATACGCATACAATTGACGATCTTTTTAAAATAATAAACACAAAAAAAAGGTCGCGATTACTTAAATTCCAAATTAATAATAATAATAATCGGTTTTAAAATAAATCATAATAATAATAATAATAATATAAACAATAATAACGATTATTTATTTTTTAAATTATTTACAAAAATGTCTCTCTCACCTTTTTTTCAATACATTATACAAACCAAAATGGTTCGAGAACAACCAAGTGGTGCTGCACACAATCAACCACCACTGGAAAACATCATTCCTGGTCAAAGGGAAATATACAAAAAAATGCTTGTTTTAATCGATATCCTGCACGATTATTTTTTTTAAATCAAATTTCGTATCGATCAGTACACAATATCGATGGTATAATTTTTGTAACTAATCAAGTTCTAATAAAACATCTGTTTTAGAAATAATTTTGCACCGATACTTAAATCGTAATTTAACGGGGGGAAAAAAAAGAATTCTTTACCAAGGATTATGTTGAGTTCAGACTAGGTACAGACAGGCGCATTTTTTTTTTCTTTCTTTTTTTTTTTAGCAATCTTGGGATAAAAGATAAAATAAACGGTTTTTTTTATTAATGAATGCAGAAGAGGATTGCGACTTTTTATACATCCTGGAATATAATAAATTTCTACGAGAAAGTAAATTAGATCTTGGTGATGGGTGAAATATGTCTGGGGAAAAAAAAGGGAATTTTAGGGAATAGCCTCCCACAAGCATTTTGAGAATCAATAATTCACGTTGTGAGGAACGAGAAGAACTGGTGCCGCCTTAAATATCCTTTATTTAAAGATTTGATTTATTAGAAAAAAAAGAAAAAAAAAAAAAGATAGGATCACAAAAACCTAGGTATGGCAAAAAACAATTCTGGAAGGAGTGACCTAACCTAAACTTTGTGAGATTTTCCTAGGAAGGAAGGGAATCTTGTTGTTACCATTAGTTTGCTTTAGAAGAACTCTTTATCCATTTTTATCCAAGAAAAAGTACCAGTATTATGTATTTAATAAAGCGGCTTCACCTCCATCCAATATATATAATTTTTTTTAAAGTATAACAAAAAACTAAAAAGAAAAATAATTAATTTCTATTTATTTTTATTAATTGAAAATAAATTGATTTTATCCCGGTATTTCGTTCATACTGTAGATCGTGTTCCACACTATATTTATAAATCTTACGCCTCGAAAAAGTAATTTTATATATATATATATATATATATATATATATATATGATTTTGTTTAATAATAATATTTTTTATTTATACACTTTTTTTTTATATATATAAAAAGAGAGAGTTCTTTGTATATTTATATATATATATATATTATTTTCAGGATGTAGAACGGCGGTGGTTGATGATATCGCAATTTGGAAGAAGATGGAGTAGAAAACAAAATGAAAAGTTGACAACAGAAAACTTCACTCACAGAGATACGCGCACTTTATCTGTAAAATCTTTTCTTATTTTTTTTTGTTTTTTTAAATGCTTGTAGCTAGCAGGGCCGGATTATTGTTGTTACTGTGATTATCACTGGATGTTGTTGTGGTGGTGGTCGTCGTAGATACAGCAGGATTACTGTTGTTATCATCATCATCATCATCAAGACGTTTTATAATGAGGTGTGGTGGTGGTGGTGGTTGTTGTTGTTGATGTTGATAAGGATGTTGATATAAAACATTATTTCCCTTTCTTGTTGTTGTTGTAGTAGTTATTGCTGCTAATATCTGCGGTTGTTGCTGAGATTGTTGTTGTTGTTGTTGTCCACCGACTACAGTTGCTGCTGCTGCTGTTGTGGTTGTTCCTCCTCCATTGTTGCTATAATATCGCCAACTACCTCGCCAACGTCTATGAAATGGAAATAAATTAAAAATATTACACTGATCAAGCTTTTAACTAATACAAATCATCTTCACACTTGGTCTTCCAATATGCCAAGTCCAATTTTTGTATCTGTATAATTTTAATTTCATTTTTTAAATGCTGCAAAAATTGAGAATGATCAAAATAGCGGTAATGTTAAACATCAAACCAAAGAAAATGGTGAATTTTAAAAACTAAAGTTCTATTAAAAAAGACAGCAATGAAAAATGTTACAGGAATAATGGTGATCTTGTAAGATAATCGATTTATTGTTCCCCAACATCCCCCTAATTAGCATCTCCTAAACAGACTGTCTAGTTCCGCCACAGTATCCTAAAAGTTGAGTTTGAGGTGCTTAAAAATTTTGAAAGAACAGAAAAAAAATCGTCGCAACATATTCATTATAAATTCTTAAAAGTTGTACAACAAATACAATCTTCTAGTACGAACAGAGTATATATTTTCAAAAAAAACTAGTAAAACGACTACTAAATTTGAATTTTTTGGGGAAAAAATGATCAGATAATTCAAATGCACGGTGTGGCTATTAAATAACGAAACTGATGCTGCTGCAAAAGAACTATGCATGCGTCAAAACCTAACGACCAACAGCTGTGCAGCGAAAAGCCTTCCTCTTTCGATTGCAGCGCAACAGGAGTTAGTAGAGAAATCTTTCTGACCGGAACCGTCGTTTGTGTAAAGTGGTGTTAGTTTCGTTTTGCCGAAAACATGATACTACCACATGTAGTACAGCAACGAATTGTCGTGAAATTTCACATCAAAACTTGAGATAAAACCGCTACTGAAACTTGATCTTTTATTAAAAGAAGTTTATGGCGATGAATGTTGAATCACGTGCGCAAGTTTTTGAGTGGTTCAAGCGTTTCCAAGATGGCCGAGAAGACGTCGGAGATGATGACCACCCGGGTCGCCCTTCCACGTCCAAAACGGATGAAAATATCGATTATAATTAATCAACATTACTAGCGTGAGATACTTGCTTAACTCCGTGAAAGAGTAAAGAAAAAAGTCACGGAAAAACAA
Organism: Rhodnius prolixus; assembly: GCF_049639745.1. Classification (NCBI taxonomy): domain Eukaryota; kingdom Metazoa; phylum Arthropoda; class Insecta; order Hemiptera; family Reduviidae; genus Rhodnius; species Rhodnius prolixus. The sequence continues at coordinate 2,495,943 of NW_027411592.1, read as the reverse complement.
GTCACGGGGGTTCTCCATCAAGACAACGCGCCGCCGGCTCACACTGCATTGTCTGTCACAAGACGTTTCTAGCCAAGTACAACATCCTAGTTTTAGGGCCCTGACCTGGCCCCATGTGACTTTTATCTGTTCCCCAAAGTCAAATCTGCATTGAAAGAAACACGATTTCAGCAGTCGTTGAAGCTGCGAAAGAAAAAGCAGCACGCGTCATGCAGGAGCTCACAGAAAAATACTTCCAGCACTGTTTCAGAACAATGGTAAATTCGCATGGATTCGCATTTAGGGATAAAGGATGGGTGTATATTGAAGGTGATAATAACTAAATTTGTATAAATTTAAAATAAAATGTTTTACAGCAATAGACTCATTATTTAATAGCCACACCTCGTAATTAGTACTTAGTGCAAAGAGTATAGAAGATTAACTAGAAAATTACACAGAAAAGTAAGAATTTTTGTGAAACATATTACGCTTCAAGTATCACATAGATTTTGTGACTTATTGTCTCTGGTCCCCAGGTGAACGGCCTAACTTTGAAAAATCCTTACCAGAACTTACCTGGCAGTTTCTTTACTTTATTGATAACTTCTTTTTAAGCGCAGATGACTGACGAATCAAAAACGAGCAGAGGTAAAGGGAATTTATAGTAGGAAAGGAAACGTATAAATAAACACAACAAATGTTTTACCTACCTAGTAAAAGATCAGGACGTTGTTTCGTCATCGGTGTCGTCCTGTTCTGACAGAGAGACAAAGAATGATTGCAACGAAGCAAGTGCTACTCCTTTGCCGGCATGTTCTACATCGCATATATGTTCATCCTGAGGTGGATCTTTCCATCGTAGGAACGCATCCCGAGATATCGTGCCGTTTTCATATAATATTTGAAATGTCTCTAGTAAAACACCTGGAAGAAAAAAAAAAATTTTGTTCTAAAGAAATTGCTAAATCGAAGATCCTTGTAATGACCATCAAGGTAATATTCAAATTAGATCAGTTTTGGTAATTTCTTTTTTCAACTCAGTGATCCTTTAGATCAATTCAGAGAGAAGATTAGTCTATAAATCATCATGTTTGTATTTTAGTTAATATTAATTAAAACATATTCAAGAAATGAATACACACTCAACAGCGAAAATTTTTATCCACTCAACAGCTGTATTATTTAATTCTGTATTAAACCCTGCTGCTTGCAAAATTTTACATTTTTTTGGGGGTGTTAAGTAATAACAGAAAAATTGAATTCATTCGCAAAAAAAAAGAAGCCTAAAATCTGTTTACTTTGAGAGGTGGTGGTCCTAGGTAGGATACACGTGTATTGAGACACGTGTCTGCAGCTGTATGGGGGCCGAACTTCTTTCATCAGTTCATACTTGCCCACGTCACCCATTCTTTATCACAAACAAGACGATATTCTAATAAATCTCCCAACCAAATAACATGAGAATATTATTATTATCTTCTAATATTTAGTCGAGTATGTGTATTCATTTTGTAATTAATAAAAGTTCATACCATTTTAAATGAATTAAAATACAAAAATAAATAAAATAAAGTACTCACTAGGTGCTTGCACGAGTTCATTAACTAGCAGATTTTGAATAGAATATAAGCAAGCCAATTCTCTACCTTCATCGTTGTCAACGAATTTCTTAATTAATTTTTCATTTTTTAATAATTTCGAACCAGAAAACTTATCTCCTTCTGTAAATAAAAAAATAATTACAAATTAAATCAATAACCAATCAATCAGATAACTAAATTAATCTATTTATTTAAATAAACAAGTCTTGATGATGTTCAGTAAAACTTACTTAAAGAAGCTCTAATTACGGCTCTGGTTAACGCTTTTATAAAATCATTCTCTTTAGTCTTTTCTCCTACGTTCGCCTGTTGGGACAATAATTAAGATAATTTACTTTTTTTTTTAACATAAATAAGTAAAACAAAAAATATGCACAGAAATTACGTCATGGAAAAGAGTAATGACATCCAAGATGGCAAACCAAGTCATAAATTATGTTAGTTTCATTTTTTTTACGTCATGGAAAAGAGTAATGACATCAGATGGCAACCAAATAATAAAGTTTCATTTTTTTTACGTCATGGAAAGGAGTAATGACATCAGATGGCAAACCAAGTCATAAATTATGTTAGTTTCATTATTTACCTCTATTATCAAAGTATTATTATTATTTGATTTATTTTTTTAAATTTCAATTATAGAAATAAAAACAAAGATAATAATTGGAAAAAACAAAAAATTGATAAAAATAAAAGTGAACAATGATTACATAAGCTAATACCATTCTCAAATTCAATAAATATCGATGGATACAGATCGATCCAGAACAGTCTCGAAAAAAAACTTGATTAAAAACAAGTCTCTTCAGGAAAGATTAGTTGGGGGAGATGGGACAGAGAAGAGGAAAAGTTTTGGTACGAAGTATTTATACAATATTTAACCTGAGATACCCTTGGGAATGAATCAGACACGGACAAAATAGTTGTATTTGTTAGATCAAAAGATATCGCTTTCACTTACGTTGAGCCAATCGCCGATATGATCGAGGACTTTATCGTTGTCCTTAAATAAAAAGGAAAGTATTTTTTCTTCAACCATGACAGGAGTTAAAGAGGCATCCACAACCCCTTGTACTTCTCCATTGCCCATTATAAAACCTAAATTCTAAAATAATTAAAAAAAAAAAAACATAATAAATAAGTATTCATATACTATATACTTAACAATAAAATATAGAATAATAATAAGATTCTTGTTCTTATACTAACATTTTCATTTATAAATTTATCTACGTCCTCTTCGGGGACGAAATCTTTCATTTGGACCCTCGACGATTCCCACAGTGTCCTGATCCATCCAGGACCCTAAAGGAAAAAACAATTAAAAATGTTTTATTTTAACGAAAATTAACTCTACAACAGAAAAAAACAAAAATTACGAATTTTTTAAACAATCAAGCGTGTCGGTGATGTCCATTAATTTTTAATTTTTTTTTCTAAAACAAATTAATCCACATTTAAAATCACGAACAATTCAAATCCGCCAAAAAAAAAACGTTACTCTCAGTTGAGCACTTTATAACTCTCCAACATTTGTCACAATACATCTTCACTAACCTAAATATATGATTTATTAAATTAAAACAAAGATAACCTGAGCAACAAAACATCGATTATGTAGTATCGATAAATAGAAAGACGTAGCTGGAAATATGACAATAAATCGAATTTTAACAGCTGTGAGACTTTCTTTGGTTTCTATCAAAAAGTCCATTTGGCCAACTAAGGTTAAATTTAAAAAAGAACTATCTGTTATTTATCGAGTTAAAATAATCATTTTTTCCATTTAAAATATTGTATATCTCAGGAAATGCAATAGAATAGTTTTCTAAGGATAAATAAAATAACCTGAATTCCTTAAATTAAATGTTTTTCTAGATATTTCAATTTGACAAGAATTAAGATTTAGTTCTTGCGAGAGGGGAGCCTAGTTACTAGTTTTTTTTTTTTTTTTTTTTTTTGGCGCATCAACAGCTGAGGTCATTAGCGCCCGGAGCTTTTTCCAGTGCACTGCCGGCCTCCGGACAGTGTTCTCTCGTTACAGACAACACTGTCCATCACCGGACAGTGAGCTGTAAGAAGCTCCTAGGAAGAGAAAATCTAAGGGTCAGCTGCTGGATTCGAACCCGGGACCTCCGCGTGGGAGTCCAGTATGCTAACCTCATAGCTAATCCCTTCCCTACCCTAGTTACTAGTAATTTTGTTTTTATTCTCATCAATTATTTTTAATTTCAATCTTATATTTCAGTGTAAAAATTTGAAAAGTTATTTTAGTTATTATTTTAAGTTTAATTATTCAGGCAAAATCTTTCATTTACATATATAACATTACTTTTGAATTTAATTTTCTGTTTGTGTATATATTTAAATTAATCTAAAAATTTGTGGATTATATGCTTGTGTTCTATTTTTATTGGTAATAAAGGTTTTTTTTCTTTTTTTTTTTTTCTATGATTTAAGGCGCGTCAACATCTAAGGTTATTGGCGCCCGGAGCTTTTTTCAGTGCACTGCCGGCCTCCGGACAGTGTTCTCTCGTTACAGACAACACTGTCCATCACCGTACAGTAAGCTGTAAGAAGCTCCTAGGAAGAGAAAATCTAAGGATCAGCAGCTGGATTCGAACCCGGGACCTCCGCGTGGAAGTCCAGTACGCCTAACCGCATAGCTAATCCCTTCCCTATTTTTTTTTTTATTTTTTTTTTTTGGCGCATCAACAGCTGAGGTCATTAGCGCCCGGAGCTTTTTCCAGTGCACTGCCGGCCTTCGGACAGTGTTCTCTCGTTACAGACAACACTGTCCATCACCGGACAGTGAGCTGTAAGAAGCTCCTAGGAAGAGAAAATCTAAGGTTCAGCTGCTGGATTCAAACCCGGGACCTCCGCGTGGGAGTCCAGTATGCTAACCTCATAGCTAATCCCTTCCCTTCCCCTTCCCTATTATTATTATCATCTTGCGAGAGGGGCACCTTTTGCAAGTTTCTTAGGGCTTGTTTAGGGACAAGGTTTTTTTTTTTTTAAATCATTTAAGCCTCCTCAATGGGACCATGAGCGTTCCGATATTATTGTATAGTCCAATCAATACAACAATAAATAAGAAAGTGACAAAGTGTTGGCTTCTCTACAGATCCCAGCTGCTAATTGTTGTAAAGCCTTTATTTTAAAATCATAGTTCGGAGTATGGCCTCCGTATTTCACGATTTAATTCACATTCATTTTAAAAATTGTTTAAATCAACACAGACGGTTAAAAATTGTCTGAGTACTGTTATTCAGAGAAGTGAATCTCAAATATTTAGTGTTAAAAAAGAGATTTAAGTACAATCATGGCCATTTTTATATGAACTGTAGAGATTGATTCAGAAAAATAGTTAAGAAAAGAACGTATCTTTGTATTTTTTCCCCAATTTGATTCTTACCTTATCTTTAATTAATATGCGAATAATTTCAGCTAATGCCGTAGCAAATCCTTTAGAAGGCCTCACTTGATCTGCTGTACTTCTTAGGTCAGCAAAGCTAAATACTTCTTGAGCAATCACAGGCCCTGTATGAATCAAGCACAAATTAAAGTTTTACTGTTTTAAAGTAGAACAGTTTAAAAATAAAATATATATGGTAAGTTTAACAAGCGAACTTGCTGTATAAGAATAACTGTACATGGCATTATACTAACCTAATAGCTCTCCGATATACTTCCACACGTGAGGTATATCCACTTTGTAGTCATCACCCATTTCGACTACAAACGCAAACCTGGCAACAATAATTACGGTCATGAAATATAATTTATTATTATAATTTTTAAGATGTTTTATACAAAAAACCTGTTCATGCAACGACTAAAATCTCAATGAATACAGTTCTATAAAATTATGTTACTTCTCGCTGAGATGCAAGGTTATCCTTTTTCGCATGAGATTTCAATCAAAGTGGATTTTCTTTTTACCGATCAAGAAAAAGTGAAAAAAATAAAAACAAAATTAAAAACTTCTTACTCTTTAATTAATTCCTGATGAGGTAAAACATTTTCTTGAACAAGCACAGCCATTAGATGACCAGTTCTCGGCCTTGCAATCACTTTTCTATGATCTAGTACTAAATTAAGAGCCGATCTTAAGAACAATACTAAATTGGGCACGCCGACGAAAGTATCTTGTACAGTTTGTACTGTTTCCTATTTAAAAACAAAAACAAATTATTTAAAATTTCTAGATTCCCCCGATTCTGGTCTCCTTATAAGCTACTCTAACAAGGAGAACTAACCTGAATATTATTGTTATCCAACCATTCCATGATGATGGTCTTGGTTTTTCTTTCAGCCTCATCTTCAGACATGAGCGGCGCACTTGGTGTGACTACAGCCGCCGGAGGTGGTACAGGCGAAGGTTGACTACTACTGACGCTGCCTACTGAGGGCATGCCAATGCTACTGCTGCTGCTGACATTAGTGCCACTAAGGGAGCCGCCTCCGCTTCTAAGACGTGAACTCTCCCTGGACGGTGGCCCGCTTCCTGCTCGACCGCCAGCTCCTCCAACATTGCCGCTACTACTGCTCACATTGCTGCGCCCGCTATCCAACATTACTAGTGGACAAAACAGGATCCAACAATTAGTGTGGCAAGCCAAAATGTAATAGCAATATTGGATCATTATTTATACTAGTGAGATCTTAAGAAGGAAGGAAAGATCTATTGTTCTTCGCTACAACCAAAAACCTCTACCTCTTTCTGCAGAGGATCTTTATTTATTTTTTTTTAATTTATTTAGTAATTTACAATCTGTATACATCGTATACAATAAGTAAATATGAAGAGTATGATGAACTGGTGCGGGAGGAGAGCAGGAAGAGAGAAGCTACCCAACGGTAGCACTCTCTATATGGGAGAGGAGAATCTGAGGAGAGAGAAGAGATAGGAGCATAATGACGTTTAGGCCTTTAGACCTCAAGGAAGTCGCGGGGCCACTGGCGATTCAGTCGGCGAGGAGTATTAGGGATGTCAGCGGAAGCGAGAGACAGTACAAGAGGATTAGAGCTAGTCGAGACAGTGGTATGGAATTTTTGATATTTTGTCTTGGCGAGTTGATCTATGAAGGGAATGTTGAGGCGGATGTGAATGTAGAGTGTGGTTAGTCACCGTAGATAGGAGCGTCAGCTATCTGTCGGATCTTAAATCAGTAACATGCATGGGGACCACCAAGTTTTGACAAAAATAACTAGCTCATTTACCTTCTTTAAGTGCAGCAAAAGCACGATCTTTTTCTAAAGACGGTGACGGAGTCACTCCTTTTCTATTCATAATTGATGACATGGTTGGTTTCCTATCCTCCTGATCTTGCCTACTTAAAGGTGCAAACTTATTATTAACATGAACTTGAGGATTGCTGGCCTTCTTAGTGCCGGCACCAGTAATCCATTGACCCCATTGATTGCTAGATCCTAAACTCATCGAACCATCTATTTCCTAGAGAAGTAAACAAACATTTATGAACATTAAATTTAATTTATATTAACGGAATATTAGAATAATAATTAAAAAAAACGATTTTTACCTTGAAAGGTTGTAATTTTGATGGTTCTACGGAATAACTATTCTTGGTGAAGTTCTTGGTGGATCCTACCGGATGCCAGCCGTCTTCATTCTGACCGCCTCCTCGCTGGCGACCTCTTCGGTCGTCACGATTATCGTGACGACCACCTCCACCGCCTCCTCCGCCACTTCTACCACTTCCTGAAATATGACAATTCTCTTTCTAGAAGTTATCTAATACAACTGCCAATCTCCATTTTTTTCATTGCTCACATATGCACAAATTATTTGCCTTCTAGAGAAATGTAAGTTTTTAGTAAATACTTCACCTTGTGAAGAAAGCAACGCTGATTCCAACATTGTCTCCCTTTCTGCATCTTTATGAATCTGTTCAATAGTTTTAGGATTATTCTCATCACGACGAGGTACCCAATTCTTAAGACGTAATTCAATTACATCTTGTAACATGAATCGGATACGTGACGAGACTAGCGAATCCGGACCTTTCTGCGACAGTTTCAACATCTTTTGGAAATACTGATCGAATTCCTATAGAAAAAAAGAGGGAAAGTTGAAAAATTATGATTATTATCTCACCAGGCGGCAGTTTTTTTTTAAATCAATGATTAAAATACAAGATCATAATGTTCGCAAGGGCAAAATCAAGAAACAAGTAACTTTAAATCATCTTTGAGGACTTACACTGACGGAAAATGAAAAAAAAAAAGTTAAAAAAAAACTTGTTTAAAAGTGCACCATACTTTTTCTTTACGCAAATTTTCATGATTGTAGATTAGATCAGATCTGGCCTCCGTTTTAGAAGACAAAGGTCTCGAAAGTTGCATGCTAACGGATGGGATTGTAATCAAAAAGGTAATGGGGTGCTTTCTTTAAGCTCAGTTTATACGTGAAAATGAATTAAAAAAAAAAAAATCTAATGAAACTCTAGCACATTTTCTCTTATAGTTAATTTCACAACCTTTTTTTTTAGCCCATGCCTATTTATTATTATTTATTTTAAATTAAAATTTACTTACTTTCTTATCAGATAACAGTTCAAGCTCTTTACCAATAGTCGTCAATAATTTGCATAGACATTCCAAAGATTCTTCGTCTATTTTATCTAACAATACATTTATACACCCATGCATAATTTTGTTTGTCAACATTTTCAGTTTATACAATTCGCCAATAAATCTGTAAAAAAATAAATAAATAAAAAAATGTAGTAACAATACGTAAATTAAAAATTAAGATTTTAATAAGTAATAACATTTAACAAGGCTACAGAAAACGCGATCCAAATTCGGTTAATAACTTTGCGAATATATTTTTTGATAAAGAATATCCCATAAGTTCGAAATTTTATGCTACTCCTTGAATGCACTCTATCAAAAGCAGAACTTTGGACATGCTGAACCAGCAGTGAGTATGGAGCACTAGTTTCCACAGTTAACCCGGGTAATTCTAAGTGGGTATTCAGGACTGCGCGACTGCTAAAATACCTTAACTAGATCCAATGCCCGTGCCTTTGCGTACTTAATACCTCTGGTATGACGATTACAAAACTTCCGCTTTTGAATGGTAGATAATGATCTTATCCTCCACTATGAGAAAGAGAGGGAGGAACAAAAATTCTGGTGTGCCCACTCTCAAGACTGCAAGCTGAAACGGATTTAACTAAGCTAGATTTTTATTAAGAACTCGAATTTTCACTATTCACATTTAATTTTTAACTAAAATTATATAGTTTGTAGATAACTATCTATCTTACACTGAAATGAAAATTTAAAGAGAAAAAACCCAAACTTCTCCCCAGGAATGCTTTAACTCGAATTTGGTTAGAAAAGAGAATTAGATAATAGTTGATCTCTAATCATGTGTGACGTAAATAAAATCTCGATAAAATTTCAAAAAGGGAGAGAGTAAAATCAATTCAGTTATCCGATTCACTCAACGATTATCCCCCGTTGAGAGAATCGATCTTTAAGAAAATTACACTCGGGACCATCGAACACCAATCCAATTACATCCAATTTAAAAATTTTAAAGTTTCGGCCTGCTGAGAGTTTAGTTTCGAAACATACTCGCAGAAAGAACCACCTTATTCTAAAAAAAATAAACCTTTTGACTCCTGGCAGCAAAAATTCTTAATTAAACTTTTTTCTTTTTTTTTTTGGTCAAGCTCGTGCAAGTAAGCAAAAGGCCCCTTCCTTTTCTTACCTTACTAAGCCGACTTTCTTAATTCTAATTCGTCTTTCTTCTTCTTCTAACAGTAACTTGAGTTCTTTCTTCTTTTCCTAAAATATTTACAACATAAATATCAAAATTAAACATCATTATCAAAATCAGTTTTCGCAAAACAATTAAGGCCTTTAAGTTCAACTAAACTGCCATTATTTATTACATTCCATCAATCATTGCCTACAATTACGTTTTCTCTTCGTGTGGAGGGGGAGTATGCAGGTCATATGGGAAAAGTTCAAATAACTATTTAGTCTATTTCTTCACATATTTTATTTAAGGCACTTCCAACATCTGAGGTGACTGCTGCCTGGAACGTTTGGTGGCCTGCCGCCAGCCTCCGAACAGTGTTCTCTAGTCTTTCTAGACTATCACCCCCAGGGAAGTGAGCTATAAGTAGGCTTACCATACGTTCCGGTTTGACCGGGATGGTCCCGGTTTGAGATCCCTGTCCCGGCGTCCCGGTCAAATTTGATCAACACCGAGACCCTGGCCGATCGTTTCTCCGCGCCCATTTTTATTAATAAGTTTTCAGTTCTTAATAATTTTGATTGCATTTCAAATATGAAAAACACAAATTAAGCGAAAAGCAAAACGAAAATGAGCCTCTTCTTCCTCTGCGTCCCGGTTTGGCTCTTCGTAATTATGGTAAGCCTAGCTATAAGTAGCTCCTAGTAAGAGAAAATCTTAGGGCCAAATCTTGGATCCCGGGATCACTCGCATGGGTATCCAATAACTAATCTCTTCTGCGTAAGTATTATTTTACTGAACTTTTAAACCACCCTGTTCAAATTAATGCCACTTAATTCGAAATAATTATATCCATTTTAAGGTAAATTAAAAAAATTTGTATCACGAATAGCTTTAACTTAGTGAAGCAGTTAGGAATTTAGTATTAATTTCAAACCCAAAAATCATTTGGCTTTTTCATTTCATTTTAAGGCTTAAATGTTTTGCAAAAGTTTTATTTACTTATTATATTTCTTTTACTCACAGAATCTGTACATTCGTCAATCTCCTTAGTTCTCGCTTCAATGTTTCCAGCATCTTTTTTATTTTTCTCAAACTCTTCTTGACATTTTGTCAGCAACAATTTCCTAAACGATGCAGAATGTTGTTGCTGTTGTTGTTGATCTCCTTGTTGTTCTTGTGGTTGCTGTTGTTGTGGCATCTTATTTAATGAAAGACGACGACACAGTTCAGCATACTCTTTAGAAAAGGAAGGCTCATCGACGGCTTTGGAAAACACTAGATGTACAACTTTTGTCAGCCTATCGTTAGTATCTATAGGTAAGGCAAGTACATGATTCAATAATGTTTCGAATTTCTGTGGCGTCAATTTATTCAATATACCACGCACAGACTTCAATAGTTTCTGGAAAAAAAGAAGAAGAAGAAAATATTGGATATCATCGTTTTTTTTAAAAAAAAAATTAAAATAGAAATGCGTATCTAGTATAGTCAGTCAGCACTCACTTCAGTCTTCAGTTCTTCATCGGACTTATCTTTATTATCTTGATTCCTGGCCGGTTTCCAAGAATTAGCAGTCTTGTGTAGCTGCGGCTCTTCGCCTCGATAGGGTGTCATCGGACCACCAAACGAGCCACCACCTTTCATCATGCGATCTCGGTCGCGCATGGATCCACTCATTGAGCCGCCTCCACCCATTCGGGGCCCACCACCTCCGCCGCCAGTTCCTCGACCTCCTTTAGAGGATATCAACTGTGAATACGGTAGTGGATTGGAGAACTAAAATAGACAAATATAAATAAATAAATAAATTAATAAATAAAAATACAATTTTCTTCTCAAATGAACAAATCTCAGTTTAAATCTTTTAAAAAATCCCCTATTTATTAAAAACTAAAGTTACTCTTAGCATAAAATTTATGGAAATCACACTTACACCACCTCCTCTTTGGCTTTGCGAACTTCTCATAAACGTGGGCACAGCGTTATCGCCTCGATTACCTAAAGACATACTGTTAGAAGCGTGCACATTTCTCCTATTATTATTATTGTTGTTATTATTGCTGCTAATGGCGTCGTGCGGTTTATCTCTATATACGTCCGGATCTATATGATTGTCCGGTTTTCTTGTAGATAATGGATTTTTTCTCACTTCTAATAGGAAATCACGATCGTAAACTTTTTTACCATCTGTGTTCAACGGACTCCACTGACCTATAAAAAAAAAGATACAATGTTATTAACGTGCTAAAGATAAAAATGGATAAAGAAGAATACATCAAGTTACTTTAAGAACTACGTTGGGGTAAATAAGTTTATATCCAGAACTTTGAATAAAGGAAAACGTTTTTGATTTTTTTTCTTTCCATCTTCTTTTTCAAGAAGGTCCCTTTTTCAAAGGGCCAAAGGCTTCGCCCAATTCCTTCCCCAACTCTTTAAATTGTACTATTCAAATTGTGCACTCGACATCAATTCTTCGCAAACATTCCAGATGCCCAGCAAAATAAAATCTACACTACAGAGCAGAGGTTTCTTTTGATAATTATCATTTACTTCTTCCGCCTCTCTAAGAATCATCTTTTCCCAGGAGAGGGAGTTTCAAATTAAAGAAAATTCTTGTACACTTTTTCAGGATACGAAACCTCAGAATGTTTATTTTATTTATTGTTTTCCCTCCTTTATTGATGGCTTTACTATTAAATTGCTAAAAAAAAATAAAATACATACCTTCCTTATAGTTGTAGAGAAGCTGTGGAGGATGCGACCTTTCAATAGTCATCGTCTCTATAACGGTGCCAGCACCACTTTGCGGACTATCACTATTCGTGCTCATTTGCAATAAATCATCATCACCACTCTTGGCATTATTATTTTCCGTCGCACCAATATTTCTGCTATTATTGTTATTATTATTAATATTGTTATTATTTATATTATTATTATTTAATAGCGCCGATACTTTTGTATTTTCTTGATTTTTTGCCGCAACCATAGCTTCTATACTACTAGAATCAGAATCATCTGACATCGGGGTGGTAGTAGCCGCGGAGGATATCGTCGTCTGTACGAGAGGGGGTACGTTTGTGGAGGATACGGAGCTTGTGGCCGAAACTACCGGTGCTGAAGTGGTTGACGTTGTCGAGGTTACGGAGGAGGTTATCGTTTCTGATGAATCTCGTTCATCCTAAAAAAAAAATAAAGAAATAATTAAAAAACATTTGAATTTTAAAAACTATTTTATAGAATCAAAAGAAAAGAATTGCATATTTATTAAAACTAGAGGATGACAGAAAGATCTAGATTATACTGCCGCACTGGTCCACTAATCAAGAGGTAGTTCCAATCTATTGCTCGCCACTATCCGGGAAAACTTAGTATCAGTAGTGGTAATCAATTCATACTGAATTAACAAATTAGTGTTTTCACCCTAGAGGCATATTATTTGGGATAATATTAGCGTTACTCTCAGGAAATGGTAGACTTATTATCATCAAAGGAAGCTACCAACAATGGGAGTATAAATAGCTTGTCACCTCTATTCCTAAAACGTGCATAGAGGACCGGGATGAGTAGTAAGCTTTCTTCCCTGGCACCATTAGAAAGGCACAAAACATGTTCTTGGTGGGGTAAGTATATAAAAATGCAATATGTCACACCTCCCTCGTAACAAATCCCGGGAAAAAAACCTACCTGAACTTGTTTAGAAGAAAGCGAAGGAATCGCAGGTATTCTCTTTTCTAAAGGCGGTGTTTGTTGAGAAGATTGTTGTTGGGTATGTGATGAGGATATAGAAGAAGTAGGAACGGAAGTACTAGTAGTAGTAGTGGTGGAGGTTGCTGTAGAAGATGCAGGAGCGATCGTCGTTTCCTGTATCACAGTGGTTACGGTAACGGTTGCCGTACAATTTGTAGTACTGAAGGCGGGCACCTCAACACTAATTGCTGTAGGAGCGGCACCAGCCGGGGGCGGCGCTGCTGGCTGGCTCACGTGCTCCACGAAAGCATCCATGTCCGTGCCTTCTTTTTCAACGCCTTTCCTGTTTATGTCTTTCTTCTTAAATAGTTTACTCTGTTTTTGCCGCTGCTGGGCTTTGCTACCTACTGAAAAAGAAACAGAAAAGAAAAAAAAACTCATTACACCTTCAAATTCTTCAAAGAAATCATTTTATAAATACTCATTCTTATTCTTAGGACACGTCAACTAATAGTCAGCAAAAAAATAATTGAATGAACCAGAATTTCAAAATTATTTTGCTATTATAAACCCAGTAACCCTTAAAAAGGTTTTAAAGCCTTCTTGTTTAAGTCTTGTTGCCACCGCCATGAGCTCGAGTTGCTCCATGTTTGTGTAAAGATGTCGACACTTTGAAATCGTCTATATCGAACTCTTGACGTTCCTCGTCAAAAAAAAACACTTCTTAGCGCCCCCCCGCTTGTACACCACCAGAAGAAGCTCTTTGGTTCTAATTCCAAATTTTTTTGTGGTTAATATTAATTATTTACAATAAAAATAAAGAAAAGTGCCGCAACAATTATTATAAAGGAAAACTAACTCGCAACACTGTCCTAAATACTGGGGCTTTCGAAACGGTACCACACCATTAGCCACATTCATCGAACAACAACAAAGCACATTCTTGTTCATGCATTTACCCGAACATTTCGCCGAAAAGTTACGAGCTGCCCTCCATATCGACTATTTAAAGTTCCTACGAGTACGACTGCAGAGAAGTTCAGATGAGAATTGGGAAGATTAAGAGAAGAATATAGGATGGATCTTTCATGGACCATTGTTCTATGTAAATATTTTAGCTTTTATTTTGACAGAATTTGCAATCTGTATTTTGGGAAGTGGAGCAGAAACTAACAACATCTCAGCCCTTTTGTTGTTAAAAGTATGCCTTGTTAGTAAGTAAGGGTAAGTCTTTCTGAACATTTACCTAAAGTAAAAAAGGAAGTGTTGGAAATGTAGAGGGAAACCAAAAAACTTAGGATTCAAGATTCGCGAGGAATCGGTCCAAATAAAAAACAACTCCTCTTCTTGCCAACACGTTTCGACAAATATATTGTCCTCTTCAGGACCTCTGTATATTACAAAATACACAAAAACAAACAATTCAGTAACAGTAATAACAGTTCAGTAATGTTACTAAATTGTTTTGTATTTGTGTATTTGTAATATCCAGAGGCCCCAGAAGAAGACAATATATTTGTCGAAACGTGTTGGCAAGAAGACGAGTTGTAGTTTCTATTTGGACCGATTCCTTGGCCAGCCAATCTTGAATCCTTAGTTCAATAATTTACGGTCACGAAACCTAAGATATTCCATATTAGAAACCAAAAAAAGTTGTCCAACTCTCAAGAAAATAGATGAAAAAACAAATTTCTTAATCATAAAATATTGTTTTATGTTTTTTCAAATAAGATTACCTGGCATTATTATTATTATTATTGTTATTTATTATTATTATTATTATTTTTTAAGTAACTATCAGAAGGAATTCAGTGATGCTGCGTTTCTAGTGTTCCCAATGATGATCTTCAACAACACAGTAGTTTTCCAAAATATTGTCGCTTCATCCATCATCATCACTTTTGCTGATTTTTTTATTGGCTCCTTTTCTTTTTATAATATAGAATTTAGCACACACATTTTTTAAACTTTTCGTCCACTAATTATTTATTGTTGTTTTTTCTTTTTTTTTTTTTTTTTTCTAAAGTTTAATTACAAAGCTATGGATACAAAAAAAAAAAAAATACAAAGAAGTATAAAAAAAACCTCCTAAGAATCCTAATATATAAAAATATATATAAAAAAAAATTACCACACAAATTAATGATGAAAATAAATGAAAAAAAAGATAAAAATTAATCCAAAAAATATTTTCAGAAAAGAAAACCTTTAAAGTTTCAATTTTTGTTTTTTTTTAAATTAATAATACTTTTAATAAAATTTTAAAGAAAGAGAAGAAAATTAACAATAAATTACAGTTTAAAAGACTACTTCATGGTAATAAAAAATAATATGGCGGTTTATAAATTAATAAATTTAGACTTTTTTTTTAAATAAAAAAATTTAAAACATACAACATATGTTTCGTATGTAAGAATACATATGATAAATATAAAAAATTACGATGTGTTAAAGATGCACGAATAGAAACTGGTATTTAGTGTTTGTTCTGATAAGTTTCAATTATATTTATCTTTTATTTATTTTCATTATTTATTTATTTTTTTTAATAAGGTCTAACTGGAATAAGAAGGGTTATAATTTTTTGTGAAATTTTATCTCTTTCACAGTTTTTCGAACAAAAATTTTTAATTAAGGTAATTGTTTAGAAAGACTGGGTTTTCCCCTGTAATGAATTACGGCGCGTCAACATCGTAGTAAGGTTATTTGGCGCCCGGAGCTTTTTTCAGCGGCCTCCGGACAGTGAGCTGTAAGAAGCTCCTAGGAAGAGAAAATCTAAGAGGGTCAGCAGCAGCTGGATTCGTAACCCGGGACCTGGGCGTGGGTAATACAATACACTAACCGCGTATTATTATTATTATTTTTTTTTTATGATTTAAGGCGCGTCAACATCTAAGGGGTTATTGGCGCCCGGAGCTTTTTCCAGAGCACTGCCGGCCTCCGGACACTGTTCTCTCGTTACAGACAACACTGTCCATCACCGGACAGTGAGCTGTAAGAATCTCCTAGGAAGAGAAAATCTAAGGGTCAGCAGCTGGATTCGAACCCGGAACCTCCGCGTGGGAGTCCAGTATGCTAACCACATAGCTAATCCCTTTCCTAAATAATATGCTAATCCCGCGTATTATTATTATTATTGTTTAAGAGTGAGATGCGATGGAGAGGTCTCTGATCTTCATGCAATACAAGGTCGGCGTGCCCACAACCTACGCCGATGGACACCGCCATACTATCTTCCGACCCTTGCAAGTCTCGTAACATTGTCCAAGAACACCTTGAGCTCATAGAAGAGCTTGGTGCAGAACATGGAGGATTAAACTAAACACAACCAAATGTATACAGGTGACATTCACATTACGAAGACAGACCTGCCCTCCCACTAACTATTAAAAATACTGACCTACCGACTTCCACACAGATTCGTTATCTAAGGCTCTAGCTAGATAGCCGTCTAACCTGGAACCCACCACACAAGACTTAAAAGACAAGAACTGAACAGACACTACAGACTACTAAGAAGACTCCTTGGACCGAAATCCTCCATAAACGTACAAAATAAACTTACACTTTACAAAACACTATTACGACCAATATGGACTCGTATGGAGCAGAATTGTGGGGCATCGCCAAACCATCCAATCTATCCAATCTTTGCAGTCTAAAGTCCTTCGCCGAATCGTTAACGCACCATTCTATGTCTCCAACCATCATGATCTCAACATTCCCTATGTAAATGAGTTAACTCCACACCCGATTCCTAAATTTCCACAGCAAACTCTCTGATCACCCAAATCCTCTGGCTGAATCACTATCCACATCGTCCCATCCTGACAATCCTCCATGTCGCTTAAAACGGCGTTGGCCACGTGACCTCATTGCCTCCTAAACCCCCAATAAGTTCCTAGAGAGTTCCAGCGCTGGCTGGTTTCTCTCATCCTGGTTGTGGTACTGAGCCAGCTCAGTGGCACAATCGAATGTTTATTAGTATTTCACTTTTGCTAAATGTATATTTTTGTAAAGTTGCAAATAAATAAATAAATGTAAAAAAAAAAAAAATATTTTTTTAAGAAGCTTGTCTTCCCTAGATTGGAGTAACTTACTCCACAAATTCTTGTAAAAGGATGTAATTCGGAGGCATGGTTTTTAAGTAACTTTTTTTATTCACAGATGGCGGTACCGTAGACCATAAGAATGGTCAGTTCAACGAGATAGTACGACGTACTTGTGCAATCCTAAATTTTTGATTTTTTAATTTGTGAAAATTGCGCGCAAAAAAAAGATCTATTCCAGATGTAATTGTTTAAAATTCAGATTCCATTTTCTGGGATATCATTTAAATTTAAACACAAAAAATCATGGAATAATTTTAAAAAAATACTAATAATAAAATACGTAATACGTGAAGAATGCGTTGGAAAATGGTAAACAAGCGAGTGACTCCCCTTATCTATAATTAGATACATGTTGGGTCCAGTTTAGGAAACGTGAGTTTTTGTTTTTACTAGACGATTGTCGGTGTCATTATCGGCTTTAGTAATCAAAACCACCATTATCATATGATCGTATCTTTTTAGAAGTTACATTTAAAAATCGCCTAAAACGACTTTCTATTAACAAAAAAAGGAGAAAAAAAATTCTCATGAGTTTTAGAAAAATCATGGAATTTCTATTATATGTTTACGATTTGCGACAAAATTTTTAGTGGAGGAAATGGTGACGTCGCAGGACGTCATACTATTTTTCAATGCGTCACTAATTGGTCTTGTGATAGATAATGAATTAATTTTGGCTAGGCGCATGCTGAAAAGGAAGAAATAAAGGAAGAAGAAGAAGGGATGAACCCACTTCCGGGCAAGCTATACTTACAATAGATAAGCGTTTATAGATATTTAGTTACTAAAATTATAAATTTAAATAAATAAAAACAGGTAAGGCAATGGAAGGGATATTTGTGTACCAAGTGAAAGAATTGAAAGGGTTGAGAATCAAAGAACCAAACAAATTGAATTTCCCCCCTCCCACAAAAAAACCTTGTTTTTCACCTTGCTTATAAAAGAAAATCTTGGGAAACTAGTTTTTATTGAAAAATCTAAAAAACTTGGAGAAAACAAAAAAAATCTACGCAATAAGATGTAACCCGTCCGGTGTTAATGGAAACCTTACTGCAGCATCCACCCAGCTGGGGTGGCAGGCACCTATCCTGAGAACTAGCGTTACCTGAAGTTTCCACGAGTTAAGTTGCTCGTAAATTTTTGGGTAAACCTGGTTTTTTTTTTTGCAACACTCAAAAAAGATGTCAAAAATGGATATTTCTGGCAGTAATACCAACATAATCTTAACAAGGTAAACTTCCGTATCCTATTTTACAGAAACTAACCTAAAATAATTTTTTAAAAAAAAAAAACTGTTATAAACTTTAGAAAGTCAAAAAGTAGAGGGGAAGGGAAAAATCAATAGTGGTACTTCCCTTCCGGTAAGATTTTGATCGCCAACTTTCTGGTTTCTGAGTACCGTGGTTTTACAACAACGTGGACACATCGCGAACAGTGAACACTTAAAATACAAAAACACTTGTTTTTTGTTGTCGTTCAGGATGTGAGTAACCTCATGAATTGATATTTTTGCTAGAAAACTATTGCAATTTAGCAAGACCCCTTTACCCATACGTAACTATAGTGACGTATATATATTTATATAATTACTGTTCATTATTTTTGGTGACTGAATCATAGTTTACTATTGTCCTATTGGATGAAAAAAATTAATGCCAGTTTCAGGTCATTATAAACTTTCATTATGCCGCGAGCTTTCGACCAAAGGGACTATAGGTATCTTCTAGGGCTAATTTACAATATACTGTTTTTTTTTTACATCATTAGAGGGGTTGATGTGTCTTCCTGTCTTGGTCTGCTCATGGACTGAAACTGGCATTAATTTTTTTCATCCTAGAGTGACGTATATATATCCATAAATGAGTCTCTTGACCATCTGAATAAAATTGTACTATTTTATTATTGAAGCCCTAAAAATAAGATCGTTTATTCTAAATGAATAGTAGCTCTAAAAGCTATTCATTTGGAATAAACTATTTAGAAACTATATGTAGAGAACACTTTGTTATTTCTTATTATTATCATTTTTTTTTTTTTGTGATTTAAGGCGCGTCAACATCTAAGGTTATTGGCGCCCGGAGCTTTTTTCAGTGCACTGCCCGCCTCCGGACACTGTTCTCTCGTTACAGACAACACTGTCCATCACCGGACAGTGAGCTGTAAGAAGCTCCTAGGAAGAAAAAATCTAAGGGTCAGCAGCTGGACTCGAACCCGGGACCTCCGCGTGGGAGTCCAGTATGCTAACCTCATAGCTAATCCCTTCCCTTATTATTATTATATTTGTATTGTTTTAATATTTTTTTCTATTTACTGTTATTATTATTTTTCTTTCATACTGGAATTGGAACTGTTATTTTAGTTATAATGTCAGTTGCAAATTTATTTTAGTTTATGTATATTATTTACTTTTTAGTATTTAGCACAGAACCCCAGTAATGTGTTAATACACGAAATACAGGATTTTTCTATTCTATTCTGTAAATATTCATCAAGAGGAAGTACTGAGTGTAACAACAACCAGATTTACAAACTTTCAGGTTTTTGTTTAGTTTAAATCTTGCTTATTAAATGATTATAATTAGTAAAAAATACTTGATGAACCTAAGGACTTAAATGTACCTAAAACCTATCATATAATCAGGAATTGTTTTAGGGGGAAAAAATACACTATTCTGTCATAAAAGCATCATAATATAACCTGTGTCAAACTGATAATATTCAAATAGTCTGAATTCTATACCCCTCATGATGAATGAATATCCGAAAATAGTGGAGGAGACACACACAATAAACATGCGTACTAAAGACGGGATTAAATCACCGATCCACCACCACCATCATCACCACCATTGTAGACCTAAAATTAATTGCTAACAATCCATATTGTGTACGAAACTATCACACAGTAAAAAAATCATCGCACCAATAGTGGAAAAGTTTTCAAGAATTTTCTGAAAAATGGAAATCTTGGCCACGAGATTAAAATAACAACAAGTGATAAACCACAATTATGTGTGGAAAGTTCGAAAACTTTTCCCATTTAAATACGAGATTCTAGTGAAGTAATCCATAATAGAAAATTCAAATCCTGATTTCTTTTTATGAAACAAAGTAATTTGAGCTCGACTAAGTTGATAACTGGGGGGTGGTCTCTTAATCAATTATGGTTTAAAAATATTTTTGTTTGATAATATCTTAATTTCCGGTGTAATAGAAGGCAGCATTTATTTTATTACGATGAATTAACAATTTCTGAGCGAAAAATGAAACTAATATGACTAATGTGGTAGTGAGATCGTTACGTTTCCTTGTTACTTCCGTAACTATTTAAATTATCTTATAACTTGGTGAATATTTTAGAACTTTATTATTTTTGTTTTTGTTTTTAAATAATTACAAGAATGTTCTACTTACGAACTTCTGCAATCACCAAAATTAAAAACAATTTTTTTAATAAACTAATCTTTGGAGTGCACCAACCTATGTCTTGGGACGAAGCATTGGATACACCACCTGCACCACCAACACCAACAAAACTTTGCACTATTTGTTCTTCTTCACTATTAACATTATTTACACAAGCATGTTGTTCTCTAGAAGTGTCTCTGGGCCGAGAACCAGCACGATTACTATTGTTGGCATTGTTGCTCTTTCTAGTTCTTGATTTCCTTCTTCGTTTTCTTTCCATAATTTTAGTGGAATTCACATAAATTGCTGTATGAATAATAACAATAATAATGAACGTAAAAAAATAAGAAGAACACTTTTTTTGTTTTTCCTTAATGAGAGAAATGATCATATATTTAGACAGCCTTTAAATAAAAGAAAAACACTTATTTCAAAAAGTGGAATCGAATCAATGAATTTATAGAAGAAGTGTATTCCTTCTTGATATTGAAAGACTCCTGCCAAGTCCCTATAAGTGCATATGATAGCATCAAGGAACGACTATATGCCCCCCTACTGGATGTGTATTAGAAGAGGAACGCTCCGAGCAGGAAGGGTGGGAGAAAGGGGAATGATGACGATTTGGGGGGAGCCCAAGATAGAGAGAGAGCGAAAGAGACCCGCAGTTCTAAAAATAGGTAGGCCCCCCCCCTCGAAACGAGAAATAGAAAAAGGTAATATCCTACTGTCTCTTCGCTAACAGTTTTATTTTATTTTTTTCCCAAGACTCGACTCGCACTTCCCTGTGTACTCTTCAAGTCAGGGAACCCAAACTCCCCTGGTCCGACCGACCGACCGCGCCCCCGCGACCCCATAATGTTGCCAACTCGACCCTGGGCCAAGGATCTTAACATAATGGGGGCTCATGCAAGATTAAATATATATATACACACACACACACACTATTTTAATTGAACAATATCCACTGTCTAATTCTGACACATGCTATGATGCGATACATTTTAAAGGTAAGTGTATTTTTTTGATCGTACTTATTTACTAAAATACACAGGTTTATAGATGAGAAACTGCGGAACAATAGACAAAAAATTAATAACTATTGACCAGTAACCATGGAAACTAATGCTTGCTTTCTACTCCATCACCTAATAATACTCCCTTAAGAGACATGTTTGAACCTGCAAGCTGAAGAATTATATTTCCGTTTTATAATCTCTAAAAACTCTCCAGGATGAAAAAATTATTGCCATTTCAGTTGTGATAAATTCAGGGCTGTGCAACATGGAAGATGATCTAGTCCCTATGTCCGAAAGCTCGGCAGAATAAATTTATCACGACTGAAACTGGCAATTATTTTTTCATACTATTGAAACTATGAATCAGTCACCAAAAAGGAATGAACAACAATAACAATAGTTATTTATTTAACAAGTGCGGAAAGTAGTACTTTTCCTCACACGAGGCAGGGTTTGCACGCACGACCGCCAAAAATAAAGATACAGCATCGGGAGAGGAATATTTGAAAACTAGACAAAAAAAAAACATATATTTTACTTCGTGGGTTTTTTCGAAATTCCGCTTTCCTAAAAAGTTATTAGCGATTGGTGCGTTTTAAATGGATCACCCTGTATATGAATATATGGCCAAATAATATCCATAACTTAACCACAAGATAAATTTCTTGTGGTTATATTACTTTCAGGCTTATCACGACGTTGTTGTGGAGTAAATCTAATCGAACGAAAAAAAATAAGTATTTCTTCTTCCAAGACCCTTAAATATTGTGGATTCATTTTTTTTTAAAAAAATATTGCGAAGATTTGGTGAATAAAACTAGTATTTTTGTTCTTAGGAAAAGTTTAAGATAAATTTGTTGGAACGGAAAAGAAAATTGTGAATTGTGAATATATAGGTTTCGTGACCGTAAATTGTTAAACTTAGGATTCAAGATTGGCGAGGAATCGGTCAAATAAAAAAACAAACTCATCTTCTTGCCAACGTTTCGACAAATATATTGCCCTCTTCTCAGTTTCTGTAATTCAACCAACCCGCATAGCCACGCCCTGAAGAGGACAATATATTTGTCGAAACGTTGGCAAAAAGACGAGTTTGTTTTTTATTTGACCAATTCCTCGCCAATCGTGAATCCTATAAATAGGGGAATTGTTTTAATTATACAAATGCTCGCCAACTAATTCCACAATAATCAGAAATTTACTCCCACTAATGGATTTTCTTAAGAGTAAAGAGGCGATACATAGAACCAAACCATATATTCATGGAAATAGCCATAAAAGTTGAGAGAACGAATGCAAAAAAAGATCATGCATTCTGATGCTGTCGAAAGTGAAGTTATGAACCACTTTAATGAAGTAATAAAACCTGTTGTTGTTACTGCAGCAACTAATTTCGTCACGATCTTGCGCTAAAAGAACTGCATTGATCAGATAGAGCAATTTAACATAAATAACCTAATTCTAACTAAAACAATCTAATGCCATACAATAATACGGGAAAATGATGGTTTTGGTTTTTTCGACCGTTGTTGATGGATGATTTTTGGGGAATAGCGAGGTGCGGTCTTAAATAAAAACAACTTTTTTGCTTTATACCAACGTTTCGGTAATTTTTACTACCTACTTCAGGGTATTATAAAAAGTATGTGAAGTTTGATCAAACTGTATCATCAAACAGTTATAATGATATAACTCTACATTAAACTTCACAAACTTTTTTTATAATACCCTGAAGAAGGTAGTAAAAATTACTGAAACGTTGGAATAAAGCAAAAAAGTTGTATTTATTGATGACCGCACCTCACTATTCCCCAAAAATCAATACAAGAAAAGTTACGATTTCAAAGTCTAACCACCAAAAATTCAGCTATAATCTTTGCTAGCCCAGATGATGATTAGAATTCTAGGCGAGAAGGTGGGTGTAGTATTGTATTTCCTCTAGGCAAGAAGGTGGGTGTAGGATTGTATTTCCTCTAGGCAAGAAGGTGGGTGTAGGATTGTATTTCCTCTAGGCAAGAAGGTGGGTGTAGGATTGTATTTCCTCTAGGCAAGAAGGTGGGTGTAGGATTGTATTTCCTCTAGGCAAGAAGGTGGGTGTAGGATTGTATTTCCTCTAGGCGAGAAGGTGGGTGTAGGATTGTATTTCCTCTAGGCGAGAAGGTGGGTGTAGTACTGTATTTCCTCTGGGCAAGAATAATATCGACTTTTAGTTATTGCTTTCAAAGTTTAGATTTTAAGATTGCACCATTAATAAAATAACATGAAACATGAGTTCACCAAATTATGGGCCCAGATACCCTAAGATTTGTAGGAAGAAATTCACAAAATAAAGATGCAGTAGAAATCCTTGAACATATTATTTAAAAACCCATTTATTTGTTTATATCATGTTTTACTTCAATCAATCAATATAATAAAGTAATTTATTTTTAAAGATGGCGCTCGCTCTTTCATCTGGGTGTGCATGTAAAATAAATAAATAACTCTGCAAATCGCAGGCAGATGGGCAGATGCAAGGGATCTGAATGCAACCTAGCGATCTCTTAAACGGAAGTACCCCTTTACCTGAAATTGAAATTAATTTCTTTCGAGATTTTCCTAAAAGATAGCATTTTCTTTAAATCGTTTAACTTCGTAGTGACGTTGGTTTACAACTTTTTTAAATGAGGAATTTTTCAAGGAAAAATCGATTAAAGAAGGGACTCTTGGGAGAAAGAGAGGGAGAGAGAATATTCCTCTCTCTAAAGTACCATTTCAGTAAAATGTACGACCATGTCTTATATTACAAGAAGGAGCTGAAGTCTTTCTATCGCAACTACCACAAATTACTAACAAGAATTTTTGCCATTTATTTGTTAAGTGAGACCAGCGCCTAGATACGCTATAAGTAACCATGACAATAACTGACCACTAAAAACTCACTAATTGAGGGGAGAAGTTACCCCAGTGATAACACTCCCTAAGTCGTCTCCAGGATTAGCTACTCTCTTCACAGAAGAGAAAATCGCGAGGCCACTGACTGATTTTAATCGTCTGGGAGGATGATCTGAAAGGTGATGAGAGGATAAATGGCGGACGAGAGGATTGGTGGAATGAGAGTGATGAAGTTCTGATGAAAACTTTTGTAACGAGTAAGGAGCAACCTGGACCTACAAACGGAATTTCCCAAGCCTGTGTGGATAGTTAGATTGGAAACGTAAAATGGATAGTGCGGAGAAATTTTAGACTGAAGCGATTGAATTCGTTGAAGATTGGAGCGTTTCGTTGAACCCCACAGTTCAATACCAAGTACGTCCAGACGACGGGTTTTAGTATAGAATTGTATAAATCAGTCGTTTTCAAAAAATGAACTTCTAAATTCTTGCTTAAACTTCCAAATTTAGATCAAAAGTTTTGTATTTGAATAATTTTTAAATGTCAACAACTCAAGAATTATCATAAAATGTTTTAAAAAGAAACTCATATGGTAAAATCAATGTTAAATACGTTAACAGAGTTGGTAGTCAAGATATTTTTAAGAGTAAATCTTATTTTTCTGTTCTCAAAATTGTGATTGAATATCTTCTTCCAATTAAGTCCCCAAAATGAAGACAACAATTCAATTAAAATCACTCACAAATCTGTAACCTGAACATGGCATGTTAGAACATGAAAATAGCGTATTTTTCTTTTTTTTTTTAATAAATATTTTAGGAAGACTTTCGTCTTTTTATTTTAACTCTACGTCTTGGTTATTTCTTTTTCTTCTTTGCAATTTCGATTAATGAAATACATTGACCTCACTAGATGAATGTACAATCAGGGCAAGGAGTACACGTGCTCAAATACAAAGTTGGTCGGTCCTATTCTTTAAATATATAACGTGATTTTTAGTTGTTTCATATTGTGCCTTTTTTTAACAATTTCTTTGAGTAGTTTAATCTGAATTCTAGGAAGTTGAAGTCTCTAAATATTGGCGAAACAACGAGAAATCGTGTAAATATGTAAAGAAATTAAAATGAAAAAATAAAAATAGAAATTCAGACGCAGGTTTTCCGCAACGTGCCCGAAAATGTAATCTTTTTCAATGTAGCTAAGTAACATAATGTAATAATTTGTAAAAAAATAAATTTACAGAAAATGAAATGATAAAAACTAAATCATTTTTATCAATAGGAATAATAATCAAGCAAATAATATCACTATAATCACGGTTTGACCTTTTAAAAATTTAATAGGTCAAAGAGGGGCTTTTTTTTACTGTATTCCGATCAATATTAAATATTTTATAAATCTTATAAAGGTAACAAGGAAACTGATCATATTTCATATTCAGTATATAATCCAGTCCCTCTTCTCCTCTTAAATGGTTCACCTTCTTCAAAATTTAAAATCAAAATTTTGGAAAATTTACTTAGGAATAGTCGAATCTACAAAGCAAATGGTATCTTACACGGACGGTCACAATCTCCCGACTTGACACGAGAATTGACCGAATAATGTGTGTTCAAGACAGATGAATGAATGAATGAGGATGATTGATTTCCAAGATACTATTATGAAATTCAAGCTTCAATTATGGCAAAGTGGATTTTAGGAAAAACTGTCCAAATGACAGAAAGAATTTTAGAATCACTTATCACTCGGAAAACATCAATTTAGTGGACGAGTAGCCATTGTGCTATAATAATCCCCCAGTTAGTTAACGAGGAAATGTGCTATTCAAGCATACTTATCACACATCTAAGTGTAGAATGTTGTTAGCTTGGAAAATATGATTTTAAAAGTAATTAAGGCATTAGCAGAACTTTCATTAATTTGTGAAAAAATCAAATCTGACCCCGAAATTGTTGGATAGGGGGAAAAAGAAAACTTCGTAATTTAAAGCCTGACAGATTATGGATCCAGATTAAATGATAGTTTGCTGATAGTTACCAAGATTCTGGACAGATGTTTTCTGGTGGAGGGTGGGGGGAGCGGAACAGCTGTTTCCCAGATGAAGGTAAAGTATAACTAGTCAATCCTCAAAATTCTGGGTAAATTTAATCAAGCATCAAAAGTAACCTATTCTTACTACATTGTTAACATGTAGAAAGCATTTCTTAAATTTGATTTAAATAAAAGTAATAGGCATTTCCGAGAAGTACAAAATTTTTTAGAAAAAAAAAAAAAAATTTGGAGCCAATCATGAGGAAATCCGATGAGAGATTGTGTGAGATGATCAGATAAAAAGACACATTCGGCATTGATGCTAAATATATTCATCCATATCTCTTAAACGCTCTGAACTCTACACGCAATAGATTCTTTACAAAGCCAAGAAAAAAAAGTAGTTCTAATATTCTTATCTAAATGAGAGTAGAACAAAAGAAAACACTCAGCATCACTTAGATTTTAGCTTTATCCTGTATTGAAGTACACGCATTCAAGCTCTGCAGTCGAAAAAAGAAAGTTAATTCTTTACCAAGCAGAATTTAGACACAAATACAAGAAAGATATATCAAAATAAGAAGTTTGATTAGATTTTATTGTCACATGAATTTCCATAGAAGACCTAATACCTAATACGCAGAGCAAATGATCTCAACAGCTCCTATGTATCGACATTCATACTCGTATGAATCCATTACAAGAATAAATATTTTCTTAAAATAAACAAAATAATCTATAAATCCGCCAACTGTTTAATTCACTCGAAAAGCCAACTGATGCAACAAATTGCATTTTACTATTTATTTGGAACAATGATTATGTACTACCTAGTAAAATTATTTTCCTACTTTAGTTTAAATGATTTGTATACCCATTACTACAACCCACTCAATTCAAATATTAAAAATATTCAAAATTTTTTTAAGCTAAAATTAAGCGTATAAAGAAAATAAAAATAATCTCCACTCTTGACAGCACCTCCAGAGAGAGACATCACTATTCTAATTAATAATATATTTGAATATTTTCAACTTCAAAAACAAATAATAATAAAATATATATATAAATAACAATATCACTGTTACATATCTCAAGGTAAGGTTAAATATATATATTTTTTTTTGTGGTCTAGATAAGGCAATCTTACATACAAGATATACTACTATTAAGTTGAAACTTATTTAATTATAAAAGCCATATGTGCCGAGCAGAACACTTTGTGACTTTGACCTACAATGGTTTAATTTTTAAAAAAGATGGGGAAAGTGTGGACAAAGATTTTCCCCAAATAAGGGATTTGGAAAAACAACAAAAGTATTACAAGTACACTATGAAAAATGTGAAGAAGCGTTAAGATGTACGGCGGAATGGCTTGAGATAAAAGAGAAAGAAGCTAGGATGCTGTACTACTACATTGAATTTTCTAATCAGTTCTAAAATTCATTTAAATGTTATATAATCAATAATCTACGTCAATAAATCATTATAAAATATTGTTAGTTTTATGTTAACAATTAATTGAACATGAACAACCTACAAACATATCTAAACTGGGAACTTGATGTCTTCTAATTTCTTTTAAAAGAAGGAATTTACTACACAGAACGTTTGTTGTAACAAGTGCACTTTTTTTTTTAATAAAAAAATATATATGAAACATATGCTTGACGCAATTAATATTTTACAAAAACCAAAAACTGATCTGGGGAAAAAAATAAACTGAAGTGGGGGATTTGCAAATAGGTCATTACTGACCAATGCAAGGCAAAATAAAAATAAAAAAAAAAACCTATGCACCTACACAAAAACACTTTTTACTTAAGTTTTTTACACAATTACTTAGATGGAACACCTTTTTCGGTGAAACTAGCTGGGGAGAGGTGGAGGGTTAAACATTTTTTCGAAAAATTTGATAGCAGTTAGTGGATTTCTTGTAAAAGTAACGAATTAGAAGGATGTTTAAATTTTCGTAGTGATGAAATATTTAAAAATGGATGAGGCAAAACTTTCTTTTGAAAAAGAATCATAGCATTTTTTTAAAAAAAGAAGAAAAACATATCGTATTAATAGAAACTGCAAAACCATGATTCTATCCTTGACACAGTGTAATGAAAATACTTTCTAAGAGTGTGTTATACGATGTATCGTATGTATTGGTGTTTAGAAATGATTTAGACTCTGAGAGTTCACAAATTGTAATGTTTGTTTCTTTTCTTTTTACTGTTTGTATATGAATTTAAATAATAAGTAAAGGAAAGGTCCAAGGGTAACCTTTTTTTCCCTCTATCCATCTATTCTCTGTAGATAAAAATAGGCGACAGGAAACAGAATATTATGAATTAAAACATGAGCTACTAATGAATATTTTACAATGTTGATACGGCTTATTTTATTTTAAATTTCTTTATTTACCTCTTTTTTTCCCCATGGTAATAATATATATTTATAGTTTTCTGTTCATTTAAAGCAATCCTTCTCTTTGGTCTTCACTTAAAACTGTTTTCTTTTTTTTGTGAACAGGACACTTTCTTTATTTGGGGGGAAGGTATCACACAAAGATAGTACATTTTTTCGATTTTATTTCTATTTCACATTCACGTATGAAAAAAAAAAAAAAATTCTAATCACAATAACTTTCTTGATAGAATTCAATAGATCACGAAACAATTCGACTTACATAATTACAAAGAATAATTTTTTGAATATTATAACCCCCCCAAAAAAAATAAGTTAATCAACCTAAGAAACAACCGTATTTAAATCTAGATTAACACGTGCATTCCCAGACAGACTGACTGGTAGGTAGCTAACAGCTAATGTCGCCTAGTCCCATGAGGGTTCAGCCAAAGTAATGGCCGTAACAGTGCAGGCAACCTAACACAATCTCTTAAAAGAAATTTCCCTGTCAATTTTTCTTTAAGTGTTTTTTTTTTTTATTCTTCTACTTTCGATTCAATTAAAAATTAAATATTATTTGTTTTTAAGAAACGCGTAAAGTAATTAGGCATTTTCTTTTTTAAATTAAAAATAATAAGGTCCTTAATTAGTAGCACAATTTTAATTAATAATTTCAAATAACCTTCACTTATACTCAACCCTGCTTTTCTCTTCTATTTTTAATTGCCCAACCCTCATTATATGTGTCTGAAAGCCTGACGATTTTATTTCAGCAAATAATTTGATTAGAAATTCAAATTCCATTCTCGTACAAATAACAGGGTATCTTTTGATTGAAACCTTAGTCAACTAGCGTTTGGTATTCCGAAAATCCAATTCTGATGTCCCACGAAAAAAAAAGGAAATCATACCAACAGTAAGTAATGAAAACAGTTAATTATTCTCGAACGCATCCAGCAACAGATCATAAATCAAAATGGAGTGATAGAAGTCTACAATATCTTCTTACCTATCTTATGTTTGTGATCAGGGTGTATCGTTTCAATATATGTTATATAAAAGTAAATACTGATTAGTTCTATACTACCCAGCAAAAGGTACATATTTCTGCTACATATTATTTCTTTGCATTTCAAGACAAACTTTAAGACAAAAAGTACAAGATTATTAACTGCAGTTTAATTACAAATTAAAAGACGAATTAATAAAAGCCTTCTTCGGATCACGGACTATTGAGATTTGAGCTGGAAGAATTTATGTTGAAATAAATATAGAATATTATACGCATTTTTGGACAACTTTTTGAATATTCCGACATTAGTGAATACAAAATTTATGGTACGCAACAAATTTAAGTTAAAAATGAAATGGTATACCTTTCCTAGTTTTGTTTCAATTATTGTAACTAAATTTTTCTCAGTTAGTGTTGCTAAGGAAAATATCTAAAGAAAATTTATTAGAAACTCTACAAAAAGATTCGTGAACCACTACTCTTAGGTGATTTTTGAAATAGAAAGATTGATGTGAACCCTCGAATTTTACAATAAAGTCGACTTTTACTCGATAAATACAATCCCTTAAAGTTTCCTATTCTAAAAGCAAAGAACCCAATGCTGATTGAGAACAAGGTGAAGATGATAAAGATTATATGAAGAAAGTTAAGTGAGCATTAACTTTAATAAAAACATATGATAATGTGGTAATAAGTGACCATACATAAAATATCTTGGCTTGTATCTCTAAATGAATAGTAACGGGTTATCGCCGATTAAAAAACGTTCCATTTATTACACCCTATCCTATTGTACCAGCCTTGACCAACAGCATTTAGTTTAAGACACTATCATTTCAAGAGTAAGTACTATGCAGAAACTTAGAAAGAGTATTGGCAAGAAAATGCAGAAAAAAGAAGCAACTGTGATGTGGTTTTTCTACAGTCGATCGAAATTCGAAATCGAAAACAAGAAGAAATTAAATAACAAAAATAATGACCCTTGAAATCAGTGCTAAAAGTGTCTCTGAAAAAAAAGAAAGTCGAATGGTTCAGAACCACCATTAGATGAGATTGAAAGAAAATACGAGTTTTCAAAGCTAGCGGCTACGGTGAAACCCAACTTGGTCGATTGCAAAGAGTCCTAGCCAGAATTAACTGAAAAAAATACAATGGATAGTGGGATAGTAGGTTCCTGGACGTAAGAATATGTAAATATTGTACCTACTAATAATTATTATCACAGGAGAATAAAGAATTCAACAAAGCAATGAAAATGAGAGTAAAGTAATTTAAGAAAAATTTTGTTTACAAAAAATAAAATTAAAAAGATTTCAAGATTTTTTATAAAAATAGGAGAAACAGAAAGTTGTATTTAGTTTATAAGAAAGGCCTTTTTTTTTTTATCTACAAAATTACATAATGTCATTTACGTATTGTGTCAATATTATTGCAAAATATTGTGATATATTTCAAAAACTGGTTTAATAAACAACACAAATCGATTTTATAATCGATAAAATTCAAACAGAATAGTTAAAACGGAAATTTCTTAGGAGCGTGCTCTCTAGCTTTAAATCTAAATTTAACTAATTTGTTGAAATCCTGATGAAATATTTGCAAGCGGAAATGATTAATTATAGTTTTATTGAAAGTGTTATTTTTTTTATATTAATAAAAAGGTCCTCTTTGAGGGAAAAAGATATCATTTTCTAAAAAAATACTTTACCGAATGTTACGTTCTAAGAAGAATCCTAGTACTATGGCCATCTGACACCACAATTGTTTTCTCGTTAGATGAATAAGAGGAAGTTAAAAAAAATGAATTATATTCGCGTCCGGGACAAAAACAATGTTGCTGAGATACTGCGTAACCTACCGTGATTTAAATGCACATAATGCGCATTTTTGAAAACAAGAACTTGAGAGCAATATATATATATGGCAATCCGCAATGTCTTGAGAAACAACGGTCAATAGGATAGTATTCATTCTAAAAAAAATCAAAAATAAAGTAAATTACCTGAAAGAGACCCGTGTGAGGACGATGTATGCGAAGATGAATGCGAATGTGTTGAACTAGCGGCCGTGGAAGTTTCATTTACATCGGTTTCTCCGTTGGTTTCTTTCTGTTCCATGGGCGAAGAACTGGACACACTAGTGCCACCTCCTCCAACAGCCACATTACTACTAGATTTCAGCTGCTGTTGTTGTTGCTGTTGCTGCTGCTGGGCCTGCTGTTGGAATTGTTGTTGTTGTTGGCTAACGAAATTTTTAACATCAATTGTATCAGCAAATGAAAACTTGTGCGGAGGTGGTTGTGAAACCACCACTGGTGTAGTAGGTAGCGTCTGTGATGATACTGGTGTCACAATTTGTTCCCTTTTAGCAGCAGCCGCCGCCATTGGTGGTGTCTCTTTCTGGAGTACAGATTGAGCTGAACTTGGAGGCGGAAGTGATTGCTGCTGCTGCTGTTGTTGTTGTTGTTGCTGCAGCTGCTGCTGGACGGGCGATGGTACAGCAGCAGGAGCTAATTGAACCACTACACTACCACTAATAGCTGTAGAAGACGTTGGTGGGTATTGTTGGCTAGAAATGTTCGGCGGAGGAGACGAAGCAGCTATCGGAGGAGCCGGTCTGCGGCTATCTTTCTTTGACTTTCCACTTTTTGCTTCAGCACTTTCCTGTAACAACTATAATTAATATACTAAAGCTTTACTTTTGGTGTTGAGAGCACAATGCGCAACCAGCAATTTTTTTTTTAGCAACAGCTACAGTTTGCTATTTGGAAGAGATTGAAGCCATTCCAGAAATAGATAGGGAAATTGGTCGCTTCATTAGAAAAACCATTCTTAAACTGCCAGGAAAAGAAAACTTTTGACAGTTTTTGAAAGGGGCAAATCCTTTTTAATAAATAGATAACACCTTTTAATGGATTTAATACAAAATTAAATTCAGAAACTAGTAAAAACTCTAAATAACTATTATTTTTATAAAATTAACAGTCATTTTAAAGAATTCAGAAGAAGATTTGAGAAAGTTGCCACCATCCACTTACTTGCTGTTGAGAATGTTGTAAAGTTTGTTGTGGTGCAGGTTTCCTTGCGGGACTTGAGGCAGGTGGTACGGACACAATATGCTGTGTCGTCGGCCTGTGTAGATCAACGGCCGGTGAATTAGTTTGCGCAGAAACTATAGGTATTGACTGGGTTGGAGGCGGTTGTGGAGTATTTATAACAGGCTGATGTTGTTGTGGTTGTTGTAGTTGTTGAATGGGCGGCTGGAGTGGAGCATGGTGGAGTTGTTGAAGATGCTGCTGTTCTACGACAATAGGCGCCGCCGCACTGGACGAGATTGGCGGCGGAGGTGTTGGTGTGCCTGGGGGTGGAGCTTGAGGGCCGTTGGACAATATAACGATAGAAGGGTTGGGCGAGAGGTCCTCCGAAGAAGGAATAGCAGTGGATGATGATGGACTAGGTATGGCCGCTGACTGGACTGGAGGCGGAGTCTCGGTGACAGCCGGAGCCACTTGCATTCCGATACTTTCCGTTGCCACGGCTGCCACTCTTGCCGCAAATTCTGCTGCTACCTACACGTAAAATAAATTTTTGATCAAACATTCACTTTATATCCACCTTCACCAACAGATATAAGATCTGTGAGTCAAAGAGCAAGTCTCAGTGAAGACAAAGTTCTCTACGTCAATAGAAGCACAATGACACATTCAGAGCGGTTGAGACGTGGATTATGCTCTATCATATTCTCTTTGATGCGGCCTTACCCAGAAATAATTGTACCTTTTGATGATGGTAAATCCCTGCAAACAGAGTTAGATATGGTTACGAGAGAAATTTATGTTTGAATTGAGTCGCCAATTTGCGCTGGTTGTGGTGAGTCCAATGAGACTGTGCGGCACTTTGTAGAGGTGTGTCCCCGTTTATTCTAAAACTAGATTTCTCGTCTTCGGAAGGTCAAATGTCTTCCTACCGAAGATTGTAGCATCTGGTAATCTTAACGAACTTTCTAGGTTTATTCAGTGCACTGGGCGATTGAGTCGCCATGCTCCCTAGCGTCCTGTTGCTACTTTATTAGTTTATTGTATTGGCATCTGGCAACGTTTAGCCGGATTTGTTGTTTTAATACCCCGGTATCTCTCTTGAGTTGAGCGGTAGGCGGGGAACAATAGGCATTTTGGATTGCCTGCGTGCCTTCCCCTTTTTGGTGGAACCGCCGTTCTAATACAATCTACAATCATACTCTCTTATATTTTTATTTTTTAGAAATGTCAATGAAAGCCTGGTGCTTTTTTCAGTACGCTGTCGATCTATACATGTGCTTTGTCGTTACACACACCACTGTGTGTGTGAGTTGTAAAAGAAGCTCGCAAAAGGCGAAAATCTAAGGGTCTGCAGCTGGATTCGATCCGGGAACGCTAAACACCTAGGTAATCCCTTCTGGCAGAAAAAAGTGATACCCAAAATATATAAAGTGAAGAAGACTTAATTAGCTACACAGAAATCGTTCCTAAATTATATATTGCGTGCCAAAAAAGGATCGCAATTAATTTAGTATTGGTTCACGTAGCTACGTTTACCAGAAATGCATATTGTTGATGTATCGCTGCAAAGACCGTGACTTTTGCCAAAAAATTATAGAAAAGAAGCTATTTTTAAAACCGAAGCTGAAATTCCGTACCTAGTGTGGTTTATTAGAAATCACTGAAACCGCGATTTTTTTGAAATGGATTAAACGAATTTTGACTCTCTCATTGATTGAAACTTTTTACAATATCTTTTTTTTTTCAAAAAACTTTTTAAAATGAGGCATTTACCTGCGAATGGTGATGATGTTCAGCATCCCGACCCTGGCCAGCATTTCCTAGTCCGCTGCCAGCCTCTTCGTTCATAAACATTTCAGCTATCACGTCGATCCCTGTGTCGGGATTTGTAACTAGAAGTGCCTTCGGTCTCTTCCTTTTGTCTTTATGCGGAGGCATAGGGCCAACCATGGGCGGCCCTCCAGCGCCTGGCTGGCCGGGCACGAGCGGACCCGGCTGGCCGGCAAGTTGTCCTCCCTGTTGACCTCCTGCTAACACCTGAGGTGGCGGCCCGCCTCCGGGTTGCATACCTAAAGCGGTCATCATGCCCTGATTTGCCGCAGCTCCACCGCTAACCACCTAATAAAAATGAATAAATTTAGCATTAGTTACACAACTTTTATTATCATTATCAATATTATCATTGAAAGTTTTTTTTTTTTTTTTTTTTGGCCTTTTGCGGTTAACAAATTAGCCATATTAATCTGGTGTTAATATTGGTGGGGAAAGATTAAATTGTTATGTTGTTTCTGATAAATATCATTGAAAGTTACTAAAATTGTTACATAAAACTAGATTGTATGTAAATGCATATATGCGCATATTAACACATCATTATTTTTCTAAAAGCGACGGTTCGAATAAACAATATACACTCGAAAATGCCCCAAATTAAATTAACAACAAAACAAAAATATAGCCATAAGTTAAACAATTGATTGGGTTCATTTATTAAAAAATTAGTTCAACATAGTTTACCTGAGGCTGTTGTGGAGGTGCTTGCTGAGTTGGCATTTGATTTGGCGCAGAATTAGGTGGATAAGTACTATTTCTCATCGTCGGCAAACCAAACACTGTAATTACCATAAATTGAAGCATTAATACCAATTGTTAGCGATTGAATACAATATAGGCACCGCCCACTGAGACCAATGAACATCTTATATCTTACATCTTACTCCTCTACTGCCAGTTATCCCTCTATAAATGTCTTTAAGTTTAATTTACCGAGATATTCTACACCAAAAGAATGGTTGCACCTCTTTAATTGGTGCCACCAGCGAGCGCCATTCACCCTGTATGACCTAGCCATTTGAAATGAAACAACTTAAGTTCTCCAGGAAAATCTAGAAAGTACTGCGAGGGTCGCTAGTTAGGGATGAACTGATGTCCCTTCCCCATACTGACCTCTCCAGGTACTCCAAACCAAACCCCCAAGAGTACTTAAGGTCCAATTTCAGCACTTTCTGGAAAAACCTAGGAACGACCAAAAAGGACCAGTAGATTGAGATAACCAATCTCTGGTGCCTGAACTATTAGTATTACTGCTCTCGCCAGAGAATCTGTATCCATAATGAACGAAAGGGTGCTGGAAATAAAAACATTGAATGTCCTGTATAGAATGCAGGATTATCCAGTGAAACTTATACAAGAGAACATGGGCAGGAAGGGCATAAGAGCATTAGAAGGAAGATATTTTCTTTAAAGGCTGTGCTAAACCTCTTTTTGGATGGTGTTGTTTTTTAATTTATTTTATTTCTGCCTCACGTTTGGGTGTACCTGGGCAATTCTTGGACGCTTTTTACTCTAAAAACGTAAATTTCCTTATAATAGAGTTGAGTTGGAAAAAGTAAAAATGTGGCACATCAGAATTGTAGAGTATTTCGGGATACATCTTCCACAAGTATAAGAACAATTAATCCTAAGACGGACGCCAGCTACATTGCATCCTTACTGATGAAGAACTAGGGTGAAACAATTCACAGGTAAGAAAGTGGTTGCACACTTCCAACCCAATTGCAATATCACAGTCAGGTAACCTGCATCTGATGATGCACGTCAACAAATGATGAAATGGGCCAATCAAGTAGGAAAAATAGCACAGACTGAGCAAGAAATCCCACTCCACATTTACATCTTCAATCTGAGATTTCCAACATCCCCTTGACAATTCTAGATTACGTATAATTTAACAAACATAAGAATATTTCTTTTTTATACTCACACTGCTGTCCATAGTACGCAGCGGTAGGTGGTACATGCTGCGGAATGAAAATCGCTGCACCTTGTGGAGGAGGTTGTGGCGTATAGAAACTGCCAGATGGTGGTCCAGTTGGCGCCGTAGGAGCCGGAGCGTGTGTCTGATGTCTAGCACCGCTTGGCTGCGATATCTATCCGATTGAAAGAATCATTATTGGGTCGTTTATTAATGAAAGCAAAGGAGAATAAATATAAAGATATAAAACGATAAAATTACGAAGAAATTATCTACTATGGGATGGAAAACAGTTTACCTAAGGTTGATGGAAAATGAAGAAAAGAAAGAATAAGAAAAGAAATAAAGTACTTAATAAAAGATGTAAGGTAATATGATCAGAATTTTGCAATTAATCTGAAAGTAAGTACTTAACGGATAGGACCATGCAAGATGTTGAAGAATTATTGATATAATGTTTTATATCTAGCTAGCTTACCTGATAAGGAATTTGCGACATCATGATTGGTGAAACGACAGGCGCATAAACAGACTGACCTGGTACCTGTAAACAGAAATTTAGAAATAAATTTTTTGATTGAACACAGATAAAATATTGGCGTCTTTTAAAGCAAATCAACACACTACTGCTAAAATTAGTGCAAACTTTAGATCAAACTAGTTCCATAGCTTCCTCCTGAAGTGAAATGCTCGCAGTTTTTTAAAGTTAGTTTAACCACACATCTGAATTGGCAAGCTATAACCATTTGAAAGGTTTAAGTTTCAGAAAAATGCGACGAAAAGTTTGTTTATTAATAGCCAATTTAATTTGGTTTGTTTAAATGGTTTAAAGGCAGAATATTAAGATGAAAAAAACCAGTTTAGAGCTGACTTCTATTTTCATTGGAAAAGCCTTGGATCCTGGTAAATTACCAGGCTTTCCACCCCCATCCCATTATGCTCAACTACAGAGATGGAAGCTGGAAATTTCTTATTAACATTTGGTTTCTAACACCAATTTATGAATTTGTAATTCTTATTATACAATTTCACATTATCATCGCTCAAAAAAACCAGCAAACTTTTTACAAACATTAGAAATACAACTGGTTGAAATAATTTACACTTAATTTTATAAAATTTAGGACAGTTAGAGGGAGAGATATTTTTTATAAAAAATATTGAAAACCACAAAATAACTTAAATTACGTACATGTTACTAAAGAAAATTCTTCGTGCTATCACTTCATTTAGAGAATTTCTTGTTCATTTAAAATAAATCTCATCTTTTTTTTGTTTTTTGTTTAATCTATTTATTTATTTATACATCACTAATCCCATTTTCGTTTAATTTAACCAAATTTTTAACTCACAAAACAGATCCAACACAAAAATTCCAAAAAAGGGATTCATCACTTAACATTTATTGATCTAGATTCTTAGAGAGTTAAAAATGGATCAACTTAATAAAACCTCCTTCAGTCCTAAATCACTTACCAATTTAGGATATTCACTGATTGTAGGATCATTTATAGACTTTTTCTCTTTTTTATTTTAATTGAACATTTTCACTTTAATTACATATATTTAGATTTTTAAAAATAATAATAAATTTAAGTATCAAATTTCTATTATAGGAATAATATATACGAAATGGTTATAAAGTATGCATTAGGTTAGAATTGTATACTCACAGCATAAGGTATATTAGGCATTGGCATATTTCCAACTCCGGTCAACCTCGGGGTATTCAACCTCTGATGTCGTTGGTAATATTGCTAAATAAAAGAAACAAAATTATTAATAATTATTATAGAAAAAATTAATTTAAAAGTATTAAAAAAAAAAAAAAAGTTTAAAGCAGAACAACTTCAAAATTATAAACTGAACGTTTTCACTAAAATTGAATTACTCAAGTTATTGTTTTAGCAGATAGCGTACGACTTACTGAAATCAACTTTTTTAAGTTTAAGAAATTTGGAAAAGCTCTCTTTCAGATTATTATATTCCATTTTGAAAATCTTCAGATAACTTTCAGCATAATGAACAGTCAGTGGTTCTTCTAAAAGGTTCTACTAGAAGCGTATAGAATTAATTCGAAGAAAAATGTTTTTTGTAAATACTTTTTGGGTGGTACGACGGTTCGTTCTTTTTGTCAAAACTCGAAAAGTCTGCGGCTAGAAAAGTTTTAGTTTTAATTTACCGAAAGATTAATCAATGTGTTCTTTGGTAAAGGAGATTAGATACGATCTCACTAGGCTTGAAAACTTTATAGCGGATTATCAGCGTGTTCTTGCTGCTACAAAGAAGAGATTTAGGTGCTCTTTTTTTGGGTGTAATTAACACCTAGTAATTAATACAAATTAAGCAGAGGCCCAGTCAGTCTGAATTTCGGAATTCTTAAAAAGTGGTTTGGGGAAAGGGTACACTACTTAGAACTACTTAGAAGAGATTTGAAGTTACAAGATTTAACGATTTAATGCGGTCTCTGAGAAAGTAGGTAATTTACATTCTTCGACGGGCTAGTCCAGGATAACTAACTTAGCTAAGTTTTTTTTTTTTTTTTTTTTTTTTTACATAAGCATCTGAATCCTTCATAACGTTTATGTAGGTTTATGTATAACACCGAATCTTATAAGCTAAGAAATAATAGCTACTATTTACACCCATTTAGAAGAAAAAAGGGAATGATGCGGCCTATCTTGAGAATAACTCCAGAAAAAAAAGAAGCTTATCAAATTGGCTGAAGAGTATACACCAACTATTTTGTCTTTGGGTAGTGAAACGACGAAGAAGAAGAGGTTTAAGATGATGACAAATGTTTAAATCGATTAAATGTAAGTCACTTTAAAAATTCATTAACCCTACAGTAATGAAAAACCCCATAGTTATTTAGAAATATGATAATATTTTTCTTCGCTCACAAAACTGACTGATAAAATTTTTTAAAGGCTTAACAACTGAGATGTTAACAACTGTATAAAACAATTCATAATAATAATATTAATATAAGAAATAATATAAAATTAAATGAAAACAAATACTATTTACATTTTGTCCTCTGGGTGTTTGAGTATAGCTGACTGGCATTGCACCTGGAATATAAACTGTAAATTTCTTAATCTTGTACCAAAAACAAATCTTTGTAAATTAAAAGATACTTGATAGAAATAATAGAAATATATAAGTTTATAAAAACTTAAAAATTTAGAAAAAACAATAATAAAAAATGTACTATCTGCAATAGATTCTTAAAAAAAAAAATAGTTTTACGACTATTTGTTTTAATCTAACATTAAATAATAAGCAGTATGTATTCCAAATTGTACTAATAGGCTAATAGACAAAATCTGGGATATGATCCTGGAGAATCAAAGCAAGAGAGAAAAAGCTTTTCACTTCATGACATCATTCTTTTAGTGGAAAATGCATCATTTATACTAGGTTCCGATAGGTGAGGAAAAAGAGGACCGAAATCATTAATTGTACTCAATATGAGGTAGATGGCAGAAATATGAGCTAAATGGTTGAAGAAATTGTACTTCTATCGGCAAAGTTGATGGCTAGCTAAAAATGGCGAAATAATTTTGAATTGATCTTGCTAACTATTGCTAGACGAACATTTTGCAAATAATAATAAGTATATATCAGTAACCCCCGGAGGTACCACAACACTAGGTCCAATTTTAAATTTTTTACAGAGAGCAAATGAAACGAGTTTTTTCTCACTTATAAGCCCACGGGAGTTATTTTGCTTAAATCTTTGGTCGATAATAAGTAACATAGATGCACCATGATGTTTGGGTAATAAAAAAAGAAATATTGTATTAGAAAGATTAAAAAAAATAAATTTTGAAAAAATGGACTTAGTTATACCTCCGGGGTACTGATATAAAATGAATAGATCCCAATAATATTATAAATAAAAATCCATTAGTTTCCCCTTATTGCAGCTTTTCTGGACTAAAATCTTACAGTTTTACTCAGAAATGTTCAATTGTTAGAAAAAAAAAAATATAGCGTGTCTAAAGACAGATGATAGATATATCTGGAAAAGTTGTGATGTCCAAAAATTGGCATTGCCGGCCTACCCCTCCTCAGAAAATAAACCTATTCTGTCGAAATCTTAATAAAATAGTGCTCATCATCATCATCATCCATTGAGTGAGGAATCTGGCTGAAATTATATTCACAATAAGAAAGCACCAACTTTCACCGATCTGAGAATAGCTTCTAAAATAGTAATGATTCCTTATGATATGTGCGAAAGATGCAAATAATTTTTACAATCAATTCAATTGCTTGAAGAAGTAGTTGAAAAAAAAAAAAATTCTAAGAAAATTTACTAAGAGAAAGTTGAAAGTAATAATAAAAAATTTACGATACGTTACCAAAATTGTATTCAGTGTTTCGAAACATATTGCACTTTTTAAAACAAGAAACAAAAAACACACACAAAACGAAGTAGTAAATAAATAGTAACTAGAAGAACACCGGGAATAGTAAAAAAAACTAAATTGGATATCAAAACTTCTACAATATTTCGGAGTACATCTAACTCTGGCAAAGCGCAGACTACAAATGAAAATGAATCCAAATAGCAAAACCAAATTATTTGTACAGGATATAATGACAAAAGAAAACCCTTTTCCTAAATTCTGATTGGTGTTTCAGAAATCAGGTACTTAGGTCAAAACCTCTATTGTCTAAACTATTGTCTAATAAAACTAACCCTTCCACCACCACCACCACCAAAAACTTAACTGTACTTTTCCTTTTCAAGAAAAACAATAACAATTGTAAAGGGACAACAACCTAAATTTTTCAGAAGGGCCAACAATATTAAGTATTTCATTATATTTAAAGAGAGATATGTATAAATAAAGCGAAATTTATCTCTTTTCAAATAATCTTAAAGAAGATGACTAACTGATTTATAGAATGCACTAATTATTATAAATAACAAACATTTTTGGAAAAAGAAAAACAACCAAACATAGAAGAACAAATAACAAAAGTATTGAAGATAAATTTCTGTATCTGTTAATCAACTTTTATAAAATCAGGATCATCTTTCGAGTCTTGGGGATGAAATCAAGAAGACCAAAAGCAGAAGACCCCTGTTCAATTTCCAAGAAGATAATCAA
The DNA here is from genome assembly GCF_049639745.1 of Rhodnius prolixus. NCBI lineage: Eukaryota > Metazoa > Arthropoda > Insecta > Hemiptera > Reduviidae > Rhodnius > Rhodnius prolixus. The sequence goes on along the minus strand of NW_027411592.1, from coordinate 2,454,156 downwards.
TTCGTTCAACAATGGTGACGAGATTCTCGATATAAATTATTAAATTACAGAATAGCCAAAAAAAGAAGTACCATTAATTTGGATTCATCTTCTACAACATCTTCCAGAATTGCATATAAAAAAAAGAAACAACCAAATTGAATTTAAGTCAGCTGGTAATTATGCACCAGTGAGACCGAACTATGCTAAAATATAAAATGAAAAAAATACAATTATTCTGCAATTTTGCTGATTTCATTTGCCAGTCTCTTTTTTTCATCTCCTCTCTCCTGTCCTATTCAAAACTGAGCCGTAGAACTCGGAACTATAGATCTACTGGTTGGATGATAAATATGTTACCACAATGTGCAACATCTCCACTTTAAAATTAGTCATGTAGATTTTAGAATGTTGACGAGGAAAATTGGAAAAGTCTTGTCATAAAAACAGGTTGCTTCCAGAGAAATATGTAGTTTTTTTTTTGTTTTTTTTTTTGAATTGGCCTGAATAACACTAATGTTGCTATGTACTCTTTGTAATAATTTTACGTTTCGGCTTCTATAAATCTAGATTTGTTATTGTTTTTTTCCTCTAATGATCTTTAAAATCTCTTCTTGAATAATATAAATCATATTTTTTAACCGTCTTTTCCACTCTTAACTTATTCGTTTTTAATCTTGAGTTGTATTTTGAGAACTTCATTTTTAGCAGTGTTCTTTTTGATGTTTAAGAATTAATGAGGCTGAAAAGGTGACCAATATGAATTAATTGAACCGCAAACCTTAGTGTACATACATAAAAGTTTTAAAGAGGAATGAAATTAAGTCTAGCTACAGGAGGTCTTCATAGCCATTTATATATTTACAATATGTTTGAAGGGAGAAGTAAAAGAATAATTATCACTAATTTTTAGAAGAATCAATAAACAGAACGATATAATCTAAACAAACATTTACGATCACTAAAACGCAATAAACATCTCCAGTGATGAGAGACACTCTCTTCACGGATCCTGATATAGTAAAAGTAATAAAGCTTGGTAGACTGCGATGGGCAGCAGGACACATAGCTAGGATGAGTGAAGATGAGATTCCTAAGAAAGTGCTGGAAGGAAACATGCGCTGGATCCAGGAGTGTAGGCAGACCTAAGCTGCGCTGGGAGGATGGTATGGCCAAGGATGCTGCATCTATGTTAGGATTCCGAAACTGGAGGGCGGCTGTGCAGGAAAGAGACGTCTGGCGGGCACGTCTTGAGGAAGCCAAGACTCTTCATGAGTTGTAGCGCCAGTTAAGAAGAAGAAGAAGAAGAAGAAGAAGAATGATGAGTGACAAGTTGGGCGAAACAAAACCAGTACTCCCCAAAAATCGTAGGTTGGCCAGGCTTGGCATAAATAAAAATTAAAAGAAAGTAAGTAGAATATGAAAAGCTTGCCTTGTTGAAAAGGAAACAAATAGGATTGAACGAAATGGGAAAATTCTTAAGAAATAGTACATATTTGGTAAAACCCAACATACGACATATGTATAACTTGATAATCTGTATATAATACTCGTACATATCAAGTCGCCATTTTGCTGATATTGCAGCGGTGACTGCCAACATATGGCAGACATAATCTAAAATTTAACGAGGAATTCCAGAAAGCAGATTTAAATTATATTCTTCACAAAAGAAAAGTGTTAGTGAAACAATTACAAATGTAAACTCGATCAGAGCACTGAGCAGGCAAAATCGAAGAAAACATTGCTTCAAGCAATGAGAAACTTGTAAAATACGATAGTCAATTTTTTTTTTTGATACTTCATGAGAAAAATAACCTTTAACTCTGCACCAATAACAAAAGGCAGCACTAAAAGTATGGCCGGCCACTAGTGTGTAAAGAAGATGGATACAGTCTGATCCAGTGCACAGTTGTGAACTGACGTAAAACAGTGTGGGCACTAGAAAACCCATTAAATTCACAAAACACGAGTCAATTCACGGGAGTGTATATAAAGACAATGCATACATTGCATACAAAGTGTGGAAGAAGATATAGGAAAATTTCTTTTCTTTTAAAACATTGATCCAGATCTTGCGAAAGTAGATGCGCGCTACGCCCCAATCATTTCAATGTCTTTCTTCTTTCATCAATGACTCCGGGCCGACAAAGGTAAATCCTGAGTTCTCGAATGATCTCTAACGACCTAGTTTATCTATAGTTTTACCAAAATTGCCAACAAATTTTGATCCAGCAACATTACGCTCGAACTCTCTCTCTTCAAACTCAAAGAAAAGAAAACTGCAGAATTGAACTTCCAATCCTCCCAGTAGTCCATCTTAGTTTCAGTCTACTTTCTTTGACAGAGAGTATGTATGAAGAATCGCAAAACAGTCAGAATTACGTCTTACTATTTATAACTGCTTCTCAATACTAAAAAAAAAAATAATTAATCAAATTTTTATAACGAATGTACCAATTCTTTTACCAATATTTATTTCTCGATCTTCTTTCAATTGCAACATGTGCAATAGCGTCAAATACAGTGAATATTTTATAAAAAAAATTAAAGAAAGGACTGCAATGTACCCTCAATTTCTGAGATGTACCAAAATTCTCGAGTTTTTGGTTACCACTATACAAGTTTTTTGTTTTGTTTCCACGAAGGTACCTTAGAGGCAAAAAATTCAATACAACCTACTTAAACCTTTTATTTTTAGTTACATTATGTTTAAACAGATCAGAATAAGCCACAGATAAGTGGTAGCCCTAAAGTATGAAGTCTGGGGATACAAGCAGAGTGAGGAATAAGTTCAAAACTCCAGCTGATAAATTTTTGAGGCAATATTTGTTGCCAACTTTTGGCAACATTTAAATTATCATGTTGTAAAATTTGTTTTTCTATTGGCAAAAGATGGCCACTTACTGGCCAGACCAACAAAGCTCCTATCCAGGACTACTGGATTGAGTTCAGACAAGATGGTCTGCCTAATAGGGAACTAATTCGAAATACAAAGAGAAACTTCGAAATCCCACTCCTAAGCACAGTATTCCCCTTTTTTCATTCAAAATATACCGACACATATCTCATCTCTTTCCCCAAACATTGTTAAACCAACCCAAAATCGTTGAAATAAAATCGAATTTTATATATTACATCAGCTCACACTACCAACACTCGGATCACATATTACTACATTTCAGGGCCGATGAAGCGTGAATAAGTGAGATCTCAAGCTGGAATTCCGTTTGCAGCTACTTTTAATTTGTTAGAGTGCTTCTGCGCTGTTAGTTAGTTAGGCTTCTGCGGCCTGTCTACCTAATTTGGCAATTGGACGTTAAGTCCTTTCTGAAAAATAAATTTCAAGTAATCAGTATTAAGTGAGCTAAGTGCAATACCAACTTACGTTTAAAATCCCAAATTAAACCCAAACTTTTGTATAAATCCTATTTTTATTTAATACCTTTTATTTTTATACGTTTTCCAAATGTTACGTTTTAGCTTCTACAAATCTTTATTTGTTATTGAATTTTTTCCTCTAAAGATCTTTAAAATCACTTCTTGAATAATTTAAACCATATTTTTAACAGTCTTTGCCACTCTTAACTAACATGATTCTAATCTTGACTTGTATTTTGAGTACTTCACTTTTAGCAGTGTTCTTTTTTATGTTTAAGAACTAATGAAGGCTGAAAAGGTGACCAATATGTTTATTGTCCAAACAGCACTTGGTCTCACTTGCTCTCTTCTCCGATTTTTATCACCAATTGAAAATGAATGCTCATGTTCAAAAAGCATTCACTCACTATTACTCAAATTACTTATCGTTTCCATACTTACAACTTATTTCCAATGTTACCTATGGCAGATAGTACATTTCGCACTTCCCATTATAACAATTACTGGAAGTTTATAATAATTACGAATGCTTGCTCACCAGTTATTGCCTGCTGTTGGGCCTGTTGTTTGGGATCTTGTTGTTGAGCTCCCGGCTGGCCGGGCCCCTGGGGGCAAAGCCTCATTGCCCCAGGATAGCCTCCGCCAGCCCCACCTCCTTCTGTCCCTAAAAAAAAAATAAAAGAAAAAAGAAAATTAATCATCAGTTTTCACTTGATTAAAGTTTTAAAAAAATTTACAAAATAAAAAGAAGGAAATTATCTGCAACCCTGAAATAACCATAATAAATAAGCTTCTCTTAAGCCCAAAAATATAAGCTTCAATCAATCTAAACTCAGGTAAAAAATAACAGCAGGTTGTCACTAGGGTATTTCTTTTCAAAGAAACTCAAGATTCTATAATTTTCCAGAAACCATTTTTGTTATTTCTTTTTTATAATGTTCACATAATAAAATATTTAAACCAAAATGAAGTAAGGATAGCTTAAAAAAAAATATTAATAAAAATCAAGACATTAAAAAGCCATAAAACCTTTTAATTTCATCTTCTTTCTTTTCTGCTAGTTAAAAAAAAACTTATAATATGTCCTTCAATTAAACAAAATTTATGCCACAAAGCTGTTTTATAAAAATAATGCTATTTTAGTTAAAAAAGCTAATTTAAAGAATACATATTTCTCTTTTTTATTAACTGTAAATTCAAAAGTTTCGCTGTTAAACTTATATTTCTTCTTGTAATATGTCATTTTTTTAAAATAAAAAATATAAAAATTTTTTTGTTGTAATTTAAAAAGAAAATTTCACTTTTAAGTTAAGTTTAAAATGTAACAAAGAACAGCATTATATGTATTGTCAATCTTTTAGTAAAACAATTTTTGGATATAATATTTGTAACATAAGCTTTTGCAATACATAGAAATCAAGAGCAATGACAAGACAACTTACAGGCTTGAATTGTGGCAGATTGTATTCCACTGGTTATAACCTTATAGACTTCATTTTGTAAAAAATTATTAATTTAAAAAAAAAAAACTTCTTTCACTTTATCATGTTTATAACTAATTCTGCACTTTTAAAAACGATAGAGTAATCATTAAAATCGTTTTTTTTTTTTTCTTTGAAATAATCAGGGTTAAACGGAAACAGGGGAAGACAATGGCAAGGCAAAAACGAGCGTCCTTCCCCTCTTAACCCAGATGCAAACTGTGGAAACTTTCTTACATAAGTTACACAAACAAGATATATGCTTGCGACATACACTTTATAATATGAACTACACTAACTTGAAAAAAACAAACTTTATTATTTCTTTAAAAAATGAACAAACGTGTTAATAAATATAATAAATGGAAAAGTAATAAAGAAAACCTAAGTATCTAACAAACAACCTAAACATGCACTTAGAGGCGCCATTTTGTAAACTAACGATAACCTTCCACATTTCACAACTTTACTTCCAACATAATAAAAATTATTTCCGTACCCGCTTAAAATTAGTTTTATTAAATTTCATTATACAAATTGGTTTTCTTTTTTAAAATTAATTACTTTAAATAATTTTTAAAATAAATTTATAAAAAAAATATTTAACATAATCTTCCCCGCTTACAAATACAAAAAAAGTGTGGAAAATAAATTATCTAGCAAAGCGCCCCCTCACGGTTTTTTTCTGATTCATTATTAAAACTAAATTAAAATTATTTATGGTATAAATTTATTTTATATGATATTAATAAAAAATATACATGTCTATTTATATCGCGTATTAACTGGTAGAAACTTAGCATTAACTCTTAAAATCTGGGTCAGCACTCGGCTACCGATTGATCGATGTGGACAGGCAGTGGCTGCAATTTAGATGCATCCTTGCACTATGACCTCATTCCGACAGACCCACGACCTACTTTTCTTACCATTATATGGAAAGTGAAGAATTTTTCAAGACAAGACCGTCTCTTTGTTTCTGCGCTGAGAATGTACTTGTTTTAATTTTTAATAAAAATGGTACTTTTAATTAATATTATTTTTAAAACAAATAAGAATGAATGTTGAATTGAATATAATATAGGTAAGGGTTTTACAAATTTTATGTAATAATACTCAAGCAAGATAAGTACTAAAAGTGTTTATAACTATTATTACTTTCATTTATAGTTTCATTTGCTTACCTACATAAATTTAAAACAATAAATAAATTTGTTATTGTTTTTTTTTTAAATAGACGATAGTTTTGATCAAAAAAATAATGATGAAATCAATTACATATTTGAGGTTATATTTCAACAAATTTTTATTAAGACATCTGACATCTCCTATTTATAAAAGGTACAACAACGAGGAATTTGAAAAAAATTAAAGAATAACGGAGACTTAATGGAATTTAGGAAAAATAAATAAAATAAAATTGAAATTTGTTTTCCAAGTACGAGTATTACAAAACTGGCTGGCAGAACAGACTGTTTCCCAAAACAGATTTTGAGCGCTAAAATTTATGTAACATTTTCAGATCTACAGAAACTATTTGAGTAAAATTCTCTGGTTATTAAGAAAATGTACAGGGGCGGCTTGAGAGTTTTCCGTCATCCAATGAATTGGCGCCCCCCCTCTTTAACCTTTTCTTGTCTCAAAAGTGACAGAATAGAAAAGAAAATATGGAAGGGATACCTGCTGAAAAATGAGATAGGAGCATGTTATATAGGAAATTGTATGACTTTTGAATTTTCTCTAAATAATCTTTAAACCTAACACAATAAACAAGAATATTTTTAAAAATTAAAAATATTTTACAAAACATAAAAATTACACTTACTTTGCAAGGTAATGGCGAATTGTGCCAAGTTGATGTGAGGATAGCAATGCAACTGGCATTCTTTTGGATTGTTAATATTTCTTGAGACCATGTCTTTTTTAATTAGCATTTAAGAAAGTTTATTGTTTTATTTTTTGGTATAAATTAGGATAAAAAGAAATAAACAATTCTAGAAATCTATTTTTCCTTCTCTCCTAGCGTCCTTCATGTTTTCCTCCAAGTCCCTAAGGGTATTTTTATCAAATTATTTCAAAACATTCTCCAGAGTGATAAAAGAAAAAGGGCATACACACACACACATTATTTACACTAGGGTATACTCATTTTTGCCCAAGGCTTACGATTACAAACAGAACGGTTTTGAAAGTTTTATTACAGGAAATAGACTCTTAATTGATTGTTTTATTGCTTTAAAAAAAGATGCGTCATTTTGTAAAAAAGAAGCCTACACTGTACCCGGGGGCATCCTAAAACTGAGATCAACTTTTGAAAAAACCTGGTTTGAATACTCAGAAAAATTTCTCTTACTTACTTTTCTAAAGCTTCTAACTAACCTATTTGCATAAAAATTGGAATAATAATCGATTCTTTAGAAATTCTAGAAAATCTTACATAATTTGAAAATCGATATAATAAAGTAATATTTCCAAATAATCGAATTTGGCTAAAACCATGTTGAATTTGACTCAACACAAACTGTAAAACCCAAAGAGTAATTTTGCCTTTCCGGAGAATCAGAAGCACGAGACAACAGTGTTTGGTAAAACGCTGTTAATGTTACGTCTTCTAAATCCTCTTTTTACACTTACAAGATATAATGATACATGTACACAAAAAACGAGCCATTGTGCTAAATTTTCTTTTCACTAAAAACAGGATACTCATAATTTATGTTTCTAGTAGAAAACTTGACTTGATCGCTCGCTAAAACTTGCTTGTAAGAGAACAAGTGGCAAGAAAGAGGCAAGTTACGAGAAATGAAGAGATAAATAAGTACTGACTGGAGACAAACGCGAACAATGAGCAGGCAGAGAGGGACCCAATAATAGCGCCAGAAATAAATAAAAAAATCTAAAAGGTTAAAGAACCGGAAGTAAACAGTTACTACACATTCCCAATTAGGGGGAGCCGAGCATACTATATGTTGCAAACCGGAAATGATTAATTAAGTATTTTTTTTACAAATTAACTACTTTTTTCCTCTCTGTAGGTACATTTTTAAATTTCACTTATACCTTAGGAAGCAAGTATTTACTAAGATCGGGTCAATATTTACCCTTATGGAGTTTTCAATCGCAGAAGTTCAAATATTACATTTTTTGGGGGGTGACAGGGGGGAATGTTAAGAAGCGGGAAATCCCAGTTCAATTCCCGCTACTCTTTCTTTGTTGGAAGTATTGTTAATAGTGAAGCATGTACTTCCGTCTCTGACCACGATACCTAAAAACAGGAAGTACTGATTGTTTACTAAAAATCCTGATCGTTTTCCCCTTAATTTTTATTATTTTGTAATAATGTTATAGGACGATTCGAGAAACTTTAAAAATGGACAATTTAAATGATGAAAAAATAAGAGAAAAATCAGGTGAGTTTTCAAACCAAAATTTTCGTGTGAAAAAATTGAATTTGAAAATAAGAAATGAGCTTGTTACGCGCGATATGAAAAAGAAAAACATGGACTTTTTGGTATCGACCAATCTTGGTTTTAAATATTATTTTTCTACAAATGTAAAACTAATGGCGGCAGTACTTAAAGAATACTCAACAACTCTAAAGAATTCTTTTAAAGTTTCGTACGCAAATGAAGAGAGAATACCAGGTGATTAAAGCAAAATATACTAATTACTTTTGGAAGAATAAACAAAGATCCTTTCAGCAGGTAAAACGTCTGCTCAGCTGATTTTGTCGGAAGTACATAGCCAGCTGATCCAAATTCAGCACACGCGTATCTCTAGCGAAAAACTTCAAAATCGAAAATCTGCACGATTACCACATCAATGCTTTTTCTTCTTCATCTAATCGATACTAATCGATCGATTCTAACGTTCGACTACGATAAAAGTATTGCCTATCATACAAAAAAAAAAAAAAATTATCGTATTTACTGTCTAAAGATGGTGGTAGTGGGGAGCAAATTAATGCTGAAGGTCATTAACAGACAGACAGACGGCTTCATCATAATTGTATGACTGTCACAATTAGACATTCACAGTGGTGGGGGGCAATTAACTGCAGAGGGCCGCTCAGCCTACTCCGCCTTCGCCACATTACACAATATTCAATAAATTTTGTAACACCGGAAATGCTACCTAATATTAGCTAATTCTAGCTCTGCTCACCTCGCAACCGGAAGGAACCCAATAAATATTTAGTTCCCAAGTTTTTTTTACTGCGTCATACCGCTCTTTTGTAAAAGATATACAGCTTTGATCGTGTAGATTTAGGGTTTTTTTTAAATAAAATAAAACTTTTTTAGGTCTACTTGGACTTTGTTTTTCTCAGCTTTCAAAGATAAATTGGGAGCGTTTTTCCACAAATTTGGGGCAGAATTAGGCTTAAAATGCAAATTTTTGTTAACACCACTTTCCCTAAATTTGAACAGGAAATCGCTAAGCGGAAGTTCCTTAAAAAATTGGTTCCGCCACATTCAAAAACATTAAACTACGAAAATACATTTAGAGAAATGGGGTGCTATTATAGTTGGAGGAAATATCTGCCCGACAATGGAACCGGCTCTTCCAAGATGTGTGAACAAGCAATTCACTTCAATTTCACAGCATTTTGTAGGAGTTATTTTTGGGAGGAAGCCTCCAAACAGGCAGAGAGGGAAGTGAATCTCTTAGCCGGCCGGTAGAATGTATGTGGTTCAAATTAAATTTTTTAATATTTGCTTTACATTCGAGCATTGGGGTATCGTATTTTAAGTTGCCTTCGATTGGAAAGGCATAGGGCGCTGGCCACAAATACAGTAACGAACTTTTTTTTTGAGGTTTCACTTGAACTTTATGATTACTGGGTAAATTTAGAGTTGCCGTAGTGGCAGCCGTGAATAGTTGGAGAGTGCGGGGGGTGGTGAGGAGAGGAATGGTAATTTCTATGGTGATTATGCAAGAAGAAGCGGGGGTTGAACTAGCCGACTGAATTAGCGTTGCATGCGGACGATGACGGCCATGTGGCTGTCTGACTCAACCCCCGCCCACATTGCATCGCAACGGGGGTTGGGGGCGGTCGGTGGTTGGATCCTCCATACTGTCGGCATATATTGATTACAGGAGTCACCAGGCGGACTCGGGGGCACCAGCATCGGTCGGGGGCGGCCATTTCACCTTCTCGCCTCCAACAGCGTTCTCCTCACTGTCTCTCTCTGTCTCTGCTTCCTTTCATGGCCACACACACACACACTCACAGCCAGCTTGAATCATCATTTCCCTATCACACTATTGGCCAACTAAAACAAGCACATAATAGGCTTTGGAAGAAATTTGAATATAATTTTCAAACTAATGTGGTTAGCACTGAGATCAGCCGTGCGAACAGCAAATCGTATTTTCTCCCGCCCCACCACCAAAAAAAACACGTTCACCGGAAATCGTAATGTTTTCTTTGAAGAGCTGGTCACACAGACAGGAGAGGGGGGGGACAATGCGACAATAAATTTTTTTAATTCAATCGGAAGTGTTTTGTGGGTATTTTTACTCGAGGGGGAAAAAAATTGACGTAGTATCTACCCGGAGACATAGAACTTATAGGAGGTACTAAAGGGGATTCGGAGAACGTACTGTTAAAGAGCTATTTCAATTTTTTTTTTTTTTTTTTTAACTACCGACTAATGCTAAAAAATGAATATTAGATGTTTTGCCAAAATTATAAAGTTTTTGAGCGATGTAAGTAGACAGAAAGTGATATTTTTTAATAAGAGTCTTTTATTTATTTTTTTTTTTTAATTTTCGCAAGCTGTGGTGACTATATTGTTTTAATAAAAATGTGAATTACATACAACTTTTTTTTTTTGTTGACAGTTAAAAGAAAAATGAAAATTGAGGTAAATTACATCACGACATTATTTAGGAGTGTGCTATACATCAAATTACATAAAAATAAGATTGCTTTTAAATCTCTACTACCTTTATTAAATGTTTGTTTTCTTAAAAATTTGACTGTTATCATTTCCATATTCCAAGTTTGGGGTAGCTGATGTATATTTTTTGATGACTAATACATATTAACATAATAGACACGTGTAATTTAATTTAGTAAAACACGTGGACTCTGTTTTGTCAATTAAGAGCTTTTGACAAAAAAATAAAAATAAAGATAATAAAATTATAAATGATAAATATAAAATGAACTTAAACAGGAAGCCTCCCCCCCCCAAAAAAAAATAATAATAAATAAAATGAAACAATTTATTCCCGGAAACACGTTTCGATCTAACTACTTAAAAATTATAAACAACGAAATCTGCAAATACAAAAACCAGTCATCTTGCACACATACAGAAAAAACAAAAAAAAAATTAACACTCGCCAAAAAAAAATTAAGAAAATTATAATATAATAATATAAAAAGACACGGGTGCCTCAAAGAAGAGACTTTGACGGGCTGGGGGCGCAGAACCCCCTAAACTGAGGAGCCTACACAGCGCTCGGACTCAGCAGCGGCTACCACCGCCGCCACCACCTCCTCTGCCACCCCCAAAACAAAGGTAATTTCATAGAGGGGGGCGGGTGGAAGTAGTAGACCGCCGCTTTTGCCGGCCCCCCACCACTAGAGTTACAATCTGTGAGGCAAACTAGATGGCGTTGTACCGCGAGCGAGGGAGAGAGATAGAGTGATGGTTGGTAAGAAGACCGCGAGGAGCGCTGTGCATGATAGTAGTGGATCGATAGCAGCGCCGCCGCCAAACGGTCGGACACTGCAAAACCCCCCACTACTACGTGTCAAGTGGAAACATGTGCAACTGAAGGAAGGTTTCAGCAGGCGCGATATGGTTACCTTGATTACTTTAATGATGGGGGATTTGGACGACTTTGACAGTTCAATGATTATTTATCATTAATTTTTCAATACACTTGATTTTAGGAACAAATTCTACAAAAACTCTTCAACCAAATTAGTTTTTAATTTGATACCTTTATTCAAACCACATCTTACCAACATTATCGTATCAGTTTAAAAAAATCGTACTTAGGTGGCCATTTGAAGTAGCCTCAAAATAACCTCTCTCTGAGAACTGCTCTAAAAAATAATTTTATTTTTCTCGAAAAATGTAAAACGCGCGGTTTTTTTTTTTATAAATACACAAAAACATTTTCGAGAAAGTGGACAATCTACAAAGTAAACTGTACTTCCTTCCGGTAAACTTTTTTTTTTATTGAAACTCGATCTTAGCAACACAATTAAACCCTCTTAATAATTTTTGATTATTTTTTGTGCCTACGATAAATTCGAATGGAAATAATACAACAATACAGTTATCACAACACTGTCAATGTAAACATGATGGATTTCACTATTCATTATTTTTTGGTGACTGAATCATAGGATTCAATAGGATGAACAAAATTAATGCCAGTTTCAGGTCATGATATATTTTTATTATGCCGAGCTTAGAAATGATATACATACTCGTATCTATGGCAGAAAACAGTCTAAATTTCAAAACTGACACCAACAATTTAAACAACATATACGCAAACTTACTACAAAAATACTTGACAATTGGCAACACTGACTTCCTTACAACCAAACACAATCACATTCAGTCCATGCACAGACAAAACAAAAGACACACCAACCCTTTAATGATGTAAAATATTACATTAGGTAAATAATTTTGTAAATTACGTTACATTATACATATTCATTTTAATATAATTATTGTTACCACACTGTAAATATGTACCACAGCGCTGAAGATGGACCTAGTCCCCCTAGGTCGAAAGCTCTGGGCAGAATAAAGTTCATAATGACTTAAACTGGCATTAATTTCTTTCATCCTAATGATGGATTTCTGTACCAACCTAACCCAAATATCTGTTTACTACCAACCTCCTATAATGTAATCTACACAAGTCCCCTGTACATTCAACTCCCAAGACCTATGCATTCTTCTTCCAAGACATAGCCTAACATTAACTTCTCGGAAGCTACAGTTGGATAAAACACATACTTCTTGACGCTTCCGCGTTTACTCCTTACAGGAAACGGGTTAGCTCACTGATACTAGGTTTCCAAAACGCGTAGATCCTCCTGTGCCAGAATCCATCTGCAGGTTCTTAGAATTCTCTTTTGTTAGCAGCTGCTTTTTACATCAGCAAACTAGTGATAAAACAAGTATTCCCGGTAACGAGAGAACACTCCCCGGAGTCCGGCGGTGCACTGAAAAAAAAAAAATACCTCACGATGTTGACGCGCTTTAAATTATTATTATTATTTTTTTTTTAATACTTTTAAGATTTCATAGATAGAACTATGAACAGATTTGTAGAGAGGCCACAAAATTACTGATGCTGGACAATTCCATGGACTCAAACAGTAAACAGACTGATGATGGCTGTAAAACTCAGCGACATACTTTAACATTAAATAAATTTTGAACAAAGAACTGGTTTATTTATTGTTCTAAATTCGTGTATCAAGCTGATACAATTGATGCGAGGATAATTCAAATAAAGAAGCTTTTCTTATTCTTGGAATATACCTTCTAAGAATATGATGATGCAATTCCTTGTGCGCTAACGAATTAAGTCACCCAAAACTATATGAACAATAATCTCCCTAGTTTTTCTTGGTTCTTTTTAGAAAAAATTATTTATTATTTCAAACCCATTAGTGGGGGAGGTTACAAAACTTAGGGTTATTGAGGATATTGATTAGAATGTTGTCTTGGTCGGTGGTAGTACCCACTGATATACCAAATTGTGTGAACTATATAATACGCTTTGCAGTACTGCACTGTTATAATTTGGGTTAAAATAACAACTCACAATTAGCACAGAGGATGGGTCAAATAATGAATTGGGCGAGAATAAACGAACAGAATGAGTCATTCTGCATGTACTACGAGTACACGCAGTGTTGCCAACTGTATCTCAGTAGACACCCACTTGCAAGTTATTTGACTAGACGCACTCTTTAATTATTATTATAAAAAAAAAAGGCGTGGGATTATATTTGCTCATCTTTTGAGAGTGCAAACATTTACTCGCTCGAATATTCACAAAAGAATTACTTGATTTGTACAGTAAATCATAAAAGTCAGAAATGTGGTCAAAAATGATTACAACTGGGGGGGCCCCAATTTACCGATTTCGGATAGCCTTTTCGGGCTGATGCTTCTATGTAGTACGCTAAGAGAAGTTACAACATTAAGGATTTACGCAGTCCACAACTTTGTGGATTACAGGAAACCACAACCTGTCTTGAAAATCCGATAAAAATCGGAAAAATTATTATTATTTTTTTTTGTTACGCGATTGCTGTCATCTTCGAAGGAAAGTAGTGTCCTAACACCACTATATTTTAATCGTGCCTAGTTCCCCCGGAAGTGAATATTTGAGACACGGAGCAGTTTCCGGCAAACAAAAAATCCCCCGTGAAATTTTCTCAATGCAGAGTTCGATAACAGTCTTTTGCCACCCACATATCCCGTGCTTAAACAAAATAGAAACGGAAGTTACTGGAATTGCGAGTAAATCACGAGCAATATGGAAAGGTTAGCCAAGGAAAAAAACCAAGTCTTACTCCCTAGACAGAGGTTACAAATATTTCACAAGCAAAACAAGACATAAACAGAGGGCATTGACAGAACTACCCCCCACTCCCATTATTGGTAGGATAATGAATGGTGGTCCGGAATTTAAGGGGTTTTCAACACCTGGTATTCAAACACATCTATGCAAAACTATACAAAATATTTCAACAGTTTTTTAACCCCATACTGGACGGATTCCAAGCCAAATATTCTTTTGTACTTTTACTGCCACACTCCTCTAGTCGCGAACAAAAAGGTCTGTCTGTCCAGCTTTTAAATATTGCTCAATAACAGCTTTTGATTTATCGCTTTATTAATAAGAAATAAGTTGATTATAACCTAGATGTATTTCTCGGGCACAAAATATTCTTAGCTTTCTCTTTTCTAATAAGTGACAGAAGAAATTGTAATCGTAAATATTCTAGATTTTAAGTTTACCACAGGAAATATCCTTTTAAAGGGGGCCAATGAGAACGAAAAGAGGGTTTTAACCTCCCACCACCACCTCCTTTTCCGGTCTTTCCGTGCGTGTTTTTGTGTGCATGTTGCATAAAACTCAAAAATAATAAAAATGCGGAAAGTTTGAAATCTTTTTTTTTTTTTGCTGAGGTTTCATCTTAAAACCTAGACAATAAGATAAGACGTACTACTATACTACATCATTCCAGTTCCTGGATACATCATGAGTACATAACATACAGATTAGTAAATCTTAATAAAAACTTTGATAGTATATGGGTCATATATAATATAGTGAATTTTTTTTTCAGCGAGCTCCATTAAAATGTTTCTCAATATAAGTAAAGTTTCACGATGTGTTTAAAAAGGAAATAATAATAATAATAAATAGTAGAGGGAAGGGATTAGCTATGAGGTTAGCATACTGGACTCCCACGCGGAGGTCCCGGGTTCGAATCCAGCAGCTGAACCTTAGATTTTCTCTTCCTAGGAGCTTTTTACAGCTCACTGTCCGGTGATGGACAGTATTGTCTTTAACGAGACAACTCTGTCCGGAGACCGGCAGTGCACTGAAAAAAACTCCGGGCGCCAATAACCTGAGATGTTGATGCGCTTTAAATCATTAAAAAAAAGTAAGTAAGTAAGTAAGTAAAGTAATCGCCTATTTTTTCAGGCGGGGCTTAACGTCCAACTACCAATTAGGTGTCGTGGACGGAGGCGACTAGCAAACATACTCTACTGTAAATTTCTTTTATTAACCATTAAATAAAATCCAAGGCCTAAGACCGGGAATCGAACCCAGACCACAATACATATTAGCTTCGCAGGTCTCGCCTCTAACCGCTCGGCTACCGTGGCGCCCATTTTAATAATATAAATAAAAGAATAATAATAGTAATAATAATAATAATAATAATAGTAATAACAATAATAAGAATAGGTTATAATAATAATAATAATAATAATAGTTACAATAATAATAATAGGTAATAATAATAAAATAAATTAAAAATGTAAAATAACCAGCAGAGGGGCTAAATTATTGGTTTGTCAAATTTACGTCACATGTCTCTGCTGGAGAGGCCTACCAAAATGAACTTCTCTAGAAAAATGTTTGAGATAAAACAAATAGGGTCTAATCATTAACAAAAGTAAAAATGTCACATTCTCTTTTCAAATTTAATTTTTCTTATTCTCAAAAAAAAAAAAAAAAAATATATATATATATATATATATATATATATATATTATATAAATTACGATAAAAAATAAGGTCAGTTTGAGCAGACACAAGGAATCAGCTGATTAGAGAGAAATAGTGTTGGAGAGTCAGTTAATTTGAAAGGGGTCCATGTTTGCGCATGTGCAATAAATTCAACGCAGAGAAAATTATATGGTAGGAGAATGGGAGAAGCAAACAAGATAGCGCGACCACGTGGCTCTCTCTGTTTGAGAACAACTAACTGATTCAGACGGCCTTGGCAATTCTACACTCTGCGGTAGATATCCACGGCCATCTAGCCGTGAGCTAGCAAGGTTAATGGGCGATAATATCACATCACCTTAACTTTAGTTTTAATTTCGATTTTTTTTTTTTAAATTCTATATTACTGTACCAAGAGAAGTTATTTATAAATGTGCAGATTTTAGATTTTTTACTCAAATGTTTGTTTTAAGGTGTCCTGAGATCGAACAAATATTTTTTATAATTATTCACCGGAAATTACAAAAAATAAATACTCATAATAGGCTGTTCAAATTTTAATATTTTGTCTTTACGTAACTCTAGCTAAAATCAGCCATATACAAAAAACCAGATAAGATTATTATGTTATCAAAGAAGGGCAACCCTAAGGCGTATGTGATTGAGGTTGCAGCGCTGAAAGATTATCCAATCAACTCTGTAGACAGCACGCTCTAGTGGCTGGTTTTGGTAGTTTGGAAATTCACCATAATTACTTTTATTTCTTTGTTGACGAAATAAGATTGTAAAAGTATCAAGCAAAATTTTTTTCTTTCTCTGGTTCAATTTTAGTGAGAAAACCAAATATATCTCACTGGGTTTTTGCATATTTGCACGAGTTTTCTTGAAAACAATACTTGAATTCAATCGAAGTTAGGAAAAAAAACGTGGACATCCCATATTCAAGTTCAGCTGCTAAGCCTTAGTATTTTTCTCTTTTCAGGAACTGTTTACATAACAGCTTACTGACCCAGTGTTGCCACAGTGCTCTGGCTGCAAGCAAAATGAGTACGCTATATGGGGGCAGGCGGCCTGCTGCATTACACTGAAAAATGTTTATGAGTTAGGATTCAGTAGGATAACTGAACGGCAATTCTCCAAAGATACAGTATAAATATTTCCTACAAACTGAGAAAAGTTTTGGAGAACAAATGGATTTCTTTTAAAACAGTTTGTGAAACTTGCACACTGAAATCGACAATTTTGGAGGAAAGTATAGTAATCATGGACCCCTCCGGAAACGCTGTACGAAAAAATTTCTTAGAAAAATGAAAGATACAAAATAGTTACAAAGATAGTTAAAAATTAAAAGGAAGTATTTTCAAGAAAATTTCAAAATAAATATAAAGAGTTTCGAGAAAAAAGTACTCCTTCCGGGAGTACTACTTGCTATATCTCAATATAGCAAATTTGAAAACCGTAATACTTTCTCAAGATCAAGAATGGAAAAAGAAAAAAGCTTTATTATCTTGAATCAGATTATATTCCAAAGGATAGTGCTGCCAACTACGTCAAATAAAAGAACTACACTTAGTTACATATTTTAACAACAGATGGTAGAAAGTGTATCAACGGCCATTACTGCTGAACTTTTCATGAAAGGTTCTTACAAACCAAATAAATCATTTAGTCATCATCAATCACAATTCTTATTATTTAAATTTTGTTAGGGAATCATTTAAGGATAAATTTTATTTTTTTTAATGCACAAAAAATGTATGTGAAATTTAGGTGACGTCATGTATGACGTCATCATGCACCTAAATTAATTTATTATGGGAGAGTTGTATACACTTGTCACTTGGAGCGGGAGATTCGCATAAATTTCAAAGTAACTAAAAACAGATTCAAACATGTCCTAATTTATGATTGCTAATTTTGCTGCTATTAATTGCAACAATTCGATTTATTTATTCGAGAATGGAATCGAATTGCACTCAGACTCAGTCTAATGGGGATAAGACAAACGCCCAGCATTCCACACAATATGGCATCACGGTGTAACAAAACTAGTAGTAACAATGTGCACAATTTTTCACCAAAAATAATTAAGATTAGATTCAACTCTCAGTATTCTACGAGTTGTCGTAGTTTCGATCAGAGATCAATTCTTGGTCTAATTTCATTTACTGCTAACATTTAAAGACAATCTTATCTGGATAGCTACAAATAAAATCACAAAAAGGGGATGTCTGAGATTAACCATAATGCCTAGTAATCTGAGACATTCCAGCACTGCCTCGAGCTCTAGACCAGGCATTTCAAGTCCATTGATCCATTGATAAGATTTCAAGGGACTCGAAAGTATTCCCCCCCCCCCCAAGTATTGCCAGTGCAATGAGAAAGTAGAGTCAATTACTCTCTGCTGCATAAGAGAGCCCATCATCGTGACTAAAGTAATTCCACCAACATGTTTAATCATGTATTAACATGCCGACCGTCCGTTGCACGCCGGCACCAGGAATTGAATGTGCCAGCGCTGAGTGCCGTTATGTTACTGGCATCCTCTCACTAGTAACACATGACTACACCTGCAGCGCCATCATCGTGCTCGCCTTACCCCAACCACAGAAGGATGCGCCCTCCATTCATATGCTCTTTTTTTTATTCCTGACCACTTTCTCTCCCACCTGTAACCGCCTAAAATTTTATAACATCATTATTTCTCTTATTTAAAGTAAACGGAAGTACTGTAACTTAACAAAAGTTTTTTAGCTTTTACAGGAAAAATACAAAAGTAGTTCTTTACGAATTAATCTTAAAAAAATTCTCAGAAAAAAGAGAGGAGACTCTTATAGAGCAGAGGTGGGGATAGGTTTTCCTTTAAACAACCATTTCCGCTTAATATACGACGACTTCTAAAGCTTTGAACAAAATCGCAAAACATTAAACTAATCTAACGACGAAGTGAGACTATCATTTAGGTCGAAATGTTTTTGGCCAGCAAATATTTACTTTCCATGACGTCCATCGTTTTTACTCGATATTGAGTTAATCCATGTTGAGGTCGCTAGGGTCAGAAAAAGTGATTTCCTACTATTTGTTCTTAATTCGTTTGTTAAAGCTTTTATTCGAATAATTTTTCTGGCAGTAAAGGAAGGAGTCTGGAATGTTCCCGAACGCCAAATTTTCTTTTCTTTTAAGTATAAATACCAAGTTGGTAGAAAACTTAATTATGCGGAATTTCAACTTGATTAGCAATACTCTCTCCAAAAGAAGTACTAGTTGTGGAAAGTAGAAGCGCTACGAAGAGAACACCTGACGCGGAGAGCACATCCAATCCAGGGTCACCGGAGATAATGGGAGTTTAAAAAAAAAGATGGCGAATAGACAAGAAGGAGGAAGTCTGTTGACACTGGCGGAGCTCGTGACCTAAATACCCGTCTGTATCCCACTTCTACTTCTTGCTCGGTCGGAATTGCCGCCAATGTTGGCGTTCATTGAGTAGAGGCCCCCTCCGTTCGCTCAATCTCCCACAGCCAGCTAGCTGTACTTTGCTCACCTGCTATCGTGTACAATGTCACTTGGATTCATTATTAACGCATTTCTCAGTCGAATTTTCGAGGGTGAAATATATATTATTTTTATTAAGAATTAAAAAAAAAAAAAGCAGAAAGAGGAAACATTGCAATCGTGTCGAGTTTTCAGTTATCACCGGAAATAACGTTTTCAAGTCCCTTCAATTCAAATAAGATCTCGTAAGCATGTATTTGTATGATAATAATCTGTGAACACTTGCTGGAAAACGAAAAATCGGTTAGGTTAGGTTGGGTTGGGTTGGGTTGGGTTAGGTAAGGTTAGGTTAGGTTAGGTTAGGTTGAGTTGGGTTAGGTTAGGTTAGGTTGGGTTGGGTTGGGTTAGGTTAGGTTGAGTTGGGTTAGGTTAGGCTAGGTTGGGTTGGGTTAGGTTAGGTTAGGTTGGGTTAGGTTAGGTTAGGTTAGGTTAGGTTGGGTTGGGTTGGGTTGGGTTGGGTCAGGTTAGGTTGGGTTAGGTTAGGTTAGGTTAGGTTAGGTTGGGTTGGGTTGGGTTGGGTTGGGTTGGGTTGGGTTAGGTTAGGTCAGGTTAGGTTGGGTTAGGTTAAAGATTTCGTTTGTCCGCCCCGTTCAACAAACCCAAACATGGAACACCCCAAACTGAACTCAGGAAGTATCTCTTCACTGAGTGGAATTTTAGAACTTCTTCCGTAAGATTTCTTCCGAAAATCGCTTCCTATTAAACTTTGCACCCATGTTTGTTCGTCGCTTCGTGTAAATTCAACTGGTTAGGCTTTACTCTAAGGTGCCACAATATCCGCGTCATGCACAGCTGTCTAATCATTCATATACTTCATTAGATGATTGTAAAATGTATTGCTTCAATTCCGAGTCAGCAGCAAATTCCACAAGAGGAAGTACTATTTCTTCATTTCCAGTAGGATATTTCTTAACTTCACCTGCACACATTTGACTTGAATCGCTTTTTCACAGATTTTGCTTTAAAAACCGGATTATCTACAGCTGAATAGAAGTGGATGTGGGTACCATTACAGGTGAGGTCTTCCAGGCTGTTTCGAAACTCACTGACCAGTCATCAATTTCAGAAAATTATATTGTTTTAAGGACCAGAAAAATAAAAATATACGTCACAATGCTGACGCGCTCATAACTTCTACATTTAAATCTATTTAAAAATCTAATTATTGTTGATATTAAAACGCCTTTTGTCGTCGGGTCAAATTCAGTGACGTGCGTTTCAGTTCAGAAAACGGAAATTTAATAGTACGGCAGGCACGATGGCAACAGCTCCATTTATTAGCTGCAAAAGAAAGTAAATAAAGGAACTGAATGACGTCATCCAGTAGTTTCTAGAGTAGTAAGGTTTTTTTATAAGAGGAAGTTGGCACGGCGGAAGGTAGCATGGCATGCGCCACGGCCTCACTAAACAATAATCTTTCTAAAATAGTATTTTCTATTTATTTATTTATTTTTAAAAAATTTTTCTTTTGGCACTCGATTCTCAAATGATGAGAATGCACAGGTTATGAAATGAGGTGGCTTAGCAGCAATTCGTATTTGTAATCATGACTCATTAAATTCTTCTAAGCAGTGTTACCAACATAATTGGGCCCAAATCAATACAATTTTCTAGTAAGGCTAAAAATTCTTTCGATCTCAAGAGTTTTTACTTCACTCTAGAAAAAACAAAAGATTTTCATTTGTTTTTTTTTTATCATCTTAAACATAATTGTTCTTTGAACTCTGATTGTCAATGAACTGTTATCTATTTTATAGGGAAAGCGGCTTTTTATTTCAAATTATTCACTTGGGGGGGAAAAAAAATCGATTAAAGGCACTTAATGCACAATGCGGTAATTACACTCAAAAGTGCTACTTAAACACCATTAAAATTCTGAAGTTAAAAAGAATCAGCTGATCACTTTGCTCATTTCGATAAAATTTATCGATATTTAATATCGATTTCCGATATCAAATCATAATAGAAAATCTACACTATTACAATGTATGTGTGATGGAAGAGCGAGAGAGAGAAAGAAGGTAATAAAAATTAAATTAATTATAAAATTGAATAATCACCAACCAATTAAAAGTTTTGGCACAAGCCAGGTAGATGAACCATATATTTATAACAATGTTTGCCAACAAAAATTAAAAAATAAAATATATTTGGACAGATTTAAACATCTGGCAAAGAGACAGTTGTGTCTGTCTGTGTTGTGAATGTTGTAATGTGCAGTCCTCGTGTAATATACACTGGCCTTCTAGATAATGCAAAGTCATTGTCAATGGAGATCGTAATGGCCGTTGCAGTATAAATAATTATGTAAACAGTTGTCATAGACTATCTCTCTGATATATTTCATTTGTAAAAAAAAAATTATTAATTAATTATTCTTATTTTAAAAATTAATGTTATGAAGGAAATATCTGCCCAAAAAACTTCTTAATTTTCCAAACGACAACAACCACAGGGCAGGTATTAGCTGAGTGGTTAGCGAATACTGGATTCCGACGCGGAGATCGTGGGTTCGAATCCAGCTGCTGGCCCCTTAAATTTTTTTCTTCCTAGAAGCTTCTTTAAGCTCATTCTCCGGCGATGGACATTGTTGTCAGTAACCAGAGAAACACTATCCGGAGTCCGGAAGTCCACAATCACCGATGTTGATGCACCTTAAAGGCAAAATAAACGAGACAAAAAGAGCACCAATTGATCTAACTTTACAAGGACGAATTTGGACCTAGCTTAGAGATAAACTGCTTAAGGCTGGAAAAATAGTGGAGCGGCGAGCAAAGCGGCTAAAACAAACATATGGGACCGCGAATAGTGGGAAGTAAAGCGAAGATAGAGCAACGCTACCAAAAGAGAGTAGAGCAACACGTTGTGACATGTTTGATTTCTTCGCTCTCATCGCGCTCAATTTTCAAGGTTAAAATGGATATTGCTGCATTTATTGGTGTAGTTTTTTGAAAGAAATCTCTGTGGGACCAAAAGGATCCTCTACATCACAGCCGATTTGTGTCGGATAAGGAATGGGACAGGATTAATGGGGCTAACATTGAAATTCGTCCTTTTCTTGATTAACATGCCTTCAACACTGGTTAGTATGTAATCAAATGTTGAAACAGACATTCGGAAATACACATGAAACTTGCTAGGACGCTCCCGAAGTTGTTGGTACTAGTGATGGAATTCACCATGTTCATGTCTAGTCCTGTTTATATCATGAACACTGCAGCCTCCTGCTACTAAGCTGCTGTAAATACCAAACTTTCAACGAAGATTTTTCGTATAGAAATAATTCCTCCATCATGTTTCGTCGAAAGCAGAAAGCGACTTAACTCGTCCCTATGTGCATGCGAGACTCTTTGTTCGCTGTTCGTCGGTCTCTTTGATTTGAAGCAACTATCATCGCCGTTTTGCTCGCCGCTCCACTATGTTTCCAGGCTAAGGGCAGTTTTTTAAATTTTTGAAAAAGCAAAGAAAACCTGAAAGTGTCTCCTTTTAATTGAAAACATTTATGCAGGAAAATTTTAAGTGCACCATCTGAAGAGTTTAAGGTCCTAAGTCTTCGTAAGTACGGGTAACCAGATTTTTTTTAAAACTGGTCTGTCGTGTCTATCAGTGTGTTAACGTATTTTTTTTTTTTTTTTTTTTTTGTTGTTGTTGTTGACATTTTCACGAAAACCCTTCCTCAATCGATTTTCTTCTACCAACTGTTCACTCATTCACGGAGACTGTACACCATTCATTGAAATCTGTTATTGGTGGAAGTAGTTGGGAAGCTTACAGCATAGGTGCTATTTTGGTTTGTGTTTATCGTGAAAACTTACAAGAGTACGGAGAAAATTTTTCAACCGAAAGTACCACTTTTCTTACTGGAGCGGTGAAGATCATCCATAACTTTTATTTCACTTCTTCCCTGAAGTGCAGTTTCAATGTAGCGGACATTGAATCGCTTAAAAGGAAGTGACCCTTTACCCAATTACACGTTACGGATTTCCGCCATTCTTTCGGACTAATTCCTCGTCTCCAAGAAAGAATATCATTGATATATTGATGGTTATGAGGCCGTTTACAACAGCTTATTGAATTTTTTCTTTTTTTGTTTCTTTGGTGGAATTTACTCTTTTTTTTGGCATTAATTTTTTTTTACAGAAACAGGAAGATCATAAAAGCGGAAGCGACTCGTCAGTTTTTCTTACAGAAGAAACTAGTCATGTGAGCGTTTTGATCAGATATATTTAATAAAATATCGATTAATTACAATTACTCCCAAAAATATTGTGAAGGTTAAGAAGAGTCCATTTGCGGCAGTCTTTTTTGTTACACACATTAAATCTAAGAGTTGCTGATTGTGGGTAAGATTTTTTTTGGAGGACAAAAGAAAAGAAAATAACAACCTTGCGCAAAGAATAATTCAATTAATACATCTTATCTTATAAAATATATATTTACGAATCAAAATCACCTTCTACTCGAATCGTTTAAACAGTTTAATTAGTTGTCACAAAAATGAGTAGAGCGTTTTTATCACATGGAATAACACACGAGATAACGAAGCGCCGTAATGTGGTACTGTGTTTTCAGAGATAAGGTAGTAAAAATAATGGTGATAATGCATTCCAATGCAACATCATCAACAACATCCTTCCTTCCACTGCAACGCTGACCGAATATCTTGATAGCTTTCTGTGCAAATATTTGTAATTCTGCGAATCAGGGTAAAAGAATCAGTTCTAAAGCCCCTCCTCCATCGATTCTCTTCTCGAAACGATTCTCTCATTCACGGAGACTGTACACGGAATTCATTGGAATCATTCTGAAATTCAATTTTCAAGCAAACCTAATAAAAGAAAATAAAGGGATTTCCCCAAATTCATAGTTTATAGATTTCCCCCGGAAAAAGGAAAACTGGCATTTCTTTGTTAGGTAAATTTCCTTAACAAAAACTTGCCAGCTTTAGAAGTTTACGTATAAGAACCGATTAGACGCCAAAATATTTTTTTTTTTAATTTATTTTGTAATTTACAATATATATAAATATATATATATATACAATAAGTAAATATGGAGAGAGTGATGAACTGGTGCGGGAGGAGAGCAGGAGGAGAGAAGCTACCCACTCACTATAGGAGAGAGGAGAATGTGAGGAGGAGAATACGAGGAGGAGAGAGAAGAAATTTAGTTCTTCAGACTGTAAGGAAGTCGCGGGGCCACTGCCGATTCAGTCGGCGAGGAGTATTGTTAGGGATGCCACGAGGAAGCGAGAGACTGTACAAGAGGATTAGAGCTAGTCGAGAGAGTAGTATGGAATTTTTGATATTTAGTCTTGGCGAGTTGGTCTATAAAGGGAATGTTGAGGTCGGAGTAAAGAGTAAGGTTAGTCACCGTAGAAAGGAGCGTCCAGCTATCTGTCGGAGGAGTTTTGATTGAAATGTTTGGCTGAACCCCACAGCTCAAGTCAGTAAGCCCACATAGGTTTGAGAATAGTACTGTACATACATTAAACGTTTGAGTTCTAAGGGTAATTTAGAGAGACGCCAAAAGATAGAAAAATCAGCAAGTAAACAAACAATTTCATTGATATTTCAGCTCGAAATTTCAGCCAATTTAGAAATGTTCGATAAAAAAAGGCTAATTGTATTTAAATTTTATAACAAATGATGTCATTTAAATAATTTTACTGCATTAATATTTTATCAGTTTTGTTTAGAATTTATTAGATGTTACAAGACCCTTATAATGGCCATTTTTATGTACAGTGAAGTGGTAGCAAGTAGTAGGGAAATGGCGGTTCTGTCACACCTAAAATGTGCACCTTTTTTGTGCAAGATGGCCGCCATCCCCACTCCGCACAACCCTACCCCCACCCATCCTTATTCGAATCAACCCATCATCAAATTGGGCGAGGATTTAAGCCACGCCCCCCTTCTTATTAAATAATCATCAAATTGGACAAGGGTTTAAGCCACGCCCCCTACCCCATCAATATTGACATAATCATCGACTCACCTAAAATGTGCCAGATAGCTGCCCTCCCAGGCAATCATCGATTTCGACGACATCACCTTTACCCCCACCCCATCCTAATCGCCCAATCTGGAACTTAGATAAGGGCTTTAAGCCACGCCCTTCCCCCCCTTAAACCATTAATTGGCGAATTCAACGACACCACCTTTACCCCCACCCAGCAACACTTACATGACACCTACCATTATCCCACCTCTCAGTTGTCATATTCATAAGGCCTATCAAACCTCCTATAAGATGACTTAACCGCTGTAGTACACAAGATGGCGGACCACATACCAGCTAATAAAACATACCTCCCCTAATAAACACACGAACAATCTGTCGTTTACTGTGGAAGTTACGAGGGCCCCATTTCACAGCAAAACCATGACCCAAAAAAATGTCAACTCTCAATATATTCTCAAGTAATGGATCTGTACACAAGAAAACTATAGCATACTACTCAGTAAAACAGAGTGTGTAAGAGCACAAAATTTCATACGAATAATCTGTGGTTTCGTATGAAATTTTGTGCTCTTACACACTCTGTTTTACTGAGTAGTATGCTATAGTTTTCTTGTGGACAGATGCATTCGTTGAGAAGATATTGAGAGTTGAATTTTTTTTGGGTCATGGTTTTGCTGTGAAATGGAGCCCTTGTATCTTCCACAGTAAACAACAGATTATTCGTATGAAATTTTGTGCTCTTACACACTCTGTTTTACTGAGTAGTATGCTATAGTTTTCTTGTGTACAGATGCATTCGTTGAGAAGATATTGAGAGTTGAAATTTTTTTGGGTCATGGTTTAGCTGTGAAATGGAGCCCTTGTAACTTCCACAGTAAACAACAGATTATTCGTATGAAATTTTGTGCTCTTACACACTCTGTTTTACTGAGTAGTATGCTATAGTTTTCTTGTGTACAGATGCATTCGTTGAGAAGATATTGAGAGTTGAATTTTTTTTGGGTCATGGTTTTGCTGTGAAATGGAGCCCTTGTAACTTCCACAGTAAACAACAGATTATTCGTATGAAATTTTGTGCTCTTACACACTCTGTTATACTGAGTAGTATGCTATAGTTTCCTTGTGTACAGATGCATTCGTTGAGAAGATATTGAGAGTTGAAATTTTTTTGGGTCATGGTTTTGCTGTGAAATAGGGCCCTTGTAATTTCCACAGTAAACAACAGATTATTCGTATGAAATTTTGTGCTCTTACACACTCTGTTTTACTGAGTAGTATGCTATAATTTTCTTGTGTACAGATGCATTCGTTGAGAAGATATTGAGAGTTGAATTTTTTTTGGGTCATGGTTTTGCTGTGAAATGGAGCCCTTGTAACTTCCACAGTAAACAACAGATTATTCGTATGAAATTTTGTGCTCTTACACACTCTGTTTTACTGAGTAGTATGCTATAGTTTTCTTGTGTACAGATGCATTCGTTGAGAAGATATTGAGAGTTGAATTTTTTTTGGGTCATGGTTTTGCTGTGAAATGGAGCCCTTGTAACTTCCACAGTAAACAACAGATTATTCGTATGAAATTTTGTGCTCTTACACACTCTGTTATACTGAGTAGTATGCTATAGTTTTCTTGTGTACAGATGCATTCGTTGAGAAGATATTGAGAGTTGAAATTGTTTTGGGTCATGGTTTAGCTGTGAAATGGAGCCCTTGTAACTTCCACAGGAAACAACAGATTATTCGTATGAAATTTTGTGCTCTTACACACTCTGTTTTACTGAGTAGTATGCTATAGTTTTCTTGTGTACAGATGCATTCGTTGAGAAGATATTGAGAGTTGAATTTTTTTTGGGTCATGGTTTTGCTGTGAAATGGAGCCCTTGTAACTTCCACAGTAAACAACAGATTATTTGTATGAAATTTTGTGCTCTTACACACTCTGTTTTACTGAGTAGTATGCTATAGTTTTCTTGTGTACAGATGCATTCGTTGAGAAGATATTGAGAGTTGAATTTTTTTTGGGTCATAGTTTTGCTGTGAAATGGAGCCCTTGTAACTTCCACAGTAAACAACAGATTATTTGTATGAAATTTTGTGCTCTTACACACTCTGTTTTACTGAGTAGTATGCTATAGTTTTCTTGTTTACAGATGCATTCGTTGAGAAGATATTGAGAGTTGAATTTTTTTTGGGTCATGGTTTTGCTGTGAAATGGAGCCCTTGTAACTTCCACAGTAAACAACAGATTATTCGTATGAAATTTTGTGCTCTTACACACTCTGTTTTACTGAGTAGTATGCTATAGTTTTCTTGTGTACAGATGCATTCGTTGAGAAGATATTGAGAGTTGAAATTTTTTTGGGTCATGGTTTTGCTGTGAAATGGAGCCCTTGTATCTTCCACAGTAAACAACAGATTATTCGTATGAAATTTTGTGCTCTTACACACTCTGTTTTACTGAGTAGTATGCTATAGTTTCCTTGTGTACAGATGCATTCGTTGAGAAGATATTGAGAGTTGAATTTTTTTTGGGTCATGGTTTTGCTGTGAAATGGAGCCCTTGTAACTTCCACAGTAAACAACAGATTATTCGTATGAAATTTTGTGCTCTTACACACTCTGTTTTACTGTGTAGTATGCTATAGTTTTCTTGAGTACAGAATCATTAGTTAAGAAGATATTGAGAGTTGAAATTTTTTTGGGTCATGGTTTTGCTGTGAAATGGAGCCCTTGTAACTTCCACAGTAAACAACAGATTATTTGTATGAAATTTTGTGCTCTTACACACTCTGTTTTACTGAGTAGTATGCTATAGTTTTCTTGTGTACAGATGCATTCGTTGAGAAGATATTGAGAGTTGAATTTTTTTTGGGTCATGGTTTTGCTGTGAAATGGAGCCCTTGTAACTTCCACAGTAAACAACAGATTATTCGTATGAAATTTTGTGCTCTTACACACTCTGTTTTACTGAGTAGTATGCTATAGTTTTCTTGTGTACAGATGCATTCGTTGAGAAGATATTGAGAGTTGAAATTTTTTTGGGTCATGGTTTTGCTGTGAAATGGAGCCCTTGTATCTTCCACAGTAAACAACAGATTATTCGTATGAAATTTTGTGCTCTTACACACTCTGTTTTACTGAGTAGTATGCTATAGTTTCCTTGTGTACAGATGCATTCGTTGAGAAGATATTGAGAGTTGAATTTTTTTTGGGTCATGGTTTTGCTGTGAAATGGAGCCCTTGTAACTTCCACAGTAAACAACAGATTATTCGTATGAAATTTTGTGCTCTTACACACTCTGTTTTACTGTGTAGTATGCTATAGTTTTCTTGAGTACAGAATCATTAGTTAAGAAGATATTGAGAGTTGAAATTTTTTTGGGTCATGGTTTTGCTGTGAAATGGAGCCCTTGTAACTTCCACAGTAAACAACAGATTATTTGTATGAAATTTTGTGCTCTTACACACTCTGTTTTACTGAGTAGTATGCTATAGTTTTCTTGTGTACAGATGCATTCGTTGAGAAGATATTGAGAGTTGAATTTTTTTTGGGCCATGGTTTTGCTGTGAAATGGAGCCCTTGTAACTTCCACAGTAAACAACAGATTATTCGTATGAAATTTTGTGCTCTTACACACTCTGTTTTACTGAGTAGTATGCTATAGTTTTCTTGTGTACAGATGCATTCGTTGAGAAGATATTAAGAGTTGAATTTTTTTTGGGTCATGGTTTTGCTGTGAAATGGAGCCCTTGTATCTTCCACAGTAAACAACAGATTATTCGTATGAAATTTTGTGCTCTTACACACTCTGTTTTACTGAGTAGTATGCTATAGTTTTCTTGTGTACAGATGCATTCGTTGAGAAGATATTGAGAGTTGAATTTTTTTTGGGTCATGGTTTTGCTGTGAAATGGAGCCCTTGTAACTTCCACAGTAAACAACAGATTATTCGTATGAAATTTTGTGCTCTTACACACTCTGTTTTACTGAGTAGTATGCTATAGTTTTCTTGTGTACAGATGCATTCGTTGAGAAGATATTAAGAGTTGAATTTTTTTTGGGTCATGGTTTTGCTGTGAAATGGAGCCCTTGTATCTACCACAGTAAACAACAGATTATTCGTATGAAATTTTGTGCTCTTACACACTCTGTTTTACTGAGTAGTATGCTATAGTTTTCTTGTGTACAGATGCATTCGTTGAGAAGATATTAAGAGTTGAATTTTTTTTGGGTCATGGTTTTGCTGTGAAATGGAGCCCTTGTATCTACCACAGTAAACAACAGATTATTCGTATGAAATTTTGTGCTCTTACACACTCTGTTTTACTGAGTAGTATGCTATAGTTTCCTTGTGTACAGATGCATTCGTTGAGAAGATATTGAGAGTTGAAATTTTTTTGGGCCATGGTTTTGCTGTGAAATGGAGCCCTTGTAACTTCCACAGTAAACAACAGATTATTCGTATGAAATTTTGTGCTCTTACACACTCTGTTTTACTGAGTAGTATGCTATAGTTTTCTTGTGTACAGATGCATTCGTTGAGAAGATATTAAGAGTTGAATTTTTTTTGGGTCATGGTTTTGCTGTGAAATGGAGCCCTTGTATCTACCACAGTAAACAACAGATTATTCGTATGAAATTTTGTGCTCTTACACACTCTGTTTTACTGAGTAGTATGCTATAGTTTTCTTGTGTACAGATGCATTCGTTGAGAAGATATTGAGAGTTGAATTTTTTTTGGGTCATGGTTTTGCTGTGAAATGGAGCCCTTGTATCTTCCACAGTAAACAACAGATTATTCGTATGAAATTTTGTTCTCTTACACACTCTGTTTTACTGAGTAGTATGCTATAGTTTCCATGTGTACAGATGCATTCGTTGAGAAGATATTGAGAGTTGAAATTTTTTTGGGTCATGGTTTTGCTGTGAAATGGAGCCCTTATAATTCCCACTGTAAACCACAGATTATTCGTATGAAATTTTGTGCTCTTACACACTTTATTTTACTGTGTAGTATGCTATAGTTTTCTTGAGTACAGAATCATTAGTTAAGAAGATATTGAGAGTTGAAATTTTTTTGGGTCATGGTTTTGCTGTGAAATGGAGCCCTTGTAACTTCCACAGTAAACAACAGATTATTTGTATGAAATTTTGTGCTCTTACACACTCTGTTTTACTGAGTAGTATGCTATAGTTTTCTTGTTTACAGATGCATTCGTTGAGAAGATATTGAGAGTTGAATTTTTTTTGGGTCATGGTTTTGCTGTGAAATGGAGCCCTTGTAACTTCCACAGTAAACAACAGATTATTCGTATGAAATTTTGTGCTCTTACACACTCTGTTTTACTGAGTAGTATGCTATAGTTTTCTTGTGTACAGATGCATTCGTTGAGAAGATATTGAGAGTTGAAATTTTTTTGGGTCATGGTTTTGCTGTGAAATGGAGCCCTTGTAACTTCCACAGTAAACAACAGATTATTCGTATGAAATTTTGTGCTCTTACACACTCTGTTTTACTGTGTAGTATGCTATAGTTTTCTTGAGTACAGAATCATTAGTTAAGAAGATATTGAGAGTTGAAATTTTTTTGGGTCATGGTTTTGCTGTGAAATGGAGCCCTTGTAACTTCCACAGTAAACAACAGATTATTTGTATGAAATTTTGTGCTCTTACACACTCTGTTTTACTGAGTAGTATGCTATAGTTTTCTTGTTTACAGATGCATTCGTTGAGAAGATATTGAGAGTTGAATTTTTTTTGGGTCATGGTTTTGCTGTGAAATGGAGCCCTTGTATCTTCCACAGTAAACAACAGATTATTCGTATGAAATTTTGTGCTCTTACACACTCTGTTTTACTGAGTAGTATGCTATAGTTTCCTTGTGTACAGATGCATTCGTTGAGAAGATATTGAGAGTTGAAATTTTTTTGGGTCATGGTTTTGCTGTGAAATGGAGCCCTTATAATTCCCACTGTAAACCACAGATTATTCGTATGAAATTTTGTGCTCTTACACACTTTATTTTACTGAGTAGTATGCTATAGTTTTCTTGTGTACAGATGCATTCGTTGAGAAGATATTGAGAGTTGAATTTTTTTTGGGTCATGGTTTTGCTGTGAAATGGAGCCCTTGTAACTTCCACAGTAAACAACAGATTATTCGTATGAAATTTTGTGCTCTTACACACTCTGTTTTACTGAGTAGTATGCTATAGTTTTCTTGTGTACAGATGCATTCGTTGAGAAGATATTGAGAGTTGAATTTTTTTTGGGCCATGGTTTTGCTGTGAAATGGAGCCCTTGTAACTTCCACAGTAAACAACAGATTATTCGTATGAAATTTTGTGCTCTTACACACTCTGTTTTACTGAGTAGTATGCTATAGTTTTCTTGTGTACAGATGCATTCGTTGAGAAGATATTAAAAGTTGAATTTTTTTTGGGTCATGGTTTTGCTGTGAAATGGAGCCCTTGTATCTTCCACAGTAAACAACAGATTATTCGTATGAAATTTTGTGCTCTTACACACTCTGTTTTACTGAGTAGTATGCTATAGTTTTCTTGTGTACAGATGCATTCGTTGAGAAGATATTGAGAGTTGAATTTTTCTTGGGTCATGGTTTTGCTGTGAAATGGAGCCCTTGTAACTTCCACAGTAAACAACAGTTTATTCGTATGAAATTTTGTGCTCTTACACACTCTGTTTTACTGAGTAGTATGCTATAGTTTTCTTGTGTACAGATGCATTCGTTGAGAAGATATTGAGAGTTGAAATTTTTTTGGGTCATGGTTTAGCTGTGAAATGGAGCCCTTGTAACTTCCACAGTAAACAACAGATTATTCGTATGAAATTTTGTGCTCTTACACACTCTGTTTTACTGAGTAGTATGCTATAGTTTTCTTGTGTACAGATGCATTCGTTGAGAAGATATTGAGAGTTGAATTTTTTTTGGGTCATGGTTTTGCTGTGAAATGGAGCCCTTGTAACTTCCACAGTAAACAACAGATTATTCGTATGAAATTTTGTGCTCTTACACACTCTGTTTTACTGAGTAGTATGCTATAGTTTCCTTGTGTACAGATGCATTCGTTGAGAAGATATTGAGAGTTGAAATTTTTTTGGGTCATATTTTGCTGTGAAATGGAGCCCTTATAATTCCCACTGTAAACCACAGATTATTCGTATGAAATTTTGTGCTCTTACACACTTTATTTTACTGTGTAGTATGCTATAGTTTTCTTGAGTACAGAATCATTAGTTAAGAAGATATTGAGAGTTGAAATTTTTTTGGGTCATGGTTTAGCTGTGAAATGGAGCCCTTGTAACTCCCACTGTAAACAACAGATTATTCGTATGAAATTTTGTGCTCTTACACACTTTATTTTACTGAGTAGTTTGCTTTAGTTTTCTTGAGTAAAGAACCATTAGTTGAGAAGATATTGAGAGTTGAAATTTTTTTGGGTCATGGTTTTGCTGTGAAATTGAGCCCTTATAATTCCCACTGTAAACCACAGATTATTCGTATGAAATTTTGTGCTCTTACACACTTTATTTTACTGAGTAGTATGCTATAGTTTTCTTGAGTACAGATCCATTACTTGAGAATATATTGAGAGTTGACATTTTTTTGGGTCATGGTTTTGCTGTGAAATGGGGCTCTTGTAACTTCCACAGTAAACAACAGATTGTTCGTGTGTTTATTAGGGGAGGTATGTTTTATTAGCTGGTATGTGGTCCGCCGTCTTGTGTACTACAGCGGTTAAGTCATCTTATAGGAGGTTTGATAGGCCCTATGAATATGACAACTGAGAGGTGGGATAAAGGTAGGTGTCATGTAAGTGTTGCTGGGTGGGGTAAAGGTGGTGTCGTTGAATTCGCCGATTAATGGTTTAAGGGGGGAAGGGCGTGGCTTAAAGCCCTTATCTAAGTTCCTGATTGGGCGATTAAGAAGGATTGGGTAGGGGTGGTAGTGTCGTCGAATTCGCTGATTGGTCGATTAGGATGGGGTGGGGGTAAAGGTGATGTCGAAATCGATGATTGCCTGGGAGGGCAGCCATCTGGCACATTTTAGGTGCGTCGATGATTATGTCAATAATGAGGGGGTAGGGGGCGTGGCTTAAACCCTTGTCCAATTTGATGATTATTTAATAAGAAGGGGGGCGTGGCTTAAACCCTCGTCCAATTCGATGATGGGTTGATTCGAATTAGGATGGGTGGGAGTAGGGTTGTGCGGAGTGGGGATGGCGGCCATCTTGCACAAAAAAGGTGCACATTTTAGGTGTGACAGAACCGCCATTTCCCTACTACTGTAGCACATTGACTGTTATAGGAGATAATCGAACTGTTAGTCATTAAATCGATAAAAATCGGTAAATAAACGTATCGAGGTTATGTTTAGTTAGTAGCATCTCTTGCAAGAACACACACACCAAGTTTCAGCTAGATCGGTCTATTTCTTTGTGTTTCGCATTCGTTTGAATCGAGGAAGTCGAGTGATTTTCAAAAAATGGACGAAAAAGAATTTCGTGTGTTGATTAAACACTACTTTATGAAAGGCAAAACGCCTCAGGAGACTAAAGAGAAGCTTGATAAACATTATGGTGACTCTGCACCTTCGATTAGAACAGTTTATAAGTGGTTTCAAAATTTTCGGAGTGGCCATATGGGCACAAGTGACGCTGAACGTTCTGGACGCCCTGTTGAGGTTACTACTCCAGAAATCATTGATAAAATCCATGATATGGTGATGGATGACAGAAGAGTGAAGGTGCGTGAGATTGCTAGTGCTGTGGACATCTCGAATGAACGGGTACATATAATATTTTGCATCAACATTTGGACATGACAAAGCTATCCGCAAGATGGGTGCCGCGATTGCTCACGCTTGACCAAAAAAACGAAATCGTGTGAAGTGTTGCAAGGACGGTTTGCAGCTGTTCCAGAAGAATCCGCAGGACTTTAAGCGTCGTTTCGTCACTGTGGATGAAACATGGATACATCACTACACTCCTGAGACCAAAGAACAATCTAAACAATGGGTTACCAAGGGGGCATCTGCGCCAAAAAAAAGGGCGAAGACCGTTCCTTCGGCCGGAAAGATTATGGCGACTGTCTTTTGGGATTCGCAAGGAATAATTCTCATCGACTATCTGGAAAAGGGTAAAACTATTACAGGTGCATATTATTCATCGTTATTGGACCGTTTGAAAACCGAGCTGCAAGAAAAACGCCCACGATTGGGCCCATAAAAAAGTCCTTTTCCATCACGACAACGCACCAGCTCACACCTCAGCAGTTTGTGGTCGCAAAATTATTGGAAATAGGGTTCCAACTCGTTTCACATCCCCCCCTCCCCTATTCTCCAGACTTGGCTCCCTCGGACTACTATTTGTTCCCCAATATGAAGAAATGGCTGGCGGGAAAAAGATTTTATTCAAACGAGGAGGTGATTGCAGAAACGAATGGCTATTTTTCAGACTTGGACAAATCCTATTATTCGGAAGGGATCAACAAACTAGAGCAGCGTTGGAAGAAGTGTATAAGCCTAAAAGGAGACTATGTTGAAAAATAAAAAAGGTTTACCCCAAAAAATTAAGTAGTTTTTATTTTTGCACGGACTTTTCAAACGACCCTCGAATGTCAAACCACGCCCTCTTTGGCCCATAACAAACTGGAAGATCTGTATTTTTTCCATTTTTCTACTTTCCATTACTTTTGACAACCAATTTATTAGCTAATTTTATTTAAATTAGGATTTTTTTGTTTTTTGGTTGCTAAAGAAGAACACGAGAGCACCAATTAGAAACAGTTAATAACAAATTAATAACTACTTTTAATAATTTATTTTTAATTTAATTTAAATTTTTACTAACATTATTTTAATTTAATTTTCGACCGGAGCTGATGTATAGAAACTCAAGTGCAGACAATATTAATACCTACAGACAAGTAAGAGTTTATAGAACCTATAACAGCAACATAACCTCCTTTTTTGTTGTTGGACGAACTTGTTCAACCAAACTTGAAAATGGCCAAATAAAATGAATAGTACGCACGCGCAAAGTAAATAGAGTGGAAACAGCTCTGCGCAACAATTAAGAAACAAGGAAATATATTTTTATTAGATTAATGATTATTTACTAAATAGCAACATGAGTTCGTCACAAGCAAGTAAACACACATCTGTATTAGTAACAATATAACTGTAAAACGTATCTTCTGATTGGACAAATATATTGAAAACTGCAAGCGCTCCTCCAGTCCTCTTCATCCAAGAAAGAATTCACACACACACACACGTCTGGGAACAATATTAAACCACGTTTACAGGAAGCAACCATCTCGATGGGAACTTTTACAGGATATGATGATGACGAACGATTTCTATATTTTTCTTTTCTCTCGATTTCCAGTAACGGATATACGTAAATTTACAAATTTAAATTTAAATCACCGGAAATGCCAAGTTTTTTTTCACCGGGAAGTCCTCTGAATAAGGGGCGCAATGTCTAGTGGGATCACACACATGACTTAGTTTTACTAAAATTAGCTGCGTGTTTTATGAACATTTTTACGAACTCCGAATTACGAAAAATATTTTTAATATTTACCTTTAGTAGACTAGAAAACAATAACTATCCAAAAAAAATCATCCAACTTAGAAAAAAAAAAAAAAAAAGAAAAATCAATTCAGTAACGTCTCACTTCCGGTTGAGGATTGAATCTCCAGGAGGTTAAGCAGATGTTCACTTTGCATAAAAGGTTGTTTTCTTTAAACGCTATCACTAAACGTCCGGCTGCTGTTTAAATTACGATCACTTTTACTTGAAATCTATTCCAGAGAAAGATAATTTATTTTAGACTTGAAAACAAGACATTCGCAAATTTTTAACAAATCGATGTGAGGTAAAAAACCAATGATTTTTTTTTCGAGTTTAATTGAAATATCGATTACTAAGTAGAATTCAATTCAGCAAATCGATTAACCACTTAAGGAAGAACTACCAATCGATAAAAAAAAAATAATAATAGATACCCATATAAGTAACCCTACCACACTTCGATGAAGCTGTAAAGATCGTACATGAAAGCAGTTAAAAAAAACTACAAAAATGACCTTGTCACGCACATTGGTGATGTTAATGACATCATTTTGCCTTTTTAAATAATCAATATGTCATCGAACTCAAATTATTCAAGAATGACTGAATAGAAGCTTTTATCTTTATTCAATTGGCGATGATGATACGACGTTACAAGTGGCTGATAGTTGAATAATCTTAAGACGATTTAGACGCAAACGAGCACCATCTCCAGCGGTGTAATTATTAATAAGATATGCGCCCACTAGTTGATATTAGACGTTTCAACGTATCTTAGGATGTAAACACGCGTTGCATAAATTTCGAATGAAAAATCAGAAACAAAATGGTAAAAGCCATTTTCCATTTCTTCTCCTTTCCCCATATCTTACCCGCGGAAGATTGTCAATGATCAAAAAGTTGATTACGGATTAGAAACCACCAGCGAACTCTGTTAAAGAACCGATTCAAAACTGACCTTGAATAAATCATTTAACAGTATGAACAGCAAGCGATTCAAGGTCACTCCCTAGCTTGTTTTTTTTTAAACCTTACATTTCTTTTTATTCTATTTAAAAAACCATAAAACAAAGCAACCTTGGGGCTACACAGCAGTTCCAAGCGGACGCGAGCAGCGCAGTCTAGTAGTACACGGGTTAAAGTGCAACAGCCTGGTGTTCAACTAAAGATTTTGATATATTAAAAGAACAGCCCAAATTTATATCTATCTTTACAAAAATCTACATTACGTATAAGATGATTACTAAGGCGCCACAGTAGCTGAGCAGTTAATAGACTATACCCGCAAAGTTATAAAGAACTGTGAAATTGGGTTCGATTCCCGGGTAAGCTAGTCGCCTACGTCCATGAAACCTAATTTGGTAGTTGGACGTAAAGCACGCATGTAAAAATAGGCATTATACTCTACTATAAGATGATTACCAAAAATATCTCTGTAATATTAGGTCAATATATAATAGATTCAATTAAATCAGAACAAAAAAAAAAGGTTGTAGTTTTGTAGTTTTAAAGTCATGACAATTTTAAAAGTTTCAATATTGCAGGCAGTGGTGAAAAATAAAACATGACGAATTAATGTTTTAATAACACATGTTTAGCTAATGTGTGTTTTAAATAATCTGAATAAACAACATTAAAGAATATTTAATTCTAATTCTCTTTGATTATGTAACAAAGTAATAAAAGAAATTTAGACAACAATAAAAATTTAAATTATACTTAGGAATGATGATGTAATTTTTTTTTAAAAAAAAAGGGAAGTAAAAAAAAAAACCGCTCCGCTTACTAAATCGCCTTTTTCAAGAAAATACCAAAATACTAATAAACATAATCCGTAGTTAAACGATTTCATCCATATTTGTAAACATACTGTAAAAATAAACATTCCATGACTATCAATATTAAAACAAACTCGATTACCCAATCGAGTAAGATTTAAACCCAATCGATGTATTAGTTTAGGAAATAATTGAAGTTAAACTTTTCATAGTTTAAAAACCTACCAAAATTCAACTCTCAATATCTCTCTTCCTATTCATCCTATTATCAAGATAACTTAACCAATTATAGAGTATACTAATGTCTACAAACGAGTAAATTTTGAACATAGACTGTGTATTAGTTTAGGAGATAATTGGAGTTAAACTTTTCATAGTTTGAAAACCTACCAAAATTCAACTCTCAATATTTCTCTACCTATTCATCCTATTATCAAGAAAACTTAACCAATTACAGCAATACTAATGTCTAAAAACGAGTAAATTTTGAACCCAAACTGTGTATTAGTTTAGGAGATAATTGGAGGTAAACTTTTCATAGTTTAAAAACCTACCAAAATTCAACTCTCAATATCTCTCTTCCTATTCATCCTATTATCAAGATAACTTAACCAATTATAGACTAGACTAATGTCTACAAACGAGTAAATTTTGAACATAAACTGTCTATTAGTTTAGGAGATAATTGGAGTTAAACTTTTCATAGTTTAAAAACCTACCAAAATTCAACTCCCAATATCTCTCTTCCTATTCATCCTATTATCAAGAAAACTTGACCAATTATAGACAATACTAATGTCTACAAACGAGTACATTTTGAACCCAAACTGTGTATTAGTTTAGGAGATAATTGGAGGTAAACTTTTCATAGTTTAAAAACCTACCAAAATTCAACTCTCAATATCTCTCTTCCTATTCATCCTATTATCAAGAAAACTTGACCAATTATAGACAATACTAATGTCTACAAACGAGTAAATTTTGAACCCAAACTGGGTATTAGTTTAGGAGATAATTGGAGTTAAACTTTTCATAGTTTAAAAACCTACCAAAATTCAATTCTCAATATTTCACTACCTATTCATCCTATTATCAAGAAAACTTAACCAATTACAGACAATACTAATGTCTAAAAACGAGTAAATTTTGAACCCAAACTGTGTATTAGTTTAGGAGATAATTGGAGGTAAACTTTTCATAGTTTAAAAACCTACCAAAATTCAACTCCCAATATCTCTCTTCCTATTCATCCTATTATCAAGAAAACTTGACCAATTATAGACAATACTAATGTCTACAAACGAGTAAATTTTGAACCCAAACTGGGTATTAGTTTAGGAGATAATTGGAGTTAAACTTTTCATAGTTTAAAAACCTACCAAAATTCAATTCTCAATATTTCTCTACCTATTCATCCTATTATCAAGAAAACTTAACCAATTACAGATAATACTAATGTCTAAAAACGAGTAAATTTTGAACCCAAACTGTGTATTAGTTTAGGAGATAATTGGAGGTAAACTTTTCATAGTTTAAAAACCTACCAAAATTCAACTCCCAATATCTCTCTTCCTATTCATCCTATTATCAAGAAAACTTGACCAATTATAGACAATACTAATGTCTACAAACGAGTAAATTTTGAACCCAAACTGGGTATTAGTTTAGGAGATAATTGGAGTTAAACTTTTCATAGTTTAAAAACCTACCAAAATTCAACTCTCAATATCTCTCTTCCTATTCATCCTATTGTCAAGAAAACTTAACCAATTATAGACAATACTAATCTCTACAAACGAGTAAGTTTTAAACCCAAACTGTGTATTAGTTTAGGAGATAATTGGAGTTAAACTTTTCATAGTTTAAAAACCTACCAAAATTCAACTCCCAATATTTCACTACCTATTCATCCTATTATCAAGAAAACTTAACCAATTACAGACAATACTAATGTCTAAAAACGAGTAAATTTTGAACCCAAACTGTGTATTAGTTTAGGAGATAATTGGAGGTAAACTTTTCATAGTTTAAAAACCTACCAAAATTCAACTCCCAATATCTCTCTTCCTATTCATCCTATTATCAAGAAAACTTGACCAATTATAGACAATACTAATGTCTACAAACGAGTAAATTTTGAACCCAAACTGGGTATTAGTTTAGGAGATAATTGGAGTTAAACTTTTCATAGTTTAAAAACCTACCAAAATTCAATTCTCAATATTTCTCTACCTATTCATCCTATTATCAAGAAAACTTAACCAATTACAGATAATACTAATGTCTAAAAACGAGTAAATTTTGAACCCAAACTGTGTATTAGTTTAGGAGATAATTGGAGGTAAACTTTTCATAGTTTAAAAACCTACCAAAATTCAACTCCCAATATCTCTCTTCCTATTCATCCTATTATCAAGAAAACTTGACCAATTATAGACAATACTAATGTCTACAAACGAGTAAATTTTGAACCCAAACTGGGTATTAGTTTAGGAGATAATTGGAGTTAAACTTTTCATAGTTTAAAAACCTACCAAAATTCAACTCTCAATATCTCTCTTCCTATTCATCCTATTGTCAAGAAAACTTAACCAATTATAGACAATACTAATCTCTACAAACGAGTAAGTTTTAAACCCAAACTGTGTATTAGTTTAGGAGATAATTGGAGTTAAACTTTTCATAGTTTAAAAACCTACCAAAATTCAACTCCCAATATCTCTCTTCCTATTCATCCTATTATCAAGAAAACTTGACCAATTATAGACAATACTAATGTCTACAAACGAGTAAGTTTTAAACCCAAACTGTGTATTAGTTTAGGAGATAATTGGAGGTAAACTTTTCATAGTTTAAAAACCTACCAAAATTCAACTCTCAATATCTCTCTTCCTATTCATCCTATTATCAAGAAAACTTGACCAATTATAGACAATACTAATGTCTACAAACGAGTAAATTTTGAACCCAAACTGGGTATTAGTTTAGGAGATAATTGAAGTTAAACTTTTCATAGTTTAAAAACCTACCAAAATTCAACTCCCAATATCTCTCTTCCTATTCATCCTATT
This sequence comes from Rhodnius prolixus, assembly GCF_049639745.1. NCBI lineage: Eukaryota > Metazoa > Arthropoda > Insecta > Hemiptera > Reduviidae > Rhodnius > Rhodnius prolixus. The sequence goes on along the minus strand of NW_027411592.1, from coordinate 2,413,105 downwards.
GTCAAGAAAACTTAACCAATTATAGACAATACTAATGTCTACAAACGAGTAAGTTTTAAACCCAAACTGTGTATTAGTTTAGGAGATAATTGAAGTTAAACTTTTCGTAGTTTAAAAACCTACCAAATTTTAACTCTCAATATCTCTCTTCCTATTCATCATATCATCCAGAAAAAGATGTACATCGGAGAACATGCTTTTGTGTGGGAAGTCATGAATACTGCCCGTTGTGTAGAAGTATTGGGAATGTCTGGACTTCTTTTCTTCCTAGATCACATCATTCAATAATTCCAAGAAAACCGTTGAGAGAGATGATTTCAATACTCCATTAAATCTAGCCTGCGGATAAACTTTCAGAGAATAATTCGTCATTGATAACATCAATTACAAAGAGATAAACGAGCATGGAATACAAAAGGATTTCGACATAAGTCAATTCCTTTATCGCAAAAAAAGAAAATGGCATTTTTTTTTAATCGTAATTTAATTTAAATATTTCCTTAAGCGATAACAATTGATAAGATTACCTTACAACTACTACTCAGGTACACACACACGACTGATCTACCAACACGACCGCAACGCTACTATCGGCACAGCAGATAAGTAGAGCGGTTTCCAAATAAGGGGGCCGCCGCATTCCAGGAATTCCATTCCACAAACTATGGCTGGCTGGTATCCAATCATTTTGCGTTTCTCTAGGGTACTTGCGCTTGGTTTAGGATTAAAAGTTGTAATCGCCTATTTTTTCAGGCGGGGCTTAACGTCCAACTACCATTTACTAGGTGTCGCGGACGGAGGCGACTAGCAAACGTACTTTACTATTTCTCATTTAACCATTAAATAAAATCCAAGGCCAAGACCGGGAGTCGAACCCAGTACCACAATGGTTTAGAATTAAGTGAAATAGGGATTAGCGAATCCTCCTCCTCTACGACACAGAAATAATCTGGTGTAAACAACTCTCATGACTCTTCTTAACAAACAGAATTCTCTTCAAACTCCAATAACCAGGTCCATTACACTGAATCGTAATCTTACACAAAAGCCTACTTTTTTTTTTGAGAAATGCCCTAAAACAATTTCCCCTTTAAGAAAACTTGAAATATAAATCTTTGTATACGTTAGTTACGATATAAAAAGTCTACAGGAAATGCCTAGAAGACATTTTCGAGAAAGCGAACGATCTATTGGCTACAGAATAGTTCCGGTTGAAGAATTTATTTTCAAAATTATTTTAGCAACACTTTTAACCCTCTTCCACGATCAGTACACAGGAAGTAGCACCCCGTACGTTGCAGGAAAATTCTACTAAAGCGGAAATCTACTTTCCTCTTATTCCAGAACCATCCGTAACAGAATTTCCCCCTAGATACATGCTCCAAAACAAATTTAGTTATACGCCTAAAATATACAACTAAAATACCAGAGGTTAAAATAAAATCAATGACGTTGTTTTCAAGGATACCTTATGTAATTAAAAAAAAAAAAAGAAAAAAAAAATTGGCAAAAACGTACTTCCGCCTGTTCGATGACGTATTAAAAACTTATTGTAGCACTCTTTGGTGGCTTTTAGGTTAAACGTTCAAATTACTTGGAAATATAATAAACATATATAAAGATACAAAATGCAAGTAGCGTGTGTATTTTTTGAAAAATTTTACATGAACAATGTTACGATATAAAAGTTGTAAATCTCCAAATTGAAAGATGAGTACCATTAATTTAAGGAAAACAAGTACAACAGTAGTCAAAAGAAAAACCTTCATTAGGTGAAAATCCCATTTTGTAAATTATAACTTCCGGTGGGGATTTTCTTTGTCGAGAAAATGTCTTTTCCCAATGACCTGTACTCAAAGAAAAATAAGAAAAGACGATTGCTCGTTTTGCAGCTAAAGCAAACAACATTAATAATACTTTAGGAAAATAAAAAGAAAATACTACATTTACAGCTGTTATAAAATGATTTTTTGTGTTCTGTTTAAACTTATGGTCATGTGTTTGATTTCAGTTTATTATTATTTATTAGTTTGTTTAAATGTTTATTATTTTGTTTATTGATAAGTTTATCTCTTATTGTATTTTTCTTTAATAATTTTGTAACAGTCTGCAGCTCTGTACCCATTTGTAGGGTCTAAAAAGGGTTCACAAATTATTAAATAAATAAACCTTTTTTTCTTTGCGGAAGTGGCAGAGGACCGCCGCAAATCGTGTATTTCCGGTAAAACTTAAATTTTTCGAAACTAATAAAAAAAGAAATGCCACTTTTGCTTAAATCCACTGGAGTATATCCTGGAGCGGAACTGCGCTTTTTAATGGAGACGGCGAGTCCAAAAAATCACAACGACAATGTGGGGGTCAAGGATGGACGGACCAAAATGACCACAAATATCAACATTATCTAAATATACAAATTATCTATCTACATTTCAACTGGAATATTATTTTGTTAATTATTAATGTAAAACTAGATAAAGACCAATGACCGAGACGTGGGTCTGCTTTATCATTTCCGGTCTAACTGAGTACTGAGAGGCCTCTGTTGGCGAAATAAACCTCTCAAGACCGGAAGGGTAGTTCAAGCAAACAAAAAGGTCAAATCTTCGACGAAGAGTGTCAACTTCCGCACAGTGCAGATCAGCTATTCAGTGCACGCATTAGGAGCTCCTTCCTTTTCCGGCCTATTCCCATTGTCGTTCCTTGTACCCAATCTATAAACGTAATATTTATAGTCGCGATTTTCAGCTCTTCGGATATTTTGTTCTCACACAAGCCTAGATCAATCTTTTCGTTCTCAATTATCCTCACAGCTGATATGGTCGATGTTCAGTCGTACATAGCTTTTCTTGACGGCCCTTTTTAACTTTCCCGCCATGTTTCTTCCCGCGTTTCTGGTTCCCACCAAAGTTCGCATAATATAACCTTTGCTGTTCTCATTTCTGTCTCCGTGTGGGACCGGGTGAGAATAGTCCCACGGTATCCCCTGCCTGTCTTAAGAGGCTCAACTAATAGGGGACGTGTACAGAAAACCATCTCGCCTGGAATGGTGTAGTAAGCCCAAGCTGACTCCAGGAGAGTGTAGAGAAGCCTGGTAGGTCATGAGTTGGGCGTGGCTGGGCCAGTGACCATTCTAGGCCTTAAAATAGGAGACAGAGTTTCTTTGAAATGGTACCACGAGATGGTGAATCAGCCCGCTGGAGTTTTGTCTCCAGGTTCACGAGTTGAGGAAAGGCTTCGTGGAGGATGTGGTAAAAGCAGGGACGATGGTCGAGTCCCCTTGGTCTATTGTGTGGGGAGGAGGATGGTCGTTTAGCCTTCGGGAATAGTTGCGCGACCTTCTCATTCACCGCAAGAACATGTTCTCATTTCTGTTCCTTACAGGCTACAAGTGCACCTCGTTCATCGGCAAGAAGAAGAAGAAGAAGAAGAAGCAACAATCGCCTTTCTGTATCCTTTTTACATTACATATTCTTCTCTTCAGCATCAGTTTTTCTCCATCTTCATCTGCATGGGTTGTCTCGGTGTCTTTTGTTTGCCCTCTTTATGGTCGCCGCCTCCCATAGACCGCCAAAATGTGGACTGTCGGCGGGAAGAATAAAATGCCAATCGATTCCCGCCACAGCGGCAGCGCGACTTGCTGAAGTTTGGGGGTCGTTGAGCAGACGGCCCCCAGCTCTCGAAGCTCAAATGTGGGCACCGACGAAGTTCGTAGCATTATCGGAGAGATCATCTTGGAGGGCAACCCACGCCAAGCAGTGAAACGATGAAAGGCTGCTAGAAATGAGGATGTGGGAATTTCAAAGGCAATCTCGAAGCGCTCCGCCTTAGTGGCAAAACAGATGAAGGCTCCAAGATAACCCTTGGTGACCGTGGCAAGAAAAGCTGTGTACGACGGAACATCCGGTGAAAATCGAAACTGGAAAAAAAAACATCAAAAACTTCTATTCCGGTTTTTCAAGAAGCAAAGTCAAACACCCTTTAATAACTTTCAAGGCCTACAAAGTTCATACTTTAGCTATGCCTTAAGCTATCAATTGTGTGCTTTCAGTTATCCTAATTTTATTTTTATAAATACGCCCTAAAAAGGGCAAAGGTAATTCCATTCATCGAAGTAAGAAGGAGTAATATAAAAGAGGGGCCCCCCGCCACTTTTAAAAGCCAATTTTGTTATTTTTATCTCGTCCTTGAGAGAGCGCTGGGGATTACCCAGTCCGAATTAAGTGGAAGAGAGATTGCTGGGGATATCCCAGTTCTGTTCAACCTGTCCGTCTCCCATTACTCTGGACAATCGTCTTTACTTTCCTTCCTTGCAATATATTTATTATTACATCCTACCACATCGTCTTGCATTCTAGACATTAGGCAGAAGTAATTTGGGAAAAAAACATGGACACCCAGGATTCATCAAAGAAGGAATAAAGGTTAATGGAGGGGGAAGTGCATTCCAGTATTTCTTTTTCATCAGGGAATTCCCGGAAGCTCTCCTTGTTTTCTCTCACCCAATATTTACTATTTCTGCATAATCATTGGAAAGTATCATATCAAGTTTTCCGTAAGAATGAATCCTCCCAGAAAATATTAAGGCGCGCGCAAAAGAAAACGGAACTTACTTCCGGTTTATCAATTATTAACTTTCACTAATTAATATGTGGAAAAGGAAAAAAAACTGGAGCAATAAAAAAAATTATGGGAACGGCCAAGATGAATGCAACATATTTTACCATTCAGTGAGAAAACAGGAAGTGTCCACTAAGAATCTTAAAGCGGATGTTAATTAAGGCGCTAGCCAGTCCAACCACCCACCACCATATGGTAATTAATTTTACCGGAAATACTATATAGAAGAACCTATTGTAATCGAATAAATTTAGTAATCTGAATTTAGTTCACTCAAAATATCCCGTTTTATGGTCGCGCCCCCCAAGATCGGAAAAAGTGTGCATGGGTGCCAACATAAGTATTTAAGCAAAACATAAATCAGATAACCGGAAATACCACTTTTTATTCAATAAATACTTTCTTGAAAATGGGGCTTTTCTGCAAAACTTCGTAACTACAATAAAATTGTAAACATGGTCATTTTTTACTTTCGCCATTTTTTGAGCAGTTCTGTTGGGGAAGGCTTTGTTTAGGCTTTCTTGTTTAGGTTATATTTCAGTGTAGTTTTGAGGTTAGTATTTGTATGACTCAAAAGTATTTAGGGTTAGAAGAAAATTTGGGAGTTAATGAAAGCTGAATACTAAGTTAGCTTTTATGATACTAATATCGGCAGGAGCTTTCAATAAAAAATTGTTAGATATTCGGCTGAATAGAAGGCGACATTTTTAGTTACCAACATTTCTATTGCGGTTATAGGAAGTCATGTGAGTTTAACGAAAGATTTTTTTTTCTTTGTAATTGCATGTCTCATCAATAGAGACAATTATTGTTAATCAATGAAAATTCTTCAGGAAAACAAGACTAGGCTTGTTCCGCTAACAAATAAGCCCAGCTGTTAAGAGCGGGAAAGTGGATTTTCCGCTTGTCGAGTGACGTAGATTAAAAATAGGTCAGATATTGGACGGAAGTATATCATTGCAACAGTCGTCAAAGCTCAATTCATACGTGGACATACTGAAATGTGAAATAATGGGAGACAGGAATGAACTTTAGTAATAATTACGTCATTATTTAGAGAGTGGTAGGCGAGCGAGCGATAGACAGACAGACAGACAAGTCGCAACATGATTACCATCACAGTGAGAACAAGTCTGTCTGGCCCTCCACCAATCCCCGCCTGTACAGTACAACAATAGAGAGCTCCTTTCTCCACAATGCCACCTTCAGTACGGCCTTCACTAATCTTTTCTGGCAAAATTTAAATTTATTTACGAGTTATTTTAGTTTGTAAAACGGAACCATCTTGTGTAATTGGAGATCATTAACGTTTAATAATTACATGTCTTTTGTTTTTTTGCAGTCATCAGGTGTACTGAAAAGGAACACTACAGGGACCACAAGTCAGTTGACAATTGGCTGCTACACATTCGAAATGTGAACGAAGATAATGACGTATCAGCCGAAATAAGACGAAGGATAGTAGCGGCTAACAGATGCTACTTTGGGCTTCGAAATCACCTGGGAAGTCACCTGATATCAGGGAGGCAGACGAAGCTGCGATTGTACAAGACCCTGATCCGGCCAGTCTTGGACATACGGCTCTGAAACTTGGACCACATCTAAAACAGATGAGAGAAGGCCTCCTAGTCTTCGAAAGGAAAATACTGGGGCGAAATTTCGGCCCACTATGCGTAGGACAGGAATGGAGGTCTCAGACGAATCAGGAGCTGTATGTAAATGTTTAAAGAAATAGATGTGGTTAAATTCATGAAATTGGCTAGACTTCAGTTAGGATGTGATCAGGATGAGGGACGAGGACATCCCAAAAATGAGCACCTCCATGGAGTTAGGAGAGTTGGGAGGCCGAAGCTGCGCTGGACGGACGGTGTTGCTGGTTGATGCAAGGTCGATGTTGATTATCGCCAACTAGAGAGTGGCAGCACAGAGCAAGGACTGACTGGCCGGAAACTGACTGAGGAGGCCAAGACTCAGCAATGAGTTGTAGCGCCGTTGGATGATGATGATGGTGTTCTAAAAAAGAACACTATAGGGATGTTCTTCCAATTACCACCTCCTCCACTACCAAAAGGAAACAGCTGATCGAGAAGTCGAGAAAACCTTGTAGTAACCTTAAAGAAAAGACTTACTTCCGGGGCAATCGCTATTCTCCCATACACGGTGCACTCGAAGCAGATAATAATAAAGAATAATTTAACTTAAAATTGGTAATTTGTCGTCCATATTGGTAATACAAAAAAGTATTGACAATAATTCTCTTTCTTTTCAAATTCGGGCCTTACACAATCACCGGTCAATCCACAATCTTCGTGAAGTTAAATGTTAACCCTCCCGGAGATTGTGGCGTCTGGTAAATCTTGACCAGAACTTTCTGAGGTTTATTCAGGTGTATTGGGGGCGATTGGAGTTGTGGCCATGATGCTCCTCCCCTAGTGTCACGTCACTACTTTATTAGTTCATTGCACTGATATCCGGCAATTTTTTGCCGGGTTTGTTGGTCTTCAGGACCCAGGGGGCGGGGAACAAATTGGCAATAATTAGGTTTACACTCGGCCAGTCTGGATCAATCAATACTTCTGGACTTCACCTGATACTGAATCCAATTACCGCCTTCCTGATGGTCAATTCGCTCTCCTCCCAAGATGGATCAACCACTGCGCACGCTGATTGGGGACATTTTACGTTTCTCAAGGGGAGCGGAAACACAGTTTGTTGCGATCTGCAATATTGAAGAATATGAAAAGCGAATTGCTTCCAGATTTGACCAATTTTTACAGACATGGGCTTGTTGAAGCATGGTTCACCGGTAAGCGGGAGAAGAGGATGATGTCAGAAGAGATCTTTGTGGGTACAATACAGGAGGAGGCTGTGGTGGACCACTTCATCATCCAACCAACCGACCCTCCTCCTCATGCTACATGTTCTTTTGGCCGATTGACTGCAATCCAACCACCACTTACGTAAAGCCAGCAGCTCCATTAATAAAGCATCTCGACATTTCAGGCGACCTTAATCTCCGGTTGGACGGACAGCTTCTCCCCACATTCAACCGCCCACAGATTTTTTTTTATTTTGCCGCAAATAGCAAAAAAAAAAATTTTGCAATATACAGAACAAAAAATTGCAATAGTTTATATCGATTACATAATTATCGATCTTTCTTTTTTTTTATTCAGTAATGTAATCATTTGCTGCTTTATATACATTCTAGTTTGTTAAAAGTGCGAAAATAACAATTATGCAATAAGAATGGAACAGACTGTACCACATTTCGTAACATGTGAACATTTTTATTAAAAGTACCTACGCTAACAGATTACCGGTTTCAAATAAATACTTGGGACCAATAGAAGGGCATTACAAATCGAACATAACTGGTTTTTTAGCTCGTATTTTAGGTCATAATAATAAATGTAACATATTTATATAAAGTAAAATTTATTTTTTTGGATTTTACTTTTACCCTACGTCATCAACAATATCTCACGTTAAAAAGACTCGATTTATTAATCGAAGTTTAAATATTTATCGTAATACTGTACTTCCGGTTGGATGGCCGCCATTTTCAGGGAATTTAGAAATTCAGTTTCACATTTTATTCTAATTAATATTTGACAAGTGGAAAGGGGGTGCGATAAACAGTTATGGCTCTTTTAGAGGGATGCCTACCCCTAACTTTGTTTATTTAGGGTGGAGGGACTCATGGGACTTGGGACCTGCGCCCTAGGGACGTTCTGTTTGTAGCCCGATTAGTCTATACGTTTATATTAGAAGCAATAATTTGGAGGCCTGAGTAAGAAGAAGGTTGAATGAAGTCTTGAACCGAAAGGACCTAAATACCAAAGTGACGTGGTATCAGTGTCATGTAACCGAGAGAAAGTTTAGAACGAACACAGTGTTGTGGGTGTGTTTTAACTGTTACGCGCGCTGTGTGGGTGAAGGGCACACAGTGCTGCCACCACCACCTTCACCACAGCCGCAACCAGTCTGGCCAACTCACTTGTTATCACTGATGAAAATTCTCTTTTACTTTTGTCAACATCGATTACAAAACCAAACACCTTCACAATTATGTTGAAGACAGTGACTAGTTATTTTGAAATTCTTTTTTTTATCTTTGTAATTCAAAAGTATGGAAAATGATTTCGTTTTAAGTTTTAAAAAATTTTGATTTCCCCCCCTTCAAATAGTTGGTGGATGTAATGGGTGGGGCGCGCGATGGCAACTGGCACCGTTCTGCCCTTAAGATTATCGTCAATTCTAGTCAAGGTTTAAAACGGGTAATGCTGGACCAAAATATGTTCATCTGTATCTGTGAAATCAATCTTACGAGCACAATCTTCCAGAAATATGGCCATGTTGAAGCTATTGGCATCACCAAAACGACAAAATAACTGGCTATCGTATTTAATATATCTAGGAAATTATAATTTCTATGAAAAAAAATCTGGTAGCAAAACTCTCATGACTTCCTCTTAATATTATTCTTTAAATTAAACTCACAAATATTCTAGAAACTTGGCACTTTTTGTTATATTTAATTCTAATAACTTTAGAAATTTAGGCTTAATCGGATTTCCTGTATAAGTTTCCAGAAACTCCTGACGAACTGAAAAATCTCGTCATTAAACTGATACTTCCGGTAGACCAATTTTGACTAAAACCTTATTGGATCATCTGAGCTAAGACGTTTAACGTTCTGCGATTTCTGGTATTTGATAATCACACAAACAGAGAGAGAGAGAGAGAGAGAGATTTTTCAGGCCGCTCGTTACATTTTAAGGGAAACTTAATCTATCGTGCAATAAAATGTCCATGTTTGAAAAAAGAAACACTCGGGAGTCTTTTCTGAGAAAATGTGTTTTTATACACCCACAGCCAGACCATTTGATAATTTGAAACGATTGCAAAACTTCCCCTTATTAGATGTAAGAGCAGGCCGTCGCTTTACTTTTACGCAGGGGTGCCCTAACCCTTTCATCCTCCCAAATTTTATCAATATCGGGCTAAGATTTACAGAGTTATCACTTATCAGTAACAATAATATTGGAGGGGGCCTTACATACATTGGGCGAACTCCTCCCAAATATGCGCATCGTGGAGTCCTCTAAAATGCAAATCTACATAAAATTTTGAATAATATGACACTTCATTCACGAAAATCGGTTATTGCGACGATGATTTGAAAAAAAAGATTGCAAAACGTACACCCCTTATTAGGTGTAAGAGCAGAATGTCGCTTTACTGTTACGCAGGGGAGCTCTAACCCTTTCACCCTACCAAATTTTATCAAAAACGAGCAAACATTTACAGAGTTATTGGTAATACTAGTTATAGAGGGGGCCTTACATACATGGGGCTAACTCCTCCCCCTTTGCATATACAGCGTGGAGACCCCCAAAAGGCACATCTACTTAAAATTCCGAATCGAATGACACCTCATTCATGAAAATCGGTTCGTGTGTTTACGCGCTACGCAGTTTACAAAAAAGGTATTGTTGTTACCGGACAGTTTTAATTAATATTCTAAGATGATGGGATAAAAGGCAACGGAAGAGTGCGTACGATTTGGCGAAGGGGAATCATTCAACATAGCTTTTTGGCTCGAAATCGGCCAATATGCCGTCATAAAGCAAATTTATCGAAGGATAAATTAAAAAGAAGAAGAAAACAAAAAAAGAAAGCAAATTAAGAATCAACAGAGGAAACGAAACTGATTAAAGACTTTAACCAAGAATTAGACAGGAAGTTACAAAGTTTGCACCTTTTGACGCTAAGAATGTAAGAATTGAGAATTTTGTGCACAGCCAGACAATGTTTGGTTATAAAATAAACACGAAGGCCGAAAAAAAAAGATTACTAATAAAATTTCTACAATTACTTATTCGAAAGAAAACATATAAATTATAACAAAAACAAAAAAAAAATCGCATTAGTTGTTTTCGAGAAATTTTCAAGATTGATAAATCGATTTTATATCGATTGACTGATTTTGTACACAAGCTTGTTGTCTGCTCCAAATGGTATAAAACTTTTAACTTGGTTAAAACCTTTCAAACCGGGTATTACCGTTGAAAACCAGTAATCGAATATTTTACACGATTCCTAGTATCTAATTAAGTCACCAATAAAATATTTAAATATGAGTAATTAAAAATAATATCGATTTTTAACCAAGTTATAGTACAGATTTTATTGTTGTATAAAGTTCTTAATTTGTTTTAATTGTATTGACTACACGAGATTCACTACTAACATTTTTAAATAAAACATAACAAAAGTTACGCAATATTTCTACTGGTTAAAAAAAAACAAAAAGAAAGACATGGGAGGGGTTGAAAAAACTTTGAAAGAGACAAAAATTACCTTGAGGAAAAGCATTGACATCCTGGCTGGCGCACACTATACACATGGGGTAGAAGGTAAAGATCGTAGATAAAATAGTCATTCCATTTTTAACTACGGATATATCTTCTATTTCTGGACATTTTTCAAGGATCCAAGGCAATAACTTTACACTCTGTCTCACTCACTCACACCAAAAAAAACACAGTTATCTATGTATCTCTGTCAGCCCAACTTCAAGGTGGTATAACCTTCTACATTGCAACCTTCCTTGTCAACAACAAAAACAAAAAAAAAACGTTCGTGCAAAAGAAACAGCTGATTTTTTTTTATAGAAAAGCACACAATGGCGTGTTGATTAGCCGCGACAAATATAATAACATCTAGAAAATATAAACAGCAAAAAAAATTTTACAATTTTCAATTTTACATCAGATTTAATTTTTAAAATTCCCTCTAACCCATTTTTAATTTCTGATTTTGAGACTTTTGGCCGGAAATATCTCCGTAACAGTTGAACAAAAAAAAATTATAAAAATAAATAAAACGCTGGAATTTAAAAATGTTTGCTCAGTTGACTCAACAGAGGACGTGACAATTCACGTATTAATCAAAATAGTTTACTTTTCTCAAGCTGAGGAATGTGTGTAGGCCAAGATCTATATTGTGACACAATCGGACCACGTTTATTGGGGAATGAAAAATTCCTATTTACCAGACTGCCGGTGAAAGTCTACTTTGGCCTGACCTAATATCTACAGAATGTAACTTTATTATTCTCGCTGTATGCCCACTAACTACACTATCGCTCTATATCATTAACATGACTTTCTGTACTCCAATCTTGCCAAAAAAAAAATTAAACATTGCATGTTGCATTGCAATAGCCTACCCTGGACGACTTAAAAAGTTTTTACGAAGAAAAATTATTTTTTAAAAAAACTTATAGATCTATGAATTGAAAATGTCGAAAGAAGCATCACATCCTGTAAATAAATATATCCAATCAAAATAAAGTGGTACTTGCAGTTGAGGAACACTCATCAAACTCGGAAATAATACTTTCTTGTTACTGGGACTAACAAGGAGATCAATGAGAGAGTACAGAATTACAGTAAGAGCTGAATTGAGCTGTAAGTGGATATGGAGACCGCCAACATGTGGACAACAAGCAACTCACTATTACCAGCTGTTCAGGTTATCTGTAACCTTCCTTGGGTGGACAAATTACTTTAGATGGCCCCTACCTGCTTACAAAATCAGAAATCATTCGAAAAATGACCTCTTCAGGGCGCACACAGTTAAATATTACTTTCACCTTTCTCTTCACAACAAAAGTATTACCCAAAATTCACACCGGAAATGGGCGGAATTTGAAGGGATTCGTACGTAGAAAGCTCCAAGTTTATATTCTGTTCTGAGATTATTGACGGGGACCGCTTTCGCTTAAGTTCACAACCAACTTTTCTCAACTTCATTTGCAATTATTTGCATAACTTCCAGATTTTTATTATTTTTTTTTAAATTCAAGTGACCTTTTAAGAAAATTTAAATTTCAAAATGTTCACACGTGATTGCAATTATTTCCTCTCTTACGCAATTTTAAGGGGGGAAAAAACTAAAAATTGTTTAAAGAAACCCCTTTTTTAACAAGTGATTAGCAAATGACGTCAAACGAGTATTTAGACTGTTAACACAATTACGTCATGAAAGAGAGCGTGGGACAGCCTACATACCGAACTAATAGACAAATGCGTTAGGCAGTGGGCAAGACACTAGCGATTCAAAATAACTTTTGTGCGGATGGTGGTGATATTCATCAATAAAAGGAAACATAACAAACAAAACATTTAGTAAAGTTAACCTGAAAGGAAGGTTACTATTACCTAACAAGCTACCACCGCAGCCTTCTGTAAATTATGAATAATAATAATAATTATTATTATTATTATTATAAATAAATAATAATTATAAATTAAATTATTTTTCATTTTATTTTATTATTTTTTTTTTTAACCAAAAGAACTACTGCAATTACGTCTTGGAATACGATGTTTTTACCAAATCGACCACTTGTACCTGTATAGTTGAAATGTTTTTCTGAAAAAATTCATTTTATGGACAGTTCTTGGTGAGCTATGAATACAAAGGTAACCTCTAAAGAAGGTTTTATTTTGAGATTACAAACTGATTATTAGCTATTCGTGTGAAATCCATGTTAATGACGTGGCACTTCCGAGACAAAATTTTACTGCGCAGTACTTACCCTTTCACGGAAAATAAAATTTTATCAACAAACCTTTTTTCTGTTTTTTTAATGAAAAAAAAAAAAAAGCAGAACAAAATAATATAAATCACCCGCTTAATTTGTTAACAGCTGACCACAAAAGAGCTTTCGAGCAGAGTTATTGTTTGTAACTAACCCAAGATGAAACTGTTTAATCAACCCTCTGATAATGAATGAAACTCCAAAACCGGTCAGGGATTAAAAAAAGACATGTTACGACTTTCTTGCTGCGAAGTAAAAAAAAAAAAAAAAAACAAGCGATAGTTGGCAGCACTGTGAAACCTGAAAGCAATTATTTGTAAACTTTCGAGAGTCAGTTTTCCAAGAAAAGCGAAAAAAAAACAAACTATATTTAGCTCAGTATTGTTTCCGGTTGAGAGTTTATAGCCAAGAATTATAAATCGCTTACTCTGGTAGTACCGGAAATGTTATTATGAAGTTTGAAATTATTGAGATATTCCACGACCATATGTATTTTTTTAAAAAAAACTATACTCAAACCCCCTCTCCCGGAAATTCTTTGAAATTTAGCTTACAAAACTTCTTTTTTTTTTTTGTAAAGTAAAACCGATTCAAATACGATGAATTATATGGTTATGGAATTTAGGATCAAACACCTTAGACAGAATCAAAATTAGCGTTAACTTCCGGTGACATAACGGTTTTGAAATATCAAGACTTTTTTTTAAAACATATTCTAAAATAAATTTCTACTTTGTTGTTACTTGATAAGGGAAATAGGTTTTTTTTTTAAATCGTATATATTTCATCGGAAATAACACGAAACATCCAGAAATTTTAAGAGAGCTTTATAGTTCCGTTATGGATGCACCAGTGAATCCTGAATCCGACTGTAATCATATTATTTAAAATCTCTAAACCGGAAGTACCGCTCAGATTGTTTCACTTGGTGGCCGAGTGGTTAAAGATGCCAAGTCTAGGTCTTGGACTTTAATCAATGGTTAATGCGGTAATTAACTAGTCGTTTCCGTTCACAACACCTAACTTGGTATTTAGTCGTAAAGCCCACCGGAAAAATCTTAAGTATTGTGTGGTAAGAGGAAGTTTACGTCATATTTTATGGACTTCAAATAAGGTCCTTAAATTTTTTTTTTTTTTGTTTATATCCGGTAATAACACGATATTAAAGAAAAAAGTGCCTCGTCGTCAGCTGTAGTAAAAAAAGATAAAAATTAAATGGCTGAACATTATTCTATTGGTTGGGAACGGAATTGGTTGTACAACAGAATACAGAATCTACAGACACACACACACACACACAAATTCCGGAGATACAAAGGAATTACAGCAACCGATCTGCAGCAGTTATAGTAGTAGTGGTAGTGCTGGCAAACAGACGACCTTGGCTAACACGTGGAAAGTATCCCCACCACACGGGGCTCATTTAAATGTCAAGAGAAGCAGTACTCTTTGAGCACTCAATCTAGGAGAAAGAGAGAGAGAATCGTACTTAATACAAGATTTTAAGTTGAAAAAAATGGAAGTAGTTTTTTAATTAATAAAAAATTAATTATAATTAATTAATTAGATAAATATGGGAGAAAAGTTTTTTACGAATAGTAGATATACACGGATTACGTATTAAGAATTATGAGTGGGGGGCCAGATATGGTAACATGGTAAAATATATTGGGCTATCAAAACAGCTGTTCGCTACTTACCATTCAACATGGGCGGCTCCAATTCCATCCTCTGAATGTTTAAAAAAAAATAAATAAACTAATAGATTGCACTAGCACTGAATTCACGAATGCATCATCACTTGTTTTTGTTCTTTTTAATTTTTTTTTCAGTTTATTTAAATTTTTTTTTAAAATAACCAACTTAATAATTTCTCAAAATTACACGACTCTTATCAGTTTTAATCCATTGATAAAAGTATTATAATGTGTAACATGTTTCGACTGGTTAAACAAGGTTTGTCCATTACAAACCCACTGACTGTACTAAACTAAACTGAATTAACAGTTAATGGTATGTTTTATTTTCCGTTGAGTGTGTGCGTCTGTCTGTGTGTATGTGAATGTGAAAGGAGCGCGCTCCTGTGGTCGGTCGGCGAAACCTCTCGCTTGTGGTGACGACGTAAAAAAAAAAAAACGTTTTTCCTCGACGTAGAATCTTGGCAGTGGGTGGGGGGAAGGGGAGCTAGCAGGACACGACTGCCAGTCCGGCAGGCCACTCGGTGTATACGTGGCCAAATTACCTTCTGGTGGGGGAGCTGCCAGTCTGACGTCATCATAACGGACTGCCACCTTTATTTTTTTTTAAAATTCCTCCCTTCCGCGTCATTTTTTTTTTTTTTTTTTCAAAGGAAAAGGTCAGGGTGCACACACTAACAGACCCTCAATGAAACGGAAGTCAGTAGCAATCAGCCGGAAGTAACACTTAAATACGATCTTTTCTTTTGGGGGGGCTTGCATTTTTTCATGATATTGGCTTCTAGATTTTATCTTAACTACGTAAATACAAATTTTCGTTAATTTTGAAATATTAAATTTTTAAGGATAACAAGATTTTGCAGGAATTTATACCTAAACTAAATATTTCCAACTATAATGTACAATTCGACTACAAAGTTTTCTTTTGTATTTCTTTTTATTTATTTCTTTTTTTTTTTTAAATGATTTAATGCGCGTCAACATCTAAGGTTATTGGCGCCCGGAGCTTTTTTCAGTGCACTGCCGGCCACCGGACAGTGTTCTCTCGTTACAGACAACACTGTCCATCACCGGACAGTGGGCTGTAAGAAGCTCCTAGGAAGAGAAAATCTAAGAGTCAGCAGCTGGATTCGAACCCGCGACCTCCGCGTGGGAGTCCAGTACGCTAACCGCATAGATGATACCTGCCCTTTCTTATTATTATTAAAATATTAATAAAAAATAATTCAAAGTTAGGTGCTGCTATATAAACACAGAAATTGTTTGTGGTGTTCACACATTTACGAAAATGTTTTACAAGAAACCATGCCGCTGGTTGTTGTAGAGAGGTTTTTTAAGGACGTCAACTGAATCTATTAGTGTAGATAAAAATGTTGGTAACGCACCTGTACAAATTGAGCACGAATTAAGGGCGTGCTAAATCAGTAATATGACAACAACAGCTATAAAAATTCTGCGGCGTGCTCATGACAATTCAATAATTCATTTATACTTTGATCTGGATTCAGTGCAGCTTGGTGATTGGTTGGACTGGTAAAGGTTGGACAGAGATGTAATTAATTCCACTTTCACTCACCGTATTAATTGAATTAAATTAAATTTAAAAAAAGCGGAAATACTGCTGTTAATTAATTATATCACCGTGTGAAAGAAAATCTACATCTCTGCTAAGTTCCGCTCCCTTCCCTTGCTGGACTGCGTTTCAAGAGCGTGTGTAGTCAGGAGTGGGGGGAGGTTACCCCTAATTGGTGGCTCCTCTCTCTCTCTATGACGTAGACAATCCTGGAGATAGCACAGAGGTGCTTTTTTCTTCTCTGACCGTTCCCAGACTCCAAAGTGCGTCCAATGTCTTTCCAAGAAATAGAACTTGATCGGCCAACACATCAGTGCAATAAGAATAAAATTTTTACAAGGAAATCATCTTTTTCCAAGAAAATCTCAAAAAAAAAGAAGAAAAACAAAAATCTATTCCTCCAAATAGCACGCAAAAAGTAGTTGCTGCAAGTACGTCACCAATCCAGCAGGCTGTGGCTAACTTTATAATTAGTTCATTAAAATTAATGAGATGATAACAATATCGAACTTTTCTTTTACTTTTTTAATTAGCAAAACTGAAACATTACTTCCGCATTTTGTGTTTGTGTGTGCGTTAGCATGACCGGAAAACATTTAATAAACATGTCAAATTATAGGAACACATAATTTCAAAACAAAAGCAACATGGCGGCTGGTACAACTTTATAGTCCAGACAGTACTGATAATACGCCAGGTCGAACGCAAAACACTAGGAAATTAGATTGCCAGGGATATGCTCCCCCCAACCGGAAGTACCACAATACTGAATCATTTTTCACGATTTTCTTCCAACACTACACATCCATCACGTACCAGTGGTTCTGGAAACTTTATTCTGGAACAATTTTCCCTGGGAAATTTTATTGAGATCAAATCAGGCGAGAGAAACTCTCACCGGTTAACGAAATTACATCCAGCATCAGAAGGTGGTACTACTCAATCTCACCTTAATAATATGTTTCCGTTTCGCACTACAACTTGTTGACTGAATAAGGGAGGTTACATGGCCTGTTATACTACAGTGTTTCTTAGCCGGGCCCTTCTAAAGATAGCTGAAAGTCTGATACAGGTCAGAGAGATACAATAAACATGCACGATAGATAAAATCAACGCTATTTCCCTAAAATTCCAAATTTTTAAAAATAATCGATTGGACCGGAAATGCTTCGTGACTTAATGCACTCCAGGATTTTGGTTTTTGTTTAATTAGTTTCAAAGTAGACACCAGCCATATTGAAGGCAACTTCCTTTTCTCTTTTTTTATCCCTAAGCTTGAAATAAAAATTACGTAAATTACGGAAAGAGCAACCCTCACATGTGTGTTCACGTCAAATTATTTATTTTTTCACTGACTAAGAAATATGTCAGATAATAATGCGATTACTATACATTGTAAACGATGCATAAATTTATACTAGATAAGTTGGTATTGGTATTGCATTACGTAAGTAGTTCCGCTCTAAAGCTGTATGTCACACAGTTGTTACAACTGCAATGAGTCTGTGTACATGTGATCCACAACAGTGGGGCATGGTACTCTTATCTACACACCTCAATTATATCGAGCACGTGAACAAGAACTAAACTACCTTTAATATTACCGTTTTTTTTTTTTTTTAAATACTAAATTTCTCTCTACAATCATCACCTTAAGGAATTAACAAGAATCCTTAAGGAACTAAAAGGAAACCTTAAGAAAATAACAGGAGCCATAAGGAACTAACAGGAAACCTTAAGGAACTAACAGAAAACCTTAAGGAACTAACAGAAACCTTAAGGAACTAACAGAAAACCTTAAGGAACTAACAGGAGTCTTAAAGAAATATCAGGAAACCTTAAAGAAAAGTAAGAGGAAAGTTTTTTAAACCGAGTGAAAAAGTAATGTTTTGAGGTCACTAATACTAACTTTATTGCACAAGTGAGAAAAGTAGTTGTCTCACTCAGTAATGTTGTTCCACCCGAGCGTAGCGGTAGGGCCTCTAATTTTCCCTAAACCGTTTCACACATACACAGAATGTGCAAAGCTAATGCTGGCTGTGCATGGAATGGCGAGGAGAAAGTGATATGGTGTGAAGGTTAGGAGGATGGCGGATACACTCTCTTGGAGGGTGAGCGAGAGGGTTCCCTGATTGAGCAGGAACACACCCGGACCCTCCACTAGTCTGGCTCACGCACCGCACGCAGACAGAAAGGTCGTTGACCCCCGCTCGATCTGGAAAATCGATGCTAGACAGAGAAGTTGTATTTCCTCGGCGGAGAACCCCTCCACTGGCGTGCTCCTAGATAGATCTAAACCTACATCTGTCCTTGTCCACCAGCCCCCTCCATCACTGGAATCATACACAATATTGTCTTTGGGAAATATTCCTCCTATTTTTCTCAACCAATCATGAGAGGGGAATAAAACAATCAAGCATGTCTGCTCATGTCCATCAATTCAATATGAGTTCCATTATCCTGGATTACCAATAACAATCTAATCCAGCTATCAACTAGAAATTTTACCGTACGTTAGATTGTCTCTAGACTTTGTGGGTGCACGCCATATCCTATGAAATCTTTTCTAATAAAATAATAATGTAACTTACCCCCCACCTTTTTTGCTAACTCATGTACAGACTTGTTGGGTATTAAAGTTTAGTTCGTATGTTTGATTGGTCCTCTGTTGATTACATGGTGCAGAACCCAAAGCTGCGCTCCCAGAATGGAGCGTAATTTCCAGGAAAAAAATCCTTCATTTTGGACACAACATCCAAAACTGCTGGCCACAGATGATGTAGTTGGCAGTGTAAGCATATCGATACGCTACATTTTATTTCAGGAATTAAAACAAGATAGAAAGCTTTGTTCCAAATTTACTGAATCCTGTCCAAAAACCAAAATAGCTAAATGTTTCTTGACCATGAGAGGAATTCAACAGGTATTGTGTGCCGGATTTCTGTCAGTGAGGATGGGTCCATCTGGAGCGGGTCCTGGTCTAGTGGGTGTGAGAGGTTGATTAACACGTGGGATGTTCCCAACTCGAATGGCGCACGTAACTATTCATTATTGGTTAAAAGAAAATATTATGTGCTTCCGCCACGACTTCAAAGTGATGGGAGTTGGACGCCTGGAGAATAGGTCACTAGTTACATCTTACTCGTGGCTCCACCATTTCCTGCCCGAAGAATAAGAGCTTGGCTGCACTTTCCGGTTAAATTGTACAAGAGGCGTCAATGAAAGAAGCCCAAAAATATTTTTTCGCTCTAAATTTGATTTAGATCATCTGCAACGACCGCAAATCTATTCCCTCTTATAAGGGCTAAAGAATATACAAACTTTTCCCTAAGACACTTCCAAAAGATCAAAAGATTTGACAGGATCTCTGGATAAAGATCCGGCCAGTTCCGGTTCCGGTAGAGTGAGAGAAAGTAAAAAAATGCTGAGTATTAGAAAGCAAGGTTATCACAGTCTAGAAATGCTAAATGTTAGTCCCAATAATAGCACAGCCAATGCTGCCTGAATATTCCACACAAGTACCGGCTACACGTACGTTGGTACTATACACACAAAAAAGTAGGCCATTCTAACACCACCTCCTCACCACAGGGCATTACCACACACAACATCCTGTAATACTTAACTTTGGTTATTTTTAACGCTCACTATTTGAATAATGGCTTTTAATCTGGTGCAAATAATCAATCCACTTTCTCTTCCTGTAATTCTCGGAAATTCTCTCACCAGGAATGTTCCTCTCACGGGGCATAGCTGGTGGCTTGCGGGGCCCAAAAAATTAGGCGAGTAATCGAGGAGGGTAAGGGTTACCAGTGATGAATGGTTGTAGAGTCGCAGGAATGACTGCTTTTTAGTGGGAGTCTTCATGAGTGGAAGACTTCGTTGATCTGGCAAGTATGACGTTGGGTGCGCCAATGACCTTCCCTAAGATGCTACCGCTCTCAACTACTTCCATGTTCTGTCCAAGGTTGAGCGGTTTTCGCCATTACTAGAAGACGACATCTGAGCTCACTCATTGCCCGTAGGATCAGCGCAGACCTCCTTCAATATCCTTAGGCGACATGGAGTAAATAGCAGTGCTAAATTACCCAAGATGCTACCGCTCTCAACTACTTCCACGCCCTGTCCAAGGACGAACGGCTGTCGTCATTACTATAAGACGACATTTGAGTTCACTTTTTACCCCATAGGATCAGCATAGACCTCTTCCAATATCCTTAGGCGACATGGCCTAAATAGCAGTGCTAGATTACCCAAGATGCTACCGCTCTCAACTACTTCCACGCCCCGTCCAAGGACGAACGGCTGTCGTCATTACTATAAGACGACATTTGTGTTCACTTTTTACCCCATAGGATCAGCATAGACCTCCTCCAATATCCTTAGGCGGCATGGAGGGCTAAATTACCCTTGGGATATTGACGATCTCCTGAAAAGGTATGCGGTTCCTCACTGGGAATCGTCAATTACCCTCTCTCATTTGCGATCAATGTAGTTTTTGACTCGGAAAATTAAGTCCCGGCTTACAAACCAAGTTACAACCACACTCCGCTGATCTAGGCATCTTGCACACCTCCAAAGAGGTAACTGGCTCTTGTCCCCCGTCTAGGTCGCCATTTTTTTTCAATCAAGATTTCACATAGAATGATCTCTTAACAAATGCATCCGCCAAATATAAAAAAAAATTCTGTCAAGCAGCATTTTGGGTTGAAGATTCTCCGTTTTAGTGTTTGTCTTGTCTACAAACGAATATTGAACAAAACCATATTTTTTTTTGGATTCGGAAGTGCCCAGAAATAGAGTACTTCCTGTGAAAACTCGAAATATAAAATTTAAAACCCACGAAACACTCACTTCCGCTTTGCTAGGAGAAAGAGAAGGTAAAAAGGATAAAAAACAAAAACACATTTCAAGTATAGAAGCCCTTACAGGGTAACCAAGGAGACGGCTACAGCAGACCACGTGTAGGGAGTGCGTAGTAACTCGGCACGTGGCAACGTCCACCAGGTGGTGCTGCACCCGGACAGTTACCCCTCTTCACCGTCTTCTTCATGTAGACACCCTTCCATTATCCCACCACCAGGGCGGCCGCCGTCGGCATGTAAGACTTCCATCTTCACCCTACCCCCACCACTGCGGACCACCCTCTCCACGGCACTAGTTTTCTATTTATCTAGAATCCAAAATTCAAACGATTTCCACACAGCCAACTCGATTCATAGCAGCCATTTTGGGTCAATATTAACAAATTTTTTTCTCTTACAAAAAATTTGTTGCGTGGAGGGCGCGCATTTTTGTGGCATTAGAGCCTGGCAATTTCAAAGAATAAATACGAAAATTTAGCTTTTTTTAATTTGTTTTGAGCTACTCTGTGACCAAAAAAAGGCTCAGGTCAGGTAACATTTCGCTCTACCTAAAGTGGCATTTCAGATTAATTTACAGGTTTACAGATTATATGGGCATTTTTTAAGAAAAATACACCTGAAATGTAATTTTATTGGGAAAAAAATCCCTTCCCGGAAAACAGACTTTAAAGGAGCCCGAGGGAAACTTTTTCACAGAAATAATTCAAACTGAAATTCTCCCGTGAAAATAGAATTATCACGTTTGAATTAATGTAAACACATTTTTTATCTTCACTAGTTATCAATTATATAGTTAAAATAAATACTATTAAATCAAGGACACGAATTGTGTTTACAATGTAAAAATCACCCAATCATCATAGAGCAAATATATATTATCCTGTCTCGTCTGTCAATCTATACACTACAATGTTCATTCAAAAACTTTGTATAACTATGAATGAAAATCCACCATCATTGATAATTTCTCACTAAGTATTTTAGATTTCATGTTCATGTTTGCTTTCTAGAAAGAAATTGGTGCTGGAGAGATATGTCAGATTTTCGATATGGAATTTATATCAAAAGCATCCGTTTCATTGGCCACTGAATTGTATAATTCAGTACAAAATGTGGTACACTCTTTCAAAAAAACGAAAACTTTCAGGAACTTAGAGGATCTACTGTGACGTAGCGATCAAAACCTCTCAAACGGAAGTTACCACATTAGTAAATTAATGTTTTTTTTTTACCGGAATATGACTCTAATTTCCTCCCCCCCACAACTATAGGTACACATTGTATCCAAGAAGGTCCACGGCACCAAGGTAGCCGGTCCACGGTATCCAAGAGCGGGTTAGAGGCAAGGCCCGCCAAGCAAAAGAGTATTGCGGTACTGCGTTCGATTCTCGGCATTGGATTTTGATACTGCAATGCACGTCTTGATACTTAGAATTTTTACTGAAAAAGAAATACGATCTTCTAATTAAAATTAATATCTTCGAAAAAAGCGTGACGTCACAGCTTCCCCTAAAAACCCGCTTAAATCAATAATTCGTCAGTAAATATGTTCACTTCCGTTTTTTGTTTTTATCATAACCTTAACAATGAGGACTTTTATTGGATTCCACACAAATAACCATACAAAAGTTGTACAAAAAACCACTCAGTTCCTGCTCAAGCTCTCATGACTAGAGAGCAAAACTCTGAAAATAGAAACCTTTCCGATTGTAGTACTTCCTATTATAAAGGGGTCTCCAAAAAAAAAAAATAGGAACCGTTATATTTACGCCATTAATTGCTTAGGATGAGTGTTTATTCCGTTTTATCTTAATACGTTCAAATCTATTACATCAATATTTTTGACAATATTTACGCCTCAATTCGGTTAGTATTGAATGAAAAAAAAAACCTAGAGAATTTCCTTAATATTTCACTTCATCATTATTGTAACAATAAAAAGATAATGGCCCCTCCCCAAAATTGCTAATTCTGAATTCATTTCTGCATTGACGCTAATATTTAGAACAGAAAAGAAGTTTAAACAAAAAACAGTAGGAATAATATATTATTTTCAAATTATGCATATATTCGTCTTAAAACCAAATAAAAATAGCGATTTAAATCCAAATGCAGCAATAACAAAACTAATCACATATGTATTATACATCAACAATTACTCGGGAAATTTTCTTATGCAAAACGATTCCAATAAATACAACGATAAGAACCGATTTGACCCGAAGGAGAATAAATAATAAGGTCGCTTAGATAATAATTTCATTATAATTTTTCAGTTTGCAGAATAGTTTTCTAATTTGTAATTAACACATAAGATTAACGAAAATAAAATCACTGTCAATATAATTAATAATTTCAAGAAATTGTAAGTTCATAGTTGGCAGGTAACAAAGCGTATAAATAACTATTGCAATAATTAATAAATCAGATTAGCAAACGATACATCGATTAGCATACGTATTGATATCTAGAAATACTGTTTCACATAAAAGTTTTTACTGATATAACCTATATGTAACCTACCCCAAAATCGTTAGAGCCGTTTTCCTGAGAAACTCTATGTCCAGTTTACATTCCTTCAACTGACCACTTTCGTTCAAAACTTTTTCCCCTATATGGTCCACTTTTGTTTCTAAATGGATGATACGGGAAATTGTCTTAAATGATATCAAAAAAGCTCAGGATACAAATTTTAGCCTACACATAAGAGTTCCAGACTTACTTATTTTTAAAAGAGGTAAACTTCTCTTTAAGATATGTTATTTTGTACTTTTGAAAGAATAACAACCCAATTTACTTCAGACTGTACACAGCTTAGAATTTTTTAGATACAATGAAAACATCAGTAGATCGGTTTGATCATCTAAATAACAATAAAATTAAATACTGTACGGTTTGGAAACGTGTGATCAACATTTAATGCTCTAGAATCATATCCATAAAGAATTGTCTTTTTTTTTTTTTAACCACAATCACTCATTAAACTACTCTGTAGGTTCATTCTTAAGACAAATTAATTCCATTATCATACGGTCTATCTCATTTTCCATTTTTGGATACAGAGCATCCCAAATTCTTCGAGATGAACATATCCACTGGTTATCTTGGCAGTCACCTTATGAACGGACAAACGCTAATCAACTGGTGTTGGATACTGTGAGCTACAATAAAGACAGAGCCATCCTAGAGTAAGAAAAAGACCTAGTGACTAACTTACGACATTACAAATACACGTAGAGAGGCCAAAAAGCCTTTTGCAATCACCATAAAGACCGACAGAATTTAAATTTAGAACGACACTTCTCAGCTCGATAGCAGTAATTAGTGAATAAGTTGGCTGATCTACTTGATCACAGTTCTACAACAGTAATCACTTTAAAAACTTCAGCAATTTTACAATAACCGTTAAGAACTAAATGCTGAGATTTGAAATTAACGCTAAACAGAGAGTATTGACCGCCCAGCTATTGGTGGACGAAGTGATTCTGCATCTCCTCTTTTAAAGGTCTTAAAATTCAAATCGAACTCAAGATACTGATCTAAGCTTAATACATTAGGCCCCTGTACCTATCTTAAATATGGACTGCCTTCCGTTGAAGCCAAATGCTGGCACTGTATTATTCACCTAAAGAATCTGACCCAACAGAAGTGCACCTTTCAAACTTATGAAGGAGACACCAACCTCTTAATTTAGAGATTTCTTCGCCTTTCCAGTTTTCATTCATTAAATTCACCAGCTTCTCCTTAAGGTAAGACGAACGTAGGCGAGTGAAATGGTTAAATCGCTCTATTGCTAGATATTCTACATAATGTCTAGTTTTGCAGAACTTGATTATATAGTTTTCAACTTATTACCATTTCTAAGATTGTTTTTTCTTGCCTTTGTTTATCTTTTATATTTCTCACATTTCCCACAGCAACTTCTTTTCCTAACTTAATATAAGAAACTTGTTGAAAGGTAATCGTTTGGGATCTGCTAAACTCTGGAGTTCCAGCAGCATTCACACTTTTGAAGAGCAGTGACTGATATTCTACTAATAAAATTTTATCTTTCCAAATTCCAAAGTCACAATTGGAACTCGTCGTTATGAATGCAGTCATGAACTGTTCGAATGACTTTCCATACACAGTTGTTGCCTATTGAAGTTTAAAATGCTTTGTAAGTAATGCTGACTGGAGAGGTAAGATAAAGCATAAAGATGAAGTAAGCATCTAATTTTTCGACTACTGTTTTTAAAGACTAAAGAAAAATCTAAACGTTGTTTACTCCCTTTTCGATTTTTTACAGAATCACCGCTGCTATAATATATAACCTATAATATATCATTAGGTCATAACACAAGTAAGTCCTGTACTAAACTTACAACAATAATAATCTGTATTCACACTACTAAAGTATGAATTTTGGAACATGTGAAACAATCTAATATTACACACTTAAGCTAATAGTTAACTATCGAATATAAGGAGTGCATTATCATTTGAGATACCATTCTTATAATACATAAAAAAAACAAAATCACTGATAAGCTCCTTTAAGATAACGCATGTATTTTGAACATGTGAAAGGTCATAAAATAATGGAACGTTTTTTGTTTTTTTCCTTTTATTAGGTCGAAAATCCTCTGATTTAGTTTCTTTTTCTAATAATAAGGTTTAATTTGTAAGGGTACTTACCATTATTTCCGTTGTATCTGTATCCTTGGTTTTGACCGCTTGGATGTTTCTGTTTTTGCATGTTCGACGTAGGAGCAGCGACTGCTTCCCTTAAAGTTCGGAGTCATAGGCTGGGTGGAGATTAATTATCTTTCACAGTCTCAAAGTATATCTTCTTTATAAAGCGTATGCGCTTCCTTTAGTTTAATACTAGAAAGGAAAATAAAAATGAATTGAGTTTTAAAAATTAGGATCGTTTTGGAAATAAAAACAGGAGATGCCAGCAACAGGAATGTTTCACTGGAGTGAATCACTGACGATGATAAGTGAAACGTGTTTTTTTTTTTCTTAGGGTTAGTAAATTTAGCAATAAGATTTTAATTATACTAACAAAATCACATAAAATATAGTAGTAGAAAAAGAATACTGCGATGGCAGTGAATGAGAATTTAGTCAATCTGTGTTATCATAGATACGACAAGAGCAAGAAACGATTAGACTAGGGATTATTTTTAATTTCAACAGAAAACAGAATCTACATTTCACCAGAAAATGTATTTATTTCGTAACATCTTTTTTTAAAGATTTAAAAACACTTTCATCAGAATAAGAGAAAAAAGTTTACTTACATGTAATTAAATAAGGTAGTGCTGCTTAGGGCCCACATACGTCTTGTTTCTTTTTTTTTTTTACTCAAACAGAATATTGTAACACATAATTTTTAACAAAGAAACCACTTAAAACACATTTCCTGCTTTTATAAAAAAAACACCTTTTATAACCTATTAAGGGAAATAGGGTTTTTTTTTTTTCTTGTTTCGAGGAAATTGTTCGCCCTAGTTGTTTTTAGGGGGATAAGGGAAGCTTTTCGGGGAAAGCCTTAATATAAAAGTGGCCTATAAACTATTTTATAAACTAAATTCTTTCTTTTCCTTATTACAATATTACTACACTAATATTTATTACAAAAAATAATGTGATTATTTACAAGAAATTAAATAACATAAGGAATGGGTGGTAGACTGAAAAACATCCTCACATTGCTGAGAAGTGCAGCAAAGAGCATGCGCGCTTTGTTCAACACCGCCAACCAATCACGCCAACCTTTGATTTTTATTTCAATTTAAAATTATTTTTTCAAAATTAAAGCGCCAAATAAAAATTTTAAAATTTAAGGGCCTAAATTTAAAAAAAAGGTAAATTTATGTATATAAAACAAACTATGTTTCCATTGATAAATTATTATATTCAATAATCAAATTAGATAATAAAAAATATTTAAACCCTTACCTGTATTTTTATTTGTATAAATTATAATGGGCTAACAGAAAGATATTTGTTTTAATTATTTATTTCAATGATTTAGAAAAGTTATTTCTAAATATTCCTTTTTTTACAGAGCTGTTGTAAATAGAGCTGAATTTTTACAACAGCTGGTATTTTATTAACAAAACAAAACTATTTTACTAAAACTTTATAATTTTATTGCCAATTTATTGTTAAAAAAAAAAGAAAAAAAAAATTATCAACTTAAAGGTACATATATAACTATGACAAAGTGATAAAACTAAAAAATTATTTAATTTCACTATTAATATTTGGCAACTATTTGAAGATATTCATCTTAGTTTTCATTTTATTTTTTATTTTACCAGCCAGTCAATGTTCTTTCAAAACTAGCCCTTAAAAATAAATTTAGAAATTGTAGTTACTTAATTTTTTTATGTTAGCTTAATTCTAAAAAAACACACCAAATTTAGCTTATGCTACTCATACATATATTGTTATAAAGTTATCTTAGAAAATGACAGAACGGTAATTATTAATTTTCAACTACAATTGCATATGATCCAAAAAACAATTTCAATAAAGTTATTAGTTGTTGACTATATCTATTTTTTTGTTTTAAGAAAATGTTTATAAATTTTAATTTCCCTCTTGATATTAAATTGAAGCTATCAGTTTTGTTGAATGTTTATATGAAAGAAATTAACTACAGTATTAATAAGCTAAGTCTCTCTCCAACAGAAATGTTAACAGCTGTGGGCCCACATAGTTCCCCAGTAGGTGAACTAGAGTTATCCTGAGAATGGGTAAATCCAGTTGAACGTGTTTAAATTCAGCCTTTGTTAGTTAAATGGAGCATCTAATTAGTTGAAATTTAATGTATGGCTCAAAAACAAACAAACAAACAAAGATGGCTGGATATATGTAGATGCTCTCTCCGTGCCTTAAATTTTGTTGGGAATAGATAAAGCAGGGATTAGCTTTTTTAGAGTAATGTAATACAGCCCTTACAGGGCCGTTGGGCTTCAAACACGTCGAGTCCATTCGCACGAGGCCCAGTAGCCAATAGATGGTGGCTGTTCTGAGAGGCAATATTTTTCCTACAGCTCTTGGAGCTATAAGATTGAAGAGATAATTATGGAAGGCATACAACAGACAAGAACATCCAGCTAGCCTGAGTTAGAGAAGACGGACCACCATACTTCCGAGCTGTAGCCCATCTTGACTCAACTGGTCCAAGAATCCAGTTAGCCTTAGGGTAGGCTTCTAATGCCTTTTTATTTGATGGAGCATGATAGGCTCGACATTACCTTCTGAAGTGTTTTAACACATGTAGGTGTATCGAATATTTTTGCGGACTGTGTAAGAGGTAAGGAGATACTTACGTTATCTTGTACTTGTAGCCCAAAGGCTGTAATAAGCAAAAAAACCAATTGGTGAAAAAGGTCTGATCATTGTTTTCCTTTTACTAGAGCTGCAGCGGAAAATTGAGGGAATAATGTAACTAACAAGACCTAAAATAATAACGGATCCAGCTGATTAACCCTCAAGATCAAGTTGGATGTTCAAGATTTTCTTGCACTCACCTTTACTTTGCATTCTTGGAAATAACATCTCAGCTTTAATCGTTCACACATAACAAGGCACCATTATCATTTCCATAATTGTCGTAAGCGTATTTCTGATGCCTGAATGAATAATTTCACTAAGTATTCTGCTATTTCTGTCTTACTTAGACAGAAAACTACTTTGTTATCCAGAGGTACGTGAATTATAACGCCTTGATCAGAACACAGAATTGTCCATATAGTTAATTTGCGAAAGGAATATTGTTTATTCGAATACTTTTTTTTATTCTTAGGCAATTACCTCGTAAATTAACCGATTTCAATTGAAATTATTTTTTGTAATATACAACATAATTATCATGAACTATTTTATGGAGAATGAAAATAAATCATAAACAGAATGAACGTCACATCGTTAACAAAACGTAGTCCTGTAACCAGCAGACAAAACGAGATATCTTGATCCCTTGGTTCCTAAAGGCAGGTACTTAACCAGAATAGTTGACAACAAATTGACATTTTTTTCCCTCTCAAGTCCAAAACAAAGGAAATTCGATTAAATTACTTAAATACTACTTCATCTTTCTCATTCACGCACATCTTCTCCTCCAGCTGAAAGTTTAACAAATACTCTTCTAATTGGACCAGCAGAAAGTTTTAAACATATGTGGGTACTAACATTCTATCTCGCTCTTGAAGTATCCCTGATCTAAAATAATAAGGGTCTATAACTGTGGATTCAAAAATATCATCTAGAAGTTAAAAAACTCTGCACATTCATAGAAAAGCTTCTAACTACTAAATATTAAGGAAGAATAAACTTAATTTTTTTAATTTTTTAATTTAATATTTACAATTTACAATAAATATAATAAATATACAATTTGATTTAAAATATGATTTGCAATATTGCTAAAAAAAATTAAATATAATGTTTTGGTTTTAATTTTAATTTAAAATATTTCTGAGATCAACTTTAAACTGTGGTTACATTTTACATAGTGGTATTTGTAGTCTTATCTTTCCTTGTAATTTAAAATCATTCGTTTATAAAAAGATTTTTTGTTTTAATATATGTTATTGTCAGCGAAGCAGTAGCTTCTGCCGATTTGAGCTGATCACTTGCAAATTGACTACAGAAAATAAATTGCAACGCTTAATGCTCAGAAGGTACTGAGTTGACCAAAAGTAGGTATACAGTTACAAACTTAATCAACTGGTTACATTTACACTTACTTATTACAACTACAATTATAAGTGACATCAACTGGTTACATTTACAATTATTCATTACAAGTACAATTATAAGTGACATAATGATGTAGAATTGTTAATCTAGATGAACTCATTCGCAGCTAACTGGCCACATTATGGACTTGTCAAACCATTATTTATCGAGACTCATCAGCATAATAACGAAAAAGAAGCTGGTTATGCCCTGTGCTCAATGATCGAAGATAAACGAACAGCGTTTGTACAAATTTGGGGGAAAAAAAAACATTATGAGCTCTATGACGATTGTGTCGCCCAATTTGTGAAGTTGAAAAGATAAATTAGGTTAGGTCATGTTCAAAGAATGGCGAGTGAGAGAGAGAGAGAGATGCTTAAGAGAATGCTGATCTACAGGTAGGAGGGCAAGAGAAAGATTGGAAGAACTTAGCTGGACCAAAGGTACACGTCTAACTGGAGAGGTTGGCTTTGGTAGAGATTTTAGATAAAGACAGAACTAGAGACGAGCAGAGAGGCCAAAAATGTATGAAATGATTTTAATTTGCCTAGCCCTTTAATAGGCATTACTGTGCGTAATTGACAGAAAGAAAGTCCTTGTTTGACGTTAATGTAAAATAAGGAAGTAGAAAGAATCTTCAACAGAAAAGACGAAGGTATGCACATGTACTCCACCCATGGTTCAAAGATCTGGAAGATGAATGCTCTAGTAAATGTCATCGAGATACAATCCTAGAAGAGAGTGCTTCAGAAAAATATCAAAGCAGATAAAACAAGAACTGACATATTAAGAAAAAGTGTTCAATGAAAGACCGTAGTGGTCTGCATAAAGTCTTCCTCGAATGCAATGGAGGAACATTGCTAACAGAGGAAATGAACAATAGAAGCTCGAGGTAGGAAGATTAGAGATTCCAACTCAAAGCTAAATAGAGACGACCACTGGGTTGATTCTTATTAGCAATATTGGAGAATCATCTTTACAGTCAATAGAACTACAATTGATGGTCTACAATGCTCGATAATGTCGTTCTTCTAATGCGCCATAACACGCATGTTTTTCTTCATTTTTTTACTTCTTTCTGATTTTCATCCATTGTCAGAGCTGACTTATTAATAGTTGTAGAATTTGACTTCCATTTATATAAAGCTTCTACGATATACACATTCTGTATGTATCATAGAAGATTTATAATAAAAAAAATAGTGTGTAAAAAGCGACGAGTGTTGGTTAGGGGTCACGAAGCGTAGATTTGTAAGTAAGAAATCACCGATTCGAATCCCACGATAGAAAAAAACTTAACAGTAAAATGTAAGCTACCGCCCCCGTCCACGGCCTCCCTCCTAATTGTAGTTTGACGTTAAGCCCCGTCTGAAAAAAAAAATTATTAAAAAAAGTGTCAAATTTAAGGGTCCTATATTTTTCTAAGAAAAAAAATATAAAAGGTTCGAATTCAAAAAAATAAGAACTGTACTTTAAAAGAGAAACGCGAATACTAACTGATAACAATAAATCAGTACGGAGATTTTGGTTTAAATCCTGTCTGCCGCACTGTCTCTGGCAAGACAACACTGTCCAGAAGCCGTAATGCACTGAGCAAGGCCCTCAGATGTTGACGTGCTTTAAATTATAACATGTAAAATTGAAAAAAAAGAAGAAAAATCTACATAATATATGCTGTCAGTTAATAATTGGCCATTAAAAATACTTACATATGAAAGCAATGTTGAGTAAATTTAAATATGAACAACCCTAATCACAGTTAGGTGTACAAAGCTACTATCGTAGCAATAACTTTAATATTCCCTATCACCAACAATTTTTCATGTTCAAAATTATTTACTATTGAAGAATATGGCTAACTTATAAAATATATTTTATAAATATAAAGAGGTTAAATATAACCTCTTCATCTCAGCGCAGAGTGTACTATTCACGCTATTTGAGCTGTAATCAAACTCGTACAACAGCTGATTAGTTAACCTTTAATGAAAGAAGAAAACCAGAAATAGATCAGAAATTTAGAAAAACGGAAATGGACGGATAAAATCAAGGACTAAATTGTTTGATTTTTCTAAACTGTGTTAATTTGTCTAAAAAAAAAAAAAAAGGGTTGATTTTAATCGTGATGTGATTTTTAAAATACATCATTGGATATTACGGAAACTAGGCAACAGCTACGAAAAATAAATATAAAGGTAAATAAACCGTACTTAAATGACTTAAAACGATAATAAAATCGATTAAAATTGATCAAGTCCCCCTCCCAAAAAAAGAGAAACCTTTTGTGACTTATTTACAACAAAACAAAAAATTCTCCCCAAAAAAATAAAATTATCTGAAATCAATAAATTTTTGTACATAATATATATTATATATGCACAGATAAGATTTTTAAAATGCCTTTTTCTCTCTCTATCACTCACTCCCTCTCATTATTTATCCCATAATCCTAATTCTCTCATCTTTACTTGGAAGTACCTATCTAATGTATTGGCACACATGTAATATTCCGTTTCTGGTGAATTATATATCCGACAGTTGTTGAATATTCGTTGCATATCTGCTATGAACAATCTTCTCGTTGTATAGTAGCCAGCTTTCAAACGATACGTCATGGTCTTCAAATCTGTAAAATAAACGTCTTGCGTTAACTGAATGCTATTACTGGAATACAGCTGAGTGAAATTAAACTTACTAAGGGTGCATTCCACTAAGCGCTCACAACGATCAAAATGTACCTTCTCACCGTTCCACTTGACGACCCCGGTCGTTGTGGTCGTGGCGAAAACGTCACTATTTTCGCTCGCGAAGCTCACAACACCCCATCTATAGAGCTGGGTCGAAGTGGCCGTTCAGAAATTTGGCGCAATTTTTAAAAGCAAAGATGGCTTCCGAAAAAATTATATCAGGTAAATGAAAGTGTTATCTCAAGTAAATAATAGAATGTGTTTCTCGAAAGTCTATTTAAAAAAATAAAATGAAAAATTACTTATCCCTTTACATACTAAATCACTGAATAACGACCAATTACACTTCGATAGTTAATAATACGTGGCTTAAGTTTTCGCTTTTCACTATTGCGATTTTGTAAAATTGCATTCCACTTTTCATCGTAACTAGATGAAGAACTTTCTAAAGCATTATTACGTTGCATTAATAAATATCCTACTGTTGCCACAAAAGACATTTTAATTTTATTTAAACGTAAATTTCATAAATACTTCACGAAAATGTAATATAAAAATTGAATTATATATATTTTTTTAATATAACTCAACTTTATCAATAATTCATAAAGTTTATTTATAACTGCATATAAACGGGGTTAAAATTAAAAAACAACCTCTTCAAGCTTCTGACTTATTTTCGAGGTCGCCATTTGTAATGTTTACATGAACGGTTAAAACGCCTCATAGTCCATTCCACTTGGGTTTTCCATTGTAACGCTCGCCAGCAAGTGGAACGGGCAAAACCGCGCGGTCGTGAGCGCTTAGTGGAACGCACCCTAAGAAGAAGGAAGGGAGAAGATCTAATCGATTGAATGTTATTTGTAAAAACAGAATGATTGACGGTGAATTTCATCATTAGTATCGACACTTAAGATCGATTGAGAATAAATCATGTCAGAATAAATCCATCGCTACACAGTGGAAAACTTTCTAACATATGCCGAAGAGAGATTTTTTTATTTGTAATCGAATAGTGTGAGGTAGCCATTACGAGAAAGGAACGAATAAAGCCCGAGTGCAAATCTCCAAAACCAAACCAGATGAATAGGAAGAACAGAAGAGAATTCGTGAGATGCAAACTGGACAAAATCCAAAGAGATTATTGATAGTAGGAAATAAAAAGATTTCTGTCTAGCAGTATGAAATATAAAATCATGTAAACCCAACTTGGATACTCTGCGCAGCCATCTAGATAATAAAACACCAGGGAAAAAACTATTTCTGCCATTTTTATTTTTTAATAATGACGAAGGGCGTCTATTCATTCAAAAAAACATACATGTTTACACCAATTTTCACGAACTTTTCCCTTGCTTCAGGGGGGAAAAAAGGAGCTGTTTGAAAAGAAAGAAAGAAGTACTAACCCATAGGATATTTAATGTGGTCATAATAATCAGTGACGGCCGCCTTGTCCACGGGTTCCTGGAATGGCCAGGCTAGTTCGTGGTTCTTAATCTGTTTAATAGGTAGAAATAGAAAAAAATAATTAATACGTTTTTTTAAAAAAAACTTACATTTTAATTATAAACAGAAAATAATTAAATAAAATTCTACGTATTTTTTAAAGCTTTTTGTTTTTATTGAATAGAATGTTCCTTATTACACCCATTTTCAAAATTGATTTAGTTCTTTAACTAATTAATAATTAAACACAATTAATAATTTAATGAGTGCCTCGAGTTTTTCTTTACTCTGGATATATTAGTTAATATTTTGTGAATAATGCTTAAGTTTTATTATATTAATAGATAACGTAATAAATTGATTAATTACATTTACATACAAATGTATTATTTATCGTTAACGATGACTGATTCATCCAAGAGGAAGGAAGAGCATTGCCAGAAGGAAGAAGAACTAAGTCATCTTCAGGGCTATGAAACATATTTTAATTAATAATTATTTACACCATATTTCTATGTATTTATCATATTATTTAATTAATTTTTTAACAAATTAATAATTTACATTTGTTACTGTAAAATATGTTCCGCAGTCCTGAAGATGATCTAGCTTCTAGATCGAAAGCTTGGCTAAAATGAAAAATAATGACTGAAATTGGCAATATGCTTTCTTCCTTCGATATAAACGTCTTTTTGTTTAATTATTAAGGGACATTCCATGTCAATTCAACACAGGGTCTGAACCTCACGATCTCGGATTTTCTAGAAATTTGGCACATGTGTACTACTGGTATAGACTTGGAAAAATATGAAATTTTACTGAGATATGTCAACTGGTTTATGAGTTACAGGGCTGTAAAGTTGCCATAAATGGGCTGAAAAATAGGGAACACCCGGTTGTTTGAGTTATTCTAGAAACTTTTCTAATTGAGCTACAGACTTCGGATTGGTGTCATTTTATAGCATATATAATGCTCTTTCCTGTGATATGCGACACTATGTGGGTTAGGATAAATAAATGTTTTAAATTTAAATTTTTTAAAAAGTACATATTTTAAAATTAATTCCATGAATAGCTAGTAGTGTTATGAATCACTAGGCAAAATATTAATTTGGGATGATAATGGCTTCATTGTCAAAAAAATTAAAGACTTACGCTCCAATCCGATTAATTCAACTCTGAATTCATGTTAATACTATAATACCAATATTGACGAATAATAATTCCACTAATAAGTAAAAGTAAAACATACTGTTAAGTAATATGATCTCTTTATTATTTTAAGCTTGAAAAGGCTTCATTTGTTTTGCTTGCATCACTTTCTAGTAGGACATACGTAAGTTCTTGCAGTCGGAGTCACAGGATCAACTTTTATCAAAACATCCACCACTGAGACCCAAAGAATATCAGCATTTCTTGGATACCAGAATGATTTAGAGGGTCCAGCTGGATGAAGATTTCATATTTTTCCAAGTCTATACCAATAGTACACATGTGCCAAATTTCAAGAAAATCCGAGATGGTGAGGTCAAAAATGGTCTTTTTTTGTGTTGATTTGACATGGAATGACTCTTAAATAAATAAATGATATTTATATGAAAAATAATGTAATTAAAGTAGAATATTAGATGTTTGTTTAAATTCTTTTGTTTCATTCATTTCTGATACATAGAAGCAGTTACACGGCAGTGGCTCTGTAGAGCACAATATCTCGTTTGTTTGTAATATGTGACAATGCTGGTTCCAGGAATAACACCTGGGTTGAGCATTGCGGTGGGAAAAAAAAGAGACTAACGATGCCAGTTTCTTGTTCGTGTTATAACAAACAGAATAACAATTTTCAATTCTGATGGATGTTTGTAAATGGTAAATACTTACTGCATTTATGACATTTCTGAGCGCTTTGTGAAGACTATCTGGATCGGCGCATTCCACCTGTAATCTGCTGACACGGGTATTTCGGACGGCCGGTCTCCAACCTGTTTCCCTTATGCCTGGTATAGCTTCAACGGGTATGCAACGTACACCTTCTTTGAAACATGTCAGTCCAGGATGGACCTTCTCAACTTCATCTTTTTTCTGATCAATGAGTCGTTTCAGCACCTTTGAATATAGTTAACGTTTGTTGCACACTATTAAATTTGGAACAAGATATTTTTTTATATCTTTCAACTATAATTAGAACATTTCTCAACAAAATATTAACGAAACGATAAATTCATGTGAGATATGCTCTCTAAACAGGAGCAACATTAAAAAACTTAAACGATTAAATCACCAAATTTAAATTAATTTACATACCTCTTTCTGTTTCCTAATAACTGACGACAGTTCTGTATATACAATTCTAGGATTAAGCTGGCAATGCATTAAAGTAGCACCATCATAATCTTTTATAAAACCTTGGTATACAGAACTGTCCAAACATATATCCTTACTGAATCCCTGTTTCCGGAAATATCCTTAAAGAAAATTATATTATTAAAAAAACAAATCGAACTATCAAATTCAATAAAAAGGAAAAAAAAACATACAGGGAATATAGATTGTACGTGTTCGATGTAACCTCCCTAACATGTACCTCTCCACGAGTGTTAGTATCGATAGATCGCATTCGCACATTCTGGATCTAACTTAACTTCAAAACAAATATGCCTTTTCTGAATATAAAAGAAATTAAAAAATAAATTTTAATACCCAGAAGTACTTGGATGATTCACATATTCGTGTAAAGAAAATAGGTTTCGAATTGCGAATTATATATTTTTTTTTAGCAGATAATTCAACTATTAACAACAAAAGATACTGAAACAGTAATTATTAGTTATATTAGTACGACAATTTTAATTATAATGAGAAAGGAAACAAAAAAATTATATGCATTCTTGAAATAACAAAAATATATAAGGAAATATGAGGACGGGACGTAAAATTTAATTTGTTTTAATTGGTTAATCGATATTTGTAAAGTGTACTTATAAGACGAAATCTTCTATGATTGTGAGGTGTACTGTTTAGATAGGTATTCGCTAGAAGGTTACAGTATGTTCATAGAAACTACAATTATCCAATACTTAAACTTTTTTTTTATATTAGCAAGTTGTTACCTATGGCAAATTCATCAGCAAAAGTAAGTAAATGATGAATTCCAACGCGCATATGATATTCCTTCAGATGATTCATCAAATGAGTTCCGTAACCTTTCAGTTGTTCGTTGGACGATACAGCACAGAACACTACCTCTGAGAAACCTTGCGAAACAAACGGTCGGAAGCAAATTCCTCCAATTGGTTTCTGTTCTTTTATTAATGCCAGAGTTTTGTGCTTGCTGAAATCACATATGTATTATAGCATTGAATTTATTAAATAATAAAAAATGGACGGAACTAGATACAGACAAAAAAATAACAAAAACTGTCCAAGAGCGATTGGTGTACGGTCAAGATGGCATTGCTAAACCTGCACAAAAAGCTGCTTATAGTCTCATTAACAATATTCATAATCCTACTTATAGTGATTACTGGAGGCATGGAACTTGACATGGGCAAGTTAGGCCCACCAAAAACCGAAAAGAGAAGGCAACTGACAATCTGAAAAGCTTTTGAGCATCAAGGAACCTTTTTTTTTTTTTGAAAAATCATTACATTATTAACTTCGAAAAGGTGCCGTCTGTAGCCATCGGCCAGTTTAAAAGTTATGGTAACCAATCATAATAGGAAATCATAACGGGAATAATCCCCTGATACTCCAGAACTGTGAGGAGAGTTCCTGTGGTTCCAGGGCGTCCCTGCTGAAGTAGTGAGGGACTCCAATTCAAAGAACACACTGATACATCTAAAAAGGTCGTGGGGTCTAGTTTATGTGTTGCAGGGATATCAAGAATTTCAAAGCCCAAAAGCCATCAGACTTGTCTGCTTAGATTAGGGTGGGTATCTCTTTTTATTATTATTATTTATTTATGACTGCCTCAGCCATTATCGCCATTTCTCTCTTATGTGCGTTTTATTTAAACGGTACAATCGATATGTTTCATTTTACAAACACTTGATCCACAACATTTAACGATGCTCGAAATAGTTCAAAAGATTCTAAAAATAAGATTCTGCACCGACAAAAAAATTCGAACTAGCTATTTTTAAATACTTACGGATCAAAGACAAGTCGAGAGATATATCCAAGAGGCATTCTGGGTAGTTGATGTGAGAACACACCCTGTAGGCCGATTAACCAAGGAATAAACTGTCGGTCTACTTGTCTGTCCAGACAGTTGTATACAAGAGCAACTCTTATTAGACCTGATTCTTCTTCTCCTTTGGCGACTATATCTGGAGGGATGCATTCTTTAAATACACTCTGGAAAATGAAATTTCTATTAGTTCTTTAATTTTTAATAAAGACTAGTCATAAATTCTTTTTATCAAATTCAAACAAAAACTAAGTCCCTTTAAATTTTATTACTATTATACACAACGATTCTTTAATAACAAACCACATTTCACCAGAACGTTTTAAACATATGATCAGCTTCCATATTTAGAAATTACAATGTTTGTATACTAAACAAGAAAACGTTATTCCGCCAAAAATAACATTAAAAAAATGTCGTACATGTTTTCTAAATTTTTTTAGATTATCCTTTGTTTTAATAGTACAGATCTATTTTTTTAATTGCCAAAAATGTTTTTACAAATTTTGGTGTTTTCCTTAGATTTTTCTTAACTTTTCCAAGTCAGAAAATATTAAGATTATACTTAACTATCCTGTAAGAACTCTTACTTATTTATCATTAAAGAACTAGTTAGCCTGAATTCAGGTTTAATAAACAATTTCTTTCATAATTAGTAATGCCTATTTTCCCAAACAGGCTTTACGTCTAACTACGAAATGGTGGTCTTGGACGGAGGCGACTATCAAAAATACGTTTACTATTAAGCTCTCAAATTAACTAATATACATATAATCCAAGGTGTAGCCCGGGAAGCGAATCCAGCACCCCAATGGTCTCGTCTCTAACCGCTCAGCTGCCGTGGTACCCAAAAGTAAGGATTATAATCTATAATCTGAAATATGTCGTGGGGAAAAGTTTTTTCCAACACCTTACCATATACTGCGCTTCATACTCTTCTTATAATAGGCAAAAGATATCAAATAATTAGGAAAATTTCAAACTTAAAAAATATAACTAAATAATCTAACAGACTAACATTTGGTCCACCTGGGCTGTCTTCATTGATTTCACGAACTATCTGTTTAACCACAGCGTCTGGCACATCGTCAAGATCTTCGGCTGTCAATCCAATTTTTCTTCGTTTTACATCCGAGCCAACAGTAAATCCACCACGTGGAGATTCTGCTTTTTTACTATCTGGGCTATTAAAAAGGAAAGTATAGAAATTACTAAGTAATAAGTTTTGAAGTAAAGGAACACAAGGATGTAGGAGACCTTCTATCAAAGCATTAAATCCAATATCTGCCTAGAGTGGGCTGTACATGGCATAACAGATAACCCTAGTGGAACTATAAGCAAATTAAGCCTAAGCGAATGATTTAGAGATTCTTGGAGTCCAAAAATTGAGCTAATTTGGGGAACTTTTCAAGAGCTGGAAGAAGCCATGAGATCCTGGACTCAGAAATAGAATATATGCACACATCAAGAACCAAAAACCAGAAGAAGGTTGGATTTAATATGGATCTCGAAAAGCTTTCCAGATTTAAGGATCTCTAGGTTCTTTGGTGGCCGATCATAAAGTTGTAATCTAAATGAAGGTTATGTGGTTCGAAAAAATCTATCGCGTGAAATAAAAATGGCTTTTCCTTTTATTGTCTGAGAACTTTTAATACTTTTTTCCTTAATGCCACAACTTCTCTACCCATTTAAATTTACAGGTATTAGTTTACACTTATATTTACTCATATACTTAACATTTTAAAAGTTTCTACCCCTCAAAATAATATTACCTGACTTGTTAGCCAGTTAAACTGCCTGGCTCTACAGAGAAGATGACTATAGAATTAAAGTCTATTTAAATACAACATCTTCATAATAAAAGTACCACGCAATACAACTTACCTATCGCTAGCAGGCCTCTTCGTGCCCAAACCAGGTGATGCTACCGGCATCAAAGTAGGAGCAGGTGAATCAGGTTTTTCAGTTTTAATTTTCACCGTAACATTGGACGTATTACTAGCAGCACCTAAAAAAAAAAATAGCGAAATTAGAAGTAGCTGAATATGGTTGAAACTTTAAAAGCTTAAAATAGTAACTCATCTTACCTGACTTTGGTGAGACGGGTGTTTTTTCAGAAGAACTAGTCGCGGAAGCGGTTGCAGTTGTAGAAGCAGCTGCAGCCGCCGCCGCAGCAGCAGCTTGTTCCGCAGCTTTCCTTCCTGTTATGGGGGAAGAAATCAATGTAATTACACCTTTAAAACACTCAGTAAAGATATTTCAAAAAGAAGAAGGGAAGGGATTAGCTCTATGGTTAGCGCATCCTGGATTCCAACGCGGAGATCCCAGGTTCGAACCTAGCTGCTGGTTTCTCATTAGATTTTGTCTTGCTAGAAGCTTTTTACAGCTCACATAGCCCGGTGATACGCAGTATTGCCTGTAACTTTGAGAACACTGTCCGGAGACAGACAGTAGGTACACTGAAAAGAAAAGCTCCAGGCGCCAATGACCTCAGAAGCACTTTAAATTGAGCCGTTTATTTTGAAAGTGGCATAAGTCACTTTGTTTTTAAGTCGAGATATTTAAGGGTTTGCGTTTTAACACGTTTAAAAATATGGATGCTAACTTTCGAGAAGATTTACTTGTATTTGTTATCTCATGATACTGATATTTCAAATTGCAAATTTTTTAAAAATGAAAAGATTCCGTTCAATTGTATTTAGGTTGCCATTAACTCGATTTTTTTTAAAAAGTGACTTATGCCACTTTTAAAATAAACGGCTCAATTAAAAAAAATTAAATAAGATAAAAATCTAACAATAATAAGACTAACTTTCCAAAGTGGCCTGCAGATGTGCCGGAGGTAAATGTTTGAATTCAGGATCCCAGATGGGTGAATTAGCACCATAGATTTCCTCTTCAATCAGATTTAAGAATCTGAGAACAATAAAATGAATTAATATCATTATATAGGGGCACCAGACTGAATTGGAAAAAATAGTCATATAAATCATTTTTCACTGTTTCCTAGCTCAATTTTTACAGTCCTAACATCAGCCGTTTGCCAATCATCTAGACTACAGTCACCGAATACAAATACATTATTATCCTTTAATATTTGATAGAATTTAAGGCCTCAGCAGCTGCATAATCTTAATTGTCCTTGGTTACTAAACCTACTAAGGATCCACCATGTTTCGCATCATACTCGTATTCTGTACTAAAGCAATCCTTAATTATTTGTTCGTTTGTTTTGAAAAAAAAAATAATAACCTTGGAAAATGTGTTAGAACAAGGATCCTC
Organism: Rhodnius prolixus; assembly: GCF_049639745.1. Taxonomy (NCBI): domain Eukaryota; kingdom Metazoa; phylum Arthropoda; class Insecta; order Hemiptera; family Reduviidae; genus Rhodnius; species Rhodnius prolixus. Next base: position 2,371,399 of record NW_027411592.1, on the reverse strand, counting down.
TTGTCGGCTGGCATTCTATCTTTTTCCATATGACATTTGTCTACTAACTGTTTTTTCACAGATTTAAATACCGCTCTCAACATTGTCTTACCAAAAACTGTAGTAGTCTCATAGTGTCGTAAAGAATCACAGAAAGCAGGTACATGACAGAATACTAGCCACCTAACAGAGAATGGAAAAGAAAAAAATTAATGTTAAAAGTAAAAATTCTTACAAATATTAAAAAGAAACCAATGCAAAATAACTATCTAACCTTGTATAGTTCACTTTATACGCTGATGCTTCATCTTCAGAAGCTGTTTGCAGGCGTGCCGACGGTGTCTCGAAATTCCAATGATTTAACGAGTGCAGAAACATTTTTGCTAAATCGTACATGGCTTGCCAATCCTAGAGAATAAAAAAAAAAATACTGATGGGTACACTCTACATGACTACAGCAGTAAACGTAATTCTTTGAATCTTAGAATTTGACTTAAAAAAATAGTTGGCTTCAATAGTGTTCATCTTCATTATACTTAAAAGATAACGTTGAAGGGAGCATGACGTCAGCACTCCCGCAGAGTCCCTCTAAAATCCCTAGTCTCCGAAAAATAAAATTAAACTAAAGTTATCTTATAACTAGAACTCGCTTTTGTTAGTCGTCAGTGAGGAGGAAAACTCTGCGTTCTCCAAAGCTCCTTTTGGGCCGATCTTAACACATGTTATATTTAACTTTAAATTAAACTCTTTGGCGGCAGACAGACAATTACTGAAAGCTCGAAGAAACTATACCTTCACTCTTGCGGTGAAGCTAACATTTTTCCTAATCCTAGTTTCACCAACTCATTGGATACAATTATAGAACAGAGTTTAACTTTACCTTTCCCTATGAAATCCATAATTGGATAAATTGCAAGGAAAAAAAACACTAAGGCAGCATTTTGTGAAGATATTTCTCATGAAAATAAAAATGGAAAATAGCACGAATGCTTTCCTTCTTCGCCAAAGAAAGTTAAAAAACAAACGAACAAAAACACATCCAACAGATTTAAGAAATAACGCTAAACATGTAGTTGCTAAATAATGAGCACAATGAGGGCAATCAGGATTTTGAATGTTTCTTATTTCTAACGCCAAGATAACCACTTTTATAAGTAAACTCGGACAGTATAAAATAAATGAATTAGGAAAGCTCTTGTTTTTCAATCAGCACTCCAGTATATTTCTTATGCTAAGTCAATTCCTCCAAATTCATTCAAACCCAAATCTTGCGACAAAGAGAGACTAGTTCTATCAAAATTTACAAAATCTACTATATATTCATTTTGAATGGGTGCTCATACATCTACTTCAACTACAAGATTAAATTTTCTAAAATATTTAATATCAACCCTAAAATCTTACCTTCTGAGTTAGATGACTGAACTTGTAAAGTACAAAGTTCATTACACCTTTAGCAATGCTGGGTAGCTCAAAAGGAGGCTGCCCAAGTGGTCCTTCAATAGATGGTTTCCTCATCTCCACAATACATCTTCGTAATAACTGTTTCATTTTTGAAAGAGAAGAAGTGTATTAATAGAATCTGATAAGAAGTTGCATAACAGTATCTATCAACCTCATAAATTTGTATACAGAAAATATCTGCAAATCGTTTTATATACCTTAAACAAATAATAATACACGCTTTTATTATCTGAATCACTTTCTCTGTGCATACTCATAAAGATGTTTTCAACGTCCACTACCATGCCTAGCAGTCGATTAATTTCTTCCTCAGGTAGTACACTTAGATGAGATGTATGCTGAGCTGGAAAAGCCAAACCACAAAAAGTCATTATAGAAAGCTTTTAATGAACAGGAAAAAGAAAAGAAATCTATTAAAACATAATGGAATTCATTATTTTCTAAAGTTATTCAATAAACTACTTACAGAGTAAATGTGTACAATTATGGCAAGGATCTGAAGCTGTAGCTAGTGTTGTAGAAACTTTCTGGGTAGGAGCTTTCCAACCGTTACAATTACATTCTTGACATGAAGAGTAAATGGCTAACTTTGAAAGCTTTCTATCTCTGGACCAACCGCAAACCTGGACATAATATTTGATAGGAGATGAGGGTTAAATAAATGATTTCGTAGGGGGGTCTCCAGATCCCTGCGGGTATCCTAGGCTCTGTAGTTGATAGGTGCAACTACATAGGTTTAATGTACCCCGACTCTAACTCACTTTGAAGAGCTCATTAATTTTTGAGGATGTCGGATGCAAAGTTGGATGTGTTATCTGTTCACTCTTCGAAGCATAATCTCTTATGTCAGAGAGTTTATGATAAAGAGTACTTTCCTGCCAGAACAGTACGGGCGATAGCCTAATGAGATATCATTGTGCAGATAGAATTCAGATGTGGTAACTCGTATATGAAATAAAAATGAAAATAAGGTAACTCAAAATGCACCACTTCATCAAAGTCTCACGCAGAACATTATCTTTTAGGTAAAACCTTTCCTTCAAGGCACAGGAAGAGAGACTGGTCTCTTTATCTGATTTAACAAGCACTTGATGTTTGCTAAAATGACGATTCTAGGAGAGAGTAGCCCTAAAGCAGCCAGGAATCTTTCCAATGGCATGCTATTTTCCTCTCTTAAACCCTTACAAGGTGTCTAGAGCTTGTTCGGGATCAGCTTATACTCCTTCTCTTGAAACAGTTAGGTCAACAGATTATAAACTAACACATATTGAAAATGGAAAGTCACGTAATCAGTATAAATTTACAAAGTAGAAACGATTTATTTACATAACATTTCGTTCAATTAAATGAAAAATATATATATATATTTTTGTTCTTGCCTGAGCTTTTTTTTGCTGTATCCTTTGAAGATCACTAGGCATTGACGCTTCAGACTTAGGGTTTTGTTCCGTTTTCACTTTATCAGCACTAGATCCAGCACTATCACTCATTTTAATAATAATAATTGAAAAATCTTGCAGAAAAAAGAAGACTGACTATGTTTATGCTTCCAAACAAATTACATTTTCCAAAAAGAAAATAAATTTTGTAAGAAACCCATAGTAAATATTACTGACTAACTGTTTTCTTGTAGTTGTTTTTCAAACTGGGTTAACTTTTCATAAAATATACTACGCATACTCAATACTTTTTTCCATTAGATAACCACAACTGAAGGCGTACAAGAAGTAGGCTTTAGATTTGATACATTTGTAACAATGAATTTATTATTTGACTGCTAATATTATTTAAAGTAGAAGGTTTTTTATAGTTGACAGCAATTAAAAAAATAAATATAGTAAGAAACTTTAAAAATATGTAATTTGTTTAATAAATAAACACGTTTTAAAAGGCAGTGGACTTAGTTTAGGGTTGTTTGTTTGGCTTGACTTGTACGTAAAACTGAAGGTTTCACATACAGTGAAATTAATATGTCATCAACGAGTGTAAGTACATTTTTTATTCAAGAGCTTAACATTTGAAAAATAAGCTTCGCGATTCTAAGCATGGTTACACCTGCGATACTAAATAATTTTCTAACCTGTTGTTTTAAGACGTGCATTTTAGTGAGAAGTTCTGTTGGAGTTAGACAAAAAGTCTTGATTGCTAAATTTAAGTTAAATGTTATTCTAAGTATACTTAGATTTTCATCTAAAATGAACTCCTGGGCAAAAGTATCATATAATTGGAAAATGTCATTTAAAGAAGAAGAGGAATGATGCTCCAGAGCCTTCTTTTTAAAAACTTTTTTTTTAATTAAAAATATCTTAAAATTTTATTATTTTTTAAGTTGTAACATAATTTGGACAGTCATCAGTAGTAAGAATAAAAATAAAAACTGCAATAATGAAAATACAATAAATAAACGGAAGAAAAAAAATTATTTAAATGTACGTCAAAACAAATTAAAACTGAAGTGTTGAATCATTTCAGTTATTCTCTTCAGTTAAACTCTTCTTTCAGCTCTAGATTTTGGCTTCAATTGATTGATTAAAAAAGAACTTAATTTGGCAAATCTTTGCTAAGTGATCTTGAGTTCCTGGCGAGTCATCGGGCTATTTCTCAAACTCAGTACCTTTATTTCAAATCTTGTAAAAAACATTTGTAGAAAAAAGATAAATTCCTATGGGAAAAGTCACAATATAACCAATATTTACCGTAAAACTTACTGTTCAACCCAATATCTCTATCTTTCTTTCAATTTTTTTTTATTTCACAGAAAGTGAGTGATCACCGAAGAAAATGGGATGCAGAAGAGTACGAACGAATGGCAACCGAAAGGTTGCAACAGGAATTGGAAGCACAAGAAAGAGCTGGTCAGAAACTTCCGGCCATCAAAAGGGACTATCTAAGGCAACGAGATTATAAAGTTGATTTGGATTCAAAATTGGGCAAAAGTGTGGTTATAACTAAGAATACGCCTAGCTCACAAACTGGTGGGTGAGTATAGTTAAAGGATTATTTATTAATTATGCATAAATCCATAAAACTGTCTGTAATCTTCTTAAATTAATCATCCACCATTATAACATCCTCTTTGCAATTGAGATGATTTGGTCTTCTTTTAGTCCATCTTTAGTGTTCAAAGTAAGAACATTACGCTCGTTACAGACATGTACATGTTATTAATAGAGAAACCTTACTAATTATAATTGTTAAAACAGAAGAATTATTCTGTTTTAAATAAAAAAGTTTTTGGGCTTTACGTTTCGAATACCTATGGTGCCCTTCATCTTAAGCTTCCTGGAAATTGGAACGTTGTGAACGTCATAATGTTTTTAATAATGTACTTCTGGCCATTACCAAACATCCTTCCTATTTTAAATTAAGGCATGACAAATTATGAACCAGATGTTGTGTTATTATTTAAAATTGCATTCATGGAGTACCGTTTTCCATTCTTGATGGTACAACTATTCTCCAGCAAAGCTGGGTGGGAAAATTTTTAGAGTTCTTGAAAATTTATTAAATAGATAAATTTTGTTTATGCATATATTCCAATAATATTAAACAAATAAAACTGTTTTACTGTAGTTTCTTAGACTATATAACTTAATTCTCTACTCATACATTACACTACATTTTTTAATGGAAAAGAGTGTGGATTCTAATGGTATTTACTACATATATTTGAAGGATGGTCGAAAACAACTGTAGATTATTATTACAATTGCAACTACTGAAACCTTTTTCTGAAATCGCCACATCTATTTGATATCTGCGTTGTTGCAAAAATAGCACTTATAAACACAGGGATATGCACTTTATTTTTAAAGAAATTAGGGAAATATAACTTGCATAGGGAAAGAGGGAATTTGTCGTATTGTTTTTTTTTTAACATTTCGCTAATTCATGATGTTATGGATGATGATAACAATTTCACTAAATATGCATAAATAAGTTCTACAGAGACCTGAAGTGCTGGCCGACTTTTACTGGGTTTGGGTTTAACAAGTGCAGATCGAAAATTAATGCCTACACACTTAATAGCCTTTATTGTCTACAAGTTAATTAATACCTGGAATTAATTGTGTTTATAAGTTTTTGATAATAGATTTGGTTGTGATTATTGTTCAGGTATTACTGCAATGTTTGTGACTGCATAGTAAAGGATTCAATTAACTTTCTGGACCATATTAATGGCAAAAAACATCAAAGAAATCTGGGCATGTCTATGAGAGTTGAACGATCCTCGTTGGACCAGGTGAAAAGAAGATTTGAAATGAATAAAAAGAGATTGGAAGAGAGAAAAAGGGATTATGACTTAGAGCAAAGGATGAAAGAGATACAAGAAGAGGTAATGAGTTTGTTTTACTCACTTTTGAATCCGGTTAAAGGAAGAATTGCGATGTTTTCTAATCGATATATTTTTTGCCGATTTGCCGGCAATTCAAGTAGAAAGTATTGCAAAAACTGTCGAAATTGTGTTTAAACTGGAAATATCTATATAATATATGATATGTATATTATACATAATATATACATGTTTTGTAGGTTATGATACGCTCTGAATTCGAAAAAAGTAGAATTTAGCGCATAGTGTGTGTTAACTAAAAAGAAACTTGATATTTTGATTTGATTAAATTTCCCTACCTGTTACGATATTAGGTTTACGGCAAAATCCACCAATCGAAATTGTGAATTAAAGAAAGGATTTCTAAATTTTACGCGATTTCCTTAAAAATTTAATGTTTCTATTTTTTTATTTTTTAAACTTCTTGTGTTGTTGATCTTTCATTTTTATTTGAATTTTTCCCCAAAACATTGATTTTTTTTTTTTACCTAAATCAATCACTTAGATCAGCGGTTCCCAACCTGGGGTACGCGAAAGATTGTTTAGGGGTACGCAAAAAAAAAAGAAGAAGTTATTATGGCGGAAGATATAAAAATTATACAGATATATTATTAATGAGAAAAAAAAAAATACAATAAATGATTCCTACAACTTAATTACAAAATTTTTATAATAAAACTGAATAATATATAAATTGACAAGAATTAAATACTCATTCGATACTGCAGTATTTTTTCGATACCAGTATAATATCGAATGATTCGATATACCGATATTCACATTGTTTGGCTGTTAATTTAATGTTACAATACGTAAAATCAAGAATACGATTATTTATTTTTTTTATTTATATATTATACATGTGTTATATATGTTTTTTACTAAAAAACAATCAGGTAAAGGGGTACACTAATGAAAAAAGATTTGGAACCGCTGACTTAGATTTAAAGAATTGTTATTTTTAAAGCTTTTTGCGGAGGGGGTGATCTGTGAGTTTGGTTGAAGATTTAAAGAGAAAGGATGTGTTCGCAAGAGCAAAAGCCATAAATTGTAAAGAGTAACTAATATTAAAAATCCCCTTAGTAATATTATACCTCGTTTTAAGAAATATTGAAAAATTAGATAAAAGTAATATTTGCAGTAAGTGAAAGTCACTTTTAAGTATTTTCATCTGATGTTTTGCTACAGGAAGACAAACTGAAAGAATACAGAAGAGAGAAAAAGAAAGAAAAGAAGAGGAAGTTAGAAGAAGCGGAAGAAGAACCACGGAAAGGTACCACCGAATTAGCGTCCATAATGGGATTTTCAGGCTTTGGCGGATCGAAAAAGTCGAAATAAAATTTTATATCAGCTACTATTTTTTTTTTCCAACTATATAAATAATGATTCTTTGTTGCCGACTGTAAATTATTAAAAGAAATTTTTGTTTTCTTTTTTTTTAGTTTCTTATTAGTTGATATTGAAATATATTTATTGAAAAGATGAATCTAAATATCAAAAATAATTCTGTTAAGTGAATTATTGTTTTTCTATTATAAAACAAAATGACAGTCGTGAGCAGTAGGTCTTTAGTAATTAATGATCGAACAGATTATGCTAAAATTGAAGAATGAATATTTAAACTGATGTAGATGCTAAAAGAACTTAAATCTTGTAAATATTTGTGGAATTTCAATTAAATAATGCCTTGTAAATACAAAATAACTGTGTAGAACATTATATTAATATTGTATTTTATATAAATATGCATTGTACATGTTAAATATAATACACTGCCATTATAATTGTTGTTGCTGTGAAATGAATCTTCCTTTGATTTCTCGAACTGGGACAACATTTTTTGGAAAATGTAAGGTAAAATTTAATGGAAAAATACCGAATTGGCTTCCAGTTCGACTAGATTTCTACTTGTTTTGTCTCTATTACCAGTTTTTAGGCTACGGCTAAAGTACACATATAGGGTAACCTTCTTTTGGAAAATATTATGTAAAATATAACGGAAAAGTACTGAATTGTCTTACAAATTGTCTAGAATTCTATTTTATGAATTGTGTTTTTTGATTTTTACTGATCAGCTTGGAATTATATTGAACTTTTTTTAGGCATATCACTAGCGTGAATTTTAACATGCATTATTTTAACTAAGGACAAGGATTCAGTACTAGTCAGTTCACAGTTCTGTTTCAGCGTAATGAAGCTTTTATTGTTGATTCGGCCAATCTACTAATTATAATTATTCATTATTATGAATTTCTCAGCAACGGATGTAGTTGTGCCTGGATGCTGGAGGCTGAAAAAGTATTCTATAACTTCTATTTGATCAGTTTTGCATATATATTAGGTACTTTTTGATTTTTATTAATAACCAGGACAAAGTGATACACTTGACGGTAGCTGCTGGGACAGTACCTCCAAAAAGCGACATGGTAAGCCTATGTATGGTAAGAAAACGAATGTTTCTAACAGATTATTACGGTTCTCCAGTTACAGACAGCACTGGTCCGAAGAAAGAAGCTCCTAGGAAGAGAAGATCTGAAGGCCGGCTGCTGGAATCAAACCTGAGAATTTTATAGAGGATCTAATTTTTTTCTTGTTTAGATTGTAGCGGAATCAATTAGAATCATAAGGACTTGTTCAAGGGTATCTTCTCTTCTTTCCCGTTTTCTAGGAGAACCACTTTCCTTCCCTCTCCCCTATTCCCCATTCTCATTGCAGCGATTAAATCAAGTAGAAAAATCTGCGTATTCCATCAGAAGTCTTGAACTAGTGCAGTTAACACAACTGTGTTCAACACATTTTTATTCTCTTCAAAATCATTAGTTTTAAAGGTAAGTTAAGTATTTGCACCTAACTTCAATATTTTTGTCTCGAGCGCAATATTACTCTTACACAGTGTTGCCAACTCTATAAAGTTCCAAAAAAAGGACACCCTAAAAAAATTAGGTACATTCAGGGCCGTCGACAGGATTTTGGGACCCTTGAATGTATATCATTCGTTTTCCTTTTTTTGTGTTTAGGTGTACATGCAGAGACTCCGATTCCGGACCCGGGGAAAAAGTCCCCTCTCCCCGTCTGTAATCTGGCCTGGGTACATTTACGTATATCTTACATACTTATTCATGAAAAGTTCATAATTACATCAATAACCTGTTGACCTATTCATGATCAGTTAGAACAGAAAAACAACACGCCAAATGAAGAAGTCTCGGAAGTCCAGAACTTAAATCAAAAATACAATAAAATAAATTAGATTTGTGTGAACAATATCTTAGAAAAGGACAAAAGGCGTCCTTTCCTAATTTAAGAAAGGACAAGGACAACCAGGTGTTAAAAAAGGACTGTCCTTTCCAAAAAAAAAGGGCAGTTGGCAACCCTACTCTTACACCAAATCAATAGATGTTACAATCATGCATAGATTTTTGATATTTTTTGGTGTGGAAACTCAAGTTTGATGATCTTTTGAATGTGGGGAAAATAACCTGGTATAAACACCGTTACGAACTTTTGTAATTAAAATTTTAAGTTTCAAAATAAAACATTTCTTTCAATTATTGAATTTTGAGAAATATCAGTAGCATAACCTACCTTTAGGCTCGAATGCTGAGACAAAAAATTAAACATCTGGTTAGTATTTCATAAATATCCAGACACAAAACTGTAACATTGCTAGAAAATAATAATAATAATAATAACAGGGGCTTTACGAAGGGGCAATACTCCAACTACAGTTGAGATCGTTCTCTCTTTAGAGTCTGTAGGTTATTTTTTTAGCTGTCGGTGAAGTGAGGAGCCAATCAAATTTAAACGTATTTTGAATAAGAAATTTTAAATAATGCTCCAAATAAACATATAAATAAATAAACAAATAAATAATAACTAAACCTGTATTTGATTGAAAATGGCGGCATTCCTATATATGTATGTACATATGTATTATGTACTGTATTTTAATATAATTCTATTCAATTTCAAACCTATCACATTTAAAATTCTTTTTGAAAAAATACCTTTAATAAATGAAATTTTCATTTGTTTCAATAAAATTGAAATTTACAATTTATTTTGGACAGGCTGAAGAGCCACAAAATTTGGATAAAAGGGCCGCGGCTTGCCGACCCCTGGTCTAGGCCGAAAAGTCGTCCATAGTTTCTAGACAATTATACCTCTTCTTGTAATTTTTGTTTGTTTGAGATTAAAGTGCTAGACGGAAAATACAAATTAATTCTTATTGAATTATTATTCTATTTTTGTGTTTATGTCATTACTTTAATTGAATAAGAAAAGATAAGTAAATACTTATCTTTTACATAAAAGACATAACAGAAACTATGTCTTTTACCACTAAATTGCTTCATAGAAAATGTTCACTCATTTCTAAAAACTGTTTCGCATGCATTCCTGACAGTAAAGTAAACAAAAGTAAATAATGTTCAATCGTCTACTAAATTAAAATTTTACAAGAGATCATTCTCAGTGCCTTGAGACAGTATGATCTCGACAATATCAGTGATGCCATGATCACTGTAGACTGTATCTGTATTTAATATTAGGAATATGATTTTCGGGTAACTTTTTTTGGGGAAGGGGGGAGAAATTTTACTTGGATAAAATTGAAGAATCACCACAGATTATTCCGGAAACATATCCAAGCTATGCCTCAAATACTCCAAAATTTTCGTGTAATGGACGAAGTTGCAAGAACTTGTATTGTTAACAAAGTGTTAAATTTTATTTTCTTTTGAATCACAATTTTGCAACAATTTTATTACATGCAAAAGGAGTGGCTGGCAGTGAAAGTAAAAAATAATATTCTATTAATTTAAACGGCTTGTTCGCTAGGTCAACCAGAGCAAAAACGTTCTAGGAAGTACTAGAAAATGAAAACCCCTGACACCAATCGCAAACAAATACAATTCTTGCTGTTGTTCTGAGCGCTTGTTTCGTTTGGTGTAAACCAAATCTTACATTACGCGCTAGCAAATCAAAAACATTTTTGTTTATGTAAATTAAAAAAAAAAATGAGTGAAAACAAAACTAAAACACAGAAAACAATAATAACACACATAATACTCTTAAGGGTTGAAATTAAATATAAATATAGTTTATTCACTTAATTCATAAGGTATAACACACATAAAACATAACATACATAAAGTGAGGAATGTCACTACCTGCACCTCTAAACAGTCATCCCTTCTCAAAAACCCTCTACAGGGTAGCCACTCAAATACCAAACATTTAAATTTACCTAAATCTAAATAATTTTTAGGGAATTTTGAGAACGGAAATTTTCTTTTGGAGGGGGGAGTCACTATAGTCTCGTAGTGCTTATTTAGCGTGCCTTTAAAACGTTGTTTAGAGTTTAGCCGACTCTAACTTTGTCTTTTTCTGCTTTAACATGCATGTACGTATGTGTGATTTATCATAATAATAACAAAAAAATATTATGAATGAACTGGCCAGCATAAGGGTCTGCGACATCTAATAAATTCTAAAAAATATTAATGAAAATTAATGCAGTAAAATTACTTAACTATTAATGAAGTATTAATGAAATGTTGGGTACTAGCTGATTTGTGTACCTTTTGGCGTTTAATCAACCCTTATACTTAACTTTTTAAACTGTAAGTTTTTGTTAAGATTTTTGTAACTTTTGGATAGATTTTCATTTTTGTCTATTTTGCTAAGTTACATATCTGCTTTACTGTTTTTTTTAAATTTGGAATAAGCAATTCTATCATTATAACTTGATAAGGTGTTAAGTAGGAACCGTAACTACCACTGGACAGATCTTTTTAAAGAATGATTATAGTTGTGGTCCCCAAACCATCCTCAATAACAATTTTTTTGAGAATGCTTTTTTATATAAAATAGGAAGGTATTTGTACGTATAAAGCAAATTTAAACTGCGATTTCAGACCTTCCTTTTAAGAGGAGTAAGAAAAATAAACAGGTCATTACAGTACTTCTCCCTAAAAGGCAAAGATTTTGAATCGAACGACAATTCATTAATGTAAATAGGTTCACCCATTGATAATTTTAACGATTGCAGTACTTCCTCTTAGTAGGTGCAAGAGCATGAAGGCACTTCACAGCCATGTCGAAGAGCTTTAATCACTTCTTCGTGCTAAATTTTATCAAAATCGGACTAAGCGTTATAGAAATATTGGAAATAATAGTTTTAGAAACGGCCTTTTTGGGAGGGACAAACTCCCCCCCTAAATGAGGCACAGCGTCGAGACTTTTAAAGTGCATATCTGTACAAAATTTCGATTCGAATGACACTTCATTCATAAAAATCAGTTCACGTGTCGATAATTTGAAACGATTGCTATACTTCCCCTTAACTAGTGTAAGAGCAGATCGTCGCTTTTATGTTACATAAGGGAGCCCCAACCCTATCATCCTACCAAATTTTATCAAAATCGGGCTAAGATTTACAGAGTAATTAGTAATAATAATTTTGGAGGAGGCCTTACATAAAGGGGGCTAACTCCTCTCCCATTCGGTGTACAGCGTCGAGACTCCCAAAAGGCACATCTACATAAAATTCCGAATCGAATGACACCTCATTCATGAAAATCGGTTCACGCGTTTAGGCGCTACGCAGTTTACAAAAAAGGCAACAATAACAACAACAACAACAACAATTTCTGAAAATGCCGTTTTTGCTCATTTTCGGCAATTTTTTTCTCGAAATTTATTAGATCTGGGTTGTTGCAAAAAAATTACAGTCATAAAGGAGGATTTGCTCTATATTTTAAAGGAAATTTGGGAATTTTATCTTTTATAGAAAAAGAGAAAAAAATTGTCAAAGTTGGGTGTTTTTCAACGTTACGCTTTTTCGTGCAGTTTTTGATGATCAACTCTTATACAACTGTCCTACCGGACAGTTTTAATTTTTATTATGTTCACAAACTTATGTAATAAATTTTATATAAAACGTTTTATCGTAGGTAATATAACAAAAATATTTCAAAATTTAGAAATAAGAAAGTGGGATAAATTTAAAATGAAAATAATTATAAAATTGTCCATTACTTCAATGGCTACCTAATGTAGAGTTACTGGATTGTTTAGCTATACATTTATGATTGGCACATTAAGACCAATGAACCTTAAAACGGAAGTTGTATGTAAAACAATTTTTTTTCTTGCACGTAATATTTAATAATGAATGTCATTTTGTAATTAGATTAGGTTAAAGTAGTAGTTTGTAGTCTCAGTTATAGTGTTGAGTTATGGGTCAACAGAACTGCGTTCTGTTTTAAAACATTCCAAATTGGATTATACTGCAAGCTTAGTATTTTCGATTTTAATTTATTAATTTTAATTATATAAGGTTAGTAAGAATGGAAACATTAATTTTTTTAACAAAATTACAATTTTTAAATTCTCAAAGCTTCTAGCAAAAAAGTAGCGATGTGTGTCCCAATTTCATTGGAAATACAATTTTTTGTGCACGATTTTTATGAAAGCTGAATAGAAGAACTCAACGTGGAACCACATTAAAATCGGTCAACTTGAAGTGCTTTCTTTTTACGAATGGATTTTTCTGTTGCCTCCCTCCAAATGGCTTTAATGCACCGTACTACGAGTATTTTACCCAGTTTTATTTGCTCAAATATTTTTCTAGAAATATCAGATTTTTATGGAACGTTTTTGGTAGGACTTGGTTCTGAGTGTAAGTTTATATTTTCGTTTTAAGTATCGTGCTGGTGTCGTTACAGAAAACTGGTCAAATTTGGGCTCTACATCACTCCCTAAATTATGTAGATCCACCTTGAATAATTTTAAAAACTATTTTTATATTAAAACTGTCCGGTAGGACAGTTGTATAAGGGTTGATCGTCAAAAACTGCACGAAAATAGTGTAACGTTGAAAAACACCCAACTTTGACAATTTTTTTCTCTTTTTCTACTAAAGATAAAATTCCCAAATTTTCTTTAAATTATAGGGCAAACCCTCCTTTATAACTGTAATTTTTTTGCAACATCTAATAGGGTTCGAGAAAAAAGTTGCCGAAAATGAGCAAAAACGGCTTTTTCAAAAAATGTTCTTGTTCTTGTTGTTGTTGTTGTTGTTGTTGTTGTTGTTGTTGTTGTTGTTGTTGCTCTTGTTACCTTTTTTGTAAACAACGTACAGCCTAAACGCGCGAACCGATTTTCATGAATGAGGTGTCATTCGATTCGGAATTTTATGTAGATGTGCCTTTTGGGGGGTCTCGACCCTGTACATCGAATGGGAGAGGAGTTAGCCCCCTTTATGTAAGACCCCCTCCAAAATTATTATTACTAATTACTCTGTAAATCTTGGCCCGATTTTGATAAAATTTGGTAGGATGATAGGGTTAGGGCTCCCCTACGTAACATTAAAGCGGCGATCAGCTCTTACACTTGTTAAGGGGAAGTATAGGAATCGTTTCAAATTATCGACACGTGAACTGATTTTCATGAATGAAATGTCATTCGAATCGAAATTTTGTACAGATTTGCACTTTAAAAGTCTCGACGCTGTGCCTCATAAGGAGGAGAGTTTGCCCCACCCAAATAAGGCCTTTTCTAAAACTATTATTACCAATATTTCTATAACGCTTAGTCCGATTTTGATAAAATTCAGCTCGAATAAGTGGTTAAAGCTCCTCTACATTGCTGATGCTCTTGCACCTACTAAGAGGAAGTACTGCAATCGTTTAAATTATCAATGAGTGAACCGATTTAATTCAATGAATTGTCGTTCGATTAAAAAATCTTTGCCTCTTTGCCTAGAAGTTCTGCAATCGCAGTTTATTTTTCTTACTCCTCTTAAAAGGAAGTAATGAAATCGCAGTTTAATTTTGCTATTCACGCACAAGTACCTTCCTATGTTATTCAAAACGCTTTTTCAAAAAAAGTTGTTACTGAGGATGGTTTGGGGGACCTTAACGATAATCATTCTTTAAAAAGATCTCTCTAGTGGTAGTTACGGTTCCGACTTACCATCTTATCAGGTTATAATGATAGAATTGCTTATTCCAAATTTAAAAAAATCTGTAAAGCAGATATGTAACTTTGTAAAATAGACAAAAAGGAAAATCTATCCAAAAGGTACAAAAATCTCTTTAACAAAAACTTACAGTTTAAAATGTTAAGTATAAGGGTTGATTAAACGCCAAAAGGTACACAAATCAGCAAGCACCCAACATTTCATTAATTCTTCATTAATATTTAAGTAATTTTACTGCATTAATATTCATTAATATTTTTTAGAATTTATTAGATGTCACAGACCCTTATGCTGGCCACTTCATTTATAATATTTTTTTGTTATAATTATGATAAATCACACATATGTAAATGCATGTTAAAGTAGAAAAAGACAAAGTTAGAGTAGGCTACTGTCTTGAATTCGTCTTACCGAAATATTCGAGAGCACAAATAACACAGAGTTAATAACAAGTAGATTATTCAACAACAATTATTGATTTCTCAATTGTAATTTAATTTAGTCCCCCTAATTTTACTTATAGTAAAATACTGGAATAATTAGCTGTCCTAAAAATATACATATCTTATTTACTTTATATTACATATTACATTTTTTTTTATAAAAAAAAGTTTTGAATTTTTTAGCCTCATAATTTTTTTTTATTTTTTATAACGTTTTTCTTTTTATCCTGTATTTAATAGTTTGATTATTATAAATAACTACATATTACAGTCAATCTACAGTGCTACTTGAACAAATATTTTGTAGACGAAAATGGCCAGCATAAGGGTCTGTGACATCTAATAAATTCTAAAAAATATTAATGAATATTAATGCAGTAAAATTACTTAAATATTAATGAAGAATTAATGAAATGTTGGGTGCTTGCTGATTTGTGTACCTTTTGGCGTTTAATCAATCCTTATACTTAACATTTTAAACTGTAAGTTTTTGTTAAAGAGTAAATAGTACAGATACAGGGAAAGAAATGAACATTGCTGGGCGTTTTTCAACATTACGTTTTTCGTGCAGTTTTTGACTGAAATAACCTATACAGTTTCAAAAATTTGAACAGCTGATTCACAGCTGCAACTTCCTCCTAAAAAAATTATGAGTTTATTTCTTTCTACTACAAATGATCGTGCAGATTTTCATAGATCTATTACTTTTTCCCTCGAAATTTTCGCTCGAGAGTTTTGAGTGTGAATAAGTATTGCTTTAAAATGTCACTTAAGTGTCATGTGAAACGCTAATACGCGTGTAATATCTATTTGTGTAATTTAAGATTGCTTTTGATTATTTATGTCCTTTTAACTGAGAATTATATCAACAACTTCTACCGTTCGTTGAGAATGAAAATGAAATTTTACTTTAGAGAATCGTGTTTAAAAATAGAAAAATATTAAAACTGAAAACCTCCATTCATTAACGGCATGGTTTCCATGTTTTGTGGGCGTGGTCAATGCAGCATTCTCATTGGCCAGCTTACACGCCTACATACTTACACTTTCACTTCTTTACTCTTTAATTGGCCAGTTCTTTATTGCTAATTTTTTTAAATGAAAAGTAAAGTTTTGTATTTTTTACTGATTTTTCACCCGTAGGTATTTGATAAATTTTTAAATTATATAATAAAATTTAGATGAATAAAAATAAATAATTGAGCAATCTATTACACACTATTGAACGCTTGTTTATTAACGTAGTGTGCAAGGAAGAGTTGTAAGGCAATCCCAGAAAATACAGGACAACAAACCTTTTCAGCATATGAAATCGACTTCGCTTTAGGGGAGGGAGAGAAGCTACCAGCTTATATGACGTTTCGGTTATCTCATATTCCTTTTATCTCTGATAGTCCAATATCGAATTGTGCTCCCTCTCAATGTTTCATCTGTGGCAGAGCCCTAAGAATTCGGCGACCTTTTTAAACATTAATTAGAAAATTGTTGTTTAATTACCACATAAAACTAACACATTATAAAACAACTACCAACAGTGTTTGACGTACTTGGAAGCTACTTGGAAATTTCCGTTAAGTCGGGCTGAAAAATAATTTTCATAATTACATAGGCTGGAACAGATTTTTTTTTCTTTTCTTTACTTACTTTATCTACAAATTAAGAGGGAATATGACATTTCCGTCATATTTGTTGATAGCCAGGTTTCACCGGAAATAAACGTCTTGTGGTTCCTTAAATTTGTGTATAAATTTGAACATTGTAGCTCAAAAATGTTTTCGCCATCTCCAAGGAAACAACAGTAACTATGGAAAGTAGGGCATGGAATTATTCCAACCTAAATTATCAATTTAAAGAATTGTTTCTTCTTTTTTAAGATTTTATTGATAATAAATCCAATGATATTATGCACTTGTAGTTCGACAACTTTTGTTTATATTAAATTCAAAAACAGGGGCTCCTCCAGAACAGGAAAAGGGTATAAAATGGATGAGAGTGCTACGTCTAAAATGTTGACACTATTTCAGTTACGTAGAGTTCGGCGAGATAACCATATATCCAGCTTACGGCGGCTGGATGGTTCGTTGAATAAGATGTTAGGACCATTCTGAGCGCCTAATACTGGAGAGTAGCCGTACAAGATCAAATCCTCTACCAATAAGGCTATTATATTAGTGGAAGCTAGCTTCGAGAATAGCCAAGGGTACGCCCCTTCTAGAAAAAAAACCTTACGCTTTCAAGTTTTACCTAATCTTAAAGTCCTAAAAAGTCTAATCAGGACTGGAGTAGTACTCTGATCAGTGGTAATGCTAATAGAAGCTTTGGGATACCCTAGGATTGCAATACAATAGAAGCTTTGGATTACTCTAGGACTGTATTACAATAGAAGCTTTGGATTACCCAGGATTGCAATACAGTAGAAGCTTTGGATTACCCTAGGATTGCAATACAATAGAAGCTTTGGATTACCCTAGGATTGTATTACAATAGAAGTTTTGGATTACCCCAGGATTGCAATACAGTAGAAGCTTTGGATCACCCTAGGATTGCAATACAATAGAAGCTTTGGATTACTCTAGGATTGTATTACATTAGAAGCTTTGAATTACTCAAGGACTGTATTACAATAGAAGTTTTGGATTACCCCAGAATTGCAATACAGTAGAAGCTTTGGATTACCCTAGGATTGCAATACAATAGAAGCTTTGGATTACCCTAGGAATGTATTACAATAGAAGCTTTGGATTACTCTAGGACTGTATTACAATAGAAGCTTTGGATTACCCCAGGATTGCAATACAGTAGAAGCTTTGGATTACCCTAGGATTGCAATACAATAGAAGCTTTGGATTACCCTAGGATTGTATTACAATAGAAGCTTTGGGTTCGCTTTCTGGCAAATCTCCAGGGTGCCTACTTACAGTAAAACTTTAGAATCATTCCCAGCCCACTAGCGCGGACTGGAGGATTGGCCCTTTTACCCTTTCTATCCAACTTGAAAACCTAGTGGTTGTAACCATTATTCAACCTCTACTTACGTTAACTATGGAGAAAAAAACTTTAATATTAGGGCAGTTGCAAAATCATTTATACGGGCCAAAATAAAGTCAAAACTAATCTTCAAATATACTAAATAAATTTTATTAAAGCTAGAAAATGTCCGAAGAACGTGATTAAGACATTTAGACGGAGGTAGCGAGAGCTCATGAATATTTCAACACAGAAATTCTTTTCAATTATTTATAATCTCATTGTCGCTAAACAATCACTCGTTATCCACTCTGAATTTACACGGTCCAATCGTTCTTTTTATTACTATTCAAGTTTCTTGAATATGCTTCATTGTCAATATATTGCTAATTTTTGGCCAATGTTTTGTAGAATTTGGTTGATTTTAATGTCAAATTAAAATCATGTTTTTTTTTAGGACCTACTAAAAGAAATTTAAAGAAACAGTCCTACGTCTATAGCCCAATGCCAAAAGAAACGCTCACTTTCCTCAAACGCTAACTGTAAAGACTAGAGCTACGGAGATATTCAGATACATGAACAGAAGTTTAAGGCGCTGAAAAAACTGCAGTAGGTAACCAATTTCAAATCTGTAGGCAGGATAATAATATTTCTATTTCATTTATTAAATAACGTTTGGGTCTGGCTTCCCACTGCTGCCTAAAGGACCATCCTCTGGAGTTATCTCATACCACAACCTCACGACGGCAACGCTATCCAACAGACTGTGGAAAAAAAAAATTCATTCTCCTTCCTACGCAAACTAAAACTGTTTCCAGAACCTATTGCTCCCAGTAAAGGCGCCAGTCTTCAGATTAACTACAGAGTCTTCTCAGTTCTAATATTCAGCAGATCGGGCGTAAGCTTTTACTGTATAATCGAATAGTACTTCAGGTTAATCTTACCTTGGACGAAAATATCTTCTGAGCCAATAGGGCACACACACAACCAGATACATGAGGAATCTGCAGCCTTTAGGCTAATCAAAATAACCAATTAAAGAGGGAATTTGAAAACAATAAGTTTTTTTTTAAAGAAGTAACGAGAACATTTCTCTCTCACGTTTCCTCTCGTTTTATTGTCCTTAGCAACATAAATCTGATAGCTGGTAAACATCACATCAATATCATGACATTCAAATTATCGTGATTTTCTGTTTGTTTCTAGGTACAAGTAACTACACTAGTGAACGATGATACAATTACTGACAGCATTAGGTGATTTATATCATTACTTAAATGTGGAGCTTGCAGGTAAACTCGTAATTTATATTACTATTATTATTTTTGATTGGTGCTTCTGCACTGCAAACCGAATATGCCTCTACGTTGTAACAGCATCTTTTTCCGTAGGGATATTTTCTTAAGAATTCTGTTCATTCGTGTGTTCAATTGTTGCATGTAAAATTTCTGACTTAATATTAATTAGGTCACGCCCTCTGTAGTTCACGAACACAATCTTAATACTACTTTTAAAATACATAAAAATATTCACCATGTCAAAACAAGAAAAAACGGAGGTTTCTTTTTTAGTAAAAGTATTACTAAACTCATTAAATGCAAAATGGTTCTCAAAATGCAGTATAAATTCTAGCCTTTCTTGGATTCTCTTAGAGTAATCACGAAGTACCACTTATATTCTGTATTCAAAATAGAGAACCTCAGATCCTCTTTGGTGGACATTTGTTTTGCCAAAGAGAAATGTAGAATAACCTAACTACATCAAGAAAGGTGTACTTATTTCTGTAGTGCTCTATGAATAATAATGACTGTCGTTTCCAAACGCCGATTAGTTTGTACAAAATGCCGGAACAAGTTTTCTTGAACGATGCTTTCAGCAAGATATCTTCTAAAGCTGAAAATCGCTTCTAGAATTAAAAATGGCGAACTGGTTATATTATTTAATCGTATTAACCTACTCTAGATTTTGTTATATTCTTTGCAACCTTTCTAGTGTAACCTCCTCCTTTGGTTACATTAAACCGAAAACGTTGCGTGTTCATTTCTCTTCTTGTCTACTTTTTTATCAATAATAATTAAATATTTTGTTTACATTCTACAGATCCCAGGACTAAGGATTATTACATAACCTCACCAATTTTAGTGCTGTCGATATTAATACTGTATCATTATTTTGTAAGAAATATCGGCCCTAAGTTAATGCAAAATCGAGAAGCATTCAATTTGAAACCTGTGATATTCTACTATAATATTTTACAAATCTTGGTCTGTTTGTATCTCTTCTGCAAGGTAATAATTTTTATAATTTATATTTTTATTTTTTTCATTTCACTTTGTCAAACTGTTTTCTATAAAAACTAAGTAACTAACCTTTAAATAAGAGGTATGACATCTCTTTCATCTATTCTGGCATGGATGTGACTGCAATTTTAGGAGCCAAAGGTGGTTCAGGAGCGTTTCCTATCTATCAGAAGGACACCTGGCTTGCAAGCTCAAAGAAGGAAGGCTTTTTGCCAAACCAGGAAGCGATAGGCTGTTCTGACTTTATACAGATTAAAGAAAAAAAGCTTTTAAACCAAACATTATTTTAATTTTTCTCATTATTGGGAAGCGGAAGTGTTGCAATCATGCCAAATCTACTAAATTGCGTCTTTAACTTAACGATTTTCAATAAAATTTGTCTAGATAATTTGAAGACTTTTCAATTTCACTTTTCAGTTATAAGTCGAATAGGTGTGATGCAGTTTATTTTGAAATATTTTCTAGAAAACCATAATTCCGCTGTATTTCTTTTAATACATTCACTTTAATGTTTATCTAAGCTAAAATTCTTTTTTGTATATTTGGTAAGCTTGTAAATAATTTGTTTATACGGATTTGTTACCCGTAATGCTTGCCACCATTGCATGGCCCTGTAGCATGCATTTCTTACTAGAGTATAACACATTCTGACTAAATCCTTGTATCTCTATTGTAAGCTATTTTAATTAAATAACTTATTTGAATCAAGTTTATTTTTATTTAGGGTAGCAAATTAATATTTGGCTGGAATAGACGATTTAGCTGGCTGTGCGAACCGGTGGAGTGGGAGGACACGCCTTATAGCCAAGAGGTCAGGTAAAAGATTTAATTTTAACAATCTTTATTTTCTGCAAATAGGCTGATTAAGAGAAGAGACTCTTCCAATTGAGACATCGTCGGAATTATTAATTTGGTGACCTGTGACAGAGAATGAAGTTTGAAAATAGTAAGACTTAGATAAAAACTTAGATATGTGTACCATAACTATCCATATCGCTATCGTGTCTATTTATTCTGGAGAAGGCTATAGTTTTTCTTTTTAACGGGCGTTTAGTCGATAACAGCCCCGGCCGGGGATTTGATCTATTATTTGGATCTGACAACTTCAATGCATTTAACTTGGTTTACCTTTCTTGTCTGTAATCTAGGATGATCTTGTTTTCAGACGATCCGCCTCATTTGGATGTACACAACTACCAAGCTGGTCGATCTCTTGGACACAGTAACTTTTTGCATATTAAATTTTGTGTTAAAAAACAAAGAAAAAGAAGTTTTAGTTCTGAAATGTGTATTGATATTTTTTGCAGGTATTCTTCGTCTTGAGGAAGAAAAATAACAAAGTGTCATTTTTGCATTTGTACCATCACACAGGGATGGTGTTACTCACCTGGAGTTGTATCAAATGGTTGCCAGGTGAAGTAAACTGTGTTTGTGTTCTTTAAGTAGGTAAACCTCTCTTATTTCCCACCTCATCAGACAGATTTTAACTTGCTTTCATTCCTGGGAGAATCTCCTATCGATGTTTTATCGATCTTAACCAAGATCTCTCTTGCTGTCTCTTATCCCGCTCAAAAAAAGTTTCCGGACTGTAAAGAGGAATCGATAGATGTTACATCAAAATTACTAATTCAATTATATATTTGTTAATAAATATAACAAATGAAATCTTTATAGAATTGAACTCCAGTTTTGCAACTTAATAGAAAGAAACTTATTTGTTGTAAACACAAAGCCTTTTTCAGGTTGAAGTCATATTTTGTTCTCATTACCTATTTTAGACATTATTCATATTTTCACTCATAGCTCATAAGTACTTAAGGCCAATGTCAACATCTAAAATGATGCCCGAAGCCTTTGGACCTTTGTTCTGTCGACCTTCGAACCTCAGTGGACGGTTAGAGGCTTTTTGGAATAGAAAATTCCGAAGGGAGCTTTATTTGAAGTAGGGATACTCAGCTTACAAGATTACCACGCTACGAACGCGTGGCTCATTCCTTCGCTCGTATTTGACCTACCCGATGACATTGTTACCTTGATATCATGACAAAAAGTAAAGGATAATATTTCGCCTAATTATTGCTCTAAAAAATGTTTAACCGTCAATTCTGATTATCATTTTACTTTATCGTAAAGGCGATCTTAACAGATTACAAATTGTATTAGAAGGGCGGTTCCACCAAAAAGTGGAAGGAACGCGGGCAATCCAAAATGCCCATTGTTCCCCGCCCAGCCCTCATCTCATCAGAGATACCGGGGCTTTAGAACAACAGATCCGGCTAAAGATTTCCAGATGCTAATATAATAAACTAATAAAGTAGCAACAGGACACTAGGGAGCATGGCGACCTAATCGCCCAGTGCACTGAATAAGCCTAGAAAGTTCCGGTAAAGATTACCAGATGCCACAATCTCCGGTAGGGAAACATTTGACCTGCCGAAGACGAGAAGTCTAGTTGTAGAGGCGATCTTACCCCCCCACCCACAAACGATATTTTATCTTTCCTTTCACAAGACGTGAAAAGTTAATACAAATTAGTGCTGCACGAGAAACGAGACAAGTCTCGGTCGAGACCGAGACGAGACTTGAGCAACCGAGACCGAGACCGAGACATGATATATATCTCGTCGAGAAATCTCGATCTCGTCTCGGTTTTTCAAATTAATTTTTAGCTACAAAATTATAAAACTGTGTTCTTTATTAATAAATAATCATTACGGGTATTGAATTAATTATTAAAAGATACGATTTTATTATATATGTTCAATATTACTACATCTATTTGACTTTGAATTACATAAGTAAAGTAAGCAAAGTAAAGTAATCGCCTATTTTTTCAGGCGGGGCTTTACGTCCAACTACCAATTAGGTGTCGCGGACGGAGGCGACTAGCAAACATACTTTACTGTAAATTTCTCATATAAGCCATTAAATAAAATCCAAGGCCTAAGACCGGGAATCGAACCCAGTACCACAATACACATTAGCTTCGCAGGTCTCGCACCGCTCGGCTACCGTGGCGGCCCCTTTCGAATTACATAATTTTTACATAAATTCACTAAATTTCACTATTCATATCATTCATTCATTCAATTTCATAAATTTCACTATTAATAATCTAATACTTTGAACTTTGATATTATTTGAATTATATTTTAGAATTTTGGAATTAGTGAATTTGAAAAAAAAAGACTATCTATGCACCTAAAAAATATTGCCACAAATTTTCGTTTTTAAGATACTCTTTGCCCAAGCATTGATACATAAAAGAGCTTTTACTGAGTCAGAAGTTAGAGAAGATCTTCTATTGGTCATTATCATCGCAGCTTGCGAAAATAATCTTTCAGATGGCACTGAAGTTGCACAGATACTAAAAATATCTTTCGCCATTCTAGACAAATTTTTGAAGGAATTCTCAAGTGTTTTCCACCATTCTAAAATGTCAACGTCTACTGGTGCTTGGTCTAATTTGGTGTAATTAATTATTTCTGTCTTCCATGCTTCGGTGATATTTGCTGATTTTTGAGCAAATGGTACAAAAATATTGATGCAGTCGTCGTCGTCGTCAAAAGGTGAATCATCAGATTCTTTATCTTCACCAACAGCCATAACTAATGGAGCGGGAAGTTTGTTGGGAGGTGTATTTTTTATTTCACCAATCGACTTGTTATAGCAGGCAGATATGTTATTTGGGTCTTTCATTTGGCGCTGTCTTCTTTTACACACATTTTCATTACCAATATATAAATTAAAATAATTATTAGAAAATAATAACATTTTTTGAAAAGATTATTAATAGCAAACCACTTTTAATACTTAAACAAAAATTCAAAAAACCGAGACCGAGATCGAGACTGCATAAAGTCTCGCCTCGTCTCGGTCTCGTGCAGCACTAATACAAATTAATGGAAAGTTTTTAATTTAAGAAAACAACAATATTTTTTGATTTCCCAAACAAATATATTGAAAATAAGTAATAAATAATGTATATATTTTAAGGTGGCCATGATTTATTTATTGGATACATAAATCTATTTGTCCATACATTCATGTACCTGTACTACACTCTGGCGTTGACAGATTCCAGAAAATACATATGGATGAAAAAGTACATCACCCAGCTGCAGATGGTTAGTAATGTTGTATGTGTTGTGAACCTCTTCGATCTTCAAATTCTGTTGGGTGTCTCTCTCCATTCACCAAACATTTAGAAACACAATCCCCAAAGTAGATAGGCACGAAAATCAAAAGACATGGACTTCACATAACTGCAAGTCCCATTTTGTTAATGTTCGTACTAGATTGACTGCATCATCTTGTGTATACTGAGCAAACTTTGAAGCATTTGCAAGAACTCATATATTAACAAAATATTTAAAATCGCCAAAATCAAATTATATAATTTCTAAACATGCATTTCCATTAGGTCACAATTTTCAGAGAGTTACACAATTGCTTTGTACTTTCCCTAACAAACCTAGAAAGAAAGCGCACTTTTCACCAGAACTATAAATAATTGTAACATCGCCTAACAAATGTTTCACATAAACTTTTTATTTTCAGATTCAATTTTTTTTAAATATCCTACACTCGGGCATCATCCTGTTCCAGCCGAACTGTGGTTACCCAAAATGGACTACAATAGTCATGATTCCGCAGAATACATTCATGCTTTTCTTATTCTTCGACTTCTACCGGAAGGAATATTTGAGGAAGAAGCCGGAAGAGAGTGGAAATCACCACCATGTTGAATAATTTAACATGAATAGGAGAGAAAACTAATAAAAATGACCAAAATTAAATTAAAAAAAAAAAACTTGATGCCCTTAACCTTGAAAAATTTACAATGTTTTCCATATAATTTCTGATTTTGGAATAAAAGCAAGCTCTCTAAGTTTTGATCGTAAAAAAAAATAAAATAAAAAAAGAACTGAAAACTATAATTAGAATTTACCTTAGTTTTAAGAATGATAAGTCCTCGTATGTTACATTCTAAACTGTTATATTTGGAATCTTCACAAAATAGGTTTAGCCAAAATAATATAATTTTTGTTAAGCTAACAATAACTATAAAATGTAGTAGTAGTGAATATTAGCAGGCTAAGTTAATCTGACGCAAACAGTAACACGACTTTTTCTAACTATTCTAAAGGTTATAATAACCTTACTCGTTTTTTTTTTACGAACTTCAATTTTCCTATATTTCGGCATTTTAGGTTATAAGATAAACTTTGTAAAGTTTAGCCATATTCTAAGAATTTTAGTAATTTCAAGTTAATAAGTGTTCCTAATTTACAGGAACCGAGTTTAGTTTTATTTTAAAATTTCTGTATTTTGCTGTCGTAGTAATTTTATTCTAATAAACATTGGTACAAAAGAATGTAAATTTTATATTTGTTGCGTTATTTTATTTACGATTTTTACAAATATACAAATAAATATCAGAGAAAGTCGTGTTAATGTGAGGCATATCCTCCAAACTTTTTGAGCTCCATTCCTCGAATCACTAACACTAAAGGAGGAATAACTAGGATAACGGAACCTCACGATTGGTACACTTGTTTATTCGACATGTTTTTTCACAGCTGGCATGCTCTCCCACAACTTTTTTTGTTGTTGCTTGTATTGACACTTTTACCTGCTATAAAGTTGTAAAGTTCAAGAAACTCCCAAGTCATTTTACTTTCCCAAGTTGAGTTTTTCCACGATTTATTAATATACTCATCAGTAAATATACAATGTTGTGGTTTTTCAGTTTAGTATTCAATGTTCATCACTTTCCATTTCATGTCATAAATATCGAGCGATATTCAGTTCGATTAGGTCGATTTTCAGGTTTTACATCGATTATACTGCCTTCGTTATTTTTATTTTTTTTTCACATTAAAATCAGATATAGTCCACGGTATGTGTAAACATTATCGATAAAAATGAGTGAGTAAATAAAGAATAGTGGTTAGTTCAACTTGGCGTTTATTATTATAGTTCTTGGAGTATTTGGAGTTTGTCAAACCAGCATATTAAACAACTTGATGTTATGGTTTAACTACCACAATCTCCGCTACTTACATCCTTGTCGAAACGATTCTGGCTTAGATAAGTACACTTTTTCAACACCAATATCTAAAGCTCAAAATTTAACTTTGTAATTTTGTACACTCTCTTTTATTTTTTGTTATTCGTTAATTTTAAATAATTTTTCTTACTATTTATAATGCTAGTTTTTAGTATTAACATTAGAACTACATGTTAAAGATATTTCCATTATACAAAGTACAATTAGTTAGCCAAAAGAATTTATAAAACTGTAAGAAAAATTAGATTAAATATATTTGAAGACATAATAATGTTTGAATCGATTCATTTTTCACTAGATTTACTTTTTTTTTGTTTTTTAAGAATATTTTCCCCCGGAAGTGAGATTGAAATATATTGAAGCGATCTTTTAATTTCCTTTTTTCCCTAAAATTGCTTCAACATATTAACCCTGGGAATTTTCAGGCAATTTTTAGAGTCTCTCTCAATTCAAAAAGAGAAGTCTTAGAAATTAGGACGATTACAGTATGGATATGATTTTTTTTTGGCCAAAATCTACGAACTGGCAGGGAAAACTCCAACTGTTTGCATTCCGATTCTGGAAGAGGTTGTCCAGATGGAACAAAATGCTTTGTAGATTATTATCTTCGCTGCAGAAGAAAGCGCCTGTCTAAAATATTCTTGGCGAAAATAGCTCAGTTGATACCAGATTAACCTACAATAACTTCTTATATCGCTAAATCATGGACCCATTACAGTAATGCCACTTGCATCTTGTTTAGATTAAATAATAAACAGTCTAGAAGTAAATATTACTTAGAAATTCTCAAACATCTTTTACCGAGGGACCTCCTCGGCCAGTTGGCCTAAGGTCCTTACTGATCGATGTTCGATTCATTTCAAATCGATCTACTAATTTATCGAATAAGTTATTCAGTTGAAAATGGCGTTCTAAAATTTTTATTTCACCCAATTAATATTGCATTCAGGGTAATTAATGCAATTATGTAATTTTCTTTGTGCTCATATTGTAATGACGTGGTCTAAAGCTGAACTCTAAATACAGCTTCAATGACAATTTTATTTACATAGTTCAAGGATTGACATATTGATCTGACAAAAGGATATTTATTATTGATTTAGTTTGAATCCGATTAAGGTGATTTAGGGGTGTAAACGGTGCAGTTTGATTGATTTGAATTAATTACGTTTCACAAATCCAAAGCGATTCAAGGACAAATCGTTTCTCGTTACATTGCTCACCACGTGAACTGCAGAGAGGTTAATATTATTTACAAAAAAAAAAAAAAAAAATGGTCTTAGTAGAAATTTAGCTGGAATCAAGGTGACAATTATGTTCAAGAAAATATTTTTAAGGGAATTTAAGGCATTACAATCAAGATAAAGCCCTTGAAGTGTAAAAAAGGTTGCAGCATAACCTGGAGCTCCTTGTGCAGCAGAAGAGAAAGGTAACTAATATGAAGAGCATGCGCACAGTTATTACAGAATATGGGGTAAGGATTAGCTTAGTGGTTAGTCTTGTGGACTTTGGAGTCCTGCAGTCTCTTACACTCGCTGACTCGTTCATGGGTAGTGTTTTCTGACTCGAGAGAGCATTCTCAGTCACAATGAGGGAGAATTTTCAGTCACTTTTCTCTGATAATGAGGCAACTTAAATTAAAATTTTAATAATAGATATGCTAGTTTAAGTGATTAAATAACTACAATAACTGTAACCTCAACTTGTTTTCTGGCCGTTTTGGATTTCCTTTTTCCTGGCTCACTAAATAGAAAGAAATAAATCTAAAAGATGTATAACATTTGCAACACTGCTAGCGTAACCAGGCCGCATCCCCGATGTGCTTAACAATAACCAATAAAAAAGAAGAAGGTGTAATAACACATAGACTTCTTAGCAGTTCTGCCCTATTAACCCACATTTCACGGCAAATTTTCCCAGTTAACTGTACAAGAAGACACGGCGGTCCAGGTTGTAGTATCAACATCGTACTCTGGTAGGTGGAAATGTCCACACAATGGCGGGTACCGTTGGCCGTTGAAGAAAGATGGACACATTCCTGGCTGTCGAGCGATTAAAGCCGGCCACTGTTTGGGAGTCTCACAAAATCTGCTAAGGCTGTATCCCACAGACTGCTAGGAGAGTTATCTTGTCTCTTAAGATGACCAATTTTAAACTTTTATGTTTGGAACTCAGGTTTGTTGGAGTGTAGATCTCGATTTATTAATTTATTTTTTTAAATATTTACCGAACGGATGATTACCCTCATCAACGGTCCTGATGAAAATCCAAGAAGAACAAGAAGGAAAGGTCTTCAAGTAAAAAGCTCAAATGTATTCATTTTAAACCATTTTATGCAGCTTTACAGATACTACACTTTGATCTTAGCCAAAAAGCCGAGAAGCGATATTTATCTTATTTTTTTATTTATATTTTTGATTTGTTGACGGTTAACGTTTTTCTTTTCTTTTTTGTACTTGGAATTTTTTGTTTTAAATTTTTATTTTAATACATAAATGTATTTTTTGTAAACAAGATATACTACTGTGATATCTTAACATTGATATTTTTGTATAGATATTCAACAGATGATTGCATTTTTATTTCTTTTACATAATATAATTTAAAATAACTCTGTAAGATCTCCAAACTATGCATATAAGGCAATTGCCTTAAAACTAATAAAGATTGATTGATTTTATGCTGCTTTACTATCACGAACTCATCAAGCATAATTCTGGCTATTGGATATTAATCATTGCCAGTGTCCGTAATGCTTACTTTGACGGCTAGATATTAAGACGATATGAAGGCCTACATTATCTGAAATAGCCTATTCGGCTAGGAAATGTGGGATACAAAAGCCAAGCCATTGCGCGCCTAATTTAAAATATTTAAACTAGCAGTAAGGCAATTACAGTTAACTGTACGTAATTACTGGATAATTGCTAAAAGCCTGAATAAACTTTACGAAAAACTTATTTTTCGTTGAAATTAAATTGATTAGAAATTAGAGGTAATTTTTAAATTTGCATAGGTTTACGACTTTGTATTCCCGTGCATGGATAAACAATACTATCAGCTGTGTTGGCAGTCTTAAGCAGTTTAATTCCGTTCGTGAATACGTTCATGCAGAGAATTCTCAAACTTACTTTAATTTAATTTTTACTCTTGGTTTTTATGTATACTGTTTGATAGAAACATTTAGTCATAAACCACCAATCCGGAAGTTAAATTCCATCGATATTCTTTGAACATCGAATATCGATTTCACTTTTACCTGAAACATTTCCTCTTTTGGTACTAATGTTAATCCAACTAACTATAGACGGAGAAGACTTTTCGGCTGCTTTATGAGAGAAAATTGAATGAAGAAAAGGATTAAGTTTGATTGCCGAGCAAGTCATGGATGGACCTGCTTTAGTCCTGGCCAAATCATAAATATTCCCTAGATACTTGCGAGTATAATGTCCATTATTTGTATTTGTAAACCTTAAAGTTTGATATTTAGGAAAATCTAGATTAGAATTTGAGGTAATAATCTGGTTACAATGAATGTAAAAAGGCTGTCGTGTGATTGGTCATTGCTGATTGCAAATTTGGAGTTCTGACTTCAATCTCCCAGGTGATTAACAATGCTAATAATCGCCTTCATTGGCAAGGTTTCATTAGTGTTTCTTTCAACATATCAAATTTGGTATTTAAATTTTATTAGCCAATAAAGAATAGTGTTTTAATAATTTCAATGTAATTTCTAATAGTTATTGCGTAGAATAATTATTAGTAACACTCCTACGACATTTTTTTTTTGCGAAATTCTGACATAGTTTTGAAGTGGAATTTTCTACCAAATTGATTCATCAACCTCTTATGATTGTTGGGATTCCGAAACTGGTTTGGGATACAATAATCATGCACGCCAAGATGGAGAAAAGCAGCAAAAATATATTTAAGCCAAAATAAATGAAATTCTCCAAGGATATAAGACATAAATGAAGGAGTCAACAAGAGAAACAGAACTGTGACGATATGTTGGACTGACAACACGCCAACCCACTGTTTACTAATGAGGAACAGTATGGACATCACAGAGCAGATGTGGGGATCCGACGAACCTGTCAGTGTCTAGGGAAACTGCTCCATTCCAGCAATCCTTGCATTTTCATCCTTAAAGATCCCCAAATTGCCATTTTCGAATTAAACCGCTGACGTTTCCTTACTTTTCACTCCTCTAACCTCTTTTTTACCCATTTCCGACTGCTAAAGGAAAAACTGCACCTTAGAGGAAAGCACAAGCTTTCCCCTCTCCCCAAAATGCCTTAGAAGTTTCCATGGAAAATGTTTCAAATCCAGACTAACTTGTATGCAAACCTGTGGTTCCAAGATTTAGCGATTTTGACCCAAATCTCTTATTGTCGAGAATTAAAATCAGACAATGACGTGTACACACATCGAACACAGGGGGCAAAACAACTAAAAGTTTACAACGTCATGGAATAGTCACTGCGAGCACTGTTTCTGCAATCTCTCTGGGACTTGAGATTACCAGAGCATTCAAAATCTTGCACCACTTCACGTATGCATTGCTCCTAGTTAAGTACGGGACGCAAGAGCTTTTACAAGGGGAAAAAAAAGAGCTTTGAATTCTGTGCAAAATGAAATCATGCTCGTACTGGGTCTGAATCTCTATCTAAGGTAAAAACGGGCATTGCACAAGGGTTTGAGAGCTTCTATTTGTGTGCGTAATTCCCCAATCTCTAATGCGGAGACCAAACATGTACCAACCACTTATCATTTGGCTGTCTCCCACCGCAGTTCTATTGGTAAGATAAAGGAAACATCCCACCAAATGATATTCTTATTCTATTTTTATTAAAATTTCGAGTTTTTTGTAGTTAATGGCAATTTTATATTTTTCACAACGAGTATACACCACGTTGGACGGCACCGTAACAGAGATTTGGTTTGACGTGTATGAACACGTCAAACACGCTTAACTGGTTAAACAATTTTTTCGTATATGAGTTGAGCTGGGTACAAATATTGACTAACTGGTACTAATTACCACATATTCGGTTGCTCACAAAGCGATTTCCCGGAGAAAATGCAAAATCTTGACCCGACTGCCTTACTACCTGGTTTGAGGGTTAAAAGAAAGTAAAGAAAAAAAAGAAAGAAAATCAGAAAAGTCGCCCTTCCTGTTGACAGGTAAACATAGAAGAAATAGCTTCCTGCTAGACAGACACTAGAGCGTACGAGGTGACATGAACGCTGCGAGGGGAGCTCAGGGTGGTGTCCCCCACCAATGGATGATGAAAGTTTGGATTGTTCATTCAGTGTTCAGTCTGTAACGGCGCTGGACCTCTGTAGGTACCGCGGGACTACACCGATCCTCCTGCACCATCCATATACCATCTCTTAATCTCTGACAGCAGCCTCACTGGTAAGCCACACTTCTTTTTCTTTCCCTTCATTTCGCTGCTGATAAGAAGAGATTGTGTGATAACGCCAAATTTTTTAAAAATTAAAAATATTCATGGCAGTTCACTGATAATCAAATCTAGTGTAAGCCCTCATTTTTACCGTAACTTACATTTAAACTAAGAATTTGTACTAAAAAAGAACGAACGTCACGACCTAAAAGAACTCCACCAAAATATTACCTACGAATTAATTTCAAACCTAAAGATAGAAAATGCGAAACTTAGTTTTGCCCCAAAGTTCATTTATTTTAATAATATAATTATTGGAAATTATAGAAAAAACGAAATTAGCCATTTTGTATCGCCGCACTTCCGGTGGTGTTACTTATGTTAAAACGTTTCATACTTATAAAAGTTTTAGAGGTGTTAGAAGCGTATGATATATCGAAACGGCAATCTATCGAAGAGCTTCACTTAACCCCTTCCTAAGAAAACACGCTTAACTAAATTTTTCAGTAAGTGTTTTTAATGAAAGTATTTAGAAAATATAAAAGGTTAAATTTCTCTCTAAGGCACAATTTCAGTGCCATCTACACCTTATTAGCCGTTCGCTAATTGGAAAATCGATACTAATTATCTAAGAAAGTTAGTATGAATTTACACAGACAACATTCCCTGACTATAATAGTAACTCTCGTAATTTGTTGGCGTAAAGGAAAAATTTTAACACACCTTAATGTAACAAAAATATATTCCCCCCCCCCCCCACAAAAAATTATTATTCAAGAAATACTTTTGATCCAGGTACGATATTTGAGAGTAATTTTCAAAAATTCAAAATTTTAAAAATCATGGAAATGTAAAAAAAAACATTGAATAATTTGGTTTACTTCTGGTAGTGTTTTGAATTTGCTACCAATTCGGAATTTAATCAAGACTGTACCCCTGTTTATAATATAAAATACGCAGAGTGATACTTTAGAGGGGAAAAATGCCCAACATTTTTCCCTAAAATCCCTTTAATCGAATTATTCTGGAAAAATTAATCAAAAACTATTCTAGATCATCACTAGTTCAACGAGAATAGCATGTTAATAGAAAATAGTTACATCTGTCATGACACTATTTTTAAATACTCATGTAAAAGTAGTATGTTTAGGGGAAACCGTGACATAGAACAGTGTTGACAGAGATCGATCTATGTCTGAGTTGAAGTACGAAAGCTGAAAAGGAATCGCACAGGACAGGACTGTAGGGTAAAATATATTTATTGCACTTGTTATGATCGAAGAATTACAACCAAAACATCGAGGTCGAAATAAACTGTATTTCTATTGTAAATACTGGGCAACTTCCTTTTCGGCTATAAAGGCACAGAATATCCCAAAATATTTGTCGGAAAAAAGAAAACATTGCTTTTATTAGTCTTTTACAACTACAACTTACCAATGCAGCTTTGATTAAACAAAAAAAATTAAAAAAAAGATTTTGAATTATGACGTACTACTTCTATTTAGGAAATGAAGAGAATGACATTTTCTTGATGGAAAAATTCTATCATTTCGAAAAACATGTACACATTTCTCTTAGAAAATAGAAAAGCTTTATTCAGATTTTTCTGTTAGATAAAACTTTACTGAGAGTTGCTTCACAGTCAGACGTTTCCCAAACAGTTTTCAGGAACTTTATTAATTACCCTTGATTCAGATAATTTTGGGAAGAAATATGTTTGGAGAAATTTTGATGTAAGAAAATTAAAGATACACCTATTCAGCAGCGTATCTTAATATCCAAACTAGTATTTCCAAAGAGAAGTCAAAAAATCGGCGTCTGGAATACGTACTTTTTAGATGGAGAAACTGTACACAGTCTCGAGTTTATTGCCTCGGAAATAATAAGTAAAATTGTATTGTCACAATTAGGAAAACTGAACACTGGCAAGAACGGATGGCATTCTGCTATGAACATTGTAAAATCGTTCAAGTCATTCAAGAAAATATAAAAAAATAAAGACGTTAGTGTACAAGATCCACAGGGGCGTAAATAGTTCAAAATAGACAACAAAACTTTATGTCCTTGCTAAAATTACGACAATAATTTAACCTACCTTGAATTATTCTCTATTTTCAATAGATAATTTCCAAGAAAAATCTTCTACTGAAGACGTAATGTTTAAGTAACTTTATAACACAACCTTGAGTTATTCCATTCACAATAACTTTAAAACGCCAAACGAGGTGATTTGAGTTTAAGTGGTTGTCGCTGGAAGGTTACATAATGGTTCTCGTGGAAACTGAGGAAGGTTGTGTAGGTTGTTATGGATAAGTTGTTCAGTTTTTACATTCCCTTACCGCTAATATGAGGAAATTCTGCGATCGCAGCAAGTTTTCAATACTGAGGTCCCCTCCCGTGGTTTACAACACATTTTTCTTTTCCAAACTTGTCTTTTGTTTGAAGTTTCAGGAAGCTTCAAGTTTATATTTCCGTCGAAAACAACCGTATGGCTGGCGGTATTTTTTTTTAAAATTAATGTATTATTCTCTTAGTAATTCACAAGTAAACATGTTATGGCGGAGATAACATTGTATAAGGTAATCAACTTGGAGGTTTTATGGGATATTGCGAGTAGATAATAATCTCTGCTCTTATGTGGCAGAGGTTGAATTAGGATACAATTCCTAGATGAGGGTAATATTAACATTATAAAATAAAGTTTAGGTTATTTGACAAGTAATTTCGATTAAAATGATTTGATGCGGTAGGGAATTGGAATGTTTACTTGGGAACTTAAACCTTGTGTCCTTGTATCCTGAGGGGTTTTATGATCGCGTGTATTTTGTTGATTGAGAAGTTTGTATCATCGATTGGAGTTTCGTCTGATGTGAAGGATCCATGTTAATCACTTGTCCAACTACAATATCTACCACTGAGTCCATAGTGGATACTGTGATCATAGATGTAGGTAAATGACGTACGCCAGTAGTAAGGAAAAGGGTAAACCGAATAAGTAAGGTTATTATTCAAAAATTTCTAGGTTCAATTTAAGATGGTGAATTTGAGAAAATAAATGTCCAAGAATTTAAGACAGAAGAAAACAGTCATTCAGTTTCTGTTGACAGTAGGAAATAATTAGAATTGAAAGTGGGATATTTATCGGTTACAGGGCAACACTGTGGCTTACACAAGTATTATAAACAATGTACAAACACATTAATTACAAGAATAGACGGAGAAAGTGCTGGTGAACAGCAACAAAAGTAATTCACAAAATTTTTCCTTAGATATTATCAACATAATTGGCAAACTTTTTTACTTCTTTGCTGCTACGTCGAATTTCCTTCCTACATTGTGAGAAAGCATTGCGATGTTTTCGAATTTGAGTTTTCGCCAAAAAATATCTGTTTTTGGGGGGGTCTCTGCCCGGAAAAGTGATTTTTAAGAGATGGTCTGTGAGTATGTTTGTCAAATGTGTCCTAAGATGTGACACAAAATATCTCGCATACCAGAAAATCGAAGAAAATAGAACTTTATATTTCGATGGGGTGTGACCAGGGGACCTGAACGTAACATAGCCGTAATGAATTCTACATCCGGAAGTACCAGTTTTCTCTGAACTTCGTTTACTTTGAATAATTTTTTTTATGAAAATTCGTTGAAGGGCATTTTGAGAATATGAGAAGTAACCATTTACATGGACCCATGTCCACAAAAATTTGGAATTGGAAAACATGTAGGTTAGTGTAGGAAGTCGTATGAGTGTGATCACCATATTTTGTTTTTGACCAGGAAATATGATCTGAGATCCTCTATGTGCGACAAAATAGCGAGAACACTCGATATCCTCTTACTATAACGATGAACGTTGTAATGTTTCCTTGAGAGATTTAAAAAAAATAATAAAACAATAGTTCACGTCAACATTATGATCACCACGATAGTCGAGGGTAGCAAGGCGTCACAACTCCTTCCAGAACCTCATCGCGAACAAAATCCCTGAAGACAAAGTTCCAAATGAATGTATCCAAGGTCAAATGAAGCCTTATTAGCACAGCCTAGAAAATTATACTGAAAACTTGAAGAAAAAAAAAAAGCTGTTGTGAACAGTCACACTTCCGGTGATTGAAAACTGATGAGCGGAACTCCACGCCTTTCTAAGAGCTCTGCTTGAGTAATAAGGAAAGGTCCGGTACCCTCCAGGCATTATCCAGACATATTGCTCCACGTCTACTCTCCATATTATTTTGGTCAGGCGTTCCTATCTCTTTGACAGTACTCAGCTTTTACCTAAAACTCCGCTTTAAAAAAAGGCAAACACACAAATTATTTATATTTATTTACTATAGTATTTGAATTAATATTATCAGCACCTCGAAGGTATCACATTTTAAATTTTTTACACGAGAGCAAATGAAAGATTTTTTCTTACTTAAAAGCCCACGAAGTTATTTTACTTAAATCTTTGGTAGATAAGTAACATAGATGCACCATAAGTTGATGGTTGTGTAATAAAAAATAATAATTTTTTAAAAGCAACATTAAAAAAAGAAAAGAAAAAAAAATGGACTTAGTGTAGTATAACCTCCGAGGTACTGTTATGTTTTTCACTCTCTAAATCCAATTGAGAAAATATCATTTTTGGGTTGATTTTTGATTTTGTTGTTTTTATCGGAAATTTCCGATTCGAGGTTCCTTGAATCCGGAAGTGTTTTTTAAAATTATTGAGAATAACCTTTATTTGTGTATAACCTTTTACCTAGAAAATTAACGATTTA
Organism: Rhodnius prolixus; assembly: GCF_049639745.1. Lineage (NCBI taxonomy): Eukaryota > Metazoa > Arthropoda > Insecta > Hemiptera > Reduviidae > Rhodnius > Rhodnius prolixus. Next base: position 2,334,680 of record NW_027411592.1, on the reverse strand, counting down.
TTATACAGGCTTGCCACTCCAGATGTTGACGGTAAGGAACCCGATTTGAAAGACTGATGCATCAGTGTTGTTGATACTTTCTCCAATATTGTACCATAAGTGTCCATACTGTGAGGGGTGGGGGCCCTATTTACCAATCTCACACGGCCATCGTGAGTGTACTGTTTTGATTGTCGTTAAAGTTTGTAATTGAGGTGGCCCTGGCAAACTCATTACAAAGTTTATTTGTGCTACTTTTTTTTTCTTTCTTTCTTTTTGTCTCCACACTATGTGAAGAAGCGCACTCTCACTGCAGAGCCACTGCCTTAATGATCACACCACTTTCATATTGCATTCCCAGGCTACTTTGCTGGCGTTTAGTTTAGACAGATTACTTTTAGGGGCGCTGCAGCGTGGTGCCCTGGACGACAGTCGCCGCCAAATATCTTTTCTCTTCTTCTTACCTCTAATAGTTGGAGAAAGTATTGTGATCTTGATCATTTTCGAACTCCAGTTTCTGGAAATATCCGTGCGGAGGTTCCCAAAAAAAGTTGTTTTTAGAAAATGTTTAGTGTAAATGTGTGCGAATAGAGCTCCAAAACGGAAATTTTTTCCAAAACCTAGACTTCATATTTCATCACGAACTTACGATTTTTAGCGAAGTTCATAGATGCACTTTAAAGGAAATGCTAATCATCCTTCTGTAGAATGTTTTCCCACAAACTAAGTGGTTTCGTCGCTGTCTACTTGTTCACAATAAACTGTTACAACCTTCTTATTTTTATAACTATTTAATTTTGTAAATAACATTTTTATTTTACAATAATGCAATGAATCAATATTCTACATTCAAGTTTACCGAAAAATATCTGTAGCATCAACACTTACGATTTCTCCCAGAAATTCTATCCAATAAATGTTCTTCAAACTTACAATTTCCTAGCATATTTAGCATTTACTTGCATTGCATGTACTGGTAAAACCGAACATTATAATGGTGTTGAAACTAGAGCGAAGAAATTAATTACCCAAAAGTAAAAGTGCAGAATTTACAATGGTTTTAATAAATTAGTTGGCCCTAATTCATCCAGATGTCGTTTATGTTTAAAGCGACATAAATCTACAACTTCAGTGCAGTCAGTGTGTCACTCTCACAACTAATAAACTCGTGGTTAAGTATTCTTTCTTGATGAGTCAGGCTTAATATAGGCACTTTCACATAACCTACCTTTGTCAAATAACCTGAAAAACAATAATACTAACAATTAAGTTGACAATATTGACATCGACAAAGCTTTTTATTGTTACTTTTTCCGGAAAACAGGAATTTTGCAATTCCATGATGAGCAAAAGCCCTTTTTTTTTAAAAGAAAATTGTTGAAAGTAACTTAGATTTGAGTATTACATTTTTATGAATTACCGTAACTCTTGGCGCTAAGACCGCTGCATTAGCGCTGCCTGTGGGAAAAAATGAAAAACTGAAAAATCTTTTTAGTGAAGTCGCCATTTCTGGATTTAGCTGATTGCGAAGATTTCCAGAATCCAAATGGAGAGAATACCAAGTTATCTGTGTCTTAAATTATTTTTTTTTTTTTTTGCATCAGTTTTCACTATTAGCCAGAGTCTTCTGTAATAAAGTTCTTAATCTTTATCTAGGGAGGCTTCAATTACGTTTATGAAGTGAACCAATTCCTCATAGGCTTTCCTGTTTTTTAGAATTTCAGGGTAAGTTATATCACCCGGCAATAGATTTTTTAAATTTTTAAAAAACAGATCTCTTTGGTTTGTATATTTGGAGCACGCCATAACAATGTGCTCCAGGTCTTCCAGGCTGTCACAGATTGTACAAAGAGGGGATGCCTCTTTACCTATCCTATGGAGATATTTTTTACATACGCAATGATCGCTGCGCAGTCTATTAATAATGGAGACATACTGCTTGGAGCACGCTCCATCACTGAACCAGGGTTTACGACCTACTTTTGGAACCAAAGATTTATAGAATTTCCCTTTCGGTGATTCTGAATAAATCCCCTGCCACTTTTCATTTATCTTCTTTCTAATGCAGGCTTTAAAATCACTATATAGCAAAGACACCGATATTAACGTACCGTTCACTGCAGCTTGTTTCGCCAGTATATCTACCCTTTCATTGCCCTCTATTCCGCAAATTATTAGGATATTCTGTTATCACTAAATGAAAAAACTTTTTTTGTAGGTGTTCAATCGCAATATTAGGAGGAAGTGAGAAATCAATCAGATCTGATTCTTCGTATGCATAACCCGAAACTGGAAGTACTATTGTACGACCACTTCGATTAAAATTAGCAAAATATTAATGGAGAAATCACGTCGATCAATCAACTCAACACGTCAACGCCACGCACCATTTCTCTTACTATTTTTTGAAAATAATTTCCTTTGATTATTATAGAATGGCAACTGTAAGCCTAGAGTAAGAGAGATTGGCATAGACTAAACTGGTTATAAAATTTAAATTCGCTATCGTAAAATATACATAAAATATTCTTTATTTTCATTGCAGAAGCAAAATGGCGGGTGTGGAGATGATGAAATGGCCCAGTTCGGACGTTAAGAGCATCACTCTCAGTCAAGCAGGTAACAGAAATCGAACCAAACAATTTCTAAATCCGCTTTATGGTGTAGGATCGAGTCCTTAATGTGAATGATACAGCTATCCTTACATTTCTATCGTCTTGCCATCGTACAAGCTTATTGTTTTTAAAATCTGTAGCGAAATAATAAACGTAATTTTTAGAGGCATCCATTATTTTTTTTTGCATAAAACGCGTCAACATCTGAGGCCACATTGGTACACATTCAGTAAACTGTCGGCCTTTGAACTGCGATCTTTCTTTATTGACATTTTCTCCTCGGAAGAGGAAAACGCAGGAAGCTGGATTCCAACCCGAGATCTCCGAGAGAGAAAGAATCCAGCGCACTAACCAAACGATTCCATTTATTATTGTTTTCCGAGGGGGGGGGGCCGTTAATAACAATAAATAATTCAAATGCATTAAAGTTGTTATTCAAAGACGACAAAAGAAAGAAAAACTGTTGCAAAGTCATGGAAAATATTAGTCCATCTGCTGACTTCATGTTCATGATGGAAAAGTTTTGTAAAATGAATAGTAGAGAATATGCATTATGTTGGCATTCCTGAACTATGTAAATATTGCATAAGATGTCTGTCAACGAATACTGCATTCTTCTGCCATCGGACAATTAAAAATTTGAAAAATGACTTACAGAGGATTTCAATTGATAAGAAATATTCTTCAATTTAAAAGAAGGTAATATTTTTCTTAACCTTACTTCTTACTCGTTCTTAATAACTCTACAGATCTTTTACGTGTGCATGTGAGAGAAGGAGAATTATGACTTTCATAAAAACAACTTTCCACTCAGTGAAAAACACGTTGTTTTCCTTCTTCAATCAAAAGAAGATATAAATAGTTATTGGATCCTCACAAAGGACACTGCAGGCTATCTTCTACTATCAGATGAGTTCTAAAGCAATAGCTACAATTTGAACTCTGTATTTCTGGAAGTTTAAGTCTTGAGAAAAATGTTTTCATATAATCGCCAACGAGTTTTGTCATGTATGTGTGCCTTTATCAGTGGCATCTAGGATTACAAAGGTGCAAAGAAATTCTTAAGTTCGGAGAAAATTTTATTAAGGAGCTACAGATTTCATTTTTCTTTTTTTTTAAAAGGTAAATTGTTCTGAAAATTGAGGAAAATCAAGATTTACTATTTCAGTAAAACTAATCGAACGTAAGCTATCTTGTGAGATCTGCTCAAGGCCGTGGTGGGCGACTTTATATTGGCCGTGTCAATGAAGAATTGCCATTCATCAAACGAAGAACAATATAGCTGCCAAAGCAGACCCACTTTAGCGAGCAAATGACATTCAGTATACACCCCATGGACGAGTGAAATCTTGACAGTCATTAATAACAATAAAAATGGGATGAAATCGTTGTACTCAAAGTGTACCAAATTCATGATAGATTCAAGTTGGCATTGACATTACAGTTTGAACATGAATGAGTACGTGTTAGTACCTGAATTGAACTGCAGAATCCTCTGCCGTACACACACATTTATCTTTCAGTACCAGTCAAGCGATGTTTACATTACTGTTATAAGAGGAAGAAATGTGATCGAAGAAATTCCAGTTTGAGGTCCAGTGCCATCTTTGAGCGGAATGAGGGAAGGTTGGATAACCTGGTACCTATCTGTTGGCTCGCAAGAGTCATAGATCATCTGTTCAGAGAATGTACTCGTATAATAAGAACAAATAAATACGAGGTCTGTAAATTAAGTAATGAGACAGATTTTTTTATTCAAAAAGAATTACAATTCTATATTATCACCACAAAATAACTTCCTTCTGAAGCCACACAGCGCTGGAGACGTTTCTTCCACTCCTCATAGCAGTGCTCGAACTCCGATACTGGAATAGTCTTCAGCTGGTCGGTTACAGCTGTTTGAATGTTTTCGACTGTCCCAAAATGAGTTCCCTTAAGGTGATTTTTCAACTTCGGGAAGAGAAAAAAAGTCACAAGGACTCAAGTCAGGCGAATAAGGAGGCTGAGGAGCCACAGGAATGTTCTTACAGGGCCAAAAACTCGTTTATTGAAATTGCTGTGTGACAAGGAGCATTATCGTGGATGCAACACCCACTTGTTCTTCTTGACGTTTGGTCTCACATGAATGACCCTTTTTCGAAGTTTTTCAAGAACCTCTAGGGTAAAAGTGTTGATTGACCGTTTGACCTTGAGGTAGAAACTCTGTGGACGATTCCGTGGATATCGAAAAATGCAATGTATGTTTGCAATGATTTGTTAAAATATATAAACATCTCCAAAGTCCAAATAGAACTTCTGGTTGGGCTGGACGTGTTATTGAGAAAGATACAGTCTTGTTAGAGACATTCTAAAGTTTTCTCACACAGGTAATGACGAAATACGGTTTCTGGTGAAATCTCAAAATAGGAAACTAGTATTAAGAGCAAGTAAAACAAAAAGAAAGAGAACTTCTAAGTAAAGCCCATTAAAGAGTGCCTTCGAGGGCCGGTACTGAAGGGTACCGCCGATCAAAGAGAGAGCGATGAAGGTCCAATGTAGGGCGCCTAGAAGGATGCGCTCTCTGACCTACTGCACCTGTTTCTTACGCCTGTTGGGTGTAGTTGGTGTTACATTCTTCAAGGCCTGCCTAGACCTAAACAGGGAACCAGTTCGCTGGGAATCTTCAGTCCATTTCGTTCTGGCTTAAGTGCGTTCTATTTCTCCTACTGCTCGCAACTGCAGGGATTACTGTTTTCAATCTTTCCCGCTTTGCAAAAATATTTGAGCTGTTATTTTTGAAAGTGGTATAAGTCCAATTTTTAAAAAAAAATGAGTTAATGGTAATTTCAGTAAGATATAGAGACATTCTTTCCTTATTTATAGTCATACATTCAATGGAGTACGATTTTTTTTATAAAGTCAACAAAAGAATTTTGACTATAAAATGTTATCACAAAAATATTCTTTTTGAAAGTGGACTAAGTCCATTTCTAATAATTATAATTAAAACGAGAACTTTCTTATTGCAATTATTTTTGATTATTGCTACTTCAGTGTACGCTGCTCGTTAGCAGATATTATGTTAACTGTAAAAGAAAAATAAGTTTAAAATATCTTTTTTTTGCTTTAAAGGTCTTAACGAAGTAATTTTCATTTTTATATTTTTAATATAACTGAAATTAAAAAAAATAAACTTGGTTATTCGTGTATTTAAATGTCTTCATTTTAATTATTACTTTTTACATAAAAACCCATTTCAGTAAAGCTATAATGTCTATAAAAATATGGACTTAAATTTACTCCTGTTTTTATTTCTTGTAATATGTTATTTTTGAAAGTGGTATAAGTCCATTTGGAGCTAAAGAAATGGTTTATTTTTTTAAGAATTGTAATAATTATTATTTCATAATAAAATTAAAAAGCTGTATAGTGTTGATAACATCACTTGAATAGTTTAAGGTTTACGAATATTTTTAAATTAATTCAAATGCAAAACCTTAAATATCTCCTCGATACTTGTAAAAATGGACTTATACCACTTTCAAAAATAACAGCTCATTTTATAATTTTTTGAATCAATTCTATGATCAAAACTCGTACTAAATTCTTAGTCAAGTCAATTTGAGTATAAAGTGCAATATGAAAGCTATGTCTGCATCAATAAATCGTTCAAATGAAAGAAAAATGCAGACATTTGTTTCTTTCTTTACAACTGGAAGAAAAATAGATTTTTTGCATTTCACAGTTTAACATTCGAGTTACGTTCAGCAACCCTAGGATTAAGGACAAGAGAAATAATTAAAACCAAATAAATATATTAGAGATAAAGCGTTAGTCGATCGATAGAAAAATCGATTGCAAAGCTAAGCGGTATTTTTTTTTAAATAAGATTTTAGTGTGTTAGTATGAGAAGTTTTTGGTAAATTACGTAATTTTAGATGAGATACTCTCAGTCAAAAGCTATGTGTATCAATTAATCACAAAACCGCCAAATATACAATCATGTAATACGATAAACAGAAGAATAACCTTCTAGTACAAAAGCTAGCCTTTCCACGCGCTCAAAGAGGTTTACGGTAAATTCATAACCTTATTTATGGCACAATGGCAACGGTAAGTCACTTTGTGGTAAATAAAATCTAGTGTTGGGCCCGTTGAATAGTGTTTTTTCCCCCGTTTTTACTTAGGCAAGTTACTAACCGTTTCTAATAATAAAACATCTGGTGTTCTAGAAGTTCTAATTTTTACTTTCTCATTCAAAGCATAATGTAAGTGAAGTGTGTCATGCATTCCGCCCTTTAGAGGGAATTATTAGCACCCATAGCTCAGTGCTTAAGGTTAAAGAAGATTTTTGGTAGCTGTTTTTCAAGAAAGACACAAAAAAAAGTGAAAAACCAAAATCTGAGGAGCAGAAACTGAAGTCATTATCATCTGCGAGTAGATCGTACTACTCAATTCCTGAAAGAACAGTTATGCTACTCACAGAATGAAGCTTTTCATCTCAAAAAAAAAAAGATAATTAATTCTAGTCATTAAAGTTTTAATTCTATTGGTTTATAATATTAACATACTATTTAATATTAACTTAAGCAACACTGGAAATAATTTGCGTTAATTGAATGCATTATGCAGCAATATTCAAATATTGTGATTTTTAACACCTTTGATATATTTTCGCAACTAATTAATAGTTACAAAACATTCCATACAGTTTGCAACCTTCAGAATTTATTAGAGAAAACTAAATAAAAGATCAGGATATGGATTTTCTCTTTCCAAGTAGGGTACTAACTTAGCAGTTTTCTTCAAAATCAGAACGAGCTTTTCTCTACGTATAGAGCTTGAAAGAAAAGCGTGAAATCCATATTCAAGAAAATGAAAATCCATTGGAGTAAAGAGGTACTATTGGTTCAGGAATTTTCTTCAGTCTCAACTAAAGCCACACATTTAACTTACCTTTACAGATCACAAGGGATAGAAGAGTTCATTATTGCAAAAAGAAAGATGTTACTTCAGATGAAATCTACTTTCCTCCTTATTCGCAAAATTCCCCTAATCGAATTTCACGAGAAACTGTTGGCAGTGAAAGTGACGATCTAAATTTCTGTTAAAGAAGTTTTCTAAATTCTTTCACTTTCTGTTGAACCACTAAATAAGAGTACCGTGCCGATCGCTTGTGTCTGCCCGCAGATGCCGACGTGGACAAGTGGCCCATGATGTCCAGTCCGACGCCGATCGTCCTGCTAATAGCCTTCTATCTGTACTTCGTGCTCAGTCTGGGGCCGAAACTGATGGTGAAAAGGAAGCCGTTTGACTTGAAGTATGTCATGATCATCTACAATCTGTATCAGGTGGTCTTCTCGGTTTGGCTGTGCTCGCACGTAAGTGATCTTTGACTGACTTGACACTCATCATTCTCGTGTCAATCAATCAGTGTCTCTCACTGATATTGATTTTGTTTTTTTATTATCAGATGTTCGGTTCTGGCAAAGCATTCAGCTATATCTACAATCATGCGTGTATGCCGATGGGCCGCCACGATAATCCACTCATCGACTTGGTAAGTTCATTCACTTTTCATTTATTTCTTTATTTAACCAGTCCGTTTTCAATTCCAATTATTTGAATTTGTCTGATTCCAGTTAAACTCATCATCATGGTGGTATTTTGTATCAAAAGTTATTGAGCTACTGGACACGGTGAGTGAATAGTTTTTAGAACTTCAAGGTCTTATATTTGGGGCCTTTGTGGACCGTTTTTTGACGTGAATACGTCTTTAAATTTGCTATGGAGGCAAACCAAAAAACCTAATGATAACAAAATCGGGGGATTCAGTTTGGCATTATAGTTTCGAATCTATCGTCTACATCCAAAATTAAATTAGACCACTGGATAGCTAAAGGATCAAAGATGATAAGCGAGGACTGTGACGCATCGAGCGCAGTGGAGGGGGAAGCGCCGCCATTTTGAGATCATTTTGCTGCGTATCAAGATTTGCAATTTGTATAACTTTTGACTCGGAGAAGCTACGATGTTCGTTTAAGTTTTAATCGTCAGCTGTCGTCACAATCTATCGATTGTATATAAAACATTAGTGTAAAATAGTGACAGTTAATATAATAAGGTGTTAGAATAAAAAAATATGAAAAATATATAATGTCGGCCTATAATAACAAATTTATTTCCAAATAATGAGCCAAATGAAAAAGTAGAATCAATTATTTCCGACTCTATTATTAATAGAGTCATTAATAATTGCTGCTAATAAAATCGTAACATTTCCCCCCCCCATTGAAGTAGATTTCCTGGCGCTTCAAAGATATTGTTTTTCCTCTTTCTAACTCACAGTAGAATCATTTTATGAATTTCTTTTGACCGATGTCAGAGGGGGAGGTACTTCCTTCAAATATCAATCAAACAATCGATTTGTTTTTTAATTGTAATTTGGGAGAAGTTCTTGTGAGGGGGCGCCCCAGATTGGTTTTCGTCTCACAATTTTTAGCGTTTAATATATTTTTACGTGAAAAACAAAAAACTTTTTCACCAATTAAAAAGAGGGAACAATTTTTTTTAATGGCGTTAACAATTTCCATTGTAAAATAAAAAGATAATTATGAGCCGAAGAAAATAATTGGGTGCCGTCAAAAATTCAACCTTACACCAGAAGTATTAATGTTTTATTGATTGATTTTCTTTCTTTTAAAGGTATTTTTCGTACTTCGCAAGAAACAGAACCAGGTGACCGTGCTGCATGTCTACCATCACGCCTGCATGGTGATCTCCACCTGGGGGTACCTCAAGTACGTCAGAGGTGAGACCTGACCTCAAAAAGATTTCGCCACACACTCTCCAGGCAACATGGTTTACTGATTTCCATCTGTTCTGCGTTATTTACAGGAGAACAAGCCATTCTGCCAGGGTTTCTGAACTGTTTCGTTCATGTTGTCATGTACTCCTACTATCTGCTAGCAGCTCTTGGTCCTGGAGTGCAGAAATATCTTTGGTGGAAGAAGTATCTCACCAAACTACAGTTGGTAGGTGGTGCTATTTCTTCTAAGAGTTCCTACTTTGTTTCCTTTCTGCCAGAACACTCAAAATAACTTGGGGATAAGATTTCATTGTGGACCCTCGATCGGACGGTAATAACTGCTTTAAAACTAATTTGGCGGAAATTCGATTGCATATAGGACTGAAGCGTAACTACTGTCTTGAAACCTTTGTGTGGACTTAAGGACTAGAACTGTGGAGTTTAGCCAAACCTACAAACATACGGACTTAACTCAACTCAACTGTGGCACTACGCCCCGTGTAGGACCTTGGCCTCCGCCAGTACCTGACCCCAAGCCCCTCTATCCAAAGCCTTCCTTCTCCACATTCAGCTCCCGGAGATCCTCTTCCACATCACACATCCAACGCAGCCTAGGTCTCCCTCTCGGTCTACTGCCTCCAGGGTGACCCTCCAGCGCTCTTCGTCGTGCTCTCTCACTCTACAGATATTCCAATCGAAACCACTCCGACAGATAGCTGACTCTCCTTCTGTACTCTTCACCATGACCTCAACATCCCATTCGTACGTACACCAACTTGCCAAGACGAAATTCCAATAGTTTCATACTGCTCTAATCCTCTCGTACTGTCTGTCGCTTCTACTGTTATTCCTAACTATTTCCTCAAAAAGAGCCGATTTGCTCAGTAATTAGTGTTCATTGGACTTCGCACATGGAGATTCCAGGTTTGAATCCAACTGTCGATCTTTACAATTTTTTCTTTCCTAAAAACTTCTTACAGTACACTGTCCGCTGATGGCCAGTGTTGCCTGTAACGAGAGAATATTGTCTGGAAACCCGGCAGTACACAGAAAAAAGCTCAGAACACCAATGATCTCAGCTGTTGACGCGCCTTAAGAAATGGAGTCCTCAACCTCAAAGTGTGGTAACACTGGAATACCCGCAGATTCGTCTATATCCCTGAAGAAGTGGCAAGTCCATTTCCTCTAAGAATTCAGTACGTTACAAAAAAAATTAAAGTTAGAAGGCAAATTAAAGAGAATTTGGGTATGTACTACGTGTGAGGGTCAGAAAAAATGTATTTTTAGCTTAAGTGTTTTTTTTTTTAAAGAATTCGGAAACAGGAAACCTTAACTTGCCTAGTTCAATGCCTTTTCCTGTACAATTACTCACAAACAAATATCTAGTTTTCAGCGCCATAATTTTCAACTATTTCCAAGAAGTAAATAATCTCGCAATACACAATTGCGCCGAACATTGATTTTTTTTTTATAAAACTTGACATTAGTGATACATGTTGGGTACAAGGTTATGGGAAATAGATTCCATTAATTCCCAGTGGTACCAATCTTCCAAAACAATCTACTTTTTCCCAATAGGTACGTACATCTGGATTATAAAAGAAGTTCACACAAACACACAGTAACCTATAATAAAATGACAAAGCTAGCTATATAATTGTATAATTGAACAAAATACGTTACAACTTTTCTTTTTTTTTCTGGTAATCTACTCGTATTATTTCACTTACAATGCGATTCATTCATGAAAATTGCTAATCATTATCTAGTATAAATGCAACTTCTAAGTTTATTGTTTGCTGCGGACTGACTAAACACACGGAGAAAAATAATACATGCAAACTAGTTATTTAAAGAGAATTAAGGTCTCACAAAACTTTGGTATAATCCATTTGGTAATAAAAACAAAAAACTTTCGACGTAGTTAAAGTTCATTTCTTGTTTTAAGAAATTAAAAACATTATATCTCGTCAAATAAAAAGTATTTGACTACCTAATTATTTAATTTATTTTCTGCATATTTGTGATCAGCTGTTTAAATTGTAAATTGAGAGATTCTGCCATATTTACGTCACTCAAAGAATTTCTAGCAAAATTTTAATTAAAAAAAAACATTCTTGTCCACTTACCTGCACATAAAAATATTCGTACCAGTATTAAGAAATTCAAATAGCGAGAAATCGATCCAGAACAAAATAGCGCCCAACGTAACCTTGCAATGAGGTTATTTGATTCCTTAGTATATGTAAATATTTACGAAAACTAAAATCGAATACAAATTCATATATCCCCAGTTTTCAAAATAAACTACTTTTTGATCTACAACTCACGTTTGAAACAGATTCTAAGCAAAGGATGTTAAGGGTACTTCTTGGTGAGAAGGTTATGTAGTCCAGGTTTGCAGTGAGTCCACGATACGTATTTTTTTTTTGATGGGAATTTTCCATTTTTAAAAAATATTTTTTCCAAAATTAGTTCTAAAGTTTTTATTTTAAAATTCAAGCTAAATAAAACTACAAATACAATACAAAATACAAATTAGACATAACATACTATAAAATTTAAATTCCAAACTTGTATTTGAATAACTTTTTGAGAAAAATCTTGTAGAGGGCGCTTCCCTACCAGTGTTGTAATTTGAGTATTTCGTGAATACTTTTTGGTATTACCTTGTGTGCCTCATACTCTAAATACTTCTATTCCAACTGCCAACGCCACTCACTGATTCTTCATTTCCAGGGACAGTTTATCATCATACTGATGTATCTATCAAGCATGATCATTATGGATTGCAAAGTACCTCGTGGTCTCACCCTTTACATGTCCATGAATACGCTTATCTTTCTCATACTGTTTCTCAACTTCTACAACAAGTCTTATCTAAGGGCGGCCAAGACCTCAGTCAATGCTGCCAACAATGGCAGCCTGCAGCAGTCTACAACGGTGCTCGACAAACAACAATTAACCAAAAATCTGTGATATGTACATATATACACTTCTTTTTTTTTTTTTTTTTTTAAATATCTGAATTTAAAAGATATGAGGCATGTCAGTTGTATGGCACGCTTTCATTTACTGCAACAGGTTTCTTTATCCTGTGTCATAATACTTTTTACAATTGTTAATAATAAAAGAAAAGAAGCAAAAGATAATTTTTTGTTATTTTTAGCAAAATTAGTAAAATGTAAAGTAGAGAAAAAAACAAAAAACACAAAAAAAAATACATCGATAAATATATTCGAACCAGTAGGAAGGTTATACTTGAACCTAACACTAGGATGTGCTCAAGTGTTAAACTGTTCTTGTACCGTGTCTTCAGACGAGTTACAAAAAAAAAAGCTGAGCTTGCCGAAAAAGGGATGTCAACCCTTCCTGCACGACTAATTCAGTCTAATCATCCATAAAAAAAAAAGTAAAGCAAAAAATTGAAATTAAATTCGTAATCCACAAAATTTTTGACGCACTTTAAAAAAAGAAATTAAAAAGTTCTCTTTAATGGCTACTAATATTCGCTGAAATTTAATGATGTAACCCAAATTAGGTGATCCGTACTTAAATGAAATAGTTTGCATTCACATTTTAAACCAAATCGCTGACAAGCAAGATCAAAACATTCAGGGTGGGCCACTTTTACGTGTGCAATCAATTAAGTATTTGAACTTATTTAATTACGAAAAGATTTTTAAGCATTTCTAAATTTACTTATATGTAAAATTTATAGCATTTTAACAAATTGATTGATGATTTCTAATTGTGGCTATTTCGCTTGGTAAATGTAACAGTGTGGCCAACATTATTCACTTGCTAAGCACTTCCATTACATGTCATCATCTGTACACAAATTTCTTAATTATTAACTATATTTTTTAAATTGTTATGCGTAAGTTATGGTTTTAATTATTGCTCGTTTAGGAAAATTGATTTCTTTTTCTTTTAACTTAAGTGCGTCAAAAAAATTCATTACTTGGAAACCAAACAAAATGTTCCCCTCTCTTACCAAAAGTATGAGAGAAATTAAAATCAAAAGCAGTAATCTATTATTTTTTAGGTCTATTAAATATATATTATAAGGTCAGTGTGACTTCAATTTTCTTACCTTATTTCTTGTAAGGTTTTTTTTTATTTATTTCTTGTTATTATAACTAAATGGAAACTGTTTATTTTATGTTGTAAGGTTTTGTGTTAAACCTTTGGAATACGTTAAATGAAAAGAGAGTGATTAGATCGTCAATTGTAGTGAAATAAAGAAATAAAAGCATTTGAATATTTCTTTTACTAACCTCAAGTATGGTAATTAGTGAGTATAATGCAATAAACGATATTGGAGACGCTATAAATTACTGTAGAAGAACTGTACAGACAAATACTCTAAAAATGAATAGCGTGTCTTTCTGTATTCAATTTGTATGAAAAAAAAGAGCTATATGTTTAGTTTAAATTAGATTAGTGCGCCACTCACGTCGTGGACATCGCGGGCTCGAATCCTGGCCAACGCTTATCAATTATTTCCCTTACTGGGGAGCCACATAAGTATATCACTGCCTGGTGATAGACGCGTTGCGTACAACAATAGAATTCCTCCATAGTTTAAAAACAAAAGTGCACAATCCAGGGTACAAAATCAAGATTTTTCAAGATCAGAATAAAAATTTATTCTAAAAAAAAGTGTTAAAAAAACAGCTAAATAATGCAATGCAACCATTTTTATTCATGAAAAATATCGACTCAATGATATAAAATCCAGATAGATTAGCATTTTAACAAGTCATGGAAACTAAACAAAAAGTAAGTTTTCTGCTATTAAATTCAATCTTAACAGTGAACCTGCTAACATTATAACAGAATTAAGAAATCATTTTCATTCTGTCTAGCGGCAAAAGCTTGAAGTAATTATTTCTATTAGTTTTAACGACCACCGCTAGATAGCACTAACGCTCTATTTCTTAAAAAAATTAATACAGTTCACTTATTCCGACAGATAGCTGACGCTACTTATTTTACTTTTTTAAAACTAATTTATTTTCGATATAAAGCTTTTATTTAGAACTATAAAATTGGTGTTAGGATAGCGCTTCATAAAGTTTGGTAAAATAAAACTAAATGAACGTTAATCAGCTGATATAACAGCAAAAGATGAAGTCTCCCTTCACTTTACTTTCGTTCTATTTTACTGCTTTTTTAAACAATTTTTTCGTAATGAATTGATTCACATAATTCATTCTCTCCTGAAATAAGGGGCGTAAGACTTATTTCTCAATAAGTTATTACGACTCTTGATGATCTTTGGGCCTTGCTACGTCAGCTTAATCCAGTCCACGCAGGCACAAATCTTTCTCTACATCGTCCAACCTAAGCCGAAGGTGTCCTCATATTCTCGAATCTGTTTGCTTTTCACATAAAAGTATTCTGGGAAGCCAACTCCAAGGCATCCTCTCTACAATATACTAAAAACAAAGCGATCTTCCAGCTTTCACTAAGTGCTCGGATTCCATTTAATATTTCTAATAATCCAACGTCTTGATCTCTTGTTTATGATTATTAAATATCCCCCAAAAATGATACTGATAAAAGCTAAAAGTCCAACAATTTTGAGAAATATGAAATTTTCGTTTTATCACTTTTGGATTCTAAGATTCTAAAACTCTTCGCTGATATTTTCATCATATTTAGGAGTTCCTTTCAATTATCTAGACAACTTTAAATTGTTAATTATTACTTGTCGAACGGCAATCATATTAGGTTCAAACTAGACTGGGAGAACTAGGACTTTGAATTTTAGTTCTTTTTTTAATACGTGCTTAAGTTGGCGGTAAATATTTTATCTAAATACTTCAGTGTATGAACTTCTACTGCAAGACAGTTTTTAGTATAGAAATGCAAAGGGATGCGAATAATTGTCAAGATCAAATGCAGCTTCAGAGTAACGAAGTAAAACAACAAAGACTTCCGATATCCTGTAGTATGTTCGACGGAAATGTGGACCGTTTTTACCAAAATTAAGAGCATTAGAGATGGATTTATTAGTGGAGTTCTCTGAGAAAGACTAGGATGGACAAGAGTGAGAAATGAAAGGAAAAGGAGAAATGATGGAAATAAGAGAATTTAGTGGAGAAGAAATTGAGTTGATACGGTCTACATAAGAAGAATGGAACTCGATTGACTGGGTGGCCAAATAAGATTAACGAATCGCCCCCAATCAGGAAGAAGTGGAAAGAATAACGAAGACCACACGGCAGACGATCTAGTCGCGCGGTTTTGGCAGACGGAAGAGAATTGGAGGAAAGGAAGTGTGGACTACACAGGAACCCCTTTAAAAGGAGAAGGAGAATGAGGTAAGCACAATTTTTTGTTTTTAACAACTTGTTCTATTTTTTAAACAGAAACAATTTAAATCAATTTCCAACTATGAGATATAGATGGCTGTACCTGTCCTCTTTAAATGTTTTTTGGCTTTTTCTTTTAAATAATAATAAAGAATAAATAGACGCACACCTTGTTCTTAGATTGTTCCTATTTACAATCCCCTCTAATCATGATAATGTCGGATTACTCCAGGCAGTCGCACCTAATTTAGATAGATATACAAAAAATAGTATCCCCTTTTTTCCATGTGTTTAAATAATAATTATAAAATGAAAAAAATATATGGTTATGTACAAAATTAAAAAACAAAAAAAAAATCTACACATAAATTAAAACAGTGTACATAATATTTTTTATATAATCGGGGGCGAAAACAGTGAAGACAGGAAAAAACAAATTATTTAGTTACCTATACAAATCTACTTTAATCGGGGGGTTTCCGGTAAATGAACTGGTGCTTGGCATCAATCCACTCGTACAGCTCGGCCGGTGGAATTCGATTCGAGAGCTTTTCTTTTTTTTAAATAAAAACTAAATTGTTATTAATTGTAACCCCCCTTTTTCCTTTGATAAAATTTAAGAAAACAGATACTACATGAACCTGTTTTTTTTAACCAAAATTGATGGCTTTTCCACAATAGGCTGCTAAAGTAGCCTCTCTCACCGCTTCTGAGCAAGTCTGTGAACAGAAAAAGTACTTTCTTGTTTGTTTGTCACTTTCATAACTTTTAGAGAAACATTTTACACTTTTTCGTAAAAATGCATTAAAAAAAACAAAAAACTCGGTAAAATACAAACTAATATACTCACAGGATGTGCGTGACACGTTCTAGCAATGTCCTCGGCGGAAGCACCATACTCCAAACCAAGTACTGCTTCAGCAATCAACTCTCCAGCCGACTAAAAATTCAAATAAACAACTTCGACATATCGATAGATCAAATTATAAATACAAATATCGCTGAAAGTTTAGAGAATTCTGTTTGAAAATTTGTAACCAGTTAAGCGTGTTTGACGTGCTTTACTCGTTGTGAAAAATATAAAATTGCCATTCATTAATCTTATTTGGCCACCCAGTCAATCGAGTTCCATTCTTCTTACGTAGACCGTATCAACTAAATTTCTTCTCCACTAAATTCTCTCATTTCTCTTAACCTTTCATTTCTCATCCTTATCCATCCTTGTCTTTCTCAGAGAACTTCAGAAATAAATCCATCTTTTAATGTTCTTAATTTTGCCGAAACGGTCCACATTTCCGTCGAACATACTACAGGATATCCGGAAGTCTTTGTTGTTATAATTTCAAATAGTATACTATAAAAACTCGGAAATTTTATTAAAAATACAATAAGAATATTATTTGGTGGGATGTTTCCTTTATCTTACCAATAGAACGGAGGTTGGAGTCAGCCAAATGACCAAGTGGTTGGTACATGTTTGGTCTCCGCATTAGAGATTGGGAATTACCTCACACAAATAGAAGCTTTCAACCCTTGTGCAATGCCTACTTTTTACCTTAATATAGAGATTCAGACCTCAGTACGAGCATGATTTCATTTTGCACAGAATTCAAAGCTCTGATTCTTCCTTGTAAAAGCTTTTGGCGTCCCGTAGTTAACTAGAGGCAATGCATACGTGAAGCGGTGCAAGTTCTTGAATGAGCACAGAAGGCTCTGGTAATCTCAAGCCCCAGAGATTGCAAAAAAAAAGTGCTTGCAGTGACTTATTACGACGTTGTAAACGTTTGGCTTTTTTGCCCTCCTGCGTTCGACGTGTATACACTCGTCATTGTCTGATTTTAATTCCGCACACTGTGGCGGGGTTTTTTAAAAACTAAATTCCACGCTTAACTGGAATTAATAGAATAAATATAATATAAATATAGTAAATGGTTACACTTACCGGACCAATGATGTGAACACCAAGTATAGCGTCTGTATGTTTGTCAGCTAAAACTTTTACAAATCCATCGGTATCATTGTTGGTTTTGGCACGTGAATTAGCCGCAAATGGGAATTTACCCACTTTATAAGCAATATTCTGTAAATAAGGGCAAAAAAAATGTAAGGGTAATATCGAGCAAGTTAATCATTAAAAACCCTAGATAATAATTTGATCATCTGAGCCAGGGATGGCGAACCTTTTTGAGACGTGAGTCAAATTTTGTTCATTTTTTTTTTTAGCACTAACTCTTGGGTCACTAATGCCCATTTGCACAAGAGTTAAGTTTAAAAAATTTAAACTGAATATTTTCAAAACTAAACATCTTTAAAATTCAGTTGGCTTAACGGGGTAAAACGGGACGAAACAAGTGCTATGGAAGTCTCTTTTTTTACAAACATAACCTGAACAAAACCTTACAAAAGTGTGTTTTATTTGAAGAAAAATCTAGATATGGTTATTTGCTTTGGATTGTCGATTTTTTTGAACAAACAAAATATGAGTAAAATTATACATTTTATTTGATATTTTGTAAATTCTTTTGCTCTATTTCAAATACTACAAAAGCATTTGTCGTCATTTGCGTTTTAGAACTGTAATGATCAAACTAAAGGTTATAGATAGCATCTAAATTGCTTTTGTGTCAATGCGTGATTGAAAAAAAATACAGATATAATATAAATTATCCACACAATTAGAAAATCTAAATCAACCCGCGTAAAGAAACAAATGTGGATCAGTGAAAAAGCTTTCGCGGGTCATAGGGTTCGCCATCACTGAACTGAGCATTAATATTTAATACACAATGTTTTCTAGACTTAATCAGTGACATTTCTATTTGATTTTATAGCAATGCCGTAAAAGGGTTCCAGGTTCCAGGCTAACATCTCAAGCCTCTTCCAGGACCAAGAAAATAGCGCCTCATTGTCCCTACATTCCGAACTATACAGTTAAAGAGAGTATAGGGGTTTAAGTGTGTAGGACAGACTTTTGGAACACAAGGAACCTTTTTGAGAATGCTTTAAATTCTTGCGAAACAATTACACCATCACTTGGAGAAAATATGTACAATAAAAACGCCGAAGACTTACATCTCTCTTGAGATCTTCCTCAGAACGGCCGACCCAGGCGACCTCAGGATGTGTGTAGATGACTGACGGTACACAGTTATAATCGATATGAACAGGTCCGCCTAGTATTCCTTCCACGCAGACAATGCCTTCATCTTCAGCCTTGTGCGCTAACATTGGTCCATGGATACAGTCTCCAATGGCGTAGATACTGCAAAAAAAAAGTTTTCTTCACTTTCTACTCATTACCTTTAAAGATCATACAAGGTGAGCAAACCTGAACTGAAATGAAAATAACTCCTTGATAAGGATTTTGAAGAATTAATCTCGCAGAACTTGTTTACAAGTCCACTTTCATGCAAATTACATTTCCAAAGAAAAGCGATTCCTTTACAAAATTACTCACTTTGGAATAACAGTTTGGAATTTGTTATTAACGGGAATTCTTCCTTTTTCATCTCGCTCGATCCCTATTTCCTCCAGTCCGAGATTGACCGTGTATGGTCTTCTTCCGACACATACCAGAAGTACGTCGGCTTCTAACTGCAAGTGAAAATTGTATTATTATTCAAAGATTTAAAACAAACATCAAATTAAACAAAGCGAACCAATTGCTCATATATGTATTTATTGATGATAATAATTACCTTTTCTTTTTTTGAAGCATCTTTTGCGTTTTCCACGTCTATTACAATGCCAGACGATGTTTTCTGGGCACCCGTCACTTTAGTTCCTAATTTAAATTGCATTCCTAAAACGATGTAAAGAATAAAATAAACTGAGTAATTTAAAGTGCTCCATAATGTACAAAACATCAGCGATCAGAGAGAGAGATTGGAAACCAAGATCAAAGAAAATTACCATGTAATCAAGAAAATAAAACTTATCCCAGTTTTATTGCTGAACGATTTCCAGTTCGTGAGAACTTTGTAATGACCTAATTATAGGCTAACCCACGTTTTTCCAGCCCTAATTTTCCACTGTGACGATTCGTGTATGACGATGGTGGTTAGCTTGTCCTTAGGAGCTCAACTCAACTGGGACAATGTTGGTAGCAAAGTTGTAATTTTTTTTGTTAGTGGTGTAAACTTGAGTTAACCGCGATATCTTAGAAATTATACATCGCATAAGGTGATATGAAATACCATTAGAAGCGATGGATAATTAAAGATAGATCACTTCAATTAATGCAAGGCGCTACCATATTCTAATTATGGTCTAATATCAATTTGACATTGAACATTTTTTTTATATATATTTAACTTTATAATCTAAATCTGGTTCTCTTACAACTTGTTAATTGCACAAAAAATCCTCTTGTAAAGAAAGTTGAGGTGTTGTTTAAGTATTGCAACAGCCAATCTTACACTAGACATTAAAGATCAACTACTTACCCTGCTTTGTCAGAACTCTCTGAAAGGTTTTCGCCACCTCGCTATCAATGCCAACACCTCCAATTGAAGTTAAGAATTCCACAGCAGTAACTTTAGTACCTAGACGGCCCCACACTGAACCCTAGGCATATTTAGAGATTTTTTTTCTTTTTTTTATTTAATTCATTTATTTTGACAAAAAAAAAAAATAATAATAGAAGAGTAGATGGACATTTCTTATGTAGCTATCTTCTACATACAGTTCATTGCCACTTTCACCTTCAAGAAAAAAGGTCTTTTTGACATAGAAGGCCGACTTACCAGCTCAAGTCCGATAACACCAGCTCCGATGACAACCAATTTTTCAGGAATCTTGCTCAGCTTCAGAGCACCAGTTGATGAAACTATTGTCTCCTCATCTATCTGGAATAACAGAGAGTGAGTGAGTGTGAAGACATAAACAGAACCTCCTATCAATGTTTTAGCTGATACTTTTTCTTTGGTATTTATTACTAATCGTAGTACGCACGTTTATTATATACACCTGACAGGTTTCGGATGTTCATGCATACTCAGAGGTAGACTGAGTCAGTAGTATTACACAAAAAACCATAAGTGATGACGCTATACTAAACTGACTAATCTATTGCTGATGATGGATGAAGAACAAAACCGGTCAGAGATACCAATACGCATGCGTGCAACAAAGGGTAAAAACAAATACCATATATTATCCAGCACTGGCAAACCTAACCACACTTTTATATTCTTTCTTAAAACTCGCCAGTTTTTATAAAATAGTAACTAAAAATGAATTTATACTTTAAAGGAAAACTGAGAATTGTTCTTAAACAAATTTTTGCTAAACAAATAATATTGAATTAATAGTTATTAAAAGCTTTTAAGAATATTTAAGAAGTTTAATGGAAACACGAAGAAGGCACTAATTTCGAGTATACCTTAGAAAGGTGATAAAATGTTCGGTACGGAGATACCTTCTTTAAATGTGACTGATAGGCCCGCTCGGTCAGTTTCAGTGCAGAGGGAAATCTTCCAAGAAGTGCTTCTGTCTAAACTTCCGGAAAAACTTTACCTACTTACGTAGTAGATCTAAATTATGAGAAAGTCCCGTTTCCGGTAAATTCTCAAAAAGAAAAACGAAGTGAAAGTCCCTTTGTTAGAGCGATACTATCGACAGAAGGGCTTTAGCCTCCGAAAACTTCCCTTTCTCGTCCTTTGCCAATGATCTCCATGGCAAGTCCTACAACAATCACAATGATTTGTCTTCAGATTTTCGTCGGTAAATTTTTCCAAACCTTTCATCAACAAACCGTTGCTACACCGTCGTCAACAATTAATTAAAAAATATGTAACTGATTCATTCTGAGTCCACTCCTACCCCACTTCTGAGTAGTGAAACAGTATTGCATTAACCTAACTTATAAATCTGAATTTTGGTAACGTAGCTTTTTAAAGAAATCAAAAATAATAATAATAATAATAAATACAAAATTAAATACTTACTTGAATCCCTGGAAATGGTGTAACTTCAGAGCCAGTGGCAATCATAATATTTTTGGTTTTAACTTTTTGTGAACTGCCGTCCGGTTTTAGTGCGGTTACTTCGTTTTTGCCAGTAATCTTGCCGTGTCCTTTAACCAGTTGTACCTGCGTTGTGGAGTAAAACAGGTTCAATAGGGTGATAAAAGGAAAGAAAAAAAACTGTCAAAAGCGGGCTGAATGTCAAAATTAGCAGCATTTGATGATCAATCTTAAAAACGATCAGTTTTAACACTGGCAGAAATTGAATAAACATAGATAAATATATTTATTTTATTCTTTTCTTTAAATTTACCTTGTTCGACTTGAAGAGATGTACAATACCGCCTGTCAAAGCTTTCACAGCGTTTGACTTAGCTTCCATGAACTTCTCCAGATTAAGGGTAACACTAGGTACTAAGACGTAAATAATTTATTAAATACTTTTAAAATAAATAATTAATAATTTGTAAAAGATTAAGAAATTCATTTACCTTCGATCCCTCTGTTTTTGAAGTCATGTTTTGCCATGTGGTAATAATGTGAATTATTTAACAACGCCTTGGATGGAATGCAGCCCACGTTTAAACATGTACCTCCTAATGTCTCCTCTTTCTCCACACATACCGTCTAGAAGGCGACAAAATACGACATTAGAGCTATTTGAAATAGAATCTTAAGGATAATATTAAAGCGATGTCTGTTTCACCAGTATTGGACAAGCTACAACCATTTAAAAAAATGATATACACCTCATTAGGATTGGGTGATCAGCAAACTTGAAGTCAATACCATAAATCACGTAAAACTAGGCGGAAGTAGTTACCAATTTAACTCCTGAGACGCTGGAATTGTCTAATACTATAATCTCCCAACATAACTACCCTAGACGGGTCTTTTTTTGTCTATACCAATAGAAAGATAATTTCTACAATTAGGCTGCCAATACAGTGTTGTTAGCGAACAGACTCCTGCTATTCAGTGAAGTTGTCCAAGAGCAAGCAGGTCGCTCGCCCCATTCATTCATTCGAGTTCATTTTTTTATTATTACATATTCATTTTTTATTGATTTCTAATTGTATATTATAACCACAACTGTCTCTTAACCTTTGCCTATCTTTTGAGTGATTACTGAACTTCGCCAAGCACTTTTCAGTTATTGGCGAGAGAGTTGAACTCCAGAAATATTGGGCTCCACATTCTGGATGCTTTCTTCATCTCTATTCTTCTCTCCTTATTTTCTATTTTGCTCTCCCTTACTTCGCCAAACCCGCCCTTTCACTTAACTCCTCCAGACCAACTCCTAGACTCCAGAATATGCTTTTGCAACAACACCGAACTGGCCGTCAGATACTGTTGCCTCTTTTTTTTCCCCCGACTTATTGAGGTCGAAAATTACTCAAAAAGGACATACCTTCAATCCTAATTGGGCGGCTTTAATCGCGGCCACATAACCACCAGGTCCTGATCCGATGACCACTAAATCCGCTTCTGCATCTGCCGAATAATATCTCTGTTGCAATGCCACAGACGTCGGACATGTCTTGCAATGTGAAATGCTCGGTGACGACTGTAAGAGAAAAAGAATTTTACAGAGACCATTTGTAAAAATCCACTTTTACAAATGGATTTATGTAATTATGGATTTATGTATTATATTCATGGAATCTAAAGGAGTCTATTTCCTGTCAAAATACTGAAAAATTGTACGCTTACAAGGGATAAGGTCATTAAACAAATATTTTAAAAATAATATTCATTTGGAGTCTCTTTGTCACAAGTTGAGAATTGTTCTCGATAAATTACAATCTCGCTAGACAATTACAAACTAAATTACATAATTATTAATAACATTAATTATGGGCATTATTTTAAATATTCAACTCTCATATCACAATAATAATAAAAAAAATCAATCAAGGCCAACTACTATTCACCATTGTGTAAAAGTATTCGGTTATAAAAAATTAATTAAGAAGAAAAAATTTAGAAAGTATAGATAAAATTAATTAATATGAACTGTAAATGCTACCAGTATTGCCTCTATCTTCCTTTATTTTAGTTTATCCTCATAGAATAGTTTCAAAATTCTCTTAGAAATAAGTATTTAAGAAGAAATAAGCAAAAAAGTTGTATTTATTGATGACCGCACCTCGATATTCCCAAAAAATCATTTTTTAGGAATATTAACTTAAGTAATAACTGAAAAGAAGACTGTCCAGTTTCAGTTTGTATTAGTTCAAAATGAAATTAACACACATCCATCCTCTTACAGAAAACAAATATTTAAACGTAAATCTAGATTGTTTAATATAATTTTAAGCATTTACAAACAGAAAAACACATTTAGTATGTTAATCATCCTTGAAAATACTAACATAATTACAATATTTATGTACATGCGTTAAATAATTTTTCTCTACCCCAAGCAATAAATCTACGTTAAATGTATTTTATGCAAATTTGACTAATTGACTGGACAATTTAACAGCTGAGTGCCATATATTTTGTTTAAAGATAAGTGACGTAGCCTTAATCAGTGCTTATAAGCACGATTTAAATCGCAATAACCAGAAAGATAAAATATATTGAAATAAAATAAATTAACAAAACTATACCCTTATGTTACGGTTTCTAATTGAAATCTCATAAAAATAAATAATTCTTATCACCAACACTTGAAAAATTATATTCAGCGAATAAAATAATTTTTTTAAATTAAATTTAAGAGAAGCTATTGAAGAATACTGTTGGTAATTTTTAACACATTAATTCATCAATATGAAATATTAAATTGAACACAAACGATAAGGTTATGTAACCTTCCTTTTTAAAAAAATATATGAAATTTTGAAAGAAGCACTTGAAAAATAATCAAAATAGGGAAGGTCTGGTTTTTCTTTAGTCTGGTTTTTGTATATAAATCTTAATTTTGTGGCATAGGGGAAAAATAAAAGGTATTTTAAGTAAACTGAATTCACTTTTTCTTGATTTTCTATTTAAAAGCAGTCAAAATAGTTTGCACTTTTGAATAAAATAAACTTCTAAAAACACATACCTTTAGTGCCGTCGAGAGTCTAGTTAATAGTTTTCCATGCATTTCCCGTACAATTAACCTTCTATTTTAACTAGGATCACAGTAAAAAAAAGAACCTTACACACACCTCTCTTAAATGCACTGCTGTCTAAATTATCTTCCCTAGTCAGCTGCAGGTTATTCACAGAATATGAACAGCGCTGTGTAGTTGTAGTTGTACAAGCACTCTGGTGCAAGTATTTAGAATTACGCTAGCTATGCACAATAGAATGATATAAATTTAAAAAAAACTAAGATGAACATTCATTCTTCTTTCTATTACTGTTTTCTTAAATCCAGTCATGATATGTTTACCCATCAAAAGTGTATAGTGTTAGAATTGCAATTACCAGTTTTTGACTAACTACAACAACCCAACGATTTTGAAGTTCCAAAAGACTCAGAAACCAATTCTAAAAAATTTTACTTTTTTTTCATAACATTTTTCATCAAACGACTAATATTAATTCGTCAAAACAGAAAATCATGTGAAAACTGGTACAAGTTTTATGCATTAATTAAATTGAATGAAAAAAGAAATAATTTCAACATTTTTAGACGATAACTTTTCGCGTTTCTTTAGGCATAGTTAAAAAAATTCAAGAAATTTATGATAAAAAAATCGTTGTTCTTCAGACTTATTATATGTGTTTTTTAAACTGCTATAGGATAAAGGTATATCTCACTGTTTACTTTTTCATGTTTAAGATGTTCTCACATTTCGATTTCTCATTATGTAAATTTATTTCATTATAACTGCTCTTACGTCAAAATATTTTACTTATCTCATCCATTGATAAATTTCAATAAACCTGGGGTATTTAAATACTTTTTCAAATAGTCACATTTAATTATTTTCATTATAACTGCTCTTACGTCAAAATATTTTACTTATCTCATCCATTGATAAATTTCAATAAACCTAGGGTATTTAAATAATTTTGAAATAGTCACATTTAATTATTTTCATTATAACTGCTCTTACGTCAAAATATTTTACTTATCTCATCCATTGATAAATTTCAATAAACCTGGGGTATTTAAATACTTTTTCAAATAGTCACATATAGGTTGAGGCCACTCCAAGGGCAATAGTTTCAAAGTTGTTGCATTAACAGTTCAACAACTTGGCAGATTAGGCCAAGGTGTTTTATTAGTTTAGTTGAAAAGTAGTTCTTCTCCAATGACTGGACGATATTGGCCATTATATTTAAAATAAAAGGATTCTAACAATCTGAATAGTAATTAAGCACAATGAATACCATTTTGACAAGAACTCTTTGGAGTATGTAGATCAGTTGTAAATAACCTGCCATATATAACCATTTTTTGGGGCCCTATATTGTTGTCATACGTATGTACGAGGTGTGTTCAAAAAGTAACGGGAATTTTTAAATTTCGCGGGTTTGGAGAGTCTGATTGTAAATTTTTTTTTTTTATTATGTTGGTACACATGCCCCTGAAGTACGATAAAATTTTCAGTAATATTCATTGTTTACTTCTCAAGTGGCAGCCGTTAAGGTTAGACGTGTTTTTCGAGCTTGGCGATTTTTGTTTGTTAAAAAAAATGGATCAAAGAATTTGTATTAAATTTTGCGTAAAAAATGAAATAAAGTGTGTGGAATGTTAATAAAGGCATATGGTGAGTCTGCTATGAGTAAAACAAGGATTTACGAGTGGTATAAGCGTTTCCAAGATGGCCGCGAAAACGTTGAAGATGACGAACGACCTGGACGTCCAAGCACATCAACAACCGATGAAAACGTGAAAAAAGTGAAAGAAATGGTTATGAACGATCGCCGAATCACAATCAGAGAAGTCGCTGATGATGTTGCCATATCAATTGGCTCATGCCATGAAATTTTTTTTGGGTATGAAACGTGTGGCAGCAAAATTTGTTCCAAAATTGTTGAATTTCGAACAAAAACAGCGGAGAATGGAAGTTGTTCAAGAGTCACTCAATGAAGTCGACAACGATGCGGATCTACTGAAACGTGTTATAACAGGTGACGAAACATGGGTTTACGGATATGATGTCGAAACTAAGGCTCAATCGTCCCAGTGG
Source organism: Rhodnius prolixus (assembly GCF_049639745.1). Classification (NCBI taxonomy): domain Eukaryota; kingdom Metazoa; phylum Arthropoda; class Insecta; order Hemiptera; family Reduviidae; genus Rhodnius; species Rhodnius prolixus. The sequence goes on along the minus strand of NW_027411592.1, from coordinate 2,307,872 downwards.
AGGCATTCTGGATCGCCAAGACCTAAAAAGGCTCGACAAGTGCGGTCGAATGTGAAGGTTATGCTCACTGTGTTCTTCGATTTTAATGGCATAGTGCATCATGAATTCTTGCCACAAGGTCAAACAATCAATAAGGAGTACTACCTACAAGTTCAACGCCGTTTGCGTGAAGCAATCCGAAAAAAACGCCCGGATTTGTGGCAAAACAATTCATGGATTTTGCACCACGATAATGCACCTGCTCACACTTCATTGCTTGTTCGTGAATTTTTGGCCAAAAACAAAACTTTAACGATGCCCCAGCCTCCATATTCGCCAGACATGGCTCCATGTGACTTTTTTCTATTTCCAAACATAAAGAGAACATTAAAAGGCCGTCGTTTTACAAGCATAGATGACATTAAAAGCGAATCGCTGAAAGAGCTGAAAGCTATCACAAAGATCGAGTTTCAGAAGTGTTTCGAGGATTGGAAAAAGCGCTGGCACAAGTGTATTGTATGCGAAGGGGACTACTTTGAAGGCGACAATATTAATGTAGATGAATAAATAAATATTTTTTTCAAAAAACGAAAATTCCCGTTACTTTTTGAACACACCTCGTACATATGTATATTAAAGTACCAAATATAGGTAAACAATATTATTACTTTATTTCCATCTTCCTAGTGCAAGTTAGTACCTTGAACAATTTCTGAACTCAAGATTTTACCAGGAATCGTGTGTTTTGAGGCTAATTTGAGATAACTTGAAAAAGAATTTTCTATCCAAAACTGAAATATTAAAGAAAAAAAAAGTCGAAGAAAGCTGAAATTTCGATCTTTTTTCGGATGGTCGTGATTTCGCATTATCATAATAGTCTTCCATTTTCTAGCAATTCGAGGATAGTTCCAACGTTTCCATTCCCTCGTATGTCCCGGGACATATTTCTCAATCTTCCAGCTAGGGATTCAGCCAGATTTTGGGAACACTATTATTTCTTTGAATTATTTAAATACTTCTTAGATGGGTGAAGCTACCAAAAATCTCCTACGAAAATAGGGACTAACGTTCATTAGCGTGCCAGGTCCCTGGGATGAGATGTCTTCCCATCGCATATACAGATCCTTCCAGTAATTTAGCTGACCTCCAGCCAATTTTATGACTCGGACTCATCTGACAATAACTTTTTCGTTCAAAATGTAAACAAAGCTTAATAATATCTCACAATATTGCCCAAACAATGGAGAAACAGTTCACTGTTCCAAAGAAGCACTTCACAAGAAAGCTGAAGTTGGCAATTGGAACTTAAGTAATAGTTGGAACCAATTTTCGTGTAAATCGCGAAAACAATTTTAGTAAAAGAGGCACTTCTCACATTCAAGGCATCTCATTTTGAGACAGTTAGAAATAAATGATAAAACTGCTATATCTATAATCATTTATTTACAATAATAAAATATTTTCTCCTTAATATAACCTCTTTATAATTTTCCATTTGTAATCTATATAATTTTCTTCACTATTCTTTCACTTTATTTATTGTTTTTCTTTCGAACGTAACTAATAGTTACATAGTACTTTTTTTTACTTTTACCAAGACAAACACAACTAATTTGTGTGCCTTCTAAATCAAAACAGATTTAAAATGAAAATGACAAGTTTTATACTAAAGAGAATAAAAATATCTAAATGAATCTTACAATATTTACAATGTTTATAAAGAACAAATTAAAAGAGAAAAGAAAATATATTACACCATTACAAAGAACAATGCGTAAATCTAGTACTCGTATATTATATATACATAAATATATATAATATATAAATTAATAAGTACGGAGCAAAATTGTTTTATTCGATTTAAATATAAATGGGAAGTTAAGAAATGAACCAAACAGTGGATTGCGCAGTAGCTTTTTGGTGGTTCATGCTGCATGTGTTCAGCTTCTGAATTTGAAACCTTCCTGCCACATTGTGAGGTTCATGACTAACCTTCCGAATTGTACATAAACATTGGTAAGAAAAAATGTTTTTTCAATGTATTAACAATTAATGGAACTTTAATAAGGGGAAAAACGTTCATTTTTTTTTTTTTGGTATTCAATTTTTTGGTTTATTTGAGCAATAGAATTTGTATTTTTAATTAATTATATTGCAATTTAAATACTTTTTTTTAAGTATCTTTCAAAATAAGTACAGAATTATAGTTCAGAAGTGTGAAATTTCTCTTTGTATTCTCCATTTTTCAATAATTAAATATATTAAATACAAAAAAAAAAAATTGACGTAGCTTATTACACGACTCCCACCTTCTTGCAATAATTTGAAGATAACCTGACATATTTCTTGTAACAGTGTGAAAGCTTGCCATAAATTACAAGTTCAAATAACAGTAACTAATGGTATGAGACTGGTTAGATTGCCCGCCTTAAGCAGCTTCACTATTGATCTGGCAAAAGTTTCAATTTTAAAGTTATTATTAAACGAAGCAGTTAGAAGGTCCTTTTTTTTTAATTAGAGCAATCGTAGAGAGAATTTACGAAATTGAATATAATCCTCAATAATTACGTTTTCTAAAGCACTTTTAAACAGCGTTTAGACCTCTTGCCCTCTTTGTAACGAATTTCGTACAAAAAAAGTGCAGAAGATTCGACATATAACCTTAAAAAGCAATAGTAAGTAAAAAAAAATCATCTATTTAACAAAAAAATACTAAAGAAACGGCTAAGCGGAGGTACTCTGTTGTGTATAATGCAAAATATTGATTACTTATTTATTTTTTTGTTAGTTTTTATTATTTCATTGTTTATATTTTATACCTCAGTATTTATTTGTTAATTATAATTGGAATTCCTATAAAATTGTTTATTACAGTTTCTTAAAAAGTTGTTTAATTTCAGTCAAATAATATTATATTTACATTTATTAAAACAAAAAATTATTAAAATTATTTTACGTACCTAACCTATAATTCTTCATCCCTAGGTTTACATATAGTTTACAAGAGTTAAGATTCTATAATACATACAGAGCTATGCTCCAGTGTGCCATAGATTATGGCATCCCTTCCATGAATCCATTGTATGGAACCATGTATTTTATTTTTTAAACAAAAAAATAATTATTATAATTTTTTCTCATATAAACAATTAACTATCTATATTTATAATTTTTTTTTTTATTAACACAGTTTTATTTTTAAAAATATTTATACTTCAAACACTAAAATGTTTTGTATTAGTTTACTTTGAGGAAGGTTATAAAAAATTAAAATAAAGCTGATCTTTCGCTTCCTTAAAAGATGTGATCAAGTGCAATTCATAAAAAATAAGTAGTTTTATTTTAAAAATAAAAATTATCTGATTAGATAATTAAATTGATTTTTTTGCACAAAAAAAAAAGATAATTGTTCCAAATTCTAAGCAAATAATAAGTGTCATTTCTTTCTTATTAAAGCCTTACAAAAGTGTTATGTTATTATTTTTTTTTATTATTGTATATTCTTAAGCCATAAAAAAGAAGGAATCTTTAGTGACTCAAATTACCATAAGATTAAATATCGAAGGAGAACACGGCTGCCTGATGTGAATCGAATAAGATTAATACGTATCGATACACAATTAGCTAAGGAAAGTGAACATTGACGTAGTATTATTTAGAAGGGAGGTTCTTGATAGGGTTCAGTTCCTCGTATTTTATGTGACATTCTTTCCTTTACTTTTAATCCTATCTATTAATATATTTTTGGAAATATTCATCGTATCAATAAAATTTAAAAAATTATCAAGAGAAAGAAGAGAAAAATCTAACTATTAATGGCACTATGTTTTACAAAAAAATATTATAAAAACAAAAATTAATATACATTATATACTTTCAAAAATAAAAACACCTATTTTCGGAAAAAGAAATGTGTAATCAAAAAGGCACTGCACTTTTAACTTGGTGCCCTATTTAAATGTGAACAAAAACAAAAACTTTAAAATAGTATAAAAATAAAATACATTTCTCAAAATAATAATAATTTAAATTTAGACAACTGGTTTTTTAATTAAAATTGAAGTTTCGAGGTTTTTTTGGTGGGTGACACAGTGATGTTGGTGAGTAGAAGTGGCAGTTTGATGTGTTCAAGATGGCGTCAGATCTTGTTCCTTCTTCAGGATACTTCATTACTTTTTCTACCTGTTATTTTAACTTTATTTTATTTTTATTTTTTTTATTATATAATGCTTCATTTGGATTCCATCCTTGCTCGTAGTTTTGCGTGGATTTGTAAAAATTCTGGTTCCTTATTTGGTGGGTCTTTTTCATTCAAGTCTTTTTCCAGCTGAAAATGAAAACAAAAAGGTTAGATGAAAAGTGACTGATTGAGCGGGGCCTAGAACCTGGAACTTATAGGAAGATTTCCTAGCATCTTTTCAAGAGGAAATGTACAACTCTAAAAGAAATGAGTTGACTGTAGCCGTGACAAGGAAAGCGCTAAATCTTGGTCATTGTGCTCTTCCTGTATCTCGGATAGGATGAAATAAAAACTGCATTTTATTAAGTAGGTTAATGTAATGATGGATATTATCAAGAGAAATTGTGAGATACCACCACAACGGAAGTTACTCGGTCATAATCACACTGCAAAGGGCTGTACTACAGTTGCTCTGGAAGGAACATGCGGGTGTACATTTACCAATATGAGGGTAAATGAGTGTGGCGTGTCTATTCGGTTTTCAATTTCTTCAGCGCATAGCACAACACTATCATTTGCTCGCTTGTCACTGGAATTGTTAAAAAGCACACCACGTGGAGTGCACTACGAGTTCTAAGGCGCTCCCTCAAGATTATGATTGGCCCCCCAGACAGAAAGAGGAAAGCGATCCTTTCTTTTTTTTGTGAAAACATGAAATGCCCTTCAGTAAAATTGCATCTCAGGTTAGTTAACAAATTTTGACTGAAACCTTAGATGCGGTTGTGGTGATGCCTACAATAAATGCCATGATTGATACTTGTTTTGGAATATTCAACATTCTTCACGTCACACAGATTCAGCAGACCATGAGCCCATGAGGAAAACAAATCTCGATATTCTGTGCTCAAGCAAAATAGTAAAAACAAAAGAGATTTTCAAAAGATGATCTTACAATTTCCAGACGCCTAGCCCTCTGTTCGATGACCTTCTCCAAGGGCGTCATGTTCTCCTGTTTCTGCAGTTCCAGCTCCTTCTTGAACTGGTTCTCCTTGTGCTTCTCCATGGCCCGCTGTAACTCAGACTTCTGATTCAGCACGTTCTTCCCTCTGGTAACAGATACAATTAGATCTAGTTAGACAATTAATCAGCACAACTGTGTTTTCGTTGTACTATTTAGTTCATTGTATTATTTTCAAAAAATAGTTACAGATCCGCAAGTTTGTAAGAATAGATTACTGGAATAGTGAAGAATTTCGTCGTTCTTATCCGTTATGGAAAGCTTTTTCTTTCAATTAAGACACGTCAATAACTGAGTCATCGGCGTCCCGAAAATTTTTTAAGGCACTAGCCTCACTAGACAGTGAGCAGTAAGAAGCTTTTAGGGGAGGAAATCGAAGGGGCGTTCAAACCCGGGTCGCCTGGGAAACCAGTGCTTCTATACGAGTATTCCATTCAGAGCACCCTGCGGTTTTCCGTTTTTAGAGAAATCACATTACATATTTTGTAAAAACCAATTTTTCGGACTCAGGAACTTCACTTTGTGTAATTGCGAGGAAGAAAGTTCGGCGAAAACGTGTCCCGATGTCCTTCCCCATTGGGAGAAAGTGAAAGTCGGCTGAGACGGCCAGGACTCCAGTGCCTGACCACCTCCACACGTACAACCTGAGGACATTCTCCTCTGGGAAATAGGCCACCGACTCTATTGTCTCCGAGACGATGACCTCATATTCCAGTTAGATTACTCTAATCTCTGCTGTCCGTTCAACAAAAGCTAAACCTAGTACTAGTGACCATAATATAAATAGACTAACAGCTTCTGATTGAGCATGAGTTCGCGGTGCAAATTCTGTCGATCGGCCGACTGCAGACAGGGGTTGTGCAGCCTTCTGGGCATGATGAGACCGTCGGCAGAGAGCTGGCCGCCTCCACTCACGGACTTTACCCCGGTCATTCTGCCACCTCCGCCTTCGCTTCCGCTCACTTCTGCAACAACGTATAAACAAAAATATGTATAAATATATTTTAAAAATTCTGCTCTGATAATTTTGAAGGTGCACTACTGTTGAGGTTACAGGAATTTTAAAATTGTCTTAAAACTAGGAATGTTTACTAATAGATAAAGATGATTTAATAACTATAGACATATCTCCATTCTCCAGATAATAGACGACCAGGAAGGAAGTTTAATGCAAACCATTCAGGCTGTTGGAAATGTTTTTCCTGCGAGAAGGTTACAAGCGCGGAAACTCCTTATTAGCAACAATAGCCCACTTTCCGGGTGTTTCAAAGCCATTGTATTGCTCGAGTTGAACACCTCCAGTTGTAAATTACTCAGACAAATTGTTGCCTGCCTCCGTCCTCAGAAGTTTAGCTCTGCTGATTTCTTCCTTATAACGTGACCTTAGCAGGTGAATTCCTATCGCTTTTATCACCCTTCTTCTCCGCCCCCCCCCCGAATATGGCACTATGCCTTGAAAGGGTGTCGGCCATCGCGTTAACTTTTACGTAAAACTAATTCAGACACCTAAAATAATGTGATTTAGCTGAGGATTCTCCCAGATGTTTAAGTTGGTAACACTGGGACTCAGCACTTTACTAACTGTAGTACAGAATTACATCTTTTGATTTCCATACTTCCTGTTCAAGTGGACAACGCTTCCTTTTTGAGGTAATTTTTTCGATCTTTCGTTTTAAGGAAATCACATACTTTTGACCAAAAAACCTTACTGCCTACTAAAAGCTTAGCGTGAAGAAAATGGTAGAGGTGGCTCACTAGAAATACCTAATTTTGAGTTTACTTCATGGAATTTCCGTTCATAATGAAGCCTTTTTTGAATTTTGTGTGGCCCCCCAAACTCAAACATACGAGAGAGTTTAGCTAGCACATTCTAACCTAACTTTATATAGTACCAAACTGTGTGTAAACACTGCAACGTATGTTCTAAACAGTTCAAATGGCCACGCTCTGATTATTACAATTTTATGGTTGATTAACAGGTGTGACAATTTCCACAAACGGAAGAAAAAAAAAAAAAAATCAAACAAGAAATAACTGAACATTTCATAACCAGTTATTGAATAAAACCTCAATGATCATGTTGGCAGTTTATTGAAAAAAAAAAAAAACTAAATAAATTTGATTGGTTAGTCACTGATGACGATGTGTTTACATCAGTGACGTGGCAAAAATATCTACGACCATACAAATGAGTAGGTTATTTTTTTGTTTCCTTTTATAATTATTTCTGGTATTTTATAGATAGTGATGGATAAAATTCTGTGGTTTAGTTCGTATTATCATACCATAACGTTTAGCTAGACATGCGCAGTAAAAGATGTGTTTTAGCTTGACCTTTCTCAAGAAAAAGGGCACAATAAGACGACAGTGGCGAAGCCAGAACATCGTTTTATAAATATTTAACCGAGTAAACACGATTTTTTTTTCTGACTTGAAGTTACCAACCTGGAGAATCCTCAGCTTACTCCCAGGAATCCAGTCACAACGGTTACAATTTTGGGAAGAACACTAAATTGAATATAAATTACTTAGATCCATAAAGATGTTTAATTCGCCATTTTGTGAGTGCAGACAATTAATTAAGAACATATGATGTAAGTATCATCAGAGTTTCCAAATATCTGTCCGAGTCAGTGGCGTAGCTACAGGGATTTAAAAATTTATTTATTTACTATTTATATTATAAAAAATCATATATTTAATTAACTTTTCTTTTGTTTATTAATATCGTTTAGAAGTATTAAAATATCAAATACATTCTATTATTTAAAATTAAATTATAATCATAAAAAAATATTATTAAATAATCATCCACGTAACCTTACGTAACCTAACCTAACCTAACTTAACCCAACCTAACCTAACCTTATCTATTTGTTTCTCGTCTGAAATATTTAGCATTGATTGCTATTGAGAATAAAGAAGCAAGTCAATTAAACACGAAGACTCTAGAATTGACAAATTTGCGGCTGCAAAATCTAGACGACAAAATCATCATTTAAATAACTTTTTATACTTTGTTTATATTCAAATATGTTTTGTTTTTTTATTTGTAATCAGTTTTCTTTTAAACGTTTAATCCTTGTATTTAAATGTAATTTAAAATCCTTAAATATATTATTTATAAATGTTTCATTTAATATTACCTATTTCATTCTCTGCTTTTTAAATGCAACGAAATTAGTAACTTCCTAATGGTATATTGACTGGAGAACTTCAATAATTTTTGAAGAGATTCCAACGCCTAAAACATCTCTGGGTACCCCCTACTGATCTGAGCCCAGGAATTTAATTTCCTATCTCACCATTGGCGATTCTAAATACCATAACTATGCACATATATAACGAAATACATCATATGATCAACATAAAATCACGTTACGTCTGACAACGATTTATTCAAAGTGTTCAGGCCACTTATGTTTTGTTTTTAGCCAGATTTTGTTTTAAAACAATAAATTACAGGTAATACCTAGGGGAGGGGCCGAGACAGAGAGAGATCAAAAGTGGACACGACACCAGCCACGGTTACCATGGCGACCAGAGATTGCATTACCAACGCCACACCTCTTCTTACATTTCTAGGCTACAGTTACACGGAGTATTCAAATATGGCCGAGACTGTTAGCATAAATCTCTGGCATCCTGTGATTTACAAGCCGCCAACCTCTTTTATTGTAATTTGTTTGTCGTAATCTCTAATTATTTGTAATAATTATCAAATTTGATGTCAACGTTTTTTCGAATTAAGGCTAAAGGGGGATTCAGTAACATCCGGAAATGACTTAAATTTTGAAATAAATAAAATTATACTACCATAAATTGTATCAAATAGTTTAGTTATATTTTGGTTCTATCGATTACAAGCAATCATCCAATCGACGTTTAGAATAATCTAAACATGGTAGGAAACAGCGTAAATAAATTCACTAAAAACATGCGTAATAAAAGGAAGCCCCCTCACATTTATTTTTTTTACGCACCAAATTAAATGTTTAAAAAACAATTTCAACATGATTCAATAAAATAATAAAAGATAATAAGTTGAACCGTTCGCCACAACGTAGCGCTACCAAATGGTACGCATTATTCTACACTTTGATCCGCCATCTTGATTTATATCGTACATATTTTTGACCGGTTTAAAATTTTTGTTCCATCATTTTGGAAGGTGATTGGATCAGTTTAAGTGAAACGAATTTTATTTCCGCTTATGTGATTTTTTTTCCTATTTTACACATTACATTGTTGGAGTTAGCAATTAAACAATACACACCAATACTGAAAGTAAATGTGACGTCAGATAAGCTATTGTTACATCATCATCATCTAAAAAATTATGTTTTGCAAAAAAAATATAACAAATCTTCTAGCGCAAAAACTATGTTGTGACACGCAATAAGACTGACGATCACAGTGCACGCAAATGGTGATTTTTCATTTCGTCAAAAACTATAAATCTGATGGTAAGCTTTCACAGCTGTGGTGCATCAATTCTAATTAGACCTGCCATCTTTTTTTAAACAATAACAGGCTGGAAAATTACTTTGGAGTTTTTTTCTTAGTCGTCAACTTGGAAAGTATAACGTCGTCGTCATTCATGGCTAAATATTGTAACATCTATTGTTACTACTTGTTGAAGTGATTTCCGTCTTCAATTCATTTAAAAGAAAAAGAATTCTAGCGCGAACACTCTCTTTGATTCTCTTCTAGCAGGAAGTAGTGCAAACGTGCAGATCTTTAAATAGAACTTTTCACCGGAAATACAACTTTGATCGTCAACAAACTGAGCAGCAATCAACACACACACAGAATCAATAAATAAACAGCTGATTAGACTAACAATTAAAATGGGACCCGATAATAAGCATTAAACCAAAATTTATCTACCATAACTTTTTTTTTTTGGCATTGGCTTCCGCCATACAGCCAGCATCGTCTAGGTGCTTATCACTAGAATATCACTCACTCTCCATTCTTACTTATAAATACATTCGCTTCACACATTCATCCCTATACTATATACAACTAATTTACATACAAACTTACAACTAATGGATGGATCAGTACTCTATATTCCTGCCATCCTTATAGCTTAACCGAAATTAAAATCACGTAATCCTTCTCTAATCATTTTCTTCCATTCATTCTAATCGGCTGTAACTTTTAAATACATTCATATTTCTTTGCTAGCTCTGCTACAGATTTAAGCACATAGAGATGTTGGTGGAGAATATTATGTCTTCGCAACGAAATGGTGCATCTAAAAATACCTGTATATATCGTCAAACATTTGTTTCCTTTCTACCACATAACGTGGACATATCCATTATTATATTGTCTTGAAATCCTCCTCCTCATCAGCAATCTACGCAAAGAGGAGAGAGGACCTTTTTGTTGATCCTGTGAAGATACGATCCGCACACCGCGTGGTTCGCTCTCAGCCTGCTTATTGTCATAGTGACAGTTCCCTTAAACCATGGTTGTCTAGGTAACTGATCTACCATAACTTCAATTTATAAATCTCTTAAGGAAAACTTACCAGTTTTATAAGTTAAGGATTGATTAAACAAACAAAAGGTACACAAATCAACAAGTACCAATCATTTCATTCATACTTCCGCCCATAATTTCAGCCTGTTACAAACATTCGAAAAAGCTAATTGCATTTTATTTAAATTTCCCAAATTGAAACAATAAATAATTTTCACAGTTCAAAACACGCTCTACCTTGCAAGTCTCTTACATCTTGTTCCACAATCATCAGATTATAAATTAAACTGTGAACACATGTAGACCTATACTCGTATATGTTCCTAGGTAAGGGGTAAAATATAAATGTTGACGAAATAAGAGATCATGGAAGCAAAACAACTTTTTATGGTTATTAAACACGCTGTACATATTTTTAGTCACAAAATCTCGCTTCATTGATCAGATCATTACGAAAAACTTCAATAATTATAGATTACATTGAGCAATTCGAGCTATAATTGCAATATCTTCTTCTTAAAATAAATAAATAATAAACAGAAAAGAAAAATAATTCTTGAAGAAAGATAAGAATAATTAAATTGCGACTTCAGTACCATGTAATAAGAATTTTGAAAGTACGGTGAACGAACGGTGGCTCACTCTACGCGAATTAAATTGCCCAGCTACTTGCTTAGCTTCAATTACAGCATGGCTGAAATTGCCTACATCTGCTTTCCACGCCAAACTTGACATGAGAGGGAAAACAAAATTCTGAATTAATAAATTTATTAGTTTTAATCATAATAAATCTAAATGAAAAACTAATGATATAAAATAATAAATCTAAATAAAGAATGACGAAGTAGAAAGTTAGTCGAGAGGCAAGAGATGCCGTACGTAATGTATAGTTATGTTTGCAAACACGAACAGCGCCACTCTCCCCCCTCTACATACCGACAGACGTGCACCACACATGTACACTTGAGTCCCAATGGGCACACTCCAGAAACTCATGTACATGCTGGCAGTCTTCAATGGTCAACTATGTTTAGTTGGAGCTGTCACCATGGTAACCACATTTCTAAAGTGTACTTTATCACAATTTACTTTCAAAACCCTTTTTTTTTTTAACATCATCGCATGTTGAATGACGTATTTCTTCGCATATTTGGAATCCAAATGGTGCTTTAATTTCCTAAGTGCTTGGAAGCACTCAATGAATAGAAGATGAGTTATTCCGAGAGATACTTAAAATGACAGATAAGTCACAGAAAAAGTTCGTATTTTGGCACGAAAACCACGAGAAAAAATTAACAACTTTACGTAAGTATTATTACAAAAAAAAAAAAAAAAAACATTAAAATCTATCATCACAATTTTATAGATTTAATCAATCAAGATATTCTTTTTTCTTTTTTTTTAAGAGGTTCTGGACCGGTTTTGGATTTACTCCTTTCTTCAGAGATTGGATCATCAGCTGTTGTACATAGAGAAATTTGACTTCTACTTTTTTTTGTTAAAAAAAATCAAAATTTATTATTTCCAGTAGTTTAGAGAATTAAAACTATGATCATAATAACTTTCTTGTATTCTTGAGAAAAATGTAATTCACAGAAAATTATTTCCTTAATAAAACTATACTACCAAAGAATGAGGCTATACCTAAAATTTTATAAACCAGCTGATTTGATTTTCATTCAATTATTTATGTTAATATGGCGTAAGAAATTGGAATTCAAAAAAATAATAACAATATTATAAGCAAAAATCAACAATTGTAATTAGCGCTTTAAATTGTAAATAAAACTGATTACCTAGTATTATAAGTACATATGTTTTAACCTGCCACTTGATTAAAACGCATTTTGTTAGAAGAAGAATACGATAATTTGTTAAGAGAAGGTTAAGAATTAGGAATTTTTTTTTTTGGTTGCTAGGGCAACATTGGGCCACTCCAATTTTTTTTATGTTTGGTAACACAACTGTAACCTTTTAATTTCATTCTGTATTGTATTGTGTAAACAAATAGTTATTTTTTTCTTTCGAATAATACATTACATAAAAGATGCACTAACTATAATAAAAGCAGTCTTGAATGAGAACGATTAAATGTAAGTTAAATTTAAGTCACAATATTTCGCTTTAATCAGGTTGTTTAACTAGTCTAACATTACAATGTCTAACATATAATCTAGTCTAACACAGACCATATTTTTTGTATTTCTCTCGCTTTCTGCGCGAAACGTTTTACAAATTATAAAGACAGGATAAATTTGTAGCTAAAATTCTAAATTTGATGAGACTTCCATAACTAGCACTACTACTTAATCGCATGTATTGTTTTCTTATTCTGAGAATACCTATACATACGTAAATATATAACTTTATTTATACTTATAATTTTTAAAGTAAAGCTCTATTTTGGGCAATTCTTAAGATGGGTGGGAATTTGATTTTTCTGTTGTCTAAACGGTGATTTTAGTGAAATGTTTGGTTCTGAAATTACGTATAATGTTAGCAAGCAATGTTTTTAAATATCTTTATGCAGTTTGAAAAAAATGTAAAACATAATTACTTCGACAGTTATTAAGTATTTAAAAATTATAACTAAGGTATGTGTGTTCACACCATTACCATTAACCTCTAAAAATTCGATCATAAATTATCGATAGGGATCAACTATAATCGAGTTCTTTACATTATATGAATATATATAAAATTTATGCTCTTTATTACGGACAATTTTTGTCTCTGTACAAAGACAACGTTAACTTTGAAGATGCGTCAGTTCACCTGAGAAAACAGATCGAATGGTCTAGAAAAAGTCTAGAGTTAATAAGAAACTAATTTAGTGTATCATTTCTGCTCAGTGATGGCCGAGTTTTCACTTTTTATCCACTTTACAGTGAAGAAAAGCATTATAAGAAAATTACTTTTGCTTGTAGCGCGGAGTGCATGAATATCTATAAAAACAAGGACACAGCTGGTTAATGGTGAAAATGAAGAAGGGATCTCATTAGCTGGAGAAATGGCGAAGGCTGTGTGTCTTCTTCACTGGTGCGCCTGTCCTCTCTCACAGTAAATCAGCTGGCGACAAAAACGGCGTCATCTGCTGTCAGCATAAACACTTTTCAACACAGTCCAGAACTATCCACTCTCCTAGCTTGGACATTCTTGAGTTAATTACCCATTCTCCCGGTCTGACAGGGTAGCCCATCTTACCTTGGCACTTTCTCTCAGGAGTTGGCAGCCAAAGATTTCCTTTCCAAACTACCTGTTCATCTACCAACACTTTTCCAGGGAAATTCGATGAGACAAACTGTTGATGATGTGATTCGTACCTCTAAAGTGCTATTTCATCTTTTTAGCGTGAAAAGCGGAAATATTCACATGAGCGCCAGATTACCTTGGCTACCCGGATAACCCGTCTCTTGTGGATTAATTGTAAATGCTCGCCCAGATGTTTCTCACCAATCCTTGCTCTGGTAACATAATAGCGTGTAAAATCATGCACGATTGAAAACATTTCTCCTTGTATGAAACTAGAAAAAGGGGAAAACAAGACAAAATATCTTGAACATTTAAAGAGAATAGTTGGTCCAGTGACTTTAGGCTGGCGATAAAAGAGAGAGGAATATATCTTTATGTTTCAAGTTGGACTGATTTATTGCTAACAAAACAAGAAGCAAGCACTCAAAGACTGAGTGACAGACATACAGTGTAAGTAAGAGATTTATGGACGGAACCACTCATAAAAAACCCCAGAAATAAACTCCAAGGATACTCATCTACGCCAAGTAAAGTTACTAAAGGATGGAGAAGGGTTGGTGGAGGATAAGGACATTCCGCCGCTAGCTTTACGAGACCAAATCATGTGCCCTTGGAACTCCAGAACAACCGCTGCCTGAAGACTGGTGACGCCACACACCCTAAAGTTCTGGTGTCTCCCCACCATAATGTGCACCCATAAAATTTCTTCCACTTGCAAGTGGTTACGCCCATTGGCAGTACAAAGCAATGGATGGATAAAATGGCGGATTATGAGGTCATAGTCCCTTTTTTTCCCCCCAGGCAATTTTGGAGTAAGGGAAATCAGAGACTGGAGGCGCCACTCTACAGACCGCCGCTGCAAAGGGTTATTCCTAGTGGAGATTAAATACAATCTCTACCACCAAGAGATTGATTAGGGCATCCAAAACCTTATCTCACAATTACTTCCTTCTCAGGGAGGAAGTGGAAGTACGGTGATCGTATCAAAGTTTCTAAATATTATCTTTGACTGTATCCGTCGAAGCAGGTTGTATCTCTGACCGGTTTCGAACCATTAAACATAAATCGTCATGGACGTCTTCACCGGTTCTTGGAAGACCTTATGATTGGATTGCCTGGGACCACATTCTGTTCAGTTGCTTCAAATTTCCCAGGAGCGATTTGATTTATTTTTTTAAAAAAAGAAGTATTTAGAGTTAAATAACTTTCAGATTAAATTTTTTTGATTGAAGTTGTCAAATTGCAAACAAATCTTTCTTTGAAACAATTCTCTTCACTCGTCAAAACTCAAGGAGAAACCAGAAGTCGACCCCAACGCCAAAGTTATGGAGGGTACGACAGAGAGAGAGAGAAAAAAAAAATGATTTACAATTGTTACGCGGATAGATTGACAAGAAGGCAGCGTCCATTCCGTACAAGGAGAGAGGTACTTTCACTGGCTGGATTAAGGAAGTTCATTGCCAAGGTCTGGCAGCAAACAGGAAGTACTTCTGTGGAGATTCGTCATAACTGGTATGTACGATACTACGGTGGCCACCCTGGTGATGGGAAAGTTGTCCGTCCCAACTGTCACGTCACTATTTTGCTAATGCCTGTCTGCACATCTCTCTTATGAATGTTCACCGGAAATACAACACGTAAATCTATCGTTCGATTAACAACTTTTACAAACTACAGCAACATTACACTCACTGCTTCATGTACAGCAAAATTAAGACTGAATATACACTAGCCATAGCGCGTTGCGTCATGGTGACCATCTGATTTCTTTTTTTTTTTTGCCGGCGCATCGACGTCTACGGTCATTAGCGCCGCCCTATCATCTGATTGTTAAACTAGAATTGGAATTTCGAAACCATTTTGTTATTTACTAAATTTAAAAGTCTTCTAATAGACGTCATTTAAGTGCCGCATGTTCTGCCACAATAAAGAGATTGGTATTGCGTGTTTACAAGCCGAGAACGCAAAGCAGATTTCTAATTCTCTCACCACCAGTTTCAAGGTCGCTCCAAAATTAGACTAACTAATCAAACTAACACAATATATAGAACTAAACGGCGCCATTATCTCTTTTACTTTCATTCGCTCATACCTCGGTTTTTCTCTACGGAACTCGAACGTAATTTACTAGCCAAAAATCTCGTAACCAGAAATAAAACTTTTCAAAGAGGATTTCTGTTTCTTCATTGTGATTTCTTTTTTCTTCAAAACTTCTTCCGGTTTTCTTTAAAAAACTAGATACATTGCACTCAACGAAATCTAAAACAATAATGTTCGATTCGATTAAAACTCGATAAGTTCGATAAAAAGAAAATTCGATTAAAGCTACTTCCGAAAGAAGAAGGAGTATTGCCTCTTGGGAATCATTTAGGTACCCAGCAGAGTTCGCACATCTTTCACCTTTTTTTGGTTAACAACTTCGAATTTGCAGTAAATTTTGTATTGTGGATTTGTAAGTAAACAATCATTCTAGATTAATGCTCACCTCATGAATTCATGGTGATCTTGATCTCCATGGTACTTCAGGCACTTCAGGTATAAACAACAAATGATGAGACTTGGGAAAAACCTGACCAAGACAACTAGGGTCTTTAAAAGGAGGGTTACTGGTCGTTAGATTGTATGAGTCGACGGCGATTCTTGGTGGATTGCAACAGTCCAAAAAAAAATGGACGGTGTTCCTCTCAGGCGGCAGAGGTGACTTTTGTAAAGCAGGCCTTGCGACTTAGTGGTTAGTGGATCGATCTGCCTTTCCAATTATCTGACCTTTTTTTTTTGGCGCATCAACAGCTGAGGTTATTAGCGCCCGGAGCTTTTTTCAGTGCACTGCCGGCCTCCGGACAGTGTTCTCTCGTTACAGACAACATTGTCCATCACCGGACAGAGTGAACTGTAAGAAGCTCCTAGGAAGAGAAAATCTAAGAGGTCAGCAGCTGGATTCGAACCCGGGACCTCCGCTTGGGAGTCCAGCCCGCTAACCGCATAGGTGTTATCTATCTGTTCTCTGTCGTTATAATCATAACCAGACAGGAAATAAGATCGTGATTTAGCGTAAAATGCAAAATGTTGGCAAGAAAACTAACTTTGTTCAAAAGATTTGCAGCACAAAGTAAGAACTGGAGTGGGAACCGTGTTAACGTCCGCTCTTTTCCTGCAATTTAGGTACACAGGCTATTGACTAATGTATCCATAAATAGCGCTGACGTCACCCGTGTTAACTTTGTGTTCATTAATTCTGTCGACTAATAATTATTAAGTTAAATTTTCCTTAAATAAACAAGGCCTTGGGTGTACTTGGAAGGGGTCATCATGAGAAGATAAGAAGTGGAAGCGGCGTATCTATCTATATTTATAGAAGGGGGTCAGGGGTCAACTTCGATCTGTTCTGCTTTGTAACGAACCCAAGTCTTTTTTTTTTTTACAAGGAAAAATGCTTTAATAAACTGGCAACCCTGTAAAACAGGATATGGCGTTTTTATTACTAACATTTCCGGAGCTAATACTGCGTACAATATTGAAACGTTTCAAAATTTAGTTCTGTTTTCGATTAAATGTTTTGGTTAAAAAAATCTGGTTCTAATACTCCACACGACTTCTTTTAATTTCAAGAAAATCTCAAAATGCGATCAATCTCCGTATAATTCACTTCCAGCAGTGGAATTTTATTCATCTAACTCGGAATTTTACCAACCCTCCTTTAAAAAAACATGTGGGTCGAAACCGTACAATATACCCGAATGGTCGCAAAATAAAATAAAATTGTGAATACACGGTAAAAACAAAATCGTTAGAAAATGTTTTCAAGCAAATTTTGAAAAAAGTAAAAAATACTTGCAGCGAAATACAAATTGCAATGATTGGCTGGAGCCAAATATTTTCTTTTAAGTTCAACGTTTCGGGCACCACTGGGGTCCTTCTTCAGGAACTGCTTTTTTTGGAGGTAAAAAAGCATTTCTAATATGTGCTTTCAATCGAAATCTGAGTTTCTTTTCACAGAGTTATTAGTCTTTGGCTAGGATGTCGTTTGCTGAGAAGCTCAGGACGTGTACGCCTGCTGGCGTGACAGCTTTAAACGCTCGAAAGTCTGTTTGTCTGTCTGTCTGACGATGAAGAATGAAAGGACAGAAGAAACTGGGCCACTGTCCAGATAGAGAGCATCTGGCCACAGTCAAAAAGAGAGAGCATAATGTACGACGCGTACACCCGTAGTCTGCGTTGTCATGGAGATTAAAGAAATTGCGTTCAGGACTGAAGAAGAAGAAGAATGTGGGTGGTGCGTGAGTGGCCGGCCAAGAATGGTCAGTAAGTGTGTCTTCAGGACGACCGCCGCGGGACACCTGCTGGTCAAGAAAGTACTCCCCGTAACGGGAGTACGTACCGCCGACTGAGCCGGCCCCGGCTATGCGCGATGCACTCTCGACGACGTGACGGCACGGTAATCTATCTTACGCGAGGGCGTTCTTCTTGGCCGCTTTTTCTACTTGAGAACTGCACTCTCTGTACATTCCTTCTTAACTCACAGCCCAAGAAGCTTGCAAGTTCTTTCACACCACAAAGCGCAGTTCCTTTCCAATTGGGTAGAAAAAGGTTGGGGTGCCCTTCCCTTAAGTTCAGTTCTCCCCGTTATAACGCGAACATTTTTACAAACTGTAAATTTTAAAACATACTTATCCTTACCTAACATCATCCAGATTGTAAAACTGGATGTTATACTGAAATCACAAAAAGATAGATGGTGATGCTCAGAATTAAATATCGGATTCCGAGTTAGGACTAGATCGCTGGAAACCGTAAGTGTCAACCATTTCGTACTCTGCCTACTCAAGATAAAAAGAACCACCGGAAATTCAGTAAAAATTCCAAGTTTGATAAAATCTTTAAAAAAATGTTCACCGAACGCTCCCACCAGATTTGTCCTTCATTGTCGCCTTGCAGATTTACTAAGGACACTTTGATACTCTGGTTGCCCTCGAGGGAGCAGTAATGTCAGTTTTTCCCTCTGTGTGCCATTTTCTCTCATTTTATTGTCACACCAAGATTACATTATCCAAACAGAGGGAATTTTCTTTATTCTTGGGTGGAAAATAAGATCAGTTGTGAAAAGCTTTGTACGGCTTTCATTGATACCCCCCAATTATTTCGAATTTAATTTTTTAAATTTTCGGAAAAATGGAACTTAGAAATGGAAGACAACGAGGAAGTTGTGATTGCAGTATCGAGTTATGATAGCTAAGATTTATGAATTAATTTGACCGCAAGCAAAGCGGAAGTGAGGTTGCGCAATCTGGAGGATAAGGCAAAGTGACGTTGTCGCTTACAGCACTAAAGCAATTCAGTGGCCCCATTATTCCCAGATGGGAGAAAAATGTTTCTATTTTAGGTAGGGGATTTAAAAACATAAATCTTATTGGAATTGAACGAGTTATGCTGCAGAGATAGTTAGAAGCAAGTTTAGTAAAAATACCAAAATGGACCATAGCTAGTCCGCCAACAATAAGGACTAGTCCCACAGGACTTTGGGAGTCCTTGGGGGGCAACTTTTCTGGAAGACCAGTAGCAGCAGCAGAGGAGGTACAAGATGGGAAGTTTGAATATTCAGAGTAGATCTTATGCCATCCACGTCTTCAGGCGTTGTCCTTGCTTAGTGGTACTTCAAGGAGGGTAAATTAAGTAGGACTTTTTACTCCCTCCCGCCGATCACCATCTCCAATTAGATGCTTAGATTCATTCAAAGACACCAACCACCACTTAAAGTTATGGTTAATTAAATTATTAGAATTAGAGAAATTGGACGATAATGGAGCCTGTGAATCACATGAGAGCAGATGAGTCATACGGATGCAGAACTACCGGACAGAGATGACTACAGACTGGTCCACATTGTCACCCACTTGGATCCAATTAGATTCATCGTTCAGTACTAGTATTCTAGTTGGCAATTAGATAACAACGTTTGGTCACAATTCAAGGGGACAAATTAGCCATTATTACCATGGCTCTTAAATACATGTGGCAAGGGATGCTTAGTTTCTGGCTTTTCGGCTTACAGGAAGTGTGGTGGCGTCACCATTCCAGCTGGTGAAACAGTGATCGGTAAAAAAATAATCACTGGCAACAGTGGAAATGGAGAGCTCTATGTAGCGTATCCAATCTTCGTTCAGAAACGAAAGGCTTAGGATCGCTTGATGTTGGTGCTACGTCCAGCGAATCCTTAGGATAACCACCTCGCAAGGGTGCAATATACTGTTTACAAGCTG
Source organism: Rhodnius prolixus (assembly GCF_049639745.1). Taxonomy (NCBI): domain Eukaryota; kingdom Metazoa; phylum Arthropoda; class Insecta; order Hemiptera; family Reduviidae; genus Rhodnius; species Rhodnius prolixus. Next base: position 2,287,693 of record NW_027411592.1, on the reverse strand, counting down.
ACCTTGGGTGAAAACAGCTTTAGAACGTTCCCGATCCCCGATGTACAGATGGATGGCCCTAGGGAATAACATGAAATTGGTAGAGCCGGGAACTGGTCGCGGACTGTTGGATGCACAATTGTCGCCTTTTATTTTTGCTGTTGTCACGAATTAGTCTGGTAACGAAATGTCGCCTCATAAATTTAAATTTGAGAGGGAAGCCTCCTCATTTCAATTCCAGAAAACTAACTTTCCTAAACTAAAATGATTCAAATAAAATACGTCTATGTTTTACTTCCGTTTGAGAGCGTTTCACCACGAGTGCCGGGTCCCTTATGATTTCGCTCATTTTCTTTAAAAAAAAAAAAAAAAACACTTTTTAAAGAGCTCGGGAAACCCTCGAAGCTTGTATTTTCGCTGAAAATGCTATTTCCACAATTTTAACGAGATCAATTTTAGAAGGAAAAGGAAGTAAAAATAAAACGGAACGCCTTCTTTGATCTAATTTCTTAAATACAGACGATAATAACAATAATAATAATAATAAAAAATTGTACTATCAGCTGATCTGCAATGTAACCTTCTCATCATTATAACCATACAAGGTGTGCTATATAACCTCTTATCATGATGACGTAGTCCTCAATGGTCTCCTCGATCTTGAATTGAGGGGCTAGCCAACCCTACGTCCACGTCGTGAGGACTGGGCAACGCGCTCTTTGAGTGCGGCTAACAGGGCAATGGCGGGCCTGGCGGTAACCCACCGCGGGCCACCTCTTTGGCGTGTCCCATCCTGCTTTCCTGTCCAACCTGATCCCTCACTTCCTCTATCGTGGGATGGGGGGTGGATTAGCCGCCCCCTCAGGTAAGGGCGACCCTGCGAACATCCCAGCCCAACATCGTACACGGGGAACATACACGATTACGAACACACACACAACAACACGTACACGCACATAATACAGACCTATTAGTAGGGCCCAATCCAAGGTGTTACGCGTTCCGTGCCGAGGGATGGATGACACAGGGGTACTGTGTCGATAACGGAGCCTCCGGGGCACCGGGCGCAACCCCGGAGTATTTAGCCTTGCCCGGCTAACGCGGGGCTCTGGTCGGGTGGACGACCCTATCCCCAGCTACTCGTGGGAATTGTATGGGAAAAAAAAATAAAAAATCGAAACTTCAGGCAGGGATGCCATCGGGAACTGGTGCGACAGGCCATGGGGAGGGGAGTGACCCCACAACCAGCACAGCCAAAGCAACAGGTAGCAGGACTACGGTAACTGCCCAAGGCACAGATGGAGGGGCTCCCGGTCCCGCAGCCACTATGGCCACGGTGGAAACTGGCGTCATGCCAGGGACTGCCAAAGGCCGGGTCTGCGGGCCTGGGGGCTCCTCTGTCCAAAAGGCCAAGGCAAAGGCCGGTCGAAGCTTTAGAGCGGGATCGCTAGAAGCGATCGAGAATATGTCAGATAAGGACGTTCAAAACGCCAGGCTGTCAGGGCTCTCTAGGAAGGAGCTCAAAGTTCGCATTGAGGCGGGCCAGGTGTATCTCCAGGCCAAACGCCAGATAATAAGGGAAAATTACCTTCAGTGGGTAGAACGTACGACACAGGCGACTAAGAGGCCAAGGTCGGAGGGGGAATCCCCACTGCAGCAGCGGCCGCCCAAGAGGGTTAGAGCCAAGACGGAGGAGAGATCCTACAGTGAGGCTTCCTCATCGGCGAAAATTGCCGTGGTGCAGAGGGGCTTCCCCGATTACCAGTTAGGCACGGATAAGCTTCAAGTCATCCAAAATGCCATTCTGGAAGAATATGATAAGATCCCAAGAGGCGGGCCGCAGGTCAGGTTGGCCAAATGTGCCCATAAACCAGGGTTTCTTGTTATTACCTGTGTAGGGGACGATAGTCTGAGGTGGCTGCGGGAGATCATCCCAAAACTCAAACCCTGGGAAGGTGCTAGCCTCCAGACACTCGAAGGGGGGGACATTCCGGGTCCAGAGACCTGTAAGGTCTTCATCCCTAACGAGGGGGGCAAGCAGGTTGAGGCTGAAAGGGTGCTCGCTCGTTTAGAAGTGAGCAACCAGGGGCTGAACACCAAAATGTGGAGGGTCTGGGGATGCTTACCCGTTGAGGGTGGGCGTCTCTGGACTTTCTCAATAGACAGAGGGTCATTGGCGGAGCTTCAAAGGCTGAACATGTCCCCCTATTTTGGTTGGGGGCGGGTTACCTTTCGCCATAAGCTCCTGAAAAGTAAAGGCTCGGAGGAGGCCAAGGCGATGGAAGTGGAAGGAGATCAGCCACAGGCCGGGAGCTCAACGAAGGCGGACTCGCCAAAGGGGGGTCAGGGGGGCCTGGAAGGAGAGATGGCGGCGTTGCAGGCTGCCCTGGCCGTATTACCCGTAGGGGAGGGGCGGATAGAGGAGGGGGCGGACGGTAAGGCGGGGGTTCCGATGGGTGCGTCTCCTGGCGGAAGCGATGCCGGCTTGCTCCACAGGCCTCAAGGCCAGGAGCGGTTGCCGGCGGCTGCGGAAGCCGGGGGGCGACCCTTGGGACCCGGGGCTGACGTTCCGCCCCCCTCGGAGAACTAACATGGCGATCAGGATGGTGCAGGCGAACCTCCACCACGCAAAGGCCGCTTCGGCCGTGCTTAGTAGGAGGTTCGACAGGGAGGGGCTACATGTAGCCCTACTGCAGGAGCCGTGGTGCCATGGGAGGATCGTCCGAGGATTGAACCCGAAATTCGGGAAGGTGCTGTACAACAAGTCTGTAAGTAGACCTCGAGCATGTATAGTACATAGTAACAAGGTGAGCTGTAGATTAATACCGGAGCTGTGCTCCGCCGATTTCGTTACAGCTCTCCTAACTATTAACACCGAAGAGGGAGAAGAAAGGCTGGTCATTAGCTCTGCGTACTTCCCCGGTGATGAGGATCTCCCCCTCTGCCTACTGGAAAGAGTAATGGACTACTGCAGAGGTGGGAACTTGCAGCTGGTGCTGGGATGCGACGCCAATGCGCACAACATTGCCTGGGGGAGCACCGATATCAACCAAAGAGGTAAGTACCTTTATGAATTCATTACTGGTGAAGGGTTGCATGTAGCCAATGTAGGCTTGGAACCAACTTTCGTGACTGCAGCTAGGAGGGAGGTGTTGGATGTGACGCTAGCCTCGCGCTGTATGTTGAGCAAAATTGCTCATTGGCATGTATCAAGTGAGCCATCGTGCTCGGATCATAGGCACATAAGGTTCGATATATGCACTCCACCATTGGTCATTAGCAGGCTTCGAAGCCCGAGGGAGACCCACTGGGAGGGATTTGTTGGGAGTCTCAATGAGTCTCTCGGTGACTTTAAAGCGGATGTACGGACAATAGGAGGTCTGGGACGGGCAGTGGCACAGGTAACTGAGGCGATTTTGGACGCCTACCGGGAAAACTGTCCGGAGAGGGAAAGACCTAATAGGTCGAAGACGGTCTGGTGGAATGATCACCTCGAGAGAAGAAGGCGAGAGGTGAGGAGGCTGTTTAATAAAGCCAAAATCAACCAAGACTGGGCATCGTATAGAAGGGTACTGACGCAGTATAATGTCGAAATAAGGAAGGCCAAGCGCAAAGCCTGGCGGAGATTCTGTGAGGACGTAGCAGACACTTCGGAGTGCGCGAGAATCCACAGAATCCTAGCAAGAGAAGGTACTGCGGACAGGGTAGGGTTCCTGAAGAAAGATGACGGAACCTACACTAACTCGATAGAGGAGTCGCTGGAGTTGCTTATGAGCATACATTTTCCAGGGTCCTCTTATGGAGAGGCCCCTTTAGAGGTTGAGGGGCTGAGAAGGCCTGGTCGGGCGGATTGGAAAATCGCGAATCACGTCATACAGCCGAATAGGCTAAGATGGGCGATTGGAAGATTCAAACCCTATAAAGCACCAGGCGTGGATGGAATTTACCCCGTCTTCCTGCAGAAGGCGGTGGAGGTGCTGACACCACACCTATGTAGGATCTTTAGAGGCTGTTTGGCCTGGAGATTCATACCAAGAGAATGGCAACAGGTGAAGGTCGTATTCCTCCCGAAAGTAGGGAGAACGGTAGACCAAACGCCAAAGACGTTTAGGCCAATAAGCCTGTCCTCCTTTCTGTTGAAGTCGATGGAGAGGATGATCGACAGGTTTATAAGGGACGAGATTTTGAGTATTAATCCTCTTAATAATCGCCAATATGCCTATCAGGCAGGGAAGTCCGTAGACTTGGCTCTGGACGACCTAAATAGGCTACTCCAGAAGTCGCTTGACGACAAGGAAATCGCGGTAGCCACCTTTTTGGATATAGAGGGCGCCTTTAACAATGTGTCCTCAGAGTCTCTTGTTGGTGCACTGACAAGAAGGGGCACGCCCCCTACGATTAGTCAGTGGATAAGGACTAGTCTTTTGGGAAGGACTAATATAGCCACCATCGACAATTCATCTCTTGTGGCCAGGGTAAGTAGAGGCTGTCCGCAGGGAGGCGTTCTGTCGCCATTGCTGTGGACGTTATTAGCCGATGAAATCCTGACCAAATTAACCGCGGAAGGTTTTCATTGCCTTGGGATCGCGGACGATCTGGCGATCGTGGCGAGGGGGCGGTTCGCGGCAACCGTCTCGGAGCGCACTCAGGGGGCGCTCAATATTGTGAACAAATGGTGTAGAACGGAGGGTCTCTCCATCAATCCCCACAAAACTCAAGTGGTTCCTTTTACAAGGAAGAGAAATTTACAAGGCTTACAACAGCCAATGCTCGGAGGGGTTGTGATCCCCTTTGCCATGGAAGCCAAATATTTGGGAGTTATTTTTGACCGAAGGCTGACATGGAATTCTCATATTAATGCTACCGCACACAAAGCCAGAATCGCCATGGGTAGGTGCAGGAGGCTATGCGGTAAAAGTTGGGGATTAAGCCCGAAGATGACCCTGTGGATTTATACCTGTGTCGTGAGACCAATGGTAACCCACGGGGCGGTGGCGTGGTGGACGAAGACCTTGCAGATGGGGGGGCCGGGAGCGCTCGGAAGTATTCAAAGGCTGGCCTGCTTGAGTACGACGGGTGCCATGATGACTACCCCCACTGCGGCCTTGGAGGTCCTGTTAAACCTTCCACCACTCCACATTCACGTCCAAGGCGTGGCAAGAGCAGTTGTGGCACGACTGCAACAGGGACAAGCGCCCATTTATCCCAGGCATACGGGGAAATATCAAGACCTATGGGAGGAGCTGGAGGCGGACCCGATTTTGGGCCTGCCTACGGACATAATGACTCCTAGGCATGACTTCCAAAAACCCTTCAAAGTCCTGATTTTAGACAGAGGGGCATGGAAGAATGGGCCGTCAATTACAGGCGAATCTATGTGGTACACGGACGGGTCTAAGATGGATGACGGAGTGGGAGCCGGCGTGTACGGGGCTCATCCGAGATGTAATATCTCGGTGAGTCTGGGAAGGCTAGCTACGGTCTTTCAGGCGGAGCTAGTCGCGATTACTATCTGCGCTACCGAAATAAGAAGGCGGGGAGTGTATAACTCCAGAGTTGCCATTTATTCGGACAGCCAGGCTGCTCTGCGGGCAATTGACTCGTGGGAGATCAGCTCAAGGCTGGTGTGGGACTGCCTAGGTGCACTGAAGGAAATCAGTAGCCATAATAAGGTCTTCCTGGTTTGGGTACCTGGGCACTCGGGTCACAGAGGCAATGAGGCGGCGGACCGCCTGGCCCGGGAGGGTTCAATGAGAGCGCTTATCGGGCCGGAGCCGTTCTGCGGTGTCTCAAGATGCCTCAGGAGCACATCCATTAAGCTATGGATGCGGGACCGATCAAGGGAATGGTGGGTCAAAACTCCAGGCCAGAGACAGGCGAAAAAGTTTATCCATAGCTACTCGCCCAAGCTAACTGCAGAACTACTCCAACTAGGCCGGGCGGCCATAAGGATAGCAGTTGGCATTCTCACTGGCCATTGTAGACTAAATAAGCACATGCATCGCATGGGCCTGGCAACGGATAGCCTGTGTAGGTTTTGTCAGGAAGAAGAGGAGACGGCACTGCATGTGGTATGTCAGTGCGAGGGGCTGGTCTGGCTAAGGTACCGCCTCTTTGGCAAAGAGAAGCTGGTGCCAACAAGCCTCAGCCAGGGCCCCCTCTCGGACCTATTAAGGCTTTTAAGGCAAGCAGAACTCGAGAGGGTGCTCTGATGGCAGGTGCTCTGATCGACCACCTGGGAGCCCCCCCCCAATTCCACAGTTTGGTTAAGGACAGGATAGGGAGGGGGTCTTCAACTAGGGGGATGCCACAATAGATCCTTGGGGTGTCGCGGTGGCGTAGGCTGAATAGCCAATTCCCCCGATGGAATCTAATCTAATCATGATGACGTACACTTGCAATGCTAGATTATATAGTTTGCTTTACGTAAATATCATTATTCAGCACTTTGTTTTTATCCTTGTATTTATTTTTTCGTTCCTTTTATATTTTATTGTGAAGTTAATTACTATTGTATAAAGTGAATTATAAATAGTTTTATTTCAATGTTTTCAAGGTCAACGAGGACGAACAAAGGTTTTTCTATTTTTTTTAAATTTTTCAAGGTTATTTTCATTGGCATCAAATAATGAAATCCTTCTGTTATTTATGAAATTTGAACAGAATTAAAATAAATATTTGTTTTTATGACATCATACAATTTCATTCGTGGTTACATCATTACGTGTCTCTAGGTGCCTTTAAACAGACCTTTTCTATGTATAGTTCGTCAATAATTTATCCAAGAATTGAACTCCATCCTAATTTCTCTAACTACAATCCTTGGATAAGACGTTAGAGACTGCCGGAAGTACCTAGCACAAATTCATTCAGGACAATTGATTCACGTACAAAGACGAACTAAAAACAAATCATTTTAGAAGATTTTTCACAGTTCCGGTCAAATTACTTCTTCAAGCTACGCATTTTTTTTTTGGTACCCATTTTTAATTCTTACTTTTAATTATCTAGGCCAGGGGTCGGCAACCCGCGGCTCTTTTATCCAAATTTTGTGTCTCTTCAGCCTGTCTAAAATATATTGTATACGTATTTCAATTTTATTGAAACAAATGAAAATTTCATTTATTAAAGTAAAGATATTTTTTCAAAAAGAATTTTAAATGTGTTAGGTTTGAAATTGAATAGAATTATATTAAAATACAGTACGTAATACGAGGGTCGTTTGAAAAGTCCGTGCAAAAATAAAAACTACTTAATTTTTTGGGGTAAACCTTTTTTATTTTTCAACATAGTCTCCTTTTAGGCTTATACACTTCGTCCAACGCTGCTCTAGTTTGTTGATCCCTTCCGAATAATAGGATTTGTCCAAGTCTGAAAAATAGCCATTCGTATCTGCAATCACCTCCTCGTTTGAATAAAATCTTTTTCCCGCCAGCCATTTCTTCATAATGGGGAACAAATAGTAGTCCGAGGGAGCCAAGTCTGGAGAATAGGGGGGATGTGAAACGAGTTGGAACCCTATTTCCATTAATTTTGCGACCACAACTGCTGAGGTGTGAGCTGGTGCGTTGTCGTGATGGAAAAGGACTTTTTTGTGGGCCAATCGTGGGCGTTTTTCTTGCAGCTCGGTTTTTAAACGGTCCAATAACGATGAATAATATGCACCTGTAATAGTTTTACCCTTTTCCAGATAGTCGATGAGGATTATTCCTTGCGAATCCCAAAAGAGAGTCGCCATAATCTTTCCGGCCGAAGGAACGGTCTTCGCCTTTTTTGGCGCAGATTTCCCCTTGGTAACCCATTGTTTAGATTGTTCTTTGGTCTCAGGAGTGTAGTGATGTATCCATGTTTCATCCACAGTGACGAAACGACGCTTAAAGTCCTGCGGATTCTTCTGGAACAGCTGCAAACCGTCCTTGCAACACTTCACACGATTTCGTTTTTGGTCAAGCGTGAGCAATCGCGGCACCCATCTTGCGGATAGCTTGGTCATGTCCAAATGTTGATGCAAAATATTATGTACCCGTTCATTCGAGATGCCCACAGCACTAGCAATCTCACGCACCTTCACTCTTCTGTCATCCATCACCATATCATGGATTTTATCAATGATTTCTGGAGTAGTAACCTCAACAGGGCGTCCAGAACGTTCAGCGTCACTTGTGCCCATATGGCCACTCCTAAAATTTTGAAACCACTTATAAACTGTTCTAATCGAAGGTGCAGAGTCACCATAATGTTTATCAAGCTTCTCTTTAGTCTCCTGAGGCGTTTTGCCTTTCATAAAGTAGTGTTTAATCAACACACGAAATTCTTTTTCGTCCATTTTTTGAAAATCACTCTTTCTTCCTCGATTCAAACGAATGCCAAACACAAAGAAATAGACCGATCTGGCTGATACTTGGTGTGTGTTCTTCCAAGAGATGCTACTAACTAAACATAACCTCGATACGCGCCAGTGGTGCTATCTCTCTGACTTTGCACGGACTTTTCAAACGGCCCTCGTATTTAGGACTGCCGCCACTTTCATTCAAACACAGGTTTAGTTATTATTTATTTGTTTATTTACTTTGCAATATGTGAAAATAAATATATAAAACATTTAAATGTTATTGAATATCATAAAATAATAATTTGTGAATACAAATGATCTACAGAGTTTTTTTCACTATCATCCTTTCGGCTCTTGGTAAGATTTACTAAAATTATTTAAGGAGAAATGGCTCTCTACTTGAAATAGGTTGCCGACCCCTGGCCTAGGCAGAAAAACAGTACAATTCTCTGAAATGGTCCTTGAATGAAGAAGTATGACGTACTTTTTTCCACGGAAGTAAGAAGATAAAAATCTTCATGAAGTTGTTGAAGAAAGTTCCAACAGTATTTCCGGTTTGCTAATATTGAGTAATATCCTTTTTTTTTTGTTGGGTCTTATGGTGTCACCTACACCAGGTATCAAATCTGAACTAAGACTTGCGATATTAATGATTGGAATTGTAGTTTACAAGATACTGGCTAAAATTTAGGAATATGTGTGACGGTCTCGCTGTTACGTGTTCAAGAGACATCCTTACAAAAAAAAAAAAGAAGCAAAACAACATTTTCAATAAAGTTGTACTTCCGGTTGAAATATTTCGGCTAAAACGGAAGTGATGGTACACTCAGATCAAAAGGGGATTTCAAGTTGAGGCTCACAGTAGGTTTTCGGTTTTGAGATAAATTTTCGATCCTACACTTAATAATTGTTCGTACTTCGTACGGGTTCCCAAACTATTTAAACTCGTATTTATAAAAAGCGAGCTCAGTACCGAGACCTGCAAAGCTAATATGTGGTTAATTAAGTATGTTTGCTAGTCGCCTACGTAAAGCCCGCCTGAAAAAAAATAGGCAATTACTTTACTTTAAATTGGCTTAAATATAAGTTATGTTATACAACTAAACATAACCTTTTATGGGGAAGGTTATAAAAATAGTGGACAGTTCTACCAACTGAATTTTGATTGGCTCAATGGAGAAAATCTAATGCGATCTATATAGCACATGTCTGGAGCACAGTTGGTGAGAGAAAGCAACACTGCAAGCGCAAAGAAAGCTTTACGCTAAAAAATGACGTATTAAATTAAATTTAATGAAGATCTAGTTAGCGTATTTATTAGCTTTCATACTCATGCGCAAAGAAAAATTCATCGATCTTCCTATGGAATATTAACTTCCTGTATTTGAGTGCATAAATACATTATATCTGAAATAACCATATCGTGTAATGACAATTTCAATGGGCCATAAATAGCTTTTTTTAAAAAAACTATTTAATACTGAAATAGACAATATGGTTCATATATTATTATTTATTTACCACCATTGATTACACAGTGTGTGTAGTATTACCGTGACACACATATAAGTTATGTTCCAGTTTTCACGCTTCATTGCCATTACAACTAAACATAACCTTTTATGAGGAAGGTTATACAATAGTGAACAGTTCTACCAACTGAATTTTGAGAAACTAATTATTTTTTTTACTTTTTATACTTTCTTATACATGGAATTAGAGCGAACCTGTTAAATTTCCCAAATTGAGTATAATGAAGAGTTACCATAGCAACCGTTGTGTAGTTTATTTTTTTTAATAATTATTGTATTATTATTTTTTACATTTTTTCGGCTAGTAAGAAAGATATTGTTTGTGATAAGTGCGGTTACAACAGTCGCCTTCGACTTCTTGTCGTAATATTCCGCAAGATTCACTTTCCGTAATTTACTTTCTGGTATTTATAGAGATAGGTTGGCAACCATGATACCAATTAAAATGCATTCAATTGCAAGTGTTTTTTTTTTTTCTTCAATTTAAATGGCAGTGGATATTTTTATTAGTAGAAAAAAAAAAAACAGAACGGAAGTAAATCCAAGCTGAGAGTTGACTTCCTGGTCGCCCACTTTAAAGCAGTCTTTTACACAACACCAGGCATCATAGTGTAGTTCTTACGCACGCGCACAACTAGTCTATTCAATTAGTATTCTAGTTTAGTTTTACTATAAACCGTCCTAACTCTCCTTCTATGGTGCAGCTCTTAGGATCGTTTTACGAATTCCAGTCGCCCACTATTATACCTACAGTATCTGATCAGAATAATTAGCCATGATATTAAGAATGCCTCCAATTTTGGAATTATAAGATCTATAAAAAATCAAAAGTATAATCATGGTTTGATTGATCGTGGAAACTTACTTTATAAATGGAAGGTAAATGGACCCTAGAAGAGATCAAAGACCGCGCCGCCCGCTTTGTTGATCCCCCCACTCCCTGAGCCTGACAGAGACAATAAGTGCTGCTTGACGATAAGGACTATGTTTACATTTTATCATCAACATATTTTTACAAATTTCACGTCTTTATTGTGAGTTTTTTTTTTGAACAAGAGAGCTTTTGAAAAAGCATCCTTGAGAAGTTGGCAAATTTTACCTGGAGAACGGAGCTTTTGAAATACCCGTGGAAATGGATTGAAAATAATTGCAAATTGAAAATAATTTTTACTACAATTTGATGTTAAAACCTTAAAATACAAACAAAATAATTTGTTTAATGTCTCACTTAAGGCAAGGTTAAAAGTTTTTGGCTTTGTACAAAGATAATGGTAGCCTTGGCTTTGTTACAAGCATTTGTAGAACGTACATACATCAAAGGCCAACTTGATCGATCGATTAATTTTTTTTTTCCTAAAAGTAACTTCGTTGAAACTGATAAAATGGAAACAAGGAGCCATCAAAAAAATGCACTGTTTTTGACGGTTTAGCGGCTAAGTGAATTTAATCTTAAGTTGATGAAGGTTTTAAAAGGAGTTAATCGCTCTTTTTCCAGCAGCGAAGGAAGAAGGGCAGCTGAGATGGTCGTACTTCTTTCTCATGAAGATCATCCACGTAGAGGATGGTCTAAAACTGCAGTATACAGAAACGAACCAACAATCCAAGCAATCAGGGCAAAAGCCAATGGCTTGACTCACGCAAAAGGAAAAAAAACAAAGAAGGCCAGTGGTCACAACAAATCACAGTATCTCTCCAATTAATTCCAGCGCAAGTTTACAAAAAGATCTGCAGAAAAGGCGATTCACTCTGGGACGACCATATTCTTCTTGCCCTTAAGTTGGGAGAAAGCATAGAAGTTCATTCCAGGCAGAACTCTTCTATCAGCGAGGCCTTGACTGCCCGGAAATGCTTATTTGTCGTATCCAAATTCAAAGGAGCAGTAGATCTTCATTGTTAAATCTGAGACAATTCCTCGGCTAGATCTAATTGCAGTCAACTCAGAAAATAAATGTGAACATTGTTTCATTACAAATTTCAACTAATTTAACTGCACAATACCCGCAACTGTTCAAAACCTCAAACAATTAACTGTATTTACGTAGAATTTCAATTAAATTGTTGTGTAACAGAGTTGACATAATGTTGATTCAGAAGTTCTAAACTTGCAGTCCCATTTACTTTATATTGTTTGCTCTAAGTTAGCTTTTGTACTTTTGTACTGAATGCGAGAGTAGCACAGATGGGGAGGTTCTGGCGTATGACGTAATCATTGAAGATGTTTTTTTTATTTAAGCGATTTTTCACATGTCTAATCTGCAAATAATATAAATGGATGTAAGTGAGCGGAGTGGGGCCGGCTCGGTTTAGGAGTGGGGGTGTAGAGGGCCAGCAGTAGGGCCCTTTGCCGCTGTTTGAAAGGGCAATCAAGGGTGTTAACTCCATACCCCATCCCACCGAGTTCAACTCTTATAATACTGATGGAACTGAAAATCATTTCCGTTCAGCCATTTCGAAGAATACCATCTTTGGTTCGGCGGAAGGTAAAAAGAATCACTATTTTTATGTTTTGTTGTATCCAAAAGACTTCGGTTTTCATTTATGTTTTATTATCATATTCTAACAGCTTCATTCTAGCTTTATGTATTTTATTTTATATTGTCAATAAATATATTTGTTTTCCCGGAAGTGATACGTTGTGTTTACCCCTCCTTCCCTCCCTCTCCCGCTCCCTTACATGCATAACAAGACATAAACTCACCAATTTCAAATAAAATGGATACGTATTTTCACTTCCGGTACAATTACAAGAAAATTGAATTTGCATTACTTTATATTACTCAATCAAGCAGGAGAGAGTATGGTGATCGCGTCAGATTATTGTCAACGAGTTTTTTTTCCACCGGAAGAATCTTTTTAAAGACCGTGTACTACGCAAAAGTAAGGCGCCACGGTAACCGAGCGGTTAGAGGCGAGGCCTGTGAAGCTAATATGTATTGTAGTACTGGGTTCGATTCCCGGTCTAGAGGCCTTGGATTTTATTTAATGGTTAATAAAAGAAATTTATAGTAAAGTATGTGTTTGCTAGTCGCCTCCGTTACTTTACTACGAAAAAGTGGCTTTCAGAAAATGGTCTGGGAGGGTGTAAAGGAAAATCTCAGGAATCTCAACTTAAACAATTCCTTTGGAAGAATAACTTTTGAGATGAAAATCCTCTACCGGAAATACTTTAAGCCGATAAAAGTCGATTAGGGGACTAGTTCAGCGAGAGGATTGGTTAGACTACAATCCCTTTTGATTTGCAAGACAAAATTCATTTTGCGCAATTCGCAAAAATAAGTATTATACCAATTAAAGTTCTCGGAAATGAGGGATAAACGCTTCCTGGTTTCGTATTCCGTAAAACTGCATTTCCGTTTCAACCGATTTCCTATTCCAGGAACTCCTTCAACATAACACGCGTAAAAAGCTGTGACCTACATTTCCCCAAAATTAGTGTATCAAATTGCTGTACATTGTGAAGTGTGGTGACTGCAAAGTTGGAGTAAAACTTTCTTGATGAGGCGGCAGCACCTACCAAGCAGAAGTACAGCTGATGATACTCTACACTATAAGTGGGTCAGAAGAGCAGAAGAACAGTAGTTTGGAGGTGGAAGAATGCTGTAGTCACGTATAGTTTAGGTAGAAAGTGTTGTGTGTGACAATATAGTGTATTGTAGTTGGCAGTTCTCTGCATACTGGGTATTATAGTTCAGTGCGCAACTCTGGCCAGCTGGTCTTCATAGGAGACATCTGATTGAAATAATGATTCGACATTTATTTACAACCTTTAAATACAATGATGTAAATATGAACGCATGTTACACAGGACCCCCTAAAACTGATCACCCTAGCACCCAACGCCACGATTAGAAAGGCGTGTCGATAGAAAGCCAGCCAGAACTCCTTCGGATAAAGGCCCGTCCAAAGGTGTTGGTCTGAGCGTGGCTTTGTAAGTGGGAGATGCCCAGTTCGTATTCCGCGTATGGCTACTTTTTATTTTTTAGAAAAAAAAAAATTGTTTATAGTAAAGTACGGGCTTCCGCCCCCATCCACGACTCCTAATTGGTAGTTGGACGTGAGGCCAGGCCCCGCCTGAAGAAATAGGCGATTACTTTACCTTTTTTTAGCCACTTTATACTGAAACAATTTAATCATACTTCCGTATTGTCAAGTACTGTAATGGAAGGCCCTCCACCTACATTCAATGTCGCTCAGTCCAATTTAACTTTGGGAAAAAACAAAAAATGAATTAGAAATCTTAACGTTATCACCCTAGAATTAATAACTGACGTCCTAAACTGGAATACTTCCCCCTGGATGAAATCCATTTACCTGGAGATGAAATGGCGTTTCAATTAGTCGCAAACTTCCGGTCTAGTTAATAGCCTCACGTCCACGTCATCAGCACACTTACCTGACTGGGGAACACATTTCCGGTAGGATAGCAATTCGCTAGAGCTAATAACGGGCTGACTAGGAGATTTTCGTGAAAATATCTGGTGAGTAAGGAGGGGGTCTTAAAGTCGAGTTTTCCGAAGTTTGGAAAAAAAAATTCCAAATAAAACCGAACTGAAAATTGATTATTCGTCAGAAGGGAGATGGAAAGCCTTAGCTACTCCATCTGGACCACTTTGCCTACCCCCCCCCCGTAGAAGAACAGCAGAAGACCCGAGTTGGTGTTGGAAGTCTCGTCTCGGGGTGGACCATCTAAGAATCTCAGCTGTCCGAAGAAATGGGGCAACATGATTAAGGGGAATCTGCATGATAAGCAGCTCCTCTTCCGTCAACCTCGTCCAATCAAACCACCTAACCTTCTTAATACTAAACAAGCCGTCAGATGATTGGTGGGAATTACTTCCTCTATCTTACAAACTCTTCAAAAAGGCCGTGGAGCCCCATTTTGTGAAGATCGCTCCTTAAATTGTAACATAACTAGTGCCAAACAGTGCCTGAAAGAGATACGTGAAATACAGACAATTCTGGACATTCTGGACCAGCTTAGAATCGTCAGCTCAGGCGAGGCTGATCACGTCCCGAAACGTTACAGACAGGCCACAAGCTAGTTTGGGGCGGATTAAGGAGGGAATCTCCCGAAATCCAGAATGACCCGCTAACCAGATCATCTTTAAAAGCAGCCAGCTGTTCCAGTCTCTTAGAGCATTCTAAAACCAGCCTAGAAGAGGTAACAGAGAAGTCCAGCGCCTTCAACGTGTCCTGGACTATCCGAACAGATGGAGATCTCTTTCACCAGGGAGCTGCGAATCCCCGTCATCTGATGATGCACCTGAAGGGCTTAATAGACCCTGTGCTAAGAAAATCAACCAATGGTACTTTTAGCAACTGGATCCGCTCTATAGAATCGCACTTTCCATTAGATGATTTAGAACTCTAATTATTAAGTCAAGTTGACCATTCAGACTGAGAACAGACACAAACAAATTGTGGCTCAAGGGTGTACGTTTGTTTTTCAGAATGTTCTTTAGTGACATAATACGGAGCGGTGTATGCAAAGATGCGTGTTAAAAACATGCAAACATTATGACGACAGAGACAGACTGTGAATGTCTGTGAATGTGACAAACAATGAATACATTACAAAGGAACCAGACTCACTAAAGAAAAGGAAGTTGATCCCTTCCGCTTTCCGATAACTGCCGGAAATTGATTTTTTTTCCGAGGATAAATATTACTGCAAACGTTACAGAAGAAGTTTAAAATTAAATTAACAGAAGCCATTTTTTAGAAAGAATTCTCGGAAAAATAATAAAATCCATTACGTAAGAAATACTACTTCCGGCTGAACACGTTTTTAAGCTTATTTGCCGCAATCCCGGACGAAATATCGAAATTCAAGTTCCTTCGCACCTAAATCAAATCAGCTCTCAAATTGTAAAACCAACTATTTTTCCCGTGCCCAGGTGAACGTCACAATGTGTACTTCCGGTGGGTGAATACAGAGAAATTTGAAGGGAAGAAGTGATTTAGAAGGACATGATATGCGAGAGGAAGTTTAAAGAGAAAGAAAGTTTGTTGTATGTTTCATAGAAGCAAGTTTTTCTAATTATGTTCCGGTCCGGAAGAGGGCCTAGCTTGTAGAGTGGTGAGAGGGGATTCTAGGGTTACCATAGCAACAGAAATGTGACCCTAAAAGGATTAGCTAGCCCAAACCCTAGTGACGAGTGTTACCCAGTAATCGATAATGATATACATACGGAGGAGGGAAGCAACAGAGTCTAAGGGTGGACGGATGCACACACACGGCCAAGATCTGGAAGAATCCGGAAGTGGCGGCAGGAATCAATGGATCTTTAAATATGCAGTTCGTAATGCAACTAAACTGCGTAATGTAACTTGCACATTGTCTTATTTCCGTTCTGAATTACCCACAAAGCCTCCATCCATCTCGGGAGTATTTTGGTGTCAGCATTCAGCTGGTGAAGTATGTTCGACAATTCTAAAAAAAAGGCTAGAGTGCCCTAAAATTAGGCAACTGTGGCACCTGCAAATTGGAGCAACTACTTCTGCCTTTAGCACTCTTAGGAGTGCCTCAAGAAGGGCTGTTGGGTTAAGGGTGCTTGAAGGCGTCAGTTTACCGCCTCCAAACACATGCCGTCTTTTCACTGAGGTCACTGACTGCTATTCTTCCTTCCACTGGACAAAAAGAGCGGCAGGCTTTTATTTAAAAAAGAAAAAACTAAGGACCGTCCGAAATAGTTACAAGAGAATTATTTGTGCGCTAAAACTCCCATGTTTGGCGAAAATTCCCCCACCTTAAAACTCTATACAAATACTTCCTTTAATGTGTGGCGTAAGAGATAGTAAAAATAATTATGGGAGGGAAGAAAAAATAAAACCATCTCTAGAAGGCACTGGCATATATATTATTGGTCACGTGGCGGTGACAATGTTTACAGTCGGTTCATCACTGCGTGTCCCAGGGTTACCAACATGCTGCCCCATTATCAGTGTAGCACGCCCAATGTCACTGTATGAGTGTGTAATGTGAGCATGTTTATAAATATGTGCGGCGGCCGCCACACACAGCTTTGTTTGATCTGTCCCAGTGTATTGGACGTTAAAAAAAAACACCGCAGGGTCTATCATTACACAGGAAACAGTAATTTCCCTGCCGTTAGGCGGACACGAGTCTAGCAGGAAGTGTACGCCATTGTTTAGAAAACGGTTTCAGCATTATTTAACACATCATATTTCCACTTTTAACCATCATTGATTGAAGGACTGCAAAGTTGATGGCTGGCTGAATAGATGTTAACATAAACACAGTTTGTAAGGTCAGAATTCCAGTCAAGATATTTATTTAAAACTTGGAATTCTCTTTCTCTTACCGCCATTAAGAGAAAGTACTGTAATTGGAGATATTTTCAATTTGAGTGTGTAGAATCGCAATGCTACTTCAAGAATTTAAAAAAAAAAAAAAAAAAATGGTACGATATTTTTATGAACTAAACAAAATATGTTGGCAACAGTTGTTCACTTATTATCAGCATTTCTTTTGCATGGGTGCAGCTGTATAATTCGCTGTAAGTTTCATATTTGGATGGCGGCCAAGTCTGGGCTATATTATCCACTTGGACTGTTGGAAAAGTGCGTTCATTTTTTCTGCATGAGAATACTGCAACTGCAATTTAAATACGTCTAACTAGAGAAAAACATCTACAGACTATTTGTTTTCCAAACGATGTTTAAAAATTGAACTGTTCAATTGTACATAACAGCGACTGTTATAAATTGGCTGTAACTAGTTATTTAAATTGATTCATATCTCTACTAATGTAAGTTCTACCATCTAAGTTCATGTCTCGCTTTAATCGACAATTTAATGTTGTAACAACCTAGAGCAGGCAACCTATTTTAAGTAGAGAGCCATTTATTTCTCCTTAAATAATTTTAATAAATCTTACCAAGAGCCGCAAGGATGATAGAGTGTAAAAAACTCTGTAGATCATTTGTATTAACAATTTATTATTTTATGATATTCAGTAACATTTAAATGTTTTAAAACTGTCCGGTAGGACAGTTGTTATAAGGGTTGATCGTCAAAAAACTGCACGAAAAAGCGTAACGTTGGAAAACACCCAACTTTGACAATTTTATATATTTATTTTCACATATTGCAAAGTAAATAAACGAATAAATAATAAATAAACCTGTGTTTGAATGAAAATGGCGGCAGTCCTATATATTACGTACGGTATTTTAAAATAATTCTATACAATTTCAAACCAAATCTCATTTAAAATTCTTTTTGAGAAAATATCTTTACTTTAATAAATGAAATTTTTATTTATTTCAATAAAATTTTGGACAGGCTGAAGAGCCACAAAATTTGGATAAAAGGGCCGCAAGCGGGTTGCCGACCCCCGACCTAGAGAATTACTACTGTAGTAATACGACGTACGCCTATTTTTTCAGGCGGGGCTTAACGTTCAACTACCACAAATTAGGTGTCGTGGACGGAGGCGACTAGCAAACATACTTTACTATAAATTTCTCATATTAACCATTAAATAAAATCCAAGGCCTCTAGACCGGGAATCGAACCCACTAACCAGCAATACATATTAGCTTTGCAGGTCCCGCCTCTTAACCGCTCGGCTACCGTGGCGCCTAACTGTTATACATAATATCCAAGATTTTTATTTATTTTTTTTATTTTATTTTTTTTTGTAGTCTAGCCACCCCAGACTTTTAATTTCGATATGGACGCTACTGCAAGTGCTGCCTTTACGAGCTACACTAAAATCCTACGCGCATGCTTGTCGCCATGTTTGTATGTAAGATGGAACTACGAAAATTTTAAATTCTAGATTTTCAGTCTTTACCGGAAATATAAGTTTTGAGTCCCATGAGTCCGAAAAAGGGGGCTTACTTTAAAGGATCATTTTATTGAAACTGTGGTTAGGCAGGGTTGGATAATATCCGTTGATTTTATCCGTTACAGCGTGCATGTTGTAACCTGTCTGGTTTTTGAAACTTTTATCCATTAGGCCTGTCACTTAACGATTGCAAAGCAAGAAATAATATACATTGTGCCCTCTAACATGCAGAGGTAGAATAATTGTTGTCGTTGGGCGCAATATGGAAACAAAATGACTCAAGCTAGGCAATAAATTCTTCAATTAACATTTCTCCACTTCTTGTACCATCAAAGCGCCACATGAATAAGCTCCATATTTGGCTGTATAGGCCGAGTTCCGGTGGGAAGCCAGGACGTCTTGTCAGCTGTCTGTCAGTTCAGCAGGAAGCACAGCTGCCGGCGAATTCTTACTTTGAACCACACACACACACTAACTTGACGCTACTACAACATCGCCCCAGCTTCCCGAGCCCACTTTGCCTGCAGTTTCACGTTCATTACATTCTTACCTTCCGCGCTCTCGTAAGAAGAGATAATAAAAGGAAGTACTGCGTCATACTTACTCAGCAAATTCTCCTCTATCGGGAAGTACCACTTCGCTGATCGGATAGCTTTTAGATTGTTGTCATGCAGATCTATTTCACCGCAGTTTTGGAACAAGGGCACTTTTCTGGGGGAGTGGATGCTAGTTTCTCTAATGTTCCATTTCAGTAAAATGTACGATCCTAAGTAAAGCTCCTTAACGGAAGTTCCACTTTGCAAAATAGTTCTCTCGAAAATACGTACAACTTTAATGCTGCCAAGCTTGAAACTTCGCGTAGCAGAGTTTCCTGTTTTAGCAATACTGAATGGAGAGGTAAGATCGATGAGGCAGTGATAGAGGAGAGGCTGTGCAAGGTCAGGGTCCCGCCAGATGTTTCTCGCTCTCTCTGCGCCACTGCCTCCAGTATTCTTCATCTTGAACAGCGGAACACCTGCTTCGTTTTTACCTCCCTTTACATTTCTTCTAATAAATCTACTGTTGTCTGAAGTGTTCATTATTTAGCTTAAGACAGTTTCGCTCAAACTGTGCTACGGGTTACTATTACTATGAGTGAATCGAAATTTCACTTTCAAGTTTGGACAGACTCCAGCGAGAGTGCTGCCTTGTTCCAGTCATGAAGTCTTCTTCTATCTTCTTCACTGATTTAATTTTTATTCTTTTTTGTAGATTGTGTTGAAAGTTTGGATAAAAAAAATATTATGAGCACACTCACACGACTTTCACCACAGGAAATCGTAAATCCATTACGCGAATTAGCACTTCCGGTTGGCTGAATTCGAGAACTGGAGGTGTTACCAAAACTGAATACCAAATAAGAACTTCTTCCGTCAAAAGGAAGTGAACACTCTGGACAGTTCTTGTAGTAATGACAACAACATATGACGTTGTACACACACACGACATGGTGGTAGCGATGGACGATCTAGATAGCGGTGTGCCTTACAACACGGGAATGTAGCAACCACCCAGTAAACGCACATGCTACAATAATCAGTTGTAATGTGATGTGATAACATATTTAGTTATAACTTGTAAAATAAACAAGACACATTCAGCGATAAGGTCCGAGTTGTAATGCGACGCCATTGCTGGGGAATATGGTTATCATGTTACCCAAGTTTTACTTAAATCGGACACGCTGCCAACGCTCTCTGTATATATTATATTTTTTCATTCACCTATTCCTGGTTAAGCGGAAGTGGAACGATCGTAAAAAAAAAAGTTTTCCGAGTATGTATGCTTTAAGGCGGGAAAGCAGTTTAAGGTCTAATTTTTTTGTTTTCGTTTAATTGGAGCTTTTTTCCAGTGCACTGCCGGCCTCCGGACAGTGTTCTCTCGTTACAGACAACACTGTCCATCACCGGACAGTGAGCTGTAAGAGGCTCCTAGGAAGAGAAAATCTAAGGGTCAGCAGCTGGATTCAAACCCGGGACCTCCGCGTGGGAGTCCAGTACGCTAACCGTATAGCTAATCCCTTCCCTAAGCTCTAAATATTATTTAAAATAAAAAGGAAAATCGCAGTTAGCTCAAACTCATTTTGTTTATTGAGACCAGAATCTAGCTATACGGGACCCACCCGAGGAGCCCGCACAATAAGGTTTCTGTCATCACAATCAACCGGATGTATTACTTTGCTAGAGTTGTTATTGTTCTCGAGAATCCCTCAAAAGAAAAACTCCTACAATTATTTTTTTTATTGAAACATTCGTATAGTGATTACAAAAAATATCGATCTACAACAATTTTCCCCTCAGGAATTCAATTTAGGGAGATTGGGAAATGGGTAGTTTTCCTGGGAATTAGAGTTTGAAGAAAATTTTTGACTACATTTTTAGTATAATGTACACAGTTTACAGGCTGTGTAGTGTCGGTAGGTGATCTTATCATGACTCAAAAGTTCGGAAAGAAAACTTTCGTGTAAGTCAGAATCTTGTGGCACAAGAAGGAAGTCTTGTGAGTGTCACACCAGATCATTTTCTCACTTTCCCATTTTTCCTTCATTTCCTTTCTCCTTTTCTTCCCAATTTTTTTTTTAAATCTAAAAACGCACCTGATGCAATCATCTTTTAAAATGTGAAAAGTGCACATGGCTTTGATGAACCCAGACTAAATATTTTGAGAGTTTTGGAAACCGTATAGCTCAAAAAGAAACCAGTTTGCGCGATAAGTTGAATTTATTTCAAAATTTTGTAAATTACGTCAAACTGTATAATTTGTTCTATTCATAAAAATAAGCAGGTAAAATGATTAATATCATCTTATGAGAAATTTAATGGTCTTTCGATTTATATCAGCTGTTACCATAAAGAGAAGTACAAAGACAATTTTTGTATGGCAAAAAAGTTACGAAGTATTTATTATAAAATGGCCGCTTTGACGTACATTGTTGAGCATAAGTAATGGATTTGATGCACTTTTGCGTTGCAAATGAGCTGCATAATAACCACTTCCTGTGTGGCTATTAATTTGTTGCACTTTTATTTTCTATGTTAGTAGTTAATATAAATGAGAAATGCAGTTCAACTCCAGTTCCATTCAATTATTATATTTATTTTTTTCCTTCCCGTAAATACGAGTATATTACGTAAGGTAGTATAATTATGACATAATATTTTTAGATAATGGTCTGCTGCATGTTTCCCGACAATATTATAATTAAGATGGAGGAATAATAAATCATAATTATTAAATAATAACAAGAGAATTTATAATAACGCATGTAAAGTGCCCAGTAACCCAGTTCACAGGTAGATAGCGCAGTTGTTTTGATTGGCTAATGTATGCAACAGCTTTTAATACGCGCGAGTAACCTCTGTCTAGTTCACTCTCACTGACTTAGTGCGCGTCAGTCTCCCTCCATCATCTTGTAAGCTGATAATTATATTAATCTTTTACAAGTACGAACTAAATCTGTACAGATAGTCGGCACTATACAGAAAACTGGATAGGTTACAACGGGTTATCTCCCACTTCAACCAGATGCCGACAATGATTACGATCGAACTTATTTGGAAAAACATTTCGATGACCCTTGAATATGAATATCCGGAGAGCACCTAAACGATTTTGGTCATGTCGAAAGCTTTCTGCGATTTTTTATACAGTTTTGAGGTTAGAGTACGGATTCACAAGTACCATTTTCTAAAGCATTCTTCGAGAAGGTAAAAGATCATTCAGACAAATTTTTTCTCACGTCAAATCTCAAGGAATAAATTACCAAAAAATATTGAACTCTTTATAAAATTGTACAGGAAGTCAAAAAAATTATGATACTTTAGAGCCATCGACTCCCCTAAAAGTAATTTTCAGTTAATTAAAATAAAACTATCTATTAGGGGTGCGTTCCACTTGGCGACCACAACGACCAAAACATACTTTCAGGCGTTCCACTTGGCGACCGCGGTCGTTGTGGTCGTGGCGAAAACGTCACTAATGACGTCATTATTTTCGCCCACACAACGACCACAACGCCCCATCTATAGAGCTGGGTCGAAGTGGGCGTTCAGAGTTGGCGCAATTTTTAAAACAAAATATGGCGACCGAAAAAATTATCTCATGTAAATGAAAGTATTATTTCATGTAAATAATAGAATGTGTTTCTCGAAAGTCTCCAAAAAATAAATAAATAAATAATTACTTATCCCTTTACACACTAAATCACTGAATAACACAAAATCATTTACCTGAAATAACTTTTAAATTCTTCATTTGAATAAAGATCAATTACTCTGATAGCTAATAATACGTGGCCTAAGTTTTCGCTTTTTATCATTGCGATTTTGTAAAATTACATTCCACTCTAATCGGAACTAGATAAAGAACTTTCTAAAGCATTATTAATAAATATCCAACTGTTGCCACAAAAGACATTTTAATTTTATTTAAACGTAAATTTTATAAATACTCCACTAAAATGTAATATAAAAAATTGAATTATATATATTCTTTAAAGATAAGTCAACTTTACCAATAATTAATAAAGTTTATTATAACTGCTTATAAATGGGGTTTAAATTAAAAAATAACCTCTTCAAGCTTCTAACTTATTTTCGAGGCCGCCATATGCAATGTTTACATGAACGGTTAAAACGCCCACAGTCCGTTCCACTTGGGTTTTCGATCGCAACGCTCACAAGCAAGTGGAACGGCCAAAATCGCGGTCGTGGTCGTGGTCGTTGTGGTCGCCAAGTGGAACGCACCCTAAGTATACTGTGTTTGTACATTTATTAAAGTAATTTTACATTGTGTAACAAATAGTTTTATGAAAAATATCTTAATGTTGAAATTTAAATACCTTAATATTTATTAAATAATAAGAAAAAGTAACCTACAGTACTGCTTCTTAATTAATGAGATGGGTGTGCTCCTGGTGTTTCTTTGCAATGTTCGCTATATTGGGTTCGAAATTGTTCTTCCTTCGACCCCCTACTTTTGTTAAATTAGATCCCTAGGGATCTATATAGACCCATTTGGCGACCTCTGCTTTAGAGGAACGTCTACCGCAACCCTCTTCAGATCTGCCTTTAAGAGAATTTACCTCGAAGTATTGTTTAAAAGAAAAATTAGAGATCTAAGAATGTGGAATGTAAATTCAAAATTTGGAAATCAATGAGACCAATTTCCTTACTTCTACAGCGCAATTCTCTTCGAACCAAAATATTAGTAACCCATTTAACTTCTACTTAATAATACCCAAGAGTTAGGTCTGTGCTTTACACTTTAAATATGCTACTTTAAATAGGAACTTCAGCTTGAAAATCAATTTTGTAAAGTGATACAAAATGGTCTCCATTGAAGTATTGAAGTAAAACAGCTGATTTGGGTTTTCCTACTTTTTGACATATTTCACACAGAAATCACTTTTTCGACCTCACAGGACCTCAGAAAGGGATGTATCTGGTGTGAAAGAGAAAGTGAGAAAGACGTCTGCTGTTGATAGGTTACTGAGAAGGTGGCCCAAAAGATCAAGGGTCATGGACCATTGAATATTGGTTTTTGTTCTTCTTTTGCGATATAATAAGCCGTGGCTGGATGGTTATCAATGCCAATATAACCTAGAGGCACACACACCCACTGCTAACATATGGTTTAGCTTTAGTAGTTGACGGATATGTTTGTTGAGTTACTTTCACCCATATAAACATCGTTTTACTTTCTAAATGAAGTATGTACGTATGTATATTTATGTACACTTAAACATAATAAGTTATGGAAGATGCTTGTTAGTTTGTATGTGAATACGTGTTGTAGGTCATACCGTGAGGTCCACATAAACATAAACCAGCTGACAGCAAGCCTATCCACGGCCATTATGATAGATAATACAAGTAATTATGTACGTTGTTCTGATAAAAAAAAAAAGAAAAAAGAAAAAGGAAATCCGATATAGTGAGAGTTGGCAGAACTGCGCGAGCACATGTAGAAGTAGAAATTAAGAGAAGTAGAGGTCAGAGAAGTTGAAAGAAGGTTGAAGTTGAGCCCAACGCTGACATACTGCACTCAACCGCCACAGCTTTCTTATAATCCAATAATTACCGGGTTATTCCTTCTAACCTTGAATTCTTGACTGAACATTCAATTGCTCTTTTAAACGTTCCTGCTTATCAACGACCAAAACTACCCCAATGAAAGACTTCATCGTAGGAGCTTGGGTTTTAGTGTGGTAATTCTAAAGCAAGCCGTAGATTTTATTAAAAGGGCGGTTCCACCAAAAAGTGGAAGGAACGCAGGCAATCCAAAATGCCCATTGTTCCCCGCCCACCCCTCATCTCATAAGAGATACAGGAGCTTGAAGACCAACAAATCCGGCTAAAGGTTGCCAGATGCTAATATAATAAACTAATAAGGTAGTAACAGGACACTAGGGAGCATGACGACTCAATCGCCCAGTGCACTGAATAAACCTAGAAAGCTCTGGTAAAGATTACCAGATACCACCGGTACGGAAACATTTGACCTTCCGAAGACGAGGAATCTAGTTTTAGAATAAACACCTCTACAAAGTGCCGCACAGCAAGCCGTAGTAGCCCTCTCAAGGTCGCAAGAGCTATCTATAAAGACACCATCTCCGGACAAGTCTAATGGAATCTAAGCTTCAAAAGTTCTGGCGCCCTTGGGCAGCCCGTTTCCAAGCTTCTCTTACTTATAGGGTGATGCGTATCGTTCTAATGCAGTAATGCGCTTAAACTCACGTGTGTCAAAGTATGAAGTTATGCACTTCATGAGTGAAAGATACGAATCCACGTAGAATTCTGTTCCAACTGGACAATCAATTACTAGTGGGTCTGTACTTGCATGGCAGCAAGTATTCGTCCAAAAATATCGGGATAACACCAGATGGAGTGCAAGTTGATCGTGAACCCAGTCACGATTTACGTACTTATTCGTGGATTTCCAGTAAAACAAAAGTAAGGACTTTAGAAACCTCCCCTTCGTACAGCTTGATCTAGCAGCTGTGACTTCTCTTTGTTTACAAAGCAGAAAATAAAGTTGAAATGGTGTTAATTTGATGATGTTTCCATTATTTAAAGAGTTTTCGACGTTTGCTTTGGTGGACCGATTCCGTCTGGTATATAGAAGGCACTGGAATCAACATGATTCATCAGTGCAACAAGTGTATTGAGGTGTTTTTGGTTTCTCTGTCTGTCAGTTAGTTTTAATCAAACCAATTTAATAATGTCCGATCTCTATTTTTTTTATTACAAAACCTTGCGCTTAAACTGCGATCTAGTTTCATCAGAAAAGGAAGCCGTTCTCATTAAAACAATTGCTTCCGATTCTTGTAAATCTTACAGCAAAAATACTTACGAAATATTTTTTCCAAAATCATAATCCGGAAGATTGGTTTGGGTCAGAAACTGGCCGACAATAAGCTAGTCCAATCCTAGGATTAGGCCAAACCTTCAAGGGAATGCTTGGGAAATATGGAGCTTTGGGGGTATCTTAGGATGTGGAGCAGGACTTTTGGAGCACTTTTCTGCTACGATCAACGTAGACCTCATGCGGAAGCTGTCACGCGAACATCTGGTTGGACGTAATCTAAACATGGTCTTATATGGGCTATCCTCTAAGGACGGCTCTTTGTCTACTATTTTGATTGTGAGATTATGACGTAACCAACAAAAGGTTAAAGATTAATAATTATAAAAAGAAAACAAATAAGATTCTAATTACACCCTGCCATCTACACAGATAATTAAGTTCCATAATTACTTCTGAACAATAATAATTAGTTGCGAAACATAACCAACGCCTGCTTGATTATTGTCGTGCTCGCCACGGCCCACCTAATCCCATTGTTCGATTACTCTTTGTTTATCTGTCGTGTTATTTATAGATTCCTTTAGCCAGACTTATTGTCTCATTCCTAGAGAGAGAGAGAGAGAGAGAGAGAACAGTATTGCATCAAGGTATCAATTGAGCTGTGGTCGAAGGTCAGAAGGATACTAACAGTCGCGGATTGTAGGCACCGTGCAACATGCTGGCCGCCTAGAGACAGTCACGATTCTTCTACAATCATCATATTTGTATTTACAATTTTTTTATTTTTTTATTTATTTTTCTGATATAAAGAACGATTGTCAAGGTTAGTATACTCTGCAGACTATTTTTTATTAACATAGTCACACGTCCATTTTGTTTCTATTTTATTGTTATTATTTATAGTTCGCCAAATAGGCACCACGGTAGCCGGGCGGGTTAAGAGCCGAGACCTGCAAAGCTAATAATGCATTGTGGTCATGGGTTCGATTCCCCTGGTCTAGGGGTTGGATTTTATTTAATGGTTAAATGAGAAATAGTAAAGTATGTTTGCTAGTCGCCTCCGTCCACGACACCTAGTAAATGGTAGTTAGACGTTAAGCCCCGCCTGAAAAAATAGGCGATTACTTTACTTAACTTTTTTTTCTCGCCAAATAAGACTCTTACGACTTCTTGTATTCCATTTAGGTATCAACCCCCCCCCCCCCCACTTCACAAATTCAGCCCCTACCGGAAGTGCGAATTAACTTAATGGATTTTTCCAAATTTTAAACACGATTTTCCCAATCTCGGTGTTATATGATTGAAGATCAAGGAAAGTATTGGCGATCTTTAGGGAAACATTAGAAAATGAATTTTCACCACTTTAGGTCTTCTCAACATTGGGAAAAAATCTAGAGAACTACAGTTTAAAGTAATTACATTTTCATTAAACCAACCCATGACCATAGGACGTCGATGCGCCGGAAACAAAACTTTTCCAGGACATTACCCGGAAATGGGTCTTTATAAGCTATGCCCAACTACTTCCTTCGCCCAGAAGGGCTCTTAACCACACATTCCTTGAAATCAAACTTGAATTAAAAGCTCAGTGTGTTTTTGCATTTCCTGGCATAAAAGTGCACGCACTTCTTGGTACAAAAGTAAAAGTAATAATTTTAAACATATGTATATGTGTTACAACTGTCGATATGGTCAAATAATGGTAATAATCGAAATAGTGTATGCAGCGAAAGTAAAGATCGAATATTCAGATAAATTTACTGCTAGCGAAAGTGTTAAACTGTTTCTTTTTTTAAATGATTTTTATTTTGCGAGAACGTCATCATCACAGGTTAGAAAGTGAGCGAGAAAAAGATAAGTAAAAAATACTCGTATAGTTTTGATTGTAAAGGCACTGGAAAACACCGTTTCTCAGAAGTGTACTCACTTCCTGTTTACTACACCTTTCAACCGGAAGTAGTGGGCGTGTCATCGGCTTCTTATATGATGGGATGATAATAATAATATATTTGGCGAAGATTTACGATACTTTGGGGAAAGGGCCACATTGCAGACACTCATCATCTTCGCTGGGAACTCGCCTGAGGCTGTGCAGACTCTTCTATTACCCGGCCATCTCATCGTCTCATCACGTTCTACGCGTAGTAACAGGTAAATTCCTCAGATTACCTGACAGTTGACTGGGTTTTCAATTTCATACGTTACTACGTTTGTTGAAAATACGATATGGTGCTTCAAATTTAGGACTTTTTTTTTTTACCTCAGGGCGCATGCCTGGTACTCCCTCCTATTTCTGTTTAATGCGACAAATAAAATGTGAAACATTTCACAACAAGTGAAAAATTCACATCAACCATATACTGTTCATTATTTTTGGTGACTGAATCATAGTTTACAATAGGATGAAAGAAGTAACTGCCAGTTTCAGTCATTATAAACTTTATAAAGTTTCTACGGTGACTAACCTCACTCTTCATACCGACCTCAACATCCCCTTCACAGACCAACTCGCCAAGACTAAATATCAAAAATTCCATACTGCTCTCTCGACTAGCTCTAATCCTCTTGTACTGACTCTCGCTTCCTCTGACATCCCTAACACTCCTAGCCGACTGAACCGCCAGTAGCCCCGCGACTTCCTTGTAGGCTGAAGACCTAAATTATTGCTCTTCTCTCTCCTCCACATAATCTCCTCTCTCCTATAGAGAGTCCTACCTCCTCCTCCTGCTCTCCTCCCGCACCAGTTCATCTCATTCACCTCCTATTTACTTGTTGTATATATTTATACAGATTGTAAATAACAAAATAAATTAAAAAAAAAAGACACCAACAATTTAAACAACATATACGCCAACTTACTACAAAAATACTTGACAATTGGCAACACTGACTTCCACACAACCTAACACAATCACACTCAGTCCATGAACAGACAAGACAAAAGACACACCAACCCTTTAATGATGTAAAATATTACATTAGGTAAATAATTTTGTAAATTTTGTCACATTATACATATTCATAGTAAAAGAATAATTGTTAACACACTGTAAATATGTTCCACAGCCCTGAGGATGGACCTAGTCCCTAGGTCGAAAGCTCGGCATAATAAAAGTTTATAATGACTAAAACTGGCATTAATTTCTTTCATCCTATCAACCATTTATATTTCCTCTCCAATAATTGCAGATGAGGAGGATGAAGAGAAGAACAAACACTCATCTCTCTCTGAGACGCGTGTGACTTCATGTACCCGCCGTAATTAAAAAAGGTCAACGTCACCGGAACATAAATTTCATTTTCAAAGTTTTTTTTTTGGGGGGGGATAAATCATTTAAACGGAAACACAACGTTTTCCGCATAGTTTTGACTATAATTACGGAAATCTTTTGCTTAACGTTAAGGGGAGAAGTTGTTAATAATAGGGTATGTTGAAAGATTCGAGAGACCGGACATATCTCTTGGCTCAATGGTTTGTTCAATTTCTGGAAAATGGTTCCTTGGCATTTCCGTTAGCACAGTACGCCCATAGATTTGGGAGGCCGTTCCTGGAGATAATGTACGGTTACAAAATGTAAAGAGTAGATGAGAATTAAATTATTGCGGAAATGTTCGGAGTTGGTAGGAATTCGGTGAGTTAGATCCTGGAGGGTAGTGGAAAGTGGAAGTTACAGGACATGCTTTCCCTGTGATCAAGATGGTCACCACTTACTCCAATCGGAAGTTAAAAGGAAATGAAAATACAAAATTTTCAAGAGAAATATCCTCGATTCCAGCCAACACTAGGGGAACCTAAACAACCTAACTTAATTTTCAACAGAAAAATTACAAGAACAATTACCATTAATGATGGCCTCAAAGTATTGTACTTTGCGCAAGATTGCCGAAGACTGTTTCTGCTGTTGTGGCTGTTGAGGATTCTCCGAGAACATGGTATCCCGATAGCCGAGACTGCTGCTCTCCTGCTCTGTCCAATCACTCCCAACTATTAAGAAGATACCCCGCCGGCCGGACACACTCTCTCTTTGCTACTCTCAGAACACAATAAGCCCAGAGCGGAGGAAGCACTATAACTGCTGCCCAACCGCTGTTTCCTTATAATACCACACAGCTCCTTTAAGTGGGTTAGTTCTCGGTGCTATTACTTATTAGATTACAGGTAAATACCTACAGTTTGCAGACAGGTGTGTCTATTTAACAGTTTGTTTTAAAACAATAGAAATACTAGTTTTCTAGTTCTATTAGAATAAACTGCATTAAACTTTCCCGATTTTTTTTTTTTTTTTACGACTCTAATTCCCACTTTTCCTTCAAATTCTGGATTACAGGTTACAGGATCGATAGAAAATTTGGACGAGGTATTTTCGAGAAAATTCCCCCCCCCAAATAGGGGAAAATACGTTCAGCCAAATGGCACTTCCGGTTTTGGAATTTCCTTCCGGTAAAAAAATATAAACCACAAGACCATACAGTTGTACCAACCCCCTTAAATGCTATTAATTCCGGTGAAGACTATTTCGGAAATGTAACTCGATCGCAATATTTACCAAGAGAAAGAAATACATTAAAATGTAAACACTATTGATGACGTATTTAGTCGGTAGTTTTAGAAGGATCTAAAACAGATGTTCTCATCACCATGTAGCGGAAGACGACTGTTACGTGTACACGAAGACATCATGTCATTCCAAGAACTGGTTTGGGATCTTATACATTTTATTACTTCATAAAATTATAAAGAAAAATACATAATAAAACAAGATAATAAAAATTACGATTGAAATTACGTGTTGGAAAAGATAAAATGGAAAAGTAATCAATTAGGTAACATGGCGGAAGGAAATTTTTACTTTCGTTCATCGTAAATGAAAATAAATATTAAAAAAAAAACTTATTTCTGATTTATTGTCTATTTTAGTGGTAATTAAATTAAGTCGTCTTCTTAATGTGAACAGTGAAGAGGCAGTAAAAAGAAACGATTTAACGGAAGCGAGAATCTACGTAATTAAATAGAAGAAATACAGGAGAAAGCAAATCAACAAGACTGTTAAAAATACTGTTATCCACTTACCAGATTGTTCCTCAGAACTGTTATTGTTGTGAGGCTGTGGTTCTTGTTGCTGTAAAAAAAACAATAATTGTTATTGTTAATATTCAGTTAAAACGAGAAAAAAATAAGTATTTCTAACAACAAGATGTTTGTACTAAATAAGGCAAAATTAGGTTAGGTTAGGTTAGGTTAGGTTAGGTTAGGTTAGGTTAGGTTAGGTTAGGTTAGGTTAGGTTAGGTTAGGTTAGGTTAGGTTAGGTTAGGTTAGGTTAGGTTAGGTTAGGGCGGAGAAAATAATTGGGGAGTACCAGAGCGGGTTTAGACCAGGTAGGTCTACGACTGACCATATATCTGCCATGAGAATGATGATGGGAAAAACATATGAGTATGATGTTACTCTCCATCATCTTTTTATCGACTTTCAACAGGCTTATGACAGTTTAGAAAGGAAGGAGCTGCTGTTGTGTATGAAGCAGTTTGGCATCCCAGCGAAATTGATCCGGCTCACCGGAATGACATTATCCGGCACAAAAGGATGTGTGAAGGTGCAAGGTAGGACCTCGGAACTTTTTCTCTTAAGTAAAGGCTTGCGGCAGGGGGATCCCCTCTCCCCATTGCTGTTTAATTTAGCGTTAGAAAAGGCTGTAAGAGCCATACGGACAAGCCCCAATGGCACAATCTATAATCGGTTAAGCCAACATATGGCATACGCGGACGATGTCGTCTTGACTGGAAGAACCAGAGCAGCTCTGGCGGGTTCTTTTCAAGAATTTGAAGCGGCTTCGAAGGAACTGGGCTTAAAAATAAATCAGACGAAGACAAAGTTTATGGTGTGTTCTCGAAGAAACCTTGGTAGTGATGAGTCGCCTATATGCGCACCGTACAATTTTGAGAGGGTTGCATCTTTCAAATATTTAGGGGCCGTTTTAACCGATAAAAATGAAGTGAGTGTAGAAATAAAAGGCAGGTTAACGGCAGGCAATAGGTGTTTCTGGGCACTACAGAAAGTCTTAAGTTTTCGAGAACTATCAAGGGAGGCAAAACTAACCGTCTATAAAAGCATATTGAGGCCAGTGGTTACGTATGCCAGTGAAACGTGGGTGTTGACCAAGGAGGATGGAAAATTGATTAATTCCTGGGAGAGGAAGATTCTGAGGAAAATTTTTGGCCCCGTGAAAGAAGGGGAAAGGTACAGAATCAGGAAAAACGAAGAAATAAGAAAGCTGTACCAGGAGCAGGATTTGGTAGGTTTCATTAAGAGGGGAAGATTGAGATGGCTAGGCCATTTGGTAAGAATGGAAGATTCCCGAATTCCCAGGAAGATAATGAATGGACACCCAGGGGGGGCGAGAAAAAGAGGAAGGCCGAGGATTAGGTGGCTGGATGATGTAGAGGAAGATGTTCGGAGTTTGGGAGTGAGAACATGGAGAAGAGTTGCCTTAGTAAGAGAGGAGTGGGGAAAGGTGTTAGAGGAGGCCAAGGTCCTTCGAGGACCGTAGAGCCAGAGGAAAAAAAAAAAAAAAAAAAAAAAAAAAAAAAAAAAAAAAAAAAAAAAAAAAAGGCAAAATTAGGGTATGGGCTGGCGGCCATTTTAATCTGTGACGTAAGCTGAAATGTGAATACTTCAAAGCATCTAATTTAAAGATCGCTATCATAAGTTGTGCAATAGTTTTCAAAGCATGTTAACAACTTAGCTGCGTTCTGGAATACGAAAGCATACTTAAGTGTACCTTAATAAACAGGAAGCACACCGAACGATAACCTATATGTAGGTTGCGTTAACCTATGTAATCGATGGGTTCTGAAGATGACTTCCGGTTTGTTTATTTACTTTGACTGTTGGTAGAGAGAGAGAGAGAGAGAGAGAGATGAGCATTCTCATTGGCTTAGAGACTGGGTGTTTTCCCTACGTCATTACTCCTTTTTGTTGCAGACAAGATTTCCTTTTTTACCCCTTCCACTCTACACAGGAAGGAGTTAGATTAGATTCTAATAGGGCGGCCTTTAAAGCCTACGTCACTGCGAGCCCTTTGGATCTATTATGGCTCCCCTCACTTTAAAGCTCGCCCTTCAGACCTGTCCGTTTAATCAGACTCTTAATGCTGGAGACTGACTCCCTGGGTAAAGCTCCTCAGGCCTTGCCAGACTAGCCCCTCGCACTGGCCGTTTCCTCCTCTTCCTGACAGAACCTACCAGGTTCCATGCAATGCATGTGTTTTCTGAGCCTGCAGTGGCCCAGTTAATAGGCCTACAATATTATCCTTATAGCCCCACGCGGCCTTGACGGATTAATTCTGCGGTCAGCCTCGGCAAATAGCTCCTAATGAACTCCTTCGCCTGTCTCTGCCCAGTGGTGTTGAGCCACCTCACCTGAGACCTATTCTGCACCGATAAGTTAATGGCCACAGTCTTAACACACTTCGAAACCCCAAAACAGGTCTCCGGGCCAACGAAGTGTCCCGCAGAGCCTTTCCCCAGCCAATAAATCTGCCACTTCGTTCACCCTTATGTCCTGAATGACCAGGTACCCAAACCAGAAAGGCCTTATTTTGGTCAATAATTTTCATCAGTGACTTAAGCTGATCAAAGCATCTAATTTATGATTGGTTATTAGTTCTGCAATAGTTTTCAAAGCATGTTAACAACGTAGGAGTGGAAAACCGGGGAAATTCATTTCTGGATTAGGAAAGCGTCCTTAAGGGTGCCTTAAACGGAGCACAACGAACGATTGTTAGTTGCGTGATCGATGGGTTCTGAAGATGACTTCCGGTGTGTTTATTTATTTTGACTATTGGTAGAGAGGGGGACATTCTCATTGGCTTAGAGACAGGGGCCAAACCAGGGTGTTTTCCATACGTCATCTTCTTCTTCTTCTTCTTGTTCGGCACTACAGTCCAAGAAGGACTTTGGCCACCTCAATAATATCGTGCCATTCGCCTCTCTCTTGGGCCGCTCTTCTCCAACTTCTTACGCCCAATTCTTTTAGATCTTGCTCCATAGTGTCCAGCCATCACAAACCGGGGCCTTCTCCTCTCTCCTTCTAGCCCCTCCTGGATGTTTTTTGGTTAAATTCTTTCATCCCTCAGTCGATCCAAGTGACCCAACCATCTAATTCGTCCTTGTTTGATAACGCCAACTACTAGGTCCTGATCAGCATAAAGATCTATGACTTCCTTGTTGGTCCTTATCCTCCATCTGTCCCCCCTTCCAGAATGGGGCCGTATATTCTTCTTAAAATCTTACGCTCCTAGACATTAAGAAGGCGCTCATCCTCCTTGGTAAGAGTCCATGTTTCGCTCCCTATACATCCACAATAGGTAGCAAAATCGTTTTATGAGCATGCAATTTGGCTTCTCTCGATAGAGTTCTAAAGCGCAGCACCTTCTGCAAGGACTAGAAGCACCTATTGCCTGCCCATAATTCTCGCTTGTATTTCCTTGCTATTGTCATTATTAGCCGTAACATCTCATGTCATCTCTCCTTTTATTGCAGACAAGATTTCCTTTTTATCCCTTCCACTCTACACAGGAAGGTGTTAAGCTGATCCCTTGGAGGCACACGCGCATTCCTAAAACCCCGGAAAAAAAACACTGAATAAAAGAAAAACCATGTCCTTAAATTAGTCAAATCTCATGAAATCATCACCTTTCCCATCATCCTAAATTTCAATGGCAGTCAAGGAAATGATTGCCATGAAAAGGTAATTGTGAAAATAGAATTTGTCTAGTTGTTTGGCCATTCAAAAAAATGGGCAGTACCAGCAGAGTCCACGAGGATGCAGCAGTGAGGGCTATTTTATAGAGTGAAAAGGTTGTATACGTAGGTCCGCTACTACGTATTCAAATATTGGCGCACCAAATAGCTGAACAAATAAATCGACTGTACCATGCTCAATTCCAGTTTGTCGCTGTGTGTTGTGTGTAAAAGGAGAGACACTCTGTGTGTGAGTGAGATACTCTCTATTTAGAAGGCAGTTGTACACCATTACCGTGCCCTAATTGTCCCAGAACAGCTGACTGCAGTTCACTAGCTACCAACCACCCTCCCAAAGCTAAATAACTCCATTCTAAAACAACTTTCTGTTTTGTATAACTTACTACACGAAAACAGGGCTAAAACAAACAACACTATGACTTTCGTTTATCGATTATAAATAAAGAAAAGAATTACAATCGAATCAAATTTTCGATTAGTATACACATCGATTACATTACGCTACCTTAATACACTAAAAATGGCGAATTTATTTTATTTTTTATTTTTAAACCGGAAGCGCCATTTCACGATAAATAAAATTGCCCATTAACTTTATCATTTTCTCGTACGCTGCTTCTTTGAATTTTGCGCAGTTTGGGGGTGTAAAAATTAGAGAAAAAACAAAACAAAAATTATATACGTTGAATACTGAAGGGTTGAATTAAACACCAATATAACATAAGTTGGGTTTATTCACTTGCACATAACATAATACATAAAATAAAGCAACATAACATAAGGAGCGCCACTTGCTACCTCCCACTCTTACTACCCCAAAACTGACATCCCTTCTTACACTCGCCCTCAACAGTGTTGCCACTCGTATATTATACACTTAAATTTACCTACAGGGAAAAAGGTTTCCCTCTTAAATTTCATTTTAATAAAAATCATTACCAATTTTTGTGATATTTAGAAGATTGTGCTCAATAATGGTAAGAACAGAAAAATTTTCACGTATTTTTATTAAAAATAAAAAGATTTTGAAGAATATTTGTTATTACTTTTTCCCTAGGTTTTACTCTGTGCATTGTAACCTTTAAGTACTAGTTGTGGCCTTAAAACTATCGAGGAAAATGCTGGAAAACTAAAGAGGAGTTCCTGTGTGAGTTTCCACTTCCGCTTTTTCTTTATTAAGAGATTATTTTTTCGTCTGAGTAAGCGCTGAGGGTGCCGATGCATTAAACACATAGGTAAATGTTACCGTTGTAGAACAAGCTTTTACCATTAGCATGTCACGGACTGAGTGCTATCTCCCGCGTGCTGGACAGACAGTGCTCTTCACTCATTGCAATCGATATCATCACATATATCGAGAATCAGTAAACTAACCGCTGTTATATAAGTAATATTTCCAATTATCGCAACCTTTCTTTTGTCTGTGGAGACTTGATATATAATTGCCAGTCACTCCCACATTAGGATTTCCGGTTCTAACTTTTACGCGATTTTTTTTTTTTAACTTGAAGTTCTTTCGTACTGATATTAAGAGGAAGTACTAAGAACAAGAAGAATTTTCAATATACAGTAATACCGGAAGTACCCAGTTTGAGGACTTTAGAAAAAGTGTTGTGTGTGTATACGTGTGCAGTTAAAATTTCCGCTCCAATTAAAAAAAGGAACACAGAAGTTCAAACTGTCTGCGCAATCCTATTGGTCGTACACTCCTCCCTCATGGAACCCTCCCACATGAGGCGCCATCTTTGAAATATGAATGAACCCCACAGGCTCACCCATACTGTTATCCCTGTTTCTTTTGATCTTTGGGGAACCTCTCACAGAATATTTTAAGAGGCTGTGAATTTCCGTCATTTTTTTTTTTTTTTAAACAGGACCTTCTCACCATGTCAGAACCGGATCTAACTAATCCTGAGATTTGTTTGTTCACATTAAGGCATGGATTTCTTCAGATTTATTATCGAGATCAACAACAAACTTATTGTTGTGAAGATAAAATCAATAATAAGACCTTATCGTGAAAGTTACTAAAAGTCGAAAATTATAATAAAAAGTTTTCAGCAGGAAGTGAATACGAACAGCGAATTAACCTTGAGAGTTTGTTTATTAAAACGACCAACCGCCAGGGCATCCGAGCTTAATTAACAAGAGCATGATGTTCTCCATGGCAACCGAGCTTAATGAAAGCAAAATGTGGTTTTGCTCGCAGCCAATTTAGCTTTTTTTTTAAAAAAAAACTTTATTATTAAATTATCCAGCTGGAGGGGAAGATGACGTCATTGACAGTTAACAATCTATTCTCATTTTCGAATAAATGGTTAATATTCTGTAACCTGTCAAAGTCTCAGCTTCTTCCCTAAAGTCTTTGAGGATCCAGCGGTCAGGGTACGAACATACTTACACGTCACAAGGCACGTAACAACTGACTTCCTGTTGCCATAAAAATCTACGTAATTAAATTTAAAAAAAATCACGTCATTAATTTTCAATTAAATATTGAATTCCTAATAGTACGAGTACTTACAAAGGTGGTAATGACGCACGTTTACGTTTACATAGAACAGCTGTAGACAATCTGCGTCCTGCGACCCGCGAGCCACACTTTGCAATCATTTGAAATATCTGTACAAATATTTTTGGGCAGGCCGGTAAGCCCTAAAACAGGAAGCTACGTCATTGAGTAGGAAATAGTAAATAATTTCGACTGTGTAAAACTCGACCAACTATACATATGTGTACACTCGCTTAAGCAACTTAATTCAGTAATAAATACATAATATATATGGGCAATTTACGTAACAGGTAAAAGTGAATTATAATGATTACAATTGTAAATATTGTTACATTTTTGTACGTCACTGCTCACGTCACCTGACTATCATACAATCACTGCACTTGCTAACCAGCTGGTTACTATAATTTTGTGCTGTTAAATAAGAACGTACATCGCAAGCGAATGAATTAGGTTATATTTTATTATTCAGGCTATATATTCAACTGTCAGCTGATTTCTTTGATTAGGTCATCATTAATTTCTGGCAATTTTTCCAATGACTTACTCAATTTTCTTGCGTGTACGCAAAATAATAATAATAATATTTTCTAATTTATTTAGTTGCGTTATCTGTGATTTTCCACTTCCTCTAGCTAAATTGTGACGGCCAAGCGTAATACTTCCGGTTTGGAAAATTGGACGCAACAGTAAGTTATCGCCTATTTTTTCAGGCGGGGCTTAACGTCCAACTACCAATTACGTGTCGTGGACGGAGGCGGCTAGCAAACATACGTACTTTACTGTAAATTTATATTTTATTAACCATTAAATAAAATTCAAGGCCTAAGACCGGGAATCGAACCCACTAAACCAGCAATACATCTTAGCTTTGCGGTTCTAGACTATCTAACCGCCTGACATACTTTACTATAAATTTCTCATATTAACCATTAAATAAAATCCAAGGCCTAGACCAGGGGAATCGAACCCATTAACCAGCAATACATATTAGCTTGGCAGGTCTCGCCTCTTAACCCGCTCGGCTACCGTGGCGCCTTGCAACAGTAAGTGTGAGTGAGTGCTTTATATTTATATTAAAAGCTGACTCCATTTCTACTGTACAGTTCTATTTATACAATGGTGCTCCAAAAATAGGTTAGCGATGTCCAACTATAGAATTCCTTGCTGCATGCAATGCGTGAGGTCACGAACTCCTAGGCCGGTATAATTGGCTGCAGCATTTTCGTTTCCAACAAAGGGAACAAAGAGATGGAAATACTGTTTAAGAGGCTCCCCCATCACAGCAGGAACAGAACTGGTACTGTAGCGAGTGGTTAGCCTGCAAGAGTAGGTGTCAAGGTGAATCGACTGGAATGCAAGGAATGTGGTGCTATATTTGGTGCTGGAACTGGGCACGCCTCTGGAGGAGGAGGAGGAGGGGAACAGCCAACATGTCTACCAACTGCCTTGTCTTCACGCGTATATACATGCACTTGTAGTCACTGCTACCAACTCCATAATTAGCTAAAAATTAGACAAGATGCTAAAACTTCCTGGCCAATGATCTCCGTGCGTGTAACTTCCGGTTATCTGCCTAGTACTCTTTTTTTCAAAAGCACTTTTCATTGGCCAAAAAACAAAATCTGCCGCAGAGGACAACTCACACGTTCTCTTATTCCGTTAATTAAGAAATAATAACAGCATATCTATTAGGCCGTTTCGAAATATACAAACACAGGAACCTATTCTGAAAAATCGCTCGTCCGGATCACTAAATTTCCTAATAATTTGAAATTCTAGCAATGGCCGTAATACAATCTTAAACTGTATAGACGGAGTGACTTTTATTTTGTGGCCGCTCAGAGAAGGGCTAACAGGATACCACAATCGCAGCAGCACCTTCTTCCAGTAGAGATGCTTAAGGAGAAAAGCTAATCTCTCTTAAAGAAGAGGCGTTTTCTTCAAGGAAATCTCAAAAAATACTATGTACTGTGACAGTACTTCCGGTTGCATGGTTACGTCTAAAAGCTTAACGTCAACAATTTTAAAAATAA
This sequence comes from Rhodnius prolixus, assembly GCF_049639745.1. NCBI lineage: Eukaryota > Metazoa > Arthropoda > Insecta > Hemiptera > Reduviidae > Rhodnius > Rhodnius prolixus. Next base: position 2,248,375 of record NW_027411592.1, on the reverse strand, counting down.
CTTAAAAACTTAATATTAAGTATGAAGTTTCTACAATTTTTGGGTAAATCAATTAGTAAAAATAAATAAATAATAACTTTTTTGAGCCTTAAAATGGATACTTCCGGTGAAAACGAAATGGAAAATTCGACACGATCCACTTCCCTTTTTTAGAAAGAGAAAATACTAAAAATAAAAAAATCGAATTTTCTCCTTCCTGTTATGTGCCTTAAGAATAAAATATCGCAATAAACCTGACGTACCCCAAGAGTTATACTTCCGGGCTACAATTGCTGACTCGTAAATAAAGATGAAATCTCCACACCAAACTGAGTAATCTACCTCTGATAATGGATGAAAATCCGAAACTGGTCGGGGGATACAATAAACATGCATGTTAAGACAGGCAAAATCAACCATATTGTGCAGCAAAGCTGACTTAACCCACACATTTTCAATTTCAGTTTATATTAGACCCAATCGGAAGTTGGATTTTTAAGGAATTAAACTTAATGAATCACGCTCAAGGACCACAGGGGACTGCTCCCCCCCTACCACCACCACTTACCTACCTGTTGATCACGATTTATTAATTACTAACTTTCAATTTTGTAGTGAAACTATTTTACAGCTGCCTTTTTTTCTTTATTTGGTTTTTATCTTCAGACAATAATAATTATAAAGAATTAAAATAAAAACTAATGAACTGTCATTAAAAATTGTTTACGACCATCTAGCAAACTGAAGATTCATTATATCTTTGCAAGGAGATGTAGTTACGTTAGGTGGGGTCCTGAAACGAAGGGATACTTGTAAATAGAAAGCCAAATCAAGGGATAAACGCAGAGGAATAAACAAAATGGATAGAAATTGTCACCTCACTCCTAGAATTGCCCTAAAATTAGGTTTATATATATATAAAAAAAAATACAGAGATCTACGTAATATGTGTAATTTATGCATGAAGATTAAAGAGAACATTGGCAGCCATTTTTTTTTTACCTAACCTAACCTAGTTTTTGACAGCACGTCATACAAAGAATACAAATATAACCAGCAAATAACCTCCTGCGGTACAGCTGATGCTATTTTAAGGATAATTGCTCTTCTAAAAATCGACGACTATAAACTATCAGCTGTTATATTAATTATTTAATTGCAAGTAATTATTAAAGTATTTATTAAATAAGTCCTATTATTTTGTTTAATACAATAATAAAAAAAAAAGAGTTAATTTCACCGTACTTTCTAAATAATGAAATTAAATATTATTTTAATCATTACCAATATTATTCCCAGCTGGTGTTTATATTATTGTTTGATTAAGAAGTCGTTAGCAACAAGTATGCAATACTTCTTTTTGCTTTTTTATATAATCAATAGAAAATTTAAATTTTTAAAATAACAATCGTGAAAGTCTGAATCAACTTTCTCTGAATCAACAGAAATTTGTTTAAAAAAAAAATAAAAAAAAAAGACTCTAAATTGATTCACTATCTCGTAAAAATCAAACTAGTGTGCCTTATCACTTAATCACTTCAAGGCTGTATTATTCCCTAACGGCAGGCTAGCTAAACTTTTGTCATAGTTCATGGACGAGAGGTTAGATTTAAGATGCAATCTCTCGTTCCAGTATCGACCAATCTTGACAGAATCTAAAGAGAGTTCAGTTCCTAGAATCTGTTAACCCCAAGGTGACTAAGTAAGGGACCTTATTGGAATGCCTTCATCTGAGTTCTGCCATTTCTAAAAACAAAACATCTGAATCCACGTTCTAATTCTAGTATCTTCCGCTAGATAGCATTCGCTACGCTGAACAATCAGCCCCTAGCTAGTTTGCATGCTGTTCTATCTCAACGAATTTATTAGATTTGATCAGTATGTTGCGTGAATACTATTTCCATACCGGTTATTCATTTCCGGGCCGAATTTCTTGCTGCGCATGCGCGTACAGAATGTATTCAATTGAAGAAAAATAGATCCAAAGCTGGAACTCTATATAATCTATCTTGCTAATATTATCGTCGAGACGTAGAGAAAGATTTCCAGATGTTCCCCAGACATCTTCATTTTGTGATATCTTGAGTTCCAAAAAAAAAAAAAAAAAATAGTTCTTATAAATGGATCTTAGTGTACGTTACAGTAATGGTAATAAAGGGAGATTCTATAAAACTATGGCAGATCAGTTACCTAAGACAACCACATGGTTTAAGGGAACTGTCACTAAAATAAATGGGTTGTTACGACAATAAGCAGGCTGAGAGCGAACCACGCGGTGTGTGGATCGTACCTTCACAAAATCAACAAAAGGTCCACCTCTCCTATTTGCGTAGATTGCAATGAGGAGGAGGATTTCAGGACAATATAATAATGGATATGTCCACGTTATGTAGTAGAAAGGAAACGAATGTTTCGACGACTTATACAGGTATTTAGATGCACCATTTCGCTACGAAGACATAATATTCTCCACCAACATCTATGTGCTTAAATCTGTAGCAGAGCTAGCTAAGAAATATAAGTGTACTTAAAAGTTATAACCGATTAGAATGAATGGAAGAAAATGATTAGAGAAGGATTACGATGATTTTAATTTCGGTTAAGCTATAAGGATGGCAGGAATACAGGAGTACTGATCCATCCATTAGTTGTAAGTTTGTATGTAAATAGTTGTATATAGTAGAGGAATGAATGTGTGAAGCGAATGTATTTATAAGTAAGAATGGAGAGTGAGTGATATTCTAGTGATAAGCACCTAGACGATGATGCTGGCAGTATGGCGAAAGGCAATGTCAAAAAAAAAGGCAAAAAAAAAATAGTGTACACGTTTTGTCTAAGGAAAAAAAAATCGATAAATTGTAGAAAAATCAATTTCTATAACTGGTTTAAGTGTGATTATCGATCCTAAACAATAAGTGGAAGTGCCACATTACCACTGTTCCTAATCGATTTTTAATTTTTTTTTTTCCCCTCCCATCAAAACATTATATACTTTAAACATAAAATAAGGCGGAAGTTGTGCCCCACAATGACAAAAAAATTAAACGCTTTAACGCGAACGGAAATAAAATTGGCAAAGGTTATTATACAGCTGTTTAGAATTACAGTAAGATTTGTTGATTTGAATGAGAGCAGTTTTTTTTTTTTTTTTTTTGTTAACAGTAGTGTAGTGGCAGCATTGTAAAAAAAAAAATAAAGAGACCACTGCCATACAAATAACATGAATACGTCTTTAAAATAGTTTGCGGGGGCTACCCCCGCCCTTGTGCTTTGATCTACTTTCCAAACATGCATTTAACTATTGTAAACCTCTAGTGTGCATATAATTGATCTGATTTAAGTGTAAAACTGGTGGATAGTTTTAGAAAAATGTTTTGCAACCATTTTGTTTGAATTAGCTGATTATTATTATTATTTTTTTTAAATTGGCATTTTTCAACGATTTTCATTTTCTTAACAGGAATCGAGGAAATCGTTTTGTTCATGGGAAACTGCTATTGGAAATGACGTGTAAATTTCCCGACGTTTTTTTTGCTTGTCCAGAATGGACGAAACAAAATTTCGACTAAACACTGGACAAAAAAAAACACAGTATTTAATTTTAAAAGATTTTTCAATTAAAAAAAAAAATTAAAAAGAGTGATTACAGAAAAAAAAAACGTGCCTCATTTCACCAACAACTGCCAAATATGGCCGCCGAAAGAGTTCGGATTTATCAAGGAAATAGCTGCGCATGCGCAGGAGGCTGTGAAAAAAGTGGTAACCCTATTCCTTGAACGTGTTCACTTTCGGACAATTCGTAGTAAATGATAATTTATTCTAAGATAATATTTATACTGAAAGCAATGTTTTCTCTTTTGAAAAAAAAAAACATATTTTGGGCGAGCCCAAAGGGGCTCAAAACCTTTCATCGAATTAATTTCGAAATACATGATTGTCTACTTAATTGGCAGCCATATTGGAATATATGTTTTTAGAGAAGGGGGTTTTTATTAGAGCCATGTCTTTTTTTTTAGCGAATGAGAAATGGCCGCAGTGGTGGACAGACATCGCGGAAGATCCTGTTGTGTTCTTCCCACCATTCCAGAGATAACAGAACCCAATTTGGGCCTTAACTTCTATCGCGTGGCAAAAAAAAAGGTGACATTCTAGTATTCAGGTCGTATTCTTTAAACATAATATAAACGTGCTCCTCTTCAACAGCTCTTCAACTCTTATACAGATCTGGTGCGCTACCTTGAGGGCTCTACATAGACAAGCGACTCACGTGGAACCCACACACTAGACTTAAAAGACAAGCAATGACGAAACGTGCTAAACTACTTTACAGACTTCTTGGGACGACGCTCCAAATTACCCACTGAACTGAAACGCTTAATATACATCACTATCCTCAAACCTATGGTGGACTTACGGACCTAGAGCTGTGGGATTCAGCCAAACCTACAAAACATACGGACTGTACAAGACATTTCAGTCGAAACTATTGCCGACAGATAGCTGACGCTCCTTTCTACGGTGACTAACCTTACTCTTTACACCGACCTCAACATTCCCTTCATAGACCAACACGCCAAGACTAAATACCCAAAATTCCATACTACTCTCTCGACTAGCTCTAATCCTCTTGTACAGTCTCTCGCTTCCTCTGACATCCCTAATACTCCTCGCCGACTGAATCGCCAATGGCCCCGCGGACTTCCTTACTGTCTGAAGAACTAAATCTCTCCTCTCTCCTACTCATATTCTCCTCTTCACATTCCCCTATCTCCTATAGAGAGTGCTACCACTGGGTAGCTTCTCTCCTCCTGCTCTTCCCGCTCCAGTTCGTCTCATTCACCTCCTATTTACTTATTGTATATATTTATACAGATTGTAAATTACTAAATAAATAAATAAATAAATAAAAAAAAATTAAAAAAAAATATTAACGAGCATTAAAATGTGTTTGCTAAGGTTTTTGAGTTTGAACGGAAGGACCGTAACCGGAAAGGTGTATTTTTCTTCTTCTTCTCTCCTAGTCAGTTTTCCGCATTCCTCTGGATGAGACTTATTTCTGGTTTCCGACAAAAAAAAATGCTCATATTCCCTCTGACAATGGAAGAAAATCCGAAACCGTTCATAAACCTACAGAAAAAAACCAACACTGTACAAAGACGATAAAATCAACGATAAAAACTCCATGTAGTTGGTAGATTTCTTCCTATATCCCACCCACCACTGGCTCCGCTATCAAGAAAGTAACTTCCGCTTGCTATTTGCTTCAAATAAAAAAAAAAAGACCGGAACTTGTCAACGAAGTGAGTAGCCCAGATTGTGAAAGTACACAATGAACTTTGGCCCAATGTGACCTTCAACGTATAAAAAAACCTGCAACCGTTAAATATTCGTACCATACAATCCTTCCTTATTCGCCCGGAAACAACTGAGCTGTTATTTTTGAAAGTGGTATAAGTCCAATTTTAAAAAAATGAGTTAATGGTAATTTCAGTAAGATATAGACACAATCTTTCCATATTTATAATCATACATTCATTGGAGTACGATTTTTTTTATAAAGTCAACAAAAGAATTTGGCTATAAAATGTTATCACAAAAATATTATTTTTGAAAGTGGTATAAGTCCATTTGGAGCTAAAAAAAATCGTTTATTTATATAAGAATTGTAATAATTATTATTTCATAATAAAATTTAAAAGGTGTATAGTGTTAATAACATCACTTGAATAGATTAAGGTTTACGAATATTTTTAAATGTTAATTCAAATGTAAAGCCTTAAATATCTCGATACATGGAAAAATGGACTTATACCACTTTCAAAAATAACAGCTCAATTAAATATTTTTGTTTATAAACAAAAAAATAATTTCAATGAGAAAAATAAATCATAAACATAGAAAATAATAAATAAACATAACAGAAAGGAAGTGATCATAAATAATAAATGCAGTGTTGATAACCTAGATACATTATAACCAGATAAGAAACCTTTCCATTGCCTACTAGATTACGGTCGGGAACATAACTGAATTAATCAACCGTTAGATGATGGCGTTTATAGATTTATACCATTAATGGATGCATAATATACGACAGCACAATCTCCGGTATTAGTATTATGCAGTTATTAAACTGTGATCAATCTATAAACCAAGTGAATGTATAGACTAGATATGCAATTGTAAATTTCTAAATAACTTTACCGGAAATACTTTGTATAAGTTTTCTCGTAATCTACAATCAATTGGACATTGACCAATCAAAAACTATTATATCTACTCAAGTAACCGGAAGTAGGCAGTCTGTCTTTACAGTATTTTGATTTTACGTGTTTTTACACTCTACCCGGAAATGAATATTATTTAATGAACACATTTTTCAGTCTTTTTTTAATTCACGTATTCTCTTAAACTTCTTTTATTTCCTTCCTTTTCATGGCATTGGCAATCATGCTATTCGGCCATTAATTATTAATTAATTTTTGTAGGTCATAAATAAGAAGTTTATTATTAGGAGGAGTACAATTTATATTGGGATCTCAAGGCTGTATTGACACATAAATATTTGTACAGCTTATCAATCGCACCAATCTCCAAACGATTGCATCTCTTCAATCCAAAATACTTCGATCTTACCGGCCATTTTTTTTGCGTCTCTAAAACCGGACAAATAGATCTTAACATTCCTTTACGCCCAAAAACGATACAAGAAACTCCGCTTCAATCTACAAATATTCTGGATCAAAATCTTTCTTCTAGAACTCTTGCTGATAACCCGGACAAGACGTCTTAAAAGGTGATCGCCTCTCTAGTGAACAGGGTGGACTAATAGCCTAATTTTACCACTGGGGTAACTTCTCCACTCGTTTCTATCTACTGCTCCACTGTTGCTCATAGTTACTTACAGCGCCAATGTGCATTATTTAGCCCAAAAACGATACAAGAAACTCCGCTTCAATCTACAAATATTCTGGATCAAAATCTTTCTTCTAGAACTCTTGCTGATAACCCGGACAAGACGTCTTAAAAGGTGATCGCCTCTCTAGTGAACAGGGTGGACTAATAGCCTAATTTTACCACTGGGGTAACTTCTCCACTCGTCTCTATCTACTGCTCACTGTTGCTCTTAGTTACTTACAGCGCCAATGGGCTGATTGTACCACAAATAAACGAGGAAAAAACCCAAATTCTTAGTTTTTAATTGCTGCAAGAGATGGTCACGTGAATTTTCACTATTTTACTTAGTTAGCGTGAAATGTGACTTCCGTTTTTCATTCCTCTTGTACAACCAATAATTACTATTTCTATCACGCACATTAACACAACTGACTGCTCGTTCAAACACATTTTTTTTTATTATATCAATAACCAAGAAAACTAACCATGAAAATAATGAAAGTGTTACGAAATGTAAAGAATAGTAATAAGATTTCTATACAAACAGAAGGAAATAGTTGGAAAACTATTTCCATTAGATTTAGATGGCAACAATAATGCGTACGTCACCATCATCACCATCATGGAGAGTCACGCAATGTGCTGCGTGTGTCACGCTGTAGTTCAGATATGATCTGTAGCATAGAACTACTTTAGTTGGGGAATCTTGCAGATGGTCGATGATCTTAATTAGGGTTCTGGAGAAGCTGTGATGTTCCGGCTTCCTTTAAAAGCCAATTTATAGGAAGGAAATCTATTTATGTAAAGTGTTGCAAACGGAAGTCGTGTGGAGAGGGTTCTTTATTAGAATAATAAATATCCAAGGGCAAAAGGTGAATAGTTCTCCGCCACCCAGCAGAGATCGCGCCTGGCCACAGTGAAATTTGGTTTTTATTGGATTTGGTTTTTATTACATATGTATCGCAATTTAGGGCGTCAATCACTCAAATCGATCGATCTATCGATTAAGTAAAACTTCCTTGATTATTTCCTTGAGCTTGCATCATACCATAGTTGTTTTCCACTTGGCAGTGTATATGTATCGCATTTTAGGGCGCCAATCACTCAAATCGATCGATCTATCGATTAAGTAAAACTTCCTCGAGTATTTCCTTGAGCTTGCATCATACCATAGTTGTTTTCCACTTGGCAGTTTATACGGTTGGAATTTTAATGACGTGTCCGTAGTTTTAAGCCGCTGAAGTTCTTCATCGATACTCTGCGCATCCGCTAATTCGTTAAAATCACTGCTTTGTACTTCCGAGATCCGTGATAACGTATCGGATACGGGATACCACATTATTTTTGCCGCTTCTATCTGTGGTGTATTCAGAAATATATATAAAAGCTGTCGCTGTTGTCGAGGTGAAGCTTTGTCATTTTTTTTGGGGGGGGTGAAAAGCAAACGTCAATTGGCGGTGGTCCGTGAAGATAGCACATTGTCGTCCTTCCACAAGAAGAAGTTTAAAATGTTTCGACTGAAAGGTGGCATTGCCAATATTTCTTGGTCATAGGCACTGTAGGTACTGTTGGGCCTCGCTAAGGTTTTTTTTTGAAACATCCTACATCAAAGCCTTACATCCTCATTAAATTCCTCGTTTCTGACTATTTACAGCCAATGGACTGCTCCATGCAGAGCCTTTACCCAAGATCTTCTTACATGGGAGGAAAAGAACTTTCCCATGATTTCCCGGAAGGAGAAGGAGATACCACAGCTTTTTCACGTAACCCAGGGCATCACTAGATCCCAATTTCAATGATAGTTAACAAATATCTAACAATTCTTGTCAGCGGAACTTCATCGTACTCTACTCTGTTTCCGGTAAAATTCTATACTAAATATAGATTATTTATCGAATAGAAATCTTGACAAATCCTTAATTTGTTTGTGGCTTTACTTTGTTCCAAGATGAAGCCATCTTTGTTTGGCACCTACGTAAAGTTATAAAGTAATCAAGAGACTTGATTAAAAATGAACACTAAATCACCACGATTAAAGATCTGTTCTAATTCAGTTCATTCCATTGAGAAATCGACTGTCAACGTCAGAGACACTGTAAATAACTCGCAGATAGCTCTAGGACAATAATAGTGTCAACAATATAAGTAGCTTGTAGTAAAAGAGGTGCGTATCCACCTTATCTTATCTATATATGTATTTAATTACCACACTGATACCTGTACAATCATTTTACTATAACCTCCTTCCAAGGTTTACAATTACGAAATATTTGATCTTTAAACATCTAATCAAACAAATAAAATCTGGCCACAAACATAAATTTTTCCAAAAGAAATATTCGATTTTCTTTTAACAAAAAAGAAAAAAAGACATTCACATTATGTATGTTCATAAGTACATATTCTAAGTGCGACGTCATGTAACTCATATTGAACGTCAAAACAAATCGATTAGAGGTTTAAAAGAGTGCTCGATTAATAAGAGCATGAAGACGTCAGCGGAAACACAGATTTAGAGCAAACCTATAATGCCGAATAGGTTCTACTCGGAACTGTTTACTATATGTACATTCAAAATAATCTATGTAACATTATACTAGTAGCACCAATCACTAACAATCTATATGTGGTATGAATCGCAATGATTAAATGATAATAATAGTTCAGATATAGAAGGTTAAAATTTGAAGATTTTACAAATACATCAAATTTCAAACGTTTATATCTCACTTCGTAAAGTTAACTTTTTAATGAATTCTTTACGAAAGAGAAAAGTTAGTTCCATAGATGCCCAAAATGGCAATATTCTAGTGATAATAGGTAAATAAATATGGAAGGTTATAATTTTCATTGTTTCAATATGAGTTCCAAATACACACAAATTTCAAACATCTATATCTCTTTTTCTACTAGTCCGATTTTAATGATTTCTTTACCGAATTGAAGAGAATAGTAAGCTATATAAAAGGTATTAATCTCAATGATTAAATGATAATAATAGTTGTGATATAGAAGGTTAAAATTTGAAGATTTTACAAATACATCAAATTTCAAACATCTAGGTATATCTCTTTTTCTACTAGTCCGTTTTTAATGAATTCTTTACGAAAGAGAAAAGTTAGTTCTATAAGTGCCCAAAATGGCAATATTCTAGTGATAATAGGTAAATAAATATGGAAGGTTATAATTTCCTTTGTTTTAATATGAGTTCCAAATACACACAAATTTCAAACATCTACATCTTTTTCTCTACTAGTCCGATTTTAATGATTTCTTTACCGAATTGAAGAGAATAGTAAGCTATATAAAAGGTATTAATCTCAATGATTAAATGATAATAATAGTTGTGATATAGAAGGTTAAAATTTGAAGATTTTACAAATACATCAAATTTCAAACATCTAGGTATATCTCTTTTTCTACTAGTCCGTTTTTAATGAATTCTTTACGAAAGAGAAAAGTTAGTTCTATAAGTGCCCAAAATGGCAATATTCTAGTGATAATAGGTAAATAAATATGGAAGGTTATAATTTTCGTTGTTTCAAAATGAGTTTCTAATACACACAAATTTCAAACATCTATATCTCTTTTTCTACTAGTCCGATTTTGATGATTTCTTTACCGAATTGAAGAGAATAGTAAGCTCTATAAAAGGTATTAATTGCAATGATTAAATGATAATAATAGTTGTGATATAGAAGGTTAAAATTTGAAGATTTTACAAATACATCAAATTTCAAACATCTAGGTATATCTTTTTCTCTACTAGTCCGATTTTAATGATTTCTTTACCGAATTGTAGAGAATAGTAAGCTATATAAAACGTATTAATCTCAATGATTAAATGATAATAATAGTTGAGATATAGAAGGTTAAAAATTGCAGGTTTCCCAAATACATTAAATTTCAAACGTTTATATCTCACTTCGTAATGTTCAGTTTTTAATGAGTTCTTTACGAAATTGTAGAGAAAAGTTAGTTCTATCCGCCCCCAAAATGGCAATATTCTAGTGACAAGAGGTAAAGAAATACGGAAGCTAGTAGTAGGGAAATGGGGATTCTGGCACACCTAAAATGTGCACCTTTTTTGTGCATGATGGCCGCCATCCCAACTCCGCCCACAACCTACACCACCCATACTTATTGAATAATCATCGAATTCAACAAGAGTTTAGACCACGCCCCCCCTCTTTATTGACTAATCATCGAATTCGACGAGGGCTTTAGGCCACGCCCCCTACCCCCTCCTTATTGATCAATAAGGGCCCAATTTCACAGCAAAACCATGACCCAAAAAAACTTCAACTCTCAATATCTTCTCAACTAATGGATCTGTCCTCAAGAAAACTATAGCATACTACTCAGTAAAACAGAGTGTGTAAGAGCAGAAAATTTCAAAGGAATAATCAGTTGTTTACTGTGGGAGTTAAAAGGGCCCCATTTCACAGCAAAACCATGACCCAAAAAAATTTCAACTCTCAATATCTTCTCAACTAATGGATCTGTACTCAAGAAAACTATAGTGTGCTACTCAGTAAAACGCAGTGTGTAAGAGCAGAAAATTTCAAAGGAATAATCGGTTGTTTACTGTGGGAGTTATAAGGGCCCCATTTCACAGCAAAACCATGACCCAAAAAAATTTCAACTCTCAATATCTTCTCAACTAATGGATCTGTCCTCAAGAAAACTATAGCATACTACTCAGTAAAACAGAGTGTGTAAGTGCCGAAAATTTCATAGGAATAATCTGTTGTTTACTGTGGGCCCCACTTCACAGCAAAACCATGACCCAAAAAAATTTCAACTCTCAATATCTTCTCAAGTAATGGATCAGTCCTCAAGAAAACTATAGCTTACTACTCAGTAAAACTGAGTGTTTATGATCACAAAGTTTCATACGAATAATCTGTTGTTTACTGTGGGAATTATAAGGGCCCCATTTCACAGGAAAACCATGACCCAAAAAAATTTCAACTCTCAATATTTTCTCATCTAATGGATCTGTACTCAAGAAAACTATAGCATACTACTCAGTAAAACAGAGTGTTTAAAATCACAAAGTTTCATACGAATAATCTGTTGTTTACTGTGGGAATTATAAGGGCCCTATTTAACAGCAAAACCATGACCCAAAAAATTTTAACTCTCAATATCTTCTCAAGTAATGGATCAGTCCTCAAGAAAACTATAGCATACTACTCAGTAAAACAGAGTGTGTAAGAGCAGAAAATTTATAGGAATAATTAGTTGTTAACCGTGGGAGTTTTAAGTGCCCCATTTCACAGCAAAACTATGACCCAAAAAAATTTCAACTCTCAATATCTTCTCAAGTAATAGATCTGTACTCAAGAAGACTATAGCATACTACTCAGTAAAATAGAGTTTGTAAGAGTAGAAAATTTCATACGAATAATCAGTTGTTTACTGTGGGAATTATAAGGGCCCAAATTCACAGCAAAACCATGACCCAAAAAAATTTCAACTCTCAATATCTTCTCAACTAATGGATCTGTACTCAAGTAAACTATAGTATACAACTCAGTAAAACAGAGTGTGTAAGAGCAGAAAGTTTCATACGAATAATCTGTTGTTTACTGTGGGAATTTTAAGGGCCCTATTTAACAGCAAAACCATGACCCAAAAAAATTTAACTCTTAATGTCTTCTCAACTAATGGATCTGTACTAAAGAAAACTATAGCGTGCTACTCAGTAAAACGGAGTGTGCGTGAGCAGAATATTTCATACGAATAATCAGTTGTTTACTGTGGGAATTATAAGAGCCCCATTTCACAGCAAAACCATGACCCAAAAAAATTTCAACTCTCAATATCATCTCAAGTAATCGATCTGTACTCAAGAAAACTATAGCATACTACTCAGTAAAACAGAGTGTTTAAGATCACAAAGTTTCATACGAATAATCTGTTGTTTACTGTGAGAATTTTGAGGGCCCTATTTAACAGCAAAACCATGACCCAAAAAATTTTTAACTCTCAATATCTTCTCAACTAATGGATCTGTACTCAAGAAAACTATAGCATACTACTCAGTAAAACAGAGTGTGTAAGAGCAGAAAATTTCAAAGGAATAATCAGTTGTTTACTGTGGGAGTTAAAAGGGCCCCATTTCACAGCAAAACCATGACCCAAAAAAATTTCAACTCTCAATATCTTCTCAACTAATGGATCTGTACTCAAGAAAACTATAGTGTGCTACTCAGTAAAACGCAGTGTGTAAGAGCAGAAAAGTTCAAAGGAATAATCGGTTGTTTACTGTGGGAGTTATAAGGGCCCCATTTCACAGCAAAACCATGACCCAAAAAAATTTCAACTCTCAATATCTTCTCAACTAATGGATCTGTCCTCAAGAAAACTATAGCATACTACTCAGTAAAACAGAGTGTGTAAGTGCCGAAAATTTCATAGGAATAATCTGTTGTTTACTGTGGGCCCCACTTCACAGCAAAACCATGACCCAAAAAAATTTCATCTCTCAATATCTTCTCAACTAATGGATCTGTACTCAAGAAAACTATAGTGTGCTACTCAGTAAAACGCAGTGTGTAAGAGCAGAAAATTTCAAAGGAATAATCGGTTGTTTACTGTGGGAGTTATAAGGGCCCCATTTCACAGCAAAACCATGACCCAAAAAAATTTCAACTCTCAATATCTTCTCAACTAATGGATCTGTCCTCAAGAAAACTATAGCATACTACTCAGTAAAACAGAGTGTGTAAGTGCCGAAAATTTCATAGGAATAATCTGTTGTTTACTGTGGGCCCCACTTCACAGCAAAACCATGACCCAAAAAAATTTCAACTCTCAATATCTTCTCAAGTAATGGATCAGTCCTCAAGAAAACTATAGCTTACTACTCAGTAAAACAGAGTGTTTATGATCACAAAGTTTCATACGAATAATCTGTTGTTTACTGTGGGAATTATAAGGGCCCCATTTCACAGGAAAACCATGACCCAAAAAAATTTCAACTCTCAATATTTTCTCATCTAATGGATCTGTACTCAAGAAAACTATAGCATACTACTCAGTAAAACAGAGTGTTTAAGATCACAAAGTTTCATACGAATAATCTGTTGTTTACTGTGGGAATTATAAGGGCCCTATTTAACAGCAAAACCATGACCCAAAAAATTTTAACTCTCAATATCTTCTCAAGTAATGGATCAGTCCTCAAGAAAACTATAGCATACTACTCAGTAAAACAGAGTGTGTAAGAGCAGAAAATTTATAGGAATAATTAGTTGTTAACCGTGGGAGTTTTAAGTGCCCCATTTCACAGCAAAACTATGACCCAAAAAAATTTCAACTCTCAATATCTTCTCAAGTAATAGATCTGTACTCAAGAAGACTATAGCATACTACTCAGTAAAATAGAGTTTGTAAGAGTAGAAAATTTCATACGAATAATCAGTTGTTTACTGTGGGAATTATAAGGGCCCAAATTCACAGCAAAACCATGACCCAAAAAAATTTCAACTCTCAATATCTTCTCAACTAATGGATCTGTACTCAAGTAAACTATAGTATACAACTCAGTAAAACAGAGTGTGTAAGAGCAGAAAGTTTCATACGAATAATCTGTTGTTTACTGTGGGAATTTTAAGGGCCCTATTTAACAGCAAAACCATGACCCAAAAAAATTTAACTCTTAATGTCTTCTCAACTAATGGATCTGTACTAAAGAAAACTATAGCGTGCTACTCAGTAAAACGGAGTGTGCGTGAGCAGAATATTTCATACGAATAATCAGTTGTTTACTGTGGGAATTATAAGAGCCCCATTTCACAGCAAAACCATGACCCAAAAAAATTTCAACTCTCAATATCATCTCAAGTAATCGATCTGTACTCAAGAAAACTATAGCATACTACTCAGTAAAACAGAGTGTTTAAGATCACAAAGTTTCATACGAATAATCTGTTGTTTACTGTGAGAATTTTGAGGACCCTATTTAACAGCAAAACCATGACCCAAAAAATTTTTAACTCTCAATATCTTCTCAACTAATGGATCTGTACTCAAGAAAACTATAGCATACTACTCAGTAAAACAGAGTGTGTAAGAGCAGAAAATTTCATACGAATAATCAGTTGTTTACTGTGGGAGTTATAAGGGCCCCATTTCACAGCAAAACCATGACCCAAACATATTTCAACTCTTAATATCTTCTCAACTAATGGATCTGTACTCAAGAAAACTATAGCGTGCTACTCAGTAAAACGGAGTGTGCAAGAGCAGAAAATTTCATAAGAATAATCAGTTGTTTACTGTGGGAATTATAAGAGCCCCATTTCACAGCAAAACCATGACCCAAAAAAATTTCAACTCTCAATATCATCTCAAGTAATCAATCTGTACTCAAGAAAACTATAGCGTTCTACTCAGTAAAGCGGAGGGTGCAAGAGCAGAAAATTTCATACGAATAATCAGTTGTTTACTGTGGGAATTATAAGGGCCCCATTTCACAGCAAAACCATGACCCAATAAAATTTCAACTCTCAATATCTTCTCAACTAATGGATCTGTACTCATGAAAACTATAGTATACTACTCAGTAAAATAGAGTGTGTAAGAGCACAAAATTTCATACGAATAATCGGTTGTTTACTGCGGGAGGTAGTTGTAGGTTAAGGAACATTAATTAGTGAAGCTGCTATAAAGCACCCAGTCGTTCGAGTTACCCTACTGTACAGAGTGAAGGGTAAATCTACTTTCAGTAGATGAATGGAGCCATGACTGTACTCTCCTCTGCGAATGAGGATTTTTTTTTAGTTTTGTGGATCACGTCCGTTGCCAGAGCTGGGTTTCCCATCACTAAAAGCCTAAAAGAGTGTGTGGCAGCTTATTAAAAAACTAATAAGTTTTTAATATGGGTATGGCTTACAGCTTCGTTGAACTCGATGATTACCTGGACAGATTTGGAGGTGTTTGGATCTGGCACAATTTAGGTGCGCCAGAACCGCCATTTCCCTACTACTGCTTATAATTTTCTTTGTTTTAATATGAGTTCCAAATACACACAAATTTCAAACATCTATATCTCTTTTTCTCTACTAGTCCGATTTTAATGATTTCTTTACCGAATTGTAGAGAATAGTGAGCTCTATACAAGGTAATTTTCGCAATTATTAAATGATAATAACAGTTGAAATATGGAAGGTTAAAAATTGCAAGTTTTCCAAATACATCAAATTTCAAACACCTATATCTCTTTTTCTACTAGTCCGTTTTTAATGAATTCTTTACAAAATTGTAGAGAAAAGTTAGTTCTATAGATGCCCAAAATGGCAATATTCTAGTGATAATAGGTAAAGAAATATGGAAGGTTATAATTTTCGTTGTTTCAATATGAGTTTCTAATACACACAAATTTCAAACATCTATATCTCTTTTTCTACTAGTCCGATTTTAATGATTTCTTTACCGAATTGTAGAGAATAGTGAGCTCTATACAAGGTAATTTTCGCAATTATTAAATGATAATAACAGTTGAAATATGGAAGGTTAAAAATTGCAAGTTTTCCAAATACATCAAATTTCAAACACCTATATCTCTTTTTCTACTAGTCCGTTTTTAATGAATTCTTTACAAAATTGTAGAGAAAAGTTAGTTCTATAGATGCCCAAAATGGCAATATTCTAGTGATAATAGGTAAAGAAATATGGAAGGTTATAATTTTCGTTGTTTCAATATGAGTTTCTAATACACACAAATTTCAAACATCTATATCTCTTTTTCTACTAGTCCGATTTTAATGATTTCTTTACCGAATTGTAGAGAATAGTGAGCTCTATACAAGGTAATTATCGCAATTATTAAATGATAATAACAGTTGAAATATGGAAGGTTAAAAATTGCAAGTTTTCCAAATACATCAAATTTCAAACACCTATATCTCTTTTTCTACTAGTCCGTTTTTAATGAATTCTTTACGAAATTGTAGAGAAAAGTTAGTTCTATAGATGCCCAAAATGGCAATATTCTAGTGATAATAGGTAAAGAAATATGGAAGGTTATAATTTTCGTTGTTTCAATATGAGTTTCTAATACACACAAATTTCAAACATCTATATCTCTTTTTCTACTAGTCCGATTTTAATGATTTCTTTACCGAATTGTAGAGAATAGTGAGCTCTATACAAGGTAATTTTCGCAATTATTAAATGATAATAACAGTTGAAATATGGAAGGTTAAAAATTGCAAGTTTTCCAAATACATCAAATTTCAAACACCTATATCTCTTTTTCTACTAGTCCGTTTTTAATGAATTCTTTACAAAATTGTAGAGAAAAGTTAGTTCTATAGATGCCCAAAATGGCAATATTCTAGTGATAATAGGTAAAGAAATATGGAAGGTTATAATTTTCGTTGTTTCAATATGAGTTCCAAATACACACAAATTTCAAACATCTATATCTCTTTTTCTCTACTAGTCCGATTTTAATGATTTCTTTACCGAATTGTAGAGAATAGTGAGCTCTATACAAGGTAATTTTCGCAATTATTAAATGATAATAACAGTTGAAATATGGAAGGTTAAAAATTGCAAGTTTTCCAAATACATCAAATTTCAAACACCTATATCTCTTTTTCTACTAGTCCGTTTTTAATGAATTCTTTACAAAATTGTAGAGAAAAGTTAGTTCTATAGATGCCCAAAATGGCAATATTCTAGTGATAATAGGTAAAGAAATATGGAAGGTTATAATTTTCGTTGTTTCAATATGAGTTTCTAATACACACAAATTTCAAACATCTATATCTCTTTTTCTACTAGTCCGATTTTAATGATTTCTTTACCGAATTGTAGAGAATAGTGAGCTCTATACAAGGTAATTATCGCAATTATTAAATGATTATAACAGTTGAAATATGGAAGGTTAAAAATTGCAAGTTTTCCAAATACATCAAATTTCAAACACCTATATCTCTTTTTCTACTAGTCCGTTTTTAATGAATTCTTTACAAAATTGTAGAGAAAAGTTAGTTCTATAGATGCCCAAAATGGCAATATTCTAGTGATAATAGGTAAAGAAATATGGAAGGTTATAATTTTCGTTGTTTCAATATGAGTTTCTAATACACACAAATTTCAAACATCTATATCTCTTTTTCTACTAGTCCGATTTTAATGATTTCTTTACCGAATTGTAGAGAATAGTGAGCTCTATACAAGGTAATTTTCGCAATTATTAAATGATAATAACAGTTGAAATATGGAAGGTTAAAAATTGCAAGTTTTCCAAATACATCAAATTTCAAACACCTATATCTCTTTTTCTACTAGTCCGTTTTTAATGAATTCTTTACAAAATTGTAGAAAAAAGTTAGTTCTATAGATGCCCAAAATGGCAATATTCTAGTGATAATAGGTAAAGAAATATGGAAGGTTATAATTTTCGTTGTTTCAATATGAGTTTCTAATACACACAAATTTCAAACATCTATATCTCTTTTTCTACTAGTCCGATTTTAATGATTTCTTTACCGAATTGTAGAGAATAGTGAGCTCTATAAAAGGTAATTTTCGCAATTATTAAATGATAATAACAGTTGAAATATGGAAGGTTAAAAATTGCAAGTTTTCCAAATACATCAAATTTCAAACACCTATATCTCTTTTTCTACTAGTCCGTTTTTAATGAATTCTTTACAAAATTGTAGAGAAAAGTTAGTTCTATAGATGCCCAAAATGGCAATATTCTAGTGATAATAGGTAAAGAAATATGGAAGGTTATAATTTTCGTTGTTTCAATATGAGTTCCAAATACACACAAATTTCAAACATCTATATCTCTTTTTCTCTACTAGTCCGATTTTAATGATTTCTTTACCGAATTGTAGAGAATAGTGAGCTCTATACAAGGTAATTTTCGCAATTATTAAATGATAATAACAGTTGAAATATGGAAGGTTAAAAATTGCAAGTTTTCCAAATACATCAAATTTCAAACACCTATATCTCTTTTTCTACTAGTCCGTTTTTAATGAATTCTTTACAAAATTGTAGAGAAAAGTTAGTTCTATAGATGCCCAAAATGGCAATATTCTAGTGATAATAGGTAAAGAAATATGGAAGGTTATAATTTTCGTTGTTTCAATATGAGTTTCTAATACACACAAATTTCAAACATCTATATCTCTTTTTCTACTAGTCCGATTTTAATGATTTCTTTACCGAATTGTAGAGAATAGTGAGCTCTATACAAGGTAATTATCGCAATTATTAAATGATTATAACAGTTGAAATATGGAAGGTTAAAAATTGCAAGTTTTCCAAATACATCAAATTTCAAACACCTATATCTCTTTTTCTACTAGTCCGTTTTTAATGAATTCTTTACAAAATTGTAGAGAAAAGTTAGTTCTATAGATGCCCAAAATGGCAATATTCTAGTGATAATAGGTAAAGAAATATGGAAGGTTATAATTTTCGTTGTTTCAATATGAGTTTCTAATACACACAAATTTCAAACATCTATATCTCTTTTTCTACTAGTCCGATTTTAATGATTTCTTTACCGAATTGTAGAGAATAGTGAGCTCTATACAAGGTAATTTTCGCAATTATTAAATGATAATAACAGTTGAAATATGGAAGGTTAAAAATTGCAAGTTTTCCAAATACATCAAATTTCAAACACCTATATCTCTTTTTCTACTAGTCCGTTTTTAATGAATTCTTTACAAAATTGTAGAAAAAAGTTAGTTCTATAGATGCCCAAAATGGCAATATTCTAGTGATAATAGGTAAAGAAATATGGAAGGTTATAATTTTCGTTGTTTCAATATGAGTTTCTAATACACACAAATTTCAAACATCTATATCTCTTTTTCTACTAGTCCGATTTTAATGATTTCTTTACCGAATTGTAGAGAATAGTGAGCTCTATAAAAGGTAATTTTCGCAATTATTAAATGATAATAACAGTTGAAATATGGAAGGTTAAAAATTGCAAGTTTTCCAAATACATCAAATTTCAAACACCTATATCTCTTTTTCTACTAGTCCGTTTTTAATGAATTCTTTACAAAATTGTAGAGAAAAGTTAGTTCTATAGATGCCCAAAATGGCAATATTCTAGTGATAATAGGTAAAGAAATATGGAAGGTTATAATTTTCGTTGTTTCAATATGAGTTTCTAATACACACAAATTTCAAACATCTATATCTATTTTTCTACTAGTCCGATTTTAATGATTTCTTTACCGAATTGTAGAGAATAGTGAGCTCTATACAAGGTAATTATCGCAATTATTAAATGATAATAACAGTTGAGATATGGAAGGTTAAAAATTGCAAGTTTTCCAAATACATCAAATTTCAAACACCTATATCTCCTTTTCTACTAGTCCGTTTTTAATGAATTCTTTACAAAATTGTAAAGAAAAGTTAGTTCTATAGATGCCCAAAATGGCAATATTCTAGTGATAATAGGTAAAGAAATATGGAAGGTTATAATTTTCGTTGTTTCAATATGAGTTTCTAATACACACAAATTTCAAACATCTATATCTCTTTTTCTACTAGTCCGATTTTAATGATTTCTTTACCGAATTGTAGAGAATAGTGAGCTCTATGCAAGGTAATTTTCGCAATTATTAAATGATAATAACAGTTGAGATATAGAAGGTTGAAAATTGCAAGTTTTCCAAATTCATCAAATTTCAAACACCTATATCTCTTTTTCTACTAGTCCGTTTTTAATGAATTCTTTACAAAATTGTAGAGAAAAGTTAGTTCTATAGATGCCCAAAATGGCAATATTCTAGTGATAATAGGTAAAGAAATATGGAAGGTTATAATTTTCGTTGTTTCAATATGAGTTTCTAATACACACAAATTTCAAACATCTATATCTCTTTTTCTACTAGTCCGATTTTAATGATTTCTTTACCGAATTGTAGAGAATAGTGAGCTCTATACAAGGTAATTATCTCAATTATTAAATGATAATAACAGTTGAGATATAGAAGGTTGAAAATTGCAAGTTTTCCAAATACATCAAATTTCAAACACCTATATCTCTTTTTCTACTAGTCCGTTTTTAATGAATTCTTTACAAAATTGTAGAGAAAAGTTAGTTCTATAGATGCCCAAAATGGCAATATTCTAGTGATAATAGGTAAAGAAATATGGAAGGTTATAATTTTCGTTGTTTCAATATGAGTTTCTAATACACACAAATTTCAAACATCTATATCTCTTTTTCTACTAGTCCGATTTTAATGATTTCTTTACCGAATTGTAGAGAATAGTGAGCTCTATACAAGGTAATTTTCGCAATTATTAAATGATAATAACAGTTGAGATATAGAAGGTTGAAAATTGCAAGTTTTCCAAATACATCAAATTTCAAACACCTATATCTCTTTTTCTACTAGCCCGTTTTTAATGAATTCTTTACAAAATTGTAGAGAAAAGTTAGTTCTATAGATGCCCAAAATGGCAATATTCTAGTGATAATAGGTAAAGAAATATGGAAGGTTATAATTTTCGTTGTTTCAATATGAGTTTCTAATACACACAAATTTCAAACATCTATATCTCTTTTTCTACTAGTCCGATTTTAATGATTTCTTTACCGAATTGTAGAGAATAGTGAGCTCTATACAAGGTAATTATCGCAATTATTAAATGATAATAACAGTTGAGATATGGAAGGTTAAAAATTGCAAGTTTTCCAAATACATCAAATTTCAAACACCTATATCTCTTTTTCTACTAGTCCGTTTTTAATGAATTCTTTACAAAATTGTAGAGAAAAGTTAGTTCTATAGATGCCCAAAATGGCAATATTCTAGTGATAATAGGTAAAGAAATAAGGAAGGTTACAATTTTCGTTGTTTCAATATGAGTTTCTAATACACACAAATTTCAAACATCTATATCTCTTTTTCTACTAGTCCGATTTTAATGATTTCTTTACCGAATTGTAGAGAATAGTAAGCTCTATAAAAGGTATTAATTGCAATGATTAAATGATAATAATAGTTGAGATATAGAAGGTTGAAAATTGCAGGTTTTCCAAATACATTAAATTTCAAACGTTTATATCTGACTTCTTAATGTTCAGTTTTTAATGAATTCTTTACGAAATTGTAGAGAAAAGTTAGTTCTATAGATGCCCAAAATGGCAATATTCTAGTGATAATAGGTAAAGAAATATGGAAGGTTATAATTTTCGTTGTTTCAATATGAGTTTCTAATACACACAAATTTCAAACATCTATATCTCTTTTTCTACTAGTCCGATTTTAATGATTTCTTTACCGAATTGTAGAGAATAGTGAGCTCTATACAAGGTAATTATCGCAATTATTAAATGATAATAACAGTTGAAATATGGAAGGTTAAAAATTGCAAGTTTTCCAAATACATCAAATTTCAAACACCTATATCTCTTTTTCTACTAGTCCGTTTTTAATGAATTCTTTACGAAATTGTAGAGAAAAGTTAGTTCTATAGATGCCCAAAATGGCAATATTCTAGTGATAATAGGTAAAGAAATAAGGAAGGTTACAATTTTCGTTGTTTCAATATGAGTTTCTAATACACACAAATTTCAAACATCTATATCTCTTTTTCTACTAGTCCGATTTTAATGATTTCTTTACCGAATTGTAGAGAATAGTAAGCTCTATAAAAGGTATTAATTGCAATGATTAAATGATAATAATAGTTGAGATATAGAAGGTTGAAAATTGCAGGTTTTCCAAATACATTAAATTTCAAACGTTTATATCTGACTTCTTAATGTTCAGTTTTTAATGAATTCTTTACGAAATTGTAGAGAAAAGTTAGTTCTATAGATGCCCAAAATGGCAATATTCTAGTGATAATAGGTAAAGAAATATGGAAGGTTATAATTTTCGTTGTTTCAATATGAGTTTCTAATACACACAAATTTCAAACATCTATATCTCTTTTTCTACTAGTCCGATTTTAATGATTTCTTTACCGAATTGTAGAGAATAGTGAGCTCTATACAAGGTAATTATCGCAATTATTAAATGATAATAACAGTTGAAATATGGAAGGTTAAAAATTGCAAGTTTTCCAAATACATCAAATTTCAAACACCTATATCTCTTTTTCTACTAGTCCGTTTTTAATGAATTCTTTACGAAATTGTAGAGAAAAGTTAGTTCTATAGATGCCCAAAATGGCAATATTCTAGTGATAATAGGTAAAGAAATATGGAAGGTTATAATTTTCGTTGTTTCAATATGAGTTCCAAATACACACAAATTTCAAACATCTATATCTCTTTTTCTCTACTAGTCCGATTTTAATGATTTCTTTACCGAATTGTAGAGAATAGTGAGCTCTATACAAGGTAATTTTCGCAATTATTAAATGATAATAACAGTTGAAATATGGAAGGTTAAAAATTGCAAGTTTTCCAAATACATCAAATTTCAAACACCTATATCTCTTTTTCTACTAGTCCGTTTTTAATGAATTCTTTACAAAATTGTAGAGAAAAGTTAGTTCCATAGGTGCCCAAAATGGCAATATTCTAGTGATAATAGGTAAAGAAATATGGAAGGTTATAATTTTCTTTGTTTTATTGAGTTCCAAATACACACAAATTTCAAACATCTATATCTCTTTTTCTACTAGTCCGATTTTAATGATTTCTTTACCGAATTGTAGAGAATAGTAAGCTCTATAAAAGGTATTAATTGCAATGATTAAATGATAATAATAGTTGAGATATAGAAGGTTGAAAATTGCAGGTTTTCCAAATACATTAAATTTCAAACGTTTATATCTGACTTCTTAATGTTCAGTTTTTAATGAATTCTTTACGAAATTGTAGAGAAAAGATAGTTCTATAGGTGCCCAAAATGGCAATATTCTAGTGATAATAGGTAAAGAAATATGGAAGGTTATAATTTTCGTTGTTTCAATATGAGTTTCTAATACACACAAATTTCAAACATCTATATCTCTTTTTCTACTAGTCCGATTTTAATGATTTCTTTACCGAATTGTAGAGAATAGTAAGCTCTATAAAAGGTATTAATTGCAATTATTAAATGATAATAATAGTTGAGATATAGAAGGTTGAAAATTGCAGGTTTTCCAAATACATCAAATTTCAAAAGTTTATATCTCACTACGTAATGTTCAGATTTTAATGATTTCATTACCAATTTGTAGAGAAATGTTTACTTTTTATTTATTAGTGTGATTTTGAGTAGATTAGTTTATTAGTAAATATGTTTGTACATATTAAAACTGTCCGGTAGGACAGTTGTATAAGGGTTGATCATCAAAAACTGCAGGAAAAAGCGTAACGTTGAAAAACACCCAACTTTGACAATTTTTTTCTCTTTTTCTATAAAAGATAAAATTCCCAAATTTTCTTTATAATGTAGGGCAAACCCTCCTTTATAACTGTAATTTTTTTGCAACAACCTAGATCTGATAGATTTTGAGAAAAAAGTTGCCGAAAATGTGCAAAAACGGCATTTTCAAAAATTGTTGTTGTTCTTGTTCTTGTTCTTGTTGTTGTTGTTGTTGTTGTTGTTGTTGTTGTTGTTGTTGTTGTTACCTTTTTTGTAAACTGCGTAGCGCCTAAACGCGTGAACCGATTTTCATGAATGAGGTGTCATTCGATTCGGAATTTTATGTAGATGTGCCTTTTGGGGGTCTCGTCGCTGTACATCGAATGGGAGAGGAGTTAGCCCCCTTTATGTAAGCCCCCTCCAAAATTATTATTACTAATTACTCTGTAAATCTTGGCCCGATTTTGATAAAATTTGGTAGGATGATAGGGTTAGGGCTCCCCTACATAACATTAAAGCGACGATCTAATCTTACACTTGTTAAGGGGAAGTATAGCAATCGTTTTGAAATTATCGACACGTGAACTGATTTTCATGAATAAAGTGTCATTCGAATCGAAATTTTGTACAGATTTGCATTTTAAAAGTCTCGACGCTACGCCTCATAAGGAGGGGAGTTTGCCCCACCCAAGTAAAGCCCTTTCTAAAACTATTATTACCAATATTTCCATAACGCTTAGTCCGATTTTGATAAAATTTAGCACGAAGAAGTGATTAAAGGTCCTCTACGTGGCAGTGAAGTGCCATCATGCTCTTACACCTACTAAGAGGAAGTCTTGCAACTGTTAAAATTATCAATGGGTGAACCGATTTACATCAATGAATTGTCGTTCGATTCAAAATCTTTGCCTCTTTGCCTTTTTGGGAGAAGTACTGTATTCGCAGTTTGTTTTTCTTACTCCTCTTAAAAGGAAGTACTGAAATCGCAGTTTAATTTTGCTAGTTACGTACAAATACCTTCCTATTTTATTCAAAACGCTTTCTCAAAAAAATTGTTATTGAGGATGGCAACTATAATCATTCTTTATAAAGATCTCTCCAGTGGTAGTTACAGTTCCGACTTAACACCTTTTCAGGTTATAATGATAGAATTGCTTATTCCAAATTTTAAACAAATCTGTAAAGCAGATATGTAACTTCGCAAAATAGACAAAAATGAAAATCTATCCAAAAGGTACAAAAATCTCCTTAACAAAAACTTACAGTTTTAAAAGTTAAGTATAAGGGTTGATTAAACGCCAAAAGGTACACAAATCAGCTAGTACCCAACATTTCATTCATGCTTAGTTCATATAATTTAAGTAATTTTGCTGCATTAACTTTTCCTTCACATTTTTTAGAATTTATTAGATATCACAGACCCTTATGCTGGCCAGTTCATTCATAATATTATTTTGTTATAATTATGATAAGATGTATATTATATCCGTTTTTAAATAGGTACTTTATTTTAACTCTATTCCGAATTATTCTTCGGATTTAGCTTTAATTTGCCCTTTATTCTGAGATGTCACATATATACGATATATGCAAAAGTAGAAAAAGACAAAGTTAGAGTCGGCTACTGTTTAAATTTGAATCACGGATTTAAAAGAATATTTCAGTCTTGAATTCGTCTTACCGAAATATTCGTGAGCACAAATAACACACAGTTAATAACAAGTAGATTATTCAACATTATTTATTCATTTCTCAATTGTAATTTAATTTAGACCCCCTAATTTTACTTATAGTAAAATACTGGAATAATTAGATGTCCTAAACGTATGCATATCTCATTTATTTTATATTACATGTATACAACATTGTGGGAAGAACACCTAGATTGAGAATGTAATTGAAGAAAACCATATTATTTGCGATAAAGCCAGATAATTATTACCTTTAATTATAAACGTTTGGCTACTACATAAAATAACAATTACTTTAATCGAAGAATGAACTTAAACAGACGATTTAAAAAAATAAATAAAATAAAATAAATAAATAAAATAAACAAAATCATTGATGTATGTTGATGTAAGCATTTTTTCAAAAAGTTTTTGAATTTTTTAACCTGTAATTAATAGTTTGATTATTATAGATTAATATTAATAGATATTAAAGTCAATCTACAGTGCTACTTGAACAAATATTTTGTAGATAAATATGGCCAGCATAAGGGTCTGTGATATCTAATAAATTCTAAAAAATGTGAAGGAAAAGTTAATGCAGCAAAATTACTTAAATTATATGAACTAAGCATGAATGAAATGTTGGGTACTAGCTGATTTGTGTACCTTTTGGCGTTTAATCAACCCTTATACTTAACTTTTAAAACTGTAAGTTTTTGTTAAGGAGATTGTACATAGGTTTGTGTATTTAGGTTTAAGTTTATAGAGGTGTGAGGAAGATGAACTATGGAAGTTGTACGGTTGTGTTCGTTTGCAGAAGTGTGAAAAGAGGTTTAGGCGAGTGAGTAGTAGTATAAGGGAAACTTTTGTCTGGATCATCTTTAAACGTTCGTAATCACTGTAATTTTCGTCTTGAAGGACGGAAAACTTCGTATGTCCTGTAAGTAGTGATTGCTTCGGCGCACTGCTTCAAACAACCATAATCAGAAAACATCGTAACGTTTGGTCACATCACACATTTTTTCCATCCCGTTGAGTAGAAATGAGTCGATGAAATCACAATGATTATTACAGTAGCAATGATTGATTCTTCGAAGAGGAAGCTGTGTAAGTTGGTAACAGTTGTTTTTGGTTTAATCTGTTTACACTAGATTCTGTATACAAATCGACTGAGGCGGCCGTAACCTCCTCTCCAACCCTGCTGTAGTCTGGACTGTTTGCTTGCCTAAGCAAACCTTCTTGATGACGTTTCAATAATCAAACCAACGTTTACAGTAACCACTCCTCTTCCACTCTCAGTTCGTGCTTACATCTACTATGGCCCTTATCTCGTGGTGAGATTCTGATCATATGATCTAATTATAAATTAAGAACACACCGGGATGTTAAATATTCCACCAGCTGTGGGCACCTCTTTTAAAAACTGTTATTTCTTCATCCATTAAAGGTTTGTTCAATTTTTCTTTTGGGGTTAAAGGCAATTCCTAGGGAATCATATCCCCAAGCCCAAAGTCCAAGATTTCCTGTCATCCCACTCCCCTTCCCGAAGGCCATTCCTTCGGTGATATCCTCCATCCAAGTTCTCCTAGGCCTGCCTTTCCTTCTCCTCTCACTAGGAATGAAATCTCATGATTTTCCTAGGCCATCTGTCACCACTTATACGCATCACGTGGCCGTACCATTTAAAATCACATTTATAATAGACTATAGTCTACACTAACACTCAGCACAGAAGTCTGTCTTCCGCTATTTATATGTAGAATGTTCATTCAAAATGCAGCTTCAATATTACGCACAGCCGTCTCAATAAAACAGTTTAGATAAAACAACAATCTTGACGTCACAGCTCTTCCAGCATTACAACTGTCCTACCGGACAGTTGTATAAGGGTTGATCGTCAAAAACTGCACGAAAAAGCGTAACGTTGAAAAACACCCAACTTTGACAATTTTTTTCTCTTTTTCTATAAAAGATAAAATTCCCAAATTTTCTTTAAAATATATGGCAAATCCTCCTTTATGACTTTAATTTTTTTGCAACAACATAGATTAAATAGATTTTGAGAAATACGTTGCTGAAAATGAGCAAAAACGGCATTTTCAGAAAATGTTCTTGTTCTTGTTCTTGTTGTTGTTCTTCTTCTTCTTCTTCTTGTTGTTACCTTTTTTGTAAACAACGTAGCGCCTAAACTCGCGAACCGATTTTCATGAATGAGGTGTCATTCGATTCGGAATTTTATGTAGACGTGCCTTTTGGGGGGTCTCGACGCTGTACATCGAATGGGAGAGGAGTTAGCCCCATGTATGTGAGACCCCCTACAAAATTATTATTACTAATAACTCTGTAAATCTTAGCCCGATTTTGATAAAATTTGGTAGGATGATAGGGTGAGGGCTTCCCTACGTAACATTAAAGCGACGATCTGCTCTTACACTTGTAAGGGGAAGTACAGCAATCGTTTCAAATTATCCACACGTGAACCGATTTTCATGAACGAAGTGTCATTTGTACGGATTTGCACTTTAAAAGTCTCGACGCCGTGCCTCATATGGAGGGGAGTTTGCCCCACCCAAATAAGGTCCTTTCTAAAACTATTATTACCAATATTTCTATAACGCTTAGTCCGATTTTGATAAAATTGAGCACGAAGAAGTGATTAAAGCTCCTCTACGTGGCTGTGAAGTGCCATCATGCTCTTACTCCTACTAAGAGGAAGTACTGCAATCGTTAAAATTATCAATGAGTGAACTAATTTACATCAATGAACTGTCGTTCGATTCAAAATCTTTGTCTCTTTGCCTTTTAGGGAGAAGTACTGTAATCGCAGTTTATTTTCCTTGCTCCTCTGAAATCACAGTTTAATTTTGCTATTTACGTACAAATACCTTCCTATTTTATTCAAAACGCTTTCTCAAAAAAATTGTTATTGAGGATGGTTTGGGGACCGCAACTATAACCATTCTTTAAAAAGATCTCTCCAGTGGTAGTTACGGTTCCAACTTAACACCTTATCAGGTTATAATGAAACTATTGCTTATTAGAAATGCTAAGAAAATCTGTAAAGCAAAAAAGGAAATCTATCCAAAAGGTACAAAAATCTCTTTAACAAAAACTTACAGTTTAAAATGTTAAGTATAAGGGTTATTACACGCCAAAAGGTACACAAATCAGCAGTCCACAACATTTCATTAATACTTCATTGATATTATTTAAGTAATTTTACAGCATTAATTTTCATTAATATTTTTTCGAATTTATTAGATGTCACAGACCCTTATGCTGGCCATTTTCATCTACAAAATATTTGTTCAAGTAGCACTGTAGATTGACTGTAATATCTTTTTATCAATAATAATCAAACTATTAATTACAGGTTAAAAAGAAAAACGTTATAAAAAATAAAAAAAATTATGAGGCTAAAAATTCAAAACCTTTTTTTAAAAAATGCTCACACCAACATACAATTAATAAAATCAATTATTTTATTTTATTTATTTATTTTTATTTTTAAATAAAAATCGTCGGTTTAAGTTCATTCTTCGATTAAAGTAATTGTTATTTTATGTAGTAGTCAAACGTTTATAATAATAGGTAATAATTAATCTGGCTTTATCCGCAAATAATATAGTTTTCTTCAATTACATTCTCAATCTAGGTATTCATCCCACAATGTTGTGTATATGTAATATAAAGTAAATAAGATATGCATATTTTTAGGATAGCTAATTATTCCAGTATTTTACTATAAGTAAAATTAGGGGGACTAAATTAAATTACAATTGAGAAATGAATAATTATAGTTGTATAATCTACTTGTTATTAACTGTGTGTTATTTGTGCTCACGAATATTTCGGTAAGACGAATTCAAGACAGTAGCCGACTCTAACTTTGTCTTTTTCTACTTTAACGTGCATGTATATGTGACAGAATAAGGGCATAATAAAGATAAATCAGGAGAATAATTTGAAATGGAGTTAAAATAAAGTACCTATTTAATAAAGAAGATATAATACACATTTTATCATAATTATAACAAAATAATATTATGAATGAACTGGCCAGCATAAGGGTCTGTGACATCTAATAAATTCTAAAAAATATTAATGAAAATTAATGCTGTAAAATTACTTAAATAATATCAATGAAGTATTAATGAAATGTTGGGTACTTGCTGATTTGTGTACCTTTTGGCGTTTAATAACCCTTATACTTAACATTTTTAACTGTAAGTTTTTGTTAAAGAGATCTCTACCAAAATCTACGTAAACCTCTCTGAGGTTTCTTGATGTACGTCATGTACTAGTTTAAATAAAAGCGAATCTTGACAATCTAGACATCTCATGTTCAGAACCACTTCCAGCTGGCACATTGTTCAGGTTTTGGAACGGCTGAATTAGCAACAGTTTTAGTGGCTGGCCAGACTTCCCCTGATAATGCCCACTTAAATATCGTTTCCTTCCGATATTTAATAGACTTACATGTATTTTACATGTATTTGTACAAAGTTCATTAAAAAACAATATTGAACTATTTTCCTACCTACCTACATCGAATCGGTATACGAGCTAAACTCCGTTGTGCGAAAAGTGTAAGGAGGAAGAAGATTTTAAACATGTCGTCATGGAATGCCCACTCTATAAGAAAGAAAGAGATGAGCTGTTCATCTCGCTGTTCACAAAAATTTAAGTGCGCCATTTTAGATACGAGGACATCATCTTTTCTAGTAATGTCTATGCCCTGAAACCTGTTGAAGATTTGATTAACAAATATACTTGTGGATAGGAAGTTACATAGTTAAGATCAAATATCCTGGGAAGGAATAAGCTTTGAAGTTTGGCTTCAAAAAAAAAAACTATTTTCAATAAACAAA
The DNA here is from genome assembly GCF_049639745.1 of Rhodnius prolixus. Taxonomy (NCBI): domain Eukaryota; kingdom Metazoa; phylum Arthropoda; class Insecta; order Hemiptera; family Reduviidae; genus Rhodnius; species Rhodnius prolixus. Next base: position 2,217,634 of record NW_027411592.1, on the reverse strand, counting down.
ACAAAAAAAATCAGTTAAAAAACTGAAAATCTAGCGAAGCGCCATTTCCTGCCAACTGATCTTTTTCGCTTAAAGACAGCCATAATCAGACTAGATGGTCTTAAATGGTTCATTAAGGTATATTCCTAAAACTAAGAATTAAGTTTAGGAATTTTTGCCAAGATCTTGTTGACAATGTGAGACTAGGCCCACCATTGGGACAGGAAATACGATTTTTATTGTTCCAAACCCAAGAAGTGTCCACGAAAGAAAATGGCGCAAAGAAGTCGATGATTACGCGACCCGGAAGGAAGTTTTGATAATGAAGAAAGACGACCAATAGAGAGCAATTACTGTAATTAGTGAATGAGACGGTCGACCAATGTTCGTAGGATAAACTGCTTCTGCTGCTGCCCTTCCACAGAGCACACGCCAGTCCTAACACTTTAGGCAATTAGGTGAGTCATATACAAAAATAACCCTATCGATTTTAGTGGCGCGTTTACTCTGCTGAAAATGGTTTGGGTGCATGTTCGAACAGGAATCACCGGAAACTGGAACGTCTCTGCACAGAATGCAGATCGTCTTCTTTAACCGCAACTACCGCTTTACTGAACCGATTTCCCACTCCTCTTTTCTTTTGTATAAAGATTTTCTTTTCTCCAAGGTGGCTCCAAAAATTTTTGGATTATGTTCAGTTTATGAATCCAAGGAGGATTCATTTCCGCGCAATCCTATTGGGATTGGAAAGGAACGCTTCCCTCTATAGTTTCATTTCCATGGTTTTCCCAAATTGAATAATGTTAGCAACGTTTGCAAAACTGCAGTTTGCTTGGAATATAGGGGGGGATAAGAAGCTGGAGGATTGCGTAAAAGTCTTGTGAGTATGCTGGTGTTTTCCGATGCTATTTATCGACCAAGTGGGGTAATCTGGTGTTTTTCCCCTTTTGGTAAGCAGATTCTAATATTTGTCTGGCTCCTTTGGATTAAATAATTCAGTAGGCGAACTATAAACTTACACCACAAGGTGACCCCATTGAAGATTTAAGTAGTAAAGGTATTAAGCCTTTCTACTGATCACATGCTACTTATAGCAGTAACTTTTCATTTTTTCTCAATTTTTGATTTTTGTTTACAAGGTGTGGCTATTAAAAAACGAGACTACTGCTATAAAACATTTTATTTTAAATTTATACATATTTAGTTATTATCACCTTTAATATACACCCCTCCCCTATCCCTACAACGCTCCATGCGAATTTACCATTGTTCTGAAACAGTGCTGGAAGTCTTTTTCTGTCAGCTCCTGCGCTTTTTCTTTCACAGCTTCAACGGACTGCTGAAATCGTGTTCCTTTTAATGCAGATTTGACTTTTGGGGGAACAGATCTAAAGTCACATGGGACCGCCAAGTCAGGCGAAGAAGGAGGTTGTGGGCTAAAACTGGGATGTTGTACTTGGCCTAGAAACGTCGTCTTGACAGACACAATGCAGTGTAAGGCGGCGCCGGTTGTCTTGATGGAGAACCCTGAGGACTTGTTCTTCCACAAATCGGGTCGTCGTTTTTTCCTTACTCTTTTACGGAGTTGAGCAAGCACCTCACCGGTAGTAATGTTTGTTAATTATAATCGATATTTTCATCCGTTTTGGACGTGGAAGGGCTGACCCGGGCGGTCATCATCTACGACGACTTCTCGGCCATCTTGGAAACGCTTGAACCACTCAAAAACTCGCGCACGTGATTAACATTCATCGCCATAAACTTCTTTTAATAAAAGATCAAGTTTCAGTAGCGGTTTTATCAAGTTTTGATGTGAAATTTCACGACAATTCGTTGCTCTACTACATGTGGTAGTATCATGTTTTCGGCAAAACGAAACTAACACCTCCTAACACAAACGACGGTTCCGGTCAGACACATTTCTCTACAAACACATGGGGACGCTGCAATCGAAAGAGAAGGCTTTACGCTGCACAGCTGTCGGTCGTTAGGATTTCGCGCATACATAGGTTCTTCTGTAGCAGCATCAGTCTCTTCATTTAATAGTCACACCTCGTATTTCTAGAAATTATTCACTATAACTTGAAGTTAAAGCCTGTAAAATTTGGCTTAAAGATATTTGCTAAATTATTATTTTAAATTTAAAAATATATATTATTAATACTGAAGTTGAGAATCCATTAAATTTATAATTATAACAAAATTAAGTAATTTTGTTTCGTAAGGTTATTGTAAATATAGTATAATAATGGCGATTATAGAAAATAATAATAATACACTAACAAAGATGGAATTTAATTTAATGTGAAAAAGAAACAATTCAAGACTAACAGACAGACAAAGAAGTAAACAAAAGATTCAACAAACGCGCATGCGCGCAAATAATATCATTTATAAGATATGTCCGTTCCAAAACAAGCCATATCGATGTATCGTTATTTATAATAATTATTACGATACGCTTTTGCAACATAGAGCTCATTTAACTACGCGATAACAACGCAATTCAGGGTCGTTTGCCATAATTGCTGATTTATAATATGACAACTTGTTATTGAAAACTATATTCAATTAATTTCTAGTTAATGATAAAAAATAAGTGACAAATAATAATGGAAGAATTCCATTTTGAAAAGTAAATATGTTGGTTCTGTTTTGCAAGACAAGCGATAGAATGTTTAATAGCAGTGATTCCGCCCACACACCGGAAGAAGATCGCTGCTTCAAAGACTAACTCTTTCCGCTGGCTAGTTTCAATCAATTTCATCAATACTTCCACTTGCCAATATTACTGTCAGACAAACCTAAGTCTGGAAACGATTTGAAGCGTGAAATAAATAGCTATTATGTTACATTAAACTTGAAGACTGAACTGATTCACCATTGCAGGAAATGTGTAGCAAACAATAACCGGCTAGCTAACAGAAATAACAAGGAGACAATAATAACAATAAAAAACCTTACTGTAAAGCAACGGATCAGTTTATTTTAGAAGAGGAAGGAAACGGTAAGTGCGAGCAATGCTATCGCGTTACTTTAGTTCCGGTGTTTGCCTGATTTCTGGTTATTTATTGGTCGCAATTTGCCCAGCTTTCTAACTGTTTCTAACTGCTAACTGAGTTCAATCATGGATTACGAAGGTTACATTGTAGAGATGGTTACCTAGTTGACAGCATGGTGTGAAGGTTGTAAAGTCAAGGAGGTAGAAGATGACGAACCCTAAAAACTGGGTCCATTCCCTTTACCTCCCTCTACTTCCTTCAAAGTCCCTTTACTTATGTGATTTTCCTTTCTCTCCAAAACGGTGCCAACGGGTTCCTCTAAACTAGGTGTAATTAAGCATCACCTAAATGCTCTTACACAAATCGCCGTAAACTTTAACCTTTGAATTAGGTTAACAGTACAAGACCATGAACATAATGGTTTGCATCAGACAACTGGTAATGTAACTTTACAGGACTTAATTTTACCTCGATAATCGCTCACACAATTCTGTTCTTAAGATTAAATAAGTAATCGCCTCTTTTTTCAGGCGGGGCTTAACGTCCAACTACCAAATTAGGTGTCGGTAGACGGAGGTGACTAGCAAACATACTTTACTGTAAATTTATTTTTATTAACCATTAAATAAAACCCAAGCAAAGCCTTGGGAAAACCCAAGCAAAGACGGGGGGAATCGAACCCAGTACCCACAATACATATTGGCTTCGCAGTCTCACTTCTAACCGCTCGGCTACCGTGGCGCCTTGTTCTTAATAGAACTGAATTTTAAGCTCTTCTTGCAGACGATTGTTTTGTTTTAATTCTCAGCGTAAGACAAAATTTCGAACTTATATATTTATGACGTAATTGTCTAATAATGAATTGATGTTAAAAATAAAATCAGAATTTAGAGATAGTCTGATACGGAAAGACAATACCGTTATATTTACAAAGAATTACAGTTGGATTTAGGGGAAAAGGGATATATTCATGATAAAAACTGTATGAAGTTTATTAATGTAATAATGAAGCTGAGAGGCGTACTGGTTAATTTAAATTTTAGCGTAAACAGGGATGAAAATAGGCCTTTATTGTTCTCTCTGGAATCTTTGAAGTGGTTGAAGATATCATCCTTTTATTGGGGAATGTCCCGATTCTACAGGAGTTCAGGGTACAGTACTTGGGGAAATAGAAAACTCAAGATGAGTGAGGTTATTCTCTATTTGAATGGCCTTGATTGGTGCAAGCTGTATAAGTACACAATATCTCCGCTTGGAGTTATAGACAATTTTTAATAAATCATTTTAAATGTTTAATACTGAAATAATATGTTTAGTTCCGAACTTTATGGTGATGTAAATTAGAGTCAACTCGGCAGACGGACTCTAAGTCCGTGCTCGAAGTATGTTTTGTTTTGAATTAAAGAACTGTTATGATTATTTTGCTAACTAGTTAGGATAAATATTTTGTTTTCTGTATGTTTGTAAGATCTTGAATAAACACAATTATTATTATTAGTTATGACGTTCCCCCATCTTGTACAAGAAAGACGAGTACATCACTGTAATTACATCAATATTTCCACCCTCCTTTTCGTAATTACATCCTCTTAATATACCAAGCAAGATGGACGCTTCAATCGAACTTATGAAGTATGAATGTATTTATTAGGTTGAGTGTTGTATGATTGATTTAGGCTATGGAGAAATGAAGGACTATCGATTCCAGATGGTAATTAGAATATACAGTGTTTAGTAAAAAGTCCGGTTAATATTTGTTGTCTAGTTACCATCCTAGGCTAAGGCATACAGGTGCAAGGATTATCAAGCATTTCATCCGCACGTACAGTGGGTCAAAAAAAGTATTCTTACACTAAGTTTTCTTACTTTATCTTCTGAACTTTTGTTTCTAGGATGACTATTTCTTCAGCACTGAAATCGAAGATAGTAACAATGAATTTAATGCTCTCATTTTCTTTTATAAACATAAAGAATTGATTAAAAAGCAGAAAAATAATTTATTGTATGCAAAATAAGTATTCATACACTCAGTCTGAATGTTATAATTAACGCAAAACTAAAGACCTAATATTTTGTAAGCAATCCCTTAGCATTTGTTATTGCCTGAAGCCTCCTTGGCATAGATTCCACCAGGTTTAGTGTCTCTTGAGATGTGATTTCTGCCCATGATTTCTTTAAATTGGTTCTGAGCTCTTCTCTGGAAGAACATTTCAATTTTCGAATTTTTCGCTCCAAACAAGACCATGAATTTTCAATAGGGTTTTATTTTTCTGCTTTTTAATCAATTCTTGTATGTTTATAAAAGAAAATGAGAGTATTAAATTCATTGTTACTATCTTCGACTTCAGTGCTGAAGAAATAGTCATCCTAGGAACAAAAGTTCAGTAGATAAAGTAAGAAAACTTAGTGTATGAATACTTTTTTTGACCACTGTATGTCTGTAGTTAGACTACAGTATATGAATGCACTCATTGCATGTTTCTATTTATTGGCAAGTTACTGTTGCAGGTTAGAGCTAGTCGCAGCAAGATTACCCAAAGAGCTTGGTCAGTACAAATCTTTATGTACGATTCCTGTAAAGCAGGAAGTAGTAAAGCTAACTGTGATAAGGTTGGAGGCACTGTGTTCCTTCGCTTCCAGTTTCTGGGAACGGGGTTTAGAGAGAAATCCAAGTTTTCTGTCGAGAAGGTCTTTACAAATGCAAAATTTACATTAAAAAAAAAAATGGTTAAGATCGCCCCTCAAGTATTTGATGTAAAATTCCCAGTGAACACGTAACCAAATATTGTCCACTAATTACAGATAAAAAAAACCAATTTATTTATTTAAATGGGGGCGCCTTAAGGTGAGATGAGAACGCGCCACACTTTATCATATTTCCGCCAATTCTACGTGTAAATATGTATTTCCAGAAAAATGGTGACATTTCAAGTGGTCTCTGGAATTTTGAGAATTTATGACGGGCATAGTCGGCGTCAAGTGTTCTTAACTGGGCTGATAAATGTACGTAATTATTAACTGTTTAAACAAGGAGTTAGGTAATTAAAAAACAAAAAACTAGATAATTTACATTTAAGGGAATCTATTTGGTCTATTTTCTACCTTTTTTTACTTCTGTTACAAGGAGCAGTTGTGTCAAAGTGAATCCATTAGAGTAGGCTGTTATTGGGGCAACAGGTGTGCAGCTAGACCATAATTGAGGCAACTTCCCACAGATCGCCTTGACCCTGTATATACCTGCTGACTACCATTCTTACCGGTACATAACTTCCTTTTTCTTTCTTTTTTTCGACCAGGTCTTATATTCTTTTCAAAAAAAAAATACCTGCAAGTCAATGTAGAGAAGATGGTTCTCTTTATAATAGTTTGCTAAAACTTTACACAGAAATGGGAGCTTAAAGAGGGCAGAGCCTACCCCAGAACTGCTGGAAAAGTAAATTTCCACAAGAAATAAAAGACATAACTCTATGCATGGATAAAGGTAAAAGAAAAATCTTGAAGACGCTAATTATAGACGCAGAAAGTAGGTTATTCAAGTTGAAAATACTTTTCCAAAACACCGAATTCTACTTTTAAAAACCATTTTTTTTTGGAAATGTATATCCAAGCACTTGTTAACATTAAACTTAAATGCTATTTCAAGAGAAAATCAACTACTAGAATGCCTTGGAAAACTGTTTCGTATTCCTAGGTTTTTGTAAAAAAAAGGAAATCATCCAAATACTCGTTTGTTACTCCTTCCGGTTCAGGGATGATCGCTATAAGTTTTAGTCAGGATGGGACCCAAAAATAATAATGGCATGCTCACACATGTTTCCTTAAAACCAATCCTGAGGACCACAAAATTGGTTATTTCCAGTAAAAAACGAAAAAAATCACGGTCCCAAAATTTGATCATGATCACAATGAAGTTTTCTCATTACTAAGTAGTATAACAAAAGTAAAAACAATTTCAAAACACAAGAAATACGCTTATATAGATTACTTGGTATAATGTCTAAAGAAAACTCGTTTGTAATCTTATTTAGGAAATCATAGATAATGTGAAATATAGGTGCAGATGACACTTTAGATCAATTTCATCAAATTACACAAACATTTCTCTAATTTTACTATTTCCTGAAATTTTCTAGATTAAGAAAATTGTTCTTCTGTTTTAGAAATTCTAGTCTTTAGCTTTGATTTCCATGCTCGACATCGTATTGTGATTTATCTCATTTATGTGCATCACTATTCACTAAAAAACAATGATTTTTTTAAAGTTTTGACGCAATAACAATAAGTTTGAATAAAAAAAACAAACAATTGTTTACATTTTAAAGTAACAGTGACAATAAGTTCAGTTTAGCGTTTAAACTGGGGCTTAACTTAAACTGGTTTTATTAAAAATCTAAAACAAGTCAAACCTGAAATAGTGTAGATTGTTTTTTTTTAGTTTTTGGCCAGCCTAAATCCTTGCTGAATTTTTAACTTTAGGTTAAAATAATTTGACGATAACTGTGGTGATAATTTTTAAAAAATGAAACACGACACTCGTTATAAAAAAAAAAAAATAAAAAAAAATAACACAAAAGAAACAATATTCACGACGTGTAGATAGTAACCGAGGTTAATTCGAAATGTTTACAAAGCTAACACTGTCCGGGAGATACGCAGCAGCAAGCTTGCTCGCTGGGCGTCACAATACACAATGTGTACCAACTCAGTAAAGTATACAAGCGATCTACTACTACGGGGCTGGTCGACCCCCACCTGATTGCTTTAGTGTTTAGGTTAGCCTGTAGTGGCGCTAGTTGTTTGCTGTTAGTTTAGTTGGCTATTTATACCAACAGATGGCTTTGGTTAAACATCGCAACTTATACTTGGGACAAATTTTTATCTTGGAAGACAAAAAGGTAAATTAGAGTAAGTTGTTATGATGCAACTTTAAGTCTCATATCCACTCGTAGGAAAAGGGCTTACCATTTTCACACACGATACGGTTTAATGGTTAGCCTTGATAGGCGAGATTTTACTCGTATTTACGTACGTTGATACAGATGTACGATACGGGCAGATTTAGCCTAAAAAGTGAGTTATTTACGCCCTAATTTAAGTTTATTTCAGTTTTTTTATTAAAACAATGATTGCCAAGACACTTTTAAAATATGAAATTTGAGGTAACGTCCTTAAAAAAGGCCGTTGTCATTACGCTTATGATAGGACAAGCTCCCATTACCGTCAGGCATGGAGGAGCGTATCAAGAGTTATACGAGGAGCTGGAGGCTGACCCAATTCTGGGCCTGCCTTCGGACTTTATGACTCCCAAATATAACTTCGACAATCCTTTCAAAGTCTGCATTGGGGACCGGGAGGCTTGGAGACGTGGACCCACCCCCAGTTGAGGGAGATTCGATGTGGTACACAGATGGCTCCAAGACGGAGGAGGGTGTGGGAGCGGGAGTGTACGGGGCGAAACCGAAATGTAGCTTTTCGGTTAGTCTAGGGAAACTAGCTACAGTTTTTCAGGTTGAGCTAGTTGCAATTAGGTTCTGCACTACCGAGATTAAAGGGCGAGGAATTATCAATTCCAAGGTCGTAATTTTCTCGGATAGACAGGCTGCTCTACGGGCAATTAGTTCCTACCAGCACAACTCAAGGCTGGTTTGGGACTGTCTGGGTGCCCTGAAAGAAATTAGTGACCAAAATAAGGTCTTTCTAGTTTGGGTACCTGGTCATTCAGGACATAAGGGGGAACGAAGTGGCAGAATTATTGGCCCGGGAAGGCTCTGCGGGACACTTCGTTGGCCCGGAGTCCTGTTTTGGTGCTTCGAAGTGTGTTAAGACTAAAAAAGTCCTATTAATTTATGGGTGCAGAGTAGGTCTCAGGAGTGGTGGCTCGCCACCACTGGACAGCGACAGGCGAAGGAGTTCATCAGAGGCTATTCGCCGAGGCTGACTGCAGAACTAATCCGTCAAGGCCGTGGGGCTATAAGGATAATTGTAGGCCTATTAACTGGGCCACTGCAGGCTCAGAAAACAGATGCATCGCATGGGCCTGGCAGATGATAGCCTTTGTAGGTTTTGCCAGGAAGAAGAGGAAACTGCACTGCACGTCGGGGAGGAAAAACCAAGGCCTGTAAGCTTTACCCAAGAGTCACTCTCCAGCATTAAGATCTGATTAAAAGGACAGGTCTGGAGGGTGAGCTTTAAAGTGAGGGAAGCCACAATAGATCCAAACGGGTCGCAGTGGCGTAGGCCTTGAGGCCGCCCTAGTCTAATCAAATCTAATCTAACGTCCTTAGTGTTGGATTTTATCCGCCAAATCATGAACGTCTATTGTATCTTTGACCGTTTTAGGATCTATCATTTTATTTGTACTGAAAAATAAGTAAAATTCCATGTAAAGTACTTACTCCAACTTACAATTCATTAACATGAAGAATAACCTATATGCACACCGTACAACCTCCCCACACTCAGACGATAACAACAAGTGAAATAGAAATCTCCACACCAAACTGTTCTAATCTACCACTAATGATGGATGATAATCCGAAACCGGCCAGTGATACAATAAACATGCCTGTTACGAACGGATAAAATCGTAAGATTTTAAAAAATCTTACTTTTATCTATGGTAGTATAGTTCACAAATTAGCCGACGGTGGCAGCACCTGCTCATAGAAATGTTACTTCTAAATGCAGCTGTCAAAATTCCCATTGATTCACACTGGCCGTCATTATTTATCATTTACTTGAATTTTATAATTTTATAATTATTATTTTATATTATCAAATTTTTTTAATTTTTATTTTAAACTGAAGAATAAATTGGATATTATTAGATTTTCTTTTAATTCCAACGTTTCGAACACCTTTGGTGAAAGAAAAAATTCTTGGCCCCGGCTAAAGATTACATCTTGGATTCTGCACAGGAAGTACTGCAACACCCACAATAACCTTTTTGGACATCATCAAAACGGAAGTGCCATATTTCAGTTTTTGGACGAAAAAAAAAGCTCAAGAATTTCTTTAAACGTAGTTTCCGTTTGCGCAAAAGCAGTTCTGCAGCTTTTACTGGAAAAACTTAGCCGGGAAAATTCTATTCAAGGCAGTTATGGGCGGAAAGAAAAGGCGGGTTGGGTTTCCCACTAGTGTTTCTCTAAATTGTTAAAAAAAAAAAACGCTTTTCTCAAAAATTTACCGAACTTACCTGCCCAAAGGAGAATATCTTAGCCGTCATTACGCACAAATTACTGCACCGTCCAACCATTCTGTCCTTTTTCTTAACAATATACTCACTAATTTACTACGTGCACTACTCATAAAGTCTTTATTACTATACAGGTGCAATAATCTAACAAAACGTTTTTGTAATCGCCAGTAAATCGGCCAGGTGAGTGTGCGCAGTGAGAAGGCGCCAAGAACGGGTTGGCGTCAGCTGGTCTGACCATGAGGTTGGGACAAACTGCCGCCCAGCAGAAGGGAACTAAGTGCCGGTGAAAAATCGAACTCTGGGTAACCTCTCACTCAAGCGTTGCAAGCACAACATGCAAAAGGTCCCAAAACTTGCGACTAATTTTGGATTCGAATCTAGGAAGCCCACTCACTTTATAGTCGAATATTTTGGCTACCTTTGACTTTCGAAACTTCAACTTCTACACTCTTAATTGCCTCTAAAAAGAATTCAAATTTCATCTCAAGTTTTCAAATACGGGTTATCACCAGAACAACACCGGAGTAGAAGTATCGATTTTCGCCAATTGGTCTATTTTGGGTCTCTTAGGTCATCAAAACTCAAAAGACACGAAACTGTCCAGTGTTCGAACTACACGTTTCGTTTAAAAGCCACCTCAATACCGGATACGAGATTTCGGTCGAAGTCGATTAACCGGAAGTATACCTCTACTTTAAAACTTTTTTAGTTTTCTATAGTTTTCTCAAAAAATAGCTTTAAAGTTTTAAGCTCTACACTAACATTCTCATTACACCCTTGCAGTTGCACGCTAGTCTCTCGAAAGTAGTTGTAACAATTCTACTCAGATCAGGGCACCCCAAATAAGTACTTCCGGAGGAAGCACGAAACTTTCACACGCTCACAATTCTTCCTGTTACAAAGTATAATAACAGAATGTGAACATAATCATCCTCCTTGATGATCAACAGAGTTTCTGACTTTCTGAGAAGTTGCCTCGAAACTCCAGTAAAATAAATAACTAGAAATGTGAAGACTAGAACATCGACACCTGGGTGCCGCCAGCTAATGGAAGCCTGTAGTTGAATTAGCTAAACTAGGCCTAATTTGGAATTAAGTGGCTCGCACACAGGGAGCGAACAGGGTAACTGACATCACGGCTGCCAGGCTGCGCTAGTGTTGGTGACTCTGCCATTGAATAATTACATTACACACAGACCTCATCAATTTATTACGCACTGAACAGCCAGCGCCAAGTCTCCTAATTAATTAACGCTTCCTGTTTTAGTCTCCTCTCTTATCTCTCGAGAGCAGAAGTATTGCAATTACGTAGAATTCCGATCACTTGAAAAAGGCAAACAAATTTATTTTTTTTTACAACTTGCGTCTTTGAACATGATTCAACAACGGAAATCAAAGAGCGTTAAAATTTTATTTTATGAAAATATGGAACAATTTAATTAGAAGGCCGATAGCCTATCGCCAGTGCAACTGTACAGATCGGCTTTTCCCACTTTTCTTGGCATTTGCCTAATGTTTTCATCTGAACATATCGGATATTAGACCTATCGATCTATACCATGGATCTCCAAACTACGGCCCCCTGAGGACATTTATCCGGCCCCCGCCGCACTTCCGGAAGGGGCATCTCTTTCATTGGTGGTCAGTTAGAGGAGTACTATATGTGGCGGTGCCGGCAAAGCGTTACTTCTGATGACGCGGGATGCACGCGTCACGGCTCCGAAAACAGTGTAAAATTTCAGCAGAAGTAGGAAGAAAGGCAAAGCACTATAACTAAACCGGACATTGACAATATCATTAGCCCAAAAGCAGGTCCATAATTCCCACAGAAATACTGGGCAGTTTGTTGATTTAAATTTACTTGTTCTTTATCTGAAATATTCTATTTGTTCCCGTTTTGTTTGTTTTATAGTCCGGCCCTCCAACGGTCTGAGGGACAGTGAACCTGGCCTCCTGGGTAAAAAGTTTGGGGATTCCTGGATACCGTTACCGATATCAACTTATGCTGTTCTGAATCCGGTTTTATGGAATATTCAGGGGGAGTTGTGACCTCATGTTTCCTTCGAGTATCTCTTCACTACAGTCAACAGACACAATCAACAGTAACCTCTAATATTTACAGTGTTGGCACACCTTACAATATCAAATAAATAATCTCTTGTAAAGGTGATGGCAAAATCTAGGAAAGTACGAGTACTTGAAACTGACTGACCTTGAGCTGGGCGTCTCGGACATCTCCTTCGGACTTGGACGCTCCATTGTTCGGCTCTTCGGCGTCCGTTGTGGCGCCGCTGATGAACAATGAATTCTCCGAGAGGCACTTTTCCAGCCTAGGCCCCACTCTCAGTCTGTTCTCTTCGTAGGTGGTGAGAGGCGTCACTGCCGCCTCTTTCTTGCAAGGAACTGCGCCGATGGATCTGTTGAACAGATTTTTAGATAAAATAAAATGTATAATACATTCTGTAGGAAACAGAATTCTACAGGGATCTTGCAGATGCCCTAGCTTGACGTTTTGAACCATTTCTATTGACACTAAATAGAGTGTGGTGAAAAGATCTCAGCCGTGGTCAGAGATGGAGTTGCTACCAATGAATTTAGTTTTTGTTACAACCCTCTGACTTCCACTTAATCCCAAATATGAAGAACTGGGAGCGTGGAAATGGTTTTAAGAGAATTGAAGAGGCAGACTTGGAGGGGGTGTTTTGCCACAAATCCCAGAGGATAATTGTAGGTCTATTAACTGGGCCACTGCAGGCTCAGAAAACACATGCATCGCATGGGCCTGGCAGATGGCTAGCCTTTGTAGGTTCTGTCAGGAAGAGGAGGAAACGGCACTGCACGTGTTGTGTCAGTGTGAGGGGCTTGTCTGGCTAAGGATGTTACTTCTCGGAGAGGAAAAACCAAGGCCTGTGAGCTTTACCCAGGAGTCGCTCTCCAGAATTAATAGTCTGATTAAAAGGACAGGTCTGGAGGGCAAGCACTAGAGTGGTGGGAGCTACAATAGATCCAAATCCTACGCAGTGGCGTAGGCCTTAAGGGCCGCCCTATTAGAATCTTATCACACATCCCAGAATCGCAATTTCAGGGATAGAATCTATTCTTGGGCAAGGGCGAGTGTTGGTCTAGTGGTTATGAAGCTTGGAAGTGGGAGAACCCCAGTTCGAATCTAGACTAAATGTTAATAGTTCCACCCTCGTCCTCGTCAATTCATTTGTTACTTGGACTTTAAAGCCTCGCCTGAAAAATAGATGATTATTTTACTTTTTTCTAAAACCTTGGACAAGGGCATTGCGGTAAGCGGTGACTAACTTTTTTGAACTAAAAGACATTCCTGACCAGACCGATAACTATTCACCTTACTTCTTTATTTCGTGAATCGTGGTGTGCCTGAGAGGGTCATCATAGAGTAATCATTTTTAAATTCCACGCAAAACTTCTTTGATTAAATGAACTACTCATATCTTCTACACCATCTGCAAGTCCAGCTAGAGCAGCCTGCCACTTACCTGGACATCTGATCATCCTCTTCATGTCGCTTGTGCAAGGCCAGCGGCGAACTTGGCATGGATTTCACTAGTGTAGTTTCGAAACATCTCCGCCTGAGTAAGAATTCCGGAGAGCCAATTTCCATGATGGACGGCGGCGGAAGATCCCCCGGCGGCGCAGGCAGGATCTTGACGGCTATCTCGGGCTCCGTCATGCCGGCCGTTTCAGCTTCCTACTGCCTCATCTCTGCAACAATTTCCTTAATTTAGATTTCTTTGTTTCCTGTGAATGCTAGCGTTACTAAGCGACGAAACTCGCTCCACCGGAAGCAACACTTTACGGATGAAAATTTTATAACATTTTTTTGATAGATTTTCCCGAAAATTACTCTATTTTCTTTAAACTGCAATATTTATTTGAAATATATTTCCATAAAAAAAAGTCAATTAAGCCTGGGAGATGTGGTGATTAGATAGACTTGTCCCTAAAGCACTGCTGAATAGGGTAACAAGTCAAGGGAGCAAGTAGCATTTTCCCGGTTTCAAAAAAAAAAGGAATACGCGTTTTGTTCTGAGAAGGGTCTCTGTTTCTGGTGCTTCAGCGACTTCCGGCATTTTCAGAGTACCTAATTGAATATTATGAGTAATAAATTAGATATGACCCTGTAATTCGGAGCTTGAAGGAACTTGACAACTTTTGGGCTTTGAAAGTTTTGGTCCAAGATAGTGGAGTGAGTGTCCTAAAGCAGTTTCCCTTTGTACTTGGGCCGCCTCGAAAATTTATGTATATATATATGATAAATCTGAAGCTTATTTACATAAAGATGTGTAAGCTCCTATTTGCGAGCGGTAACCGGCTAAACCGGTTCAAAGGTGAACTTTAGCACGAATTATGAGGAACGCCTTTCGTTTTCAGATGACCTCAAAAGGTTTTGAAGCTTGATTTAATTGAGCTGTTTTCGTCTTCGTGTTCTTTAAATGGATTAAATTTTTAATGAGGGGGCTTCTGTAGAAAACCTTTTGTTTTACAATTGAGCAGAAAGTAGGTTGGTACTTGCTTACCTTTCTAATTAAATAAACTCTACCAGGTGTGTTGAAGAGTCCAGTAGGAACTGATTGGCTAAGGGCACAAGGTAACCTTTCCACTCGGGAGTTTTTCTTTTATTTTTCCCCGTTGCGTGAACAGTAAACACTTGAACTATGTGTGCGGAAACTTGAAGTGCAGCTCGCCAGAGTGTGCGGTTGGCGCTTGCGCACTAAACGACTCAACCCTTCACACTCACCTCCCTCTACAGCACGAGGCAAGAGGGTTGTCCAGAATAGGGTGGTGAGGTTTATCGATTCCTGGTTCTGTACGGTTTAGCAGGTCGCCGTGTCAAGGCAGATTTCTCTGGATCTAGTGGGTGGGTGGTGTCCCAAAAGGATTTAAGTTTCGTTCCCGCTTCTCTTGATACAAACACAATAACAATTGGCGTTACTCAAGGTTATCTTCTAGAACTACGTAAAAATTTGCTCTTTCAGCCATCTCCAGGGTTGGGACGTTGGCTGAAGATCTGGGCACTTTTTTGGCAAAATCAATTTTGGAGATTCAGTAGCGGAAGTAATGAAAACGCACGTTACCCGGAAGTATAACCTTACAGAGAACCAGTACGAAGGTAACACAAAAGTCTAGGAGCCATTTTCGAGGAAGTGTACTATCTGCGTAATGTAAAAATACTTCCGGTTGAGGTTTCTTTAAAATCGACTTTGAAAATGCATTCCCTCCTCAAGGCAGACACTTCCGGTGGAAAGCCGGCAGCAGGGTAAGAGAGTGTGAAGA
Organism: Rhodnius prolixus; assembly: GCF_049639745.1. Taxonomy (NCBI): domain Eukaryota; kingdom Metazoa; phylum Arthropoda; class Insecta; order Hemiptera; family Reduviidae; genus Rhodnius; species Rhodnius prolixus. The sequence continues at coordinate 2,202,151 of NW_027411592.1, read as the reverse complement.
GGTAATGTCTACTTTTTCAGTCACGCTTTACGTCCAACTATCGCGGATAGCTAACATTGAGTTCTCCAATAATGTTTCTCTTTTGAAAAATTAAATAAAATCCAAATGCCTAGACCGGATGGTAGGACCCAGTACCGCAGAACATCTTAGCATTGCGAGTTGCGGCTATCGTGGCGTCTTTGGTTTTACGAAAAAAAAAAAAAAAAAAAAACACAGTTATAAATATTCAAGAATTGTCTCTTGTCAAACACAACTGAACAAAAATTAAAGACACGCAAAAATTGCACGCTGGAATTAGCGTACAGTTTTGAATAGCGCACGCTGGATACTCTGTAAGGCTATAATTGCCCCGAAGATAACAGCACAATGCAACCACTCGCCCGGCTACATGCGAACTCTGTGGACGCTCGGGCAAACTAAACAATTGGCGGTTTTCTTTTTGAATATTATGAATACTTTTTGCATTCTCTCAATAGAGGTAGCAGGAAGTACGGCGAACGTGAAGTTTTCACAAATTGAGTATTTACTTAGAGATAACCGCTTGGAGGTTCCTATAGCCTAAAAAGATTGTTTTTACAACTTCCTTAAAATATTATTATAGATTAAAATTAAAAACTTAAAGAAAAGCTTGCTGATATTTTTCACTTTTTTTTTTAGCTTTCCGTGAAAGTGGCTTTCACGTTTTCCTCTACGCTTACTACTGACATTTCCTGCACATAAATCTGCATAATTTTTATTTTAACAAAATATTTTTAAGAAATTAATTTTGCGGGGGACCATTCTTCTAAAGTGTCATCCCATTTTTGATGTACGGATTTTTACTATCTATAAAATATTAGTATGAATTTAAAAAAATTCATTGAAATTCCATGTTTAAATAAAATGTACAGGTTAAAAAACTACAGCAAGAGGAAGTCCTCGTCAGGGTTCACAACAGATTTCCCTAATTTCTTGTTTTCACAGCTGATTTGATGGTCGATTACTAATAGTTGCAGTAGATCGATTTGAAACATTACTCCAAACAAAATCGATTAAGGGCACTCCTGGGAGTGAGGTGGGGTTAGGTTTCCCTCTAAAGTGCCATTGCCGTTCATTGTGCAGGCTTACCACCATTTAATAAGAAACAAAACGTAAGACTGAATTTCTAAATTTGAAGCAAATTTTGTCTTTTTTTTGACATTGACTTCCGCCATACAGCCAGCATCGTCTAGGTGCTTATCACTAGAATATCACTCATTCTCCATTCTTACTTATAAATACATTCGCTTCACACATTCATCCCTCTACTATATACAACTAATTTACATACAAACTTACAACTAATGGATGGATCAGTACTCCTATATTCCTGCCATCCTTATAGCTTAACCGAAATTAAAATCATCGTAATCCTTCTCTAATCATTTTCTTCCAATCGGCTATAACTTTTAAATACATTCATATTTCTTAGCTAGCTCTGCTACAGATTTAAGCACATTTAAGTTGGCGGAGAATATTATATCTTCGTAGCGAAATGGTGCATCTAAATACCTGTACATGTCGTCAAACATACTGCCACTTAACCCAACAGATTCTTTCGTATTTTGAGAACGCTCCTACTTACATCTTACTTCTTATACTGATTAAGAAAACATGTAAGACTACTAAAAAATTCGACTAGTGGATCAACTGAGAGAAGCGGTGCGCGTATTACCCTTAAAGTACCGTTTTTTTAAATCAAGTACCGTCCTTGTGCAAAGAAAAGCTAAAAGTGTTGAGATCGTAGAAAACTCCTAAACCGGAAATGCATCTCTACTGCATGATTGTTATCGTCTTCGAGGTTTTTTTTTAACCTCCTAGATAGCTATTTCTACTTCTATCATCTTGCGAGTTTCTGGACCAAGGGTAAACGAAGGCTTCTCTGTAATATTTAGAGTTTACTTGTAATGTACAGTTTTACAAAACTGTGTTATGTTGGTAATAATTAAGTATGCCTCAAATGTTCCGAGTTTGATGAAACTTTGTCAGCTAGAAACTTGAGAAAAAAATTAGGTCGAGTGAGTTTTTACTACCTAGGACAGCGTTTCCCAAACTTATTTTGGCACGCGTACCACTTGGTAGAACATCATGCAAAATTGTACCACTACATAAAAATGATTGTATTTCGTGCAAATTTCTTATTCCGAGTGTGTTATTTTGCTATTATTATCTTTATTTGCATAGAGATACAATGGATCTGTTACAAAGGAGTTCCAAGTTTATGTACACTTTAAAAATTTCGTAAGATCTTAGTTTTAAAACTTTTTTTTTAAATAAATAAAAATTGCGTAAATATTTTTCTCTTCAAAATTATTAATTAATTTACAAAGTTCTTCTTTAGGAGTATTATATTTGTGCCCAAATTTTAAGCATTCAACTATCTGTAAGTACAAATTAAATTTAATGTTGCTTGGATAGAGCTTACTTATTATAATCAGTCTCTTTAACATAATTATCATTTAAGTTCTGCCACGTGATAATTCTATTAAATTTTCTTTATCTTTTTTCGATAATGATGTAGCTTTTCCTAAATTTTCTTTATAGAAGTTTTTTTTTTGTTTTCTTTTTTTGGCATTGGCTTTCGCATCATCTAGGTGCTTATCACTAGAATATCACTCACTCTCCATTCTTACTTATAAATACTCGTACATTCGCTTCACACATTCATCCCACTACTATATACAACTATTCACATACAAACTTACAACTAATGGATGGATCAGTACTCTATATTCCTGCCATCCTTATAGCTTAACCGAAATCCAATTATCATTTGTGTTTTCGTATTTTGGAAAAAATCCTTGATAGACAATTGTAATCCTGATAAATGTGCTATTTATATTTTCTGGTATACCTTGAGACAGACCAACCTTATTACTCTGTACATATTAACAACTTTACTGCTATAATATTATTAATTAAAATAATTTTTATGTATTATAGGAAAAAAAGGTTTCTATATTTTTATGATTTAATTTTTTATGTCTGCCATTATTGATTATTTTTCGCGTACCACCAACCAGCAACTCGCAAGGTTGGGAAACACTAGTCTAGGTGGTCAACCATTTCCAGCTCTCCAGGGATGTCGGTGATGCGTTTTGAAAACCATCGAAGACTTTAACTTGCTGAGCGATAATAGTTTAATTGTGAAAAATTCGGGTTATAAATTTAGTTTAGCACTCTAGAAGAACCTTCCAGCATTTCCCGTGGCAAGTTAGTGCTGAATGTCCACAATCAGAATTGAAGGAAGCAAAAAGAGAGATGTCGACAATAACTCTTGTCAAGAGAATTTGGAGCGCAAAACAAGCAACTCTTGGGGACCCCTGCGGTGCACAAAAGACTTCAGTTGCAAGTAAAAGTGGTGGGGATGTAGTGCACTCGGCCCACCACTAGAGTGCACTGAGTGTTCTAGTATTAGTGCAACCCTTAACAGAAATCCACCACTGCCGTCAGTCAACAGAAACCGAACACAATCGTCGGCCTTGTTCGGCTGTAGTCACGGGTCCGTTATACGGGCTACCTGGACCAAGAGCCGCTGGTTCAGTATTAAAAACTGCGTGTGAAATTGCTACCCGGTTCTTCTCAAACGCTGAGAATACTTACTGTGGGGTGATTGTACAGTTTACAACCCCACGTTTAGTGATGATGAGCCGGTCAGAATGCTGCAGCAGAGAGGTTATTGCATGTTGAGTCACAACGACGGGACCTTAACTTTTTGTTTCTTTTTTTTTTTTTTTTGGTACCATAATCTCATGGACTTCACCAAGAACTGCGGATTTCAAGGTCAGTAAACTTTTAAAACTTTATCTTTATAATTCTGTTAAACACCAATAATTTGTTTACTTCCTGTCTTAGTCTTTAATGAAACAGTTTCCGGCTCGTGCAGAAATCGTAATTTCAGTTTCACTACCTCCGAGTTCAAAAATGTGCCAGTTTTTCTGAAAAAACTAACTAAAGTAAATTATATCGGAAAATATATTATAACTTTTATTTAAAAGATATTTCCAAGAAAATTCAAACGAAGGCACTTGTAAGAGAAGGGAGGTAAAGGCAATGTGTGGTCACTCATTATGTAATAGTGATGACGGCGACTAGGGGTGTGGTGGTTATGAAGCGTGGACTTGTAAGTGGTACTTGCCAGTTCGAATCCCCGTGCTATTTTTTGTTTGTTAGAAAAAAGAAAATTACAATAGTAAAGCATGTGATTCCGCCCCTGGGCACCTAATTGGTGGTCGTTAAGTCCCGCCTGGAAAAAATACGACTATTAATCAGGATTAAATATGCTGCTAAAGTGGTGAATTCGAAGAGAATCGGTTGAACGAAATTTTGAATCGCCTGGATGATTGCTTTTACCCTTTCCCCTCAGTCCACCGTAACTCAAAATGGATATATCGCTTAGATACCATCAGCGGTCGCGATGTGAGGTCTTGTTTGGCCGGAAGTGATTCATTCAATGAATCTATTTTCCAGGTTTTTTTTTTTGTGATCTGTGCCCCAAAAACAGTTCGTAATTTTGTTTTCCTTAAACACTACGAACTGAAAACTTTAATTCGAAACGTTTTGAAAGGAACATTTTCATTGAAGTGACGTGAAAAGTTAGGGAAATGGCTGGGCTTCTCTGCCACTTCCGGGTATTGCGCGGTCACACTGCCAGTATAATAATATTCAAATATGGAGTCTAAATTCCGAACTGAATAGTAATCGGCTATCCAGAAGGGTCACTTTTTTCCGTGTAAATATTTATTTGGGGGGGCCATCAATGGCGTTCTCAGAAGGCGACGGAGTTAAGTCCTTCTGTATTCAGGTTCAAATAGCTGGATAGTGTTACCTATCGAATTTAACTTGAAATTCTTTTCATGAAAATCGATTTTTATGGGAAGGGGTCTCGAGCTGCACGCTTGCTGCAAAAGACCTTTTATTTTAATGAACTCGTACTGAGGTCAATTAACATTCAGTGAATCTTCAAGTTCCAAGAAGACTTTGAGGAATGGTGAGGTAGCAAGAGATTAGCTTGTGAGTAGATTCGCGCTAGAGTTATTCATTTTAAACAAATTATTTTAGTATTTTTTTTTTGGAATGACGTATCACTTGATACAAGATCAAAATTTGACGGAGGCGCTGCAGCGTGTTAGGCAGCAAGATTTGATTAGGTAATAGTTATCAGAGTCAGTATTTATCAGCCGGCCCTGATTGTTACTTGGACATGTTCAGGAAAATTCTGTACCTCCTGGCTGAAAATTAGTCGATGTGGTTGAGGTGACCCGAAGAGCGACAATTGCTAATTGGCCGTGACACCATCACAAGCTAAACTTGTTGCTTAGGGTGGCACACAAGGGCAGTAAAGGGCTTTGAGGCGGGATGAATGGTCAGTGTTGATTGGAAGATCTGGCCAATACAAGGTTGATATGGCTACAGGGGGACCTTGCTAGCAACACCTCGCCGTTCTACCAACCCTCCAGTCACCCTGCTCTATAGAACTCAACATTTAAATGGAAACACACATCCTCTCAGCGTGCAGGGGGGAAGCTGAGGTCGTGTCTATGGCTCAGATCCGTTAACCGTCACTCACTACCACCAGCAGGGACCAGCTTCTGCGTGTAGATCGGGGACTTGTTTTGTTTGCAGCAGCTCCAACAGGGGCCCCAAACAAAAGACCTCTCATGCGCTTTCCCCCCTCGGTCACCGCCTCATTGTCTACAACCTCTTTAAGACTTGCCCTACCAAAATTCAGCCTACGAACCGTGTGACCCGATAAGAACAAAACCAGATCTGACATCAAACCCTGACTTCCATTCACAGATTATATTCCACCTTTAACAGATAAACATTTTACAAAAGTTTCCTGCCACTAAATACAGATAGCTAGGGGTAGGAATGATTTACTCGTGAGCATAAGAAATTAGAGTGTAGACCAACCTTATTTCAGTTTTTACAGAATTTGGACTGTTATATTTGGAAAAAACTTTTTGATAAGTTATTTGATCTCTCTACAGAATGGTTCATCTGTTTTGGTTCGCTAATTCATTAATCTAAAAGGTCGAAAAATAATTGCTAATTTCAGAACTTATTTTGTGTTTATTTTTTGCCAAGCTTTCAACCTAGGGAAGTATAATATATGACTGAAGCATGATTGTACCTGAACAGTCACGGCGGAAGACACAATCTAAAACATAATTATAAGTGTGAATAAGTATAAGCCCTGAAGATGACCAAGTCCATAGGTCGAAAGCTTGACCAAAATATGTCTGAAATTGGCAATAATCTTTCTTCCTCATTTGAACTCTTACGTAAGTAAAGAAATGTTTCCGTAATTTATTCTCAAGATTACTTATAAGATTTTTGTAAAAAAAATATACAAATGCAAAAATTAAGGAATAAGATATAAGTTTAACAGCATGCAACTCTCTTCCTATAGTAAAAGACAAAAACTATTCCGACCTTAAGATCCCGGGTTTGAATTCAGCTGCTTTCCCTGTCCAATGGCGTCTATAACTTTTATAATCACAGACAATGGCAAAATATTACTGGTTGAAGTTATACTTTAATAATTATTATTATTAAAAAGTTTGGAGAAAACCTGGAACTTTTTTGAAGAAAAACTTTTTTTTAATTTTTTTTGTCTAAACTGTTATAAAATGGAACTTTTTCAAAAATTTTATTGAACTTTTCAACTCCTAGTTTTAATTTAAATTCTAATCTGAAAACTAAAAAATCACAATAATTTCAAAACATTAACCAACTGAACCACTTAAACTGTGAATACACAATACTCATGTAATAACTTCAATGGAAATTTTATTTGAAGAGGTTTTCCGAGCGTGGAAATATTTAGGGGTTTTCCTCTAAAGGGTCATTCTAGAAAATGTTTTGTACTTACCTCTTACATATTTTGAACTGAATATAAGTCGCCAACTAAATTAGGAAGATATATCACTTATGAATATAACCTATTTGTTGAAAACTGTGTGTAACCTTCACCTCACGTGACATAAATACCGATCCACAACTGGTGTAAATTGTCAAGATACAGTGATACCAAGTGTAACCATGTTATACTATTATCATTTAATATCTATGTCAATTAAAACTGTCCACTAGGCAGTTGTAAAATATAAGTTTACACTACATGTCATTCGATTATCAAATTGGTTTTTTTCATTACAATTACAGACCACTTCAATGGCAAGATAGTTGAAGTAGCCATTTACTTTTTCTTATCCAAATAATTATGCACCTTTTCGATTTTTACACATTTCGTTGACCTACGCATTTTGAAGCCCCCTGAGCATGAGTTCTATTATTTTTTTGTTTTAAACATAATGTTTGGCATTTTTGTGTGTTTAAGTGGTCAGCTTGAATTAAGAAAAGAAAATTGCTGAAATTCCAATGTGATTTTCCGAGTATTTCTCCATTTTCACAAAAGTTTTCTTGAAAATGACTACAGGTTATTAACTATTTAATTCATCTAAAAACTTTTATCTGCTTTATTTAAACGCTTTTTCTGTAAAAATTTTATAAATTAAAAAATGTAGTATTTAAATATTATTCTTATAAATACTATAAAAACTTATAAGAATGAAAGTAATAACTCCAAATTTGGGGAAAAGCTTATGAGCGGAATTATCACCTTACTCAATAGATTTTCCTTTTTTTACGCACGAAAATATGTAAATTGTGATCTGAAAAAGTCGTTTGTGTGCACATTCAGTGAAATTTTCTTGGAAAGTTTGTGCAAAAAGAAAAACCCTGAAAATTGAAAATGATTCAGCAAAGTAGCGCGCTTCCGTTTAGGCTGATTTTGTTTAAAGTAGTGCCTCATTATGATAAGTTCAAAGTTAAATTGTTAAAATTTTAAATCAAATATCTAACTTGATCTATCCGCGAAAGTCATTACCGTATTGAATTTTCCGAACTCGTGAACAGATACACGTACAAAGAGAGTAATTCGTAGAAAACCTGGCAGATCTCTAGACGAATATTCAAATGGAAAAGCTGGACGATCGCAGTTCTTGGTGCGTCATTTTGAGTAGCTGAGCAATGACGTTCTAAAAGGAAGCCACGCCACTGTTCAGAAGTGCGTCAATCACATGAAAGAGAAATGGCAGTTGAAGTAGAAATGAATTGGCAAAAAAAAAAAAAAAAATACTCGAGTGAACGGATCGATGAGTGAGAAGATCGATTGGTCCATGTAAGTCTTCGCCTTGTTACTATACATAGCACTCCATTTGCGACAATTAGACGTCTTCACATTGTTTTGTTTTCTTTCTTGGACGAGGTCTTACTGTGGGAGGTTCGGCCATTTATTTGTCTTCTTGTGATAATGTAATTAACTCGGGGCAACAGGTTTATACTTAAGGGCGCCCTCGATTATGTGTCTAAGGATCGCCAATAGGAATCTGATGTGAATATTAATTATTCTTCTTCTTCCCATGGTGCTACAGTCCCTATAGAAGGACCTGGACCTCATTCAAGAGAGAGTGGCCACTCTTCCCTGTCTTCGGCTTTCGGGCGCCACCTTCTAATACCCACTTTTCACAGATCTCCTTCTACGTCATCCAACCATCTTATCCTGGGACGACCTCTACGTCCGGGTGTCCATATAATTCTTTTTAAGGAACTCGGTGATGGAGCATCCGTTCAAAATGGCCGAGCCACCTCAGCCTGCCTTTTTTTTTGATACAAGAAACTAATGTCGGGTCCCCGTATAGTTTCTTGAGTTCTAAAGTTCTTTCGGAGCCTCCATTCACCCCGCCAATGTACACCGGGTGTGAAAATTATTGTTACCCAAATTTCTCGAGTTAGAACTTGGAAAATAGTAATTGAGGAAGTCATGTGAGTGGTCGCAGTAGTTTATTCGAGAGGATAGAAACGCGGAAGTGCAGCGTACAAAAACTGCAATTCCGCTCAAGCTAACATTAGCTTCTAGTTTTACTTCTAATGGCCCTTAATATTACACTAGTCACTATACTGACTTGGCACATTAGAAGCATGCTTAAGGCCTTGGTTTTCTGAGATCCCGCCCTCACCAGCTACTTCACGCACACAGACATAATATAGTGCTGTAATTAGCTGGGGGGATGTTGGTAGTGGCTCACTGGCCAAGTAGGTAATCCGAGCCGCACTGTTTACTTAGCCTAGGTATTGTCTCCAGAACTCCTTGCTTGCCGATAGTATTACCAGCTATGTCCCTCGGAAGGACATGACCTCGCACCTTGAATATATATATATATACATATGCATAAATAAATAAAAAACAACAACAGTGAGAGAGTGTGTGTAAAGTGAGAGGCAGAGTGTGGTAAATGGAACCGGATACCCTGGTGTCCAGTTTCCGTCGGCTACTTGCACGGCTTCTTCCTGGCTAGCTGTCCTTCCCTTCTATATACACACACACACACTCATGTACACCTTAATCCTAACTACACGCGTCTTTACCAGTGCCTCCTTTAGAATATTCAACTTCCTTCACAATTTCATCAGAACAACTAAAACAGTTCTTGGCAAAACTTACTAAATTCTAAAAGATCCACATTTATGTTGATCTAAATTTAAATTTTATAGGTTAAAATATTTTTCGAGGAGGAAGTCCTGGAATATCGAATCGATACACTTCCGCTTGATTGATTTTTAAGACCCACAATCAACCAATATTTCAAGTCCAAATTTCAGCAACTCAAATGCCTCCAAAAACAAGTTATGAATTCTTAAGTTAAGCTAAAATTGCGTTTTAGGGAAAATCCTAACCAACACTTCCTTGCTCTAATGTGCCCTAAAATGAAGTTTCTTGGAATGGTCGGACTAAATATGGTGACAACACGCGGGTTTGCCTCACAGCTGTTTTCAAGGTCTAATATTTCTATTCCTCAAATCTCGTTGATTTTATCCGTTGCAGCACGTAATCCAAAACCGATTTCGGCCTTTTATTCTAACCAGAGGTAGTACAATCAGTTTGTTGCTGCGTAGTGCCGAGGCGGAAAGTCCAAATCTATATACCAAACTGATAGATAGATGAAATTCCGAAACCGCACAGGAACATGCGTGCTATAACGGATAACATCAGCACTACAACTTTGTAGTATAGTGAACGTGTCTAAAACTGCGGTCAACTATGTATTTAGTAAATTCTGTTTTTTTTTTTAAATCTCATTTATGTAAACTGCTGTAAGAAAAGATTGTTTGGAAGGTTTCAAAAGTTGTATTTCTGGTGAGAACTCAATTTTTTCGAACATTTTTGACGATCGCTTCTTTAAAGTAGTTTTGGAACATAATCTCACTAAACAAAGCAATGGATCCTTTTGGAATATGTTTGTATTCAGGATAATAGGGGCCGCCTGTTGGGAGAGTAGACCGGATGGGGGACCCAAGTTAACCCATAGTAGTGACACAGTCGGGGCGACATATGCTCCATCTTGGGCACAATGAGCCCCGGCTATGAGTAATCAAAGAAACCTTAACTAGTCCTACTCTTCATGGTCGCACTTATTAATTGTTCTGCAGAGAAACAATGGGGCGTCCTATGAAGAGCACGTGGGCCATCGGGGTTTGCCATCCTGTCACCACTTGAACGGCGCGCAGCTGTCCCACTTTCTGCACTAACTATAGTTTTAATTTGTCATTGGGCTAAAGAAATCAGGCCGAAAACAAGGCTATCTCTTACTAGAATGATGATTCACTTTCTTCCAATGTTTTCTCTTTACGAAATGCGGATGATAAGAAAAGGTGTTATTCTTAAAGCAGATTAGTAGCGACCACTCTAACAAGGTAAAACGATAATGGGTCCCAAGGCAGATCCCAAAATGGGAGGGGCCTTACAACTGTAAAGTTATCTACTCAAAACTACCGAAGAAAAGTTATTCGAACTTGTGGGATTATCGTCAAAAATCGTTTTCGAAAATCTCGAAATTGATGTCCCAAAAATAGCACATCTTTTAGTCATCATTTTCGGCTTTAAAGAAATTTGAAATTTCATATTTATAGTGCATCGAATAGTAAACAATGAGAGAAACCGTCATGAATAACAATATACAAAGACAACAGCTCTCGACTGAACTACAAACAGACGCAAACCTCAATTTGAACAAAGACTAGCGTTCAGCAGCCTCTGTACAAAGAACGAGGTCAGAAGGCTTGTGGAGCGAGAAACCACGGTCTGCAAGAGGAAGCTGCAGGTTTCCCTGCTAAGAACATCCATCCTGGCTGATGAAAGGCTATCTTGCTTAGCAAGTCGTCTGGATCAAACCATTTAGATGGTATTATAACTAAGAATTGATTCCTGAACAAATATTTTGTAGATGAAAATGGCCGGCAAAAAGTTCTGTGACATCTAATAAATTCTAAACAATAATAATGAAAAGTTAATGCAGTAAAATTATATTTTCTGCAAACATGTAGGAATGTTCTCATTACTCAATTAAAATCAGCTGTGTAATGCCCAACTTTACCTCCCTAGTGGGGAAAAATTCCCATTAGTGTCACTTTCCTCACTAGTGAGTGAAAAAACTTTATTGTGCTTCCTTGATATAAGAAGTTTTGTTATTAAATATTTTCTGTAAAACTTTAATAAGCTTATTTAACGAAACTAAATAATTAGATATTTTTAATTATAACAGTTAAAAAGGTTATAGTGTTACCTTACAGAAATTTAAAATGGATTCTAGTGATTCCTGTTTAGTTTTTTTTTTAAGTTAATAACCCTAATGGTTGCAGAAAAAATATAATATTTAACTCGAGTGTAATAAAGTATTTTCCTCACACTCGGCAACTTGCACTTGCATTCCCCTCGCTTCGCTCGCTCGTGCGTGCAAACCCTGCCTCGTGTGAGGAAATGTACTACTTTCCACACTTAAATAAATAACTATAAATGATATTATCAACTCTCAATAAAACACGTGCTTTTTCGACCATTTTTAAATGGCTGAAATTACGAGCTGAAGAATGAATAAAAGGTTGGGTACTAGCTGATTTGTGTACCTTTTGGCGTTTAATCAACCCTTATACTTAACTTTTAAAACTGTAAGTTTTTGTTAAAGAGATTTTTGTACCTTTTGGATAGACTTTCCTTTTTGTCTATTCTGCAAAGTTACATATCTGCTTTACAGATTTTCTTAACAATTGGAACAAGCATAACTTTCATTATATCCTGATATAGAAATTAAGTCAGACCCGTAACTACCACTGGAGAGATCTTTTAAAAAGAATGCTTAGAGTTGCGGTCCCCAAAGAATCCACAAAAACAATTTTGTTGTTCGAATATCTGTGAAAGTATATATTTTTGTACATGAATAGCAACTTCTTATGACAGAATTTCTAAAAGTTATGTTCAGAGTGGTATCAAACTTTCCTTCTCCAAAACTATGTGCTTCGTCGAGATCCCCAAAAGCCATATATAAAGGGTGAATCAGTAACTAATGTCCATAGGCCTACTATGTAGAGTACATCTGAAGAGGACCTCAAAGACGTAAAGTGCAATTTGTAACCTCTGACTTCCTCATTTTAAGACAATCTCCTTAAAAATTATCTACTGGTCCATCTAAAAGAGTTTTCAATGTATTAAACAACTTGTTAGACACTGTTGAGTGCTTGTGAACACGTTTTCTTGTAAAACTAACGTAATTTCTCATACGAAGACAAAAGGAATCCTAGAAAATGATATACCGTTTGAAAGCCCATTAGACAAGAAAACTTTTACTTAAAAGTGCCAGCACCTAGGTCTGATAATGATCATATAAGGGCCTAATGAGTTTTCTTAAAAATTTCGATTACTTTTATTTTTCCAGCTACCGGAGGAAGATTGAGGCTGTTTGGAGAATAACTTATGCTTCAAAATGGTATCAATTTTTAGAAAATTTATCTGTCTTTCTAACCGTGTCATCAGAATCGAATTCGGACTAAAACTTTCTGAGTAATAACATTTTTATTGGAAAAAAAAGGTAAAGATTTTAGAAAAAAAAAAATTAGTGACGTCACTCAAGAACAGTGGAAAATATGAAGTTGGCCAATACGTCTTTGAAGTCCACTTCAGTTGTACTACACACAGTAGGCATATGGACATTAGTTACTGGTTCACCCTGTATGACATCGAATCGAATGGTACCTCATTCATGAAAATCGGTTGGCGCGTTTAGGCGTTACGCAGTTTACAAAATAAGTAACAAGAACACGAACATTTTCTGAAAATGCCATTTTTGCTCATTTTTGGCAACTTTTTTCTCTAGATCTGTTTCAATTACGTAGTTGCAAAAAAAATTACTCTTGTAAACGAAGATTTGCCCTTTATTTTAAATCAGATTTTAACTTTTATAGGAAAAAAAGGGAAAAATTGTCGAAATTGGGTGTTTTTTTAACAATATGCGCACAATTTTTGACAATCAACCCTTACAAAAACAGTTCTACCGGACAGTTTGAATGCTGGTGACCTGTGACTGTGTGGATGGTAAGTGGACACCCTCGGCCTCCAACAGCAAACTCCATCTGTGCGGTGAAGTAGGGAGGTGATAGAGCAAGAAGGAACTAACTCTATTGTGGACATGCAGCAGAGCTTGACTTGGCAAGCTATAAGTGAACTTACCATCTTACCTGCAACCTTAGTGCGTCAGCTTCCTCACAAGACTCTACCTCAGCCAAGCACTGGTTTCTTTTGGTGGGTAGGCAGATTATGGTTGACATCCTAGCACCATGAGAAATCAGTACTAGGAGAGGTCTGTTACTTCGGAGAGAGCGTCTCTTCTAAATCAACGCCCAGGTCAGTGCTAGTGTATTTATTTAAATGAATGTAAAATAAGAATGACGCGGCATTTATCCCACAATCATTGTAATTCATTATTTTAATTTTTAAAAACGTTAACTGAAAGGCTTTCAGTTCTTCTGTACTACCAAGCAGTATTACCAACTGAAGTGCAGAACTGAACTAGAGGCTGCGTTAAGCGCCATCGCTTCGTCATCACTTCCGAACTTTTTTTTTGGCATTGGCTTTCGCCATACAGCCAGCATCATCTAGGTGCTTATCACTAGAATATCACTCACTCTCCATTCTTACTTATAAATACATTCGCTTTACTCATTCATCCCTCTACTATATACAACTATTAACATACAAACTTACAACTAATGGGTGGATCAGTACTCCTATATTCCTGCCATCCTTATAGCTTAACCGAAATTAAAATCACGTAATCTTTCTCTAATCATTTTCTTCCATTCATTCTAATCGGCTATAACTTTTAAATACATTCATATTTCTTTGCTAGCTCTGCTACAGATTTAAGCACATAGATGTTGGTGGAGAATACTATGTCTTCTTAGCGAAATGGTGCATCTAAATACCTGTATATGTCGTCAAACATCCGAACTTTGTTAATTCGTGAAGCAATTCGTAATCCAAATTGATTGCTTTTATCGAAGCTGCTGAAATATAAAAGCCATGCTGACTTTTGCCACACATATTTTGGGTAGCTTCAGACTAGCAGCCTAAAAAGGGAAGTACGTCATCGTTTAATATTGATTTGTTTCCAAGTACTATAGTAGATTTAGTGTGTATTCCCTCCCGGTAATCTGGGTCCAAATCAGATCCGATTTTTGGGTTTCTACAGTTTGTTCTAGGGTACACAGGTTATATTTGTGTACTGCGTGCTTTCAGAGCCATTACTGTATGTGCACGTATGACGTGTTGTTGCATTTTATTTTAATGACGTACTGATGACGCTATTACTTTCTTTTAACTTCGTCCCGTATTACCAGATGATGACGTTATAAGTTTGAAGTTTGAATGCTGACCTAGCAAGAGCAGATCTTTTTTTTGGTGTGCACATCAAATTTATTCCTTGTGCAAGTCCCTTTCATAACAAGGTTTTCTTCCAGATCAATAGAGTAAAAATGGGAGTAGGGAGAAGAAAAAAGGCGGGTAGAAAGTGAAGTGGCGGAAATAAAGCTGGAGGAAGGTGAGCTTGACAAAGGAAGAAGAGCTTTGTATCACATCTGTGGACTGACACGGCCCAGCGGTGTGTGTGTTTTTGCAAGATGTATCCGTGACCAAGCTGCTGAAGTGAGAAGAAGCCTGCTGGCTAGATTGCAAGGAAGAAGCACCTCCGAATAGAAGAGGCTGCGAGTCCTGAAGACAAAAGAAAATCCATAGCGAGTGTAGAGAGCCACTCCAGCCTGGGTGATGTCATCATGCCGCTGCAAGACAAAGCGCACAAGAGGGCGCTGAGTACTTCCTTTAATTACTCCGCCGCCTGCTTAACAGCGCTCTCTGTCCCGCGGCCCCTAAAAAGCGCTCACTTATCTTTTAGACTTCCTTTTGAATATATTTCTTTTTCTCTCGCTTTTACACTTTTTAAAAACTTCTGCTTAATGCTGTGATTAATTAACAGCAGGCGAACTAGTGTGAACCACCCACCCACACGACTGCGACTCGCCCACGAAAAGAGGAAGTACTGAAATCGTCCAGATTTCCGGTTTTGTCTTTTCACCGGAAGGTCTGCTGAATGCCAAAAAAAGAAAGGGTTGATTTTTTTCTTTGCAAAGTACTTGCTTCTGCTACTCCTAACTTTACAGAAACAGAATTAAGGCAGAAATTCAAATCTTATACAGCGGAGTCTCGGCTATCCGTCATGACCGGGACCGGACACCTGACGGAGAGTCGAATAGACGGATAATGGGAAAAAACAGGAAAATTTCCAGATTCTTTTGTTTAACGTGTATAAAACTTCGTATTAACTGGTAGACATATTTTAAACGTTTAAACGCTTAAGCCTTAAAGGTCAGTTATCTTTCATTATTCAATTCATTCTATTGTGTATTAAAATTAATGAATACAACGTCTGCGACATCTAATCGGTTTTGTTTGTGGTTGCTTTTTGTTTTTAATTTTTAAATACTGAGGAGAGTGACGGTTAATTGGAATAGACAGATAAAATAGTGACGGATAACCGAGACTCCACTGTAATTCATTTAGGATGTCATCAGGGAATTTGACAATTAGGTTTTTGGCCAAGATCGGTCAGTCGGAAATACCATTTTCCTGTGATGCAACTTATTGAACAGATTTGACAGGATTTTGGGGATTCGAAAAATATCTTCTTCCAGCTCGCTCTTCCTAATTGTGAACGTCCGTCAAGTTGGTATGACCACTACCGAATTTTTTTTTTAACCAAATTTTGCACATCGTTTGTGCCGCTAAATTACGGAAGTTATTTGCAAAACAAAGTGGCCATACCAACTTGATTAAGTGAGTATTTGCAGATCTATAACTGTGAAACATCTTTTTTCCCAGGAAAGTACGATTGAGGACACTCCCTGGAAGAAGGGTAGTTAGGCTTCCCTCAAAGGTGCTAATTTCTCTAATGAGCTGACTACTTCCCGTGTCCATTGTCTCTCGTAAATACAGCAAAGCCTCTTTCTCTAAAAGTCACGGCAATCTGCAGCAGTGAAACTGCGTAGTATATTCGCACTTCGTGAAATAAGCTTGCTATCTCTTACAATACACAATTATCGATGTCTAACTTATCCATTGATCACGATTTGTAAAACTAATTCAATTATTACTAAGTAAAGTAAAGTAATCGCCTATTTTTTCAGGCGTGTCTTAACGTCCAACTACCAATTAGGTGTCGTGGACGGAGGCGACTTAGCAAACATACTTTACTGTAAATTTCTTTTATTAACCATTAAATAAAATCCAAGGCCTCTAGACCGGGGAATCGAACCCAGTACCACAATACATATTAGCTTTGCAGGTAACGAAATAACCTATATCATACACATGGTAATGTCGCAATAATCAGTAATACCACAATTTGATGAATCATAATATTATACGCGAAGACAATGGCACAAGGACCGCTCGGACCCACTATTACTAACAATAGTTACATTATAAAACTGGACTTTAAACGGCAGAAAAGAGTCTTTCCGGTTTTTGGAATTTCCATAAATCTTTTTAACAACTTCCTATAAACCTCTCTTTTATAATAAATAAAACGCTGTACTAATGGAGTAACAGCATTCTAGAGGGAAGCGTACCCACCCATCACTCGCAGGACTTCCGTTAATCGTATTTTCGTGGTATAATGATAGAAACATTCTTTTCGAGTGAAAACCTTGAAAAAGTGGAAAATCTTTTCAGTCAGGTGGTACTTCCGGTTTTTTAAAAAATGATTTAAGACGCGTCAACATCTGAGGTTGTTGGCGCCCGGAGCTTTTTTCAATGCACTGCCGCGGCCTCCTGAGAGTGTTCTCTCGTTACAGACAAACACTGTGTCCATCACCATGGACAGTGTTTGTCTGTAAGAAGCTCCTAGGAAAAGAAAATCTCTGAAAATCCGCTGTTGTTGGTAAAAGTTACAGTCGCTTCCTCCTGAGATTCAATCAAGATAAAAAGTTTCACCTTCAGCGATTTCCACACACACACTACAAATTAAGATCACTTCTCTAGCCTCAGAGGAGAACTCAATCCTCAGGTATTTCCTTCCGGTGAAGACACGAAATAATTCCTCACCTCCTAGCGAGAGACTTTCATTTCTTTTGCCAAAAAAATCTTTGCTAAAATAAATAAGAATGCTAAACGTGAGATTACTTTAAGATATTGGTGCTCCTCCTCGAGTTTTTTTCTCTTTGAGTTGATTTTTCCTCGCACAAAAAATCCCTGCGAAAAGAAAAACACATTAAACATGAAACACAAAGAAAAATACAATGATTTTTTTCTCTTTATTTTTACCAAACCTAATTTTAATATTTCAATAATTAATACAATTTTTGGTTTTTCATTATTTTTTTTTTAATCAAATTTAAATTAATGAAATAGGTAACATAAAATAATAATTAATAAATAATTAATTTTTTTTTCCTAAATTTGTTTTTGCTTTAAATTAATAAAATTGTTAGAAATCAGTAATAAAGTAAAACTTATTTCAACAATAATTCCAGCCTCAATTCCAAAATTTGTAATTTTTTTTTTGTATTTATTAATTTTTTTTTGTATTTATTAATTTTTTTTTGTATTTATTAATTTTTTTTTTGTATTTATTAATTTTTTTTTTGTATTTATTAATTTATTGGAGGAGAAAATAACTTATAAAAAACTGAAAATACGAATACATTTTTTTTTTGCTTTTTTTTTTTTAAACAGTTTTTTAAGAGAAAGCACATTTTCTCTGCCACAATACGTGGATAACTAACGCGGTTATTATGTAAATCTACAGTTAACAGCTGGGCGACCCAATATTACATCATCTTTAACTACAAAAAAAAAAAAATTATTTTGAAAAGAAAAGAGAATTTTTTTTCTCGATTATTAATAATCGAGTTTAATCGATTAATCAAGTCTTTACAATATTTTACAAGTTACACATATATTGTTATTTTTAAAATTTACTTTCAATTTATTTATTGTTTTCTTTATTTAACATTTATTTTTATTATTTTATTTACAATTTTTTTTATAATTTATTAAACATGTATTTATATTCATATAGTATATATATAAAAAACTTAATGTACATAGTGTTTGTTTTTACTTAATTTTTTATCCCAACAGTATACATACAGTTACAGAGAGGTTATACTCGTGGATTTGAGGCCAGATATGTAAACAAGCAAGAAACCACATAGAAAAACATTTACTTTTTGTGCAACATACTTTTTTCTTTTAATAATTATTAAACTCTTTTAGCCTTATTTTGTTTTTGCCTGTTTCGCTTACTTCTCACAATATATCCTAGTATGTATTTCCTTAATTTATTTATATATATATTTATTTTCTTTTACAATATACATATTTATGTATTTACTAATAGTCACACTTTATTGACAGTTCTTTGCTTATTATTAATTTTTTAATTCTTATACGATTTTGTTTTTTTGGTTCGTTTAATCAAGAGACAAAGCTTTGCAAGTTTTGTTGTTTTTTATTTTTAAAGCCACGGTTAGCGAAAAATAAATAACAGCTGTTAGCAAAAGAAATATAACAGCTGTTAGCAAAAGAAATATAACAGCTGTTAGCAAAAGAAATATAACAGCTGTTAGCAAAAGAAATATAACAGCTGTTAGCAAAAGAAATAATGTAAGCTAATTTTTGTGGGCCTTTTTTTATTATAATTATATTTTGAACTCTGTTTCAGATCTTGGAAAATAACATTCATTCAATATGCCAAATTTTTTCGGCACGATTTTTGCCATTTTGGTGAAACTTTATATCCAAAGTTTGGAATTTTTTAAAAGTTATAATCAGATGGCTGCAACAGCAATATTTTGTCGTCATTAACTTTATTTTTACTTTTTTCACGAGTGATAATCTTGATTGGCATTTGCGCCGAAATGAGAGGAGATATATTTCACTCTCCCTACTAGGGTATTGTCGTTACACTCGGCTACATTAACTTGAAGCTGGTTGTTGTCAAAGCTTTTGTTGACCTTGGCTATTGCAGAGAAAGTTATTAGATAATGATACCAATAGTCATATCGAACAATTTGTTTTAACGGTTTATTGAATGCAGAGCGCAAACAATAAAGATGATGAAGATCTCGATTCAAGAATACAGACTCGAGCTTAATTCCAAAGAAAAGAAAGATTAACCAGAACTAATATTCAATACCAGCAACCCTAGAGTTTACGCTGATCTTCTGGTCGAACCGAGATTGCCTTAGCGTGCTCAAAACCACGTAGATCATAACAATCACTCAGCCGTTATCGATGGCAATCGATGATTGATAATTGTGTCAGTTAGTCTTTTTTCTGCAGTCAAACCATAACATTAGAAGTTCTTGCACTTCATGAAAGAGAGACTACAGCAGCTTACTCCCGGACGTACTGTTTCCTAGTTCTTCTTCTCCAGGTATAGGACGTCTCTTATAGGTCCAGCGTACACTGAGTATTACGCGCATTTTGTAAAATTTCGTAGCGAACCTTGTTTACAAAGTTTCTCTAATAACCGGTTGGTTTCGAAAGCAGTACTTCCAAGTCCTTTGGCTGACCGCGTGGATATATCATCAAGATTTTCCGCAGTCTTAAGCACGCCCTACGTTTTCTTTATCTTCCATCACAACCAATAACCTCAGTAATGTACTGCCGCCATTCAGTCAACTGATTTTAACTCGGCAGAGAATAGTCTTTCTTTAAATTACATTTTCATTACAGCCACTGAAGATGGCACATTATCTGTGCCGACATGTTTAACCAATTTTGCAAAAATACTTTTCAAGTAACAGAATTCTAAAATAAGAATTTAAAAAAGGGTGAACACTCACCAACTCCCCCTACTTCAATGTTAATAGTTGTAAGTGGCTCATTTTCTTAAAATTTTCTACAATTTCGTGTGTAAAGGCGGAAGTTTGCTCTTTTTGATGGCAATTTTACCAACAAATATAATATTTTTTTACTTTTTTTTTTTAACTGAGTCCGCCATCACAGCCAGTTTCTATCAGTTACATGGTCAAATTCAACAGTTGGCTTTTGTTTGGGGTGTTAGCAGCTTGACTTCTGGATGATCTCGCGATGATTCTCAGGCCACGAGTCATCGCTCTCACAAATTTCTTGATCTCTTCCAATTGATGCCAATGCCAATAATGGTTAGGCCCTCCACAAAACCTATTCCCAAAACCTATTTCTCCAGAATCGTAGAATGGCACAAGATTAAACACTCCTGGTACGAGTAAACATATTCCTGCGCCAAACCGTTCGTGAATCAAATGATTTCCAGCAATAACCGACTGGTACTATAGACAAGGCCTAGGATGAGTGATTCTGGAATGGATCAGAGAGAGTACAATCGCAAAAAGCGTAGGCTTGACACAAGGCGTGACGGAAGCCAAAGTGTGAAGCCAGAGTTACCATCTGCAACTGGACACTGAGAGGACCAATCTGAAAGTGGAGGAGATCAGATCGCAGAGAAAGGTCTTCAAACTCTGCCTTAGACCAGATTTCTTCATTGTAACTAAATTTTGTCTTCACTTTGCTTATTATTACTGTTGTTTACTTGTTATACCATTCTCTACTCTGCAATAGGGCATCAAAGAGTCATCTTTTGAGCGTCCTCGTCTGAAGTTATAAACGCGAACATTAAATAGTATGGCTACCCCAAACACACAAAAATTATAAATGACCCAAAAGAAACCAGGACCGAACCTGGTACTTAAGCGACAAGTTACCTTCAGGGGAAACAGTCTAAGCACTTCCGCCGCAACCGTTCCTGTTGGACAACTTGAACGTACTCCCTTTTCTCACAATATGCCTTTTCCTGTATAGATGTTTCCTTAAACTTTGTGCCCAACCAGAGTCCAACGAGCAGTCTGTGCCAAACACAGTAATCATTTTATCAAAAACCTGAACCTCTAATCAGCATGGCTGGCCGCCAACTCAACCAGCTCATTCGTAAGGATGATTGCAATGATGAAAGATCATTAACAGAGAATGGAATAAACACAAGTATAATTAGCTGTTACCTCGCCCTGAAAGCAACCTCCGTCATGTTCAAACAATTTAGAGTAAGTCACTGATGCAGTTCCAGAATCGTAAGCAGATATCGTCATGAAATGCTGCAGCTCACAGTAAAAGTGGGGAACTACTACGGCGCATGATGGTATTTTTGATTTGCGGTAAACAAACAGATCTGTTTGCTCTCTCAGAGGCGGTGAGACCACTGGGAAGGGTAACCTCTCAGCTGACTGTACCTCCATGAGTGGAACAACTCTCCCAGAGACTCTATGAGCCAGTAGTGGTGGCGCCAGCTTGGAAAGTTTCTCCTTTGATGGTAACTCTTCCCACCCTAAAAACATTCTTAAGATAACTGCCCCGAATGAAAAGCATCTGGGAGGATTCTACGTAGGACATCTACCCAAGCTTTCCAGGAAAGCACCAGGTCATTTGTCTGCAGTTAGGAACTTCCTGATGCAACTCCTATTTACTTTTTGGGCGGATATACAATCATTCAACCCCATTAATAATCACCTTTAGAGAAATCTCTGAGAAACAGAGACCCGGAATTAACTCTCTGGTGCCCGACTATTTGGAATATTATTACTTACAAAAAGCAACAATTAAATTAAAGAATTATTTCACTTCACCTAATTGAAGAAAATCTCACCACTAACGACCATGAACACAGAAGCAAGAGATTTTTAACATATATTCTTACTTTTATACTAAAAATATCAAAAAAAAATAAGCTGTTGTACATACATGATGGTGCCCATTTCATTATTTTAAAAAATGGTAAGTAGATTACAATTTCAAATTTAATTTTTCTTTTTGGAAGCCAGGAACAAGTTTTACACGATCTCAGCGCACTAAATATTTTTTTTTTTTACAAGCCAAAAAGCCCTAAGAGAATTAATTAAATTATAAAAAAAAAAATGAAACAACAAAAATGTATCTTACATTTTAAATTATTTTTCACAATACTTTTAAAAAACCTCATTCTCATTTTCTTCATATATATACATACGACAGAATTAAACAAAATAAATAACAAAAAAAACTTAATCGCAATAAGCTTAAATACGTTAAGTAAACATTAGTACTTAGTTGAATGCGAAAACATTATTAAGACAGTATTTCTGTTTGAGAAGCAGCCGGGCAGCGCGCTTTACAGTGTTGAGGGAGGTTATAAACGCGAGGAACTGTTTCCAAAATACTGCACTCTCTTAAACTTTACTTATTAATTTAAATATAATACTGTTTAATAATTTTTTTGTTTCGTTATACAAATTGTGCATATCTTTCTTTTATTTTTTTTTTTTTTGGTTTCTTACATTTATGTATATATATATATTTTATTATTTTTTTGTCAATATACAAAGCAGCAAAAAATGGCAGTGTTGAGTTAATGTTAGTTGTGGCCGATCTGTTTCTAGGCGTTTCTCTCAACAAAAATAGTTGTTGAAGCTTTGTTTAAAAATTTTGATGTTAACAAATGATTTTTTTTTTTAATGAATCGAACAAAAAACGTTTATTTGCTTCAAGAAATAATTTTATATGAGGTAGACAATTTTAATACTGAGTTTTTACAATTATAAATTACTCTTCTTCTTCTTCATGATTTATAAGTATGTATTTAAAATAATTATTATGCTTATACGTGATATTGACTTGTAATGAGACCAACATGGCGGTCATCTTTACGAATAGAACCATTTCAGTACTTTACATTCACCAAAAAAAGTAGCGTCCTATAAGTCGAAGTCTGCAGCTCAAGAACCTATTAGGTCGTATTGAGTCCAAAAAGTATAGAAGTAGGTCCCGAAAACGCTTCTGCTACGTGAATCGACAGCAGAAAAATCGAGCATTTGAAGAAATCGAACTGGTATATCTGACTGCCTACAGCCCGATAAGGTACAATCAAATATTTCTGACAGATGTTCATATCCATCGTGGCCATTTAATACTTTAAAGCAGTGCTGCTATCCCAGAATTCATTACTTCTATTGGTAAGGAATGGCATCTATTGCTGGGGAATCCAACATAAACGAAAGATGTGCAACTTTCTAGAGAACATGGTGTGCTACATTTTGAACATATTTCAAGGCCAACCTAAGGCAATAAATGTCATTCCCCTTTACACTAGTCACTGTCATTCTAAAGAGTCGTAAGGTGAAGTTCGCTGCTGAAAAAAGTGTCTGCCATGTTGGTCCCATTATACTACCACAATTTAGCTTTTATAATTTACACAATTAACAATTTCAGAAAAATAATAAAGCAACTTAAAATACCATTGCTTACGGTTGAATGACGGGTGAACATTTCTGTAAGGAGTAGGAAAACTGCTAGAAGTGAGAAACATTTCAAGCATGATGGACTTTGCAATAATTTGTCAACTTAGGCCTATTCATAGTACTATTAGAATATTCTATTTTGTAGATAGTTTATACTAGAGTTTGAAACCTAATATGAAACCAGCTCAATGAACCCTCAAGCGTTACCATCGCCGACAGTTCTGAACAATATTTTAAACTTTGGGAAATTATGATAAAAAGTTTGCCCCAAAATTAGTGGTTAACAAGAAACAGTTCAACAATGATACAATTTAGTTCTGCCGTGTCCACATCTTAAGGAAGCTGTACAACTGTGGAACAAGTGTGGGTCCACGTCCCAGGAAACTATCCTGTATGGACAGGATGGACTTTCGTTAATGAATCGTTGTGCGCTAACAGAAGCCTAGAAGAGGCGAATGGACAGCTCTCCTGGAATACTCGATCTTCCAGTAAGTTTTGTAGGCCTGTTTCTGAATAGTTGAAATACAGATGTTTCGAATCAGTTGTGAATGGCTGATGCTCATTTTAGAATTAACCAGGAACCATCCTGGTAGCTCTTTTCAGCTTCTACCTCTTCCCTTAATTGGATCAGATTCCCAGGCAGGAGAAGATCAAGGAGGCAGTTGCTTCACCACTTTCCAGCTGATGTAGGTTAGTCATAAACGCAAAGAAAAATGCGCAGATACGTGTAGGATCTTTAAAACAACAACCTGAATCGCACAAAACGCTGTATTCGGAAAAAAGAATCGAAAATGCTATTCAAAGAATGCAACTTAAGAGAATCATGTACAGGAATCTACAAGAGAAACGATATGACTAGCCTGTGCCACTTGATCCACTTAGCAATGTTGCTGCCCTGCGTTTCTGAGCCTTGACCGGAAATGTGTATCTTTACGAACACTTGTGCCGCGCCAGAATGATGGGGAAAAGACTGACATTTCCTCTCAGAGAGCGAGGCGCTAACCATTTAGACTGCTCAGGCTTTCATCGTGAGGAACCACAATTTTTTAACGATTGTGTTTCACTGGGTTTCTCGAGTCGAAAGGCTTCTGTTAGCTTAAGGGAAAATTGGAAACAAGTTCGGCTTCCTGATTTTGCCTTTGTTCCGGAAATACTCCTACATACATTCGAGACCTAAAAAAACTTCTCTCAGTGAGGGCTGAACTTCTATGGACGAAAATGGAGCACTAAAACTCTGTTATTTTTTTTTTTTTTTTGGTTATTACCACAGACGTACCCAGGAGGTAGTTGATGTGTGCAAAAAGCTAAGCGGAACCCAAGAACTCCATCCATCTGGTTCTACTCGGATGACCAAAATGTATGAACAAAGGTCTCTTATAGATTTTTTTGTGGGCTTTGACAATTATCAATGGTGAAAATTCCAGTGCTGATGCCTGGACTGCGCCCAGGTTCATTACTTCCGGAATTTGCATCACTTCCACGCCGAACAAATCAGCCACAGTTCTATCATTCTTCATCATGACCAAAAATTCAATTTTTCCTCTCCAATTTATTAATTTATTCTAAAAGTAAATAAAATAAATCTAAAATAAATACATAAAAAAGCACATTAATTATTTTTCTTTATACAACATTTAAGCCTCCTTTTCTTTTTTATTTGTAATTTCACTTACAAGAGTCCATTTTCAAAATCAAATTCTGAACGGTTCTCTATTTTATATTGTTTGGTTTACTTAACCAGGGATGAGCTTCAAATAAATTAACCCGAGCTTTATTTACGGCTGGGAAAGGGTCTTTATTCCCCTTGGAAAAATCCCACATTATTTATCATGATGATAAAATAAAAAAGTGTTTGAGAAAAACTTCCAAATTCGAATTTTCTGAAAAAAACGGAAACTCCTATTCGATGATAATAGATAATCAAATTGTATCATTTTTCTTCTGTGAAATGTCTAACATTATAAGTACAAAATACATTCTCTAAATTTACTTTTATTATTACAAGTTCAATTTTTAATTATTCATTTAATTTTATTTTATTTTTTTAAAAAAACTATTGGTTCTGTTCATTTGGGTTTGAATACCTTGCTTAATAAATTAATAAAGAATAAATCTTTGGGAATTAGACGAAAACAATGGCTCCCCAAGGCGGAGCTGGTGCGCAGTTTATTTTTAGGTTATAATTTTTACTTTAAAAAAAAAAACAAAATGGTGCTTTTTAAATTTGTTTAAAACATTCAATTTATAGGCCTTTTTTATTTTGTTTCATTTGTTGATAGAATTTTTTAAATAATACTGACCAGCTGAGGATCCCAAGTCTGTGCCCAATGTATCTATTTCTCCCTAGCATTGCTCGTACTGTTGTTGGTAACGTAATTTTTTTCTAATGGGGTCAAAGATGTGTTTATCGCAGATGTTCATTACAGTTTCATTGGATTAGCACAGCTTCCATGCGAAATCAGAGTAATTAAGATCAACGAGAACGAGAACGAGAATCGATTGCTTTGACAATGCCTTGATCTATCTTATCTGGACCAAAAATAAAATAAAATAAAATAAAATCGCGTTCATTTTTTAGGCACAGGGATGTGTTCTGCAATTGCAAGCAGAATGTGGGATGATATCTGACGGAATTGGCTAGTTTAGGGGTTGGGTGAATTTAACCAACTCTTAAGCGAGCACGGGAAGTGGAAAGCCTTGGTCTCCGTTTGTGGATCCTTGGAGCTAGTCGGCCAAGCCTTGCCTCAAAATTTAAGAATTATTTCATTTTATTTAGGGGTTGGTTATGTAGCTCCTGAGGGAATTCTTGGTTCATTTTTCTGCCACTTTGTAATTTTTGGAAGCAAATATAAACAACCACTTAACTGGGAAGATCAATCTAGTTTTCTGCATTTAAGTTTTCCTTAAATAATACTTAGTGCCTTAGTAGCAGAAGTCAGGGTAGGACCCGCCCCAAATCGCCAGGTGGAACGCCCACTTACAGTTGGTTGCTGCGGCAGTTGGCTCATAACCACCACTTCTATGAAGCCTTCCACATTCCAGTACTAGTTCCCCAGTTCAGCGTGTTTAAGCAGAAAGTGAAAGTTCCAGGTACATAGATTTCCATCTGAACCGCATTGGATACGGCGTCCAGCTTTTCCTCTACAGAAAAAGCCTACCCAGCGCACGCCCCTGACTCTATCTACTCCCGACATCCAGACACTTGCCACACAAGTGCAGTCTAATCTTCTATTTTTTACTAGATAAACATCCAAAATGGTCCTTTTATCAGGAGGCTGAACATCATCTCCCCTTATTTTAGATAAAAATATCTCACATCTCAGCAACAGCTCAGGACCGCTATATTTCTAGGGCATATCTCTTCTATTCTGGATGTCTGGCTTACCTCATTAACATCCTGTTAACAGTATTTGCCTTCGCGCACGACCTCCCTATATCCAACCATAAAACTGTATTCATTGCTTAATCTTATCAACGTCCTGATCCCTTCCTACGTAGAGCTTGGCTCGTATCTTTCATAATTCTTGAAATCATTGCGACTAACATTACGCAACACACTCTATTCTCGCCCGCTCAAATTAATTTTTAATTTCAATTTCTACCATGCAAGGCCCCCCCCTTAAAAAACAGACCTGGGATTCCTAACAAAGCATGATTTATTTTTTTCGTTTTGAATTTTAACTTAATTTAATTTTACATTATTGTAATCAACAAACACACTTAAAAATTACAGTTTACACAATTGCTAGATGCATTATTTACAATTTAATTGTAATTTAAATTAATTTCATACTTGTCCATATTGCATTTTATTGCATCTTACAAGTGCATTTTTATTTCGTAGATACGACTAGTTTTACAATACTTTGAATTGCGTAACTCTTACAAAATAAATAAATAAATAGATATAAAACACTTTTTCAAAAAAAATAAAATAAAAATAATGTAAATATAAAAACAAAATGTAAATAATTAATCTTTAACCTCCTCTCTCTCCCAAAAGCGAAATTTTAAAAAAAAATGTGCTGTACAAAAAATTACTCAGTTCAGAAAATATCTATTCTCACTCACACTTTTCTGTTTTAATTTTTAGCGCATTTTCACCTGGCGCGCAATTTTTAAAATAATTAAAATTCATTAAAAAATTAAAATCATCTGGTTTTTTTCTTGTTTTTAGTGCGTCCTTAATATTTCTTTTTACTAATCCAAATTAAAACTTAGCAGATTTATTTTTATTTTTTTTTGTACGTTTTCTGTACAATGGTATAAAGTAGAAACCTCCTCTAGGTTATTAAAATTTTTATCTGTACACATGTTTATTTTGTACAAATTATTTCATTAACTCATTTTTTTTTTTTTAACAATTCTAAATATTTATTGTATAAATTATACACATTTAAGCAAAGAAGTATTTACCGGTGAAGTTGGAGGAGTAACAAATTGGAATGATAAAGAACAGCTGGGTGGCAAGGTTGCAATATATTCAAATTACTATCAACAACATAACCTTCCCTAGGTATATAACCTCTAAACAATAAACTCATTTTTTTTTTTTTTATGTTAAGCGAAATTTTTCCTACTTATAATTTATATCTTATTAAATATTATAAATTAATAATAAAAATTTGAAATTTAGTATTAAAAATTACGTCAGCAAAACATTAAAATTTTAATGGAGCATTTACCACACTTATTTCTTTAACTTACTTTGATATTTTTTTTACAGCGTCACTATATCTATACATATAATTTTGTTTTAAGCTTTTTATATTTCAAATATTTCGCACTTTTAAATTGGAAAGCACTCATTTGTAATTTTTTTTTTATGTATATATAAATATTTATTTTTTACTATCAGCGGTTTTTTTATTTCATTTAAATAAGATTTTAAAAGATTTCAAATAATTTGAAAGTAATATTAATTTTTAAAAATTTACAGTATTTTTTAAAGAATTGAAAGCAGTTGAATAAGAAAGATTTTTGTGTAAAGAAAAGAATTTCCAAGCATTAATGACTAAATTGACCCCTTCATCTACCAATTTAGTGTGGACGACCGTTGCTTGTACATTATTTTTATTTTTTTAAATTATCAAGAATATTGAGAAGATTTAAAAAAAGAATTGCAGTAACTAATAATACCTGTCTATATTTGGGGAAAAGCCTCCTTTCTTTTTGAGGTGGCAATAGCTGAAAAAAGGAGGAAGGCTTGCTGGGCTTAAACAGATGGAAAGCTAGCTGTTGAATGGCATATCCTGAGCGGTACCACAAAGAACATATAGCGTGCCTGGGACTTCCGAGTATAGGATTTATGTGATGCAGTAAAGAAGTTCCTCAGGGAACTCGCAAAGTTAACAGCACGTTGCCTTAAGCAAAACACCGGAGGGACTTCATGTGTGTTGCTGTGACCGGGCATTCATAGCAGAGAAAGGAAAAAGTCCACCAAATAATTGGGTCTTACTGCGTGTTTTTTTTTTCTTTTTGACTTCTGAAAAGTCTCTGTTCCACGTTTAAATACTGACATGGCTGACCTAAGAGGAAGAGGAAGAGCAATTTTCATAAGGTTTTTGTGGGGGGTGGGGCCCAACACATTTGATGGATTTGCTAAGATGCTTTAGACTGTTGGCTAACCAGAGGACTATTATAACAGATCCTTTGGAGACGCGCTTATTTTGACCGTTCGGATGAATCTCACTCGTTTATTTGATTCAATGAAAGGCAAAAAAAAAAAAAATGCCTACATCAACGGGAACTTCGTGCCACATTTCTGCCCATTCTGGAATCCAAATTTCTGTAAGAAAAGGGCAGACTTTTTTTAAAATAGGAAAAAATAAACAAATATAACCTTAAAGATCAATGGAAACTCTGCTAATGCCTTGTTCTGTAAACATCAAAGGTTTTTTTTAAATGTTTATAACCTAACCTAACCTTTACGGGGATCAGTGTGACAAGCAACCGATTGATAGGATGAAAAACTCGAGGGTCGTTACCAACTGAACTGAAGGTGCTTCTGCGCAGCCGCTAGCTTCAGTCTTGAAAGTTCAGTAGCTAGCAAAAAGTGAGTGTGCGCTACCAACCCTTAAACAACGACAAGCTGTGTGCACTCGGACCTGTTTCGACTGAAAAGCAAGAAAGAACCCGTCTAAATGGATGTGCCGATAAATCTTTTTTGTTTTATCACGCTTGAGTTTATTCCTTAAAATATTACAAAAAAAAAAAAACAAAAATGAAGCTTCGATCCGAAAAACCAGGTTTACTTCAGATCGAGGCTGTTCCATTCGTCCTATATATCCGAATCGGTAACTCCTCCACCTCCACCAGTATCGCCCAAATTGAGAGTAGCGATACCATTCTCAGTGGTAGTAACAATATGGATGGCGCCGGCCGCTTCAACACCGGTCACAACATCGTTCACTGAAGATGCCATCTCTTCAGCAAATGGATTATTACTATTTACCTTGTATACTTTATCCGATGACAAGCTATAGTTGATCGTGGTCGTAGAAGTAGCCGATGGATTCGTTGAAGTAACGCCACCAAGTTGACCGGTCGCCATTGTGGTTGAAGCTATTATGCCATCCTGATGTTGTTGTTGATGATGATGATGTTGTGATGACGTCATTATGTTGTTAGAGGCTGCCGCAGCTGCTGCAGCAGCCGCTTGTTCAAACACTGATTTCTTTGATTCAAAATTTGCCTTTGCGTCGAAATTCGATCTAGCATATTCATCATCTGAAGAGCTTGCGCTCACTGGTGATGAAACCACCGTCGGTTGCTGTTGTTGTTGTTGTTGCTGTTGTTGTTGTTGCTGTTGTTGTTGTTGCTGTGATGGTGGAGTTGTCACAGGTGGACTAGTGACACCAGTTGATGTCACCTGTGGTGTCTGATTGTTGTAAGGTGGCGACAGCGCGATAGATGGCGGTGGTTTAACAGCTGGTGGTTTGGCAGGCAATGGAGGCGGTGCCTGAGGCGCCTTTCCCGGCCTTGGAGGAACATCGGGAGCTCTCTCTAGCTGGCTAATCACGCCCGCCTCTGCACCCAGCAAGGTTTTTCTTTTAATTAATATCTTCAAAACTGAAACCTTAACCTAATTCTTATTAAATATGACATTTGAATCACTTCAAAACAAAAATATAATAAAACAATAAGAAATTAAAAATAAAATGAAATCATGCACTCAAGAGCACAGATACACTCAGAGTATTTGGTATAGTGAACTTTTTCAACTATCTATGATTCTCCCGAACACAACTTACAGAAAAATAGCAAACCATAACTCACTCAGTAACATGCAAAAAACGTTCTCAAATGAAAAATAACAAAACGGAAACGCAACGTAAAAACCCAACCATGTAAATAAAGTTGTTTTTCCCCCCTTTAGGTGAACGGTTATCATTTTATATTAAATTTAGGTGGACCAACACGCGTACAATAATGGTAGGTATAACCTCTAAATCTGGATGGCTGTGGCGCCTAAGAAGCTCCCAATGCTCAGTTCAACCAAAATATTTAGACAAAAAAATTTCTTTAATTACTGCTATGTTATTACCATTTTTTTTGCGCACCATTTCAGCAGATGTCCTATAAAAGTAATGAATCTATTTGTAGTTTGATGATTCTCTAATTAGGTTTAGATTAGATTCCTTGGGGGGTTGGCAAATCAGTCTGCGGGAGCAACACAGCTAAAAACAGCAGTGTTGATTCCCTGAGAGATTCAGTGGTTAGTGTGAACATATTTTAGAGGCTGAACTCTGGCAACATTCTGTCTTTAAGTAAATCTTCAGCAACAATTATAATCTGTATGTGTGTTAGATGATAATAGGTTTAATCGCAGGTCTGTAAACACTAATTAATTGTAGAAATATGTTAACCTTTTGTTTATGTTATATAGTTTTCTACTAATAATAATAAAATATTTATTTCTCTTCCTAGGAGCTTCTCACAGCTCACTGTTGGTGATGGACAGTGTTGTCCCTAATGAGAGAGCGCTGGCCAGAGGCCGGCAGTGCACTGAAAAAAGCTCCGGGCGCCAATAACCTAAATTGTTGACGCGCCTTAAATCATTTAAAAATAATAATAATAAAATATTTTAACGGATCAACAACCGCCAGTGTCAGCTAGCCACAAGTCTATGTCTTCACGACCAGTTGACGAGCCCAACCAATCTTATCTGATTAACTAGACCTATTTTGTTAGGCTGACTTCACAACTAAGAGTTCTAAGAGTACATATGAAGATGGACTCAGTCTGCAGAGTTCTGCGAATTTCTGAATAACACCCAGAAAATATGTTATAGTAACCATAAGAATGTTTAGTTTATCTTACACTACACTGCCTGGAATTACGTAACTTTGTAGGATCTGATAGCTATAGCCGCCTGGAAGGCAGTGTGTGACAAGTTCTTCCTATAGCTTCAAGTTATCGCCGCACAGAATCATAAGCTAAAGAAATTACCGAATTATTAATGGCTGCCAACTATTAATGGATTTAAAGAAATCATGTTGCCTAAATATTTTCTTTTTGGGTACATCGACTTCGACTAAATTTATTCTTTAAACACATTACCAGAAACAAACTCATTCACAAAGTAATATTCTTTCCTAAAAAGAAATTAATAGTTTTAAAATGGAAAAAAAAAATTATGTCTTAACTGAATCGTGCATCTTGAGTAAGAAAATTCTGCCAGCACCACTGTTCTTAGTATCTTGACAAATCGCGCACTAACTCCAAACTCATCTATAGCTAAATTATATATTTTTTTCCAACTATTAACACAGCATTTAACTGAGAACAGCGGTCATTATTTCACTTGACCAACTTTCCGATTGTTTCCTTCTAATTAAACATTTAAGTGTCAAATCATACATCCACAATAAATAACTATACACAAACCAAACATAACTACTGTGTGAAAGTGCATTTTTATGGAATACTAAAAACAAAAACATGAAATGTTTACAGTAGGTAAAGTAGTCGGGAATGACTTCAATAATGTGCGAAATATTCAGGAAGGTTATACATCAACACAAAGGGTTACTGCAGCAATCAAATCAGGCTGTTCTTACAAAGGGATTTTGTAATTGGCAAACCAAAAAAAAAATAAAGTCTAGGAAATTACAAAGCTTGGTTTATTTTCAAAGAACAGAGGAATAGAGCAACTAATATTTATATATATTCTATTGACGTCTACATTATTCATATTTAATCAAATTTTGAAAATACATTTTTTTAAAAACACAGGGTTATGGAGGGGGGGAGACCAACTTTTTAACACGAAATCATACGAGTTTCAAAACCTTTTTTTTTTGGTTAGTACGAGTATTTAGGGAAGGAATATACACAGACTGGAACAGTTTTACCAACACCGCTGGGTCTCAAATACTTGTCAAGAACTTTATTTGTACAATAGGCCTTGGTCTTTGGGTTAGAGTTAATGTTAGTTAAGATGGTGATGTCATTTGAATGAAATTATGAAAAAAGAACGGGTTACACTCAACTGTTAAATATTACGATTTAATTATCTGCGAGTCACAATGAAATTGATTTTAACCTACAGGAATCTATTAGTGAAATATCTATCCTCAAGGTCTTTGGAAATGAGATTTCAGTTTGCACTTACTAAACCACTACAACAGCGTCAGCGTTGCCTTCTGTGGACATAAGGTATGATATTGCTACTTTTGGACCACGGTCCCGCGTTGGTAGTGTTTACAAAATAAAATGCGAGAAATGCTTGTCCAAACTTTCGTTTTTTCCAGTCTCTTCGATTTGAGTATACTTTTCGACTTTAGCGGTGTTTTTTTCAGCCGACTTTGTGAAATCCTCATCGTGAAATTGGACTAGTATTAGTAAAAGTAAAGTAATCGCCTATTTTTTTGCAGGATTAACGTCCAACTACCCAAATTAGGTGTCATGGACGGAGGCGACTAGCAAACGTACTTTACTATTTCTCATTTCACCATTAAATAAAAATCCAAGGCCTCTAGACCGGGAATCGAACCCAGTACCACAATGCATATTAGCTTTGCAGGTCTCGCCTCTTAACCCGCTCGGCTACCGTGGCACCTGTATTGGAATTAGTAAATATTGGTTTAACCGAAGAGTATTTTTGGATGCTTAAGAGTCGCAGTGGTTGGGCCAGCTTCTTTGCGAAAAGCTCAGCATTACTCTCCACAAAATGACCAACAGGGGGGTGGGGGTGGGGAGTGGGAAATTTCACTTCTTGAGTAATCATGACATCCCTGCAAATTAGTAACACAAACAACGGTTACACCACACACACAGGGTTTGCAACATTATAACAGGAGGACAGAAAATACCCTGCCATTACGATGCAGTAAACGCTACTTTGCGAGATGATTCCTTTGGCTCTTGCGATGAGAAAAAAACGTCTTGCGGATAAAATCCTTAGAAAAAGAGAGGGGGGTTTTTCCTACTTTAAGTAGATACAAAATGGCTGTTTCGGCTCCAATGTCACTAGAATAGCTTCCACTTTAATGTATTCTAACCTAACCAAAATGAGCCTTCCATAAAAAAAAAATCTCAAAAAAAATGCAGTGAATAGCAACATGATCAAAGTTCAAAATAACTCGTGAAAAAAAAGCAACCAATGAACACGCCTCAAGTGGGAAACAGTAAAAAAAAAAAATAATAATAAAAAAACACTTTCAAAAAAAAATATATAAAAAATTGTGTTTTTAGTCACGTGCTAAAGCCGGTAGTCCATTAATTATTAAAATATGGGAGGGAAGGTTATTATCAGCTGGAAACAAATGTAAACAGATGGCACAAAAACAAAACTAAAATTCCCTAAAATTACAAACATGGAATTAATTTTCATCTTATACCGGCAACAAATAATTATATATTTACAAACAAAATGATGGCAAAGCAATAATAATAATGTTACGTTTCTATTAGTGGGTAAAAAAAAAGAAACATTTAAGTTCGGTAACCAATTGAGCAAGCAATGGAGGACTTATCAATACAATAAAATACTGTACAAAGTTTGTCTTGGGGAGAGGGGCGGGGGTAAGTGGGCCGGGCTTAGCAAATCTTTGGTTTTACCAGGGTGGAGGCGAGCAGGGAACGATTTTGATATTTTGAATTATTTTTTTTATTTTCAAATGTTTTAAACTTTTGATTTTTTTTATTTCTTGATCAAGTAAAAAGAGCCCCAAAACTTACCATTTTACGATCCAATTGTTCCAAAGTAGACTGCAAATAGAATATATTTTTTTATAATGGACACATTCTGTAAAGTGTGCAGAGGCTAACTAGAGGGCGCTTACTTTCACATTTCTAAATTACTTTTTTTTTTAATTTTTTTGAAAAGCGAAAGACAAGAGACTACATGAGGAGAGTTACTTACTTAGACACAATGTTGAATTAAAGGTGCCATTCTTTGGACATCTTTCACAATAAGCGTATTGCAATGCGTAAATGAACATAAATATGTTAAAATAAAGTAAAATTTGTTTAGCGAATAAAAAAAATTAGTTCTACGGAGCTGGCTTGGCAAGTAAATGACTAAAAATGATAATTTTTTTTTTTTTTTTTTTTTTTGAGAGGGAAGAATCGGGAAGAGCTTGTCTGGATCAGGATTTTATGCACTCGATTGAAGAAATCCTAGAACGAAAATGAAAGAAATCAAGTCGTAAACAAAACAAAAAAAACTATGAAGAAAAGACTAGAAATAGGCAAAATGTTTCTAGTAAAAGTAAAAAAATCAGAAACTCATGTCCCAAAACTGGTAGAACTAATTCAGTTCCTGAAAGCATCAAAGCTTTTGCAAAATAAAGCGTTAAGAATAATTACATCCTATGAAAGTTCACAACTCCTGTTTTTCTGCAGCTACTGAAATGCTGATTGGAGTGGTACCTTCCAAAAAAGAAAGAAAAAGCAGTTTAGGAAGATTGGGCAGATCAGATCAAGTAACAGAACGTTAGGACATGCAGGAGGATTTCTGTCCAGCGCTTAAAGGCGCACAAAACTAATAGGATGGAGGTTATGATATCCATAAGGAGACAGCCTTTCCCGTCACAGCTACATGTGTGCAGCCTTGATATTCAGGCAGAGTCCAGGTTTGATCTTACCAAGTGTGGCTTCAGCCGCCTACTAAAATGTTAAAGATAACTATCACTTGGGGAAAGAAACTTGTACTGGATTGGTTTACCGGAAGACAGTACACGGTGGATAACCTTTAGCACACCTATGTTGACCTTATGCTTCGTAAAAAAGATCCTCTCACATTACCTAATACACAAGGCAAGAAAACTTATTCAGGATTTAGCCATATTTACAATGAAGGAAAAGCACAGAATTTGTTTTTACCACATTTACGAATGTGAATCTAATGCGTGACAAGATCTTGCTTGAGTTATCGTTGGGTATTATTAAGAAGAGATACTTCCACCAGCTGAACAATCTTAAATCAACCAAAAGGCTTTTCCTTCTCTCCCATAACACCTTATTTCCCTAATATTAAGTCATAAGAAAACGACACTGTCTAATTCAAGATGCCCAAAAAGCTATTTTATTGTACTAACATTATAAACTTCTGACGAATACCAGCGTATTTAAGTGAGTGTAAATGAGATTAGGTTATGTGGTAGAATTTGTCTGCGCATGCGCTGAGTACGAATAATTACATACTCGAACTATCTCTGCAGGTATAAGCGATGTTTCTGTTGCTAGGGTGGGATACCAAAATCCCTAAAATAAACTGACTAGTCCATTAACTTAACACACACAAAAAAAAGGACATAATTTAAATAAAAACTACTAATAATTGCGTTGTCTTCTCACTATAACCTTAGTAACCTCCATTTTTTTTTGTAAAAATACGTAATTGCCAACATAAACTTGTAAATTATTCTACATAAACTTTCAAATTCTTTCTTGCACATGAAATTCAACATTACTTCTAAGATGAGTATAAGTAAATAGAAATTAAAGTAGAAAATTAACAAAATAAAAATAAAAAGGTTTATGGTGAAACAAAATATGAGAAAATAAACGTAGCTACTAAACATCAATTAATTATTGAAGAAATTGCTTATGGAAGGGGGCGCCTCCTTAGCGATCAGCTGTTAAAGTTACTATTTTACTGTTATCGTTTGATACTTTTGTACACAGGCACTCTGTTTTTTTTTTTATCATTATTTTCACATGCGCCAATAAAAAGTCAAGCACCTATTTACGCACACACTCTAAGCTCATCAATTTACAGTTTTCAAATAAAAATTTAGAAAAATGAAATAAGTAAAATTTGTGTAGTACAGGTTGCCTAATTCCACTGATTATTTAAAACGTTGTTTTTGTTTATGCATTTTCTATGATTTATTAACTGTTTTTAAAGGAATTTTCTATTTCTATCAGGTAAAATTCATGCCCAGGTTATTTTGTACAATGTATGTAAAATGTACATATTTACAAGTGTGACTAGTCAAACCATACTTCCACCTAAAATAACTGAATGGGGATCAAGAACTGAAAAGAAAAAAAAACAAAACAACTATTGCAATCTTTTTCACATATTTTAAGACTCCTAATTAGGGAACAATGTGGAGTTTGTCTGGTTATCGAGATATGCCAGAACAGGAGGCCTCTCTGAAGACAGATATTCAGTTTAAGTCGTGATGCTTGAAACCAAGACATGCTTTTACTTTCCTCAGTAAGTCGTCAAGTAGTGGTCTACTTATACCAGGGACTTAACGTCCAACTACAAATTAGGTATCCGGACGAAGTTGGAATCACATGGTTTACTATTTACATTTTCTATAACCAATAAAAACTAGTTACACGCGGTATTCGATCCCACTTACCAACCCTCTCATCGAAACTACTACACGAGCTCCCAGACATCGTTGTTTTTGTTAATTGAACAAAGTTGTATAACAAATTTAGTCTTTATGGCTATCTAAATCATCAGATTGTTGCTAAAAGTGAGTCTGTTTGCAGTAGTTTAAAGATATCTTCAGCAGAAGGCCAAAAATATAAAATTACAAAATATTCAGAATAAAGAAATATTTCTTTTGTGTACCACATTTTTAGGCCAAAAAAATTAATAATTCTTGAACAAGAATATACAATGATATAAGCGCCTAAATCTATCTAATTTGAATCCAAATATTCTACGTTATTTAAATAAGTTGTTGGACTACTTGAAAGTTATTTCTGCTTTCTAGTTTTCAACTACTTGCTTCTCTTTCCAAGTCATAGCATCAATACTAAATCAATAATTTGTTAACAATTAGAAAATAAAATATATTGATTATTTCTCGAATCAAATGAACTTTCCAATATATTTTTTCTGCATAGATAAGTGGAAAAAGACAACCTTGACATTTATTTCTATTTTATCTTTTTAAATCGTAAGTTTGAAGGAAGTCGCGCCGCGCCGTTAGCGGAAGTAGAGTGGGCAATATTCAACTTCTCAAGCATGCAATTTAGTAGCTATAAAGCATCTCTGCTGCTTTAAGCCTTATTTCAGCTTGATTTGTGCAAAGTAAACTCTTAAGATAAGGAAGCGGCGCATATAAATTCCCCTTTCGAAGAGGAAGCAGATAAATGCATGGATAATATTAAGCCTGATTGTGAGTGTTGAATTAGGAGGTTAAGAACACGCGTTCAATACAAACAGATGTTTTTTTCTTTGAAAAACTAATTATTGCAGCTGAAGATTCGATTAGCACATCGATATGCTTCGCTGATTGTCTTGATTACTTCTTTACTTCTGCCTTAGTTTCACAAACAATTTTCAACCATCTTTAGAAAGATTTTATTCAGTAATTGAATGAAGCCAACACATTTTTATTGGTTGATTCAGTAAGCAAGCCTAAGGTAGATGCATTTTTGCGCCCAAAGCTTTCTGGACAGTGTTGTTGCAGACACTATTTCACAATATTCCATTTTGTGAAGCAAAATTTCAGGAAATTCGAAGAGAGAAGAGTGAATGAAACTTGCCTCTAATGTTCCATTTGAGGATGAAGAATGGCCACTACCAACTAATACAGTTTTGGCGAGTTAAATGTGTAGCTGAAACTCAAATTTTGAGGAAAATGCTTTACCCAGAAGCGCCATTTTACTCGCTTTTCCATTTTCTAAATAGATTTTCTCGGAAATGTTTACATTTTTTTGGGTAGATCTATAATTTTTTTTTTTTTTGCAATATTTTGTCAGTTGATTTCGTTTAAGAAACTGATCAGATTTTTAAAGAAAGATAGCATGCTAAATACGGACAATTTCACCAAATATTTTCTAGTTAGAGATGAAGTGATATGGATACAAAATAAAAAATTAAAAAAATAATTAAGGTTGGTTGAAGGTATGTGTGAGAGAATTAGTCCAGCGGACCTCTTTGATAGTCAAGAATGAAGTTTAAGATGCGCCAGGAGACCCCCCCACTTGCAAAATGGGAGTTTTTCCTTTAAAACAATTCTTTTTTTCTCAATTAATTTTTTTTTTAATTTATATTCACATCCAAAAACAGACAAACAGGCAACAATCACATAAAATAAAAATGTGAAAATACAAAATAAATAAATTAAAAAAAAAAAAAAAAATCCAATATCTGAATGACGATCTGTTACCTGATGTAGGCGTTGCTAATGGCCAAATATCCAGTAGATATTTGATGACTGAGATCGGGCCGTGGAAGTCCAATTCTTTGGTCTCGCTATCTGAGTGCAATATCAGTACTGGTGCAAAACATGTGGCCAGACTCTGGGTGGACATCTTGTTCCGTTCAGTCTGCGAGGCGACCAGTGCAAGGTGGTTCATCAAGTAGATGAATGAACACTGGAAATAGCAAAAGGTTATTTAATAAATTAGTTGAAAAAATGGGAACATTTAAAAGAAATGAAGACTAATCAATAGCCATCCATAAAATATTGATAATAAGGATCTTTAAACAAAAAATAATAAAAATAAATTAAAGGCGAACTACTTCCTCTAATGAATGAACTAAAATAAAATACAAAAATATAAACAATTAATTCTGTATTTTAGTCCAGT
The DNA here is from genome assembly GCF_049639745.1 of Rhodnius prolixus. Classification (NCBI taxonomy): domain Eukaryota; kingdom Metazoa; phylum Arthropoda; class Insecta; order Hemiptera; family Reduviidae; genus Rhodnius; species Rhodnius prolixus. The sequence continues at coordinate 2,162,416 of NW_027411592.1, read as the reverse complement.
ACCAAAAAGAAGCTCATACATATCAACACTTACCCTATTTACATGTGGTAAACAGTCAAGAATTGAGAAAATCAAGGATGCATTTCCTTGCGGATCATCAGGAAGACAAACTGATACAGCATCGGCCAACATTTCGTACAGACATTTGGTCACTATTGGCTCAGGAAGTTCTCTTAAATAATCCTTTAATACTCCTGAAAATTTTGCACGTTATAACAAAATTATGGGTAAAAAAGATTTACTGACATTTTGTACATGAGATTCAAAGAAAATAGTTTCTTAAATCGCCGCCACCTGTGCAAAGTGCTTTAAAAGCAACGGAAACAAGATAAGTGAAATCACAATCTGGCCGCTGAAACATCGCAGTGTTTATTGAAGATTAACTTTATACAGAAAATGTTTTTTTGCAAAGGAAAAATGTATCTCACAATCACGGACTTAATGAAACTTGTGTAAAGAGAAACAAATATTACACAAAAAAAAACGAAAAAAAAACCTGTAGTTTCACGTGTAAAGAAATTTGGTTAGTCGCAATCAGGAACTCATCAAGATAATTGATTGAAAATGTGGTTAGATCCGCATTGCTGAATAATACAGTTGATTGTATCCGTCGTAACAGGCATGTTTATTGTATCCCTGACCGGTTTCGGACTATCACAGAGCTAGATTAAACAGTTTGGTGTGGAGACTTCTATTTCACTAGCTGTTATCGTCTTGCACTGAGTGTAGGGAGGTTACACGGTGTTATATCAGAATGTAAATGAATCGTGAAACACTATTTTTAAATAATGAAATAAAATTATTGAAACCTAGCACTTGTTTAAGGGGTTTTAATAATTTTTTATTTTTATTATATTTGATATTTTATTTAGTTTAATTTTTGACTATAAAATAGGATAAAAATTAGTAGCAATTAGTTCACTGAAAATTATTCTAATAATCATGAAACAAATTCAACTTACCAGTGATGACATTAATGTCGGGTACATTATCCGAAGAAAGATCTACGGTTCTTGCATTACGTTCAAAAGCTTCTCGTAATATTCTCTTTTTAGTAGCCGAACCACATAACCTGTACAAACCTGCAACAATATTTTTTTTATTTATAGCTATTGGTTAGGTTAAACTAAACAGTTTGAAATTAAAGTGGTTCTTAAAGAGGGAAATGCCCTTTGTTTTTAGTACTAATTCAGTGCAACAGCCTCATAGATATACTTTAGAGAAAAGACGAGGTAATTTAAGTGATTTTTTGTTTTCTATTTTGTAAATTTTTGTGAAATTGATGTACCTATCAATACGCTGTTAAATAAATATTAAAATATAAATAAAGGAAACCACATTTTAACCAAAGAGCTATGAAAAAAACTTTTTACTTGAATAAACATTAGAATTTGCAGATATTAAACACGAGATTGTTAAAATTGTACCTATAATATCGAGTCCTCGCCTCTCCACTTCCTCCACACATCGTCTTACAATGGTCGGTATACTAAACGTATCGCCTTTCATCAGTTCTGAAGCGATACTTTCTCGATTCACCACTGTTTCAATGTCCGTACCAAATATACCTGAAAACAGTTAGAGACATTTTACTATAAATCATTTGTGCTGGTGTTGGTTTGAGATGAAGGCCTAAAAGAAGCCATGGTACTAAAAATCTTAATTGGTATTAATCCAGCAATATTTATTTTCCAGCCAACTTACCTGTTTTTCTGGAAAATTCAGAACAAAATTCAAAATTATGCAAAACTGCAAAGGATGGAGTTTTATACAGTCCTGTGAGAAAGTATAAACTCAAGATGAAAAAAGCTTTTCGAACTGTTTTTAAGCTTCTATTCTGAATTTATTCAACAAAATATAATACCTTGGAAATATAGTTTGCATGATTTGTGACAATTTTATTGTTAGTCAGATTACATTGCCTGGATTAGCTAGAAAATGTAACAAAATAGTAAAAACAGATGTGAAAAATTATAAACTCAAAATATTTTAAGTGAGAACACCTTTTATAATTAGATCTTCCTCCACGTTTTTTAATTACCTCCAACAGCCTTCTGGGAACACTTTTTACTAAGTTTATCAAAATGTCCTCTGGGATGTTTTCTTTGACATTTTGAATCTCTGGCTTCTGAATGTCATAGACCTCCTTTGCCATGAGCCCCCACAAATTTTCAATGGGGTTAAGATCTGGACTAACAGCCGGCCAATCCAAAACATTGAGCCCGAAATCCTCAAACCACTGTTTAGTGGACCTTGCTTTGTGAATCAGTGCATTATCTTGATGGAAAATTATCTCCTCTTCCGCTGCAGTTATGCAATAAAAGGCAAAAGAAATTCTTCCAACACTTTTGATAACTAACTGCATTCATTTTGCCAGTGATGAATGCAATTTGAGACTTGCCCTTTTCATTGAAAGCAGCTCAAACCATCACTCCACCACCCCAATGAGACCGAGAGAGAACATTTTTTTTCCTTTCTTATGTCGAGCCAGTAATAGTTGAAACCGTCGAGGCTATCAAGATTAAACTTTTATTCGTCACTGAAAATCACCCTGGACCAAATTTCGCTTTCCTGGATGTGTTTTCCAGCAAACTGCAAGCGCCGTTGTAAATGATGTTTTTTGAGCTGCAGTTTTCTTGTAATTTTACGATATTTTAAATAACTGGTTTCAGCTATCCACTTCCGTATTAAGCTGGCATCACACCCTAGGTTGAATCGCTTCACAATCTGAGCAGAAGAAGCACCAATTTTTGAAATTTCTCTTAAAACGGCGCGTTTCACATAACTGGAAAATCTAGGAGGCCTTCCAGCTTTTATTTTTTCCATAATTTTCTTGGCCTAACTTTCAAAAGTTTTTAAGCACACCTTGGGAGCGGTTTAAATCACTAGCGATTTGCCTTTATGTCATGCCGACTCTTTTTAAGTCAATTATTCTTTGTTACTTAGTTTCACTTAATTGATCCCGCATATTTTAAATTAAGAAAATCAGCACGAATACTTGCTCTTTGATATAAAAAGGTGAACTGAATTGATATTCTTTCAAAAACTTAAAAGTAAGTTAAAAATAAACCTTTATCAAAACATTGAGTTTATATTTATTCACAGCTTCAGCGTGCATAAGATATGTTTTCATGATACGGTTTTGTTACTGTTAGATTATCAACTGGAATAATGACCTTTGAGTGCTTTCTGACATAGTATTAATATGAAATACAGTTTAAATAATAGTATTGTTGTACAGATTTAAAAATATTTCAATTTTATCTAGTGAGTTTATACTTTTTCACAGGACTGTATTTTACATGACAGGGGCTAAAGGACTTCCGAATTTTAAATTACAATATCTTGATTTGTGATCACCAGATCAAATTTGTAACTGAACAGATTATGGAGAACTCCTTTGGCACTTACATCAACATTACAGGGTAACAGTTGTTGAAATTTCCAGATTTCACGCCTAGCTCTATAATTAATCTCCTAGGTCTTGTTTTGTAGTCACAAATCTTCCTGAATTTTTACTTAAGGTTCGAACTAAGATAGTTTAGAAGGCATTAGCCATTGAAATACTGAAAGATCATACCTAGCTGGTGATCGTAGTCGCGATCTTCCTATTCGTAATTTACCTGATCATTATGAAATTTTACTGAACCTATTGGTCAGTTATCTCTAGATTTTTGACAGAAATTGTTATTTAAGCACTTAAGGAGTTAGCTGCTGGATTACTAGGTTAATAAACATCTCCAATTGGTTTTTTTTATTTAGCAGTTACTTATTTAACTGGCCAGCATCTGGTGAAGCAAGTTCGTAATGCTGGGAACTTGGACCCATTGTTAAGAAATGAATAGCAACTTATTTGAAAACTAAAGAAGACCAAAGTTACCTTGCATTCGACCTCTTGGTAAGACCGGCTGTTTGGGTTTTCTCAGATATGTCTGTATGGCGGTGGTATGATGCAGCCTCATGTAGAGTGTCCCTCTTGGCTCTATTTTCACTGCTAACTGATGCACAGGTGACTCTTGCAGTAGAGCTGCTAATTGCACTGAACCCTAGCACAGAAGAAAACATTATTATTGATATATTATCAAACTACTACTTTTCACAGCTATTAATTATCTACTCCTCTGGAAAAATTATCCAGCTATTAACAATCTTGGAAAAATTAACCAAAACAAAAGGCGCTTCCAGCGGAGGGGGGAATTAGAGGTTAAAATTTCTCGAAAATATATGAAAAAAATTAAACTTTTCCAATAATATGCAATGAAACAGCAATTGAAATTAATATAAACATTATTCATAAATATTTCAGCTCCAAGACAACATTTCATGCTTTACACTTCTACATCTGCAATAATATTGATTTAGGTATAATCTAAATCAGGGATGGCCAACCCAAATAATCTTGAGAGCCAACTAGGAAATTCATTATAAGCCTACGGGTAGCTTATAAAATTATATGTATATCTATTAGAATGGACCAACTTCAAAAACTATTAGTAGTGAAAGTAATAATTTATTATTATTATTACTGCTTTTTGTTATTATTCAAACATATAAACATAGATAATATAATGACAATTAAGAGATTATCGAATATTTAATTAGTGAGAGATTTGTTTCTCAACACATTTTACTTATCTCTTGCTTAAAGAGATCATATTGCAATGGTTGCCTGTATTCTCTCAATAACAGTCTCATTAAGATGATTGTGTCGCATTTTGATATAAATGAATGGTTTCAACGTACTAAATTCACTGATAAAAACCTACTCCTATTTTATAAACAAAATCTAGATCATCCTCTAAACTCATCAATGTAACAATAAAATAATTTTTAATAACCTTATAGCACAATTTATGCCTGTATTGTGGATCCCAGGAATATATGAGGAAATCTAATTCTGTATTCGATACCAAATCCAATTCGAATGTTTCGTCCCAATCGAAAACTAGATCCGCAGTTCGGACAACCGTTCTAGCTTTATGGACTCCATCACATTCTAGGACACAATACAGATCGCGTACTACTGAAGATCCTCCACCTGTAATTGTAACAAAAACACAAATGGATTAAATTTCTAAGAACTTCTTGAAAATTCTGTTTAGACTGAAGGAAAAATGATAGTGCTTTAGTTCTATACTTTTTATTTAGTTCAAGATATTTTAGACTGGCTTAAGACACCTTCGACAGGTGTGAAGCCTAACGAAAGCTTTTGGCAGAGAGGTTAGTGCTGAATAGGCATATTAACATCTTTATGATAAAATTACTAACCAAGATTAGCAGTTGAAACTTGCTGACTGGAGGACGACCTAAGACCTCTTCCAGATAGAAGATGTAACCATAGTAAACCGCTAACTTCCAACTGAGTGGTGCCAGTTCGGTTCAAAGCGGTCTGCTGTTTATATTTAAGGAACTCTACAAAATGTCCAAAACATTCTAAATTTTGAATTCCATATAAAAGGATTTCTTGCTTAGGAAGTGATTTGGGCATACTTACCTGCAGGATTTATATGGAGTACTGAAGTTGAGGAAGGGTGCCTAGACTGTTTCGTACTGCCTGTGGTGCCGTCTGTCAGCACCCCGCTAGTCGGCGTCGATCCCTTACCCATGGACTTTGCCTCCAGTTCCAATAGATTGTGCATTCGTCTCAGCGAAGCCGACCGAGAAGTCAACGACGTTGAATGCCTATCCAATGTAGAACTATGACGATCCAACGTTGAACTATGTCTATCTAAGGTTGAAGAATGCCTGTCTAGGGTGGAAGAATGCCGGTCTAAGGTGGAAGCATGACGATCTAGCGTTGAACTGTGTCTATCTAGTGAACTGTGCCTATCGAGCGTAGAGGTGTGCCGGTCCAGAGTGCTGTGGCGGTCCAATGTGGAACTGTGACGATCCAATGTGCTGCTATGCCTGTCCAATGTGGACGAATGTCTATCTAAATGACGATCCAATGTGCTGCTGTGCCGATCTAACAAGGAATGTCTATCTAATGTGGATGACTTTAGGTGGCCGGTACTACTAGAAGGTGGAACAAGCGGCCCCATCGCTGCAAGTTGCCCGGGTCTATACGTTGAGTACAAAAGTTCTGACTGTGAAAACAAAGAAAAAGAACTGGGTTAGCAGATATCTATTTAAAAAAAACAAACAAATGAACTCAACAATATTCACCTGTCTGGTCCTCTGCGGAAGATTTTCTGAAGAGAAGGCCAACCTCTGGGAAGCTCTTTGGGCGAGTAAAGACGGTCCTCCACGTAGTGTCGATGACTGATATATGGCCGACGATGAAGGAGCTCGCGTCAGCCAAGCTCTGTACTCATCGGACGTGAAAACACTCGGAGAAGATACGAGTCGCCCTGAATCCAAAATGCAACCAATCAATATAATGAATAACATTAAATTTAATTCAAATTTTAAAATCGATTAATATCAAAAACAGGTGATAAGTCGATAAGTACACTGCAATGGCGCATTAGAAAAAAACCCAACCTCCCCCTACTTCCTGAGATAACGTTTCAAAAAAAAAGTTGTTGAACGGATTATGTGCAATAATTTTACCAAGATGAGTCCGATAGTAGTAAATAATCGATATCAAATATAAATTTCTTATGATTTTTGTTTCGATTCAATTTATGCTGACTACACGAACATTTCCGGTGTACACTCGAAATCCAAAATGTGATACGATCACAATACTTCTCCTTACCAAGAGAAAGTAATAATGCCGCGCATATGTTAGCCAGAAAATAAGGCCTCTAGAAAGAGAATGGAATAAGATGCATAACTTCCGATTTGAAGAAAATGAAGTCAGAGAGAGAAAATTTCAGAAGAATTTCCCAATTTTCCGCCGCTTTCTTGAAAACTATCCAGCTGAAAATGCAAAAAAGAATTCAAAAAGGAAATCTGGAAAAATCAAGAAGCATGGGTTTAGATAGTTTTGGCTAGGTACTTGGAAGAAGCAGTTGAACAGTAATAACTGATCCAGTAGCTTTTTTGTAATGTTCTACTGACCTCTATGTTTCCTGGTAATGGTCATTTCTGGTGCGGAAAGTGCTCCATCATCGTCCTGGTCGACAAGTGATGATACTGTGCTCGGAAGTAGAGAATGTGAAGGATCTCGTTCCAGTCTTAGAGTAGATCCCCTATAAAATGACCCTTTAGCACTCTCAACACTCAACTTTGAAATATTTTTCATTTTATCTTTGCATTCCGTTACCTGTGTGTAGGTAGAGTTGGTACGTGGGTTCTTGGTTGTCTTGTATCCCTTGGCAAGGAGTTGGATCTCAAGGAAGAAATCCTGGTATGGGTACCGTCCAGCCCGGAACTCACCACACTTTGGCCAGCAGTACCATCTAAATCACAAGTTATTTTATTTGAATACTAGTAGCAGTTTCCGGTGTGGATGTTCTGTATTTTATATACCGTTAACCCTAAACATAAACAATCTTGTTTTAGAAATATATTTACATTCAGGCCAAAGCAAGTTGCATCGCGCGTCTTTCCTTATAAACCAGTAAATTCAAATGTATTAAACGTTTTTTCTGTGTAGAGGTTAACTTCGTGATTGAAAAATACTCCGTGTCAGCCTCCAGGAAAGAACATCGGATTCACTTGTTGGAAAGTATAATCAAAATCACTCGAAGACTCACACGATTTAGTCTCTCTCAGTTTATGAAATTAAATATTCTTGAAACTTGAAAGATTTAAAAAAATAGTTGCTTTTACTAAATCTCCACTTTTATGAAAAAAAAATTCAAAACAAAATTTAAAAAAAAAAATCTATTTGGTAATGTGGAACTGAACCGAAAGTTCCATCGCATTGAAACCTTCTGGAATATTAAAATGGCATTGTTATATTAATATAACAGATAATACTAATTATACTAAACCAATATTTATTTAAAAGAAGAAAGAAATACACGAACCATTGGGCGCCATTCAGCAGACAAGAGCGCTACGGAACTATCTGCTGAATGGCGCACTTTTAGCATCGCTCTCACAACATGTTGTGGCAGCGGTCGCCATCTTATGGAGCGGAAATTTTCTATGCTACTTCGACGGAGCCGTGATCGCTACTAGCAAAGCACGTGTATTTATAAAAACAAGTTTGAAATTTTTCCAATTTTTTTGGTAATTAAATGCAACTCTCCCAAAATTACCAAATAATTATTAAACCTTCTTGTTTCTAACAGATGTAAAATTAATTTTTAGCCATTTTGTGTACGCTTGAGAACATCTAAAGCTCTTAACATTTGATTTTTCTTAGAAAAATCACTCGGAAAACGACTTATTTCCCGATATTAAGAAAAATACTAGCTTTACTGCCTTGGCAATATTTTTAGTAGAAAGGGGATGAAAAAATACATAAAAATAACCTATCGCGTGTTCTTCTTTCTCTTTGATAACAAGTGAAAAAATTGAAATATGATTAATAATTACCAGATTTTGAAATGGCCTACCACCTTTTAATTTAAAAGACGAGTTGCTTTTTATTTGACCGATTCCTCGCCAATCTTAATTCAAAAAGAGGTTATGTTTAGGTTATATTAGTAGCAGAGCGTTCAGAGAAATAAAGCGCTCCCTTTGGGAGCGATCTGGTAGCGCTCTTGTCTGCTGAATGCGCCCAATGGTTACAAAAAACAATCAAAAACCTCCCTCTAGCGTTCATAACCTTCCTTATTCCCTTGATAATCTCATAAAACAGCATTTCAACAACACTTCTAGGTTTCTTTGCCAAACCTGTACCATATTTCCAAATTTATTTCTAAATGACAGTGGAATTTAGAATGGAAGAGAAACATTAAAACTAATTACTTGTATACTGATGCCTATAGTAGTAATAAGAAGGTCTGGATGTGACCTCTGTGTCCGAGCTGTAATCCACGGATCTCTGCCTGGTCACGCTACTGCTGTACAGAGGAAGTCCACTAGTCCTATAATTTCTTCTCTGGCTGCCTCCACCACTTCCGCTACCGCTGGTACTTCGATCAACACTTGTCTCTGTTAAAAGGTGTTTTGATACGATTACAATTCTTGTTGGTGAACATTTATTTTTTGTTTTTCAATATGTGAAGTTAGGGAAGGGATTTAGCTGAGTGGTTAGCGTAGAACCCACGCGGGGATCCCGAGTTCGAATCCAGCTGCGGACCTTAGATTTTCTCTTCCTTGGAGCTTCTTACAGATAACACTGTCCGCTGATGGACTATGTTATCTGTAACGAGAGAACACTAAAAAAGACTCCAGGCGGCAATGACTTCAAATGTTGACCCGCTTTAAATTTTTTTTAAAAAAAGGTGAAGTCCCCCCCCAGTAAAGCCAATTAATCTCAATTCCTTGGCCGATTTTTCTTTTTCCGTTAAAAGGTTAAAAATAGCCCCAGACAATTCTTTATTCCGTTTGATTATAATCGCCCGAGTGCTAATAAAATGGGGTTTCCTAAATTTGAACTCAACGCAAGCAACTAACAAAACTTGATCCATAATTTCCATTACTGCAAAAGATTCCCGACCAGAAACTGTCAAACCCATTTTTTATACTTTTTTGTTTTTTAAGCAAGAAAATAAAACCGAGACAAAACAATGAGATTTCACCCAGTACCACAAGAAAAACTTTCCTCTCAACTTTACACAAGAAAAGCAAGAAAAATTACTCACTGAAATCCAGATATTCCACCCTAGGTAGATGTTGATCAGACCCGGAACGTGGCATCACTTTAGTCCTGGAACTTCCGCCACCGCCACCGTAATAAGATAACAAACTGGATGACGTGGTAGCGGACATTCTCCTCGGGGTGGTCGATGAACCTCCCGGATAGAACGAATGCACCTGCATTATTTAAAAAAATGTACATTAAAAGATTAAACTTGCCAATTTAAATAATTATTTAATTTTAGTCATTTAAAATGTAATAATATTGTCAGATTGCCGTCAGATTTAAAGAGTGGGAATTACAAGAATATCTTATTTTATCTGTCGTTGCACGCGTGTTCATTGTTATCCAGCACTGCGGCGGACCTAACCACTCTTACAAGAGATAGATTAACTCAAAACTTATAACTTAACTCCTCTGACCGACCGAATAGATTTATAAAGTACGTTTAAGTCTAAATATTCTCATGAGGTTAACAAAATGGAGCAGAAAAGCTCTAAGGAACATTGTGCCGCTGATTACCAGGACATACACTAATGAACTTGGCACTTTATTCAACATGAATGGTAATTCGATAGAAATGATGAGCACAGAGTGGAATAGAAGACTGAAAAGTGCCTTGAGAAATTGCCGCAATTTGTGCAAAGCAGAATAGCGGCAATGGCGTTGAGATAATAGAGAGTGAACAATTATAAAGTTGTCTCTAACGTATTTGAGAAAGACTGTTAGTTTGGGAGTAACTCAAGTAAAGTAAACTCAAGTGAATAACTAGTGGTGAGTAGACAAAATTTGGATAGAAGGGTAAAATAGGGTCCCGCACTTCTGGCCTAATCGCTGTGACTAAGGGCTCCCGTCTCGATCATATGAACTAAATGCATCAGTGGGCATTCGGCAGGGATGGCGAACCTTTTTGAGACGTGGGTCAAATTTTGTTCATTTTTTTTAGCACTAACTCTTGGGTCACTATGACCATTTGCACACGAGTTAAGTTTAAAAATTTTAAACTGAATATTTTCAAAACTAAACATCTTTAAAATTCAGTTGGCTTAACTGGGTAAAACGGGACGAAACAAGTGGCTATGGAAGTCTCTTTTTTTACAAACATAACTGAACAAAACCTTACAAATGTGTGTTTTATCTGAAGAAAAATCTAAATATGGTTATTTGCTTTGGGTTGTCGATTTTTTTAACAAACAAAATATGAGTAAAATTATACATTTTATTTGATATTTTGTAAACACTTTTGCTTTATTTCAAATACCACAAAAGCATTTGTCGTTTTAGAACTGTAATTGATCAAACTAAAGGTTATAGATAGCATTTAAATTGCTTTTGTGTAAATGCGTGATTGAAAAAAATATAGATAGAATATAAATTATCCACCACAATTAGAAAATCTAAATCAACCCGCGTAAACAAACAAATTGTTGCCTAGTAATTGTGGGTCAGTGTCTGACCCGCGGGATATAGGTTCGCCATCACTGGCCTAGGGGCTGCCGTTTCGATCATATAAACTAAATGCCTCAGTGTGCCTAAGGGCTCCCGTCTCGATCATGTAAACTAACTAAATGCCTCAGTGTGCTTAAGAGCTGCCGTCTTGATCATATATGTTAGACTAAATGCCTCAGTGTGCCTAAGGGGTTGCCGTCTCAATCATATAAACTAAATGCCTCGGCAAACTGTGTGCCCCAACATATTTACTAATTAGTTACAGAACCAAATTTTGAAAGAATATTAGAATCTAAGAAAGCAAAAACAGCTCAAATTCTTGCTAAATAAATCCTCTTAACGTGGTAGAGAGTGAATAATCTGGGAAGATAAACATAATTAGTTAAGTATGAAATATCGAGAAAAAAAGTAATAACGTGCTCTCATAACAATGTTTAACTATATAGCATGCAATAAATAAAGAAATCACTTGTTATGGCTCAAAATATTTTCTGTTAAAGAAGCCAATAGTCTAATAAGTGGATAAAAATGGAAAGATAAGACACATCATTGCTACGTTAATATAATAATAGAGTGGATCTCTAGGGGCATTTCTATTTTACTCTCTTTGGAGAGCTCAAATTACCTATGTAATAAAAAGGAAATATAGCAACTAGATTAAAATAGAGAAAGAAAACCTTCCAAAACTAAGCGTGCTAAATGCATTCGATAAAGTGGCCAAATAGAAAAGTAGAAAAGAAAGAAAATTATTAAAAAGAGAAAAATAAATAAATGGAAAAATGTGCGTGAATTTTCTGACCTGTTCTGCACTCACCTTCTCAGCCAACGATTCTAACGTCTTTGGGTAGACTTTGTCGTATTGGTTTTGGTAGTATTGGGATTTGGGCTGTTCGGTGACTACTGGAGGAGGAGGTGGTTGGTAGAGCCAGCTGCTGCGGTCAATCTATTCGCAACAGAACAGAGATTAGAAATGGATGTCCTTTGGATATCGTTCAAAGAGGTCTAGAGACCAATCTAGAATCAATCCAGAATTAAATCCCAAATTCAATCCAGAGTTGGGCAAAATTTATTTCATCCAAAAATTATGTCCAAATAATAGCTAATTTATTAGAAATTTTGCTCAACTCTGATTCAATCAGCGACAAGAATCTTTATCTTGACTCAAGGAAATAACGTTGCCAGCAAACACGCGCTCGAAATCTTATTATAGTTTAACTAGAAACTTGAATATCAAACCTGCTGTGACTGTGACTGCGGTATTAAATAATGCCTAGATGAAGACGAGTAATCATTGTCGGCCAGTGCTAAGGCTATGTCAGATCTGGAGGATTCCAGTCTGGAACGACTGCTGGAGTGACGTAGAGGTTGTTGGGTCGGTGGCTCATCTTGAGGCTGGGTTCTGCATGGACTTGGTGAGGTTTCTCTGTATGCAACAGAAAACAAAACACAAAAAAATTATTTATCAATTTAAAAATAAGAAGTATCAAGCGCTGCCAGCCAGTGGATGCATGGAACCACATCACCAACAGTTGTATCCATAAGTGGACTTTTTCTTTGTTTGAGAAGCTTCATAAACTTCTAAAGTTGAAGATTATACAAAAAAGTAAATTGAGATTTTTAGTGGAAAGATGTGGAGTTTTAGGTTGTCTGACTAATTTGGCTGCAGATATTATGCTTATCTTTTATCATATTATAAAAATGAACAATCTTCAACAATCAACACTTCTCTTAATCTTAAATTGATGTGTAAATTAAACGAACTGAAAAATTGTACATTTCACCATCACCAAATCACCCATTTCAAATAAAACTTATATACACTTACTTAATTTACTTCATACCCAAACAAGTCCTTATCAAAATGGCCTGTTATTAGAACAATACTTGCTAAATTCGTACCTTAAAAAAAATAAATAAATAAAAGAAAGATAAAACATAAGATAAAGAAAACACAAACAGAGAAGCTGTGGAAACAGATAATCAGGGATCAAGAGAAAACTCAATTTATACTACTGCAATGTACAAAGAGCTAACAAGCATTTTTTTTCCAGCTATCTCAATACAGAAAAACAAAACTAAAATAGAATAAATATCTTAACCAAAGTAAGGAAACTGAATCAATGCTTTTGTAGCTGTTCTGCTATTTCCATTATCATCACTGTTTGATTTTATTTTTGTCTATTTTTCTTTATAATCTCCAGTTTATCGTTATTTCCCGAATATAATGCGGGAAATATAAATGGTAATAAGGTTTGATTAATTATACTTTATTTTTATTTGAAAAAAGAAAACTTTGGGAAAAAAGATTTAAATGTAACAATGGTGAGAAACGTAGTGAAGTACAGAGAGAGAGAGGAGGGGATGATTGCTTATTTTGTAAAAGAATATTTAGTGAATAGAAGTCCTTTAGGATTGCTGGAAGCCCCGATGTTCAGTGGGGGAAAATCAAATTTTGGAAAAGGGAACTAGAGAGCGCGGCGGTAGAGGGGAGAAATGCAGTTGTGTTCGAATGTCGCTCAAGGAAGAAGGACTGTTACCACTCACGGCTGTAGGCCAGATGTTTATTTCTTCACCAAAGGAAGATAGGAGGATACCACCCTGCCAATACAACTACCTTGAACAGGATAACCAAGTAGCTTACCTCAACTGGGATTTCAGGACATCGCCGACAGCGTGGAGGGCCCGAAGAACTGGCAAATTTTCACCAGGTTCCATAGAAAGAGAAAACCGCCCAGGTATTCTACGAGAAATTATTTCATGCGCACGCAGTTGGTCAAAAATAATATCTAAATTAGTTTGGAGACTTGTTAGTGGAATAGTTTTTAAGCCATAAGAATTTTTCTGTATTTTTTTATTTTATTTATTTGCTTTTCTTGCATTACTTTTTTGTTGCAAGAAATTGTAAAGAGTATTTCGGCTTAGAAACATTAACAATGAAGTGGAAATGATGGGAGAGTGTAAAAAAAAGGCTTCAGATTGGCTGCTTTCTATACGGCGCCGAGCCTATTTCTAGCAGGCTTCAGATTGCTGAACAACATGATCATCTTGTCAGAAACATCTACGGTGTAGGAAATGCCGAATACCCTTCCTGTCCGCGTCTATTAGTATTGGATGGAGAACCTCAGTTTCATTAATACGCTACGAGTGAAATAAAGGAAGGTTATGTGGGAAATCTGCTAAATTTCTAGCTTTTTTTCAGACTAGAACAAGAGTGAGTTTCCTCCGTAATTTCAATTCAACGACTTTACGTATTGAAGTAGAATTAAAATATATACCTGGAGCCAATCTGCCCCTTCATGACGACCACTGGCAGAGGTTTATGATGCGACTGACTCTGCACGCCCACAGGACAAGAAGCACCTTCCCTTGTCACCAAAATCAAACGTCGAGGTATAGACATGATGATCACAACATCGTCCAACGACATTCGTGTAACATCTACCATGTTCACCGCTAGGATTTCATCTCCTACCTGTCAACATGATGATGTGATCAGATCTATACTATAAAAGGTAAAAAATTGAATTTAAATAAGCTTTAAGGGTTTACCTTAAGACAGCCACTATTATAGACGGACGATTCCAGGGCTATTCTTGAAATGAACACTCCATCGCTTCGATCCACACCATTTCCTTCTCTAATATACAAACCTAGAGTTTGGCCAGGCCGTTTTACTATCTCAACCAATCGTATTTGGTGTTTAGAATCTTGCTGTTAACAAAATTAATTATCAATTTAATGAATTAAAAGGGAATTTGGTGGAAAAAGGAATTAGCTCAGCAGAAACTGGATTCTAAAGCGGAGGTCCCGGGTTCGAATCCAGCTGCCTAAGCTTAGATTTTCTCTTCTTAGGAGCTTCTTTCAACTCACTGTTCGATAATGGGCAGTATGGTCTGTAATGACACTGACTGGAGGCCAGCAGTGCTAATATCGACAGATGTTGAAAAAAAAGAAATGCTTAGGTATGCTACTTTCTTCCTGTTTTAAAATTTTCCTGGAACACCACTGGAGCACCTCACAGGTGGCTTTGAGGCTTGCATGTGCCCTGAGCTCAGGAATGTTATCCTGAGGAATGTTATAATAGATCCGTTTGGCTCGCTCCCTCTTTGTTTATCTTTTTCTAATCCTTATTTTTTGTTAATTTCTCCTGTGACTATTACTATTGCAGCACTGAGAAACTTGGGAAGGTTATAACTTGTATGTCAACAGAAGAAGAGAGTTCTCAAAATATGTTTGTTGCACTCAGAGCACCTGTGCGATGCAAGCAATAGGTAAGCGGCAGATGCATAAAATAGTAGATACTAGAAAGTTAGTTTACCTGCAAGGCCAGCCAGGGTCTTGCTGCATTTGCGGCCGCCTGTCCCAGACTCTTAGTGTCCAACAGACGTACCAACATCTCTCCCCGGCCGTCCAGTACTGTCGGACTGACTTCATTTTCTATTGATTCTATCTGACGGAAAATTTCAGATGATATACCGCTCACCTAGAGTTTAAAAGAGAAAATACAAAAGAATCAATAAACAGTATACGTACACTTTTCAATAAGAGAATTTTTTTTAAAAGAAAAAGATGATTTGTTGATTGCATATTTAGTGAGTTTACCTTCCTAAAGTCAGGCTGTATAACCATGGGTGGAGGTTGCTTATGATTCGGCTGTCTTCTGGGACTGGTAGCAAGGTCTGGTGTAGTCTCACGGCCTGTCTGTAACAATTTGCAACAAAAAACAGATTAGCATTCAGTCCATCTTCTTAAATGTAAACAGTGCAAGCTTTCCAACCTGCAGCTGGGAAGGTTATAAACTCTTTGAAATTAACATGTTACGAAAATACATAATTATGTAAACACTGCATTCGATTGTAACCTCCACACAGTGTTACGTGAAACGATCGTACAGTTTATTGATTATTAGTTTTCACAGGAATAAACAATTTGATGGGGATCACGTGGCAATTAAAGGATTTTATGAAGTGGTCTGTATTTACGTGAACTACATAACAGAAGTAGAATGTAATACCATTACAGCAATAAACACTTACTCTCTTTCATTCATATGAACTCGTTTCAGTTGCTATTAAATGATGGTAAAACTGTGATAGAGATGGTGCGAGGCTGGAAAAATATTCAAGATTGAATCAGCCAAGGAATGTAACTAAGCCCGATGGACAGTGTAAAATGCCTAACGAATCATTTGAGGATGTACACCAGGGGTCGGCAACGTGAGGCCCGCGGGCCGCTTGCGGCCCTTTTAACATCTTCCTGCGGCCCGCGGCACAAAACGGAAAACAATAAAAATCTAAATAATATTTCAAATTTTATGTCACATAAAGTTTGGTAATTTTCGCTAGTACAATTATTGTCTCAGCGTTCAAATCTTATATTGGTAATCCGCGCTCTTTCTTTGTATGATCACTCGACTTTTAGTACGCCACTTTTTACACCGACACAAAACAAAGCGTGTTGTCGCCGTCGAAGCTGCGGATTTTCGCTTCTTCTCTAGTTATTTATTTTATGGTGATATATAAATGTGAATGGAATCGCATTATTTTTATTTCGTCCGGCTTTTAATAGAAAAAATGATGAAGGAAGATATGAAGCAATTTCATAAAAATAACTAATGCCGTTTTTTTGTTGATTTGTAAATAAATTTCATTTTAATTAATAATCTGTATTATAAATAGATAAAAACAATTAATACAAAAGAACCCGAAATAAATATAAAAAGAAATATACATGTATATATTGCGGCCCTCGGTAATAAACCAATAACCTTTTGCGGCCCTTTACAGAAAAAGGTTGCCGACCCCTGATGTACACAATAAGTAGTAAGTTACTACAAATGCTTAATAAACTTAGCCACAATGAAATTCTAAAAACAGGTTTGTAATTCGTGAATTTTTTCACCACTTTTGTACTAATTTATTTGAAACTGCACACTGAACATGGCAGTAGGCAGGGCCGGATTTTCCTATAGGCTAACTAGGCTTCAGCCTAGGGCCTCCAGATCAAGAGAGGCCTACATTCAAATAGTTAGCTAAATTAAAATTACACTATTCTAAAAACAGTACCAATAACAACAAGTTTCATTTAACATATTGATATACTATATCACAGTAGTGATGTATTTTATTATCTCTCATGTAATTTACAAATATAAAAATGGGAGGTGAAAGGGCCTCATAAGTGGGATAGCCTAGGGTCTCTTTTCAACTAAATCCGGCCCTGGCAGTAGGTTATTGCATGATTTTGATTATATATCCTTAACAAAAACGTACAACTTTCAAGTTAAGTATAAGGGTTGATTAAACGACAAATGAGAGCGACTCCATTGGCTCTTTCAGAATCCCATTAAAATCAATATTTCCTTAGAGAAATTTTAGTTTTTTTAAGAATTTCCGAGATCTCTGCGTAGCCAACGGCGACCCGTAAGAGTGTCACTCTATGAAACTGGAACTAAACTAAGCTTGTTTGATGACCAGGTGAATGTCCAGAAAAAAAAAGTGTACTTGACGTTCCCGGACGGGAAAAGCCGGCTTATTAGTGTGTACAACCAAAATGCCAGGGAAATGAGTATGACACAGTGACCTGGTTAGCGGGTCAGAGTTTACAATCATGTGTCAATTTAATCACACCCTAGTTCATGTCGCCCCCACTTCATTGCCGTCCGGCCCCCTCATGGATGCACATACTATCGATAAGAGAATCAATAGCCCTAAACCTTCTCCAATTCCATTGATTCGAATTAGCCGGAAATGGTTGCCCATATCCGTTAAACTAGTTAATTCCCCTATTCAAACAGAATCGATTTTATCGTTCAAACAAATCCACAATTTTCTTTCTATTTTTTTTTTTTAAACGCAAACCGGATGCCGTTGTCTAAATTTATTATTCCTCTAAAGTGCGCATGTTGTATCGCGTTTATTATATACAATTTAGAAGGGCTAAAATGTTTGAAAACTTCTAGTTTAAGGTTTCATTTTGATGAAAGAATTTGAGATTATAGTTGGTACGAATGTTAATCTTAGACTTGTTTTTTTACATCATCTTATTTCTGGGACCTCAAATGTGTATTTCTGATGAAAAGTCAACATCGAAAATCAGCAAGAAAGAGGAAGTAAAACCAATCGATGGACGGATGTAACAGTGTTGTAGTATTGTACACTAGTAACTATTACTTATTTCTCAGAAATAAAAAATCCATGCTATCTGGATCTCAGTTAGGTTAGCGCGGTTATCTCGCCGGTTGTATCTCTCAGTCCAGGTCGTGGGGTTTAAATAATTAATAGCAACCCTTGTTAATTTGTGTAGGAAACCTTGGCTTTTCGCTCCTCCCACTCGATTATCAACATCGATTATAGTGCCAAAAACAGAGAAACCAGGAAGGTTTCCCGCCACTGTTATTTAGAGTTATTCATTCGCGCCATTATTTATTAGCTTACTTGATAGGTCGCTAGGAGCACGATAATAGACCATGCAGTATGTTTATGATTGTATTATCTAAAGGTGATTGTCGCGAGAAGTGGAGCGCTCTGCAATGGCGTAGCTTCGCTTTTTGGGCTCCCAAGACGGGCTACCCAAAAAATACAGCTCAGCATCCTGCACTTGTCTACCTTTAGGAATTGCCGAACTGATAGTGCACGTGTCATTTAGGACATAAAAACTTTTAATTCATCTGTTATCTGTCCAGTCGGAGAATTCGCCCATCAGTGCTGGACTAACGAATCACTTCTTTCCTGCTATATTAGTATTTAATCATTATATTACTTGTTTATGTCAGAGATCTTGGCTTTAAATGAGAAACAAACTTTAACGGATACTTTAATAGAATCGCCGTCTTTCTTCAATTGCTGAAATAACAGTACTTTCTTCAAGAAAGCTTGACGTGAAATTTACACGTCATTTCCAATAGCAGCTACGCATATGCGACCAGTTTCCTGTATTTCTAACAATAAAATGGAAAAATTGTTATTTAGATTTCTTCAGTAAATTTTACAAGTTTCCTTCCCGTCTATTTGCGGTTTCCCGGAAGTGCTGATCAGTTCCCAGGTATTGGAAGAAAATATACCCTCTTTGGAACGCATTCTTCAAAATATCTAGGAAGGACAATGTGACTGGGGAATGGCGAGTGGGTGGCCGCTTACAACTTCCGGCTTCCACCGTTCTGCCCTAGTAATTCTCCCTAGATAACCCGGGATTACACCCTTGTTTCATCACTTTTGGGGGCACAACAGGTCGAATAACTTTAAAAGGATACTACATCATTCTAGAGTAAGTTAGTAGCTAGATAACAGTAAAGTTACCTACTATTGTCAGTGTTGGCAACTATTTTATTAAAATATGTCGTACAAAATTTTTGTCTTAATGTTTACACTTTTATAAAGTTTGCATTTAATCGTGTATTCTATATAACCCAGCCTAACCTTTAGCTGGGTGGCCTTTAAACTGAAGTTTAGCATTTATCTTTAAATTATTTGATAATTATAAGAAAATATCAAATTAATTAATTAATTTTGATTGTAGGTTGAAGTAGTGCATTTACTAAAGTTTAAAGTAGTAAGGAAGATCTAATGGTGAAAGGGGGAATAAAATATTTTAGTAACTAAGTTGGTACACATGGGTCTAATGAGAGGAGGCATCCTGTTTATGGCGCTGAGCGCGTGTATTTTGTGAAGTTTAGTGCGACCAGTATCTAACGAAAACTAGAAGTTGTTCTATTATAGAAGGGCCAATAAGTTCGGGTGTGGGTGGGCGCTCCGACAGCATCTTATCGGGTTATTACCCCCACTCTGTCTCTCTCTGACATAACGGCTGCTGTTCCTTAGATCTGCCGCCATAAATCAATTTTCAACCCCGGGAAAAAATACTTCAAATTAAAGAGCTTGGCGGGTTGGTTGCAGTGAACGAGGTTAAATGAAAAATCGTTTAACCAGATTAATCGATAATGTCGCGGAAAATGATTGAAAAAGATTCTGCAGAGCATACTCACACGACTTTCTGTTACTAAATTACCGCGTGGGGTCAAATTCTTGCAAACTCTTGGAATATTGGAGCCATACTAATTCTATATCCAATGGGGGTCCATGTTCGCCAACATTATAGTTTGTAAAATCGTACTTTACACTGAAAGGTAACCTCTTTTCAACCAATTCAAAGTTTACAGAATAACTCAGGAGCCATTTTAGCAAAACGGAAGTATATATTTGATAAATAATGTACTTCCGCTTAAGGGATTTTCTTCAAACTTTATTTTAAAATTAAATTTCCTCCCAAAGTAGAGCCTAACTTATACTAATAATAATAATAGTGATAAAAAATAGCACTTTAAACGGGAATCTTTACACTGCTTCTCTCAGAAGTATCCCTCATCAATTTCTTTGGAATAAGTTCAAATAAAAGTTGTGGATCTATGTATAAGCAGTAAATATACTAAGTTTCAAAAAAATCTATGTATAAGCAGTAAGTATACTAAGTTTCAAAAAAATAAATAACAATTGATCTTATCTCTAACTATACAATTTATATTATAAATAGTGTTTGTCATCTTTGAATTGACCATTCTATTGTAATTTGCACATGTTTTTTAAATAGATATTTTTACATTACTGGCCCAAAATAAATTTCCTAAATGAGAATTTCAAAAGAAAATTCTAATTTATCACGATTTCACTTTTGCCTTAAAATTTCCTCCTGAAAATAGTAAAGGACGAAAAAATAAAATATAGACCACCACTTTATGTGGGTTGTCCCGGAAAGATTTTCATTGGTAAAGGCGCGGCCTAAATGGTGTATGTAGGTGTGGCCTGTTTGGTTTTGGGCGTAGCCACTTTTAATGTAGGCGTGGCCAGGCCAACACCATCATGGCTTCTAATTGGTTTTCACAAAAACGCTTACGTTTTTTCATTTTCCCCTGTGATTGGTTAATTCTATTTTTTATTTTTTTTTTAATTATTTCTCTCAGTAAATTTAGTTGTATAGAATAATAAATAAATAAATAATAAAGTTCAAATAACATCGTATCTGCCATTTTCTAGGCACTTTCAAAATTATGAAATAATGTTTTCTGAACATTATTGTAAAAATGTAACAGATTAGATTAGTTTGGCCAAGTTTAGATGGGATTAAAGTTAGTGGAGATGGTCCAGTCACCCCTTTACGACTGTCTTGTTGGATTTTCAGACTTCCCGGTGATGTTCAGCATCAAGACACGAGTTTTTCTTCTTCAAAGAGTCCAAACTCAACCTTTACACTTGTTCAAACCGGCAGGAAATGCTTAGTACATATTCGTTCATGGAATAATACTGTACTAAAATTACGTGATTGACTAATGATGGATGGTGGCCTTTTTCAACTGTTTCCGGTCTTCCATCCATCATGGCTCCACGTGTTGTTTGATCCTTTCACACTCATACCCAGCTGTCACGTGATTTCCAGCAATACGAAGTTGCAGAACGCCAGAAGCCTCTCCAGTGCAGCGGTTCTGAACCCTAAGCTGGATGAACTCCAGCCACAGAATCATTACTGGGAGCCACAAGAAAATATAGGGAGGGTCCAAAATAAGTGGAATCATCTGCTTAGAACTCCATGAACATCTTTTAGATTTACTAAGTGATTCTTCTTGACAATTATAATTCAAAAGAATCATATCAAGTTTTTGTATTTGAATTAATAAAAATAATAAAAAATTATCTTTCAGAAGAAAACGATTTCCTTTTTCTCTTACAATAGAAAAGAGGAAGTACTGCGTTCGTGGAAACATTTTCAATTCCGATTTTACACCGGAAATATCTATTTTCAGCACTACTGCATGCAAATGGGATTTTACAAATTGGTCTATATGTGTGAGCTCTGCTGTGAAGTAGTTCTCAGCATTACTTACAAACAAACAATCGCAGGAAGTTCAAATTTGAGATCTGTGGCTTTGAGCTGAGCTTTGCGAAGAAACCGGAAGTGCCTCTTTACTGAATCTGTTTTCCAGTTTTTTTTTTTTTTGAGATTCTCCTGCGATGTTTGTTGTTTTGAGCTCAATTTGCAGCAAACATGTAGCAGAATATTGAAGCTCACCACTTTTGTAGTGAATTCCAGTTTAAAGAGAATTCAACTACGTGAACTGGGATAAGAGGAAGTCATGAGAGTGTTCATTCCAGATTTTGGTTCCAGAGAAATGTATTTCCGGTGGCAAATCTGTAATCCAAAGTTTTATACCATTTCTTTCCCCCTCCCACGCCTAACAAGAGAGAGAGGTAAACCTAGGCAAGCTGGATGTCAGAGGGCGGCGTGGGTGTCGGCACGATGTAGGAGGTCATGACCTCTCTTCTGAGTCCATCCCTAGACCCTCACACCCGTTGAGCGCCAAATTCTATTAGGCTATCTACAGTATCTATTATAGTTCCCTTGTATGGAGAATTGTTTTAAAATATTTAAATGATCTAAACCAAATATAATCAGTTTGCCAGAGGAATATCCAGGAAATCCGGTAGCAATCAATCACACGAATTTCTGTTTCTCTCACTCTCAAAGCTCTAAATTTAATATTGGACTTATAACATGGAATTTTTACTAAATAACAAGTTAGTGATCATTTTAAAACAGAGGAATATTTGTGGGAAGTTACGTTAAAGCAAGAAATCAAAGTTCTCTGAAAAGTGGAATACCAAGCATCCGCTAGCTCTTAATTCTATTTCCGCTTTGATTACGAGACCCTGCTAAAATGATTTATCCAAGAATCTAAGGTTTATTAGATCGCTTTGCCAAGACGCATTTCCGGTCATCCAGTTTTCTCGATTCTGTACCTTATTTCTTAAGATAATTATTGACTGAAACTTAGTAGAAGCCCAGCATTATCTTAAAACTTTTGCCTTTTGTTAAAAAGATCTTTAAAGATATTAAATTTACACTTAGTAAGACTGAGAAATTAGCAATTTTAGTGATCCTTAGACTTACTAGAGAAAGCGGATGAACGATCCAAAAAGAAAGATGCTGAGGCAGGATGTGCTTATATTACCCAGGATGGCTGCATAGAGGGAAACATTTAGTGGGAAGCCCAATCAAAAGGAAACTCTCCCAGAAATGCCCTTCAAGGAATTGGAGTCTAAGCAACTAGAAGAAGGGTTCAGTCAAGTTGGCACTTTCGCTTTGCTAATTTTACCCAACGGAATTCTTACGACTGATGACGCAATCTGTATTGAAGTTACTAAATATGGGTAATCGGCTCTAAAGAGCACAGACTGTGAAGGTGTTGGAAATTAACGAAAACATTATTTTTAATTAGAAGGGAAGTTAGTCGATAAGTACTGATACCAGATGGCAAGATCTGCCAGGATTTACAGGATTTACTGAAACTAGTATCCTACAAGCAGTTTAAACCCAACGCATCGCACCCAACCCGATGGAATTCAACTCAAGCTACCCACAAACCCGATCTGACAACATAAGATCAACCCTTATTTCTAATCATTACCACATTTCCTTTTAGCAGTTTAGAGCAGGATGATTCTTGCGCTTTTTTCGTCGAACAATGTAACGATCTATTGATTTCTTGGCCAATTAAGGAGCCGTCATAATTTGGAAAAAATCTCTTATGTGATAATGTTAATGTTACACTGATTCAAATGCACACATTGTTAAGCAGTGATGATTCTGAATTCAAAATATGTCAGAAGAGAAATATGATTCTGACACACTCAAAATAAAAAAGTCATAGGAAAAACAACTTCCGTATCCGAAAGTAGGTCACTTAGAACAATAATTATCTTCAATTCATGGCCAACTTAACTGTAGACTTAACCTTGTTACGCGTAATCTTAACCTTGTTTTGGAAGTTAACATTTTGTTTGCTGAATTTATATGTTCAATTAAAAATTTGGTTAGGGGATGGATTACATCCGTCGTAGCGCGCATGTTTTATTGTATCCCTGAACGGTTTCGGACTTGCATCCACCATCAGGGGTATAGAGAATCGGACTTATGTTTACCTCTAGAACTACACTTGCTGACTGTGAGGGGACATTCTCTAGTGTATTACACTATAGAATTACATTATTCACACTGTTTTATATTACACTATACAACAAAAAATATCTTTTTTCGGATTCAGGGGACCTCAAAAGGGTGAAATCTCAAAATAAAAAATCAGACTGAAGTACAATAAAATAGACTTCAGATTTTATAGACAACATGTGGACAACAAGATAGACTAAGGATTGTAACGCATTACTGTCGTGCTAGTCGTGTTTAGCATAACCCCCAGCGCCGTACTAGCTAAAGTAACATCTACTGACCTTTCCTATTTACATTGGATTACTTGATTTTTATTTTAAGTTTTTGCCGTATGAACGTTCTCGTAATTTCACGTAATGCCGCTAGTGTTACGTATTCTGACAGTATTCAGAATGTTTACCTGAATAACTCAATTTTTTTGGCCAAACCTTGCAAACTATGTAGGGGAAACAAATTTTTTTAGGATAACAATGCTTCAGCTCTCTAACCTTATCTCGTTTGCAAAACTGC
Source organism: Rhodnius prolixus (assembly GCF_049639745.1). Classification (NCBI taxonomy): domain Eukaryota; kingdom Metazoa; phylum Arthropoda; class Insecta; order Hemiptera; family Reduviidae; genus Rhodnius; species Rhodnius prolixus. The sequence continues at coordinate 2,137,821 of NW_027411592.1, read as the reverse complement.
ACATTGCAAATTAAGTCATACTTTAGAAGGGTAGCCTTGTCCAACCCCACCACCTGACAGAATAACTAACTACCCTTAATAATAATAATATTATTTTATTCCTATTATTATTATTCCTATTAATATTATAATTTCTATTATTATGAAACCTAATAAAAATTAAACTACTAATTAAAATGGAGGCAAGACGAGACACCCTGAAGAAGTGGCAAGAAGAATGGGAATCCTGTAAGCAAGGCAGCATGGACAAAATTGTTGATTCCTAGGATTGCAGGATGGTATGATAGGAAACATGGTCAAGTAAATTTCTACTTGACTTAGTTTCTAACAGATCATGGCTGTTTCAGGAAGTATTTGAACACCATGAGAAAAGTAGAGAGTCCTTGCTGTGTGTATTGTAAGGAAGTTCAGGACGATGCACGGCACACATTTTTCGAGGGTAAGAAATGGGACCAAGAAAGATTGCAACTGGAGTTGGAGGTGATAGGAGGAGCATTACCCCAGAGAATATCGTGGGCAAAATGTTAGCCGAGAGGTCCAACTGGACTAAGGTGGACAAGACCGTCAGCGATATTTTTGTAAAAGAAGAAAGTGGAAGAGGAACACTTCAGCTGAAATGAGGGAAAAATGACGGAGTGCATAGTGTTCCCGGTACAGCCTGAACGGTCCCGGGCTGGGTCCATCAAGGAAGACGAGGAAGTGAGGTTTTTTAGTGGGTAGGAATCCCACATAACCGAGCGTATGGTACCTTTATGAAGGTTTTCCTCACTTATATAAAAAAAATTCTCATATTTTTTTTTTTTTTTAATGATTTAAGGCGCGTCAACATCTAAGGTTATTGGCGCCCGGAGATTTTTTCAGTGCACTGCCGGCCTCCGGACAGTGTTCTCTCGTTACAGACAACACTGTCCATCACCAGTGGACAGTGAGCTGTAAGAAGCTCCTAGGAAGAGAAAATCAAAGGGTCAGCAGCTGGATTCGAACCTGGGACCTCCGCGTGGGAGTCCAGTACGCAAACCGCATTTCTTCTTTCTTTTGAGTGTATAAGTGAGTGTTAGACATCATATTAAGGTGGCATTATAGAGGTCTCTACACAACTCGTATCTGTCCCGGAAGTTGTAGATCTCACTGATGTGCTGTGGAGCACCCAAGTTCATAGCCACAGATTTTAGAGGAAATTGAATAAAATAAAAAAATAATAATTAAATAAAACCTAGGCGGTAACCATAAGTAGGTATTTCCCGGTTAGGGAACTTTTTCGCCAAATTATCGTCAGAGCCAATGGGATTTTGAAAGAGGTTAGTTAAGCTACTGGCGGCTTTTCGCCTTTTGAACTTGAGTTACACAAGAATTTCTACAAACTGTTTTTTGAGACATACAGGATCAAAAAATATGACATCGGCGGCCAAAAACTGGTTTTCACAAATCATTGATCTCATTGTATGTGTGACTCTAGCGAAATACAGAAATGAAAATTCCCACATTTCCTTTAAATTCACTTTTTATGATTTCAGTAAACCGGAAGCACCATTTCAATAAACCGGTTTTTGAAGGTTTTTCTTTAAAAAATGATTTTCCGGAAAACAGATCTAGAACTTTTCTTCGTAACTTTAGCCAGAAAACTTATTTAGGGGTATTTCTAGAATAAAGGGGCGGTAGTTTCCTTAAAATTTCACTATTTTACGTAATCTACGGTGCTCATATTTCCTGTTTAACAGGATTCAATTTGTCTTGCTAATTGTCGAGTTTTAAGGAAATGTTTCCACCGGAAGTACTCCGTTTTATACAATTCACATTTTCTCGAAAAAACTAGACTTTTCGGCATATACAGGGTGATCCATTTAAAACGCACCAATCGCTAATAACTTTTTAGGAAAGCGGAATTTCGAAAAAAACCACGAAGTAAACTATATGTCTTTTTTTTGGTCTAGTTTTCAAATTTTCCACCCCCAATGCTGTATCTTCCATTTTTGGCGGAGTTACGACCAAAAACCTGGTTGGGGTTTCATAAGGACCACTGGTTTTGACAATGATTATGGAAACTACATAAAAAAAACTGTGAATAATGACGTTAACCCCGATTTGATACCCCTAATATTTGTCGAGATATTTAAGATCAAAGTTACAATTTTATCTATTCGTGAATGGTTTTCAATATTAATTAGGGAGGTCCTCTGACTGCCAAAAAATGTTATTTGTGACGTAGAAAAACAAAAATAATAATAATTGAATATTTTAGAAAATGTAGTGTAGTGTAATGTAATGGTTGTGGGTGAATCAGGGATAAATTTGTTTCAACATCGAAATAAAAGCAACCATCACATCAGTTTAATGTACCCCGTATGCAAGACTTCTTGACCTACGATTACGGTAAGAATATCCTTATGGTACTTATGAAACCCTAATTGGGTTTTTGGCCGTAACTCCGCCAAAAATGGAAGATACAGTATCGGGGGTGGAAAATTTGAAAACTAGACCAAAAAAAACATATAGTTTACTTCGTTGGTTTTTTCAAAATTCAGCTTCCCTAAAACGTTATTGGTGCATTTTAAATGGATCACCCTGTATTATAGAAAAAATACATTTTTGGGGCAATTTTCGTGGAGAGTTCAGGGTAGGCTTCCCTCCCTATAAGGTTACATTACAGATCATGTACTCTGTTAGTGTGGTAACAATTAAAAAAAAAAGACTCCAGGATTTTGGAGTTAGGAGAATAATGAATGACCTCGAACCTTGAGAGTAGGGGAAAGTCGTATGAGTGTGCAGTTTTTTTGATTTCCGGTCGAAGTGAAATGCGCTTTAAAACGCATATAAATAAAGACAGAGTTCCGGTAAGAACACGTAGATTCCCTTAAAAAAAATCATCTAAGGTAAGTAAAAATTCAAAGTATTAAGATTAATCTAGATAAGATTATGTTTAGATAAAAGTGATAATGGCACGCGTATTAGGAGGGATTTAGTAATCCTGAAGACGCCTATGACCCCTTAATGGGAGAGTATGGGGGCGTGGTGCTGGATTGGCTGGAATAAAAGGCAATAAGGTTTCTATTAAACCCTTAACTCACGCGCATTTATCCAAATCGAGCCAAAAGTTATGGCTGCATATTATTTTAGAGACGAAAAAGCGGAAGGAAGGCAAAATGAATAACGAGATATTCCCCATGAAGCAAACAGTTTAGGAAGGAGATCGCCAGAGGGCAGGGTGGTTGACTGACATACTCTGTTTGATCCTACACATAGACACAACGACCGACACTTGGGGATACAGTAATCTCTCCCCTTCTTATAAGGGTCAAAGTGCGAATTTTATAGGTAGGGGAGTTAAGGCTGCGTGGTGATTCTTTTTAAACAAGGTAGATCAGTAAGGGACTGGTTTTGGTAAGTAATTTTATTTGTTCATAATTTTTGGAATTACTTTTGTTTTTACTTTTGAGTTAGTGCGATGGAAAGTGATTTCTTTTTAAATATAAATAAAACGACAAACCTTTTTCGATGATGTGAAGAAACATCCCGAAGTTCCATCTTTATCGCACATGTCTTGTAGCCGAGAGAGTGTAATTGTGGACAACAATAAACAATAAAACTTACACTAATAACTATACAAAATAGAGAAATTAGTTGATAATAATGGCTACTAGAGTGCACTAAACTAGCGACCAGCGGTTGTACTTGTAGCGGTGAGCGAAACATGGCCGAAGGTCCACCACACTGGCGGCAAACTTTCCGAACGAAGGCTGCAACCGAGCGGCCATAACTGTGGAGGTAGCAGCCAGCCAGCCAGCCAGCCCTGACACACAACAATCAATGAGGAGGGAAAGGCGGCGGTGGCAGCGGCGCGCGCGCGAGCAAGAGCCCGCCACTCCGCCCCGCCAAAAACCAGCGCGCGCGCGGGCCCCAATCTTCCCGCCATACAAACACGTACACACACAGAGCAAAGAGCTGGCGGGCTTTCCATGTGGTATGGTGGGGCGCGGCACATCACTGTATTATCACTGCTAGAGGGCGCCCCTCTGTTTTTCTTTTTCCACCACCCCTACTTCTGCTCCACACTCACACACACGCACGTGCGCGCGCCTTTTGAATACACGCAGCAGTTCACAGCACATTACAAAAATAACAATGCCAATTTTTCTTTTTTTATTAGATCAGAATAAAAATAAATAATTTTTGCGTACAGTTTGCTGAAACCCAAGACCAGTGATCTGGAGTTCATTTAAGGTCGGACGCTCTTAGTTTTTATTGCTTGTGAACCTTAACCTCTTTTACCTCTTTACACTTTGAACCCCTGGTTTTATAAGTTATAGGTCTTTGATACTCTTTCTCTATCAGTCAAATGTTTGCCCTCATCAGTGGCTTTTTTTTTGGGGGGGGGGGTTGTAAGGTGCGCAACATCAAGGGTCCTTTGCACCTAGACTATACTGGAGAATAGACACTTTACTACACAGCCTAATCTACACCTAGTCAATCTACTCGAAACTAACCTAGTGGTTGGCCTAACTCGTATTTCCTTCTAACCTAACTAACTAATGTTGGGTTGGAGTACTCGATATTCCTCGCACCCCATACAGATCTAACCTAAATTTTAAAAATCCTATTTACACAAACTTTATATATACACTCATAAACTCATCCTAATAAGTACATTCACCCCAATAAATACATACATACATCCCTAATATTTACATTCATGCTAATAATTACATTCATCCTAATAAATACATTCCTCCTAATAGATATATTCCTATATATACATTGAGTGGAGTACTCTATACTCAGTGGCTTTGACATTCTACGTGAAACGAGTATAATCATGTGGTCCCCATTAGGTTGACAGAGATCGCGTAATTGTTAGAGTTTTATCTGTTAGAAGTATCAACTCTTAATCACAGTTTTTCACGTGTAGTTCTTTCGGAATGAAATGTCTTATTTCCGTACTGGTAGCCATGCCTCTCTAGTGTTATATCCTTCTTTTCTTCGTATGTTATGAAGTATGTCCAATGAACGCGGTAGTTAATCTGGTTTGTCAGTAAGGGTTTCGTCTTCGATGTTCTGGTATTTAAAGGGGATGATTATTGTAACAGATAATGTCATCTTGTTGCTCATTCTAAATGTTTTTTTTAGCTGTTTCCGCACAAGCGTTTGGCCCGCTTACAAATTGCGAAACACATTCAAAGATCCTGCTTTAAATAATTACAGAGAAATACAAATAACTTGAAATTCTGTATATAATAACCAGAATAAAAACTAAATCGAGAAGGCAGCGTCTACTGAAATTGCCGTCACTTGATTACAACCACTTTTCGTCATAATATTATTTAGTTATTAGGGAAGGGATAAGCTATGCGGTTAGCGTACTGGACTCCCACGCGGGGATACCTGGTTCGAATCCAGCTGCTGGCTCATAGATTTTCTCTTCCTAGGAGCCCCTTACAGACAACACTGTCCGGTGATGAACAGTGTTGTCTGTAACGAGAGAACACTGTCCGGAGGCCGGCAGGGCATTGAAAAAAGCTCCAGGCGCCAATAACATTAGATGTTGACGCGCCTCAATTAAACAAAAAAAAATTATTTAGTCATTATTTTATTGGGATTATTAATATTTATTTCTTCATTTATTTTTGTTAGAGGTATTATAATATCGGCTTCCGTGTTCCTAACTTCCAAACGTGAGACAAAATAGGAAGGGTAATTTTTGAGCAAGTTGGAACGGAAGTTGGTGCGCCTGAATATTTTTGGGGGTAGGGCGGAGAGAGAAAGAGAGAGTGAGTAAGAGGGGGTAGTGAGAGAGAATGTACGAGTAAAAGCCGCGCTCTCTGCTACAGTTGGTTATATGGGTGCGGGGAATATGCGCGCCCACTACTACTCGATTAGGTAGGCAGTGCGAAAACTGTGGCACCAGTTTATAACATAGATAGACGTTGGCAGCCCTGCTACCATGATGATGTTGGTAGTAGTAAGTAGGTAGCAGCAGCAGCATTGGTAGTTTTTACAGTTTTTAGGTTAGAATTTTAGGCGTAACGCGGCGGGGTTTTTAGTAAATGCGGGGAATTCCGAATTACCGGCGTCCTTACCATGGCGCGCAATGTTTAACCCACGGCCACCAAAGTATGTGGGACACTTGGTTTCACGCAGCTTTCCGGCACATTTCCGGATGTAAGCTCCTTTATGTTTGGTTTTTATAATAATTATTTTTGAGGTTTATAAATTTAATCAATTAATTTTTTCTTTTTGTTGTTGTTAAGATATATTTCCGTGAGCGGATATTGTGGGCCAGATGTGCCATAGAATAACCACGGCTTGGAATGCCTAATTACTTCCGCCTTTTTAGCACAGGTAAGAGTTCTCAAATATTTTTGCAAATTTTCATGATTAAAATAATGTTTTTACAGCATTCTTTAAAAAACGGAAGTCACGCATTCAGTTTCTTGACAGAATTCGCTTTGTTCATTTGCTTTATTGTAACAAAATGACGCTGTTGAAGAAAGCATGACGTCATAGCTGCCAGAAATTACCTCCATTTTCAAAATAAAGCCCTTTAAATTACAAAAATAGAAATACCGAATAGTCGCTTACATTTTTCCAACTTGTAATATTGGTTAACTATTTCATACGCATAAATATGTTACTAGTGGTAGAAGCAAACAATTCACTGAAATGGCACATTAGGGTGGCAAATATTAAAATAAAACTACCTAGAAAAAGTGTTCGATCTGAATTAAAAAAAAATCGATAAAAACATTGTCGCAAAAATTAAATACAAAGAATTAAAATCACATTCAATAAAATCGTACTTCCGGACGACTGAATTTCCTTAAAAATGGAAATTTTATTCTAATTAATATTGTCCAGGAAAGTGAACTCATTGTTCAACCATCAATTTCACTGAAATAGCTCTTTAAGGGAACGATCTCTCGTGCGGGAAATTTGTGCTGATTTCCGAATTATTCCCGGAAATAGAAGTTCAAGAGGCCTCTGAGGAATATAAAATTAAGTTTTGATGCGAGTGTTTTTTGGAGCGTAATTTAAAAACAGGAAATGGCGGAAAGGACAAATTTTTATATTTTGACTAAGTGCCTCCACTAAGATGGCTGCCAAGTCTTTCCGGCATATTTTAACGAATTAAATATTTAAATTTAAAATTTGGAAAAAAAAAAGTTTAACGAAAGTGACAAATTTTTAGTTTCAAGCATAAATTGCGCTAAGAGGAAGTCATGGGAGTGAAAATCGCGCAATAATTTATTGTAAAAATTAACCATTAATCATCGATTAATAAAGAGAATACAGAAATTAAGCGCCCCCTCCGTTTAGCAAGAAAATAAACCTTTTACTGCAGACACATGGACGTGCTCTAGAATCAATCACCACATGTAGTAGACTGGCCAGCCTGGGGGAATACCCATGATTCAGCGTGGTGCTCGGGGCCTTACACACATTACTTGCAAAAGGAGGAGGGAGGGTAGTTAAATTCTGTAGGCCTAACTTTTATCGATTTTTAGGTTTATCGATGTGTGACTGGTCGGAAAGAAAAATCGTAGTAATGACTTTCTCTGACGTGGATTCACAAAGATTTCCTTCTATTCTTTGAAAGTAGTTTTAATCGATAAGGAATTATAATTTTTGATTGCAGATCGATTACAACATATATTCACAATATATATTCTTTGGCCCAAAGACAATCATAATCACCCTTACCTACATTTAATAATTCAGGCTTTAAGGGCTAAACTAGTCGTTATATACAATTTCCAAAATTGAAGAGTAAAAGCAAAGAAGCATTATAATAATTGCATTGACGTGATGCCATTTTATTAGAGCTCTTTCTGCAGATGGAGCCGTGTATTAACATCAATCGATACAAATTATCTGTGAGATATTTGTGACTTTGTTCGTATTCAGAAAAAACAGAGGAGCTATCGTGACGACCCGAATTCATAATGTCCCACCCTTATCATCATTACGTGGTAATTGTTTACGTCACCGTTTGTCGTGTTTCGTCTTCCTCTTTTTTCAAACACGCGTCCAACATCTGAGGTCTTTTGGCGCCTAAAAAAACTTTTTTCCAGCACACTTCCGGTCTCAAAAGACTTTGTCCATCACCGGAACTGTAAGAGAAGCTCCTAGGAAGGGAAAAACTGAGGGTTGGCAAGTAGCTGAAGATATCTTTGTTGGGACCCAGCATTCGTAATTTTCACACAGCTGATCCGTTCGCTTGGTTCTGCCCTTTTTTAACATGAACACTCACACGAACATATTCAATGCTTACCAACATTATCCAGATGGTAAATTTTGGAACGCATCTAAGGAGGAACGACTTCCTTCACAAAAGGCTCATTTTAATATGAAATTCGACTCACGTGGAACCCACACACTAGACTTTAAAGACAAGCAATGACGAAACGTGCGAAACTGCTCTACAGACTTCTTGGACGACGCTCCAAATTACCCGCTGAACTCAAGCGCTTAATATACAGTACTATCCTCAAACTTATGTGGACTTACAGGACTAGAGCTGTGGGGTTCAGCCAAACCTACAAAACATACGGACAGTACAGGATATTTCAGTCGAAACTCTTCCGACAGATAGCTGACGCACCTTTCTACGGTGACTAACCTCACCCTTCACACCGACCTCAACATCCCCTTCACAGACCAACTCGCCAAGACTAAATATCAAAAATTCCATACTACTCTCTCGACTAGCTCTAATCCTCTTGTACTGCCTCGCCACCTCTGACATCTCTAACAATACTCCTCGACGACTGAATCGCCAGTGGCCCCGCGACTTCCTTACAGTCTGAAGAACTAAATCTCTCCTCTCTCCTACTCATATTCTCCTCCTCACACTCTCCTCTCTCCTACAGAGAGTGCTACCGCTGGGTAGCTTCTCTCCTCCCGCTCTCCTCCCGCACCAGTTCATCTCATTCACCTCCTATTTACTTATTGTATATATTTATACAGATTGTAAATTACAAACTAAATAAATAAAAAAAAAAATATGAAATCCGGTTTCACAAACCGGATATTATTACCAACAAATTAAAAGTGTGTTAATAATTGGGATTTAGGTAAAAAGGTAACAGCTGATACTGAAAATTATACCAGCAGGCACTCGACAGAAGGGGATTGGCTCAGCATTACAGGCGTTCAGGGTTCCTACGCGGAGATATTGGGTTCGAATCCAGCTGTTGGCTCTTACATTTCCTCTTTGTGGGAGCTTCTTACAGCTCACTGTCCAGGAAGCGGCAGTGCGCTGGAAAAAGAGCTCCGGAAGCCATTAACCTCAGTTGTTGGTGCGCTACCCAAAGTTGTGCGAATTTGGACTTTCTAGATTTTTTTTTTTTCTCTTTGTCTCCATTCAAAAACTAGGAGTTTCTACTCAAATCAAATTTGATCATTTAGCGCGAGTTGTAGGGAACACGTGGATTAGATTACTTTTTTTCGATTCCAAGATCTGGTTTTATTTAAAAAATAAATACTTCGCATGCCTCATTTCAAGAATAGCATACGATCGGAAGAGAGAGCAGGCAAAATTCTAGTCTTAGAGGAAGAAATGCCTTGCCGCCTATCCAGCCGACAGTATCTAGGACATCCGGTTATCACCCTGTCTAACGAATTCCCAGACGACACACGAGGTGTGTTCGGGACTTGGGTGGATGAACTTAAATTCCAGCAGAGTTACATTTCCAAAATCTTATTTGGAAAGACTTTAATCAACATTCCAGTCAACATACAGGAAACTAGTCTCCAGCTCCTCCACTCATTGTTACCAACATAATGTTACATCCTGGTACGGAAGTAGAGTGGCGAAAATATTTGTTTACTGTCTTTATCTTGTATTTGTTAAGAGGAGTTATGACGTGATAAATTCTTAAAATATATCTTTTAACCAGAAGTATTAATCTTACAGACTGCTATTTGAAACGCTTTCCGTCTTTGACCAGAGTTAAGCGGTGGAATTTAGTTTTTTTTAAAAAAAAAACCCACAGTGTGCGGAATTAAAATCAGACAATGACGTGTATACACGTCGAACGCAGGAGGGCAAAACAACCAAAAGTTTACAATAGTCGTAATAGTCACTGCAAGCGACTTTTTCCAGCAATCTCTCTTGGGGGCTTGAGATTACCAGAGTGTTCAAAATCTTGCACAGCTTCACGTATGCATTGCCTCTAGTTAACTATGGGACGCAAGAGCTTTCACAAGGAAGAAACAGAGCTTTTTGAATTCTGTGCAAAATGAAATCATGCTCGAACGGAGGTCTGAACCTCTAAGGTAAAAACGGGCATTGCACAAGGGGTTGAGAGCTTCTATTTGTGTGCGTAATTCCCCAATCTCTAATGCGGGAGACCAAACATGTACCAACCACTTATCATTTGGCTGGCTCCCTCCAACCCCCTCCGTGTAAAATACTTGGCAGTTCTATTGGTAAGATAAACGAAAACATCCCGCCAAATGATATACTTATTGCATTTTATTAAAATTTCGAGTTTTTTGTAGTTAATGGCAATTTTATATTTTTCACAACGAGTATACGACGTCGAACGCACCGTAATAGAGATTTGGTTTGACGTGTGTACACGTCAAATACGCTTAACTGGTTAGTTTGGTTTATAAACAGAATTTAAATTATTATTGATAATTTTTTTCCTTTTCAGCATATATTTCGGCGCATATACTCCCATGACCATGATTTCCTTCCTGAAAATATTCAGCTCCATCAATAGATGTCATTTCCGGCTTTGCAGGAAGTATTTCTTGTGATATTGGGGCGCAGAAAGAAACCTTTTTTTTTTCTCATTGAACTTCTTTTTCACCGAAGTTTCGCGGCCAATTAGAAGCTCTCTTCAGGGGTAGATTTCTTTAGTGGGAAGAAACTGAGTCAGTTAGGACCTTGAAAGAGTAATGTGGGTGTTCACAACAAAAAATAGACGAAGAAATGAAAAGGAAAATGTGGGAACAGTTTTTTTCCATCCTTTTAGTACTAGAGAGGAAGGATTGCTGTCAGGAGCAGTTCCTTTGATTGGCAAGGATGTCTAGAGGCGAGTTAGTTGGGAAGAAATTAGTAGACAGAGCTAGAGGGACAGCCGTGGGACATGGAAACTTCATTAGGAGAGACCCACACTCGGGTGCGTTGCGGTGGCCACCTCCTCCCACTAACAGGAACACCCCCACAAGTGACGGACCTAACTAAAAGTGGCCGGCAGTGCCCAGAGCTAAGTGCCGCTAATAACAGCAGCATTGTGCCACTCTCCCCACTTCCGTTCTACTTCCTCCTTTAATTTATTCATTCGTTGATTATTTTATAAGTGTCGCTTTCACTTCCGCTAAATGGCCGGTAAAAACAGCTGAGCGGTGGCCCACTCTCATGACTTCCTCTAAAGACTCCAATTCTCAACGTTCTAAACTTACACAGTTTGTTCCTACTTCAAATATTTGTGTCACGTTTAAATTTTATTAAAATTATGCGATTTTAGTAAAACCCCGTAGATATCACTACGTCACACGGAAGCATACCTCAACCCTAAAACTGATGTCCACCCTCCCATAATTATGTAAGTAAAGATTTTTTTTTTTAATGATTTAGGGCGCGTCAACATCTAAGGTTACTGGCGCCAGAAACTTTTTTCAGTGCACTGCCGGCCTCCGGACAGTGTTCTCTCGTTACAGACAACACTGTCCATCACCAGTCGACAGTGAGCTGTAAGAAGCTCCTAGGAAGAGAAAATCTAAGAGGCCAGCAGCTGGATTCGAACCTGGGACCTCCACGTAGGAATCCAATACGCTAACCGCATAGCTAATCCCTTCCCTAAGTAAAGTTATCTACGCGTAACGTAACGTGACGTAAATGCAAAGGCTTCACAGGAAGTAAAGTAAAGTAATCGTCTATTTTTTCAGGCAGGGCTTAACGTCCAACTACCAATTAGGTGTCGTGGACGGTGACGACTAGCAAACATACTTTACTGTAAATTACTTTTATTAACCATTAAATAAAATCCAAGGCCTCTAGACCGGGAATCGAACCCAGGTACCACATATTAGCTTTGCAGGTCTCGCCTCTTAACCGCTCGGCTACCGTGGCGCCCTCTTTACAGGAAGTATTTTAGAAAAACCTCATTGAGGAAGGAACACATTTAATAACAGTACGAGAAGATCGTCAGTCAGGAAGGAATCTTTAGAGGTAAGCCTTCCCAATGCTTTCTTTAAGGAGCGTCCTAAATTGTAACTTTGTCGGTCTGTAGGTACGCTGTACCAAGCTTGGTGGTGGACAAAATACGGAAAAAGTGAAAAAAATCTTCTAAGTAAAGATTGTGCTTCCGGGTGAAATAGACTGGGAGCTTCCGGGGGGATCGCAAAATAAATAAAAATAGAAATTTTCTTACTGTTCCTTATTTTTGGTGACTGAATCATAGTTTACTATTGTCCTATTGGATGAAAAAAATTAATGCCAGTTTCAGGTCATTATAAACTTTATTATGCCGCGAGCTTTCGATCAAAGGGACTATAGGTCCATCTTCTAGGGCTAATTGGTAATATACTGTTTTTTACATCATTAGAGGGTTGGTGTGTCTTCCTGTCTTGTCTGTTCATGGACACAGTTTGTTCCTACTTCAAATATTTGTTTCACGTTTAAATTTCAAAATTTTAAATGGAACTCCATGAACAGACAAGACAGAAAGACACACCAACCCTCTAATGATGTAAAACAGTATATGGTAAATTAGCCCTGAAGATGACCTATAGTCATCTAGGTCGAAAGCTCGCGGCAGAATAAAGTTTATAATGACCTGAAACTGGCAATAATTTTTCATCCTATAGAAATTTTATTCTTTATACGACAAACGCACAGATAGACAAAGTCTATTCTCTTAAAAGTCGCATTTTTTTTCTGATTCCTAGGACCTCAAAAAAATAAACATATGGCTGGTGTAAACTAGTGTGGTCCGGGAAAAGCTGTGACGTCACGCTTCCTTCAATAGCATCATTTCACTTAGTTACGTATAATATTGATTTATTTTTATTTTTTATATTCAATTCAAGAAAATTTATCCACGTTAATGGACAGTTAGAGATAGTCCTGCGGGTCTTCTCTGGTGATTCTTTTTTATTACCATCTATTTCCTCTTAATCTAAACGAAGGACTTCCAGTTGTTGTTAAACAGAATTATTTTTCTTTCTTTCCTTTTTGTTTACCAAACTATAAACAAAAAGGAAAAAAAGAGTTCAAAGATGGAAGAAGATGTGAAGTAGCACCGTGTCTGGTGAAGACGTCAGGACAGGAAGTGGTGCCGCTGACTGTAGACAAGGCGCTATTCACATCTCGAGTGGATCCACTTCCGTCCTTTCCTTGTTTCTAACGTCTTGAAAAAAAAACTAGTCTCCGCTTCATAATTTTTACTCAAATTAAATGAATAAACCAATTTGTAGTATGAATACTCACACGAATTTGTTTACGTCATTAAATTTGCACAAAACTGAGAATTGGAGGGGAAAAGGTGGCTAAGCGGAATCGTTTTTTTAGCGTCATGAAGAAAGCGTGACGTCAAAGCTTCCCCTAAAAACCCATTAAAATCATGGTTCTTGAAAATTATTCAGGTCAAAAATGATGGGACAACAATCTTAATGAGGAAATTCATCTGAAGATCAATTTTAAACCACAGAATTTTAGCAATAAATCTGATGCAGTTGGCAGAATTGTCTCTTAATTAGTACTGTCCTTGAATTTAGGATTGAAATTGCGATTCAGGGTGCGTTCCACTAAGCGCTCACAACGATCAAAATATACCTTCCAGCCGTTCCACATGACGACCACAGTCGTAGAGGGTCGAGGCGAAATCGTCACTAATGACGTCATTATTTTCGCTCACAACGCCTCACCTTAAGGTGCTGGATCGAAGTGGGCGTTCAGAAATTTTGCGCAATTTTTAAAAGCAAAGATGGCGACCGAAAAAATTATATCAGGTAAATGAAAGTATTATCTCATGTAAATAATAGAATGTGTTTCTCGAAAGTCTAAAAAAAATAATAAAATGAAAAATTACTTATCCCTTTACATACTAAATCACTGAATAACGACCAATTACACTTTGATAGTTACGTGGCCTAAGTTTTCGCTTTTCACTATTGCGATTTTGTAAAATTGCATTCCACTCTTCATCGGAACTAGATGAAGAACTTTCTAAAGCATTATTACGTTGCATTAATAAATATCCTACTGTAGCCACAAAAGATATTTTAATTTTATTTAAACGTAAATTTTATAAATACTCCACGAAAATGTGATATAAAAAATTGCATTATATTGTTTATATTATATTTTTAATATAAGTCAACTTTACCAATAATTAATAAAGTTTATTATAAAATTAAAAAACAACCTCTTCAAGCTTCTGGACTTATTTTCGAGGTAGCCATTTGTAATGTTGAACATGAACGGTTAAAACGCCCCATAGTCCATTCCACTTGAGTTTTCGATTGTAACGCTCGCAAGCAAGTGGAACGGGCAAAACCGCGATCGTGAGCGTGATCGTTGTGAGCGCTTAGTGGAACGCACCCTCAGTCTGCAGTGCTTTGGATAATTTCGCTGAAGTATATCTGTCTCAATATTTATTAAAAGATTTTTGGACATAATTTTATCTTGACTTGATGAATCAACAAGTATAGTGTGTGAGACGGAAACTCTTAGTTGAAGTCGAATTCACGATACCAACCTGAGGATGGCTGAATGTCTGAAATCATTCAAGAATATAAACAACATTCGTGCTACGACCGTTAAAATCAGCCATAAATAAATTTCCTTACGATATTTTGTTTCCTATACTACTAACGGTAGCGGAAGCGGAAACGTTTGGTCGTATTGTCTATTTTCTTGAAAATAGATTAAAAGAAAAATATTATCTAAGAATATATTCCCTATTTTGAAGTTATGGCTGCCAATCAATGACCCAAAACTGGATCCCTAAATCCAGAGAAAGAGTGTGAGAGAGAGTCCCCTCTCTTCCTAGGGGTGCATGACGCCCACGGTCTTTATAACCAACTACTGCCGCTAGTGAAGAGGCGTGTTATGTTAAAATTTCTAAATTAATTTCTAAAGTTATGAGTCAGAATGGGCGTTGCAAACAGAACCAATGAAGTAAAAGCAAGCCATGAAAATTTATGAACTTGCTAAATGTGCAACAGTTTAATAATTTATTATTGGTTATTGTTAGCCCCCTCCCATAACCATCACTACCAATGCCCTAACGGTTCTAGCCACTGCGTATGCTTATAGCTGGCAATAAAGCTAACCAAACACTAATTAAATCTCGAGAACCCCCCCCCCTCGAATCGTTATTTCCTTAACCAGGGTTAAGAATATTTACTGATCTGTGATGTACGAGAACATATCGTGTAACGAAGTGGCCTTGGGGCGCCGAGGGGGATGTAGCTATTGTCCGTGGAGATTGTTCTGGGAGTTGAGTGACCGAAGTCTGCAACAGTCCATCACTGTATAAACAAAAGGCCAGACTTGACCTGAGCCGGAGAAGAAAGGTCTAGATGGTTCTGAGAGTGGAGTGACCGAAGTCTATAACAGCTGATAAAATTAGAACTTCCTGCTGACTAACCCTACGCGATATACTAGCTAGCCTTCCAGCGATTTCCGGTTTCTGACTTACAGTAATACAATCACACTCACACTCTCAAAATAAAAAATCAGTCCGGTGAAAGAAGAATCTCTAGATTGTAGACAACGCACCACTTACTTCCGCAATCAAATTTTTCTTAAATGAAATTTAGAACTTTGTACAGGAAGTTCACTTGATTGGCTGTTGTACCGGAAGTAATGTTGAGGGAATTACTAAGCTAACAACAGCGCTCCCGTGAAGAAGTTTGTAACCAAAGTAATAGGCTTCCAAACATTTTGTGTACAAGTTAAAATGGAAACTTTAAACACTTAGAATTAACCAGAACTATTTTTGGAAAGTCGTACATCCGGTAGACTGGACTTACAACTCGGTATTTAGGTTAAGACAATTCCTACACATTAATACCATCAGGTGGAATGACGGTAAAAACTGCCGCTAGAATAGAATTTAGTGAAATAATATTTGAAGTACAACGTGAACAGTAAGTAAAAATTATTTCAAATCTGAAATATCTCGGAACAATATTTGCTAATCTGTGATCTACGAGAACATATCGGATCCTCTCGTATTTTACATAATTAGATTAGATTGTTTTAGACGGGCGGCTCCACCAGAAAGGGGAAGGAACGCAGCCAATCCAAAATGCCCATTGTTACCAATGCCCATTGATACCGAGGCTTTAAAACAACAAATCCGGATAAAAGTTGCAGATGCTAATACAATAAACTTATAAAGTAGCAACAGGACACTAGGGAGCATGGCGACTCAATCGCCCAGTGCACTGAATAAACCTAGAAAGTTCGTTAAGATTACCAGATCCCACAATCTCCGCGGTAGGGAAACATTTAACCTCCCGAAGACACGAGTAATTTAGTTTTCAGAATAAACGGGGACACACCTCAAGAAAGTGCCGCACAGTCTCATTGGACTCACCACAGCCAGCGCAAATTGGCGAGACTGGGTAAGGCCACATTTGAAAAAAGATGGTACGCTAAATTTGCATGTCCACTCAACCAACCTGAACCAACTGGCCGGATCTGGGGGACCTGCTAAAACCAACTATAGCCAGTTTTGACAGGCCAAGGATTTCCTTAGCCTGGCGGCAGTTTCAGCTCGGGATCTCCACCGTTTCTGATGTTCTTTCAGAATCCACTGCTCCACACCTCTGTTCTAACAACGTCAATAGGATACAGGGATAATGGGCTGAGCGAGTCATTGTTATCAACGCAGCTCCTTCCTTTGCTGTTTTATCAGCAAGTTCAACCCCAAGATCCCGGAGTGATCAGGGGACCAAGCAACCGAAACAGTATTCAAAGCTCCCAACAAATTAAGAGCAACGTGGCAAGAATTGACCGAAATTTGGTTCCTACTAGGAGAGGCCAGAGCTTTAATTGCAGCCTGGCTATCCCCGTGAAGAACCTAATATCAGTATCGGCAAATCACTTCCAGCGGAAGGGATATTAATCCCTACCATCTCAATGGCAGCCAACTCCGCTTATATTTTACATAATAGTCATAGACCTATACTTTTACATATGTTTCCTGTACACAAAGGAAATGAAGCCGAAACACCGGAAAGCCTTCCGGAAATAGGGGCACTTCTGGTCAGCTGATATAGACCTAATCTCTATTAATCAGCTGATGAGACTATTTTTACGGAAATATCTGCCCCCACTTTCCTTCTTGAAAGTGTCCTGAGATTAATGTACTTTAGGGAAAAGATATTGTTTCAAGAATCAGATGATATTTCGAACATTAAATGTATAGACCTATTTGTTCACAATCTTAGATCAAGGTTTCCAGTGTTAAATCCAGAATAGTGGAGTCACCACCAGGATATTGGTACACCTTTAAGGGATATCCGGTCTTTAGGGCCAATCTGTAGAAAAAAAAATAAAGATCTTTCAATATGGTTGACAGAATCTTCTTCCGTTAAAAGTGGCGGCGAAATGCAACTAAGACCGACCCTTTCCGCAAAAGGGAAGCTCTCCCACACTCCCCTCTAACATTTGGCTTGTCGCCAAATAAGAAGCTTAACTTACGGCCAAAGAAACCCTCCTGCTCTTCGTGTGGTCCCCGTACAGCTAGTCAACTGTAAGACATTCCAAACTTGTTCCTCCCCTATCCCGGTCTGCCAACAGCCAGCCAGGTGGTACTTACCCCTCAGGAGTTCCCCATTTACACCACCATCCTCCACACAGCTCTGCCAGTTCCAGCCAAATAGCTACAAGATTGTTAAACAAGATTTATCTTTCTCTGTATACAGTCTAAATAACAATTTTCTACAACAGCCTTGTTGTGTTAATTGCATCATTCCAGTTTGTTATCTCGAGATCTGTGTCGTTACCCGGCGTATTGAACAATTATCTCACAAATAATAGTCAAAAATTTAATTAACACCAACAGACGATCTGTGCGGATCTGTCTTGGCATTTTTAACCTGAATATATCTGAATTTATCCTCATTAAACATAGGCTTCGTATGTTCGCGAGACTAATTATATACAGGGTGTTCCATTTTAAGACGGCTCAAATGCATTTCATGCTTAAACGGTTAATCTGAGCAAAAAATAGTAGAGGAAATATTTGTTGCCCGTCCACCTCCAGTTTCAGAATATGTGACTTGATTTTAGATTCCTGCCCGCATACGCGGCTGACGCGAGACCAAAAGTAAAGGGTTCCGCAGTTGACCCCCATTTTCATGTACACAGTTTTAAAAAGTTATGAAAGTAACCGGAAACCGCAATTCGATATCTTCAAAATTAAAGGTGCTAGGCCATTTCAAAATCTGGTATTTATTAATCATATTTCAATTTTTTACCTTGTTATCAAAGAGAAAGAAGAGCACGCGATAGGTCATTTTTATGTATTTTTTCATCCCCTTTCTACTGAAAATATTGCCAAGGCAGTAAAGCTAGTATTTTTCTCAATATCGGGAAATAAGTCGTTTTCTGAGTGATTTTTCTAAGAAAAATCAAATGTTAAGAGCTTTAGATGTTCTCAAGCATACACAAAATGGGTAAAAATTAATTTTACATCTGTTACAAATAAGAAGGTTTAATAATTATATGGTAATTTTGGGAGAGTTGCGTTTAATTACCAAAAAAATTGGAAACCTCCTGCCGCATATTTAAGTGATCAATATCTTTCATGTAAAGGATCAAACTTATTCCTTAATTTATCACTTTACGCAACTTGTGCAGCATGTACTGTGCCTTCAAAGGTGCCTCCTCAGAAACAGAGAGCAGTTGATAACCTCCTGGCTAACCTGGCTTGTAAGCCACAGGAGGCACCTTTGAAGGCACAGTAACATGCTGCACAAGCTCCGTAAAGTGCATTCTTTGATAAATTAAGGAATAAGTTTGATCCTTTACATGAAAGATTATTGATTATTGATTGCACCGTATTTCATTATTATTATTTCTTTAATCTTTTAAATAAGTAAAAGTTCCATATTTGTGGAAAAGCTTGCTAGCCAGCGAACACGCAAATGAAGTTGTGGTGAGCTTTATTATTACAAGTTATGTTGAAATATTTCCAATAATCCATCATTAGCAAATATAATCTACCCAGCATCCCCCATCACATCCGTCTGCTCAGGTAGAAAGAGAGAGAGAGCCCGCAAACTTTATCTCCCTCAACTTCATTTATTTCAGTTTAATCCACCAGGCTGCGCCACCGACCTCTCCATTTCACTATTTTTCTCCAACAGAGACGTTAAAACAAATATATGTTCGTCTGTATGTCCCTATATCTATATATATGGAGACCGGAAAGACCGCTGTCTATCTACCGGATCAATAAACTAATCAAGTGAATGCGCCCTCATGGACAATTAATACCAGCTGTTCACTGAATCAAATGATTCTCCAGCATCCGCTTTCCTCTGAATAAATATTAGGGAACCCACGAACTTCCTGATAAAATAGTGTTTAATATTCCTGTTTTTGCGAGCTTATCCTCACTCTTCTTTATCCAGGTTAAGTTTTAATATAGAAAAATTGAAATTGAACCTGGGAAAGTGGAAAAGCGGACGTAAACTCATAAACAGAACAAATCTTGGGAATTGCTGAAAGATGTAAGGTTATTATGGACGGGAATTCTTGCAAACTCTTGGGAAATTGCAAAGTGAAGGGAAAATCTAGTCAGGATTTTCGTGTTGGAAGATCTAAATTTTTCTTCCTTTAGGCATTATTTTTAGAAAACTACCTTGCTCCATTTCTTTGGACCGGAAAGAATTGCTTAAAACGTGTTTCAGATGACTTTCCATCTGAAAATAAATAAACCTAACCCATACGTCTTTCATGAACACGGAAAATTTCTGCGAAAGCGTTGGATTCCCCATCCGAAAACTACCTACTTCAAAAATACTAAAGCAAGCAAATGCCTCCTCTGATATTTACTTCCAAGCTAGAAAAGGCAACTACAGAAACCCAAATAAATCTTAGAGAAACCCATAATAACTATAATGCTCAAACCTTAAAAATACTTAATAACAGTAGCTTTGTACTAAATAATATAGTTTTCTTCAATTATATTCTTAATCTATGTGTTCCTCCCACAATGTTATGTATTATATGGAAATAGATAAAAAGATAAAACAAGCATACATTTAGGACAGCGAATTATTAAAGTAAATTACTAAAAGAAATAGGTTATCAGATACAGAAGGTTAAAATTTGACCGTTTTTAAATTCTTTCAAATTTCAAACCTTTATATCTCTGTTTGTATTGTTTAGATTTTAATCATTTCTTTACCAAACTGTAGAGAATACATTACTCTATAACCGACATAAATAGCAATCTTGCAGTGATAATAGTTATCGAGAAATAGAGGGTTAAAGTTTAGAGGGTTTGTATTTGCTTCAAATTTCAAACCTTAATATCTCTCTTCGTATTGATCAGATTTTATTCATTTCTTTACCAAATTCTAGAGAATACATTTCTCTATAGCCAACATAAATAGCAATCTTGCTGTGATAATAGTTATCGAGAAATAGAGGGTTAAAGTTTAGAGCGTCTGTATTTGCTTCAAATTTCAAACCTTAATATCTCTCTTCGTATTGATCAGATTTTATTCATTTCTTTACCAAATTCTAGAGAATACATTTCTCTATAGCCGACATAAATAGCAATCTTGCAGTGATAATAGTTATCGAGAAATAGAGGGTTAAAGTTTAGAGCGTCTGTATTTGCTTCAAATTTCAAACCTTAATATCTCTCTTCGTATTGATCAGATTTTATTCATTTCTTTACCAAATACTAGAGAATACATTTCTCTATAGCCGACATAAATAGCAATCTTGCAGTGATAATAGTTATCGAGAAATAGAGGGTTAAAGTTTAGAGGGATTGTATTTGCTTCAAATTTCAAAACTTTATATCTCTCTTCGTATTGATCAGATTTTAATCATTTCTTTACCAAATTCTAGAGAATACATTTCTCTATAGCCGACATAAATAGCAATCTTGCAGTGATAATAGTTATCGAAAAATAGAGGGTTAAAGTTTAGAGGGTTTGTATTTGCTTCAAATTTCAAACCTTTATATCTCTGTTTGTATTGTTTAGATTTTAATCATTTCTTTACCAAATTCTAGAGAATACATTTCTCTATAGCCGACATAAATAGCAATCTTGCAGTGATAATAGTTATCGAGAAATAGAGGGTTTTTGCTTCAAATTTCAAACCTTAATATCTCTCTTCGTATTGATCAGATTTTATTCATTTCTTTACCAAATTCTAGAGAATACATTTCTCTATAGCCGACATAAATAGCAATCTTGCAGTGATAATAGTTATCGAAAAATAGAGGGTTAAAGTTTAGAGGGTTTGTATTTGCTTCAAATTTCAAACCTTTATATCTCTGTTTGTATTGTTTAGATTTTAATCATTTCTTTACCAAATTCTAGAGAATACATTTCTCTATAGCCGACATAAATAGCAATCTTGCAGTGATAATAGTTATCGAAAAATAGAGGGTTAAAGTTTAGAGCGTCTGTATTTGCTTCAAATTTCAAACCTTTATATCTCTCTTCGTATTGATCAGATTTTAATCATTTCTTTACCAAATTCTAGAGAATACATTTCTCTATAGCCGACATAAATAGCAATCTTGCAGTGATAATAGTTATCGAAAAATAGAGGGTTAAAGTTTAGAGGGTTTGTATTTGCTTCAAATTTCAAACCTTTATATCTCTGTTTGTATTGTTTAGATTTTAATCATTTCTTTACCAAATTCTAGAGAATACATTTCTCTATAGCCGACATAAATAGCAATCTTGCAGTGATAATAGTTATCGAAAAATAGAGGGTTAAAGTTTAGAGGGTTTGTATTTGCTTCAAATTTCAAACCTTTATATCTCTCTTCGTATTGATCAGATTTTAATCATTTCTTTACCAAATTCTAGAGAATACATTTCTCTATAGCCGACATAAATAGCAATCTTGCAGTGATAATAGTTATCGAAAAATAGAGGGTTAAAGTTTAGAGGGTTTGTATTTGCTTCAAATTTCAAACCTTTATATCTCTCTTCGTATTGATCAGATTTTAATCAATTCTTTACCAAATTGAAGAGAATACATTACTTTATAGCCGACATGAATAGCAATCTTGCAGTTATATAGAGGGTTAAATTTTAAGGGGTTTTTATTTGCTTCAATTTTCAAACCTATTTTATTAATAATAAGTAGTAATAATAATAATAGTAATAATAATAACAATAATGGGTAATAATAATAATTATGGATAATAATAATATGAGTAGTAGTAATAATAATAATAATAATAATAATAATAAACTTTCTGGGCTCCACCCTACCTTGCTCAGCAAGGTGCAGTATGTGGAAGCCCGAAGGTGACGCGTGCCGACCCAGCTCGAGTGGATAAAAGATGAGAGAAGATTAAAATGATTAGGGGCGCTAATGACCTCAGCAGTCGATGCGCCAAAAAAAAAAAAATAAATAAACTTTAGTGGCAATGATCTAAAAAAAGAAGGAATAAATGCCAAACATGTTTCAACATGTTCATTAAAATAATACTCTCATTTCGTAACCAGAAGTAAATAACAATATTTTTTCGGTCATTGTAAATCATTTAGCAATTTATGATTTTTGTTAGGTGAGAAAACTAAATTAATTGTGTATGTATATATATATATACCTTTTTCCTTCCACAGCACAGCATTCTCGCCTGATCTCGAGGAGTGTATACCTTTGTCGTCACCATTTGAGGTGGGGTACTGGAAGTCTTGATGTCATTCCACTACTGCACAGCCGGCACCAACAACAGACAGAAAACAGAGAAAAACAGATTAATACACCCCCAGTGTAGCCAATAATAACAAACAAAATATTAGTAAAACAAGTGAACAGTGTCATTATTACTTCATAGGCAAAGAGGAAGTATGGTGATCGTGTTCATTGATTTCCGTTTTGGAATTTTGGCCAGAAATTTTTTAGGTCGCCTTAAGTATACAAAAGTGGGGCTTTTTTTGGGGGGGGGTCTTCGAAGACTGCGGTCTTTCAAAATGGGAAATTCGACGGAAGTTGTAATTTAATAAATAGTATAGGTGCCACTATCAGTTTGAAAACTAAGCTTCTGGACTAAATCAGCCTACTACCGGAAGTGCCAGTTTTTGGATTTTTGAGTTTTTCACGAAAACGGATGCTCCACTTTTTTTTAAACTTGGAATTATTATTTTCCGGATGTAGAAAACGTTTTCCGGGAAATCCTTCTTGATTTCGAAATTGCCATTTCAGGATAATTTGTGGACTTGTTAAATATGGACCCAGAATTCCAAAATCTGAAGAAACTGGTTGACCGGAAGTATGATTTCACGGAATTTTCGTAGTTTTTCTTTTTTCAGAAATGGTTCCTTAAAAGTAAACAGCTGCTCGCCGACTACTTCTTTAAGTAAGTTGAACGGCACTAGGAGAGAGTCATCAGAAATTTGGAGTTGATTGCGCCATTGATCCGGATATTATGACTACCGGAAGCTAATGTCCTGTGACTTGGAGAATTGAGTTGGAAATCAACAAACTCTTAAAGGGGGGGAGAGGCCTTCAATCGTGACATTGTGGATCACGCGATTCTTCTATCAAGCCATCATCGCCGCTCTGATGACTACATCATCCATTCTAGTTTTCACTCGCACAATACTTCATACTTGTTCCTGACAAATCCGGGAATTACTTCGGCTCAATAATCCAGGAAGTCCTGGAGAATTCAATAAGTTCCAATGTACTCCAGTATTGTTTATTCAAATCACAACTTCACTTCTTTGCAGTGGAAAACTCACTAGTGTTTTCCCACATTGAAAGAGCTCCAAACACAACAAATTTATTGAAATTGCATTATATGGTTGGTTTACGATCTGAGAGCGGAAGCTAAGCAAAATAGCTTCAATAACCTCGAAATCTCGGGCACAAATCCAGACAGTGTTGTCCTTTTAAATTTAGTTGTCATGAACTAATTTATTTTATTTCATTTTTTTAAATGATTTAAGGCGCGTCAACAACTTAGGTTATTGGCGCCCGGAGCTTTTTTCAGTGCACTGCCGGCCTCCGGACAGTGCGCTCTCGTTACAATCAACACTGTCCATCACCGGACAGTGAGCTGTAAGAAGCTCCTAGGAAGAGAAAATCTAAGGGTCAGCAGTTGGATTCGAACCCGGGACCTCCGCGTAGGAGTCCAGTACGCTAACCCCTAATCCCTCCATGAACTAATTATTATGAAAATTAAGAATAAAAACAATTATTCTTATTATTTTATTGAACAATAAACGAAGTTACCGGAAATATATATGTTCCATGTCTAATCAACACGAAAATGTTATTAGCAAATATGTTAATGTATTTTATAATATGAATGTTAGTGAGAGTTATTTCCTTAAAAAAAAAAACGGAAACTCGCAGGATACCAAAAATGGGTCACCGGAAGTGTCAATTAATTATTAAGATTATTTAGTTTTAATCGATTTTCTCGGAAATGATTTCGATGTTTCAAGGTTGATGATGTGGAGTAGGCTCTCCCTCTAATGTGATGATTTAAATGATATTAAAAGGAATTAAATGTAACCTACCAATTTTACAGATTTAAGGAAAATCAATTTTCCGGAAGTTCTTTTATTTTTCGCGATGTTAGTCATGTTTACATGTTGCATGGAGATCACTATTTTATATCTCTTTATAATAATATCATCTACTAATAATTATTTAATAATCATTTTGTGTAAATCTTATACACAAAAGACTCATATTTAAAAAGAAAAAAAAATAAAAATAACTTGTTATTACATCATGTCTGACGTAATAGTTTCTTTGTAACCTTCACACTTGCACCTAGCATAACCTTCGACTCTATTCACAGCGCTTATGCCACTGCTTACATCAAATTGCGATGATTCAGGATTTTTTTTTTGTTTTTTGTTTTGCTATCATGTATCCATTGGCAAAAACTCGGCACTTGAGCTTATCATTTTTGTAAACATGATATTTTATTTATATCAATTAATAAAAAAATTAAGAACATTTCTCATTTCCTGTCATCTGGTAGAGAACGAATTCGATCACACTAACGCTTTAAAGTCACTAGTCCAACATCCGTTTCTTATGTTCTGAGAATAAGAGCTCATTTCTTTAGTACAGTGTAAGCTCCTGTGACTTATACATTATTATATAGGAATACAATTTGTAGTAAAAATTCCGAGATTTACGAAAATTCCGTAACCAGAAAAACCATTTTACTGAATTAATTTTCCTTTTTTTTTTTTGTGGAGACTTTTCCATCTTAAACCACACCTCGTTCTGTAGTTTTCTTGAAGTAAATCTATAACTTTATCCGTAAGTTTTATTTTTTATCATTTTCCATGAAAAAATTCAAGTTTTTGGCGATTTAGAAAAAGTAAAAGAATGCCTTTTTTTTTTTAGGCAGGCTTAACGTCCAACTACCAATTAGGTGTCATGTACAGAGGCGACTAACAAACATACTTTACTATAAATTTCTATATTTAACATTAAATAAAAACCAAAGCTTAGACTAGTACCGCAATACACCTTAGCATTGCGGGTCTCGCCTCTTAACCGCACGGCGCCTGACAAGTCGTCATGTTTAGACATGTTTAAGCGTGTTTAGACGTCATACTCATCTTAACGGCTATATTTATTTTATAATAAATTCTTTCCAAGTAAGTACAGCAATTCTAGGCTCAGGGTTTGATAGGTCTGTTAGTACAATCGCAGTGTATTCTGTAGCCCTTTGCAATAAAGGTAAGTAGCTAAATTCTGAAAGACTTTCTTTCAGAGATTTTCTAAGAAATGGCTTTTCCACGAGTTCCCCTAAACTTCCTGTCTGTAGCATTGCTGAAGGGTCAGTGGGGGGGGGGGGGAGGTAATTTACTTTTCTCTCTAAGGTTAGATTTCAGGATAATGTACAGTTTCACAAACTGTTGTTGGAATGTAAATTTCTTTCCAAAAATTCATTGTTAGCTTCAGATTCGACATATTCGACCTTTTGGTCGTGTCCAATTGTACTATCCTAAACATTCCATTCGTATTCAAGCTAGCCTAATCCACTATAATCCACAAATCTGCTCCCGTTCTTCCAGATCATTCTCATCTAAGCCTCCTCGAAGACCTGGAAGCCGATGGCTACGCGATGTTCTAGCCAGATAATGCCAACAGCCTCTTAGGATGATTTTCATATAGCTTTGATGGCTACTGATAACTAAATGGTTACTGTTCACGCCTGTAAAGTATTGCTTGCATACATTCGTATGTATTATACTTACATAATATATTGTATATACAGGCTGTCCCCTAGCTATATGGATAACGACTCTTTCTCGGAAACTAAGTTAGCTAGAAAAAAACTAAAAAATACGTGTTCCATTAGTTTTTTGTTAGAAATTCAAATTTAATTTGTAAATTTTTTTCGTTGCTTCCAGAAGCGAGATACAGGCACCAACTTAATTTTTTCAAATGAAGTGGGGTGGTTTTTATTTAAGAAATAGATTCTTCGATTTTTTATTCAGAAAAATTTACTTGAACGATTTTTTTCTGTGAGCGATATTTTACAAGTTATGAATGAAAACATGATTCTTATAAGAAATTTCAAAATGATAATATTATAACGGTTTTTTGATTGAATAAGAAGAAAATTACTATTTTATTATAAATTTTACTCCTCATTAATATTACAGATCATGCTCGAAATGGCCTCCACCATTAGAGATGCATAGACATGCTCTTTTCTGCCAATGGGGGAAAAACTAGTAAAAAAAATTTAAATAGTAATTTTCCTAGAAATAATTACCAAAAACGATTGGCTAATCTCATTGGCGAACGGGATGTGTGAAGTGGGCGGGCTGTAGCTGTTGACGTAGTGAAACCGTAAGCAACTCCCTCACCAATAAAAGCACAGTTATCCAGTACATAAAATGGTGCTCTATCACTTTCATTCAATGATCTAGATTTTACTCTCTTTTACTTCAGGAAAATATTTCGTTAACTTTTTTGATTCTGCATTACACTACAAGTATGAAACCGGAAATATAATCTTTAAAACATGTTTATTTTGGACATTTTGACGATATCAATTTTCTCTACATTATTCGATAATTTATCAAATACCTATGGGGGAAAAATTAGTAAAAAAAATTTAAATAGTAATTTTCCTAGAAATAATTACCAAAAACGATTGGCTAATCTCATTGGAGAACGGGATGTGTGAAGTGGGCGGGCTGTAGCTGATGACGTAGGGACACCGTAAGCCACTCCCTCACCAATAAAAGCACAGTTATCCAGTACATAAAATGGTGCTCTTTCACTTTCATTCAATGATCTAGATTTTACTCTCTTTTACTTCAGGAAAATATTTCGTTAACTTTTTTGATTCTGCATTACACTACAAGTATGAAAGCGGAAAAATAATGTTCAAAACATGTTTATTTTGGACATTTTGACGATATCAATTTTCTCTACATTATTCGATAATTTATCAAATACCTATGGGGGAAAAATTAGTAAAAAAAATTTAAATAGTAATTTTCCTAGAAATAATTACCAAAAACGATTGGCTAATCTCATTGGCGAACGGGATGTGTGAAGTGGGCGGGCAGTAGCTGATGACGTAGTGACACCGTAAGCCACTCCCTCACCAATAAAAGCACAGTTATCCAGTACATAAAATGGTGCTCTATCACTTTCATTCAATGATCTAGATTTTACTCACTTTTACTTCAGGAAAATATTTCGTTAACTTTTTTGATTCTGCATTACACTAGAAGTATGAAAGCGGAAAAATAATGTTCAAAACATGTTTATTTTGGACATTTTTACGATATCAATTTTCACTACATTATTCGATAATTTATCAAATACCTAAGGGGGAAAATTAGTAAAAAAAATTTAAATAGTAATTTTCCTAGAAATAATTACCAAAAACGATTGGCTAATCTCATTGGCGAACGGGATGTGTGAAGTGGGCGGGCTGTAGCTGTTGACGTAGTGAAACCGTAAGCAACTCCCTCACCAATAAAAGCACAGTTATCCAGTACATAAAATGGTGCTCTATCACTTTCATTCAATGATCTAGATTTTACTCTCTTTTACTTCAGGAAAATATTTCGTTAACTTTTTTGATTCTGCATTACACTACAAGTATGAAACCGGAAATATAATCTTTAAAACATGTTTATTTTGGACATTTTGACGATATCAATTTTCTCTACATTATTCGATAATTTATCAAATACCTATGGGGGAAAAATTAGTAAAAAAAATTTAAATAGTAATTTTCCTAGAAATAATTACCAAAAACGATTGGCTAATCTCATTGGAGAACGGGATGTGTGAAGTGGGCGGGCTGTAGCTGATGACGTAGGGACACCGTAAGCCACTCCCTCACCAATAAAAGCACAGTTATCCAGTACATAAAATGGTGCTCTTTCACTTTCATTCAATGATCTAGATTTTACTCTCTTTTACTTCAGGAAAATATTTCGTTAACTTTTTTGATTCTGCATTACACTACAAGTATGAAAGCGGAAAAATAATGTTCAAAACATGTTTATTTTGGACATTTTGACGATATCAATTTTCTCTACATTATTCGATAATTTATCAAATACCTATGGGGGAAAAATTAGTAAAAAAAATTTAAATAGTAATTTTCCTAGAAATAATTACCAAAAACGATTGGCTAATCTCATTGGCGAACGGGATGTGTGAAGTGGGCGGGCAGTAGCTGATGACGTAGTGACACCGTAAGCCACTCCCTCACCAATAAAAGCACAGTTATCCAGTACATAAAATGGTGCTCTATCACTTTCATTCAATGATCTAGATTTTACTCACTTTTACTTCAGGAAAATATTTCGTTAACTTTTTTGATTCTGCATTACACTAGAAGTATGAAAGCGGAAAAATAATGTTCAAAACATGTTTATTTTGGACATTTTTACGATATCAATTTTCACTACATTATTCGATAATTTATCAAATACCTAAGGGGGAAAATTAGTAAAAAAAATTTAAATAGTAATTTTCCTAGAAATAATTACCATAAACGATTGGCTAATCTCATTGGAGAACGGGATGTGTGAAGTGGGCGGGCTGTAGCTGATGACGTAGGGACACCGTAAGCCACTCCCTCACCAATAAAAGCACTGTTATCCAGTACATAAAATGGTGCTTTATCACTTTCATTCAATGATCTAGATTTTACTCACTTTTACTTCAGGAAAATATTTCGTTAACTTTTTTGATTCTGCATTACACTAGAAGTATGAAAGCGGAAAAATAATGTTCAAAACATGTTTATTTTGGACATTTTGACGATATCAATTTTCACTACATTATTCGATAATTTATCAAATACCTATGGGGGAAAAATTAGTAAAAAAAATTTAAGTAGTAATTTTCCTAGAAATAATTACCAAAAACGATTGGCTAATCTCATTGGCGAACGGGATGTGTGAAGTGGGCGGGCTGTAGCTGATGACGTAGGACACCGTAAGCCACTCCCTCACCAATAAAAGCACAGTTATCCAGTACATAAAATGGTGCTCTTTCACTTTCATTCAATGATCTAGATTTTACTTTCTTTTACTTCAGGAAAATATTTCGTTAACGTTTTTGATTCTGCATTACACTAGAAGTATGAAAGCGGAAAAATAATGTTCAAAACATGTTTATTATGGACATTTTGACGATATCAATTTTCACTACATTATTCGATAATTTATCAAATACCTATGGGGGAAAAATTAGTAAAAAAAAATTAAGTAGTAATTTTCCTAGAAATAATTACCAAAAACGATTGGCTAATCTCATTGGCGAACGGGATGTGTGAAGTGGGCGGGCTGTAGCTGATGACGTAGGACACCGTAAGCCACTCCCTCACCAATAAAAGCACAGTTATCCAGTACATAAAATGGTGCTCGATCACTTTCATTCAATGATCTAGATTTTACTCTCTTTTACTTCAGGAAAATATTTCGTTAACTTTTTTGATTCGGCATTACACTAGAAGTATGAAAGCGGAAAAATAATGTTCTAAACATGTTTATTATGGACATTTTGACGATATCAATTTTCACTACATTATTCGATAATTTATTAAATACCTATGGGGGAAAAATTAGTAAAAAAAAATTAAATAGTAATTTTCCTAGAAATAATTACCAAAAACGATTGGCTAATCTCATTGGCGAACGGGATGTGTGAAGTGGGCGGGCTGTAGCTGATGACGTAGGACACCGTAAGCCACTCCCTCACCAATAAAAGCACAGTTATCCAGTACATAAAATGGTGCTCTATCACTTTCATTCAATGATCTAGATTTTACTCTCTTTTACTTCAGGAAAATATTTCATTAACTTTTTTGATTCTGCATTACACTAGAAGTATGAAAGCGGAAAAATAATGTTCTAAACATGTTTATTATGGACATTTTGACGATATCAATTTTCACTACATTATTCGATAATTTATCAAATACCTATGGGGGAAAAATTAGTAAAAAAAAATTAAATAATATTTTTCAGTATAGGAAAATCGTCCCCCGTGTCGATACAACACCATCAGGCACATAAAGAGATTTCTCGATTGGCAATTTGATGGGCGTGTTATATCGACACGGGGGACGATTCAGTGGCCACCTCGTTCACCGGATTTGACACCTATGGACTATTTCCTTTGTGGACACCTGAGAAACAAGGTGATTATTCATAACTTTTTTCTTTCTTTTCTTATTTCTGTTTATCTGAAAGGATTTCTAAATCTAGGTGTATCAGAATCAAGCCGGAATGGCATCTGTAGATGAACTAAAGCAGAGAATAGATGCCTGTAACTCGGTTAAAGTCAAATCTATTTCTTTGGCAGTAAGGTACAATTTGGCAGGAAAGAGCATGTCTATGCATCTTTAATGTTGGAGGCCATTTCGAGCATGATCTGTAATTAAAACTGTCCGATAGGACAGTTGTATAAGTGTTGATCGTCAAAAACTGCACGAAAAAGCGAAACGTTGTAAAACACCTAACTTTGACAATTTTTTTCTCTTTTTCTACAAAAGATAAAATTCCCAAATTTTCTTTAAAATATAGGGCAAACCCTCCTTTATAACTGTAATTTTTTTGCAACAACCCAGATCTAATAGGTTTCGAGAAAAAAGTTGCCGAAAATGAGCAATTAATGAGGAGTAAAATTTATAATAAAATAGTACTTTCCTTCAATCAAAAAACCGTTATAATATTGTCATTTTGTAATTTCTTATAAGAATCATGTTTTCATTCATAACTTGTAAAATATCGCTACAGAAAAAAATCGTTCAAGTAAATTTTTCTGAATAAAAAATCGAAGAATCTATTTCATAAATAAAAACACCCCCCCCCTTTGAAAAACTGAAGTTGGTGCCTGTATCTCGCTTCTGGAAGCAACGAAAAAAATTTACAAATTAAATTTGTATTTCTAACAAAAAACTAAGGGAACACGTATTTTTTTAGTTTTTTCTAGCTATCTTAGTTTCCGAGATAAAGTCGTTATCCATATAGCTAGGGGACACCCTGTATATGTATAATCCAGATTATAATTTTTGCTTACTGTATTTTTATTTATACAGTTGCAAGTAAATATATAAAAATTGAGTATAAACAGAATCTATAAGCTAACGCAAACTCATTAAGTCTATATTTCTGTAAATACAATCATGATACTAAAAACCGCAATACAGCAATGTAATGCGGGTCCAGCAGAACTAGATTTGTACAGTCGAAGCTACATAATTAACATTGACCCGGAGGGGTGGGCCCCGATTTACTCGACTGTAAAGGGGGCCAATAAATAAAGAAAATATTCAATTAAGGGCTTCAATTATTTCATTCTTAAATTAGGTGGCGCCAACGTTGTAACTAAATTAATCGTCTATTGTTTTCGTTTTCTGGCGGAGCTTAACTTCCCGCTTAGATGTCGTACTTTACTATTTCTCATTTAAAACCATTAAATAAAAATCCAAGGCTTCTAGACCGGGAATCGAACCCAGTACCACAATGCATATTAGCTTTGCAGGTCTCGCCTCTTAACCCGCTCGGCTACAGTGGCGCCTTCCTGATTTCACTATATCAACACCCAAAATTTTGGGAGAAGTCCATTTATGAGCACGACTGGGTCTGCTAATATGTTTTTCAAAAGTGATTACAATTTATATTATATTTATACTTTATTTCATTAAAACTCTATATTTTTAAACGCGGAGTCTTGGATTTGAATTAATAGCGAGTATGTTAAATAACTCCTCTTGAACACTATGAAATCCTGGTTCATAGCAAGGCCCACATAACGTCGAGTACTTTGACTTTCATTAATGCCACTTAACGTTTGCAGTTTTTGACTTACATTAACGCAGCAACGTTTTATGTGACTTTTAATAAAACCAATAAATTAACTCAATCACGAGTTTTTTGTTTTTATTTACTCGCGATAATTTGAGCAAATTTCTATAGTTCAGTTTTTCTTCGGCCTTGATAAGCCACTTTGATCAGAATTTAATCAAAATTAATCTTCGTCTACTTCCTGAAAAAGAAATGGAAAATAGCCGACTTTGCATAGCCGACTTTGATCGATATCTACATGCATACAAACAGAAATTCATACTTATAACCCTGAAATAACCTTTCATTCATAAAGAAATCATTCAATCTAAATGAAATACTGCGATTCATTTTAATTCAATTCTATATTTATTAAAAATTGTACTTTTCAGCTACATAATTTTTTTTTCTTTTCTTTTAATTAACATCATCAGCCATTCAAATTAATAAATAAATAAATAAATAATAAATTAAAAAAAGCTTTCGTGAAAATATATTTAGCGTGCAGATAAATAGGTCAATGGACACACACGTATGTTGTAATTCTTTAGTAGTAACCTGGCCGCTCGTAACCTACTACCGGAAGTCTATTGTACTCGCCGGCAGCTTACTATTTCCCCTCACACTCACTTATCTCTTTCTTTCTTATACATTTTTTTTATTTAATGTCCGCTCTCGCTTATTGATATTCTCTCGGAAGTTTTGCTTTATCCCGTTTCTTCGAACTTTAAATTTTTTTTTTTTTTTACATAAAATATTATTACGTATATAATTTGAAAATAAAAGTTTTTTAGACTCGGTCGAAAAATACGCCATTATTGAAGGGAAGCGGAACAACCTTTCACTTCCACCATAGAAATCTCTGAAAAAAAAAATCGATTGTCACAAAAACAAAGTTACAACCCAAAGTGATAGCTCTCCATATCGTAAGTCAAATCGATTCAAGGACAGTGTTATACTTCCGGTCTAAGAATCTCTTTAAACGTTCATTTCCGGCGATAGATTTTCTCTTTCTCCTTGTTATTGGGTCAAATTTTCACCAGAATGGGATTTTCATCCTTAAAACGTTCACATATTTATATGGTGTCCATGAGCTCCAAAATTTGTGTGGATTTTTTAAAAAAATGATTTGGTGTGTGTAGGAAACTCCAATCTTTTACATTTGGTCCAGTAATTTCCGTGAGACCTGATGAATAACTCGCTAGCGGAAGTTAGTTTTCCATTCTTTTCTTTTTTTCAAGAACAGCTTCAACAATTTTCTTGAAATTTCATTTATATTTCTACCTTTTATGTGATTCTTTTATTTGGAATAATATTTCCTGGGAAATTGTATTAGATTTATTTCAAGGTAACGAATGGATAGACTTCCTTTTAAAGAGCTATTCTATTGGAATATTGTATAACGTCCAATCACTTATTTTAATATTAAGCAGGTTTAAACATGTTAAAAAAAAGTGTTTACTTTAAAGAGAATGACATTACCGGAAGTACGAATTTTGTTTGAGAAAGGTGGAAGTAAAGAAGAAGTGGTATTTTCGGCGCTAAATGCTTGGTAAAAATTCCATGTCTGTAAAAAATTACCACCATTATCATGGCATTAAGAAAAAAAAAATTATTGTATTTTCTTAACCAATCTCTTGTTATTTTTGCCTTTTTTACGTTTTCAAAAATGAATGAGGCTCTGTGCACTGTTGTTTTGTGGGGTAGTGGATGTTGTTATGAATGGAATACAACACTTAGGTCTGCCCTCGAAACCTGTCCGTTGGGGTCACTAGCCGTTTTGCCAGCTTTTCAGTGTAAAATCGATAAAAACACTATTACACGCATGCGCAACTCTATTTACTACTACTCTTCATCTTAATTTAGTGTTTCTACAAACACACACGTGCAGTTTATTATCAAAAAATTTTACGTTCCCCCATATTTTTTTATTTTATTTTTTAGCATGGGGAGGTTACTTAATTAATAAATAAAATATATATATATATATATATATATATATATATATATATATATATATATATATATATATATAAATACGCGCGAATATTTAAGGTTGGTAAATGAAATCAACTAAACATGTTTCCATGGAGAAACGTGAATTTAAAAAAACTAATATCATTTATTTTCTTGTTATAAATTACTACCAAAAAATAAAAGACAAATAAATAAATTAAAGGAAAAACTATTAAAAAATAAAGAGAGAAGATTCTTCACAATAGTAACCTCCCCTCAAATAAAATCGATTACTATACAACAAAAAGAAAAAAGAAACAATTCCAATTTTGAACAAAACAATAATCGAATTAATAAAAAATTACTATGAACCCAGCTGATCAATTATTTTATCCCATTTACGACAAAATAAACTTGGAAAACAAAACAAAAAAAATAATACATAATACAAGAATGTGACCTTTCATTACAAAAAAAAATTTTAGTTTTATAAAATGGTGTTTTTACATTCACTAGTAAAATACAATACAAAATAAGCGTTCTACTTTGTTATTAAGCCGCTAAGTAGGTACTCACTTGGGAAGGTGCATTTACACTTAACAAATTAACTTTGTTAAAACAAAGAAAACTAAAAAAAAAAAAATTGAAACAAAAAAGGAAACAAACTAAAAATCACATCACTTGAGCTTCATGTTTTTCTTATTTAAGTTTAAAAAGTGTTTCTTTGTTGTTTTTTTTAATTACAAATAGGGAAATTTTGAATTTTGTTTTTTTTATCTCTGATAAGGGCAAAATGAAAAAAAAGAGAGAGGAGATAATTATCCGGAAAATGTGTGGATTTTTCACAGGGTTAAGGAAATAAAAAAATATATATTCCCTTCTTTTTTTTACGAAACACAAAATGTAAAAAATGAACTCAAGTTTCACGCACACAAACTGTCCGTTTTAACCCCTAACGATTTCCTCAGGCTAGCTCGGATTATAGAGTTCACCGAGTGGTGCACCACCTGTCACAGAAGAAAAACGAAGCGCCCCGCTGTAATTTTTGGTTTTTTAAGATTTACACTTTTTTTTCTACCTTGTCTTCAGGTTAAGAGAAAGTGATGTCAATTAAAAATATTTTTTTAAATTGATTTTCTTTTTTTTTTTGTAGTTCTTGTATTTCAAAAAGTTACTGAATGTTCAAATTTAATATATCTTTATGTGTCAACAGTAAATGCCAAAATAAGGTTTTGATCACCCAGAGGGTTACTGAATCGATTATTCAGCATTTCAAGATTTTCTCTCGAAAAAAGTACAATCGATATTCTTTAAACAAGATTTACTAATCATAGATTATTTATGTAGTTTGAGAACTTTAAAGGAATTGTAATTAGTTTCTTTTTTTAATCTAAAATACCAATTAAGTGTAATTGTACGGCTTCATTATTTGTATCATACCAACAACAATGTGCGAATAAAATTTCAAACTTAAAGAAAATCAGTTAAGTAGTGCCTCTATAACTAAATGAAATTTGTGATTTTTAACCAGTTTTCGCATTAATCTCAGCATATTTCCAAATTTAATTATGAGAATTTCAGTAAGAAACAGTTTTTTGCACAAAATGTTTTAGTGTTGAAGTTAATAAAAAAAAAAAAAAAAAAAATTAAATAAAATTAATGCTAATGTAATTTTTATTTCAGATTAGTTTATGTTGGCAGTATTGTTTGTAACCTGCCAGCGCATAGTGTATCATGGTGTACGGGTAGTGGAAGTTGAAGTGGTGATAAGCGATGGGATCCTTCCAAAACAATTAGTAATCCGCTTGTACGCTTTTAGTTCAGTCTCATGGTTATTACTGTAAGTTTTTTGTTTTATCTTTATCAATACATACTTTTTGTACCCATCATTGAAAAGTTAATCAAATAACATAATTGTGTTGGATCTAAAATTCTTCATTTAACACTTGTACAGGTTAACTTGTTTACACTTACATTCAATAGTATCATAAATAACTTTCAATTAGATAAATATTTTTCTTTCCTGAATTGAAAAACCAAAACATAATGATTTAAAAGATAAATGCTTGTTGGTCTATATTCACAGCATATAAATTTACAGCTGAATTTAAAATAATTTCTATTTGTTTCAGTATTTAAGAGATTTTATTTTAAAATATACTACTAACAGATTATTTGTTATAACTTGCTTTAATCGTTTAACTTTTGGACGGGTAGAAGTAAGCATCTTGGGATAGAATTCTTTTTTATTGTGACAACATAAAGTTTATTTTGAACATGTTTAAAATTTAATGTGAAATGTTGGCTTTATGTAGCAATAAAGTTTTAAATAGACCCGTAATAGTGCGAAAATCAGTTTTTCAACTTTTGGAAGCACCTAATCCTATGAAAATTTATCTACGGGTTTGTTCGTTGCTTTTGGTTCAGAGAGAACTGGCCCCGTTTCCTGTTGATCTCGTTCTGCCATACCAAAAGCTAAAGAAACTTTCCTAGAAGATAAAAATAAAAACAAATATGATACGCTAGACAGTTCATATCACAGGGCATCTCAGAAAGATATATACGCCGAGAGTGTTCAATAGGGCTTTTGTACAGAAGGTTATCTCAGAAACACAGATCAAATTGTTACACCCAGTCTAAGGCCAATTAGATTTATCTATTTATTCATGTGAGTAGACCTATCTTAAGTTCTTGAATAAGCCCAGACATATAAAGATATTGTTAAAGTGATAACAAAACAGTTTATCTTCGAGAAGCAAATTAAGTCCGGCAAGATGCTGCATCCGGACAGCTTTTTTTAAAAAAAATTAAAATACGTCAACATTTGAGGTGTTACTGGCCGGAAACTTAACACTTCACTTAGTTCGTGAACATTCGGAAATGGTTTACTTCATCGTTCGTGCTGTTAAATTGATGCGGTTATGCCCGGAAATAAAGAGAGTCTCTAAGGAAGCTCCACCATTGTTAATACGAGTATTTCAGATATTTATTGTAATTGTCGATAAATATTGTCACATGTGCCAAACTCGTGAATACTGTTCAAAATATAATGAGTGAATAGTATTGACCCAGATGGTAATGTTCACGTGATGTTTAGAACGGCTGTGTAATCTTGTTTACGTTACAAGCTTCCTAGCTGGTATAATAATGAAAGATGTCATTGCGATTGTGATTACAGGCTGCGGCAGGAAGGTGATAACTACGTAGTAGCTACCCGTGGGTAGCCTGAGCATGCACATCGGGTTACTGAACGGCACGGGCTCCATGTACCTCTTACCCCCTTCCCCAAGATCACCCACTCTTTCTCAAAAATATCTTTCCATCAAGTCATCAGTAATCGAAAGCTCCAAATCTCCTAGAGCCCACCTCTAATAATATCGCTTAACGATTTTCACAGAAGTACAGATGATCTCAAAAACTAGAAATCTTAAAGTGCTTCTTCCTAAACCCAGAATCCGGAGAGAATAATCTTAGAATTTCGCTACATTAGAGTATTTTTGCGAGCAGTGGAGGCAATGTTGGCATTTTTTGTTTTTCGGAAACAGGGTGTCTGCCTCAGTTGAAGATGAAGAGCACTGCGGACACCATGAAGTAACTTGAGTGTAATGTAAGGCTTCGTGACCTACATATCCTGAAAGGAGGATTGAATGTTTGGCTAAAGTCCCGGGGAAGCTTTAGCGAGGTTTTGCTTCCTGCCGATGCATCTGCCTTATTTTCAGAATTGTCAAGGATTCTTTGACGCTTTTTTTTTTGTTTCCCTTATTCTTTTACAAGTGGCTAACTTGTTCTTTTTATTGCATTTTACAGAAGGGTGGAACAGACGAAGCAGAAGCGGATAGGATGTTGGAAACCACTGAATAGCTGTTATTGGTCCCACCATCATGTCTACAACGGTTCAACTGTTGGAATCGCAATCAGACGATGACCCTCCGCTTACATCGCACTCCAGTTCAATACCGCCAGCAGCAGCAGCAGCACGCTCTACCCTTTGGCTTAAGATCAGTTCGGCACTTTTCTATGCTGTCAGCTCCTTCTTGATCATGGTGGTCAATAAAAGTGTACTCACGTCGTACATGTTTCCATCCTTTCAAATGGTGGCCTTCGGCCAGATGTTGACCACGGTGATCGTACTCTACTGTGGAAAGCACCTAGGAGTAGTATCATTTCCGGATCTAGAAGCTAATACATTTTCCCAGTTATCACCACTTCCTTTCATAACTGTAGCCAATATGGTAAGTTTATACCTAGTAATCTTAATATGTAAAAAACTTGTATGGACTTCTACAAAATTATTATACAGGGTGTTCATTTTAAGACGGCTCAAATGCATTTCATGCTTAAACGGTTGATCTGAGCGAAAAATGGTAGAGGAAAAATTTGTTGCCAGAATATGGGACTTGATTTTAGATTCCTCAGATACAGAGAGCAGTAAATAATCTGCTGGTTAACTTGGCTTGCGAGCCAGAAGAGGCACCTTTGAAGGCACAGTACATGCTTCACAAGTTGAGTAAAGTGCATTATTTGATAAATTAAGGAATAAGTTTGATCCTTTACATGAAAGATATTGATCACTTAAATATGTGGCAGGAGGTTTCCAATTTTTTTGGTAATTAAACGCAACTCTCCTAAAATTACCAAATAATTATTAAGCCTTCTTGTTTGTAACAGATGTAAAATTAATTTTTAGCCATTTTGTGTATGCTTGAGAACATCTAAAGCTCTTAACATTTGATTTTTAGAAAAATCACTCGGAACACGACTTATTTCCCGATATTAAGAAAATTACTAGCTTTACTGCCTTGGCAATATTTTTAGTAGAAAGGGGATGAAAAAATACATAAAAATGACCTATCGCGTGCTCTTCTTTCTCTTTGATAACAAGTTAAAAAATTGAAATATGATTAATTAATACCAGATTTTGAAATGGCCTGGCACCTTTAATTTTGAAGATATCGTATTGCGGTTTCCGGTTTCTTTCATAACTTTTTATACTCTTTAAAACTGTGTATATGAAAATGGGGATCAACTGCGAACCCTCACTTTTGGTCGCGAGTCAGCCGCGTATGCGAGTAGGAATCTAAAATCAAGTCACATATTCTGAAACTAGAGGTGGACGGGCAACAAATTTTTCCTCTACCATTTTTCGCTCAGATCAACCGTTTAAGCATGAAATGCATTTGAGCCGTCTTAAAATGAACAACCTGTATATATAGTGTATCTGTACATATTTTGCCCTCTTTAAATAGCCAATTATATCGTAAGTTTTTTAAGAAGATTATGAATGAATTCTTACGATATATTAGTCCTCCTGTTTGGAGAAACAGTACAGATGCTGAAAGTAGGGAGCTCTTTTTTTTTGTATTAATTATGCTACACCCTTCATAAAATATGCCTTTAGCCACCGTTCGAATCTAACAAGCCGATTTCTAGAGGTTTGTTGTACAAAAACCTTCATAAAAATCATTTTTTATTAAATTTTACCTTAAAAAATCAACCTTACCATTATTTTATAAGTACACTCATTTGTTTCTAGATATTCGGCCTGGGAGGCACAAAAGAGCTTAGCCTACCAATGTTCACCATGCTGCGCAGGTTTTCCATATTAATGACTATGGTGGCAGAATATTGGGTGTTGAACGTTCGCCAGAAACTATCAGTAAAAATCTCAGTTGGTCTGATGATCTTCGGAGCTATAATTGCCGCTTTATCCGATCTTGGTTTCAATCTGCACGGATATGTTTTCGTTCTACTGTCGGATTTCCTCACAGCTGCTAATGGTCAGTAAGAAGTTAAATTTAAAAAACAAATCTGGTATGAATAGTAACAAAAAAAAAAAAATAAATAAATAAATTCTTTGTTTCCATATTTTCCAGGTGTTTATACAAAGAAAATTCTGGGAAACAACAAAACTATGGGAAAATATGGCCTCATGTTTTATTGTTCCTTGTTTATGGTCCCATTCAGCGCGGCCGGCGTACTACTCTCTGGCGATCTATGGCTGGTCATCAAGTTTCCACTCTGGTCGGATCCAGTATTCTTCATTGAGTTCCTAATGACTTGCAGTATGGGCTTTGTACTAACATATTCGGTAATATTATGTACTGAACACAATTCCGCACTGACCACCACCATAATGGGTTGCCTAAAAAATATACTTGTCACCTATTTAGGTATGTTTTTCATTGGCGGTGATTATATATTTTCTACAACAAATTTTATTGGCATCAGTATGTCCGTAGTTGGTAGTATACTTTATTCTTATGTTACCTTTAAACCGGAAGGACCAAGAAATAAAGGTATGGCCGCCACAGTAAGAATATGATAATGATCTTCAAGAAATAGTAAGGAAATGGTTTTGATTATAGGGAAGGATATATATACTTTTGATACTTGTAGGTGGTGGCTGTAGTGTGGGAAATTGTAAGTTATTACTGTGATCTGAACTGTTTAAAATTTTCCTACCTCATGGAAAATGTTTTTTGAGCCCGACTAGAGGAAAGAAAAGCTTTAAAGAAATTTTCTCCTATCTTAAATTTATTTATGCGCTCTCACCATTGCATTTTTCCATTAACTCTAAATTTTGTTTAGAGGGCAATTATTTTGTTATTAATTTATGAATTATTTTTATGAAAAACTACTCACTATTTTCTTCATATTTCCTAGCAATTAGGGGGAAAATATTTTGTATATGTATATGTTTAAATTTAAGTATTTTCTTTGATATTGTTATATAAGGCACAGATTTTGGGTTTTTTAAAAATAAATTTTCATTCAACTTAAAATATAATTTATAGAAGGCGCCACGCCACGATAGCCGAGCGGTTAGAGTCGAGACCTGTAAAGCTAATATGCATTGTGGTACTGGGTTCGATTCCCGGTCTAGAGGCCTTGGATTTTATTTTTAAAGGTTAATAAAAGAAATTAACAGAAAGTATGTTTGCTAGTCGCCTCCATCCACGACACCTAATTGGTAGTTGGACGTTAAGCCCCGCCTGAAAAAATAGGCGGTTACTTTACTTTACTTTATAATTTCTAGAAAGAATTGATCTTTAACAGGAATATATTTGCTCCTTTAAGAAATTCGACCTTTGGAGAAGAAGCTCTTTAAGTAGAGAGAGCACAGTCCAATAGCGCGGGTCCCTAGTAAAGTCAGATACAATCTATAGCATTTCTTCCTAATTCCGCCTTTTATGAAATCCTTATACCTATTATCAAATGCATATAAAGAAATTTTCGTCCCTGTAAGTGAACTAACTACCAAAAAATACTCTGGAGTCAAAATAGGTCTGGGGCAAAACATGTAATCTCCACTAAATTTCCTGGTTTCTCAGCCTTTTCTATGTATGCCCAGAAGATTTGTTGGATTCCGTTTTGTCTTAAGTGAGAGGATACTGTTGGATCCAGAGTACATCCTAAGCTTCTAATAAAAACTGTTTAAATCTATAATTCTCGAAAGACAAAGCCAATGAATGTTTACAGAAAATAGCTGTAGAGACAAATCAATTGCTATTTTAAAAAGGACTATTCAAGGCTATTTAGAATTTCAATGAAGTTTTAGAATATTTACTGGACTGTGAAGTTAGTAGCATGGGACTTAATGTATGGGAAAGAGCGTAGAGTTTGTTTGCAGATACATGAAATCCAAGATGTTACATCTATCGACTACCTCTTCTGAAAATTGGAAAGTAAATTCGTTGGGTTATTGAAGAAAAGTGGCTGAACCACTTTTCTTGAACAATAAGTATGTAAGTAACGTTTCTATCTTCGCTTTCTACTCAATAATAACCCAAGGGAAGGGAATAGCTATTATGCTGGTAGCATATTGGATTCCCACGCGGAGGTCCCGGATTCAAATCCAGCTGCTGGCCCTTAGATTGTCTCTTCCTAGAGAAGCTTCTTACAGCTCACTGTCCTGGTGATGTCTGTAACGAGAGAACACTGTCCAGTGCACTGGAAAAAAGCGCCGGGCACCAACCTCAGTTGTTGACGGTCTTAAATCAACCCAAGTTGAGTTCTTATTGCTTCCGTTTTAAAATTCCATACTGCTGCCATGAATCCAACATATTGGCATCAGCGAAGTAAGGCTGAAATTGAGTAGCACTGCCGCCTCTAGGCCCTCTAGTTGGTGGATCTTCTATTTCAATCAAGATATCTTAACGCACAATCCAACGTCTCGTAATGAAGGTGAACAATTTGCAGATTTTTTTCCCATTCTGCAACAATTAATGGATGCGTTTTTAATAGTGTAGTAATAATAATTTTGTATTTATTGCCTTTCTTTAAGTAAGTCAAGCAAGTAGTTTTATGTTTCGCTGTGGATCAGCTGTGTTGTAGCAAAAATTGACACAACTTTCCTCGTTTTTTCCTGTCTGACAAATGAACTGATTCTCCAAACCCCAAGAAAGTATCAGTTCTCGAGACTCCTCAGTTATGAATTGCTTCCTTTATATCCCACTTATTGCTACTGGTGCCGAAGAAATAGAAGTGCGCTGCGCAGAGTATGCTTTCGAAGTAATCAGTAATAATTAGTTTTAATCAAGAATCACCTCTAGGCGGGTACTAATAATCAAATTTCTCAGATATTTATCTTTTTTTTTCTCAATTCTGCTTCATTTCTCATAATACACACTATATAGTATTAGATTCTCGAATATCTGGTTATTCAGCATTGCGTTTTTACATAAATCTCG
Organism: Rhodnius prolixus; assembly: GCF_049639745.1. NCBI lineage: Eukaryota > Metazoa > Arthropoda > Insecta > Hemiptera > Reduviidae > Rhodnius > Rhodnius prolixus. Next base: position 2,094,688 of record NW_027411592.1, on the reverse strand, counting down.
TGTGTTTAAGAATGAAGATCTGAATACTCTGTGACAACTGTTTCGGCTCTTTAAACTCTGAATTCCCTGATAAAGTGTAACTTCTATGAAATATATTAATTAGTATTGGTTTCATTTTAAATGTATTCAAATAATCATTTTAAATCTGTGCCTCTCAATATATTTTCAAAGAATATTTTTACCAATCGTTTTGCCATTCTTTATTTTTTTTTAAATACCTTATTTAAGTAATAAAATATTAATTTATTGGTTTTTCTTTATTGTACATAACTTGTACATATATATCATAAAATAAATAAATAAATTATAAATACATTAGTTGTATTGGTGACCATTACTGTTGTAAATAAGAATTAAAAAGCTGGAGTGTAATTGTGAATATTGTAAAAAAAAAATGTTAAATTTGTTTATGTATGAAAGTTTTGTGATTATATATAGATAGGATTATTTCATTAGTTTTCTTTTCTCCTATTTCTATGTTTTAAGAAAAAACAGAAGAGTCAAGTCGTTGGTTACGGAACCCGGTAAGTGTACTTTTCAGGAGGGACACATTTGCTAAGAAAAGCTCAGGAGAGGTTGTTGTTGTTACCTAGCTAAAACCAGAATGTAGGTTTGTTTAATAGCACAATCTAGTCAATATGAACAGGGTGATTAAGTTCCATTGGTAAACATAGATTGAAGAAATTATGAAACTAATTACTTTAACATCGTAGTAAATTTCTTAATACAAATGATCCTACGGTATTGTTTACCTAAGCCTATATTTCATAAGACATTACCTATCTCTCATATGATTTTCACCTTTTTAAACATTAAGACTGTTGGTGGAGGTTTCAGAATGGTTATAAAAGCAATGCAGAATGTAACAGAAGTATTCAATCAAGATTTAGATTAGAAAGTGGTGGAAAATTTGGGTTAAACTTATGAACAAATTAAACAATTTCTATGTTGATATAAAAGGATCAAATTGAGCAAGGATTATCGATGTTGAAATGAAAATAAATTCATCGATAACTAAGAAAATAATAAATTTTATCATTTATTTGAATGTAACGTTGGAAATTTCGGCCAAAACTTCCAAGTACATTGCAATGTAACTGAATGATTGTAAAAAGAATCAAAATTGTTGATATTACCTAATTATTTGTAAATAAATATTCCATTGTGCAAATTTTCACAATTTTCCCTCACGTACTACCATCATAATTGTGATAATAAATAAACATTTTTTGTTTGTTTAATGTACACTACTTATAATTGAGATGGTCAGTAGTTAAATGATTAAATCAAGATGTCAAGGTTGTTCCCTCAATTATTAATTGGTCTCAATTCTTAAAATAAAACTCAACACCTTACAAGAATGAAAGAGACTTCAAAAAAAAAAAATCTGTCAATCTTGTTTCCTTTAAAATTGTTATTGAACAATCTTTCAATTAATTAAAGATATTCGAATTCTAGCTGAAGTTTTGGATATCCTAATATCTGACTTCAAGCCTTGAAAATTAAAAGTTATTACTTATATTTGACTCGAAGGTTTCTCTGGCTGCTCCTGCCTTCTTTTATATTTTTGTTTGTTTTACAATCAAGATTGCGTTTGTTCAGAAAGAGCTGTAGCGGCTTTAAGAACAGAGAAATCTAATGCCGGATTACTAAGTAGCAAAAAATTAGAAATATCACTAGAGTCCCGCTACTACAGTAAGTTTCCCGAGTAGGAGATTTATTATATATGTTCACCATTTTTTTTGATAATACTAAAATTTAATCTGTTTTATTAACACACAATATGCATTGTTATGTACACTGGGCCAAAAAAGTCTGTGAACACTAACCTAAATTTTATTACTTTTATTATTATCTTATTAGAAACTTCTTTTATTTTCAAATGAAATATACTATTCGATAGAGAGAAACCAGAGTTTTTCATTTTATATTCAATCTTTTATTTTTGTTCAGCAGGAATATCACAATTAAATGTTTAACAAAACAACACCCCAAACGAATGCAAAAAAAGTCTGTGAACAGCTGTATAAATATGTAAAAAAATTAAGATATAACAAACAGAAAAACGATTGAATAAAGTTTCAAAGTTCTCTATTGTATTGTAGAAACCACTACAGTCAGTTTTGTGAATAAATAATCTAATTAGTACATATTTAACCACTAATATGGAAGTTCCCAGACCAATTCGAGAACTTATTGTGACGTTGCGAAATGAAAGAAAAAGTATTCGAGAAATAGGGAAGATAGTTCAAAAAACCCCTTCAACGGTGCATAATATAATTAAAAAGTACGGAAATGTGATTAGTAGGCCACTCAGTGGACGGCCACCAAAACTTAATTCCTTTCATAAACTGCAAATTCTGAAGTCTGTTCGAGAAGAACCCAGGACAAGCGCTCAAAAAATCAGTCAAGAATTATCAAGTGGTTATGTGTAAGCGTAACACCACAGACAATTAGAAATAAATTACATGAATACGAATATTGCGGTCGAGTCCCGAGGAAAAAACCTTTAATCAATAAAATAAATAGTAACCGCCGATTGGATTTCGCGAAAGAATATGTTTCTAAGCTTTCTAGTTTCTGGGAAACCGTAATCTTTTCAGATGAGTCGAAATTCAATGTATGTGGGTCTGATTGACGACAAAAAGTGTGGCGAAAAAGAAATGAAGCTATGAAAATGAAAAATATGGAGCCTACTTTTAAGCATGGGGGAGGCAACATTCTGGTGTGGGTGCATGAGTGCTAAAGGAGTGGGCAAGTTAGATCTAATTAATGGTATGATGGACCAATATGTGTATGTGGATATATTAAGACGCAATTTAAAAGAAAATTCAAAAAAATTAGGGTTGGAGGGAACGTTTGTCTTCCAACAAGACAATGACCCGAAACATACCGCACTAAAAACTCGGGAATGGCTTTTAAATAATATACTCTGGCGCCTAAACACCCCTCCACAATTGCCAGACCTTAACCCAATAGAACATTTGTGGGATGAAATCAGCCGCGAAATAAATAAACGAGGAATAAGAAACCGTGAACAACTAAAAAACGCTATTTTAGAAGAGTGGGATAAAATTCCAACATTGACGACCACAAAATTATTAGGATCGATGAAAGCTCGCTTGTTGGAAGTGATTAGGAACATAGGAGGTCCTACAAGTTTTTAAAATTTATAATTCACGTACAATGTGTAAGAATGATTTATTTCTGCAAAGTGTTCACAGACTTTTTTTGCATTCGTTTGGGGTGTTGTTTTGTTAAACATTTAATTGTGATATTCCTGTTGAACAAAAATAAAAGATTGAATATAAAATGAAAAATTCTGGTTTCTCTCTATCGAATAGTATATTTCATTTGAAAATAAAAGAAGTTTCTAATAAGATAATAATAAAAGTAATAAAATTTAGGTTAGTGTTCACAGACTTTTTTGGCCCAGTGTATATTTTTAAAATGTGATCTAGAACTTGCTACATCATTATGTACGAGAAGTAGCTACGCTGATTTAAATTTAGAAATAAAAATATTTATGGTACTGAAAAATTCTTTCATTTTGTAGCCCTTAACATTATAATCTTACTTCAAAATGTTTGTGATGCAATAATGGTACCTTATCTAAGAACTTTTGTACTTAGACGTCCTCATCAATTAAGTAACAGTTTTTGAAGGTTTTCATTGTTTTGGTGTTACATTTTTTTTATTCATCATAAATTGCCTGTTTCTGTATTTTCACAAAAAGATCAGATGTAGGTTTCATATATGTAGCAAATAGTTTTTAAAAAAAATTATATCATCTACAATGAGAGTTATTCGTTATTATATTTAAAGCAACTACTTCAAACAATCGATAATTTTATTATCGAAATCAAAAAAACTCTATTATGAATAATTCTGTTAAGCAAAAATTTTCTTTTGCATTGAAGGTGCAGTTATTATGTAATTTTGGAGTGGGATGGAAGTGTTGCTGTTGAGTACTTAAAATTGATAGAGTTTTAGATTTTACTTTAACTTATCTAAATCTGCACACCTTAACGAAGAAAACAATGCGAATGATAAGTGATAACTATTCCTGCTAAGCTTAATGATAATGATAGGAAAAAGTAAATTATAGTGCAGAGAGCGTCTGCGCGAAATTTAAGGATGGTCAGTTATCAGCTTTGTACGGTTGGTCCTGGGTTACCTCAATCGCTTAGTTAGTTTGTATAGTGTTTGGTTGTGTTCAGAAAGGCGTCAAATATGTAAATTTTCAGGTTTACTTCCCAGCTCGGTGAAAGCGGTTTACTTTACCGAGCATTTATTAATAGTGTATTTATCTCAATATCCAGTTGTTAAGAGTCCGTCCACATAGAAACAATACAAAAAAAAAAAAACAGGCCAGGTTGGTAAAATTGTCTTTATTGATTTGACGATAGTGTCGAGAGCAGAAGGTACTTGGCAACAGGACGTCGTCTCTTTGTAACCTAGACGTCAACAATGACTCTGGCGCTCAGTTATGAGAATTAGCTATTTAAATGCCTCCGGGCTGGTGTGTTCCCGAGGAGGCATTTGAAAACACGGCGAGTTATGGCCAACTCCACTTTATTAGGAGAATGTAGTTTTGAAAACCAGCCCACAGATCCAATTTCGATATGTCTGGCAACTATGTATATTCTTTTTGGAATTGTCTATACACTTTTTGGTAAGTATTATTGTTTTGCTTTAATTCTTATTTTGACTGTAATTGTTATGTTATTTTAATAACTTTTAACGGCTTAAAACAGTGTTTGCTAATCAGTATTAGTTATTTTCATTTGGAGAATGGTTCGCTGTTTACTTTTGATCAGTTAGTTTTTGTTTTGTATATTTCATTCTAAATAATTTGTTTCCCATGATAATTGAGGAAATTTACCTTAATTCCACTTGTAAATTGAATTCAATATTGCTAGTGAATATTTTAGACGTCAATTTTAATATTAAACTTTCTAATTGAATTATGTCTTACTTTCATTTTGGTCTTATTTCTGCTACTGAAACCACTCATTTGAACTACATTAGTTTTTTAGCAATTACTTTTTCAAAAACATTTTTTTAAAATTATGATTTTGATAAATTTATTCATTCAATATGCATTTCATTAAATTCAGTAATAAACATTATTTGAGTCAAGATTGCTACAACCTAGTAGTTTCTTCTTTTTTAAATACAATATTAAACTAAGTAGCATCACCTACAGTTTACAAATTTGTAACCTGGTGATTTGATTGACTGTGAGGCTAAAAATTCTAGAAATCAGTTATTTTGAGTTTCTTAAATATTGCCTAACAGTTGCTTGGGCATAAATATCTTAATTATTCTTTGAAGTAATTGCATGTTCTAAGTTCCACCTAGCTTATTTTTTTTTAATTTTACAATTATCCTCATTGAAAATCTTTTAAATTTCACATGAAGGCGTCAGACAAAGCCCAACCATTAGCTCTATACATCGTGGAGAACACAAACCATGTTACCACCATTCTTTGTCTCAGATTCTTACAAAAATAATTTTTACGAGCATAGCTTTTGCTATTTCAGCAAATGCTTTTATTTCTTGCGATTGGCTCATTCTTCATTCAATTGACAGCCGTTATCTACTCTAAACGATTATCTATGTGTTGTTTTTGTCCTCACAAACAATCGCAAACTTACCATTTTTTAGCAGTCAGTTTTAAAACCATACAAATTCTATTGGATTCAATAGAATTGTCCGGATGTACTTGTTCAGCCGAGTTATTCTTGAAATACCAAAATTGTATTACCTACCTGCTTGCTATTGCTGATGGCAAAAAGTAGCAACGGACATTTAACTCGTGACTTAGAAGGTGTCATAATTATTTAAAGAAAAATAATTTATTTGAAAATCTAGAAAAATTATTGTATATATTTAGCACTGACTGACTTAGATTCTATTTTAAAACATTAATTATAGCACATACTGTGGCCACACTATTAACGATCTTAGTTTAGGTGTAATTTTTCCCCCTATTTAAATATTTTCATTTAAAATTACTCATTTTCCTATGTAAACCATTAAAAAACAGAATTTTCTTGAATGACGGCCCGTACATTGTAGAATTCTGAAAACGTCTTGATCATATTTTTATCTTTTGCACAAATGCGAAACATTTAATGAATTTTAGATGTAATTATTTTGAACTAATACTGTGCAACTTATCACATTGACGTTGAGAAGGTTTGAAGTAAAAATTCTTCCACTAAAGCCGAGAATTTCATTTTCTTTTTGGAGTCATTCGAAAAACTGATAAAAATTAAAAGTTATGTTGACTTAATCTGCAAAAAAAATTATTTACTTTAATTGTAAATTGTAACCAAATGGATTTTTTTTTAATATCTATACAAAAATTCGGACTTATTTATTGTTATTTCTCATTTCCAGGTTACAGATGTTTCAAAGCAGTAATGTTTTTGACTGGATTCACATTTGCTGCAGTGTTGGTTTATCTAATATGTATACAGGAAAGAGTGTTGCCAACTTATGCCAATGCTGGTAATTTATTTTTGATTTTTATGCTATTTCCCGTTTTGATGTAGCTTTGAAAAAAAGACATTAATTATGAAGATTCGAAAAAAAGTGAATGTAAGTGGTCAGTAGGCATGTGATAGATAACTTTTAGTGGAAATTGAAAACTGTTTTCAGTTTTTCTTAATAGATTTTTTTTTTTTTACTTCACTTTTATAAACTTTTTTTAATGCGATACATCCGGTGGCCATCAAATTTCAACCTTGGCCGTGTCTATTGTGGCGGGTATTTAATATCAGGTGTTTTTCTCTCTCTCTCTCTCTGCACTTCTCTCACTCCATTTCACATTTTATGCTTACAAAGTCAAAAAGAATTTTGTAGAAAGAATTGTAAGTACGCTAATTGTCAAGTCCGTAATATATATGCCAATCTTTCCTTTTTTAATCTTTCCTAATTTTGACTTTCCCCTTCAGAAGTACAAAGAAACTTTATGGTATGATTCTGGGTCGGCTCAGATTATAGTTATATAAATTTTTAGAAGAGATATTTACGATTTTATTAAATGTCTCATAGCCTAGACGTTTTTTTGTGATGATTTTATTTTTAGTCTTGGGGTTCATTTATGATTAGTTAGGTCAGTTTGGTCGCCTAAGTTTTTCTTTTAACTCCGATCACTGTCTACCTTTTTTCATTAAGAAGTGAGAAACAGAAATTGGAAGAGTTTTAAGTATTCCGCTTGGAATTTAAAGCGCAGAAAATTGGCGAGATCAAGAATTATTAATAAACAGTTCAACTTCACCTTCCTAGCGTAAACATTCTGTCCTGCATCTTCTTAACTAATATCCAGGAAATTGCCCACAAGGTAACGAAGGACATTGTCCACTTCAGAACACAAGGCGCAATGGATGGACTTACCAAAACACTTTAAAAAACGGTGTAGGTATTTTTTTTTTTAATGAATTTTTTTTTTAAGGCTTAAGGCGCGTCAACATCTAAGGTTATTGGCGCCCGGAGCTTTTTTCAGTGCACTGCCCAGGTCTTCGGAAAGTGTTCACTCGTTGCAGATAACACTGTGTCCATCACCGGACAGTGAGCTGTAAAGAAGCTCCTAGGAAGAGAAAATCTAAGGGTCAACAGCTGCATTCGAACCCGGTACCTCCGCGTGGGAGTCCAGTACGCTAACCATAGCATAGCTAATCCCTTCCCTATTGGTGTAGTTACGTATTAACCCGAGAAAGATATTCGCATCCTGGAGAGTTAAACGAAACACCCTCGTAACAGGTCCTTGGAAGTGTGGTCGGTTGGTACTCTCAATATTTCTTTTCGGATTATCCTAATGGGTTCCCAAATACAGGAAACGAAGAGCACTCCTCATTACTCTGTAGGATTAGCTGAACGCATCTATCCTACCGTGGATGTTTAGAGTTCTATTCAATATCCCAAGAATTTAGGGGAAATTATTAAAACTAAAAAGAATATCGAGAACATGTTACATTGCTACCACCATTAGTAGATAGTGTACAACAAGTCAGGTCGATTTCACGAGTTCGTTTAGTATGACGCTGAAATAAGTTAAAATTAAGTAGGTGTGGGTATGAATGGTTGCACTATCATGCACAATGTTATCAGAGCCTCACTCTAAGTCCGTCAAACGAAAGTGCGATGTAACGAGTTATTTATACTTAGCAATTATTTATTTGTAAAATTGCTGCACAGGAATTTGGTCCCTGAGCGGCATTGAACAGTTTTGCAATTAATAAAATACTTGCAGTCTGATTCCTAGCGTGCTGTTTAAAGGAAGTCGATTCTCCATTAATTCTACCAGATTTTTTTTTTTAATGTGAAAATTTTAATAATCGGGAGCAAAAACCAAACACTTCCGTTAGTTTTAAACCTTTGATTTTGAAAAAAAAAGTCTTCATTTACGAAAAGTTTTTTTTTTAATCATAAATTTAGATAAACGTACTAATTAACTTACAAGGAAGTTCAGTGGTATTCACTTATCGATATTTTTTATCGGAGTTAGCTTATCTTAATTATTATAAAAATAATTTTCAAAGTAGAAAGTTCGCTTAAATATGAATATAGTTATGTGTAATTTTTATCCCCAGATATTGAAATATATTTCTTATTTTCTGAAAGAAATACTATTGAGTCATCAAACTATTTTTACTTTTTTTTTGCATATTTTAAACAATTGGCATCATTTCTACATTTTTTTAAAATTATTATTATTATTATTATTTTTATTTGTAAGACTTTTATTAAATATATTTATTTATAATTTTACTGATTCTTATGTGCAATCATTTAAATATTACTTTAAAACTGTTTAATATTATCCAATTTAATTAAATCGGTTTGGGTAATTTACTTGACTAATACGACTTAGTCACCTGTATTGATTGTTTTGGTATGAAGTAATGGGGTTAATTTTATGATCAGTACTTTTAAAAAGAGCTAGAAGAGGAATTATATAAACTGAAAATGAAAAATGTTAATTATTATTAATACAGCATTTTATATGAAATTTATCCAAGTTTGCATTCATTGTATACATTTACAGTAACGTTTAATTTTTATTTCTGTTTGTTAATCTATTCAGATTGCTGTTAATTTAAATATTTATTTTATGAACAATAAATTTGATTAGCATGGCTGTCTGAATGAGTGTTGATTTGGCGTTGAAATAGTTGATCTTTGGATCCTTTGAAGACCAAATCGTGGCTATTATGAGGCCGTGTGTGATAGTTTGGGATTTCTTTCCAAACAGCTTTTATTATTTGCTCTTTCGGCTACGAACAAAAATACAACTAAGAAATGTGGAAAACTATAAAACATTTCCATTATTAAAATCTTACAATTTAGATTCAATAACGAACATAGATTGCAACCTCATAAAATCTCTTTATGTTACAGGTATAGCCGCCTGTGCAGGAGTACTGTTCGGTCTGATCACGATGACCGTACAGTATGTTGGACTGTTCGTGACCGGCTTTCATACTGGCAAACTTCTCGGACTGGCCACACTCTGTCTATTAGATAACCTAGATCAAACACTTGGTCTGTTTACAGCGATTACATCGCTTCTTGCAGCTGCACTATTTTTCGCCATCATCAATTTGCATTATACAAAAGGTAATGTTTTACCAAATGGAAAGTGAATATTGGACATTTCGCTTTAAAAAGCTTATTTCTTAGAGATAAAATAATTAATTCCACATTATCTTCACGAATATGCTTTTTAACATTATTCTTAAACGTTTTCCTGCAGAGATTACGATTAAAAAGTCGAGTCTTCTGACAATATATTCTTTAATTTGGTCAAGGATGTTTCATACTTAATTTTGGTGTATGTTCCTAGATAACTAAGAACGGCGATGTAGCTTTCTCTAACTGAGCAGTTCTAGAAGTAGAAGAAAATCATCTTCAAAATAATAATATACTTTCTAGCTGCTGACCTTTAGATTTTCTCTTCCTAGGAGCTTCTTACAGCTCACTGTCCGGAGGCCGGCAGTGCATTGAAAAAAGCTCCGGGCGCCATTAACCTTAGATGTTGACGCGCCTTAAATCATTAAAAAAAACTAATAATACTAATATACTTTATGCAATTCAGGTCAAGATGTGGCTAATGTGTTATGTACATCCTACTGTAGTTTTGTCAATCTAGACCGGCACTCCTGGATCTTCTATCCAATCTGGAAACACCATGTAGGGTCTAAGAAAATCACCAGATATCATGCCAGACGACCCGCATTCCTTAGCCAATCCCTATAAGAAGGCATCCCATAATGTAAGAATGGCCGAAACTAAATAATTTCACCATTCTAACATAAGAAAGATGCACACTTGAAATTTTTTTGTAACTATACCCCATTAAATCGCGTTAAGTGGACTAATGACCATATCGCTTACCTTGCGATTACTGTCTGAATTCTGTCGCAGGCTTCCATTGTCAAATTTTTCACTTAAAAGTAAAAGTAAAGTAATCGCCTATTTTTTCAGGCGGGGCTTAACGTCCAACGACCAATTAGGTATCGTGGACGGAGGCGACTAGCAAACATACTTTACTATAAATTTCTTTTTTTAACCATTAAATAAAATCCAAGGCCTAAGACCGGGAATCGAACCCAGTACCACAATACATATTAGCTTCACAGGTCTCGCCTCTAACCGCTCGGCACCGTGGTGCCTAAGTTTTTCACTTCCAAAACATAATGAAGGAAGCTCAAAGGTTCTTTTTGGCTAGAATGCAGCAGTCTAGTGGATTTCACCTCCGCTACAACCAGCTGCTTATGTTTAAACTAAACAGCCATTGCATAAATAACATAAAACCTATAATCCGTAACATAACCTTTGGGTAATCAATTTTCACCTACGGTATCTCACTTCAATCTCTTAAATTATATTGACCGTTCACACAGAGACTAGTTTTCTTTTCAAGCAGATAATCTCTAAGTGAAAACTAAATCTAAAAACTGCTCTGTCGCGCAATACTTCCTCGTGAGAAAATCAAAATTGTAAAAGAAGTTTTTATATTTCCTTTTTTTTCAAAATATATTTCTTTTACTATATAGGATGCACAATATTTGGAACCGCCGTCTACGGAGCCGCTGTAGTCATGATATCCGTGGACTACCTTGTAGAAGGATTGAGGACGGTGAGATGGGTCTGGCGGACTGGTAGACAAGCCACGCCATGCTATCCAGTACTCTTGGCATGTCCATTTCTTTTAGTAATCGGACTGGCCGTACAAATAGCCATAACTCCTAGTACTACGCATCATAACTCAGGTATAATTCTTTGAAGTTTATTGTGTAGTTCGTAGGCTATGAGCATGGGTTTGTGTCATCCCTGGAGTTGTGTGTGTGAGATCACAAGCTTTTTTTTGCGTGGTATTCTGAATTCATTAATTCATGAACAAAAAAGTATTCATTTGATTAGCGTACTTTAAAATCTCCATTTATCTAAAGATATTACATTTGTATTGATTCTTCTTTCAACATTAACTTCGTAATTTAAGCAATTTAGGAATAAAGGAACAGGGATTTGCACAGTAATGCCCACATTACTATAAATCAGAATAATCTTCTACTTGAGGCTGACTAGTCGTAGATCGCCTTTATCGTTTCGAAACTGTTCGCATTTTGTTGAGGAAATAAATAAATGGAACACTTTGACTGTATCCTAATCTTTACAAAATAAATTTAAGCACAGTGTAAAATAAAGACGAATCGCGATAATATATCTGAATTGAGAAATAATTAATGGTGTTTTAGGACCCCTAGGAGGGTTTCTTGGGTGGAATATTAAAGAGAAAGAACTGTAGATCTGAATAAGTTTTATATACTGAGTTATTAATTACTTTTTTACCTGTCTGTTAGGTAAACATCCTATGCGCGCTCGTACTAGGGAGCAGAGAGCTGAACTAAGACAGAACAAGTACAGATACTTGTATCAAGTAAGAACTGCACATGGAGATGTCATCAGCCAGGTAATCTTTTGCTATTTCATACATTATACATGTTTAGCACTTCCATGAAATAAGATATTAGGCGCCACGGTAGCGGAACTGTTAGAGGTGAAACCGTCAAAGCTAAGAAGTATTGTGGTACTGGGTTTGATTCCTGGTCTAGGCCTTGGAATTTATTTAATGTATTACTTAAGAAATTTATAGTCGCCTCCCACATGAAACCAAATTTGGTAGTTGGACGTAAAGCTCTCTTTGTAATTTAGGCATTACTTTACTCTAGTTTTACTAAGATATAAAAAAAAACTTCGTAATTGGGATTGAGAGAATACGTAAAAAAAAGGAACTAGCAGACAAAACGGGATTTTCCATAAATCTGTTCAAATTAAATCAGCAAATTTATTTAAATGAACTAGCGGAAATTTGAGAAATCTTCTGATTGCTTTCCTAGTAACTGTTGACCTTGCTAAATCCGAGAATAAAAGTAGAATTAACTTTTTCTTGCTTGCTATTCTTAAGCGGATACTCCTCAACAACTGTACAAAAGGTGCTTAAAACTAGTTATTTGTAAAAATCCAATAGCACTTACGTTTCATCTCTAACTATTCCTTAGAATCTTCCAATCGTTTGAAACTTGGTGAGATGTCCTATTCTGCAACAGCTGGAATATCAGAAAGGTCATACAAACCCATTTCCTTTAAGCTAATTTAACTTTATTGCGAGTATTTGCATTATCCATGGTATTTGTAGGTCATATTTGTTTAGAATAGGTAAATTGGTCTCTCCTCTTTGTAGATGTAATGAGACGGAGGATTTTGAACACATAGTTATGGTTTGCCCTAATTACCAAAAAAGGAAAGGGAAAAGTTTTTTAATGAGATCACAAGATATTGCACTGTTCCCCTCTATTTTAAGGAGATAAAATTTTCAAATAATATCTACATGTATTCTTCTTTGGTAGAATTTATTAAAAATAACAATATTTAAAAACCTACCAGCCAGATATGGCTAAAAACAAATACAAGTTGTTGATTGGTAAATAGTGTAAACACTGATACCATTAAAAAAAAAAAATTGCATTAGTTTCAAAAATTACCAATATTAATTTTGTTTTAATCAATGATCATTATTATTATTTATTTTTTTATGACTATTTCAGAACTATGTGCAAGCTATTCAGAATAAAGTGATCGGACCTGGCGAGACATCCACATTAGAATCGGATGCAACACATTTGACAATGCTACCTGACGGCCAAACGGACTTCAATAGGTCTGTAAATTATTATCGATAATTAATACACTTATAATGTCCAAGTAAATAATAATTAGTGATTCGATATTTAAACAACAAAAAAAATCGATTTTTTAAAAAAATTGTAACAGCTTTTTACTGGTTTTTTTTTTAGTTGCTTCGTTTTGATTTTTGTTGTAAGTTATTATTTTTATATAATTTTATTGATGACAATTTAATAGATTGAATTTTTTAATAAATACATAAATATAAAATAAAATTCAATACTACCAAAAAAAAGTTAGTAATTCATTCGGGTGGAGAAGGGCTGCTTATTGAATTTATTTTGTATTTTTACTTCTCTCTTAAGATGTTTTTTTGTACTGTAACGAGCGCACAACAAATAGCGTTTTACAAATTTGCTAAATTAAAGAGAAGGATGCGCATGAATTTCAAAACAAAGATCTTTTTTTTCTTTTCTTTAAAAATTGATTTTATTTTAAGATATTGCTTTGATCTCCAATCCTTGCTATGTATCTATTTATTAAACTAGAGTGTCCCAATTCATGCCAAAAATACTATCAAAACATGAAGTCCAGGCTTAGGTATATACAGGATAATCAGCAACTGGAATGTCTTGTATTCTGATGCCTGGATTGGTGAATCTCAGAAATTTCTTGGGGGAAAAAAAACAAGAAATATCTTCCGCGAGAGCTATAGAAAAGGTACATTAAACAAGATATTTGTTTTCGGTGATCTTGGGATAAGTGCATCCTTCTTTTGATGGAGTAGACAAAAACAGGAGACTTTTTCTAATGTTTATTGTCGTAATATTTTTTTTTAAAAATCAAAATTGAATATATCTTTCTAGTTTTAAAAAAACTAGATTGGGTCTAGAGTTGTGATAGATTATTATTTTGTAAATTATATCATTACTTAGCAGTATAATATAATTAAAATAATAATAAAGTTGAAAACTTTGTTTAGGTAAAATGAAAAAAAAAAAAAAAAATCAAAATAGTCAGGGATGTCTTGTTCAAAAAAAAAATAATAAATTTACAATTTTAAGTAGACTTTAGTGCGAAAAAAACCCTGGAGTCAATTTATATATTTATTATTTAAAAATCTATCAGGTTAAAGGTCCATTTATTCCTTAATTTCTTTTAAGAGAGAATAATAGATCATGAAATTAGATTGTTTTGTTTTATAAAATTAAACATAACCTGAAAATAAACTTCCCAGTAAATTTATTATTGTACAGTGTCCCACATGGAAGATTACATTTATAATATTGAATGAAGATTTATTAAACAAACTGCCATTAAATGATTATTAATTAAGTTATTTATATTAAGCACAAAAAAAGAAATTGCTTATTCTCTGTTAAGAAAAAGATATTCTCAAGTTATCTTTACCAATCTACTGTGGAGTAATGTGAATAAAATTAGTAGATACTCTTTATATGAAAACCCAGTTTAGAGCTTGAGTAAAAACTATCATGTGAGTACAAACTCATTTTTATTGTTTTATTCATAATCATTTAATAAACTCGGAAAGACTCTCGATAAAATCAGAATTTTTTAACGAAAAACATAAAAAAGAAAATTATTCTTGATCATTCAAATGTGTTGATGGGATATATAACATAAAGCACTTTTTCTTTTTCAATAATTACGAATAGTTGCTACAAATTCTAAGAAAATCCAATACAGAAGATGTTAGTGCCTGGACTACATTGGAGTACATTTTCTTGTGCAGTGGTGTTTTTTTAAAAGATCAAAAAATAAATTTAGAAAATGCACATTTAAGTTCGAACTTTTCGAATCATATTGGGTATTTTCTAATTATAAACTAAATTTGTATGTGTGCATGTATAAAAAAAAAAAAAAAAAAAATGGGCTGTTATTACTTTTTAATTAAGTTAGGTCAGCATTTCCTAAACTTTGAAACCACCGTTGGTAGTTATCGTAATTTGTTTGAAGCGATCCTTAACTAAATCTTTAATGTTTTTCTTTTTAAATTGCCAAATCAGGAAGCTGTTAGAAGATGGGGGCCTAACGAATTCATTCTGGAATTTTTGAAGACTGAACACTTACCATCAGGACAATAAGATCCTCAAAAGAAAAAAAAACTAGCATTCTACCAGTTGCTCCATTACGTTTTGCAGGAATATTGATTATCCTTCAGCACTGATTTTTCTCTTCTAAACTTTTTTGGGGCGATTCACAAAACTTTGTATTGTTCATTACTGAATCAATCCCGGCCGTCCCGGCGGTTTACTTTCCAGAAACTCTTTTTTTTTTAGAACCCAGTTTTCTGTGGCATTCTTTCTATTTCCCTAGAAATTTTTAACTGGTTCCAGATTTCTTTAGATCAAGTTCATATTTTTTTTTTTCTTTTTCTCCATCATTTTGCAGGCAGCTCCCCCCAAATATTCTTTCTAAGACGCTATAGAATTTCAAGAGAGCTTCTGGAAAGCAAATCTACACTAGCAGCCACTATTGGCTTTATCCCTTATACATTTTTTTTTTTTTTTTGCTTTTGTCATGAGAGTTCTCAAGAGGACCTAGCGAAGGTGTTTTTGGTCACAAGGGACAGGCCATAACTATTCGAAGAATATGACTTCAAGGTTGATTCCCTGGTAGGCAGGTAGAGTAGAATTCTAAATCTTTTCTAGCGCTTCGTTTTCCATCAAATTTACCTCAGCTAAGAAAAGGAGTTTCTATTCCAGACTGTAATAGTTAGGGCCCCCATCCCATCTTATGAAATTACCCCCTAAAATATTCAACGAGTGGTGTCCTAAAATAGTAAATGATCCGCTGATCTAGATTCCTAATTATTTTATTTTATTTATTTAACTAAAAAACTATTAAGTTCGAGACGTGTTATTAATTTAGATTTTATTTGAACATTTTTGTTTTGTGGTGCTTATATTTTGTAATAAACGAAATAATATTGATTGTATTTTACTAATTTGAAGAATTACAAAAAATAATCATAATGGAAAAACCAAAAATTGTTAGCTTTACTATTAAAAAAAAAAATTAATTAAACAATATGGTTGTGATATATTGTCAAAAATATAAAATATTGTTTTGCTCTTTTATGTCTTATTATTTATATTTGTTTTCATTTCGTATTTTATTTCATGGTTATTAAAGCCAAAAAATATGTTTAACCAAATATTTTATGTGTTAGTTGTACAAATAAATAAAGAAATATATCTTTAAATGACAAGAAGATAATATGTAACAAAATACATACTAGATTTAAGTTTTTTTTTGTTTTTTGTTTTATAATAAGTAAAAATTAAAAAATTTAATCTATTTCATAATTGTACAAAGTTGGAAAAAAAAAATAGCGTTGTGGATATTTTACAAATTTTAATTTTTTTTATGAAATAGAATTAATGTTTTTTGCTTAAATAATATACTTCTTGCCGAGAAGATGTGATATCTTCATGCTTCTATTGGTGGTCCTACAAGAAGGCCCTGGGACTTATCCACCCAACTTCGTCCCTTCTGGCTGGCTCTACCTATCTTCGCCACCTTTGAACACCCCATTCTTGTCAAACTGCCTCCCATCTAACCATCTTTAATGGGATCCTCCTTCTGTTAAAGATCCGTCCCGGCGGCTTACTTTCCAGAAACTCTTTTTTTTTTTTTAGAACCCAGTTTTCTGTGGCATTCTTTCTATTTCCCTAGTAATTTTTAACTGGTTCCAGATTTCTTTAGATTAAGTTCATTTTTTTTCTCTCCATCATTTTACTGGCAGCTCCCCCTAAATATTCTTTCTGACGCTATAGAATTTCAAGAGAGCTTCTGGAAAGCAAATCTACACTAGCAGCCACTATTGGCTTTATCCCTTATACTTTTTTTTTTTTTTTGTTTTTGTCATGAGAGTTCTCAGGTATAAAAATGTTTCTGAGTCTATCTAGCAGATCGGATTATCTCACCTTAATAGGTCCTAAATGCTTTCCCGTTGTGATAATAGACGACGGGCTGTAAAGACATAAGTCTGGTCTGCCCCAGACTCTAATTTTGTGTAGTTTTAGATTTTCTTTCCTGTAATCTCTATTTGCGTAATTTTTGTCCAAAAAGTATAAAACTTTGTTTACAAACAAAAAGTTTTGGGTGCCAATATTTTCCTTTTCCATCGAATGGAAATGTTGCCGATTCTTTCGATAATTTTTATTATTCTTTTTTGTAAAATATAAATTTTGAGTACACATGCGTATCAATAAGAAAGAAACGTCCTCCCAGTTTTTGTAATTTGTACAAATAAAAAAAAAAAGTGTTTTTTTTTTAAAAATTATAGTATAAATATTTTACATGTAAATTTAATGATTAATAATATAAAGAAAAAAAAAAAAAAAGCCACGTTTTATAGTAGCGCAAAAACTAAGGGGCGTTAGGTTCCCTAAATTGTAAAGAATATTTAATGACAGTTTTTAAGGAATGCAGAAATAAAATAAAAATATTAATATTTCAATTAATAATAGTAAACCTATATTTTTAACGATGTAAAAAATGAAAACGAAAAAAGAAAAAAATGAAAAAATTAAATCTTTTTTGACCATTTTTTCAAGTGCTGGGCACTGTTTGTTGTTTTCTTGTTTTTAATTTGAAAATTTTATTTATTTATTTATTTTAAATGAACATTATTTATGTGTAAAAACAAATATAATATTAAACAATATTGTGTTTTTTGTTTTTTTTTTCACTTCGGGTATTTCATTGGTTCGATATATACTGATGGACAAAATTAGCGCACCACTCAGTTTTTGTTTAGTTAAAATTAAATAAATTAGTTTTCCGCTTTTGTTTTGGACATACATCACTTGTCTAAAGCGATTTGGGGAGACAAGAGGTCATTCAAGAAGAGATGTGCAGCAGAGAGAGAGACGATAGGTACATCCGGCACCTGGCTTTACGAAACAGGAGCATAACGAGAAATGAGATAAAAAGTCTCATAAGGCAAGTCCGAAATGTTTCCATCTCCAGCAGGACTGTTAGAAGAAGACTTAATGAAAGTAACTTTAGAGCCCGACATCCTGCTCGTGGCCCTCTCCACAGTTCACAAAATGACCAGGCTTCAGTTTGCACGTGAACATGTGAGTTGGACTTAAGACAACTGGAAGAGAGTTCTCTTTACAGATGAGGTGAGAATAGGCCTAAATTCTTCAGATGGCCGTAGTTACAAATGGCTTATTTTTTTCAGCCAACAATATTTTGAAAGTCCAAAATTTGCACAAATTGGAAATCATAAAAAAAAAATAAGAGTGGTGCGTTAATTTTGTCCATCAGTGTATTTATGTAATTATTTTTCCCATTACGAGCGATAGAGTTTGTTTTTTTTTTTTCGAGAGAGAGAGAAATTGGGAATCTCGAAGAAGAAGAGTAATCCGCGAAAACCCACGGTACTCACTCTAAAAGAAATGAAGGATCATCACTATCATTAGTAGGACGTACGAAGGGCACCTAGAAGAAGTGTGAATTCCAGGAATTAGGGCAAAGCCTATATGTTTGAAATCAACAACTTCTTAGTATGATATAACAATTTATTCCCTCCTTAGAGGGTCACGTCGTTTTTTAGCTCCTCTTAAGTATAAAAAAGATATTTTTACAAAATGGCCTCCTGTGCATGGTCAGGAATATTCCATTTCAGTGAAATTACTATTAAGAAAGACTTTCAAGAAAACTCTTTAATCTAAAATACCATTTTTTCTGAATGGATTTTTCACTTTATAAAGTTTTTGTCGCGAAAAATTTCTATGTTTTTTTCTCTAAACCGCGAATACATGTAAATTTCATAGAAGTAGATCTTCTAACTTTTTATTTGAATAATTCTTCTTAGTTAGTAATTAGGTAGTTTTGAAGTGGGATGAAGTTGAGATCTAGGACAGGTCCTTCAAATGGATAATCCAAAAAAAAAAAAAAACAATTCTTGTGATAAAAGAAAAAAGAATGGGAAAATTTTCCACAAGATTTTCGAATCTTCGCACACTTATTGTGCCCATAACTTTATATTAAAGCATTTTCTTAGGAAAATGCTGGCAGTAAGAATATTAACACTTCTAATAGTAAAAGCAATAAGGGCAAAAAAAGAGAGATAATGGAAAAAGATAAATTGTAGAATACTTTCTAAGATTTTAGGCAAATGGGCGTAAGAAAAGATGATGAACAAGAAAAATGATGACCGCGAAGTTTGGAGTAAAGTTATTCACGAGGTCAGGTCCAGCTTCAAGGACTTTAAGCACCCTAGATTGCTATCTTAAGTAGAATTTACTAAAATGAATTGTTAATTTTTTCAATGTTACATAAAACTGTCAAATACAAGCTATAAATTTTCAAAATTAATAATTTTTCATCAAAGTTATGTATGTTTCAATGAATGGAGCTTATAAATGAAAAAATTGAAACGTTCCTTGTGGCAGGCATTCTAAAATCTTCAACCTCATTACCATTGATTCCAGCTAATCTGAATTTAGTACCCTTAGGAAGAGTTAGAATATTCTGAAGGACTTGTATAGTTATGCCATTCATGATCGTAACAATGCCAAAGAACTGTGGCGGTCTTTAACTACTTGAAGATTATTTTTGTTTTATTAAATACAATTAGTCATACGGATCAAAAGATGGGAACCTATTCTGCAATAAAAGAAGTCGAGGACTAAGACATTTTGAAAATGCTATCAAAGTATATATAGTGAAAATAAAACAAATTAAACTTTAGAAAATTGGCGAAAGCTTTTCATGTTGGATAAAATATTGTTAAAAAGAAAAAAAAAGATGGATTAATACATTACCAGTTTACAGGAACATGCCTTTATTCTACAATTGTACAAATAAATAATGTATATAAATAATTTTACCCAAAAACAATTATGTTGGAGCTTAGCGAGAGGTAAGAACAAAAAAATTATCTATGAATACTGAAATCTTTATACTGGGATTGTTCAATTTTCTTTTCCTGGGAGAACACACACTTATCAACTTTGCTTGAAGGGCTTCCAGTTTTTGTTAACCATTCTTTCATTTCGTCCACCTTATCTCGGTTACCTTCCACCATTCCAATTACGGTACCACTTTCGGTATTCTGTACAAAACCTTTTAAGCCTAACTTGATTGCTTTGTCACGAGTATATTTACGAAAGAATACACCTTGCACCTTACCAAAAACTTCGAATCTTAAGGAAATAAGCGAGTTTCTGGCAAATTCGCTGGTCATTTTGTTTGATACTAATTGCTACTGACAACGAGGGAAATTCAGCAATACTTATAAAAAAAACTATTTTCAGATCCCAGGCAAATTATCACATGTTTATTAAATGAGTGTCCACATTGTTCGTAAAATTAAATTCTTTGAGAAAAAAACATAGACGTTAAATGTGGCATTAGAATTATGTAATATTAATTAATTTGCATAATTAAATACAAATTATTTTAAATTAAATTAATGATGACTTTTAAGTAGCGTAATGGTCTTTTTTCTTTTGTTAACCTTTCACAATACATCAACTTGTAGGGCAACGTTAATTAAAAAATTAAGAAAACGTAGAGAACATTTACAATAAAAGCAAAAAAGTAGGCTGCCCTTCTTTTATTGTAATTATTACTCTTTTTTTGAATAATGTAACAGCTGAGATATCAGTATATCTAGTTGGAGCATGCGCCTTGAGTAATGTGACCTAAGGGAGCAAGACCAACTGGATACCATATATTTTATGTATTGTGCTTTTCCGTTAAAAAAAAAAGTTCATTCTGTTTTTATTAATAATAGTAATAATTTAAAATAGATTCTTCAGATTGTTAAATAATAACCTTTAATGGATGATGGACGAAGAATTTTCCCTTCTATGTATTAAACACTGTTGAGAAATTTTCCAAAAAGTCCAGCCATATTGGATTGGATACTCCTGTTGTCCAGAGATCGTCATTCAGAGTTATTTTTGGGAATTAATATTATTCTGTATATTTTCTACAGCGCACATATTTCGGAGATAGTGAGGTTGTAAATTAATACGGGAACGTTTGAATGTGATTAATACAGTTGTTTGCATTTACTTGCTTCGCAACTTATTTTACCTTCTGTTTACCCCTGCCACCTAGCACAAAGGAAAGATTTTTTGAGGTATTTATAACTGTGAATTACTTTTATAATTTATGTTTTTAAATTAATAGATTTACTAAGTAAATTATATTACTTTCAAAAGGTACCATTTTTTATTTAAGGGCGTGCCTTAGGGTCTTATTATCGATTTGGTACTTTTAATGTTAAATTGAACGCTCTACAGTATTTTTGATAATTTCTTAATTTTCCGTTGTTTTTCTAGGTATTGCCAGAATGACAGAATCAATGAAGTTTGGACCAGAATGGTAAGTAAATCAAATTGAGTAAAACTGTTCTGATAAGGGCTCCGTTATAATAAAAGAAAAGAAAATGCAAAATGCTAACCTTATCACTACACTAACTTACGGTATTTTTCTCGTTAAATAAAAATAGATAATAGCTTGTAAGTTCATCGTTTAATATGCATTACTATGTTCAAGTGAAAGGTTAAGCAAATATTCTTAAAAGTTAATCTTGTTTCGGCTGATGCTTACAGTAAACCTCTCTTCTAATCCACGTTTTGATATTTTTTCTTGTAAGTTGTAGATATTCGATACCCTATCATGTTTTTATTATAGAATAATAATTTTGATTTGTCCTCTTACATCCTCTTCTTTATTGAATATTCTTTAATTCTGATTCCTGCAAGTACAATGCGTAAAATCTTTGCTTTTTCAGGGAAAAATAGGTTACATTAGTTCAGATCTCTGAATTAATGGAGGTTTTTTGGAAATCTAATTTCGATTGTACTCAAAAAGTAATAATTTTAAAATTAAACTTATAAACTGAACATGTAATGTGAATTAACATTTTTATATATATTTTTTAATTTCCATTAATGAAGCTTGTATTTTCTTCGGTTGTGATCAAATCTAGATTCTCATTTTTTGTTGAAAAATTGCCTAGAATATTTCATTTATTTTATATTATTTTATTTTGTTGAGGTTAGGTCGTTTAACTTCTGTTTGTTTTAGAAGTATTAGTTTTTATTTGAATTTACCAATTCTAACTGTGAAACATTTATAGGTCCTTTTTTTGTGTCTGTTCAGATGAAATTATTTTAATTCATTTTTTTTTTTAAATAATTGAATTGCATAATCAATTTTTATAATTTTTTTTTTCTGAGAGCGGCACCAAAAAAAATCTGTTCTTAAGAAAATTAGTGTAATGGTATTTTTTAAAAATGATTATTTCCATAATTTGATTGTATATTTTGGTTATGATTTTGAATAATTACTATTTAATAATAAAGTTTATGGCGGACGGAGAAAACTTTATTGACTTTACCGACAATGTCAGCAGTTATATGTCTTCAACACTGTCAATATATTACAGGGGGAGTTCTATTCTTTCGAAAAGTTTAAAGCATTTTACTGTTAGTACACATTGCCATTGTTTAAATTATATGATGGTGTCTTATCGTTTCAATTTCACAAATACCAATAAGTTCCATATTAGTTTTAAGTTTTGTTATTAAGGATTTAGCAAAGAAATAAGACGATTAGCTTTTTAAAGTTTACTTCTTCAGAAAAAGGGGCGAACCAGAATGGCCTCCTGGGGTGGGGTGAATCTGCGAAGTAAGAAAACCCGCTAGTTAAGCTTAGACGTCTTTTGATAATATCCTTTCATAATGACAGAAATCTTGAAGTCAGAAGTATTGATGCTTTAATAGCGTGAAAGACCTAATTGTTGCCAATATTATTGTAGGAATAATGTTTAATTAAATTGAATAATCGTTAATTATATTGATAGTGCAATTCAGTGTTTTTGTTATCAATATTAACACAAGAATGCGTAAAAGTCACTTACTCTTATGATTCTGCTTTCTTTAAGCTCTCCGATGGAGTGATGAACCAATTCAGCTTGAGCGAAAGCAAATATGTCTGAAATTTATTTAGACGATACCTTAGATTTCAGTACAATTAAAGTTGTACCTAATTCTTTTATGTGACAAAACCTAGTACTGTTACTTAATGTACGAAAAGTACATTTACACAGATACACTTCACCTTATTTCCATCTAAATGTAGCTTAATAAAACATGTTTTGGGTGATGGCAAAAGTTACTTTAAAATATATGTGCGAAACATGACCAGTATATCCTTGAGTATTGTTTTAATAGAAAAATGATTCAAATTAAAATTATTTTTTGAAAAAAATTACACTCCAAAGAGTGTGGCCCTAGTAAGTGGAGTTATTAGAGATAAGCTGCTTTTTTTGCTATATTGCATTACAAATACGAAACTAACGGTTAAGCAACAATATTAAGGATATAGCATATATATCAGATGGAATAGAACATCAAATCTTGTCGGTTACTAAGATGTGTTCTGCCACGGTCTATAGTCACTTGATGACTGAAGTTGGGGTCAAAATTAATTTAGTGCTTTTTTTTTTTTTTTTTGCATCGGTAGCACCCATAAAGCCAGCATATCATTTATTTGTACATAAATACCAGAAATTTAGATTTAAACCTTTATGTTTTTATAAATTATCCATTAGTACCTAGAATCTGTTAAATTTTAATGCCCACCTCTACTATTTAGTGCTTGTTTTCATTGAACAAAAAAGGCGGTATTCCAAGTCGTGTTTGGCAGATCTCATTTCAGTCCTGTTTCATTCAACATTCTTCCTACTGTTGTCTGAACCTTTTGAACGAAATCCAAGATCCTATACCATTAATAAAATAGAATTGAATAAAAGGAAAATTCTTAGAACCACCTGAACTTCGGAACTTTCTTAAACCATGTTTGTGGTTCTCTTTCTTGAACTGATTCCGGACTTGGTTACTTGCAGCCCCTCTAAAGCGTTGCGCAAATGTATTACTTGGAAATATGACGATTGCGGAAAAAGGAAGGCAACTCCTGCCTTCTTCCGTGTTTATTATAAATTCTTAAGATAAACTCTTCTGATGTTAATTTTGGATAAAACTTTCAGGGATACCATGTGGGACATAATTTTTCATCCAACGTAAAGAGATAGTCGTCAAACCATGTTTTTTTTTTTTCATATCTAAGCGACGAAGATGGATTCTCATCGTTTAACGAGTTTTTTTTGTGTTATTTCTCTCTCTAATCCTTGTAAGAAAACTAAAACAAAATTAGAAGTTCAAGAAATAGTGAAATTAGGCCTTGGAGTAAAAAAAAAAAAGGCAACTAAACCTCTATCTGAAATGTGTACGATATGTTTGTGCTGTTAGCGCCCCCCGCCGACGAAATTAATTTTTCATCTAATCAACAGTTCTCTGTTGGATCTTCATGAGTCCGTGTTGAAAACACCTTAATTGCCTTCCTATTGATTTATTTCTTCATTCATTTAATTGGTAGTTCTTATCAATATCCTAGTTGATAAATGGTTGGAAAGGGTTTAAAGTCTGGCCCTTATTTATTTACTTTTTTTCTAGTCAAGTTTTTCCTTACAAAGATGATTATAATCTTGCATCTTTTTAGTAGATAATGGGCCGGTAAAATTCCATTTTTTTATACGAATAAAAAAAAAAAACACTCAAGAAAACCGCGAACTAGGGTCAATAGTAAATAAGAAGTAGGAGATTTTGGGTTCATAAGTTTAGTAGGAGTTGAGAAGCGCAGTAAAATATACTAGAAAATAAAATTTTTGATCTAAGAGATTACGGAAATATATTTTCTACAAAATTTAGGTTATGGTATTCTGTGAATGCCACTAGAAAACTTATGAAGTGCACTATTTTTCTGCTAATAATAAATAGAGTTGGTAATTAAAATGTTTTTAGTTATAAAATCACGCAACGTAAAAAAAAAAAAATTAAAGTGAAATGAAACTTTTTGTCTATTAAGGGGTAGATAAATTATCACCAATTTTAGTCGTAATTTTACGCCAAGCCTTTGACCTTGGGGACTAGGTCATCTTTAGGGCTTTTGCTTATTAACAGTTCTAATATTTTTAACATCAGTGGTTGGTATGTCTACTTCTTTCCTGCTTAGGTGCTTTATTATTATTATTATTTTATCTAAAAAGAAGAATGAGCAACTTCTCGGACCGATATTAAGTCAAAAGAATAATCACCTATAATGTCACATTATAGCTACTATATTTTACTGTGATTCCTAAATTCTGCGCAAAGAACCAAATAGAACTTAATACAAGCTACAAAGAAATGTCCGACATTTACAAACTGAAAACAAATTTCAACACCCACCCACAATAGAAATGAGCAGATATATGTTTTATATGTATAATCTATTAAAATAAAAGTCATAATTTGAATAAAATTGTTCAGGTGGTTTTTTTTTGACTGATTCCTCGCCAAATTCCTTAATTCCTGATTCCTTAATAATTTACGGTCACAAAACCTAACATATATATTCATATACAGGTTGTATTACATTTAAAGTAAACAAAAATATTTAAGAATCAAGGTGCCACATATTGTAAACCAATCAAAAATATTCTCCAGTAGATCATATCCAAACCATTAATAAAAAAACAGGAATATAAACAATGAAAAATTATATTTGTTTGTTTAATATATCATATTTCTAACAATTAGACCACCACAGCTTATCGTGAATTTAATATCTCTGATCTAAAACTTAACAGACTGAAGTAATGTATTTTTATTAATTCACCAACTTCTGTAGACATTTACCATATTTCCTCGGTTTTTCTTGATCCTTTTTAAGCAAAGATCGGTTCAGCTCAAATATTTTATTACTGTTATAATAAAAGTAATCAAAATTAGTTTGTAAAATATACAGGAACTTTGGCTACAATGTTAAACGGAGGGCCACCATAAGAGCATTGGAGAAAAGGTGTCCCTTATATAAGAGAAAGGTTTTTCCAAACGTTTTCTAGAACTTTCCTAGATTAGGAGTTATTCTTTGTTACACCTCGAAAGTCACAAAAAAAATGTTATTTTGAATTAACTATTTCGTATAAGAACATCTTAATTTATACTTGAAAATAAAATTTTCCATTTATAATAATTTTTATGTGTAAAACATTTTTAGGCTTAGAAATCTGTCGGAAACTCCTGTTGGAGGCGCAGGTACTACTACCGGTACAAGTGGAGGAGTAACTGGCGGCACAGGAAGTAGTGGTACTAATACAACAAGCAGTGCGCCACCTCAACCTCAGGTTCGCTATCAGCTGGCCGAATTCAGGTACGGTCGGGAAGAGATGCTGGCACTCTTCTCCAACAGTCTAGTACCACCAGATTCTTTGAGACAGTTGGCCGGCCTGTACGTAGAGAAGGCACAACCGCCTCTAGCTCTGAGCATTATGTCGGACGAAGAGACGGTGAGTGGCCGAATTCATTGGTTATTTGTTTTAATGGCAAATAGTAAATAATGTTGTGTGTTGAACGGATTAAACTTGGTTAAAATAAAACAACGTAGATCACTTTCAATACTTTTTTTTATTTATTTTTAATAATTTCTTAAAGATTCAGTACACTGTCGCGTATTTACTGGGAGCGCGATTGGCAACCTCACTTTGGAAGTGTGATATCTCTGGGAGCGAGTTGCTAGTTTTCCAACTGTTTTCTTATTTTTTGTTTGTAATCGGAAGTTGGTTTTACTTCTCAACGGAAGTTTGAACTACGCAACATGAAAAATAAACCAATAATCTGGAGTGAACACTCATACGACTTCCTCTTACTGCATTCTCGAGGTGCTTCAGGAACATTGAGTATTATTCAAACAAAATTTTTTGGCCTACTTGCTTTGCTTAGAGAAAATCGTAGGAGGCATTTTCGGAAAAAAGAAATTGATGGAAAAATAGGAAGTTATGTTCACTTATGTGCAATTTGAAATCGATAAATAAATCTTTGACTTTATACGACGTAGCACGCATGTTTGCATTCCGGACAGGTTTAACACTTTCATCCATCACCAGAGTAATCAGTTTGGTGAAGAGATTTCGATTTCACTTATGTTTCTGTTTCGCAATGCATTTACTGAGAGATTTATGCCAATATTTATTTTTTGTTTAATTTGCTGATATAATTTTTCCCCCCTCTAGCGGATGTGGAATCGTGGCATCAATTCAGATGCAGTGTTAAGGTCGGCGGCCAAAGGCGAGGGAAGAGGTGGTGCTACAAGAGGTTCCGGCGGCGGAAGTCGTGGTGGCAGGGGTGGTAGAGGGGGTGTAGGTAGTGGAGCTGGTGGTTCGTATTACCAGAGAGGTGTGGTGACTGGTTGCCAGGGTCAGGGAGATGGTGATGACCAACAACCATATGGAAGGCAACCTAGACCTAGAGCTTTCGACAGGTCGCAGGTAATGTTTTCTTCTTCTTCTTATTATTATTATTCAATATCCTCCTTCTTTCCATTTTATCATAACCTTCAGTATGCTCTACAGATCTACCTGTTTTGTTTTTTTTTGTTCCTGTGACAAAAGCTTCAGAGTGGACTTTATTATGTTCTGTTCAATGTGCACAGAGTGAATGCGGCCGGGATAGTTGGAGTGAAAGAAACGGTGGAGAAGGCAGAGGAGGCGGTGGAAGTCGTAGCTCAGATATCAACTGGAGGCGGCAGAGAGGTGGGCCGGGTCCAGGAAATGAGGATGACGACTGGAGAATTAATAAATGGGGAGTTTCAAGTGAGTATCCCTACTTTGAGATTTTGAATTTCTGGCTACTAATTTTTTTTTTCTCCATTATCTTTCTCTATTTTTCTTCTTCCCTAATTTAAGGTCGATCTGGAGGTAATTGGAGGGAAGAAGAAAATTGGGACTCCGGACCTCACTCCAAGAACCATCATCTTCCGGAATGGCAAGTTTAAATTTTGAATATTAATTGTTTTATTTTTTTAGAATATCTCGGAAGTTTATTCCATGTTTATTTAACGTTTTCTATCAAATTTTTACTTTATCACTTCCGAAAATCTCTTTTTATTACGAGCGTTCGCCGGAAATTAAAAATTTCTGTGTAGTTTTTTGAAAACTCTTCAGGAAGTAGAATATTTAAATAATTAACCTAATCACTTATTTTAGGGCCACTGAAAAGAACAGCGAAGGAGGTGGAACATTCGATTCCTCAGGAGCATTTCATGGTTCTTCAGAACCACCACCAGATGAAGATGATTCTGCTAAACACAAAAACGAGGTGCTAATAAAAAATTAAACGTAACGTTGAATTAAAAAAAAACAGCTAAAGTTTTGTCGTTATTTATATTATTAATTCTATTATTTAAAAAATAAAATAAAAATAAATTTAAATAAAATGTTCAGTTAATTTTAATTTATTAAGTATATTAATGTAGTCCGCTTAAAGTAAAACTAATAATATTTAACCCTAATTACTAGGAATTAAACTTTTTCTCATATATATGTTTCTTGTTTTAAAACAAAGAAACAGAGGAAATCTCTCTCGATGAAACCTCCAGATGCTGGAGACGGAGGAGAGAGTATTGGCAGTGCTGGCGGCGGTGGAAGTGTAAGACTAGCGGATAGAGACAAAAGGGATAATCAACAACAACAGCAGCAGACACAACTACCAAGCTCAACTGGACAGCAAAACAGTAACCACCTTCTGGATATGCAGACAACAGCGCCATCTGAGTCGCTCAATTCGTCGACATCCACATCAGCCTCTGCCTTACACAGTAGCCTACAACAAACGGCCACTCAACAGCAACATCAACAACACCATCACCACCACCATCACCACCAACAGCAACAACAACAACAGCTGCAGGAAAATTCAGAAGAACAGAAACCTCCGCCTGAAAAACAACCACCCGATTCTCCAAGGAAAGATGCTGTTATTATGGATCATCAACTTTCTCGACAACCTACTCTGCAGGTTAGTCATTGAAGGAATTTTTTTAAAACTCTTTAGCTTTGCTAACTTGAAAACAAGTCTATAAAATTATAAAACATAAAGAAATGCTTTCGGTTTAGGGTTTTCACGGAAAATGACCTTTATGAAGTCCCTTGAGCCCAAAAACATAGTTTCTGTGTGGTGTGTAGTGAACATAAACTAAAAGTCCAAGAAGTTGAAACTTCATATTTTGTGATCCAAGGGATCTGAATCGTAACGAGTCGATCAAAGTCCCTTAACCCCGGCCTATCAATATACCTTATTGATTTTTCAATTTTTTGAGATTGCCTTAAAATAAAGAAATTAAACTTTTATTTTTATAATTTTTCAATTACAATTGTTTTTATTCATTTCTGTGAATGGGGGGTCAAGTTTTTCCCCCTCCAACATTAATTAAAGGTATACTTACCTGGTGTAATGAGTTGATTAAAAGAATTTGAAACAGGTGTGTAAAACAATCGAACAACCAATTTAGAGAATTCAGTGAGCAAACTGACAGCATCTTGTTGCTATTAGCTTTTCTGTGATGATTTAATGCAGTAATGGGCCTCTAATTGCAAGTTGGGCATCAAATGTTACATTATTGAATAATAATTTATACATAATGTGATAATTTGTGTAATAGTGAAGATTATTTAATTGCTGAGAAAGTGCTGCTAAAGGTGGCCAACTACATGAAAACGGAAGTTTTAAGAAAATAGTCTGTGTATTTCATATGTAAATATTTATTTAAATTTTCATTTTCCAGCAAAATACATCTCAACAACCCCAACAACAGCCTTCACAACAGCCCATCCAACAGCAACAAGTTCAACAACACCAACATCCTCAACAGCAGCAGCAACAGCAACAGCATCACCAACAGCCACAACAGCCGCCGCCAACACAACCACAACAGCTGATCTCAAATAAACAACATCAACCGCCACCAACACAACACCAATCACAATCACTACAAATGCATCATCAGTTAGCAAATGTTACAGCACATCAACCGCAAACAACAGTTGAAGAACCGCTAGTTGAAGATTCATTAGGACATATGACTGATGATCAGGCGGCTGAAATTGTTGCCAAATTGATGGAAGATGAAGAGAAACAGGATAAACAGTGGTATTACAGAGATCCTCAGGGACAAGAGCAAGGTAAATTTAAAGTTTTTTTTTTGCGGAATTCAGTTTGCACCGTAAATGTACGGATTACCGGGGGAAAAAAAGAGTGGTTTTTAGAAAATATGTATTTGTAAATATCGCTCTAGTGAAAAATAATAAAATTCAGGAAATTCCAAGTTTTTAATTAGTTTTTGTTTTGGTCCAGTAGAATCTAGTTGGATAAGTTTGAAAGAATATTCTGAAACCAAGATCTCGATTTCGAAAAAGTTGGGTCTTGAATTCTTTTGAAACTAGACGCCTCAAGTCAAGGTTTTTTTATTTTTTGATGGTTTATTACGGAACTTAGGTAGAAAATGGGTACGTACCTAGAAGTAGGAGATTTACCGGGTATGAGAGTCAGAATGGTTTTGGAAGTCTAATATCTTACTTTCTACTTAACGCTTTATCCCAACTTCAACTAAAAATGTAACTTATTTATTTTCTTCCACTCCAAACTTTACCTACGTCATAATCCCTTAATCAGCAACTTGTCCTGCACTAACCTCCCGTCAAATCCTCCTCGCAGACTGAGGCGCCGATGGCCTCGTAATCACCTGGTCGAGAGATAAACAAGGCCATCCTTCGTATTCAAATCATTCGGTATTTTACTTTAACCGACTTATGATCGGTCATCGTTGGATGGCCTTCATTCAGGCCATTCCTGTGATTTTATTTTAGTTATTTAATTATTATTTTTTACTTTATACAATACTTTATTTTATTTCGGTTTTCTATTTCACATTTATGATGTACTATACTATAGCAATCATATTTGCTTGTTGCGTTTATGTATTACGCTGTTGCGAATTTTTAAACAAAGGAAAAATGAAACAACAAAATTTTAACTATTTGTTCTAGGTCCGTTCAGCTGTAATGAGATGGCAGAATGGTTTCAATCTGGTTACTTCTCATTGAATCTGCTAGTCAGGAGGGCGTGTGATCCTAGTTATGCGCCGCTTGGAGAGCTTATCAAATTATGGGGTTGTATACCGTTTCTACCTGATCAACATCCTCTTGTAAGGGTTATTTAAAAAACTTATTGAAACATTTTTCAAAGAATTTATTGAAGTGTTATAACAATTTTTTTTCCTTCTTCTTTAGAATAAAGAACCCACCGCAGTCATAATGAGCACCCAGCTTCAGGAGAACTTCTTGATGCAGCATTACCAACACCAGTACAGAAATGTTATGCTGAGGTGAGTACATCTTCCAATATGGTGCTAATTGTTGATTTCTTCTCGCTTCCTGCAACAAGATCTTCTTCTTTTTTTTTGAGGCTGCGTTAAATATTAAAGAAATCAGATTTTTTTTTTTTATAGTCTCAATTTCGGAGTTCCAAGAAATTGCGGAATGTTTTTGAAATTTTGTGGGCAATGCAGAAAGCCCTTTTCCCTATTTAGAATTGAATATCTTTCCCTTAAATTTAAATAATTGGTTATTAAAAATTTTATTTTCACAAATTTTTTTTACGCATTATCTTTCATTTCTGCAGGCAACATGCCGCAAGAATGCAACAGCAACAACAACCTCAACTTCCTTCTAAGGTACCACACGACTGGCTTGATCATCAGGTAAATAGATAAGCCTAATATTATCTTTCAATTAGTAATACTTTTTTGATTTACTCTTTCTTTCTCTGCCCACGGAATGTATTGGAAAAAAAATAAGCGAAGAAATCGGAAACTATATCTCTTTCCATCTTCAAATTTTATATAAAAAAAAAAATACACTTTTTGGGATCTTCCCTACATTTAACGGGCGTTTTAAGTATTAAATCTTGAGGAATATCTTCCCTGCCATGAAGGTAGTAATTAGCTGTATTTACAATAACTATAAAAATTCATTGTAAGCTGTAAACAAAAAGTAAAGTGAGTGGTGAAGAAGTATCACAGATTATGTCTTAGATTTTATTTATTTGTTGACTTAAATCAAAATTTCCTTTAAATTTTTTTTAAAAATATTTAATGATAATCTCCCCCTTTCCCCATAATTTAATAATTAAAAAATAAACCGGAACCAAAGACTAAAAACAAATTCTGGTGTTTTCTTAGCCGATGATTGACCAAGTACTGCCGCCACAGTATCAACCAATACACCATCATCCTAACAGTAGCAACTTGCGTGCATTGCTTGCCCAAATGCAGCAACAGGTCGGTCTTAATATTTTTTTTTTTTTAATTAATTCAAATGAAATATTTTAAATTTTAACATTAGGCTGGCATTAAGATCGACATTCATTTGTGTTACCTTTTTTTAGCCATAATTCCGTTCAATTTTTCGACAACGATTGTCCCATTTCTGGCAGTCTAAACATTAGTTCTTATCAAACAATGTGTTCTTATCTTGTAAATTGTCCTAATGAAGGATAATCGCGAACTCTCCTCACCTAGTTAGCCCAAGAAAACTTGCTTCATTGCTTTGATTGCTGTTCATATCGGTAGTGGTGGAATTCTTCGATAGTAACAAATGGCGACGCCCTCAGATCACTTGCTGCAAGTCTTCTTAAAAAATTAATTCTTTGCTTAAAATATGGCTTGTCCATAAAATGTGCGTGACCTTTTGCCCCTGTTTCGCCTACGGAGTCTTCTATCTTTGCTTCTTTTTATAGCCGATTTATACCCAATTTCCATAATTTTCATCCTTGTTTGCAGATTATGGTGGTCTTTTATGTGATAGAATAAAAAATTTCAGGTTATCCACATCACAACAAGCACCAATGTGAAGGTTTTAAAGAAAATTGTTCCGACAGAAGTTTGATGCTTACATTGTGTACTATGATAACAAAAACTAAATTTCTTCGATAGCATTGCCATCGCTATATGCACAGGAGCGAACTTTTTATCTTGTCATAGTATAACTGTATATGTTTCAGAAAATAACCAGTTCGAAGGGAATGTTTTCCATTAATGATGTTCATCTTGGTTGAATATCTTGATTTTTGTACAAGCTAAACAAACAACAAAGCTACGAAACGCAAATGAATGTCAATCGTAATCTAACCTTTAATTTTTATAACCATATTAATCTCTAAGACTTAGTTTTAAATTTAATCGAAAAAATCGCTTGGTAAGTTAAATAAAGGAATTTTTAAGAATTCTCTTGTACTTTGCCAATTGGCTAAACTGCTTTTATCGTATCGTAACTTAAGCAGTGCTTATTCTGTGAGGCTTAATTTTTTTGTTTTTTTTCAATAATTCGCATTTAATTTTCATGATTTTCATGCAGATACAAGGAAAATTCATAAACTGTTGGCAGAATTACAATTTTCTTGTTGTATGTTGCAAAAATAGAGAAATACACAGCTTAATTTGCTGTTATCTATTACTATATTATTCAGCATTTCTTCTTTTTTTTGGACAATTTTCTTGAAATATTGTGCCACAATTTGGCATTAACCAAAAAAATTCTCATATGGGCATTTATCATTTTGGAATGTATTTGTTCTTCATCTTATCTAATTATCATATGTTCTCTTTTTTGTTATAGTTCACTTAAGAAAATGGGTTTTTCTTAATTTTTGTAATTTTAAAATAAAAATAAAAAATCCGACAGTCTTATTTTTAAGAAAATTGGTGGATGTGTTTTCCATAATAATTCGTGAAAAATAAATCTGTTTGTCCAAGACACCTTAATTTAGTGGTAGTAGGACGTGAAGCTTGCATAGGGGAGGAAAAAAGGGCATTACTTTAATTTAAATTAAATCTATCCTTTATTGAAATGTATACTTTTTAATTACAATACGATAGATTTTATTTTAAACTTATCTAATTTATGTAGGAGGCATTGAAGTTTGTTGTTAGCTGCTGGTTGGTTCTGTGAAGTGTTAGTTTAGTGATATAGGGCACGGCTTTATTTTTACCTTCTCAAAGGTGGTTTGCTTTAGAATCCATAAATAATAAATTAACTCAAGTAAGTTTCAAAGTGAAAAATGAAGAGTTAGTTGAAGAATTTGAGAAAATCGAAAAAAATTTGGAAATACTATTTAAAAAAAAAAGAAAGAAAGTCGTACATCCGGTGTTGATGTTTCGACTGATCTTCAATTTCCTGTAGCGGTTCTACACTGATAACGTTTTTTTTGCGTTTTCAAGATATTCTGTTCCCAAAATCATCTCTTAAGACCATGAGCGAACGACGACAGTATTTCGGATTTGTGTCCACATTACTTCAAAAAATGTTTATTTTCGTTGATAACTCATATTTTGTGAAACTTTTATTTGATTCCCATTGCTTACGTCTTTTTTGAAAAGCGTAAGAGCTAGTAAAAAAAAATTCATTTAATTGTCTTTACCATCTCGTAAACTGCTAATTGTTTTTACCATCTCGTAAACTGCTAATTGTTTTTACCATCTCGTAAACTGCTAATTGTTGCAGTAGCTAGTTTATTTTATTAATACGTAGTTGTTTTTTTACCGGACCATACAATTTTAAAAATAAGTTCTTTTTCAGCCTGAGTGTATCTGAGAACGAGTAATTATTCTTTTAGGTACTCAAATAAAAATGAAACTGCGGAAAACTAAATATATGATAACAGAACTATGATGAAAAACGCTTATATCTGAGATGGATTTGTAAAGAAACAAAAAAAAAAAAAATTAAATCGGGGATATGCAAACAACTCTCTAGACCATTATAATACATTCATTGCATGCTATATGATTTAAAATCTATATCTAGAAATTCATTTTCTAAGAATTACAGCATCTTTGACCTGATTTCTGCTTCAAATTTTTAGTTTAGACACAGCTATCGTATATAATGTGACCGTTTGACCCTAAATTTAAGCCTAAGTTGGTGGGTCAAATAGTAAACAAAGGAAACAACTTTCTTTTTTTTTTAATTTGCGTTTGGGCTTCTAAGTTAATTTAGAAAGTGCAGAAAATTGCGTTATAAGCATCCATCAGTGAGGCTGTGCATCCAGTTTTATTTGTTGGTTTTTTATTTAATTATTGGAAATTTAAAATATTAGGTTGTCCATAGAGTTATTGCGTGTTTTTTTTGTCTTGAATTTTAAATTATTGTTACTGAGAAAAATTATACTAATAAAAAAAAAACTATATTAGAATCACTACATGTTTTGGCTATCGAGAGAAATAAGCTTGTTCATTGCTTTGGTTGAAAATTCTGCTTACTAATGGCAATTGTAATTGCTATCTAATGCAATTGTTGAGTGCATGAGGGAATGGTAGTTCGCTTGTGAATGGGACTAATCGGTAAAGGTGATAAATCAGAATATAATTGAAAATAAGGTTAAAGCAGCAATCGATTGTTTTGGGCTTTCATCCATCATCAGGGGGTAGATATAAATCAGTTTGATGTAGAGAATTCGACGTCACTTATGGTTTCCCCCTTTTTGCCCTACCAGCCCTAGCTGGCACATCAATCGAGCCCTCTTATTGACTAATGTGCCTTGGAGTTGTGCTGTAACAAATACTTTCTGCAGAAAAAAAACTTGGAAAACTTCTTGTCTTGGAACTTCTCATCTTGTCCCTAACCACTGAAGAAGAAGAAGAAAAATTCTCTCGCCCTGAATTACTAAACCCAGTACAGATTTGGTGATGCCAAACGTATTCTTTTTTGGGCTTAGGTGTCTTTCAAAAGCTCAAAAATAGTTCGTACACCTAATAAAATTCTCAATGATCAGCCCCACTAAGCTTCTCAAGTTCAACACACCACGCTTCTTCTTTGGGAAACTTGTTTAAGTACCAAGTACATTCGTTTGGGCGCAATGCTACCGTTGTTAATGTTGTGAATTTGCCTTTGTTGAATTTGGAACAATATTTTACAAGTTTGTGTAGAACTATTCACTGAAATGTTTCTTTTACAAGGAAGCCTACGCTAACATTTTCCCGAGAACTGTCTAAAGAAAAGTAATTTCACAAAAAATAATAATAATAGAAGTAAAATCTGTGTGTGTATTAGATGTGTTCGAAGCTTTAAGAAAGTCCTAGTCCATTGAGAAAATTGATACTTTTGAACTCGAATTTTTGCAGCATATTTACGTACTCCTAAAATGTACACAAGAGATTAAAACTTTTTTTTCCCTTAATATTTCACAACTATGACATTTTAGAGGGGAATCTAATCTTCTCTTTCCAGAAAAAAAAACACCTGAATCACATGTTCCAGGAAAATGTACTGTTTTTTTTAATCATTAAGAATAAAATCGTAGAAGTTGTATCGGAGTAATGCTCAAAATACGGAAGAATCAGTTCAGAAATGTGGCATTTCCGTACTGACTTTGTACTGTTTTCTAATTAGGATATTTAGTACCATATTTTAACATATGCTTGGATCACTCAGAGATTCATAAATTGGTTATTACCAGTGGAAATCTTAAAATCGAAAATGTGTACGATTGCAATACTCCTCTTAATTAGTCAGAGGAAGTTGGTATTATCCTTTTCAAACTACTTCCTTATGACCTTTGACCCAACTTATGGGGACAGTTCAGTGTAAAAAGAAGCACGCTTAAGTTTGAGCAGCAGAGTTATTGAATACGTATAAATTTTATTTCTGTAAAATTCGCAATAACTAAGTGGCCAACCCAAATATTATACCTTTTTAATTTGTTTTTTTTTTAAGTTTTATAATTAATTTTGTTTTATTACTCGGTAACTTTTATATTTGATTTTTTTTTGTTATTAGGTTTTTTTTTATTTACTTGTTATTTTTTGTTTTGTTTTTATTTATAAATAAAAAAAAAAAAGAAAAACTAAAGGCTGGGTTTTCCTGTGCGTGTGCGCTCGCCGTTGGGCTACACACGCTGTTCTCTGATTTGTTGGTTTGCAGAGTCTCTCGGCAGGTGGTTCCCCCCTACAGCAGCCATTCGCAGCTAGCGCAGCCACGCTTCAACCACCGCAAACTCAACCGCCACGCACCACTGAGGAGATTTCGCGTAAAGTCAGTGATTTTTTGCGCGGTTTACAGGCCAAGTCGGAAGCCCAGGCCGCATTGGCCGCACAACAGGCGGCGGCGGCGGCAGGTGTTGCACAACTACAACAACAACAGCAACAGCAACACCAGCATCAACAACAGCAAGCTGGTGGCGGCGGCGGTAGTGCTGCTACAGCAGGTGGTGCTCAAGGATCTGGTCAACAAGTAATGGAGACTTTATTATCTTTACATCAACAACAACAACAGTTAGCCACAAATCTACAACAACAACAACAGCAGCAGCAACAACAACAACAACAACAACAGGTTTCAGCGCCACAGCAGAGTCTTCAAAATTTGATCCGACAGATGCAGGCTACTCAACAGAATAAGATGCAGCAGCAACAACAACAACAACAACAACAGCAACAGCAACATCATCACGCAAATTCTGTGAGTCACTAAGAGTATTTGTGCCGAGTTCCTACGATGTTTTGTGGTCATGTCTTTTTTGCTTAATAAAATAGTATTTTGTTGAGGATTTTTTTTTTGTTTGTATTAATTATTATTATAGATTAAAATAGGCACTATTTTTAAGAATTACGCTCAAAACAGAGTCCTGTTCTCACAGGAGGAAAAAGGAATCATCTGTTCGAGTCCAGCCCGAGCTCACTGTTTTTTTTGAACGCGAATCAATAATAATAATATTAAGAAACACTTAATTTTTTTAACAAACAAAATTATATTAAAGTTGCAGGTAGAATCAGTTTGGAATGGTGGAAATTGGAATCAGTGGACTCATTTAAATGCAAAAGGAATCAAAACAGAGCAACAAGTACTAGTAAGTTTTTTATTTTTTTTTTAATTTTTGATTAAGAGGTTAAGATTTACGTTCACTCCAAATTTGCGAGTTCTCATTGGAATTTGAAGATTCCCTGCGCCTAAGAAAAAGGAGTTTTCTTTAATTACAATTTTTATTATTGTGTCTTGTGGTGAGACATTTATTTCCTTTTATTTTTATTGGAATCGTGTACACTTTGTTTCTGTTTTTTGGTTTTTTGAATTACCATTAACTTTCGAGAAGTCTTGTGTTAAAAGAAAGCAATCATATTTTTTAGAAATTTGTATTTCAAATTTTACGCCAGGGATAGAAACTGAGTACCAAATAAGAAAGACATCTTTCTCTATCTCTTTATTTATATAAGCTTCTATTTTTCCCCAAGAACGAAATTGCCCTATCGGAATTACATTTCTAATAAATAGTTTTTCTGCTTCTTATTTTTTATTTTTTTTTTGAAAATTGCTGAGCGAGAACGTTGTATGTGTGTTTAAACACACCAGAGTTTCTACTTCTCAGTGTTCATTTAACTTAAGACATTGATGTTTCTTGCAGGAGGAACAGCTTCGAGCTGAAGACGAAAGGAAGAGAGAAGAACTAAGGTAAGATACCCAATAGATTTTTTTTTTTAACAATAGTTTTTCATTGCCTTAACAATGCATTTTTAAAAGTAGACTTTCTTGTACAAATGATGCAGTAAGCTTCTCTCAAGAATATCAAGCGTAAAAAGTAGTACGTAGTACGGTAACCGAGCGATGAGAAGCGAGGCTAGAAAGTATCGTGTTACTGGGTTGGATTCCGGGTCTACACCTTGTTTTTATGAGAGATTTTTAGTAAAATATGCTAGACGCTTCCGTCCACGACACCTAATTTTTGTAGTTGAAAGTAAAGCCCGCCTGAAAAAATAGGCATCACATTATTTTTTCCTTTTTTTCTTCCCCAAAAAGCCATACAGTTTCTTTCTTCTATACCTGATGCTTCCTGAAAGAGGAGTGCTTGCTTAACGATTCCCCTCTTCGAAGGAAATTAGGATCTAAATTGTTTTTTTTTTTTTTTTTTTTTTTTTTTTTGGAGAATCAACACTAACTCCAGCTATTTCCATGAATTTACTCCTGAATACTCCTTAACAAAATTCAATTTATTTCATTTACAGAAAACAAGAAGAGGCTGTGAAAAGGTTAGAAGAGGATTGTTGTAATGATGATAAAGATATGAGAGCAAAAAGGGAATCTGAGATGCTTGGCAATATGTTAGTGGATAAAGCGAAAAGGGAAAATGAAGAACAACAGCGAAGGCATGAAGTTGAAGACGATATTAGGAAAAAGCAAGAGGTAATTTAGAGCTTATTATCTCGTTATCTTAGTCTAGTGCATGGGTCGGCAACCCGCGGCTCTTTTATCCCAATTGTATTTTTATTTAAACAAATGAAAATTCCATTTATTAAAGGTATTTTTTCAAAAATAATTTTAAATGTGATAGGTTCGAAATTAAATGGAATTATACAATATCAAAACAGAGTACTTTATTTATATTGTAACACTGCCGCCTTTTCATTCGTTTAGTTATTATTTATTTGTTTATTTACTGTGCAGCTTGAAAAAATAATATATAAAACATTTAAATGTTATTGAATATCACAAAATAATAATTTGTGAATACAAATGATCTACAGAATTTTGTACATTATCATCCTTGCGGCTCTTGGTAAGATTTATTAAAATTATTTAAGGAGAAATGGCTCTCTACTTAAAATAGGTTGCCGGACCCCTGGTCTAGTGTAAAAGTTTTGTGTATACATAGTAGACACATTTTTCTGGAGGTTGCTGGAGAGGGAATTTTAGACGTAAGTTTTAAACATTTCTTATGATGCAGGGCAGTTTCATTTTGTGTCCAGTGGAAGGTTAATTTGTTGGTTTTTTTGTGAGAAAAATGTGTAGCTAACGCTTATCGATAGGTTTATCGATTAGATAACCGGTGTTCAGTTAATTAATCAGCTGTTGCGATTGATCCATTTACTGGTTTAAATTCGATTTGAATTTCGATTCTACTGAAACATTTGTAACAGAAATTTCCGCTAGATAGCATAACCAACATAGAAGTTTTAATTCAACTTTGAAACTAGAGAGGAATCTCGTAACTGACCGTTGGACTGCACTAATCCATGAAATGATTATTGTCAACAATAAATAATGATTCCTATTCTGTCTATTCTGCTTGGCCAGTGCAGCTCCTTCACGTAATCTTTCTCTCGTCCTACCGTTCTTGTAAGTAATGAAATTTACTTTTCGCTGTTGCTTAACAAATAATTTTCATTAGTTTTATATTATTTTGTATAAAGTTTCATTTAATTTTATGTTGCAATTGTTATTGTAAGAATTGTAGATTCAAAGTATCAACCTTACTGTACATTTACTTTTATTAATTTGCACATGTACAACAAAATTTAAACATATTCTTTGAAACGTACCCTACAGTAAAGGCAAAAATGAAACAGCCTGCTATTCTCAATCTGTTGAAACGTAGTTTGATACTGTGAGTGTTCTGATCGATCAAAAATTAGTTTAAACTTATTTTGGGTTCTGATGGAACAGCAGATCAAAAATTGGAAATCAGGTGGAACAAAAACCTCTTTCAGCGCATATTGCGTATAATCAAAAGTAGTAAGAGATGGTATATATTTATGTCAATATCTCATAGTTCACTTGATTTAGGATAGCTAAAAATTTCGACTTAATGCTTTACTTCATTTTAAACATTTTTTTTTTTGCGTTTATTGTGCTACAATCAGCGCCGTTAGCGCTATAAGTAACAATGATAACAGTGAACAGTAGAAGTAAATGAGTGGAGAAGTTACCCAGTGGTAACACTCCAAAACATTATATGGTTAGTAGTGAGTGCTCTTCACTTGAGAGGAGATCACGAGGCCACTGTCTTTTAAGACGTCTTGTCCGGGTTGTCAGGAAGAGTTCTAGAAGAAAGATTTTGAGCTAGAGGATTTATCGTATATGAGAGATTGCAGGCTGAAGTGGAGTTTTCTGTATCGTGTTTTCAGCTACTTGGGTGACAAAAGAAATGTTAAGGTCAGTGTGTATAGTCAGGTTGGAGACATAAAATGAAGCGTTTACGATAGTTCGAAGTATTTTAGATTGTGGCGATTGAATCCTTTGGAGATTGGAGCGCGTTTGGTTGAACCCCAATGCTCTATTCCTTACGCCCAGATGGGTTTCAAAATAGAAGTATAAATCAGTCTTTTGTTGTCCAGAGAAAGTTTTGATCTATCGTCTAAGAGTTTTTTAAGTAGTCGATAGCGTCTGTTCAGTTCTGTTCTTTAAACATTTGATTCTCAATATCTTTCTTCGACGGATCCGAAGTTTATATTTTGCTCAAATACAAACGTTTCTTACATTGAGGGAAATATCAACACTTGAGTAAAAAAAAAAAAATAAATAAATAAAGAGCCTTGAAACAAATTTTCCTGGGCAAAATATTGCCACTTACAATAAAAGTGGTAGACCATGCTGAGGGGTCTGGTAGTAGCTTAAAGAAAATTGTGGGAGCTATTTTAAAGAAAACCATAAAAAGTTAAGTAGCAGAAGATACGGTGCGGTTGGCGTATTTTGATCGTGGGTCCAATCTAAACATGAGAGTATCGCAGGTTCAAGTTTTTCGAGATATTTTATTCGCTCAGACGCACAGAATTTAAAAAAAAAAAATGCATTTTTGGGGATTCAGGGGGCCCCCCAAAGCGGACATTTTCCATACAAACTCGAACTGGGGCATTTGACATGATCGCAATACGTGCCTTTATCTAGTAAGAGAAAGTTACGTGGGAGACTCATTGTGTAATGTTTCCCCCCCTATTTTTGCAGGCGACCCGTCGAGCAGAAGTGGAAAGACAAAGAAAAGGCGAAGAGAAAAGGAAAAAAGAAGAGGAAAGGCGGAAGAAGGAGGAGGAAAAGCGGAAGCGGGAGGAAGAGAAGGAGAGAGAGAGACTGAGAGAGGGGGAACGGAAGAAGTAAGCCTTATTTGCGTATACGAGTGTATACTCGTTGTAGATGGAAACAGTTTCTATAGCATATTCATAGGCTAGCTTCATTATAAAGTCTTATATTTAAAGATTTGTATAAATCTGTGTTTCTGTAGGAAGGAAGCAATTGCTGCCTCCGAGGAAGCTGCAAAAAAGAGAGCAGCAGATCTTATGGCCAAAGTCCAGCGATCTCAATGGTGCCCACCAGCCGTTTCTAATACCTCAATCTTAGATATACAGCGATCCGAAAGGGAACAGGTACATACAGATGATTTATTATTTCTTTTAAATAGTGTTTACTGCTATTGTGCTACCATAATATCTTCCCTTTCACTTCACTCTTATAGATTTCCAAGTAGAATGACGATTAATGATTTTTGGAACGTAGGAAACATTAAAAATATAAATCAATAGTTTGTGCTTAATTAGCTGATAGATGGTAACAAACAGTTCTTCTAGAAGTTGTGCAATTTTTTTTTTTTTTTATAATTATTTTAGCAACAACTTTTGCGTGGCTTACAACAACAGCAGCAGCAACAACAGCAACAACATTTGGAGAAATCTAGTAGCGGTATGCAACTAAAATGGACTGAAACACCACGACAAATGGTGCAACCTGTAGAATCTCTGGCAGATATTCAAGCCGAGCAACAAAGACAGTTTTTCAAGGTAAATACTTTCAAGATCTTCGGATCATTCTCACTTGGAGCATTCGTTTATCGTGGAATGCTTGCTCGGGTGGTGTGCTTTAAGAACTTTATTCCCCGTGATGGCTGAACATAGTTTTAACGAGAGGATTTTTTTTTTTTTTTGCTAATGTGTGTGCGTTTGAAGAAGTGTAAAAAGAGGTTTGGGCGAGTGTGTAGTAGTGGAAGGGAAATGGAGTCTGGGACTCCTTCAAGTTGAATTACCATACTGATGTCATTGGCTGAATGAATTGATTGAGCCCACTTTTCTTACATAGCAAGGAGTTTTACCTTTGTTTAACATGAAATGTAGGAAGTAATCATGATTATTATGAAAACTATTTTACGCCGGTTATACGATACGTATAACATTATTTTTTTTAAATGCACAATGTATTGTTGTTTTATTGTAATATTTATTTTGAAACAGCAATTAGAGAAAGAGAAGGCCGAACGGGAGAAAGAGAAGGCCGCCAATAGTAGTATATCTGTAGGATCCCTGGGGAGTTGGTCTCAAGGCCTTACCTGGGCTACTAATCTTTCAAGCCCTGCTTGGCAATCTGCAGGTAATAAATTTTACAGTTTTGATCATTAATTTATTTCTAATCTTAAATATTAACCGTTTTTTTTTAAAAAATAACCTATTTATTTACAGTAAACTCTTTGAGCAGTACTGCGCCTCCTAATAATAATTCCACGACGGGTGGTTTCTGGGAGCAAATGTCCAGTTCATCGTTACAGCAGCAACAACAGTCCAACATTACTTCCAAGAATAAGAACTGTGCGATTGGTGGCGGTGGTAAACAACAACAACAACCACAAGGAAAGGATCCAGGCGGTGGCAAAGTGTCCTCTAAAGTAAAAAGAGATGAGATGGCCGTTTTGAAATTATTTAATAATACTAGTAACGATGAGTTTACACAATGGTGTACGGCGGCCTTGTCGAATATACAGTCCAGCGTGGACAGTAAGTATTATTTTATTCATAACAATTTTGACAGTGGCGAAGGTCTGAAAATTTTTTAGACAAGGAGTGCAATTTATAATCATTCCCCCTCCCCTGGGTAGTTTACAACCTATGTGGTCATATCTCCGGATACCCAATAGCCAGCGCTCTCTATCCTCCCAGTCTCCCTCTATCAATCCTCTCGCTGCCATCGCCTGTTCCACATCCTCCATCCACCGCTTCCTAGTTCGGCCCCGTTTTTTCCTTTCCTGTGGAGTGAAGCTGTGGATTCTCCTGGGCCAGCGATCTTCATCCATCCGCATTAGGTGGCCGCCATACCATTTCAGCCTTTTGGACTCTCTTGTATAGAGAATGGTCTTCTCAACTTTGGCTTTCTTCCTAATTTCGGAGTTGGGAATACGCTGGAGCCTGGATATACCACAACTTCTCCTCTAAAAGTCCATTTCCAGGGCTAACAAACAACTTTCAGCTCTTCTGGACAACGTCCTGGCTGTCTTCACTGGACTGATGAACCCCTTCTGCCCATTCGCAGTAAGTCCACTTACTTAACCTGTGGGTGCCGCCGTTGGTCTATATATCAAGGCTCTTCGCAGCCACACCCCGCCATGTGTTCTGCTGCCGACACATTGCATCCTATCCTAGCAGGTCTTAACCCCCAGTTATTCCAGGGCAGCCCCACTAAGACCTCCAACTCTCGTTTGCTCGTTGATCCATACCGCCGAAGGGATTGGTTACCACAACCTTAGGATGGATTACTCAACTTTACAGGGTTACCACGGGTAGGTGAGAGTGGAGTTGGGAGGATAGGCGAAGTGGCCGAACCCGTTCGGGCCGTCCATGCGGTGCGCATCACTCCCCCATTATAACCCCTATTTTTGGCTGTTAGTATTTGAATTATTGAATTTTAATTTTTTAATAAACAAGCTTAAAATTATATTTACACAGATGAACTTGCTAGCTACATTGAGTTACTAAGTGAAAGATTGTGTTTAATTTAAATATTTGCGCAACGAAATTTATATCGTAAATTCTTCTTAATTCTTTTTCTCCATATTTTAGATTAATAATTGAAAAATTAAAATAACAAATATGTACGGTCTGCGTTTCATAAACTTATTTTTTCGTAGAAGACAAGTTATTGAGTGAATAGGCGCTAGATAGAGTGCCACACATTCTGCGATTAATACATAAAAATATCACATTAAACGGAAGTAGAGCCCACAAAACTTCCGTTATTC
The DNA here is from genome assembly GCF_049639745.1 of Rhodnius prolixus. NCBI lineage: Eukaryota > Metazoa > Arthropoda > Insecta > Hemiptera > Reduviidae > Rhodnius > Rhodnius prolixus. The sequence continues at coordinate 2,049,799 of NW_027411592.1, read as the reverse complement.
CCTCTAAATAGAACAATAATAATAGAATAAAGGTTGTTTACTCTGTTTTTTTTGTTTTTTGTTTACAGTACCCACTTTTGTAAATTTCTTACGCGACGTGGAATCAGCCGGTGAAGTACAAGAATATGTAAAAATGTATTTAGGCGATACACAGGATGCATACGATTTTGCTAGGCAATTTTTAGAAAGGCGAAACAATGTAAAAACCGGAAGTGGCGGTGGTGGTGGAGGCGGCGGAGGAGGTGGTAACATTGGATTAGGTAGTGGTGGCAGCAGTGTGCTGTTGGCCGGAAGCGGCGGTGGAGGAGGAGTTGGCATTGGCGGCGGTGGAGGCGGGCAACAACAACAGTCGACAACCGATTTCCAGCAGGTCAAGGTAAATAGATATTCCCTGTGGTGATAATGGTCATGATGAGAGGTCTAAAAATATTTGATTGATTGATTGAGTAATTTGATTATTTTTATTATTTATTAAGATTAATTTTTTCTGGGGGTTATTAAAATATATATATGTAAGTAATAAGGACGCAATAATTATATAAAATGGCTGTTTTTTATTTGATTATTATTTAGTTTAATTGTATTTGGTGAGTACGTTCATGCCTGGAGTGAGTGAAAGAGCGTACGAGTGTGACTTTGCTGCGCAGACGCGATTTTAAATAATTGTTGTATTTGTTTATTGAAATCATTCTTATTTACAAAAAATTAGAAGAAAAACAAAATGGAAAGAAGGCTAAGCATTGGACGGACTGATTAATATAAAGATAAATATTGTGAATCAATATTTTAACATTATTGTGAATCAACATCTTTTATTGTGAATTTTAACATTGCGTTTTGTGATTTCTATTTTTTGTTTAGCTATATATTTTTAGCAATTAAGAAAAGATAAAAATTAAGGGGAGATCGATCTTAAAATACCTTACAGGCCGTTTTAATAGCTTTGATTCCCTCGCCATAAGTTTCAGTAACAGCTCTATTTTCATGAGCACGTTTTGCAGAAACAATAGCAGAATGTTATCCAAAAATATTGCATGCAACACTGTTTAAACAGCACTCAATGTAGTGATAAAAAAACAAAAAAAAACGCTGGTATCTTTTTCTGGTAACACTGTCCATCACCGGATATTGAGCTATACAAAGGATATACTATACCGTTTCTGCGACTCCCATCAAAATTACGAAACTTAGAATCGACCTAGATTTGCCCTCTTAAAACAATCTATACCCCCTGAAGATGTAAATGACATTCCATTTCTTCATTCATGACTTCCTCAGGGGATTCCAAGATTGACGTATCTTGAATCGCGATCACTACATTTTGTATAATAAATTGGGGGTGTATTATACGGCTAAAATTAAGTCTTTAGCAGTTGTAGTCATTATTTACTTAAAATGGACAACATTGCGTTGTTTAGTTTACTTAGTAACGAGCGTTTTCCGACTGTTTCACTATCTTAAGATACATCACAATTGAAAAAAAAAGGGTACCTTACGAAATCCATAAAAGGTGAAAATAAACCTAAAATTAAATTTTACTCTTCAAATTTAAAATTTGTAAACAAAAAAAAATTAAAAAAAACCTTTCACAAGGAATAGGTTAGGTTACTTTCTGAATAATGTCAAATGATTTTCCCGCTTTTTATTAAATACTTCAAGCTTTATTTTCTTAAAGTACTGTCACAATTAGCATATTTTGCTTTACTACGGTTTCATGAGTTATTCAAGAATTGATTTCGAAACTGTTTCATGATTATTTTTTAGGATGGGACTTAACTTATTTAATACAATATAACCTAGAAAAAGAACTAGCTCTCTATTAGAATAGAAAAGTAGGTGATAACAAAGATCCATGACAATTATTTTGTGTTCGTTCAGTTTTAATAAAATGGTTTGAAATAATTTTATGGAGAAACTACTTAATTTAGAAATATTTATAAAAATTAAAAAAAAAAACTGCTTAAAAACGTTCTAGGTCTTTATAATTATTTAAAAAAACATCATTTTTACTTAAAAACCTTAGGTTTTATGTAAAGATTATTTTAGGGAAAACACGTTTTTTCCCCAGGCAGAAAAACAACTGGCCCAGACATATGTAACTTTATGTTACCTGGCTTATTAATTAAACTTTTCCTTAGACAAAAATAACAGCTGGTAGAGTTGGCATCATTTTAATAATACAAAAAAAAAAGTTATTATGGAATTCTATTTTGCTCAGAAATGTTCTTCGTAATAAACCAAGGTGAACTTAATCTCTGGACGGTTTTAAACAAAATTAAATTTTACAACTATAAATATAAATTTTCTTGTTTTTCTTGCAAAATAATTTGTTTACTAAAAAAAAAAAAAAATTAATAGTACTATTAATAATATAATAACGCCTACCTGTGTTAGGTTATTTCACAGTCCGTCCACAGCTAAGCTCGTATCTCACCGGATGTATCTTGCAGCTTTTGATTAAATTTACCAAACTTACATTTTCTTGGACTAAACTTTCAATGTTGCCAACCTTTGATTACGAAAAACTTTCTTCTTTTTTGTTTCGTCAGTAAACGAATTTAAAAAAACAAATACAATAAATAAATACACAATCTATACGTCCTATTATTATTATTGTTTTAAAAATAAAAATGAAGGAGACTGAATTAATAAAAACAAGTCTTGTTTTTTCGTCAAAACAGTTCTGTTTATTTTAAAATTATAGTTTTAATTTTTAAAAAGTTAAAACAAAAAAAAAACGAAAATATACTAGTCGATTATTTGAAAAAATAAAACACTCTGCAGAAGAAGAGAAAGGAAATAAAAAGTGAAAAACAATGCTGAATAATAAAATAAAAATTGGAAATAAAAAAAAAAAAAATCCCTTTGTGATATATTGTGTGATGTTTATTCTGTTTGAAATACTAATTTTTACTTTTTTCTTTATTATATATATTTTTATTATTTTTTATTACTATTATATTTTTATTATACAATTGTTTGTTTTGTTTTGCTCTTGTAAATAGAATGCAAACAAAGCAAACTACCAAAAAGAAAAGTGAAAAATTAAGGATAAAATAGTGAAGTAAGGGGTGAATGTGTTTTAAAACTTTTCAGTGAATTTTAGAAAATAATAAATTGCTCTAATGAAAAAAATAAAAAAGTAAATTATTATTTTGTGCTTGAATGGACTCTGTGGATTTAAAATATTTCAATAGAAAAAAAATACAAATGAATGGAAGATAAAGAAGTAATAAAGAGTTGTGTGAAAAATAGTTTTGTAAATATATATTATATTAAATTTTTAAAAAAAATAATAATGTTTAAGAGAAATTAAATTAATAATAATTAATCAATAAATTTAGTAGAAAAATTAAAAAAAAAAAATGTTTTAAGAAATCTACAACAGAAGAAGTGTAAAAAAGAAAAATCCTGTTTCAAAACTGTTTTTCAAAATTATTTTTCAACTTAAATTTTTTTTAGGATTATTTTGATTTTTAATTTTTACTTTTGTTTCAGTTTTCAATTCATTTATTGATTTTGAATTTGCCTCTGGCAAAAATTTGGTGTTTATGGTAGTATACGTATATCAATATGGCGGATATGCCTTTACTAGTTAAACCCGTTTCAGAATTCTCTTATTTTTTTTTTTTAATATATATCGATACATTACTTTTTTTAAAGTGTTTTGTTTGACAAGAAGTACGTATGTATGAATGCTGTGTAAGTCCATCATCGTATTGTTTCCGCTGGTCAGGGGTGGTTGAAGGCGACTCATACCAGATGGGTTGTATAAATTTCTGATATAGGTGGCCCTAGTAGTAAAAATGAATGAACAGTTATTGGTGGTTTTCGCTATCATGTTCTCTATGTAGTTTTTTTTTTGTTTTTAAATAACTTACGTAGGGAAGTCAGTAAAACGTAGTTTGAGTTGTGAAATAGTGTTACCCCCAAATAAGACGCCCATTAGCTAGTCCAAAATTTTCCAAATTACCCCGAACTCTACATAAAATCTATCAATTAATTGTAAGTACAGTGACTATTATTAATAATAACCATAATAAAAATGAAAAAACAAAAGCTTCTTTTGGTGGAGGGAGATTCACAGGAGTAGAGAATACAGATCGGGGAATACATGTATTCGAGTTCACTAGACCGGGACACTCATTTAAGGCAACGTTGCACCGACACATTGTGCGTCAAATCGCTCACAAGCTATGCGAACAAAGGTTTTTGTGTTAGTTTCAATGTGGCTTTTGTGGTTTTGTTCGTTACCCATTCACTTCTATCAAGTTACTAAAACTTCATATTTAACAGTTTTTAGTATGGTGCTACAGAAATTTTCCATTTTTTACAACTACAGTTGTCCATATTTATACATTAGTTGTTTGTTTGGACTTTGGAATGAAAAATTTAAACAGCAAAAGACAAAATTGGTAATTATGATACAGATTGCCCCTAGATTGAAACATCTAAATGGTTGTAAGTAGCCTAAATAAATAAATAAAATGTCGTAATTTCCAAATATCGTGCAAACTAACCAGACAAAAAAACATCTATCATATCGCATAATTGTTTTTTGAAAGTTAATTTGAAATGGCAATGTTTTAAAGTAAAACCAAACAATAACATAACCTCTTACTGAAGAACCTATCAGTAGAATCATCTCTCTCCACTTGCTACTTTCGAGTCAATTCCATATTATTTTACTGCAGGATGACTCGATCCACACTGTACACGGCACAATTAATGTTTAAAAATCGTAGAATCGTTTGAAGATGCCTGGCAGAACTTATGGAAAAATAGTAAAGTATGTGGGCTCTGTTGAACTTTCTCTGTTTAGGCGCTTCTTTTCACTCAGTTCATGCTAATAGCATTGTGTTGTCTGTAAAATGGTATTCAATTCAGTAGTGTCAAAAAAAAAGAAAGTCTAAAGCATACATGTTATTGTGATGTATCGATATATAAAGCTATCGATGTATAAGTAAACATTCAAAAAAGTGCTATAATAAGAAGGATGCTAGTTTAAAAGGATGTCCATCATGTTGCAATACCAAATTATCTTCTTTTATTTATTTTTTACAAACAAGTCAAAGAAAATTTATAATTACGGGGGCTTAAAAAAAAAAAATTATTTTTTCTGTTTTCTTTCATCCGTCACTTTAAATATCCTTTAGAAAAGATTCCTATCGTATTTGCGATCTGTCACTTCCTTCAGTGTCTGGCTTTCTTCTCATCACACACCGTACTAACAAAATTATTATATATTTTATTTTTATTATTTTAAAGACGAAAAAAAGCCCCCTTTCCCTGTTAATTCTAGATTTGTTTTGGTTTCTTTAAAATTTTTCTGTTCATTAGTATTTTTAATTTCTTTCAGTGACTTACCATATGTACATCATTTAAAAAAGTAAGATAACTATGTAATATTTCTATTTTTTATTTTCCTCGAAAGTTTACAGTCAGTCTAAAATGAAAAATTAATAATTCTTTCGAAAAATTGTTCTCCTCTTTGGAGGCCGCCATATTTGTTTTGTTTTTTTTTCTTTGGTTTTCGAACGTTCGCGTGAAATTATTTTCTGACTTGGGACATTTTATTTTTTGAATTTTCAAAAAAAAAGAAGAAAAAAAGTCGATCTTACACACAGTTATAGACTATCAAGAGAAATTTAAGTAGAATGTTTGTTTACATTCTCAGCTGAAGATAATAAAAACTAGTAATAACATAACCTTTTTTTTTCAAACACTTGGCGGTATTTTGCGATCTTTAATGTAGTAGCACAAGGTTAAATTTAAATTCTGTTTTATCTAAGTAACTGGTTCTTTAAACATGAAGTTATACTCTTAGAATTATTTAAATACATCTTACACATTGCAGGTGTAATCTAATTTAATGGAGTGAAGTTTTATCTTTGGAATTTTTAACTACGCGTTTTGACAATTTTTAAACCTTCCAGGTAATTTAGTTATCATTAAATTAAAACGTACATGTGAAATGATGTCTCAAGCCTAAAAAAAAAAAAAAAATAGGTAGGGAATAAGATTTCATTTGTAATGTGGTTTAGACTACCTCAAACGTGGTATAGTATTGGGAAAATTCATTCATAGTATTAAAACTAGTTTGTGTTTTGCCACGGATAATATTTATTGCAAAAGTAAGTAAGATTTTTCTTTTTAACAACCACATTCATTTTATTCACAAATCTGCGCTCTAAAATCTGAATACATCTCTTTTCATTGACATCAGTCAAGAATCGCCCCATCTATCGCGTAGAAGAAACACGTATTCTTTTTAAAAAAATTTAAATCTTTTAACATATTATTGCATGTTTTTAGGGGACACAAAATAATGGCTCTTTGCAGACTTTGCCTTTAGTAGAATATTTCATTTATTGCATGATTCAGAAAAGCCACAGATACAAACTAGTTCTTTCACATGTAATTTACGTCATTAACAGATTTAAAAAAGGATTCCCATCACACAATAGGGGCGGAAGTCCGTGCTTAGTAATATCAATTCATCAACACTAGCTTCTTGATTAAATTTTTAAGTTTGTGTAAATTCCCTTATAAATTAAACTCTTCCAGAAAAGGTTACTTACTATAAAGGTTAGGAATGATTTGAAACGCGGTGCAAACATAAGTTTTTAAGCTTGCAGAATGTAAATAAACATTTTTTTTTTTTTTTAGCTCCACACTTAACACAGAACAAAATAAGTAAAAGAATTATAAAACTTCTATAATAACGATCTGTTTAATTTTAAATGTACAAAAATTAAATTTAAATAAACCCACTTAAAATAATTTCATGCAAGATACCAGAATTCGCGGCAGCTCCTTTTTAAAATTTTTTCATTTTTTTTTTTTAATATAATCTTTAAACTTTTTTTTCCTTTCTTTAGAAATTGTAAATAATTGAGTAATTATATTAAAAATAAAAATAAAAACCTCAAAATGTTCTTTGAGCCCGTATTTTTTTGTTTTAATTCTCTATTATTACTTTTTAACAAAAAAAAATGTGTTTTTTTTTTTAATTACCATAATTTTTTTGTTAAATAGAGAACAGAAATGTTTATATTTTCCTTCATTATCGATTAATTAAAACACAATAAATCGATTATTTTCCGTTCGATACATTCTTCAATGTGATCGTTTTTTCCCCTTTGTTAATTAAAAATAGGGGAAATTATTAGTTTATTTTAATTTTATTTTCCTTAAATATTATTATTAATAAAAAAAAAAAAAAAAAAATGTTGTAAAGACTGTCTTTTTTGTATATACGTATATATATATTATATTTGTAAGAAAAAAAATATATATAAATTTGAAATCAAATTTAATATGAGAAAGATATTACAGATAGTTTTATTTCCCCCCTCCACATAGAAAAAAGTTGTAATTAAATGGTTTTTCCTTAGATTTTCTTTTTTCTTTTTCTTTTTTTTTCTGTCAATCCTATTTATTTTCATTTTTGGATTTTTTTTTTGTAATAATGAGTACAAGAAAGAGCCCTAGTCAAAAAAACCTAATAGTTTGTGTGTGTAGAAGCAGAATAATACCAAAATAAAGTCGATTTTTTTTTTTAGTTTTTATTAAATTTTTCTTTTTGATTTCTCACTTTAAAAACAAAAATACAAAAAAAAAAAACTCTGTTCTCATTCTGTTTTTTAAAAAAAAGCAATAATAAAGAATAGAATGTGTTGTTATAACAGTACTAAAAATGGTTTTATTTATTCTAATTAATATAATTTTTATTAACATTCTCTTTTAACAGATAAGTAATAAAACAGTCCTTCTCACTCTACATTCGTACAACTCACTGCTGCCAAATTCCCTTGAAATAATATCTTCTAATTTTTACAAAAACATGAACACACCACCTACAGTCCGGCCCATAGAGTTATGACACCTCTGACGTTTAGCTAAATTCCCTTCCCTCTGCTCTGCTCCCACTACTAAGCTAGCTTATATATATATATATAGAGGGTTTATGGTTCATTTTAGCTTCGCTTCTAAGGCTGTCATAATTTAAACTAAGTTGGACTTTAGGACACACATTAATCCTCCATCCTGTTTCAATTTTTCCCGTCACCCCTCCGCAACAAACGGAATGGGGGAGCTGTTGTGTGTTTATTTATAGTAAAAACTAAAAAAAAAGGAAATGGAATAAAATTTAATAGGAAATACGATTCCTCTTTTAATATAACCTAAAAAACAACAAAAACAGTGTGCAGCGTGCATTTGTACTAAAAAAAATTATAAACAAGTTGGCTTCTATTTTTCTTAATTTTTGCAACCTCCCTCATTTCGAGATTTGGCTCATAATTAACAAAATAATTTAAAACAGAAAAATGATTTTTTTTCTATTATTTCTTTTCCATGGTTTTGATAAATTCAAATTTGATTATTATTATATTTAAAAGAAAAAAAACAAACTCTTATCTGAAAAGAGATAAGAAATTTTTAAAAAGTTTATGAAAACAAAAGATTTTGAAACAGGATGGATCTTTATTAAATTTATTTTTTTAACAAACTGTTCTTAATGATTTTGTATAATTCTTGTATTATTACCGAATTTTTATAATTATCAATTTTTTTTATATCAAAATATCTCACATATGTTATTTAAATTGGAAATTCTTTTTCTTTTTTTTTTATTTGACTTTATTATCTATTTTTTTTTCTTGTTTTAGATTTTGCCAGAAAGAAGGTAAAGTAGGGGAAATTGCTTTTAAAAAAAGTGTTGTCTGATGTTGCCTGCAACTGGAGCGCAAAACAGTGTACTGCAAGCTTCTGATGTTGCCTGCAACTGGAAAGCAAAGTAGTTGGCTACAGCTCAGATGTTGTCTGCTATACTCTAGCGCTAAACAGTTAGCTGCAGCTCTGATGTTGCCTGCAACTGGAGCGCAAAACAGTGTACTGCAAGCTTCTGATGTTGCCTGCTACTGGAAAGCAAAGTAGTTGGCTACAGCTCTGATGTTGTCTGCTATACTCTAGCGCTAAACAGTTAGCTGCAGCTCTGATGTTGCCTGCAACTGGAGCGCAAAACAGTGTACTGCAAGCTTCTGATGTTGCCTGCAACTGGAAAGCAAAGTAGTTGGCTACAGCTCAGATGTTGTCTGCTATACTCTAGCGCTAAACAGTTAGCTGCAGCTCTGATGTTGCCTGCAACTGGAGCGCAAAACAGTGTACTGCAAGCTTCTGATGTTGCCTGCAACTGGAAAGCAAAGTAGTTGGCTACAGCTCAGATGTTGTCTGCTATACTCTAGCGCTAAACAGTTAGCTGCAGCTCTGATGTTGCCTGCAACTGGAGCGCAAAACAGTGTACTGCAAGCTTCTGATGTTGCCTGCAACTGGAAAGCAAAGTAGTTGGCTACAGCTCTGATGTTGTCTGCTATACTCTAGCGCTAAACAGTTAGCTGCAGCTCTGATGTTGCCTGCAACTGGAGCGCAAAACAGTGTACTGCAAGCTTCTGATGTTGCCTGCTACTGGAAAGCAAAGTAGTTGGCTACAGCTCTGATGTTGTCTGCTATACTCTAGCGCTAAACAGTTAGCTGCAGCTCTGATGTTGCCTGCAACTGGAGCGCAAAACAGTGTACTGCAAGCTTCTGATGTTGCCTGCAACTGGAAAGCAAAGTAGTTGGCTACAGCTCAGATGTTGTCTGCTATACTCTAGCGCTAAACAGTTAGCTGCAGCTCTGATGTTGCCTGCAACTGGAGCGCAAAACAGTGTACTGCAAGCTTCTGATGTTGCCTGCAACTGGAAAGCAAAGTAGTTGGCTACAGCTCAGATGTTGTCTGCTATACTCTAGCGCTAAACAGTTAGCTGCAGCTCTGATGTTGTGCCTGCAACTGAAAAGCAACAGTGTGCTGCAAGCTTCTGATGTTGCTTGCAACAGGAGCGCAAAATAGTTGGCTACAGCTCTGATGTTGTCTGCTATCCTCTAGCGCTAAAGTGGTAGCTGCAGCTCTGATGTTGCCCGCATCTGGTAAGCGAAACAGTGTACTGCAAGCTTCTGATGTTGTCTGCTATACTCCAGCGCTAAACAGTTAGCTGCAGCTCTGATGTTGCCCGCAACTGGAAAGCAAAACAGTGTGCTGCAAGCTTCTGATGTTGCCTGCTACTCTAGCGCTAAACAGTTAGCTGCAGCTCTGATGTTGCTTGCTGCTCTGGCTCTGATGTTACTTGCTACTCTAGCGCTAAACAGTGTGTTACAGTTGCTAAACAAAATAACAGTTTTTATAAAAGTAAAGTCACTTTACTTTCATGAAAAATGTTGAATGTCGTATTTTTTTCAATAAGTTTCTAAAATTTTAAATAAAATAAAGGAAGTTTATTAGGATCTGAACCGTTTAAGAAAATTTAATTAATTTTTTTTTTGCTTTGTCAAACATTTAGAGGTAACATTTCCGCCAAAACGGTGCAATAAGCATATTTAGTGCTAAGAAGTGCATTTTCAAGATCATTTGCTTTTTCAAAAAATGTGTTCCGGTTTTTTGGGGGGGGGATAGGTAGGCAATTTTGGTTGGAGTGAGGCTTTCCGCCGAATTTCAATTCAATATTTAACCTGCGGGACTTATTAATTGACTGAATTAAGTGAGAGATTATGTCCTCTAAGTTAACCGAACTTAATTTAAACTTTTAAGCTTATGATGATTATTTTGGTGAACAAACAAAAACACATTTATAAAAACTGCTTTATAACTCATTGGCTCTCAAATTTATATTTTCTGTGGAAATTGAATCCGAAAATTTGTCATGATCGCAATACTTACTTTAAACAATTATAAGAGAATCCAAAAACTGTTTCGAAATAAGATTGATGATGTAAACAAACAGTGTTGGGTAAGGTAACATTAAAATGTTTTATAGTTCATAGATGCTTTAATTATATACAAGTGAAATAACAATATGTGAGATATTTTGTAGCATTTACAATATAAGTTTAATATATAATCGAAATAGATATCGATTAGAATCGAAGAATTAATTTTTTTCTAGATACATTAATAACAGTTTTAGTTACTTGTAGATGGTAAATGTTGTAAACAAAGTTGTTTCTGGCCGAATTCTTGCCCCTGAGGAATTCTGCCTAGGATCATGGAAAAAAGCATTGTGCTAACCTCCAGTTAGTGATTTTAAATCTGAATGATTTATGAACAAAAAAACTGGTCCAAAGTTTATTTGGAATTTTGGACATTAGCTCAAAATGTGCTACATCACAATTGTGTTACAGAAAAAAACATGGCTGAAAAACATTGCGACGAGTTCAGACATCGATAAGCGTCCACATTTCATTTGCCTAAAGAATCATCGTTATCTCAGTTGAAACTACTTCAACTACCAAGAATATAATTTGTAATCGAACTTGTTACTAATGACGCATTGATTTAATGTTATTAAGATTAAACTGAAGCACCGTACTGAAGAAGTAAGGTTACAGATCTGAAGCTTCCACATTTTACTTTGATCTAAGTAGAAAATTATTTCAGTGTGGGTGAGAGGTGGCTACAATTAAAGAAGTTTACGATACAAATGTGTCATTGGCAAAGAAAACTTATAAGTTTTCTTAAGTTAAGGACATCAGCCATCTCATTCGTAAGCATGTTACGAATGTATTGGTGGTGAATAAACGAAATCATATATTATTTAAGCTTAAGTAAACATGATCTTTTCAAGGCTGAAACTTCTCTTCTGGTAAGGACTTCACACGCAGTGTCTTTATTGTGCTGTAGCATTCTATTCAACATGGTCTTTCTCGCAAGTCCTCCAGACAAATTTACAAATCATGGCCATGAATTTCTTTTGGTAGTCTTCTCTCAACACGCATAAAACGTTTTAAGATGAACTGCTTAGTAGAATGGGGCTTTGAAGGCTTAGCTTTTGCAAAAATCTCTTCGGAAAAGCAAGACATTAACCGATTTATCAGTCACTTTTAATAAAAGATAAATGATCTTGCCATCCAAGGCAAGAGAAGGCAAGGTATTATGGGAACACAAGCAGATGATCCTAGAAGAAAGAGAGCTAAGATGGTTAGGACCTTTTTTAAAAAATGTCGTGATTGTCGTCGAAGAAAGGAATTTAATGCAAACATTTTTGCAAAAAGACCTAAAGTGTAAGCCTCAGAAGCAGGATCAAAAGAAGCCTTGCGAAAGCGCTAGTATTGCAGAGGAAGAAATCCCCCCTACGGCTACAACAAACTGCTGAAAGGCACAAAATGGTTGTAGGCTTTGAGTGAAGTGAGCAAATCCCCTCTACTTATCATGACTTCTTTTTTATCAAACGCATCTGTGTGCAAAACAATTCAAGTCCAGTACGGTAAGTAAAATTATCTGCTATTTGTTGTTGATAGGAGGTTGTTAATTTGGTTGCTAGTTAGTTGGTTAAACTATCGGAAATGTTGTTTATTATATGTTACCAGGGCAAGAGTAAGAAGGCAAAGAAAGGGCGTATGCAGAAAGTGGACACAAGAATTTTGGGCTTTAGTACTACCTCCGCTCCAGATCGTATCAACGTAGGAGACAGGGAATATCCGGATGACCTTTGAACAGCACCAATCAATTGGTCTCCTTTAGTGCAAGATATACCGGATTTACAGTTTATTTAAAAATGAAAACAAAAAGTAAAAAAAAAAAAAAAAAAATTTATAAGTGTCTCATTTTCTCTTTGTAAATAAAAATACCCTACAAAAATGATTATTCATAAGTCACATAAATATATTTACAAAAAAAACAACAATAAATAAGTAAATATATTTATGTTAATTTTATCTCTTACTTGCAAGCAAAGATTAAAAAACAAGAAAAAGTATATGATGTAATCTCTCTGATGATAAAGAATCAAATGACTGACATTCGTGTTTTTGAACACGGCCAAAGAGAAAGTAAAGAATTTAATTTTTTGTTTTTTGTTGTTTTTTTTTTTTTGGAAAAATCGATCCAAAAATAACAATGGAAGGTTATTCTTTTATTTTTATTTTTTTAAAATGTCTAATCAGTACATTTTTGTCTCTCTCTCTCTTTTCTTTAATAGGTGCCTTTTGTAAAAAAAAAAAATAATTAATAAAAGAGAAGATAGTAAAACATTAAGATGCAAGAAAAGTGTACAGTTACAAAAAAAAAAATTAAGATTGGCAGCAATGGCTGAGGAGTGATTGTGATTTGATTTTATTTTTTATTCTACTACTTCCTATTTTTTTGTTTCCTTTTTTTTTTTACGTGGTTGCCCGTTCAAATGAGGTAAACCTACTATTAAAACCGGTTTGTCAAAGATTGGCAAATTCTTCATCAGGGGGGGGCTACTTAAATGAGGGAATATGGCCAATCCTCAAATCCCACAAATGTTGGAAAAATAAAAATGATTTATTGTACAGTTTAAATTTATTCTCCATTTATTCCAATATATATATAATTCTGTAAAATAAAATTTAATCAAATCAAGAGGAATCAGAGTTGTACTGTGCTGACTGTAATTTTTTTATCGAAGAAGCTTTTAAAGTTAGGTTATAAACTTGCACAGGTAAGAGAAGTATTTCTTTTATTCAATCCAGAACTTGGTATACATTAAATTTTCTTTCTATCCAATAAGGGAAAGTATAAATAGAAAAAGCTACGATATTTTAAACAAGATGGAATTAGAGAATACAAGGTTAAGAAAAAAAGAAAAGATTTGAACTTTGAACTGTTAGTTAATCTTTATAATTTTGCCATTTTTTAAATTCATCAGACCAAATTTTACATTTCAGCTACTATGAATCGAATCTTTCCTTTATAGACGTCATGACTTAACTCGTTTTATCGAGCAGTTACAGAACAAATAAATATATCGATTATATCAAGGACGAATTTATTTAAAGCAATGGTAGCAATGGGACGAATTGCAAAAGTCCCATTCAAGGATCCCTAAATATGCAGTTTTTTTTTAAAATTGGCACGTTCTGTATTTGAAGGTGAGGATCCATAATCCCTCACCATGTAAAATTGAAAAACTTACACTTGTAAAACGTAATGAAGCATACATAAATCTGGTTGTAGAAAAGTTGTTTTTTTGTCTTGTTGATTAGATTTGTACATCTTGTCTTGGTCCCCCGACACCTGAGATGTAATCGGTCATTAAGCCAGCTTGAATTATACTTCCATTATTGTAAATAATTAAGTACTGTATACACAATTCTTTTTTATGAAAAACTGAAGTAATTCCAATTTTTTCAGCCAAGCTTAACGTCCAACTACCAGTTAGGTGTCGTGGACGGAGGCGACTAGCAAACATACTTTACTAAAAAGTTGTCGTATTAAACATTAAATAAAATCCAAGGCCTAGACCGAGAATCTAACCCAATACTACAGCACATTAGCTTTGCAGGTCTCGTCTCAAACCACACGGCTTCCGTAGCCTTCCTTTTTTTTTATTATTTCCATTATAAACTTTTAATTTATAGATTCTTGTAGGGTGACCCGTATGGATCTATTGTGGCTCATTTTAACATATACAGAAAACATTACATCGGAACATTAGGCGGATTATCTAAGGAACGCAGCCAAAGAGGCTTACTGTACCATTCCCCTGAATGTCTAGTAGTCTTACGATCACTTGTCATGTTTTCACAGCTGGCTTTAGGAGTGGTATTCGCCCAGTGATGGATGCCCAGTAACCACCCAAGAGTTCAAGGAAAAGCATTAAATTGAGGTAAAAGCACCACAGAATATAAACCTAACCCAAAATACTAGTCGCTGCTTTCCTTTGTAGCTTTGCTAAGTGATTAAAGGCAGAAACATTTCGGAAATAGCTATTTAGAATTAAGATTGAAGATTACCAAGGGTTATTGGCAAAGATCCCGCACGGCCTTAGTCTAGACTGCTCATGGTAAGAGATTACGGTAACGAAAGTACTTGCAATGTAGGTACCAGTATCGCTATCGAACGAACATACATCCTCGACTTGATTTGTATAGCTATATATTTATATTTAATTCATACGTAATTAAAGTTCGTGCTCGGTGCACTATTGTAGGATAAGCTTTTGCTTTAAGTGAGCAAAAAGAGACGTAGAACTTGACATAAATACCAAAATATAGCCAGTTTCGGGAAAAACAGAAAGGTCAGTATTTCAAAATCTCATGGGAAATGCAAAAAAGTTTAAGAACATATTTCTGATTTAAATGAATGGGTGGGATGGGGCCTTGTTAATCCCTATTTTGTTGTACAGAAACTTTACTTGAAGGTATCATTACGAACAATTCCATTTAGCGTAATTTTTTGGTTTTACAATTTTATAAACAGTTTATTGATTGATTTTGCTTTCAAGTATTTTTTAATTCTGCCACCATTCGTTCAAATTAGTAGATAGAAAAATATATTTTGCAACTTAGCTTGTGTGTTCCTATTTTCATTCAGCATTAATTTTTATTATTTCGAAGCGCATAGGTAAAAGTAGGCTATACTTTTTTCTTATTGGGGGACTTTTATACAAATTTATAAACTTCAGCTTATTAACGACTATTCCTGTCACCAGTCAGCTGTACATGCTCAAGTTTTTCAATAATACCGCCACAACAGGTTATTTATGAAGTTGTTACTCTTCAAATTTTTATAAACAATATTAATGTGTATATATAGTTATTAATGAATTTAATTAAGCAAACATTGTTAAATAGACTAACATTTGTAGCAAAATGGAACTATTTGGAGCAAAAAATTCAAATGATTCTATCACTTTATACTTCGTTCAAGATTTAGGATCAAATAATAAAGAAATGCGAAATGCTTTTACTGTAAGTTTAATTTTTACATTTCTCTTTATTCAAATTCTAGTATTCAAGAGAAACTTAGATTAGGAGTGATCAATCAAACAAGGTTTTTTATCTTTATAGATTTGTCAAAATGCTAAGCTCAAACCAAATTTGGTCGGTGAAGATGAAGTTAAAGAATTACCAACAAGAATGAATTGTGTTTTTGTGGTGGAAGAGTTTAAGGGCGAAGTGTTCAGATTTTTAGCATCGAAAGATTGTTTGTTAGTAGTCTTTTAAAAAAAATAATACTTTCAGATCCTGCATTTGTGTTTATTACATTTTACTTATTATTATTTTTTTTTAATTAGGGTTGTTGGGCCGAGATGCCTTATTACTTGTATCAATAAGCGCATTCCTATACCAGAAAACCAATCTCCTGTGTTTAATTTAGCTATGCATGGATTAGTTATTTGTGCGTCAAAATTGAAGAGGTCTAAAAAGGTTAATTTTTTAATGAACTTTTTTTTATTTTATTTAATTGCTACTATTTATTTCTCTCTACAGTACACATTACTTTAAAATTTTCAGATACTTTAAAATATAACAGATATTCTTATTATTACAGGAAGAATTAGCATCAGTAGTAGGCTACATGGGAGGTAGCTATTCGGAACAACTTACGTTGGCTGTAACACATCTAGTTGCCGATAATGGAAGCTCTGATAAGTGCACGGTATGGACTTGAAGATGTTAATTTAAATAATGTAAATAAAAATAAGACAATTCATTTTTAATTTACACTTTGGTGTTACATTACAATCTATGATTGTTTTTGGTTTTCGACCGTTGTTATTAGGGAAAGTATTGACCGTTCCTCAATAATTATTTAAGTAATTTTACTGCATTAACTTTTTATTAAATTTTTTTGAATTTATTAGATGTCACAGACACTTATTCTGGCAATTTCATTCATTATAGGTTTTTTGATATAATAATAAAAGGTGAGTAATATCAACATAATTAGTTATAAAAATTTAAGTAATTTTACTGCATTAACTTTTTATTAAATTTTTTAGAATTTATTAGATGTAACAGACCCTTATGCTGGCCAGTTCATTCATAATCTGTGACATCTAATAAATTCTAAAAATGTGAAGGAAAAGTTAATGCAGTAAAATTACTTAAATTTTTATAACTAATTATTTGATATTACTCACCTTTTATTATTATATTAAAAAACTTATAATGAATTAAATGGCCAGCATAAGGGTCTGTGACATCTAATAAATTCTAAAAAATTTAATAAAAAGTTAATGCAGTAAAATTACTTAAATAATATCAATGAAATATGAATGAAATGTTGGTTACCTGCTGATTTGTGTGCATTTTGGCGTTTAATCAACCCTTATACTTAACATTTTAAACTGTAAGTTTTTGTTAAGGAGATCAATAAGTAGTTCACAGTGGTAGATATAGAACGGCCACAATTTTACAGAATTTCATGACCCAAAAAATTTTCAACCCTTTATATCTTCTACCTTTTTAGATGTGTGCACAAAATAACTATAGTTTATAATTGAGAAAAACAAAGTGTACAAGAGAACAAAATTTCATACGAATACGTGGTTCACGGTGGGAGATATAGAACGACCATAATTTTACAGAATTTAATAACCCAAAAAATTTTCAACACTTTATATCTTCTACCTTTTTAGATCTGTGCACAAAATAACTATAGTTTATAATTGAGAAAAACAAAGTGTACAAGAGAACAAAATTCCATACCAATACGTGGTTCACAGTGGGAGATATAGAACGGCCATAATTTTACAGAATTTCATGACCCAAAAAATTTTCAACCCTTTATATCTTCTACCTTTTTAGATGTGTGCACAAAATAACTATAGTTTATAATTGAGAAAAACAAAGTGTATATGAGAACAAAATTCCATATCAATACGCGGTTCACAGTGAGAGATATAGAACGGCAACAATTTTACAGAATTTCATGACCCAAAAAATTTTCAACCATTTATATCTTCTAAAATTATAGATCTGTGCTCAAAATAACTATAGCTTATAATTGAGAAAAACAAAGTGTACAACAGAACAAAATTCCATACCAATACGTGGTTCACAATGGGAGATATAGAACGGCCATTATTTTACAGAATTTCATGACCCAAAAAATTTTCACCCCTTTATATCTTCTAAAATTATAGATCTGTGCACAAAATAACTATAGATTATAATTGAGAAAAACAAACTGTACAAGAGAACAAAATTTCATACGAATACGTGGTTCACGGTGGAAGATATAGAAGGGCCATAATTTTACAGAATTTCATGACCCAAAAAATTTTCAACCCTTTATATCTTCTACCTTTTTAGATCTGTGCACAAAATAACAATAGTTTATAATTGAGAAAAACAAAGTGAACAAGAGAACAAAATTCCATACCAATACGTGGTTCACAATGGGAGATATAGAACGGCCATAATTTTACAGAATTTCATGACCCAAAAAATTTTCAACCCTTTATATCTTCTAAAATTATAGATCTGTGCACAAAATAACTATAGATTATATTTGAGAAAGACCAAAGTGTACAAGAGAACAAAATTTCATACCAATACGTGGTTCACGGTGGGAGATATAGAACGGCCATAATTTTACAGAATTTCATGACCCAGAAAATTTTCAACCCTTTATATCTTTTACCTTTTTAGATCTGTGCACAAAATAACAATATGTTATAATTGAGAAAAACAAAGTGTACAAGAGAACAAAATTTCATACGAATACGTGGTTCACGGTGGGAGATATAGAACGGCCATAATTTTACAGAATTTCATGACCCAAAAAATTTTCAACCCTTTATATCTTCTAAAATTATAGATCTGTGCACAAAATAACTACAGATTAGAATTGAGAAAAACAAAGTGTACAACAGAACAAAATTCCATACCAATACGTGGTTCACAATGGGAGATATAGAACGGCCATTATTTTACAGAATTTCATGACCCAAAAAATTTTCACCCCTTTATATCTTCTAAAATTATAGATCTGTGCACAAAATAACTATAGATTATAATTGAGAAAAACAAACTGTACAAGAGAACAAAATTCCATACCAATACGCGGTTCACAGTGGGAGATATAGAACGGCCATAATTTTACAGAATTTCATGACCCAAAAAATTTTCAACCCTTTATATCTTCTACCTTTTTAGATCTGTGCACAAAATAACAATAGTTTATAATTGAGAAAAACAAAGTGTACAAGGGAACAAAATTCCATACCAATACGTGGTTCACAGTGGGAGATATAGAACGGCCATAATTTTACAGAATTTCATGACCCAAATAATTTTCAACCGTTTATATTTTCTACCTTTTTAGATCTGTGCACTAAATAACTATGGTTTATAATTGAGAAAAACAAAGTGTACATGAGAACAAAATTCCATAGCAATACGTGGTTCACAGTGGGAGATATAGAACGGCCATAATTTTACAGAATTTCATGACCCAAATAATTTTCAACCCTTTATATCTTCTACCTTTTTAGATCTGTGCACTAAATAACTATGGTTTATAATTGAGAAAAACAAAGTGTACAAGAGAACAAAATTCCATAGCAATACGTGGTTCACGGTGGGAGATATAGAACGGCCATAATTTTACAGAATTTCATGACCCAAATAATTTTCAACCCTTTATATCTTCTACCTTTTTAGATCTGTGCACAAAATAACTATAGATTATATTTGAGAAAGACAAAGTGTACAAGAGAACAAAATTTCATACGAATACGTGGTTCACGGTGGGAGATATAGAACGGCCATTATTTTACAGAATTTCATGACCCAATAAATTTTCAACCCTTTATATCTTCTACCTTTTTAGATCTGTGCACAAAATAACAATAGTTTATAATTGAGAAAAACAAAGTGTACAAGGGAACAAAATTCCATACCAATACGTGGTTCTCAGTGGGAGATATAGAACGGCCATAATTTTACAGAATTTCATGACCCAAATAATTTTCAACCCTTTATATCTTCTACCTTTTTAGATCTGTGCACTAAATAACTATGGTTTATAATTGAGAAAAACAAAGTGTACAAGAGAACAAAATTCCATAGCAATACGTGGTTCACGGTGGGAGATATAGAACGGCCATAATTTTACAGAATTTCATGACCCAAATAATTTTCAACCCTTTATATCTTCTACCTTTTTAGATCTGTGCACTAAATAACTATGGTTTATAATTGAGAAAAACAAAGTGTACAAGAGAACAAAATTCCATAGCAATACGTGGTTCACAGTGGGAGATATAGAATGGCCATAATTTTACAAAATTTCATGACCCAAAAAATTTTCAACCCTTTATATCTTCTACCTTTTTAGATGTGTGCACAAAATAACTATAGTTTATAATTGAGAAAAACAAAGTGTACAAGAGAACAAAATTTCATACGAATACGTGGTTCACGGTGGGAGATATAGAACGACCATAATTTTACAGAATTTAATAACCCAAAAAATTTTCAACACTTTATATCTTCTACCTTTTTAGATCTGTGCACAAAATAACTATAGTTTATAATTGAGAAAAACAAAGTGTACAAGAGAACAAAATTCCATACCAATACGTGGTTCACAGTGGGAGATATAGAACGGCCATAATTTTACAGAATTTCATGACCCAAAAAATTTTCAACCCTTTATATCTTCTACCTTTTTAGATGTGTGCACAAAATAACTATAGTTTATAATTGAGAAAAACAAAGTGTATATGAGAACAAAATTCCACATCAATACGCGGTTCACAGTGAGAGATATAGAACGGCAACAATTTTACAGAATTTCATGACCCAAAAAATTTTCAACCATTTATATCTTCTAAAATTATAGATCTGTGCTCAAAATAACTATAGCTTATAATTGAGAAAAACAAAGTGTACAACAGAACAAAATTCCATACCAATACGTGGTTCACAATGGGAGATATAGAACGGCCATTATTTTACAGAATTTCATGACCCAAAAAATTTTCACCCCTTTATATCTTCTAAAATTATAGATCTGTGCACAAAATAACTATAGATTATAATTGAGAAAAACAAACTGTACAAGAGAACAAAATTTCATACGAATACGTGGTTCACGGTGGAAGATATAGAAGGGCCATAATTTTACAGAATTTCATGACCCAAAAAATTTTCAACCCTTTATATCTTCTACCTTTTTAGATCTGTGCACAAAATAACAATAGTTTATAATTGAGAAAAACAAAGTGAACAAGAGAACAAAATTCCATACCAATACTTGGTTCACAATGGGAGATATAGAACGGCCATAATTTTACAGAATTTCATGACCCAAAAAATTTTCAACCCTTTATATCTTCTAAAATTATAGATCTGTGCACAAAATAACTATAGATTATATTTGAGAAAGACCAAAGTGTACAAGAGAACAAAATTTCATACCAATACGTGGTTCACGGTGGGAGATATAGAACGGCCATAATTTTACAGAATTTCATGACCCAGAAAATTTTCAACCCTTTATATCTTTTACCTTTTTAGATCTGTGCACAAAATAACAATATGTTATAATTGAGAAAAACAAAGTGTACAAGAGAACAAAATTTCATACGAATACGTGGTTCACGGTGGGAGATATAGAACGGCCATAATTTTACAGAATTTCATGACCCAAAAAATTTTCAACCCTTTATATCTTCTAAAATTATAGATCTGTGCACAAAATAACTACAGATTAGAATTGAGAAAAACAAAGTGTACAACAGAACAAAATTCCATACCAATACGTGGTTCACAATGGGAGATATAGAACGGCCATTATTTTACAGAATTTCATGACCCAAAAAATTTTCACCCCTTTATATCTTCTAAAATTATAGATCTGTGCACAAAATAACTATAGATTATAATTGAGAAAAACAAACTGTACAAGAGAACAAAATTCCATACCAATACGCGGTTCACAGTGGGAGATATAGAACGGCCATAATTTTACAGAATTTCATGACCCAAAAAATTTTCAACCCTTTATATCTTCTACCTTTTTAGATCTGTGCACAAAATAACAATAGTTTATAATTGAGAAAAACAAAGTGTACAAGGGAACAAAATTCCATACCAATACGTGGTTCACAGTGGGAGATATAGAACGGCCATAATTTTACAGAATTTCATGACCCAAATAATTTTCAACCGTTTATATTTTCTACCTTTTTAGATCTGTGCACTAAATAACTATGGTTTATAATTGAGAAAAACAAAGTGTACAAGAGAACAAAATTCCATAGCAATACGTGGTTCACGGTGGGAGATATAGAACGGCCATAATTTTACAGAATTTCATGACCCAAATAATTTTCAACCCTTTATATCTTCTACCTTTTTAGATCTGTGCACTAAATAACTATGGTTTATAATTGAGAAAAACAAAGTGTACAAGAGAACAAAATTCCATAGCAATACGTGGTTCACAGTGGGAGATATAGAATGGCCATAATTTTACAAAATTTCATGACCCAAAAAATTTTCAACCCTTTATATCTTCTACCTTTTTAGATGTGTGCACAAAATAACTATAGTTTATAATTGAGAAAAACAAAGTGTACAAGAGAACAAAATTTCATACGAATACGTGGTTCACGGTGGGAGATATAGAACGACCATAATTTTACAGAATTTAATAACCCAAAAAATTTTCAACACTTTATATCTTCTACCTTTTTAGATCTGTGCACAAAATAACTATAGTTTATAATTGAGAAAAACAAAGTGTACAAGAGAACAAAATTCCATACCAATACGTGGTTCACAGTGGGAGATATAGAACGGCCATAATTTTACAGAATTTCATGACCCAAAAAATTTTCAACCCTTTATATCTTCTACCTTTTTAGATGTGTGCACAAAATAACTATAGTTTATAATTGAGAAAAACAAAGTGTATATGAGAACAAAATTCCACATCAATACGCGGTTCACAGTGAGAGATATAGAACGGCAACAATTTTACAGAATTTCATGACCCAAAAAATTTTCAACCATTTATATCTTCTAAAATTATAGATCTGTGCTCAAAATAACTATAGCTTATAATTGAGAAAAACAAAGTGTACAACAGAACAAAATTCCATACCAATACGTGGTTCACAATGGGAGATATAGAACGGCCATTATTTTACAGAATTTCATGACCCAAAAAATTTTCACCCCTTTATATCTTCTAAAATTATAGATCTGTGCACAAAATAACTATAGATTATAATTGAGAAAAACAAACTGTACAAGAGAACAAAATTTCATACGAATACGTGGTTCACGGTGGAAGATATAGAAGGGCCATAATTTTACAGAATTTCATGACCCAAAAAATTTTCAACCCTTTATATCTTCTACCTTTTTAGATCTGTGCACAAAATAACAATAGTTTATAATTGAGAAAAACAAAGTGAACAAGAGAACAAAATTCCATACCAATACGTGGTTCACAATGGGAGATATAGAACGGCCATAATTTTACAGAATTTCATGACCCAAAAAATTTTCAACCCTTTATATCTTCTAAAATTATAGATCTGTGCACAAAATAACTATAGATTATATTTGAGAAAGACCAAAGTGTACAAGAGAACAAAATTTCATACCAATACGTGGTTCACGGTGGGAGATATAGAACGGCCATAATTTTACAGAATTTCATGACCCAGAAAATTTTCAACCCTTTATATCTTTTACCTTTTTAGATCTGTGCACAAAATAACAATATGTTATAATTGAGAAAAACAAAGTGTACAAGAGAACAAAATTTCATACGAATACGTGGTTCACGGTGGGAGATATAGAACGGCCATAATTTTACAGAATTTCATGACCCAAAAAATTTTCAACCCTTTATATCTTCTAAAATTATAGATCTGTGCACAAAATAACTACAGATTAGAATTGAGAAAAACAAAGTGTACAACAGAACAAAATTCCATACCAATACGTGGTTCACAATGGGAGATATAGAACGGCCATTATTTTACAGAATTTCATGACCCAAAAAATTTTCACCCCTTTATATCTTCTAAAATTATAGATCTGTGCACAAAATAACTATAGATTATAATTGAGAAAAACAAACTGTACAAGAGAACAAAATTCCATACCAATACGCGGTTCACAGTGGGAGATATAGAACGGCCATAATTTTACAGAATTTCATGACCCAAAAAATTTTCAACCCTTTATATCTTCTACCTTTTTAGATCTGTGCACAAAATAACAATAGTTTATAATTGAGAAAAACAAAGTGTACAAGGGAACAAAATTCCATACCAATACGTGGTTCACAGTGGGAGATATAGAACGGCCATAATTTTACAGAATTTCATGACCCAAATAATTTTCAACCGTTTATATTTTCTACCTTTTTAGATCTGTGCACTAAATAACTATGGTTTATAATTGAGAAAAACAAAGTGTACATGAGAACAAAATTCCATAGCAATACGTGGTTCACAGTGGGAGATATAGAACGGCCATAATTTTACAGAATTTCATGACCCAAATAATTTTCAACCCTTTATATCTTCTACCTTTTTAGATCTGTGCACTAAATAACTATGGTTTATAATTGAGAAAAACAAAGTGTACAAGAGAACAAAATTCCATAGCAATACGTGGTTCACGGTGGGAGATATAGAACGGCCATAATTTTACAGAATTTCATGACCCAAATAATTTTCAACCCTTTATATCTTCTACCTTTTTAGATCTGTGCACAAAATAACTATAGATTATATTTGAGAAAGACAAAGTGTACAAGAGAACAAAATTTCATACGAATACGTGGTTCACGGTGGGAGATATAGAACGGCCATTATTTTACAGAATTTCATGACCCAATAAATTTTCAACCCTTTATATCTTCTACCTTTTTAGATCTGTGCACAAAATAACAATAGTTTATAATTGAGAAAAACAAAGTGTACAAGAGAACAAAATTCCATAGCAATACGTGGTTCACGGTGGGAGATATAGAACGGCCATAATTTTACTGAATTTCATGACCCAAAAAATTTTCAACCCTTTATATCTTCTACATTTATAGATCTGTGCACAAAATAACTATAGCTTATAATTGAGAAAAACAAAGTGTACATTAGAACAAAATTTCATACGAATACGTGGTTCACGGTGGGAGATATAGAACGGCCATAATTTTACAGAATTTCATGACCCAAAAGGTTTTCAACCCTTTATATCTTCTACCTTTTTAGATCTGTGCACAAAATAACAATAGTTTATAATTGAGAAAAACAAAGTGTACAAGAGAACAAAATTCCATACTAATACGTGGTTCACAGAGGGAAATATAGAACGGCCATAATTTTACAGAATTTCATGACCAAAAAAATTTTCAACCCTTTATATCTTCTACCTTTTTAGATCTGTGCACAAAATAACTATGGTTTATAATTGAGAAAAACAAAGTGTACAAGAGAACAAAATTCCATAGCAATACGTGGTTCACGGTGGGAGATATAGAACGGCCATAATTTTACTGAATTTCATGACCCAAAAAATTTTCAACCCTTTATATCTTCTACATTTATAGATCTGTGCACAAAATAACTATAGCTTATAATTGAGAAAAACAAAGTGTACATTAGAACAAAATTTCATACGAATACGTGGTTCACGGTGGGAGATATAGAACGGCCATAATTTTACAGAATTTCATGACCCAAAAGGTTTTCAACCCTTTATATCTTCTACCTTTTTAGATCTGTGCACAAAATAACAATAGTTTATAATTGAGAAAAACAAAGTGTACAAGAGAACAAAATTCCATACTAATACGTGGTTCACAGAGGGAAATATAGAACGGCCATAATTTTACAGAATTTCATGACCAAAAAAATTTTCAACCCTTTATATCTTCTACCTTTTTAGATCTGTGCACAAAATAACTATGGTTTATAATTGAGAAAAACAAAGTGTACAAGAGAACAAAATTCCATAGCAATACGTGGTTCACGGTGGGAGATATAGAACGGCCATAATTTTACAGAATTTCATGACCCAAATAATTTTCAACCCTTTATATCTTCTACCTTTTTAGATCTGTGCACAAAATAACTATAGATTATATTTGAGAAAGACAAAGTGTACAAGAGAACAAAATTTCATACGAATACGTGGTTCACGGTGGGAGATATAGAACGGCCATTATTTTACAGAATTTCATGACCCAATAAATTTTCAACCCTTTATATCTTCTACCTTTTTAGATCTGTGCACAAAATAACAATAGTTTATAATTGAGAAAAACAAAGTGTACAAGAGAACAAAATTCCATAGCAATACGTGGTTCACGGTGGGAGATATAGAACGGCCATAATTTTACTGAATTTCATGACCCAAAAAATTTTCAACCCTTTATATCTTCTACATTTATAGATCTGTGCACAAAATAACTATGGTTTATAATTGAGAAAAACAAAGTGTACAAGAGAACAAAATTCCATACTAATACGTGGTTCACAGTGGGAAATATAGAACGGCCATAATTTTACAGAATTTCATGACCCAAAAAATTTTCAACCCTTTATATCTTCTACCTTTTTAGATCTGTGCACAAAATAACTATAGTTTATAATTGAGAAAAACAAAGTGTACAAGAGAACAAAATTCCATAGCAATATGTGGTTCACAGTGGGAGATATAGAACGGCCATAATTTTACAGAATTTCATGACCCAAAAAATTTTCAACCCTTTATATCTTCTACCTTTTTAGATGTGTGCACAAAATAACTACAGTTTATAATTGAGAAAAACAAAGTGTATAAGAGAACAAAGTTCCATATCAATACGCGGTTCACAGTGAGAGATATAGAACGGCAACGATTTTACTGAATTTCATGACCCAAAAAATTTTCAACCCTTTATATCTTCTACATTTATAGATCTGTGCACAAAATAACTATAGCTTATAATTGAGAAAAACAAAGTGTACATTAGAACAAAATTTCATACGAATACGTGGTTCACGGTGGGAGATATAGAACGGCCATAATTTTACAGAATTTCATGACCCATAAGGTTTTCAACCCTTTTATATCTTCTACCTTTTTAGATCTGTGCACAAAATAACAATAGTTTATAATTGAGAAAAACAAAGTGTACAAGAGAACAAAATTCCATACTAATACGTGGTTCACAGAGGGAAATATAGAACGGCCATAATTTTACAGAATTTCATGACCCAAAAAATTTTCAACCCTTTATATCTTCTACCTTTTTAGATCTGTGCACAAAATAACTATGGTTTATAATTGAGAAAAACAAAGTGTACAAGAGAACAAAATTCCATAGCAATACGTGGTTCACAGTGGGAGATATAGAACGGCCATAATTTTACAGAATTTCATGACCCAAATAATTTTCAACCCGTTATAATTACAAACTATTTAATACAATCTCCTTGTAACATCTCTTCCTCACAAAACAGTGAATGATGAGAGAAAGAACTTTTAACTGATGTTTTGGGTCAGTTGAGCCGAACTTATCTATTTATGCAAAATAGAGTTCACACACAGCTCGTTCATAGGAACCAACTCAAAACACACCACCTCCGTAAAGTTGCATTTAACGCTGAGAAATAGTATTACTTGATTTTGATGTTTAAGGGGCTGATGAGAACAATATAGGTACCCCATGAAAATGTATACGAAACGCTTATAAATCTGGAACTATATTTAAAGTAAATAATCAAGTAATTCTGAATCCAATATGATCGTCGAGGATTGTTAAATAGAAAAAAAACATTCATTTAGAGCATGTGCAAGGTCGTACTTTCTTACACCGGGAGTCTTTACAAAATGTTGTGGCTTATAATACCCGTTTCAGAGTATAATTCAGATATGAATAAATTGGTCAAGTCAAAAAGGGCAGAATTTTCTGCTTGGTGATTCCAAATTTACTCGAGATTACTCAGCGGTAATCGCTGCGAGTATTGTTCAGTTTAGGATTATTCTCTTTATTTTTAAACCGGGATAATAACCATAGGAACATCTTGAGACTCTACAAGAAAACCATTTTTCCTGCCCTTCTCCTACCTTTTTTTAAAACCATTGATGCCATTTTGAAACCTTGAATACATTTTTTTCTCTTTCTTTGCAGAAAGCTAACGAACATAAGATACCTATAATGTGTAGCGGTTGGGTAAAAGCTGTATGGGAAGCATCGCTCAAAAAGGAAATAAGTGCTCAAGATCCGGAACTTTTTTCAAAATATAAATTACCACCTTTTAAAGGACTATTTATTACTTGTAGTAATCTACCACATTCTGTGAAGTTAAATTTACAAAAACTTATTGAAGGAAATGGTTTGTATAGTTTTACAATTAATTGATTTAGTTATCTTGAAATTTATAATTCATTTATAAATAATCTCTTTTCTTCTTCTTTTTAACTAAGACACGTCAACAATTGAGGTCTTTAGCACCTTTGCTAATTTCCGAACAGGGTTCTGTGGTTGTATCCATCATCGAGAAGTGAGCAGCAAAAGATTCCTAAGACGAAAAAGTTCATATTTTCCCAGAGCACTGAGCTAACCCACACACTCAAATGCAAAGAAAAATTAATTTTCATAAATTTACACTTTTTGTTTTCTTTTGCATCTTCTAAGAGGATAGTTTTGTGAGCAAATAAAGTGGTTATCTCCTTAAATCAGTGTTTATTCTTAGTGAATTTTCTTGAGCTTGAAACCGTTTGGACAAGTAATTTTTAAGTATTATTGAAATTAGTTAAATATTTTTACATCGTACGACTATTATTATTATTCATTGAATATGCCGCCAAGATATTCGCTATGAGCTGGAAGCGAATTAAAAAAAAAAACCTGCCTTAGTTATTTAGGATTAACTTAACAACTTAGGCAAAAGCTAATTTCCTAAAAACTCTACTCACTTTGAATCATAATGATATTTAATATTACTATATGATAGGTTATGATTGATTTTACAGGTGGTATATATATGCCGGCATTAGAACAAAATAAAACATCAGTTTTGATTATCGGTGATCCTGTAGATGGTAAGAAATTCCATCATGCTCAGTTATGGGGAATACCATGTGTTAAACCAAGCTGGCTCCATGAATCTGTAGAAAAAAAATATCTAGTGCCTTATAAAGATCATATTGTGACAGCTAGACCAACATGTTCCACACCGACTTCAGAGCTTCCAAGTAATTAGAAGATTTATTTATTTATATTTGATTTGATTGTAATCATGTTGTTCTGTTAACTAATACACCGTACTTGAATATTCTGATCGTATGAACTAACCATTGATCAAATCCTATTCACAGTACAAAAATGAAACTTTATTCTGATAAAGATAAAAAAGCTTTCAACTCAAATTATTGAATTCTTGTCTTTGGATTCATATTTACAAATTAATTAATTTTGGCCAAAATTAAGGAATCAATGTTGTGTTTCCCTTTACTTATTATTATTTTATTATTATTATTACTGTTATTATTATTATTTTTTTTATGATTTGAGGCGCGTCAACATCTAAGGTTATTGGCGCCCGGAGCTTTTTCCAGTGCACTGCCGGCCTCCGGACAGTGTTCTCTCGTAACAGACAACACTGTCCATCACCGGACAGTGAGCTGTAAGAAGCTCCTAGGAAGAGAAAATCT
The DNA here is from genome assembly GCF_049639745.1 of Rhodnius prolixus. Lineage (NCBI taxonomy): Eukaryota > Metazoa > Arthropoda > Insecta > Hemiptera > Reduviidae > Rhodnius > Rhodnius prolixus. The sequence goes on along the minus strand of NW_027411592.1, from coordinate 2,020,336 downwards.
AAGGGTCAGCTGCTGGATTCGAACCCAGGACTTCCGCTTGGGAGTCTAGTATGCTAACCTCACAGCTAATCCCTTCCCTTATTATTATTATTTCTGAGTGGGGCAGAAGAAAGCATGGCGAGGTCGACTACGTTTCACCACGTATCTGTGTAGGATGGGGAAAGTTGGAGACCCGTCATGTGTCTTCGGAGACTTTGACCTCGATGACCCATCACACGTTCTTTTTTGTGTGATAGGGAGAGCTTGGAGCAAGAGATCGGGAGAATCACGCCCGAGAACATAGTAGGGATTATGCTCTCTTACAGAAACTGCTCGGACCGGGTGGCTACCTTTGTTAAGTAGTATTAAAAAGAAAGAAACAGGAGCTGGATTTCCGTCTGCTCCTGTCGTAGTAGAGAGTCTAATAAAGGCCGGTAGGAGCTCGTATGGGCTATTATGAGGCACCACCCTGAAGTAATGCGCAAGTGGTTCCAGGGTGGGTTTCTGTGCCTACAGGAGATTTGGGTTTTTTAGTGGGTGAGGGTTCCACATACCTACGTTAACAATATTACTATTATATTATAATATTTATTATTACTATTATTATAATAGTGTCGTCTTTATCATCATACTCGGTTACTGCTGAAATAGCTGCTTGGGAATCTACAAGTTTAACAGTTTAGCAAAAATCACTTTTAACAACCTCTTTGAACCTTATGGCGATGATGTGCAGTTCTGCATCAAATTTAATTATAAAAAAAAAATGCAAGGCATTCATAGATAGGTTACTTTCGCAAGGGAAGCTAGTAGTACTGCAGTGAATTCCGCATGTTATGGACTCCAGAGCAACGAAGGAAGCTGGCCGATCCTGCAAAAGAGGGGGGCAAATAAGATCAGATCTGGGGTAAGAGGCTGTCGCTGAGAGCAGCTAAGAGAGCTATTTCACCATTTTTCAGTTATTATTATTAAAGTTTTATTGTAATTCTTAACGTCAATGGAATCGTTCTTAATCAGAGTAACTTATATGGTTAATTTCAGGCTTTATGAGTAACGATCTTTCCGTAGTTCCGTTAGCTAATGATGTCTCAAACATGGAAGTTAATGAAACAAATAGCACGATCAGTAGTGTAACATCTTTTAAAGTGTTTCCAAAGAAAACACAGAAACAAACATCTCAAAGTCAGTATTATTATTATTTATTTATTTATAATTTCTCTTATTTCTTTTTAGAAGATATTTTAATCGTTATGATTTTCATCGGAAAATCAGTTTTGAAGTGTCATCGATTAAGACAAAGAGGCTTTCTTCATTAGAGCCATTTCACTAAAGTGTAAGGCCTCATCACCTGTTTTAATATTGGCAAATTGAAGAAAATCGACCGACCGAAACTATCGCTTAATTGATTAGATTTTTCGATTTTTTGTTGATTGTTTAGAAATAGTGCACTCGATTATATTAAACTATACACACGTTACTTTTTGTTTTAAATTAAAACGTTTTGGGGAAATTTCATTTAAGATTGGGAGTTCCTATAAGGCCTTAAGTTAACTCTCCTGTTCCAGTATATTGTACGGTCGTAATACCTGCATAATAAAGATGTATAATTGTGTTTAAAATGGCTACCCAAAATTACGAGTCCGGAAGACCATCAGTCTAATCTAAGGGTACGTTCACAACGGAGCTGTGAGCATAGATGATAGCGGAGATGATAGCAGTGATGCATCAGCGCTTATAGAATAACCTAGTACATTCTTATGTGAGCGTGCACAACGAAGCTTCGACTAGTGACTCATACTCGCTGGTATAAACGAGCATAGATGATAGAATTGAATTTTTCATTTTTCTGCTAGCTGAACTCCAGTATCGGAGCTTCAAAATGGAGGTAGAAAAATTAATTAGTGCTGTCTTTACTCATTATTTTTGGTTATTATTTTATTATTTACTTTTAAACAATATTTTGTTTTTTAAATCGTGCTTACATTTATTAAAACTGTCCGGTAGGACAGTTGTATAAGGGTTGATGGTCAAAAACTGCACGAAAAAGCGTAACGTTGAAAAACACCCAACTTTGACAATTTTTTTCTCTTTTTCTATAAAAGATAAAATTCCCAAATTTTCTTTAAAATAAAGGGCAAATCCTCCTTTATGACTGTAATTTTTTGCAACAACCCAGATCTAATAGGTTTTGAGAAAAAAGTTGCTGAAAATGAGCAAAAACGGCTTTTTCAAAAATTGTTGTTGTTCTTGTTCTTGTTGTTCTTCTTCTTCTTCTTGTTGTTGTTACCTTTTTTGTAAACAACGTAGCGCCTAAACGCGTGAACCGATTTTCATGAATGAGGTGTCATTCGATTCGGAATTTTATGTAGATGTGCCTTTTGGGGGTCTCGGCCCTGTACATTGAATGGGAGAGGAGTTAGCCCCCTTTATGTAAGGCCCCCTCCAAAATTATTATTACTAATTACTCTGTAAATCTTGGCCCGATTTTGATAAAATTTGGTAGGATGATAGGGTTAGGGCTCCCCTACCTAACAATAAAGCGACGATCTGCTCTTACACTTGTTAAGGGGAAGTATAGCAATCGTTTCAAATTATCGACACGTGAACCGATTTTCATGAATGAAGTGTCATTCGAATCGAAATTTTGTACAGATTTGTACTTTAAAAGTCTCGACGCTATGCCTCATAAGGAGGGGAGTTCGCCCCACCCAAATAAGGCCCTTTCTGAAACTATTATTACCAATATTTCTACAAAGCTTAGTCCGATTTTGATAAAATTTAGCACGAAGAAGTGATTAAAGCTCCTCTATGTGGCTGTGAAGTGCCATCATGCTCTTACACCTACTAAGAGGAAGTACTGCAATCGTTAAAATTATCAATGAGTGAACCGATTTACATCAATGAATTGTCGTTCGATTCAAAATCTTTGCCTTTTAGGGAGAAGTACTGTAATCGCAGTTTATTTTTCTTGCTCCTCTTAAAAGGAAGTACTGAAATCGCAGTTTAATTTTGCTATTTACGTACAAATACCTTCCTATTTTATTCAAAACGCTTTCTCAAAAAAATGGTTATTGAGGATGGTTTGGGGACCGTAACTATAATCATTCTTTAAAAAGATCTCTCCAGTGGTAGTTACGGTTCCGATTTAACACCTTATCAGGTTATAATGATAGAATACCTTATTCCAAATTTTAAAAAATCTGTAAAGCAGACGTAACTTTGCAAATAGACAAAAAGGAAAATCTATCCAAAAGGTACAAAAATCTCCTTAACAAAAACTTACAGTTTTAAAAGTTAAGTATAAGGGTTGATTAAACGCCAAAAGGTACACAAATCAGCAGTTCCCAACATTTCATTAATACTTCATTGATATAATTTAAGTAATTTTACTGCATTAACTTTTCCTTCACATTTTTTAGAATTTATTAGATGTCACAGACCCTTATGCTGGCCAGTTCATTCATAATATTTTTTTATTATAATTATGATAAAATGAGTGATGAATTATTCTGAGTAGTCACATATACATGCATGTTAAAGTAGAAAAAAACAAAGTTAGAGTCGGCCACTTTTTAAATTTCAATCACGGAGGATTCAAAACAATATTTCAGTCTTAAATTCGTCTTACCGAAATATTCGTGAGCACAAATAACATACATTTAATAACAAGTAGATTATTCAACAATATTTACTCATTTCTCAATTGTAATTTAATTTAGTCCCCCTAATTTTACTTATGGTAAAATACTGGAATAATTAGCTGTCCTAAAAATATGCATATCTTTATTTTCTTTATTTTATATTACATATATATAACATTGTGGGAAGAACACCTAGATTGAGAATGTAATTGAAGAAAACTATATTATTTGCGATAAAGCCAGATTATTTATTACTTATTATTACAAACGTTTGACTACAACATAAAATAACAATTACTTTAATCGAAGAATGAACTTAAACCAATGATTTTTATTTAAAAATAAAAATAAATGCATAAAATTATTGATGTAAAAAAAGTTTATGAATTTTTTAGCCTCTTATTTTTTTTATATTTTTTATAACGTTTTCTTTTTCACCTGTGATTAATAGTTTGATTATTATAGATAAATAGATATTACAGTCAATCTAAGTTAAATGGTGTGCTACTTGAGTAAATATTTTGTAGACGAAAATGGCCAGCATAAGGGTCTGTGACATCTAATAAATTCTAAAAAATGTGAAGGAAAAGTTAATGCAGTAAAATTACTTAAATTATATCAATGAAGTATTAATGAAATGTTGGGAACTGCTGATTTGTGTACCTTTTGGCGTTTAATCAACCCTTATACTTAACTTTTAAAACTGTAAGTTTTTGTTAAGGAGATTTTTATGTGTATTTATTTGTTTGTTTTTTCTCAATAAAATCATTACTTACCTAAGAGTAATCACTAGCTTTTCTTCTATAGTTATAGGATTTCCATGACAATTTTTCCAAAGTTTTCTTAATTTTGACCTTATTTTTTCTAAAATATAGTCGAATGTGGGTGGACCCATCCTCACATATTCAAAAAAACGATCCGGATAATTTCTAAGTTCCTTATATAAATAGTGAAATTCGCCCAAAGTACTTCGTTTTTTTATTTATGGTATGTACATGATATTTTCTACATCTTTTTTTTTTTAAATATACCATTTCGTTGCTGGTGAACATAAAAACTCTTCTTCACTACTCGACATGTTGCATGTATCACAGCTCCGTTGTGCACACTAATCAGCGATTATATTTTACTCTATCAGTTATCATCTCTGCTATCATCTATACTCACAGCTCCGTTGTAAACGTACCCTAAGTGTAACTGTACAGTCGCTCTAGTTTTCATGGCATACGAGAATATTATTTCTTTGGATTGATTCGTCTCGGGGAATATTCATTTTAGAGAATTTCTAGGGGCCGCGGCGCCACGTTTCCTTCTGTACTTTCTGTTTTAAAATTTTTTCTTAATATTTTGCCCAGTATCTTTTTAGTTATTGGACTATTAAATATCGCACCAGACTTTTAACTTTCTTTTACTATTCATAAGAGAAACTATTGCCGATCTTACATATCTCTCGTCGCCTTGTCTTATCCTCTTTTATAGCACCATATATGTACATACATCCTGGAATTTTATCTAACCTTCCAGACAATCCATTTTAAGATCATTGTTAAAGAAAAGATATGATCTGTGCTTCAGGTACGGCATAAAACTACATTTATAGGAATAAAAAAGCTACTTTTATAATCACTAAAATTATTTTAATTTTTTGCAGATACTTTTCTTCGTTGCATTCTTTACATTTAATAAATTTTCCGAAATGATATCTATTTAACCTAATAAAGTAGCCGTAATTGTTTGCAGATTTATTTATTTATTATTCTTGAAAAAAACATTACAGAATTAAAAAGATTAAAGAGAAATAAAAAGATTTGTGTCATTTGCAAATATAACTCTTAATAATAAGTGTATTATCTTTTACAGCTAGCAACAATTATAAAAAACATTTAGAACAATTAAACATGTCTGAGGTTAATTCTGCCGGACTATTTCTTGACGGATGTAAGGTACAACTAAATAAATATTATATTACATACCCAAAAATACATTTTTTTAAAATTATTGTTTTATTGACAAATTAAAAAAAAATATATATATTACAGGTCTTTTTAAGCGGATTCGTGAGTCAAGAAATTGATAAACTGAAGAAAGTTCTCAACAGTGGCGGTGCAACCATATTTGGTCAGTTATCTGATAGCGTCAGTCACGTGATTGTTGGAGAATTTAACGCAAACGACGCTAAAATACTTGCTAAATGTAACCAAAGGTTAGTTTTTCTTTGTAAATTTTTGTTTTGTTTGCGTGCTTAGCAAGATTGAGGTAGCCTTGTGATTATTAATTTTAATGGAGTGTAATAGTGTAAAAAGTATGGAAAAGTTTAAATTTACTTAAGTTTTCAGCTTTTCAAAGTTTAAATTGCACTCAAGCAATTAGTTACTAGGTTAACTTTCGTATGTAACATTCAAAAAAACTACAATTTACTCAAGAACCGCCATCCCCAGCGATAAGACGGAAATCTTGAAGGAGTTCACTCCAGATGTATATTTCTTTTTAGACCTCACGTAGTCAGTGTAGAATGGTTGCTAGCATCAGTTAAAAGTAAACGTTTGGCTCCTGTACAAGAGTACCTCTGTCTGCAGTCAAATGATGGGAAAGGTTCTAATGAATGTCCGCCTCAATTGTCGTCACCTTTAGGATCTAAGGTTTGCATTTTCAAGTAAAATGTTCAAGATTACCAAAAAATAAAATAAGAAAGTAAATTGTTATAATAGATCATGTATTTTGTAGGGTATAGAACTTCTAAAAAAGCCAACTGTGGCCTTGGAGAACTCAATCAGTGGTGGAAGCACACCTACATCCTCCGCCGTCAAGAGTACTTCCAGAAAACTTTTTGTGAAAGCTTATAAGCCAAGTAAAGAATACTTCTTTTTTTAAGCGAAAAAATTAAACTCTTTTATAGTAAGGCCCGTTTTGAAATTAAAAACAAAAACAAAAAATTCTTTAGCGTTCGCATTAACGCCAAAGATGTCAGGAAGTATTTGATATTTTTAAGCTTCTTTAAGATTTAGATGCCCAAGGATGAGTACTCCAATCGCTTGTCTTCCAATCACCGTCCTGAGCTTTTCCATTTAAATTTTATTTTTCTTAAAAACTGGTGGAAAAATCGTGTCAAATTTTCTGTATCAAGTTTCCCCACAGCAGTAAAAGTTTTCAAGGTTTATTGAGTCCGAAAAAGTGATTTTTTAAGGCCTAACTCTGTTTTCCTCAAAGGCAAACAATAAAACCATGCAGAAAGTTCTTAATTTTTACTTAATCTGGAAGTGTAAGCCTTAATAATAAAAAACATCTGTAACTTAGTGGGTCAATACTTCTACCAGAAATAACAATTTACACTTGGGATTCTCTTTACTTTTTTTTTTTTAGAATTTTTCTCAAACTTCATTGAAAAACTTTTTTCACTTAGATTACAAGTTTTGAAAATATTGTTAGGTTGCAATGTTTGATAAATTATATTTTGCAAGTATAGCGCGAGATGGAAACGTAAGTAAAGTCGAAATCTTTTCACCGAACTGATCAGTCTACTTCTGATGAAAGTCCGAAAGAGCTACGACGGACAAAATCAACGATATATCTATAACTTTTATTTGAATCACTTTTCTGGAAGAATTCATTTTAATTCAGGTTTAATGCAGGCTTCCCCCCTAAATATGAATTTCCAAACAGTATAATGTCTAAATATGTTTTGAATTTAGGTGTTTGAAAAAAATATATCAACATTAAATTCATGTAAATATAACAAAAAATGAAAACATTTTAAATCATAAATTATATATGAAAAAGGTTTGTGCAGGATGGATGCTCATTTAAATTCCCTCTCCCCAAAAAAACACGATTTTTTTTGACAATGTTGGGACATTGTCCCTATTTTCGGGATATGGTTCCACCGCTATGCTCCAGAAATCAAAGCAGTGGATAAGCTAATGTCTTTGCACCAAAAACCCTTGTCAATTTCATCTGAAAGGTCGTAGCATATTTTCTGAGGTGCAAAAGAGATACTTTTTAAAGGAAGCGTGAAAAATTAACTGATAGTGTTATGCAAGATTTCTGGACCAACTGAACGTGAAATTCCGCTGGAATAAACATGAATAAATAAACTTAAAAAAAAAAAAGTTGCTGTGAGTGGATAGTTTTGTTTTTATTGAATATTAATGGCTATTCTGAAACGATACTTACTTAAAAAAAAAAATTGTTTTTAAAATTATTTTCATTATTTACAGTAATTTTTTATTTTGCTTTCCATAGATCGTACAGTGACAGAAAAGAGTACCTTGGAGTGTGAAAGTAATAACAGAGATGCTCAAAAATCTCCGGCAAAAGAGATTATTAGCTCAAAAGATAAGAAACTATCTTCAGAACAGGATCAAGGATCCTTACGTGGTAAACAAGACCAAAAAAGTCCCAGTAAATCTAACGAAGGACAACGTCTTCCTGCTGCAGCGGCGGAAGAGCCGCCGGGGAAGAACAACATTACTGGTTTGAGTGAGATGACAAACCAAGGACCTTTCTTTCAAGGTGAGATTGGAAGCTTTGACATTTATTGTGCTTGCTAGATTTTTTTTTTGCATTAGAGTCTTTGTCATACACAAAAAAAAAGATTGGAATACTCTGCTTCTTTTAAATTTTTATTGTCACAATACATGATTGCAGGTTTACTATTCATGGTGGTCGGCTTTGAAGATCCCAGTCCGATAATCGCTCCAATCGAAGAGATTGGCGGTTGTGTAGTGAATGTGACCCAGTTTCAAGGTGTGGCCGACTACGCAGTAGTTCCGTTAGATGGAACACCTGAAAAGTTCTCAGCAATGGAAACGGTCACTGTTCTATGGATAGTAAGCATTATTATTTCCACTTTTGCTTCCCATTCTTTTACAGATCGCAAGAGGAAGTTTTGCGAGTGTGTAGAAAGTTTTGTCCGGAGATATCCGATCTGTGAGCACTCAGTGAAGTGGTTACAAAGATACTGTGAGCTGTAAGAAACTCCTAGGAAGAGAAAATCTAAGAGGCCAGCAGCTGGATTCGAATCCGCGATCTCCGCGTTGGAATCCAGTATTCGCAGCTAATCCCTTCCCTCTTTTATAATTTTAAAGTTTTCCTTATACATTTCCCAATTGATTTTTTTGTTTGTTTTGCTTTTCCTGTGCCAAATTACCCGCAAAATCTTTAGAATTTTGATCGCAGAAGCATACAGTTCCTATCCCCTGCCATCTTCTCACTGGTTAATTTGTGCAAATTAACTAATATGAAACCTAATTTCATAGAGAAAATTATGAAAGTGTTGATAACAGAAATGGTTTCACCAGGAAGATTGCTGGGACCAAGGAAAAGTGCTGCCAGTTGAATACTACCATCAGCCAGTGGTGATGAAGGAAGGTAGCTGTCCACTAAAAGGTGTCACACTCTGCATCACTGGATTCGTCGGCAAAGAAAGAAGTTATATTGGTCATGTGGCCACCTCCTTGGGCGCTGTGTCAGTTTTTTTTTTAAATTAAAAACCTTTAAAAATTAGTTATTATTTTATTTTGTGGAAAATATGTGGGGTTGAATTTGGCCAAAGATTCATTCGTGGAACATACAATTTGCAAACAAATTTCTGAACAAAAGTATTGAATAGTTGCTAATCACCATCATATTTGGTCGGAGATACGCTGACGGCTCTCTAACATGACCCGTCATGTTACAATTTATCGTGCCATATCATGCACAATGTGATGATAACTACAACGGGGTCAAGTCGATCAGCAATAGACGAAGCTGCCATAAAATCGGACCTACGATGAATTGTTACTTTTGAAGGCATATTTGTTTGTTAATTCTTCACTGAGTGGTTGGTTTTGTTCATCAGATTAACCTCTTTCTTAAATAAACAAATCATATTCTAAATAATGATTAATTAATTTAAATTTAATGATTATTAACAATTTTATAAAATTGTTAATAATTAACTTTAAATTTAAATAGTTTTTTTTTTGTAATTTTCTTGATGATAACCTTACAATTTGAACTTTATTTTTTTCATAAATGTCTTTTTGTGGTCTCGAAATCTTTTTATTTTGTCCTCTTACATATAATCATGCCGATCGCCACAAAAATTACAGTCAACTTCCAATTTAGCCTAAAAATTGTTCATTTTTGACTTATATACTAAAGTTCACATTTCTAGGATACAAAAACATTACTAAATGGTCCTAACTCTCTTTATGAAGTACCCAGACCCTTCGTATTTTTTTAGACCACAAAAGATTGTTCATTTATAAAAAAAATACTCATCATATAAGATTTCTGGCAGGATTTTGTTGAATTGTAAAGACAAAACAATTATTTTGTGGATACGAAGTCGAAGAGTTATAATCGAACGAAGTAAAAAGTCATGCCGGCTGAAGATTGATATTAAGTGTACTTTCATAAATCATTTCATACAACTGCATTGATGCAATAATGGCTGCTTTTCTTTATTTTAGCCAAGAATTAATAGCATAAAAATTGACTGATTCTGTTTAAAAATAAATAAATAAATCATTCTTCAAGAAACTTGACACCCGTATCTCCATTATCTTATTCTTTTATTTCATTTTATTGAATATTTTTACTGATTTTTCTTGTTAAAACTTTTTTTTAATAGTGTCCAAGATTCATTCTCCCGTAAGGATCACCCTGATAAAGGTGTATTACGTTCAACCCATTTAGTATGCAAATCGCCACAGGGTAGTAAATATGCAGCTGCCAAAAAATGGGGCCTGCCGGCCGTTTCTAAGGAGTGGCTGACATCTTGTGCAGCTACAGGTGTAAAACAACCAGAAGAGAATTATTCTCTTTCCTTAGGTAAATGAAAAAAACTACAATCTCAGTTTGAAGGAGAAAATTTCCTGTCGTAACTTATTAATGATTATTCTTTTCTTAGATGATGTAACATCTATTTCCGCCACAACAACTGCAGATCATCCAGCAATAAAACGTCTTAAGGCAAGCTCAGAAACGCGTACAACCAGCGGAGATCCATCTGGTATTGTTGAGAAAACACCATTAATTTCAGGTGTAAAACGTCCTGACATAGAAGTTATAGGACCTTCTAGTTCTCTGCCTTTCGTTGGTACTCCTTCAGTGGCCGTAACAAAGGGCGCAGACATGAATGAAGTGATGCGCACAGAAGAAGAGGATAAGAGAACCGAGGAACAAGACAAGGTTAATGCAGAAGATGAAGAATTCACTGGCTTTCAAACTCCTCGAATGGAGAAATCTAAATTACAATCAGCTCGATCTTCTTTGACCGCTGATGCATCTATAAGTGAGGGAAAACGGCCAGACTTTTTGTCTTCAGAAAAGAAAAGGGTAAGCATCAAAACTATTTACTATGAATCCGAGTAGAATGAATGTGTAACTGAGTGAAATGAGTATTTATTCCTGTTATCTCTTTAAAAAAAGGAACCATTTGCTCAAATAATTGTGAGATCAACTCAAGATTTTGAATTCAAGGGATTATTATTATTATTAAACCTTTAAATTTCGCAAGAAAGTATGAAATAATAATTGAACTCATTAATTGTTCCACAATGCGCTGGATAATATCAAAGATCAGCCACAGCATGCCTTTTTCCTTTATGAAATGAACCCATGTCCTAAATTACATTTTAATGGTGAAGGATTAACTTCAAGGGTTAAATGTTGCAAAATTCCGGAGCTTATTGAAAAGTTACCCAAAAAATAAATTGGTTATTAACAAAATTTTTCATGTTAGGTGACTCACTCAATTTTGGTAGAATAAATACTTTAATAACCTGAGTATATTAAATTGCCTAAAAGAAGATACTCATTCATTACTCATCTTATAAATGAATTTGGATTTAAATTGGCAAACTAATCCGTTTAGTACATATTTATTATTATTTATTTGCAGTTATCATATTTATCTGTTGGTCCATCGCCTGGCCATGTGGCTACACCAGACAGCCCTTATGGAAGAGTTTTTACCAGTGGCACTCCAAGTCCACAGACACGAAAGCGTTGGAAGAAATGGATTGATAATCTGCCAGATTTATACTGCGGAAGTCCTGTATTTTCTCGCAAAAGAAGGCCTAGCACAGTTCAGTGATGGATTATTTTATTTGTTTTCTTTATTTCTATCATCTCTGTTTAGAAGAATTTTTCAAATACGAAGATAGCATATCAAAAATTAGTTTGTCTTCCAGACTATATTACTTTTAAAGTAAACATAGCGAAACATGCTTAGCAGTTATTATTTACGGGATGTGCTTTAAAAAATATGTGTATTATATTGTAGTAAAGTAATCGGGCGGAGCTTTACGTTCAACTGGTAGAGTAGGTACATGTCGTAAACTGAGGCGGAAGCACTACATCTAAATATTTTTCAAAAAAATAAAAAGTAGCTATACGCGGGATTTAAACTAGGGATCTCCCACTTACAAATGCACGTCAGCTGTTATATACACTGTATCTGATGCCTTATTACGAAATTTAACGAAACATTATTTTTTTTATGAATAGCCTTTTTTACTTAATCATTTCTATTAAAATATATTTTTATTTCTGTTACAGCCTCTGAATGTATTATTGAATCAGTTATGGGTGAAATTTGGTGGTGTGAAAATCGATGGTATCGATCCGGAATCTGGAGATCTACTTCCTAATGTAATTTTTGCTAGCTCTTATAATATTTATTTATTCTTTTTATTGTTTCATATTATGTTATCCCAGTCAACAGTTGTATTATACAATATATTACTTTTATAGGGACCATATTCTCAGTGGGCACACGAAAAATCTCATCAAGATATCGAACTACATAATGGAGAACTCGTCGTAAGATTGTTTATAGTTTTATAGTATTGAAACAGTTTTATATGGAGCGCTTTTCAGTTTTGTTTATGGTTGTGTTATTTTGTTTATTTACCTGTTTCAGTTAAGAGGCACTAATATTTCAAGTGCGAATCTCTCACCGGTAAGTTTCTTGTACTTTTATTTTTATGAAAATATTGAGTTTAAAAATAAAAAAAGTTTTGACCTACCAACTTGGTATCGATGTAAGTTTTATCGTTCATACCAGTCGACATGAAATACAATTCTATGGTCCGATAGCAGGTTACGCGGTGATTGATTTTTTTTTTTTTTTTTTTTATAAGCAGTTCAAGAAAATTAACAAAATTTAAGGATTAAGGTTTATAATATAATTCTTTAAACATCAGAAATAATATGAGTTTTATAAAATCTATGGAAATTATTTTAGTTTCATAAAGTGGTCATTTTATATTTACGTATATATATTTTTGGATTATTAAAGTACTTTACTGAATTATTAAGAATTATTTTGAACTCAAGAACTCAGTTAATTACAAGGAACTACAATTAATTATAATATAGAGATGAATTATTATTACGAGTAGTTATTCAGTAAGTTTCTTCAAATTGTGCTCTCGTACTCTTATGAACTAATTGAAGACTAAAATTTTAGTTTTTATCTCCGTGGATTCAAATTACGACACTGTGATACACCAATTCTCACTTTATATTTTACTATTTTAATGTGCGTGTATAGTATGATGATTATTCAGAATAAAGAGCATAATAAAGATAAATCAAAAGAATAATTGAAGAAAGATTTAAAATAAAGTGCTTATTTATTACTGTTTGAGAAGATGTATTATGCATATTACCATTATTTTAACAAAAGAATAATGAATGAAATGGCCAACATAAGGGTATAGTAATTGTAAACAATAATAATGAAAGTGTAATGTAGTGAAATTACTAATTCCAATGTTTTAAATGATATCGATTGTTATAAAGTCGATTGGATAAAACTTTTCTTGTTTTTCGTGAAAGGCTATGAAATTGCGAGCTGAAGTAAGAATGAAATGTTGGGACACTAATCGATTCATGTCCCTTTTGGTGTTTAATTAACCCTTATTTGTTTAAACTGTAAGTTTTTGTTAAGGAGATATCTTTTTAAGATTTACATATTTTTTTTGTTTCATTTTCAGGATTCAGATGAAATGGAGGAAGATGGTTTAGGAATTGGTGGAGATGAAAATGAGAAGGTGTTTATACTGCAATTTTTTGTTTTTTTAATTTTTGTTTTATCTCTTCATGAAAAAAAGTTTAAAACTAGAGAACTTCATATTTTAGCCATCTACTTCTGGAGAAGATAGAACTGATGAATCATTTAGTATAAAGAGGAGAAATTTGGCAAGTTCCACTGAGGTAATACAAAAAAATAAATAAATAAATAAAAATAAAAACAGCTGTGAACACGAAACTATACTTTCTGCTTACTACTATAATTCTGTCAAGGTTATAACTTGTATTTTTAGTATATCTGAATAACTATAAGTCAACATCTATTAGTTTTAGTTGAAATTTTAATTTAATTTAATTTTTTCTGAATCCTTTTAAAACTTTATAGTTTATAGCGTACATTTTTTTATATTTTTTCAGATTTCGCATGGAAGAATTGGCTTACAAAGACAGAGTCAAGATCAAAATTCGGATACGCCTTCAAGGTAGTCACCAATTTTATTTTTTTTGTGGATATTCATGTTTTTTTTCTATTTCTATACCCGGTTTTGGATTTTCATCCATCATCATAATTGATTAATCAGTTTGGTGAAAAGAATTTAACTTCCACTATGTTTATGTCATACATTCTACCTGCTGTTTAGTTAATACCTTCTATTGATATTCTGAGAGTAACTCACTTTGGGCCACACAAACAAAACGATGAAGAGGCCTATGAATTACTTCGAGGATTACCTCAATCCTGGTTAAAGGATAAGTCCTGTTATCTGGCTCTTTTCGTCTGCTCTAAGGAGCAGTTGCCTGGAGGTCACCCTTGGATGATAGATCATAGTTTCCAATATTTAATTTATAATTAATTGATATGCATGGTATATGAAGTTTATGAAGTATGAAATGCAGTTTGGTCTGCAGTGGTGCATAATATCTCCGATCTTATCCTTCCTAAGGAGACGACAAACATGCTACCTAGATGAAGTCAAAGGTATAATAATACTGTGTTAGAAGAGATGCATGTTAGAGCCCTCTTTCTGTCTGTCACTTCTCCACTCTATACAACCCAAAGATATAAATAATTTTTGCCCTTAGGAGAGAAACGGAAGCAGTAGCTAAATTGAGCTGCGATAAATCCAGTGAAGAAGAATTCTCACCAACTCAACAGAGAGACGTACTGTCCGAAAGGTTGGCCAATCGTATACTTGAAGCCAAAAAAGCGGCATCTGCTGGCGACGATTATGAGTTTGTTGACAAAAATGTTGTTCAAGGTAAAATAATTTATAAGTTTAGTTAATTTAAGCCACATCAACATCTGAAATCATTGGCTCCCCGTGCTATTTTCAAATCAGGACGTTGTGCTCTCGTTTTTTTTGTCAATCTCCTCTTTAAGCCAGTCAGTTATAAATATGTGTTAGTAAAAACAAAGTTGTAAGGTCAGGCGAGATTCATTCCGCTTAATTTAATTATTATTATTAATAATTCATCAATCAACCTACATTGCTGCTTCTGATGCAGCCGTACGATGTTCACAGTGAGTGGCTGTTCAAGTTCTTGATGGCTATCGTCCGCTGAATTCGAAGTTATAAGATCGGCGTGTCGCTAATTAATTAGAAAGTGAAAACAAACGCGGAAATTTGTGGAAAATTTCAATCCGTAGTAAAAATCTTAAGCAAAGCAGTTGAAGCTTGGTTTTCAGACTGTTAGGAAGAATTAGTTGAAAAGATGATCTGCTTGCTGTCTGGAAGTCAAAATGATGCCCATTCAAAAATGGGCCAAACTACATTATTTTTGTTGTTAGTTGACTGCAGTTAGAAGGGCAATTCTGACATGAGGGCTTTCTTTTGAAAATGTATCTTTTATCCATCGCAGAACGTGTTTATTTTATCCCTAACCAGTTACAGATTTTCCTCCAAATTTGGAAGCTGGGAGATCCGTCCCCTATATATTTTTGAACTAATGTAAAACGATTTTGAAGAAAAAAAGAAAAAGGCTTGAAGTACAGAAAAAAATCTGACATTAAAAACTTGTAGTTATGCTGGGATATTTCTATACTTTTACTAAAAATTACTAAATATTTTGTGTAATTATTCAACTCAAAGTTAGCTTTGTTTTATATTTTAAATATTTCCTAAATTTATTTTTATCGAAATATAGGTTTAAAACGAAGCTCTCCAGTGGTACAGAATAACGCAGTAGATTGGGAATGGTCCATAACTAATGAAAATACGGTAAGATTTTTTTATATTTTCTGTTGGTTAATTCTAGTTTTAAATGTAATAAGTTTAATAACATTTTATAAAAGTTTTATTTGCTTAACTGCATTGATAATTTTGAATTCAAAAATATATAAATTTTTGGAAGTATTATAGTATAGTCAACACTCTTAACATATTTCTCTTTTCTAAAAAACTACTTCATCATGAAATCTAAATTGATTTTTAAACACGGACTTTTGGGAAAGAACCAAGGATTATGCGAAAGGTATCTTGTGACGATTATAGGGGTAGTCATCTCCTTAAAAATAAATAAATAAATAAATAAATGTTTTTAGACGGTTGAAGCACTTAGCTCAGAAATCGTCACTAGATTTAACCTTCATCAATTGCTCCTAGTTATGACGTTGAATGCACAGCTGTTAATAGTAAAATCGCGCCCTATACAGCCTCGTAATCCTTTCGTCTAAAAGAGCATTTTTGGTAAACAAAAGGGTTAGGAATATTATTGAACAGATGCATATTGACCAGAATTTTATTTAAAGGAATAAATTTTTATTTATTTGGCGAACGTAATAAATTTACAAAATAAAAACAGATGCACAATACAGTAAAATACAGTTAATAAATTGCTGCTATAATCGTGATGCATGATTTTCATAATTTTTAAGTAATCTACTCTCAGATGAAAGATATATTCCAGTTAATTATTTTACAGAAATTTCAGTTTGAACAATAAGGGTTGGGTGCGCTAATTCTAAGTAGAAAACTTAGTCAATTATTACGAACAAGATCAACGGCATTAACTAATTACACAATAAATTTAGTAAGTTATAATCATTTTCTGAGAGTTCGTATATGTATTTTAGAGGAAGAAGAAGTCAGACAACGCAAGAAGCAGTTGTAGTCCCCCGAGGAAGCGTTTTTCAAATGACACCTCCAAAACTAGTGAAAACGAACGATCTGACACCAGAGAAGAGGATAACGAGGAAGATGTGGACGAGGAAAATGGCGAAGAGGAAGACAATAGGCCGAAAGAGAGAAGAGTGTTTGTGTTCTCTAATATTCCTGTAAGTGGATACTTTTTCATTAGATGTGTGAAGTAAATGAACGAACAACATCCGCATAGGAAATTGTAACTATCAGTGGCTGTAGTCACTGTCTTTTTTAGTGAAAAAGCAACTTCCGGAAAGTAAAAGATTCATTCGGTAGGGAGATTTTTATCGTCAGGATGCTACTGGGGGCCCCCGATATAGGACAATCTAAATTTAAAGGCCCAGCTTCCGTCAATTTCTAGTTTCTACTAAATTTTGTTCACACACGCAAATACGGATATATCCGGGGAAAACTACACACGATCACAGCACTTCCTTTACTTACAGGAAGTAACAATTAGTGGAGCCTACCCTTTTGTTTTAAACAAAAAAAAAACTAGGGAGACATATTTATAACTAGTTTACCATAAGAGAATTGTAAATTTTTCAGAATGCACGTGATAAGTATGAAAGT
This sequence comes from Rhodnius prolixus, assembly GCF_049639745.1. Taxonomy (NCBI): domain Eukaryota; kingdom Metazoa; phylum Arthropoda; class Insecta; order Hemiptera; family Reduviidae; genus Rhodnius; species Rhodnius prolixus. The sequence goes on along the minus strand of NW_027411592.1, from coordinate 2,002,980 downwards.
ATTATACATAACCTTGGTGGAGAGATCAGCACCTCACCGCACTATGATCCTGAGACCACACATCTTATCATAGAAAAACCTGTCAGATCGGAAAAACTATTGTGTTGTTTGGCCAGCGGAAAATGGATATTGCACATATCTTATTTAACTAGTTGTTACCAAGCTAGAACATTCCTGCCGGTAAGTTGGTTTTTATCATACATTTTTAACTATAGTAATTTCTAGTATCATATATTTTTTTTTTATTATGGCACTGTGTAAACAGGAAGAAGATTATGAATGGGGAAATGAAAGATCTAAAGACCGACTACCAAGTTTGAATTTTGGTAGTACAGAATATCATCTAGCTATGTCCGCATATAGGTGGCGTATCCAAAGAACGGAATTGGGTAAAGTTGGTGTCTTTAGTAAATTCAAAGCTGTACTATTGACTTATGAACAGAAAATACCACAGTATTCCAAACTGCTGATGGCAGGCGGTGGCACCGTCTTGGATAAGAGGTAATGTATATATATTTAAAAGAAAAACAAAGAGATAATAGTGAAACAAAAAATAAGATGGTGAGAGAAAACAGTTGCAAGAGGAGTATGATGATCTCAGTTATTACTAGGGTTGCCAACTGCCCTTTTTTTTTTGGAAAGGACAGTCCTTTTTCAACACCTGGTTGTCCTTGTCCTATAATAGTTTGAGAAATATAGGCAACTGTTTGCTAAAATGTAGTAGTACCTTGAAAAAAAAAAACATAAAATTAAGAAAGGACGCCTTTTGTCCTTTTTTCAGATATTGTTCACACAAATCTAATTTATGTTATAGTATTTTTGATTTAAGTTCTGACTTCCGAGACTTCTTCATTAGGCGTGTTGTTTTTCTGTACTAACTGAACTGAATAGGTCAACAGGTTATTGATGTATCGATGAACAAAATGCAAAAAATGGTACTGGATTTGATTATTCTGATCAACTATATTCTTATGGTAGGTGAATTCCTTTCATAATGCCGACGCTGTTTTGAGGCCTATTTTTTTTTTCAATTAATAAGCAATTTCTCCATCAATTTTTAAAATAACCACTATTCATGGTATACCTTTCGAAAGGTGATGTTTTTCATGATTTGTGCACGTTTTAAACTTATATAATATTTTTGAGAAAAATTAAGTCTAAAGTTTTTGGAAAAAAATAGAAACTTGCTATTTCTTATGTTTGGGTCATAAAATGAAATACTTGATATTATTATTTTGGAATATAAATTCCCTTATCTAAAAGTATATTTAACCATCTTTCTAATGAGCTTATTGAAATTGTTTTAGCTATAATAGTTTGAGAAATATAGGCAACTGTTTGCTAAAAAGTAGTAGTACCTTCAAAAAAAAAAACAAAATTAAAAATATCTATAAAATGGAGCCGAATCGAGTCATAGTTTATACAGAATTTTTTGTTGAAAATGATGCCCAGAATCGCCTCGCGAAGTAACTTTAGTCTTATGCTGAACACCCTGTATATTCCCGGGCCCCAAAATCCTGGACGGTCCTGAATTTACCTAATTTTTTTTTAGGGGGGCCTTTTTTGGAACTTTATAGAGTTGGCAGCCCTAGTTATTACAGAACAGTAGTTGACGTCTTTTAAAAGCTTTCGTTACGTATCACCATAGCAACAATAATATTACATGAATTATTGATGAAAAAAATTTGTCAACTATCGTAACTTAATGATTCTTTTCAAAATTCTTAAGTTTGGTCAAAATATTAAGGGCTGCATTTTTTCCACATAATTTATTAATGCCCATGTTTTGACAATATGTTCTCTACAAGGCATAGAAGTAGTAAAAGATTTAACAAATATATATATCCATTTAATATTATCTTATCTAAAAGATTATTTGTACGGTAACATGTGCTGTTTGTAAAAAGTTTATCATATTTTTCAAAATTTTGGCATTTATAAGTTTTTGTTTTTATCGAATCCCATTTATTTGAATGAGTTTACTAATATTTTGAAATGAACAAATGAATTTGGAGCGTGATTTACTGTAGTTTTTAGCCATAATTTGCCTCTTAATGTTTTGGCCTCTTATAGATGTTACTCAAAATTTCGTAGAATGAGAAAGTTATTTAGAATAATGAAATTTTCAACTAATATTGCATCTTTTTGTATTTTTACAGTCGCATTATGGAAGCCACACATGTATTCTGGGACGAAGATAAAGTCGAACTACCAGTTACTAAAAGAAAATTAAAATCAAAGAATATTTATCTATTAAAACCAATCTATCTTGGCGATTATTTAATGAAAAGTCAACCGCCAAATCCATCTGAATATGTAATTAAATAAAAAATAAATCCATTAAAATTGGTTTTAAAAATTTTTACGTGCTTATCGATGCTGCGATCGATAAAGTTACATCGATGCAATAATGAAAACATTTGTTTTCACACCTGTCTGAAAGGTGACAGATAAAAATATGATCCCTAGTGGTGGGGAGAGGGGAATGCTTTTATATATATGAAATAATTATCAAAACCCATCAGATCCATCTTACTTAAAAATGAAAAAAAAGTTCAAGTAAGTTCCATATTTATATTTTCTATTTCGTATATAAAATGTTTTTTTTGGTTGTAACAATTTTTTTTTATGAATTTATAATTTGATTAGGGCAATTGTAACTTTATTTAAAATAAAAACTAGTAAAAGTTTGTGGAAAACAGGATTTTTTGTTATTGTTTTTGTCATAAATTATGTTTCCCTTAAAACAAAATTGGTTGTTAAAAATGATCCTTGATAGAATATATCGATGTGATAGTTTAGTTGTTAATTTCCCGCTAAAAACTAATTACTGGTGGGGATTGATAATAACTAAATACTGATTATTATGGTATAAACGTGTTTATTCTCGTTTCATATATTTTTGTGTCTCGAACGATTTGTCCCAATATCGTAATTTCTAATTAGTCGTTTAATTTAAGAGTAAATTATGTGCCAATTATCAGCAACTAATGAGGAAGAGTAAGTAAATCTGTTTTAGAATATAAAAATTACGAAAAACACGCAAAAAAAAATTAAAATAAATAATAGTGACAAACTCTTTTGGTAGCAGCAAGTTTTTAAAGTGCTAATATCCAGTTTACACAATTCGCTTTTTAAGATACCCATAAGCTTTCATTTTATAACCAATTTAACTTTTATTTATTGTTCGTGAAACGTTATTCTAGATAACTATTGTGTTAGGTATACTGAAAAGAACTGTGTTCTAAGTATTTTAATTCGATAAAGATTTGTAATGCTTTTAATAATTGTATTAATTATTTCTTGCTTTATACTCTATAAGGACGCAATGATTGCTAAAAATATTATTGTTTACGAAATTTTCAGTTTAAAAGCGTGTAAATATTCCTATAAATATTGAGTACGTTATCTGCGAGTCAATAGGCGCGCGCTTTTTTAGCATTCATACATCCCCCCAATTGTGAGGAAGGTAATATCGCGCAGGTGTTTGCCCACGTTTTGCCAGAAAAGAGATCGGTTAGTTATATGCATTTTTTTTCTTCTATTAAAAGTTAATTAATTTCGTACAAAAACTCTTCATTTTTCGAAGATAACGTTTTTTAATAACTTATTAATATTTATTAGTAATTGAGGCAGTTTTTTTTTTGTCAAATTCTTCCGTGGGGAGGAGTTGAATTATCTGAAACAATAAATGTGATAATTTGACATTAATCAAGGACAGATATGAAAAAAAAAAATTCCTTTTACGTTAATTGAGGTATTTATTTGAGCATTATGCAACAGGCCAAAACTAGCACGTAAGTAGTACAAATAAATAAATAACTCTGTTTTACGCTACATCTTTTTTTTAATATCTGTGTGATTATAGTTTTTATTATTATTTTTACCAGATTTACTGATAAGGATTTTAGATTTATCACTTTAATGAGTGTTAGTGTTAAACGTCTTGATAATCCTACCCCCCACCAAGTCACACACAAAAACATTCGGTGAATAGGTGGGAATTGCCGTGTTAACTATAACGTCTGCAAATAGTAACCACGTATGTTGCAAAAAAAAAAAAATAATATTACAGTATTCATAGTTTAAATTGAATTATTTAAAACTAGGAGAATAATTATGGCAAAATATTCGTATTTAATTGTTATAAGAAACTTATTTGATCGGTGATTTAGTGGTGGCACTAAACTTAGCTTCTTTTGTGACTCAAAGACTTGAACAGAGAAAATTAGCATCCACTTTTACCAAATTCCGTGTTTCACTAAATTATCGTAACTAGTCAACTTTATAGTTTCGAGGAAGGTAATGTGACAACAATAACTTGTAAAGGACATCCCAGACGCATGCCCGGCGAGAGTATTTTTGGTAGCCAGTTCCCCCAACGAATGCTCGGAGGTATTATATTTTTGCTGGCCAGTTCATCTTAAAATAAGTTTATTATGACGACTTGTTCAACAAGCTCAGGTAATTTTTTTTTTTTGACTAGGAGATGATTTCATCCTTTTGTCGATGTTTTAGGTCTTATTTCAGTATATTGTTGGAAGAATTGTAGTTGGTATCTCACCTGTATGTACGGCTTACGTGCTCCCAGATTTAAAAATTCAATATCTTGGTACAAATATACAATTTAGGGCAGTTTATGTAATTTCGATAACCATTTTGGACTCATATATGCTACACCAAAGTGCAAATAATCGCATAAACAAAATAAGATTTTGTTTCTATTATAATTGTTCTAAGATATGTGACCTTTGAAATGGTATATAAAAAACAAAAATTATGCCATTTTGATTGGAGTTAATTGATAACTGAAGCGGAGGTAGTGTTGGAAATCTTTTTAAAAAAAGTCAAATTTAGTTTATGCGTTTCACTCAAAACTATAATGTGTCAGATAATCTATGGAATAGCTTGTTGTTGAGTTGGAAGCAACCTTGAGCATACGTCACTAGTTTATTGGCCTTACAAAGTTCCATCTTTTACATAATAGGTTACTTCATTTTTAATTTTAGGAACTAATTGGCCGTACATCTCTTAGACAAACTTATACAACTCAAGATTGAATTTGTTTGAAAATAAAGTGATGGAATTTGATTTGACCCATATCATTTTTATTTTATTTATTAAACGCGTTCTATAGAAGATTAGAGCTGTTTTTATTTTTTTGGTGATAGATAAGTTGATAACGCTGATATTGATCAATTCAGAGTACAGAAACGAAGTTTGAAACTAATAAAATGAATTATGCACAGTTTATGAAAATCATTAATGAAGGTCAATTATCTAAATTTTATTTGTTTTTTCAATTTTGTAAAAAAATGTGCAGTATCCAATTCGTATTTTTATTTATACTAGCACGCTTATGTACTTAAATTTTTGTCGTATTTTTTATTTTGGGTTCATCTGAGATTGGTCAATCAGGTTTAGTGTTTGGAATTTAGTTGGTTTACTCGTAAGTATTCTATCTCGTTGGAGGAACTGAAGTGCCAACCTCTTCTTCACAGGATGGGGTTGATTAACTTTAGAACTCCTGTGCAACTGTGACAGGAAGAATAGGAGATTGTCTCTTTTGAGGGGGGAATCGACTTTTTCGCGATAGCGCTCTACTGGGCCTCTAATATCCTGTTTCAGATTACGTCACCATGGCTAGTTGCCAGATTAGATCATTGGAGTTTGGTCGCAAAATTGGTTATTTCTGGGAAGTTCTTGAACTTAGTTAAAAAAAAAAGTTTTACGAAAGCTTTCGAAAGAAAGGAATAAACATCTTTTGCTTTGGCGATCAGGATCTTTAGAGAGTTATATCATGTTAAACTGTTTCGATTGAGCGTACACCCAAGTAAACTCCAATTCATTGTTACTTTAAATTATATTATACGCTCTCTTACACGTAACATCAAAGAAAGTACCACGAACGATGCAGAAAAAAACATCAGAATGAAGCGGGCAAACCTTATCACTTCTTGAATATTTTATTTTCTAGTTCGTTTTCTAAGATAATATACGTATTTTTCCTTCGTTGAAGAGCAGAAAAACACACATCCGCAGCGTCTGTAATTTATAATCCGTTTTACTAAAGTAAACATTATACTTGTAAACCATAATCTTCTTATAGCTTCCTTCACTGCTCATCAACGTCTTTAAATACAAAATTCTTATTTTCTCTAGGGGCAAAAAAAAATAAATCGGTTCATTGTAGGGTTCATTATATAGGCTGTAATTACATGTTCTAAACTTTTTCGTTAACTATTTTATGGTAACAACGATAATCCCACTGAAGAATAGTGTACCAATACTATATTTTGGGCTTTTGCAGCTTGGAAGATAAGACGCCTGCCTTTATTCTATGTTCAAGCACCGACACTAAGGAAGTCACAATAAAATTTTTAGTTGGCAATAGATTTGTCCATTCAATCTTCAAAGAGTCACAAGATGTCTGATGAATCATGAATCTGAAAACAGAATTGAAGAACATAAACATGCAGCACCTGAACATGCATTAACCAAAGAAAAAGCTCTATGAAAAGCTTTAAACAAAAAAAAAAAAAAAAAACTTGTACTTTATTAATCAAAATGTGTTTTAATTTCAGGCTCGACCAGCTGGCCGAGTCCGCCACAATGGATAACAATACAAACAGTCAACCGACTGTTAAGAAGCGAGAGAAATGGTGGAAGAGTATTGGCGTCGAACCAGTCATGTTTCTATATATGTCAGCGTTTATGTTGACATCAGTAGTTGAAGAAGCTTTCTTTGTGCACAAAGCATGCACAGTGAATTTAGGCTTTGCCAAGGAGATTTGTGATAATTTGACCGCTCCTGAACATAAAAGTTATCAACATGAAGTTCAGGTAATTTTGTTTTTTAAATTGGTAACAATGTGCAAATTATTAGTACTTTAAATAATCTTTTTTTGAAGCATTGATCTTGCATGTTAATTTAAAAAAAAAAAAGAAGAAGTTTATTATAAAGGTCTGCAGAAACATTATAATGCTCTTCATTATAGTGTTTTCTAAATGTTTAAATAAACACTATAACTATCTCTTGAAATTGATGCCCTTATTTTGACCCTGTGTATATTATTTACCAACTGATTTATTTTATTTCAAGATCTTGCCAATTAGGCCAAAAAGTTAATGTCGTAATGTTACAGAAGTGATAAACTTTTTACTATGTTCTTTGTGTACGCGGTAGTACTGATATCGTTGAGTAAATATGAGTGCAACACTGTAGATTGCATTTTTCATCCTCTTATAAACAAGTATTTAAAAATAATAACGATGAGACTTAACTCTGATAATATGCAACATTGTTGTTGATAATGTTTATTTTAGATTAATTTTAATAATAAAGTTATTTACTTTAATATTTTCTTTCTTTTTTAGATAAAAGTATCCACTTTTCACCAGTATGAAAACATTGCTTCCCATTTTGTGCCAATATTGTTGGCATTCTTCTTGGGACCATGGAGTGATAAGGTTGGACGCAAATTGCCTTTACTTTTGGGCCTGATGGGCAACTTTGTCTATTCTGTGATGATTGTTGTGAATGATTACATGGGTAAGGTCAGTTGTTTTTAATCGTGTAAATTTTCGACTTGTAACTTTTAATTTTTCGGAAACGTCAGCTTTGAGGACCTCTGGTTTACTAAAGCACTGTGTTTCCTTTGTTAAACTTTTGTTAGAAATGGCTCCTTCGATTTTCTTTAAATTTGGTGTAATAATTATAAATGTTTACGGGGAACTATCTCCACTTTTCACCTTCTTCTTAAATGGTTACTAAGTTTTTTTTGTAAACCTACAACTACTTTAACAGAACTTGCAATTCAATTGCTGTAGGTGGTACTGCCCAGATTTCCCGGGTTGTTGACTAGACATTGGCCTCAAACATGAATTCACCCTCGTGATGTGATGATTCTGTTACGAAAATTTGATGCTGTCTAATAGTTACTTTTATCTAGTGTTGAGAAAAATAAAAAGAAAGTTCATAATAGCTTATTTGAAGAGGAATTTTTGTATTTGATTTTATGTGGATAATGATATCGCCTATTTGTTTGCCATTTATGCAAAGTAGAGCTTCATCTTAGCATTCGAATAGGAAAGTTCAGTTTCAGTTACCAAAAATTCTGTTTTAGAATCCTCAAAAGGCCTTTCTCTTTGATTCTTGGTAAGATCCCTTAAAGGTTACAACTCTGCCTGTAGGAAGGTGTTGTCAGTTGTGGATGCCTTAACATATTTTCGTTGGAGGTTTTTGGAACTTCAGAGAAATCTCTGAAGAGAGATTATCATCTCATCACAATCATCTCAGGTTATATTAGGCTTTTAGAAAAATTTGCATGAAACTTTTCGTTTGGTAACAATCAGAATTTACCTAATTCAGACTGCTATAGATTCATGGATGGATTAGAACCGGCCACTCCTATTCAGGGAGTCATATGACATACGTCATTGTTTTTTGGAGACAGCTATTGTAAGTCCAAAGGGCATCGGTAAATCTATACTTCAAATAGTTGCTAAATATGGTTCAAACATGTGAACGCTTCCCGATCTTGGTGTAAATTAAGGTTGTACATTGCTTCCCGAATCTTGCGCAGTGGTAAAGATTTGAATTTTAACTAACATTTCAAATTCATTATGAATTATTTGTATTGAAGAATAAATTGTAATTATTATTGTTAATATTAATTTTAGTTTTATAGAATTTATCCTGATTTCTTTTTATTGGAAGTCTGATTATATTTAGCTCATGTTTAAACAGTTACCTGGCCTGTGGAAATGATCTTACTGACGGCTAGCCTACCTTGTGCCATTACTGGCGGCAATCTGACTGTGTTCATGGCTTCCTTTTCTTATCTGGCTGATACAACTAGCCAGAAGAGCAGGACTTTGAGAACAACTTTGCTGGAAGTGGCTTACCTTTTCCCCATGCCGACTGGAGTGGCTTTAGGTAAACTTTAAGTTATTTCAGTCAACTATCGGTACCTGTGAGTTTAGCAGTCGTTCAAAAGACTTTTTGACCTGCAAGTATTCTAGACTAATAGCATGAACTGTAAAGAACCACTGTGCCAGCTGTACAAAATTTAGAGAGTAAAATCTATTGTGGAAGATGATGAGGGCAGTATGTATTGGAGCGATCCAAGACGAAAGAAATTGAAGTGTTTACTTCTTTTCTATTCACATAAAATTATGGCGACAAGTTATAGTAGAATAATAACAATATACTCAACCAAGAAAAATCATACAACTTGAACTTTTTATAAAAAAAATATTTATCTACTCAGAAAACAATAATAAAAGCAAAATTACCCTCTACTACATTCAACTTTAATGTCTGAAACCAATTCAGATTTCCTCACCGTACAAGTTATCATTAGGCCTAAAATTAAAATTAAAAGCTAGTAAAACGTTAAGTTTTAATTTCAATAGTTTTTTCGTAGCCACTTATATTTATTGTTTTTATTTTTTATGGATTAAGGCGCGTCAACATGTGAGGTCATTAGCGCCCGGAGCTTTTTTCAGTGCACTGCTGGTCTCCGGACAGTATTCTCTTGTTACAGACACTATCCATCACCGGACAGTGAGCTGTAAGGAAGAGAAAACCTAAGAAGGCAGAGCTGGATTCGAACCCGTGATCTCCGCGTTGGAATGCTAATCCCTTCCCTACATATTTATTGTTATTATAACATAGTTTTTAATTTTTAGGTTCTTACTTATTCAGCCATGTTATGGGGCGATCATATGGAAGGATGTTCATGATCAATGCCTGCCTGCTATTTCTGGCAATCCTATATACCTGTGCGTTCATCAAGTGGAAAACTGCCAACGAGGCGGAAGATAGTCCCAGGTTAGTAAAACAGATCGGTTTTCTAGTCGCAATATTTTTCTTTTTCTTCTTCTTAAGTAAGAAGGAGTAAATTACTATTGGTTTTGAATTTCCAATAGGAGCTATTGCTGCATATTCGACCTGATTGATTTAAGACATGTTGCACATTCCATAAAAGCACTCATAAAGAAAAGAAGAGAGAGAAGAAGACTTTTTTTGATTTTTTCTTTGATTGCCATGGCTTTTTATACATTCCAAAGAGGTATGTAAACTTTTACTTATAATTCCAAAGAGGTATGTAAACTTTTATTTATACATTCCAAAGAGGTATGTAAACTTTTACTTATAATTCCAAAGAGGTATGTAAACTTTTATTTATACATTCCAAAGAGGTATGTAAACTTTTATTTATACATTCCAAAGAGGTATGTAAACTTTCAATTCGCTAACCCAATAAACAAACAACCGTTGTCATAGTAACATCAATCGGAAGATACTATCTGCAGTGTTAACATAAAGTGTTAAAAAATGTTTAAAAATTATTCATTTAATGCATTATTTATCTTACTCGAATCATTGTTAAGTTTTCTTAAAATTATCCAATGAAATTCCTGCAATAATGTTTCTTCCGATAATTTTGACTAGATTATTAATTAATTAAACTCTTGTCTTGTTTTTCGATTAGACGATCGTACTCGTACAATTATTATCATGGAAATATGGCAAACATTTAATTGAATTCATAATTATCTGGAAAATTAACAATACTTGCGGGTATTACGGTTGGAACATTTATTATTCATATAGGCGCCACGGTAGCCACGAGCGGTTAGAGGCGAGACCTGTAAAGAATAGAATAGAATATATTATATTATATTTTGCCTGTACATATGTACATATGTATGTATGTTTCACATACAATAGGCTCGTCATAATAAACTAGTTATAATAAACTTTGGACTGATCTGTCAAACCATGTCTTTGTACAATATACTTCAGTTCACTCAACTTTGAAGAAGTGAGTAACATTCCATCTACTGGTCAACAAGTCCTCTATTTTATAAAATGTATTAAAGCTACCATGTATTGTGGGTACTGGGTTCGATTCCCCGGTCTCTAGGCTTTGGATTTTATTGAAATGGTTAATATGTAGAATTTATAGTAAAAGTATGTTTGCTAGTCGCCTCCGTTTACGTCACCTAATTTGTGATAGTTGGACGTAAAGTCGGCCTGAAAAGATAGGCATAAAAATAAAATAAATTTATTATTCATATTATAAGATTATTTAAGATTTAATTTGGATGATTTTTTTTTTTTTTTCAGATGAAAAACATATGATTTATTTGTATTCTATGTTGAAGTTCAAATGGAATGTCACAACTTTCAGCCAGTTCAGAACATTCCAATCATCATTTTTTGTTTTAGGTATACTTTTTAGGTTATACTAATAATTATTAATTAAATATTTAAAAAAAAGTGCTTCAGCCTAGCTCCAAAACAAAATATCGTAGAATTTGGACTTTTACCAATTTTGGTTGTGGCGTACGTATACTGGGGGGTGGCCTATGCATAAACTGAAAGATAAAAATCAGTCAATTTTTTGAAGGTCACATTTTCTACAGTTTTACTCCAAAATGTCTCCTAATATTTTCTGTTAAATTTGGAGTACTTATTGCGCTTAAGCAATTTTATAACCTTTTTTTTTTAAACCTTCCCAGAAAAAAATCGATTTTGGGCTCTTTTGGGGGGAAGTGGAAGATTGGGTTTTTCTCCTGAAGTACCATTTCACAGTAATGTATGGACTCAACACGAATTATATATTAATGAGATTTAGATATATGCCCAAAATATAAAATTTGTAAAATAAAATTGGCTTACCGGATTTGATTTCGATGTATAGGTTATTTTTGTACAAATAGAAGTCTACTATTTTCTGGTTAAATTTAATGACACGATAAATGATAATTAATATTATTTTTTATTTTCTATTTTTTAGGATTACTATTAGGTGTTCCAATAATGGAGCGTTGCTTTGGTTTAAAAGATAACGTTATAATAATGATAGGTGCAACTGCTCACTTGATTACTAGAATTATATTCGCTGCTGCCAACCAACCATATCTATTTTATGTTGGTATGTATGATTGTTTATATTTTGCGTGTAAGGTTACGGTCGATGTTCGTAATAAGCGTTAAGTTGATTAGTTGCGTTTATATTAATACACGAATTATTTGAGGCTAGTTTATATTATAACTTTCAAGTTATTGGAATAGAATTAAAAAAAAAATAGATTAAATTCTAACTAATTACATTTCTATTCAGATAAGTTTACAGTATCATTCAGATTGTTAAAAGTTAGCTCAAATGTGTTCCAAAAATTATTATTTGTGACTAATTTAATTATAAGTGACGAAAAAATATGATAAAAAAACACTTGGTTCTTTTTCTGTTATTTATTCGCCTTTAAAGTTTGTTTAAATATGTTATTATTAACGAAAGTTTGAATATTTTATTGATCTGTGTTTTAGGTGCAGTTATTGCTAGTTTAGGACCGATAGTAGCTCCTGTTTTAAGATCTCTTACTTCGAAATTAGTTCCTCCGTCCGATAGAGGTAATTTTGAATTAATATTGTGTTTTCGCTAATAACTCAGGATTACAATAATCTAAGTAGTTTAGTCCATTTCTAAGAATTAGGTGGGCTACCCTACTATAACCTCAATACTCTTTAAAGATTTTACAAGGGCTACAACTACTTGTATGTGCGTTTATTATTTGGACTTAAAGTTACTTAAACATTCTGTATTTTCCTAAAGTAGTTCCTGGATTTTTGAAGATCTTTATAAACACATAAGGAGAAAGAAAAATCTACCCATATAATTTGTTTTTATTTATTAAATGTTCAACTTTTCTTAAATTAAAGGAAAAAACACTTATTTTTTTACAGGTAAGATTTTTGCCTTATTCTCCGTAGCCGATAGTACAGTTCCTTTAGTTTCTGGAATTATTTATACACAAGTGTACAACCACACCTTGAATACATTTCCACAGTCTATATTTCTTGTGACAGCTTTATCACAAGCTGTAGTGTTCGTAATTGCTCTGTAAGTAAAACATTGTTTAATATTTCTATTATTTTATAATCTATAGATAAAAAAAAGGGATTAATAATTACAATTTCACTGTATTAACAATTATTTTTGTTGAATATTTTACTGAATTTTTCTGTTGCTGAAACCAACGGTTTCCAAATTTTCTTTGTCATCGCCTACCTTCTTGTTCCTCTAAATTGTCATCCCTTGCGCAGTTATAAACAGTTTAATTTTATAAATACTATTCTTATATCACAATAATTTCAATGGATCAATTTTCTATATTTTGTAAAGGTTTATAACTGAAAAAGTGTGGTGTAGACTCACATGACTTCCTTTAACTGTAATTCCCAAAGTTCTAGCCTATGTTTTCTTCCAAATTCAGAATATCAATCTTTCTCGTATTAAATCGTTCGTAAAAAAGTGTAAACATTACAGTGTTGTCAGACTAGAGGGAAGTTTGTTTATCCCTCACTTTTGAGAGCTTGAACCGAACTGTGGGCCGAAAAAATCTATGGCTTTCCGCAAATAGGATATATCCTAGATTGCTAAATTACAGTATAGTTTTTATGTCTACTTTATTAGCAAAAGTGTGTTCGTTAGTTAGACGATTATAGCAGTTAAACTAAATTATCTTTCTTATATTTCAGTTCTATGCACATTCTGTCGAAAGGAAAGAACATGGAACAAGCCAAAGAAGTGGAAGATCAAGAAGAGCTTGCATCCAACTCTTGACATCGAAAAATTCAATATCCTCTACGTGCACACCTAGTGTATAACTACTTAATTTTATTTAGTAAAAACAATCAGTGTATTCCAAACTGTATAAAAGAATGGAAATTAAAATTAGTATTACTTTGATTACTGCCTACTAGATTTATAGATTTTTTTTAATAAAAATATAAAAAGTCAATATTTTATTTTTATCCCCCATTACCTTAATCATTATTATTTTCTTTTATTTTCTTACACTTTCATCCAACCTGGAGAAGAAGCAGAGGTAATATAAGATGGATCATTTAATTGCAAATATTTTCAAATTTTGATTTGCTTCATAATGGCTGTTATCGATACATAAATTGTATCAAATAATCGATCTAGGTTTTCGACCTAGGAACTAGATCATCTTATGCTTGTTGATATAATATTTTTTAACAACAAAAACCAGACTGTTAAGGACTGTTCAGTAAAAATTAAAGCTTAGCAAATAATAATAAAAGATTAGCTAAATTGATTACTGAAATTGGCAATAATCTTTCTTCCTTTGGATTAAATAAATCGAATCACCAATAACGATGAACAATATATCACAATTGAAGGTTCAGATAAATTATTTACTTATATATTACTCTTTAAATCTTTATCTTTGATATTAAAAAATTAAAATAAATTTGCTCTACGAGAAAAATACCAAAAGCAATTTATAAAATATAATCAGCCAATTAATCAACAAACTGGATTCAGGTATAAAAGCATTTATTTTTTATATACAGGGTGGACGAAAAAGTTTTTCTGTTAAACTACATTCAAAATGTAGTACAACGCCGCCTGAACGAGTGTCCTATCTCTATCTGTTAGAAAGTTATGATTTTTTCAGGGTTTTTTCGACTAAACTCGACCTTACGTCATAAAAACACTATTTCTCAACTTGTGCCTCATTTATTTACATTTTTCACCTCATTTTCGGATTCAGCATTAAATTTCCTATAATAATAGATCATTTTCGTAGTTATTTAACTTTAATCAGATTCATTTATTACAATAAGAACGTAAATTTTTTTAGGAATTTAGAATTTTCAAAAATTAGCCTCTTCGACAAAATTGGTCTTAGAGGCTGTCAAATTTCACAAAAACTGCTCCTTTTAATACTCTTTCCAATGGTATAATCAGTTTCAATAATAGCTGTTTTCTTTGGTCTATTACTGAGAAAGTGCTGAAAAACACGGTGTTAGCGAAGGAAGCAAAGGGGACTGGATGAACCGTACTCGCATATCAAAATTATTATTTATTAACAAAATCATTTCTTTAAGCATGTAAAATACATAATTACTTAGTAATTATTAAAGCCGACCTCGATTCCTGACGCATAACCGAGCGCGTTTTCGCATTGCTCCCACTGTTGCTGAAAATGATAATCGTTCTTTCAGTTTTTCTGAAGCAGCAATTACCCGTCTTCTCACCTCTTCTTCATTGTTGACCTCAACCTTGTAGACCTCACTCTTAAGAAAACCCCATACGAAGTAGTCCATATGATTGAGGTCAGAAGATCTCGGCCAAGAGAAAATGAGGTGAAAAATGTAAATAAGTGAGGCACAAGTTGAGAAATAGTGTTTTTATGACGTAAGGTCGGGTTTAGTCGAAAAAAATCATAACTTTCTAACAAATAGAGATAGGACACTCGTTCAGGCGCCGTTGCACTACATTTTGAATGTAGTTTAACAGAAAAAAATTTTCGTCACTTATCCGGTTCCACCCTGTAGTGCACAAGTATGGGCTATTTGGTATCAAGAAAGAAGAGTATTAGTCTTAGTTGTTCTCTTGACATTAAGCTATACACAATGACTGAAACTTGGCCAGTATGAAATGCAGTTACTAAGCAAACTTTCGAAATGTTTATTTGACAACATATGTAAGTTCAACAAAATTGCCAGCTAAACGATGTCTAACGGCAGATAAGAATGAAAACTTAACCTCTAATCCAGTATTCAGATAAAGAAATTATTGATACATAAACTGCTTTGAAAAATATTCGCTTTCCAAATTTTGAACCAATTTTTTTATTATTAGCACTGAATTATTTACTTGTTTCTAGAATTTAATTAAAAGAAAAAATATTTTAAAAACCAGTCAATTAAAAAGTGAAAAAATTATTTATTTAGCAACATATTTTCGTTGATAATCTCAGTATCTATAAACAGATAACTTGACAGATGTCACTTGAAAATTATTTTTTTTCTACACACTAAAGTATAAAAGTACGAAAATATAATGTATACATCAGAAAGAAAAGAATTCCTAACTCTTTCTGCTAAAATTGAAAGCTAAAAGGAACTGAGCTCTTTAGAAGGGAAGATATTGAGGGGAATGTAGTAAATACCTTTTGTCATTTTCAGTCGTGAAAAAAAAATAAAATAAAATTTGAAGTGTGAGTTTGAACTTCTCTTTATTCCCTAAAGCACATTTCCAGGATAATTCGATTAATGGGACTCTCGAGTTTGGAGGCTATTACTCCCTCTAATGTATCACTTCAGTATTACGTTCAACTTTTACGTGTTTTATATCATAAAAAAAAAATTATAAATTCATTATTAAATCTCTTGATTGAATTCCAGGTTAGTAGGAAATTTCAAACCTTTTTTTTTTATTTGCTATTGACAATTTACCAAAAAAAAGGGCAATCAGTGAATTTGATGTACGTAGTCTTCATGACTTGATTATCTGAATGGCAGAAGTTGTCCACTGTCAACACTATCGCCAAGAGAAACTACTAGATGTAATATTACATTCATTTTCAGTATTTTGAGGTGAATTAAAATGTTCCTATTTGTCGAAAAGTTGAGAATTATAAGAGAAAGTTTGATTATTCACACTAAATATTTTCATGTCATTTATTTTGACACGACTTATGGAACTACAATCTTTATGGAACTACAATAAAGTTTATTTTAATTAGCACACAAATTTTGTTGGAACATTTTTGAATAATAATTTATTAATATAATTAATATACTGAGAAGATTAAGTAATAATCAAAACTAAATTATTGCATGGTTGCTACACTAGTTTTGTCCTGGGTCACGCAAATGCATCAGCGTCTATGATAGTTACAAGTTGTTGAAACAAGTACACAAATTCAATGCTTAAAGTGACGTCTTGGAAAAAGAAACAATAGTATCCATTTCTCAACCATTTTATTTTTACATGAAAGCCTGTACCTCAATCTTGTCTACACAATTGCCACTAATATTACGGCATTTATAGTATCATACAACCATCTTTTGAAACCCGAATGGGTTTTCTATGTGAATACATAGAAGACTGCCGCTTAATCTGATAACCATTGCGGACGTCGTGGTGCTGATCACCCAAGATACATTTTGAAACGCAGTAACAACCGGTGGTAGTCATTGGGTGCTTGTAGTGGATTGTTCGGAGGGTACCCAGCCTGAACACAACTTTCGATAATTTAAGCGTTCAGTCAGAATTTCATAGAGAACACTTCTTGAAACTTGAGGAAACTCATTTGATAACGATGAAATCGTAAAGCATTTGTTCTTTTTCACTTTTTCATTAACTTTTTGTACCAAATCTTCAGTAATGACTGAAGGTCGCCCAATTCGTTCCACATCATGAACATTCGTGCGGCCATCTTTAAAAGCTCTAACCCATTTCCGTACCATTCCACTGCTCATAATGTTTTCTCCATAAACTTCACTGATCTCACGATGAATTTCGGCCGCTTTCACACCTTTAGTACTAAGAAAACGAATCACAGCGCGTATTTCACAATCAGCGGGATTCTCAATCGGCCGAGGCATTTTATACACCCATAAACAAACGTAAACGGTGGAATCCGTAATATCGTCTGGTTTTTTCGACAGATATGTATATGTATGTAGATACACTGCGCGTATAAGCCAAAGCCGACCGCAGCACTGCTGCGGCCAAATTTCAAAACGGTACTTACTTAAAAAACAGGTACATATTTTATAAAATCAATAATTTAATTATGTTTCTGGCAGCTTGCAGATATCACAGCAACTTTTAAAAAAAACTAGCCCATCAACATTTCGTTTCATTAACAATTAATCTATTAAGTTCTTTTTTTTAAACTATAAAACTTAAAAGTTATTAATGGCTTATTATAAATATATTTTACATTATTTGACCGTTTCCGTATTTTGAAAATATCTTACGCATAATTCAATAATTTACTAATAATAATAATAATACAAGTTTTATTAAATTATTATTTCTAGACTATGGCGGTAAAAAAAAAAAAAACAAGGATTCCTTTGTACTCATCGGGGACAGGCAATGACCCCACCAAAACTCCATAAGGGAGAGAGAAATGTGGAGGGGATAGAATGAACTCAAGCAATAGAAATAAACCTTCTGAAATACTTAGCAGCTATTGGTTCGCTTCGTACGATCAAAATGGTATAAATAAGCGCTCACACTTTGTCAACCTCATACGTATTTCAGCTGAAGTAAAGTGAAAAACAAGATGCCACCGAAAGCGACTGGTAAAGCGATGAAGAAGGCTGGCAAGGCCCAGAAAAATATCTCGAAGAGCGACAAAAAGAAGAAACGCAGGAGGAAGGAAAGTTACGCCATCTATATCTACAAAGTGTTGAAACAAGTACATCCTGACACTGGAGTTTCTTCCAAAGCCATGAGCATCATGAACAGTTTTGTGAACGACATCTTCGAACGTATAGCCGCTGAGGCTAGCCGGCTTTCACATTACAACAAGAGATCAACCATCACTTCACGGGAAATACAAACTGCTGTGAGATTGCTACTCCCTGGTGAATTGGCTAAGCACGCTGTTTCTGAAGGAACTAAGGCTGTCACAAAATACACTAGTTCCAAGTAAATCTTTTACACGGAAACCCTATTTCAACGGCCCTTTTCAGGGCCACCAAATTAAAATCACTTTTTAATGATATAGCTTTGTACCACGCAGGTTGACCCAGCTGTGGAGCCTTCATGATATCAACAAAACACAAGAAGAAAATTCGTTATATGCTATGGAATTACTGCACCTAGGTGGTAATTTCATAGTTTTAAAATTCGCCTAGAATTTATCTTAAAATAGTATTTTTAAATAAATCAATAAAAAGAAAATTAGTTCGAAAATAGACCGTAGCAGCACTAGTGAATAACAACCTGACCTGCTGACAATTTTTTTTTGTAAATTTTCAATTAATAATTCACATTTCTACTTACACATAGTACCTAAAACAAATTCAAAAAAATTAAAACGGATTAAACAATTTGAAAACCAATAAAATACGTGTGACTGTTTGTTAGCCAATTTAGCTGCCAAAACAATCTATCAGTTCTAATCAGATGGGAAGACCTAATTGTTTTCATCGATATATGTATTCTACCGTTTTCCGTTTAGGACTGTGTTTCTCTCTCTCAGCTGCAGGTTTCACTTTATTATTATCATTATTAGATGACTGCAGTGGCTTATTTAGGAAATTTCATTTGGCTCTAATCTCGCTATAGGAGTAATACAAAACATAACGCCATTGTATTTACGTACGTTCAAACATTCAAATTTCAGTTTATGGTTTCAGTTTACTCGTATCTTTCAAACTTTTGCATTATTTTTGTATGTAAAAGAATGTGTAAAAGTAAAATAGAAGAACTTAAAATAATGAATACCTATTTTTTATCTTTGGCATTTTTAAAACTGTTACAGTGCAGCATTTATTAGCTCATTTTTGAATAGGTATGTTTAATTTTTGTTTTCTTTGTCCGGAAAAGCTTTATTTGATTTAATGTTATTTGCTAGTTTTATTATTATTGATCTGTTCAATATCACAATTAATAATTAACTTCGTCGCTGCATAACCATTCCGCTTGGAGCGCTTTGAACGTCCTAAGCGTCACAAGCGCTGTGATACCGTTGTGCCTGCTGTTCTAAATTTTTAGCTTGGTTTAGACAGACCACGATATTAAATACTTTTTTTTTACCAATTAAAAGGAATTAATTTTCCAGTACGAATGATTATTAAAAAATAATGAGCACCTATTTAAAATAATTGACGGACATTTATTTGTGAAACAATCATTTTTAAGAAAATCCATTAAAATTATGTATGAACAGAAAATTATAATAGTTATCTATTTCACATGCATTCAGTTAACTTTTTAAGAGAAAATCGAATAAGTCGGTTATGATCAATATTATATTTTAAATAGAAAAAAAAGGTAAAATTGATTATTAGACAAACCTAAATAGGTATCTCTACTATTAAAATTAATTGTTTTCCTTAATTTTTGTTTATAATTTTCAATTACATTAAAAACATAAAATATCTACATCATTTTAGTTTTTCGGAGTGTGGGCAAATTCTAGCATTTGCCGCCATATCACACCTCCAATGCTGTTACTGATGGGCACAAGCTGTTAGAGATTAAATAGTGGGGTTGGTATTACCTTAGTGGTGGGGGTAGCTGCTTTAGTATAAAAGGACGCGCCAGAAGCGCTGTAGGTATAAGTAATTTGAACACCCTAACAGGAGGAACGTTTGAAATGGCACGTACCAAGCAGACAGCTAGGAAATCAACCGGAGGTAAAGCTCCCAGGAAACAGTTGGCTACAAAGGCAGCAAGGAAAAGTGCACCTGCGACTGGTGGAGTGAAGAAGCCGCATCGTTACAGGCCAGGCACAGTAGCTCTGAGAGAGATCAGGAGATACCAGAAAAGTACGGAACTTCTGATCCGTAAATTGCCATTCCAACGGCTGGTGAGAGAAATAGCTCAGGATTTCAAGACCGATCTGAGGTTCCAGAGTTCAGCAGTAATGGCCTTACAAGAAGCCAGCGAAGCCTATCTAGTTGGTCTCTTTGAAGATACCAATTTGTGCGCCATCCATGCCAAGCGTGTAACTATTATGCCTAAAGATATCCAGCTGGCTCGCAGAATAAGGGGAGAACGTGCATAAGGAGGAGATACTAAAAAATTCATTTCAACGGCCCTTTTCAGGGCCACCAAATCTAATTCACTTAATTTATTTGAAGAACTACCAGAAAATATTTCAAGCTGTTTTCCCATTTTATAGGTGTAGAGGGATTGAGCAAATTATAATTTGAGGAGCCCGGATTACGTTATTAAGTATTGCAATCCTGGCCCTTTAATACATTTTTCAGGAATAGATTTATATACAAACTACATATTTACACTTAATGAAAGCATACAGAAATTAAGGTTTCAAGCTCAGCGCCTATATACACTCATCAGATAATAATAGTACATATTAAAAGGAAACATATTTAATTTACTTACATATTAAGGAAAAAAAAATACCTGGGACCTACACTTTTCAAATATTTTTATAAATGATTTAACCAAGCTGAAACTCAAATCCAGATGCTCCCTTTTGTCTTGACGACACTGTCTTCTTCATTTCTTTTTTCAGAGTGGACACAATAGCTAAACATTTATTGATAGCCCTTGACAAAAGTTTCAAATATTTCACCTAAGACCAAACCATGCCAAAAAGCAAGTTACGCGTCGAAGGCCGGTAGTGAATAGTTTAGTCCAAATTAACGCTAACCCCCTTCCTTCCATGGAGTAAGGAAGTTAAATACCTGGTGTTAGTATTAAGACTCGAAACTTACTTTCACCAAACATGTAAATTCAGTTTGAGACAAAACAATAGGCATTATGTGGTCTATTTCCTCTCTTAAACCGCAACTCTAACATAGATCTTTCTTAATAAAAAACTAATTTATCTCTACATCCGTCCAGTAAGTATTCATACGTATATGTAGCCCCTGTGCAGTACAATACTTGTACCAACTACGGGAAGTTACAGAGTTCAAAATAAATGCTTGACTAGTTGGGTCATATCATTGGAGTACATCCATAGTTTATATAAATGTAGCACTTGATGTTACCAACGTGTCTACATTTATCTGTGACGCTACGGAAAAATTTGTAATTTCCTGTAGTGGTGAGAGGACACCTTTGAACAGTTTCAATTTCCGGTCAAATATTTAAAACTTTTATGATTGGTCATTTTTCTCCACATGTTGTGGTAGACCTGTTGTATAATTGACAGAGTTTCCCTTCGTTTTCATTGTGTATAAAGTCCAGAATTGAGGAATGTTATATTTTGTAAGGTGGAAGTAAAATTTTTGTTGCAGCTTCGGAATTTTATTCTGAAGATTGTAGTAGACAAGGTGTAAGTATTGTTAGTCCCCATATTAACATTTGGAATGCGTATTTTTAAACCTAGTATTTACAAAACTCTATTTGCTTGCAAAAAGTGTAGGTATATTATATTTTCTTTTATGGAAGGAGAGGGGGGCACATTTCAACATCTGATGTGCCACCCTACCGACCTGCAAGTTTGTTACTTTTTCTTGTGTTATCGCAGTGAAGGGGAAAGTGGGTCCGAACCCACATTAAGAAGCACAACAAACCGAATATTTTGTTCAAACTTCCTAAATCCATCACACTTCGGGTACAACATCCCGAACTGAGTCATTCTTGATTTTTGAACTAGATTTCAGTGGTTTAAAAGAGAAAGTAATGTAGTAGTGAGAGAAATAACTGATAGAAGGTAGATTCAGAGTAAAGTAATAGCATTTCTTTCTATTTTATATTGTGTTCAAAGGTACCCCCCACCAGTGAGGCAGATATTAACATTTGACACAAAAATTTTAAATTAAAAAAATATAGATATGTATGTAAAGTACCAACTGTTTATTGATATAGATCTGTTAAGAAGACTTGAAAGTTGTAGAGAACAAAATAAAAAGGTTCAATAATACGATTCTGTGCACTCTGTAACAGAAAATGTAAATTCTGTTCAAATTTGCCCCCTCACCACTACAAATAGCTCCTACCATAATGTAAGAAGTATAGACTATAACCTGTCTCTTGGTTATAAGAAATACAATCGCATATCTTGCTTAAATTAACTCTATGTAGTAAGGTTTTTTTAATGATATTTTGCCTTAGTATGTAAGTTTGTCAATGCAAATATTAAGGTTGTAGAGTGTATACATGCACTGCAGCCTGAAACGTGCTTTTGTACAATCTGTATGTTTCTTTTAAATTGTAAATAAATTCTCATTTCATTTCATTTTCACAAAAAAAAACCTTAGCTCGATTCAGGTCTTTACGACAAAATATGCTTAAAGCGCTTATGTTTATAATAGATTTATATTTTTTTTAAAAGACAATTATAAAGAAAGAACTTTTTTTAAAGATCATTCCTAAATTGTCTTAGAAGAATCTAATTGTACTGCTGACTTTTTTTAAGAATGTTATTTTGAAGATCGTTTAAAAATATCTTTTAAGCGTACAACAAAATTTGATGTCAATGACTCAATTTTTGTGGTTTTCATTAAAAATTATTCTACAAACATGTAATTTACACTAAATTTTAAATTGATTCACCAAAATAAAAGTGTTCCTGTATTATGATCTTGGATATTCTTCTTTGGAGACTCTAATGTTTTGCAAAATTTGTAAACAAAAATAGTCTTGGAAAAAAAAACTTGTTACAAAAATAGAGAAGACTGCTATATGGCAATACTTGATGTTTTTAGCTATTTTATTTCTTTAGGTAATCATATAAATATTATTTATTTATTTACAAACTTTACATATGTACTCAAACGAAAGAATACAGAAATTGAGGTTTCAAGCTTAGCGTCTAATCATTTAAACTTACTCTTCTTAAGTTCGTTCCATTTTATTGATTAAAGAACTAGCTGAAAGTACGAAAGTAAATGGTTTTGAGTAAATCACCACAAACATCGATGCGCCAAATAAAAGTATTTTAAAAATTACTTCTGGGTCCCTATTTCGCCAGATTTTAAGTCTCTAATGCTAAATAATCTAATATCATAATAAAGGATTAATAATAATAACAACATTTCTTTTTAATTCTTTTGTATTAGAGCTTAAAAAGATGTTACAAAAATTAATGTTTAAATGTACGTATTCGAATTAAAAATGCTAAAATAATAAATATGAAAATTTACCACAATCCTTTTTGAGATTTTATTAAATTGATATAAACTTGATGAATAATATTTGATTAATAAGAATATTTTATATCTCTAACAACTGAACTCATAGAAAAATATCCACTGGAGATAGCTATAACTTACAGAGTGTATACTTAACGGATATTTGCACTAATAGCTTCCACGAATTAAAAAAATTAATGAATTAATTTTTGTTTTCAGTAGCAGAAGATATAAGATTTTTAAAAAATGTTATTAATAATTACCACAAGTTCCATTAGAATGTTGAAATTGCCATTCAAAAAGTACATCATGCATGTACAATTTGTTGTCAAGTAATATCACCAAAATGGTCAATGCCACTGCTGAATTAGATTTTTCAAAAATATATAAATCTTTTCAGAAGAAATTTAAGACAGTAATTAATTAAAAAAACAATATAATTTTTAAATATTAATAACATTTACTTAATTCCTAAATACCTCCTGCATATAAAAGTGTTGGTCGCAAACACATCCAAAGTGACATTCTTGCCCACTTTGAGTATTAATATTGTAGAGAAAATCTATCTATTTGATGGTAATTTGTCTTCATATTGGTACTAGAGTTTATTGAGAACGATATAAATCGAATAGATTAAAATATTTCTGATCATTTAAAAAGTTATTAATAAATAATTACTCAGTATGACCTGTAAGTACTGGCCTTTCGTCATTTTAACGACGTCTAATGACGTATCTTGACTTTATTTTCTAGAATAAGCTTCATATTTCTGATTATGGGTTTGTGGCTAAAAAATCTATGCATTTGAAAATGTCATAAATTTTGAAAAACTTTATTTAAAAATTAAAAACTTCGAGTAATGAACACTGGAAGCATGTTATTAGTCGGCCAGCGAAGACTCATGAGACGTTGTCTACGTTATGGTCCGGCCCCTAGCTTATAAATGTGGATAGAGTGCGCAATGCTACATAGATGACGTTATTACACACTGAGAGTCATGACTGAAACAACCGAGCAACCTGCAGTGGAGACCTCTCCAACAGTCGGTAAAAAGGCTAAAGCATCGCCGAAGAAGAAAGCTGGCCCCAAGACTGCTAATAAGAAGGCATCTCATCCTCCTACGTCACAGATGGTAACTGCTGCTATTAAGGATTTGAAAGAAAGAGGCGGATCATCATTGCAAGCGATCAAAAAATATATCAGTACAACATATAATGTTGATGCAGAGAAAATGTCGCTGTTCATCAGAAAGTACATCAAATCAGCGGTAGAGACGGGAGAACTAGTGCAGACTAAAGGCAAAGGTGCCGCAGGTTCTTTCAGACTTGGCGGGTCTGACAATACTGCTAAAAGCAAAAAGAAGACCACCACCACCACTACTAAGCAAGCTAAACCTGCTAAAAAGCCTGCAACTGAGAAAAAAGCACCAGCAAGTAAAAAGAAGGCCGCCGTAGTGAAGAAGAAGGAGGCGCCAGCAGCAGCACCGAAAGTGAAGAAAACCAAAAAACCGCCTACCACTCCAAAAGCACCGAAACCAAAAAAGGCTACACCGACCAAAGCCAAGAAAGCGTCGCCCAAGGCAAAAGCAAAGAAGCCAGCAGCGAAAAAAGCTGCGCCAAAAAAGAAATAAATACCGGCAACGTTGTTAATTTAATTATCAACGGCCCTTTTCAGGGCCACCAAGTTAAATCACTTAAAATTTACTTAATGCATGAACAAACCAACAAGTTATGTCTTCTTCATAGAAGTGAAAAAGTTCCAGGGGTTACGTATGTGCTAGTGATGAGCAAAACGAGTTATCCTTTCGATTTGGTGGACTTGTATCAGTTTTAGATAGAATCTAATTTGTTCACAGAGTCCAGTACATATTTTGTACACATTCGTACATGTTATGCAAGTGATTAAACATGTCAAAAGTTATAAAAAATATAAATTCTTAATTACTCTAATAAATATAAAATTAACAATGTAGTCTCATATTTCCCCACCTCTCTAGTAACCTTAGAAGAGAACCGTTTGTATATTCACAGAAGTATACATACAATGAACATAAAATATATAATAAATAGAATATACAATACATCCACTAAACATACAACAAAATAATATTTTTCATATTATATTAAACGAAAGATAGGGAATCGAAGATGGGTATGAACATTATTCCCCTAAGAGAAGAATTCTAAACCTTAAAAACAAAAAGATAATTACTTATAAAGAAAGAAATATTCATCTATTATTAAGAATGGAATTTTAAGGATTCAAAATATTTAAATTTTACAAATTAAAGATGGTTAAGTAAAGCAGCCAAAAAATTGTATTACCTAACTTGTTTACTACGCAGTATCCCCCACTCTTATTACCTTTTTCACAAACATTCACTATAAGAATTTTTTTATTATTAATAAAATATTTGTTTTATTAGAATACAAAAAAAAAAGATTCTTAAGATAATTTTGATTTTAAAAATTGTTTCTATCCGTAATTATTATAAAATATGAAGAAAGTTTAAAAAAATATAATAATGATCTAGTGT
Organism: Rhodnius prolixus; assembly: GCF_049639745.1. NCBI lineage: Eukaryota > Metazoa > Arthropoda > Insecta > Hemiptera > Reduviidae > Rhodnius > Rhodnius prolixus. Next base: position 1,976,815 of record NW_027411592.1, on the reverse strand, counting down.
GCAGGTGGAGTTACATGACTGTAAAACCAGAGTTGATAGCGTGTATTTCCATTGGCTAGAGTCAGTGAACGATAAAAGGACCGAATCTAGATTCAAAAGGATTTAAACCATTCATGATTCAACTTCATTGATTTCAGTGGATTTCATATCTAACATGTTTCATTAAGAAATATTATAATGGTAATTTTCTGTGAATTTAAAATATTTAAGCTTTGAGACTTTGGTAATAATTTTCTAATGATATTGTTTACTTTATTTTATGTGCAAATCTACAGTTCAGTTAACATAGAGCTTTCCACATATCGATATGAAATAAATAATATTTTTATTATTTTAAAATTATTGACAGTATTTTAAAAAAATCAGAATTTATGCTCCAAGCATGTCAGGTTTTATGGTCATGTGGATTGATTTTAAAGTTAAAATATGTCAGTGACTTCTGCACGATAGCGTTGAGTCAATTAAAATTTGTATTTCAGTGTAAAATCTAAGTAACTTCAGCATTAATTATCTTCATTTTAAATGCCTTAATTTTTTTAAAAAACTCGTTTCACCTTTAGATTCGTTCCATTGGACCGAGTCAGCTCAAATAGTACTAGGCGCTAAGCTTGAAACCTTAATTTCCGTATCATTTCAAATTTGTATACATATGTAAAGTTTTGTAAATAAGTATTATTATTACTATCACTACTGTATTTTGAAATTATAATTACGAATTTACAGTTTTCTGTCACTCAACCAACTCGCATAGCCACGCCCTGAAGAAGGCAATATATTAGTTTAAACATGGGCAAAAAATACGAGTTATTGTTTTTTATTTGGACCGATTCCTTGCTAATTTGAATCCTTGATATGCTATTGTATTAGTTGATATATCTTCCATATTTTTTTATGGTACATGCTTAGATATACAGAATGTAAATTACTGAATAAATTGATAATTTATATATACATTTACTCTCACCATATTTTGGAACTAACACATTTTTTTAAAAACTATATCCTAACTTATACACTAAGGGCCGGATCATAAAGTAGATATATTTGGTGGATGATTAATACAACAAATAAAAAAAACTACCAAATTTATTGTCCGAGAATAGATTTTACAGGGTGTTCCCACCAGATTTTAAAATTGTTATAAACAAAGCCTTGGCTTTCTTGACGACAGTCGAAGAGGATTCACAGGTTGTTTAACTGTTACAGGCAGCTTGTGCTGCGCAGTAACGTTAAAACGTAACTTTGCGCATATCTTTATTAATAAACTAAGGGCCGGACCATAACGTAGACAATGTCTCTTGAATATTTGTTGGACGTCTAATAAATTTTTTAATAAACAATTTTAATTTTAAATAAAACAGATTATAAAATAAGTTTTGTATTTTATATAATACATACATCTGATTACTTAATGCATTGAATGTGGTAGGGAAAATTTGGGCAATTAAATGTAAGCGATTCATCCGCAGTGTTCAAATACGACAATTTAGAAAATACCTTGGCTTCTTGATGAGATGCCTCCTTATTATTAAATAATTTTCTAACAACTTCTAGGATATCAAAATGTTTAAAACACCATGAAATTGGACATCACGAATTTGTCCAGAAAACAATCAAAGCATCACGTCGTCAAATTCTTAAGTATGTAATTTAAGTTATATCTTCGTCAGTATTACATTAAATTGCTCAGTTTTTTAATTAATAAAAGCAAATTTTGGATACATTTGTATATATCTCTGTCAAGAAAGATTTTTTTTACAAAACGTTCTTCCCTCGTGTTAATTCAAGTTCTTTAAAACAAAACAAAATATTATTTTAGTACATTTATGTTTGCGAACTTAGTATCCGCCTTATGTTCATTGAATAGTAAATATTTACTTAACAATTGGTTAAAATTATTTTTTCAAGTTGTTTACGAACAACATACTAAGCCACGAGGAGCGATTTATAATCTGTTCCTACCAAAAAATCTACTTCAAAAATGAAGGCTACACAAAAATATGAATACATAAAAATAAAATTGTATTTTAACGTGATTATAAGTGCAAAAAAAAATTAAGAGTCCTAAAATTAATTACTCCAGCTTTTAGGCCAGTCGGTAGAGTACGTTAGTGTTCGATAATAACCGTAGCTTTTAAACCCCCTTTGCGATAGAAAAAAGAGTGGGGGTACCGCTTGAGAGTATAAATTGGGTCTCAGAACATGACCTGTTAACAGTAACTCTCAAGTCTCTGAACAAGATACATCATGACAGGCCGTGGCAAGGGCGGTAAAGGATTAGGAAAAGGAGGAGCCAAGCGTCACAGGAAGGTACTGCGTGACAACATCCAGGGTATCACTAAGCCAGCCATACGTCGTCTCGCTCGCCGTGGTGGAGTAAAGCGTATCTCTGGACTGATTTACGAAGAAACTCGAGGTGTGTTGAAGGTGTTCCTGGAGAACGTAATCAGAGACGCTGTCACCTATACTGAGCACGCAAAGAGGAAGACAGTCACAGCTATGGACGTTGTGTATGCCCTTAAGCGTCAAGGAAGAACTCTGTACGGTTTTGGAGGCTAAAATGTAACCAACAAACTTACCTATTTCAACGGCCCTTTTCAGGGCCACCAAATTAAGATCACTTAGAATCCTTTTAACACCGCTTGAGTTAGTTCATAGTAGGTGGGCAGCTCGCACTGGCGGACTCTAGTTGCCTACATAACCAATGAAACGCCAGGTGTTGATATATACACGTTATGCTCAACTCAAAGGAATTTTAAGATATTTACAAATCAATTTTTCTTTTAGTATTACCTATTAAAATTACCGGCCTTGGGAATAAGTTCAAACATTGGCATCCTAATTGTTTTAAGTCTCGTCTACCATCCATTCAAAAATATATATTTTTAATATTAGAGAAAAATATTGTTTTAGGGTCGTTGTATGTATAAAAATTAATCTTTTGAATCTTTAAATTTATTAAATAATAATTCAATTACAAATTTTTATTATTAATCTAATTTAATAAATTTGTAATTGATGTAACATTAATAAATTATTGTCAATTTTGGTGAAAATTAAAAGTTGAAGGGCATTAACTTACGCGTCTCACTATGTGCATACCAGACTAATAAACTTGATCAGAGGTAAGAGATGTTTTCGGTTTTGTTTAATTTGTAGGCCAAGTATCATCTAGAATTAGCTGGTTATTCAGAAAAAATCTCAAATGGAAAATGTTTTTTAATTTCTGTTTGAACTTTTTCACGTTGTTATCTATCGGCTTCTTTGTTTCCGTTTTACATTGAGACACCATCAAAGTAGTGCTGTAATTTTATTGGCTACATCCATCACAGGACAGTGTTGCCACCTAGTGTCCATTGAGGCTAAGTACTGTAGCGTGTTTCCTTGTGAATTTCTTTTTTTTTTGTGAACAGAAAGAAACGCTTAATTCCACTTTAATAATTGCTGTTAAAATTGTAATAAAAGTAACGAAAACATTATAAAAACAAATATGACTTTTGTTTGCATAATATACTTTTACTCTGTAGCCTTCCTCACTGTTAATAATTTAGAAGCTACTAGACGAGAACATTTCCGAAACGACTAGATCTGAGATTAGATAATTTTGATACAATACAAATTCTTTTTAAGTTTAAGTTAAAAATTCCCCGTTTGGTTGAAAATATCTAATAAAATTTCAAGTAGATAATTTTAAAGGAAAAACTGTGTTAAAAACATCCACATGTAAAACATATTAGAAGTTTAAAAGGATGAGTATAAGTTTGATGTTCATGACCTTAGTAAAATATTGTTGAGTCATTGGCTTTTGTACTTATAAACAAATTAAATTTCATTTTTTTATTTTCTGAAATAATTGTCATTAATGCTAGGTGAGAAAGGTGAGTCTCAGCAAAGGCACAATAATTTTTTTTTAATAATAAAAATGGTGTTCCACTTTATGGTTTTGTTAATTTGTAGTTAAGTGATTAATTCATTTTGATTCCGACAATGTACTACATATTTTAATTGAATGAACAATGAATTCCTTTTTATTTATGTAACTCAAAAATAGATCGTTTATGAGATAGATTATAGAAATAGATAAATATGTAGATATAGATTTATCATAGAGTATTATGCAAAATGTGAGCGTGCTTTATCAGAGTATGTTTTTGCAATTGTACTTTCAGAAATAAATTAACTCTTTATATACTTTAATTAAATATTTAATAAATACATATATTATTTGTCAAAATCTTTGACATGTATAAAAAGTGCATTTAAAAAACTTGCAATTTAAAAAAAAAAGATTATCAATATCATGCTATTTTACGGCTGGCGTCGGTATATATAAAAAAACCAACGAAAATAAACTTTTAAATTATGAAAATTGTACATATGTATATTGTTCTGTAAAAACAATCACAAGAATACAAACAGCATTAAATATAGGGGAAGCTTAGTTTCCCCCACCCCCAAAAAAAGAGAGCGTAGTACTGCAGTTCAATCACACCAGGAGCAGTGTTGTACCGAAACGAGCGTAACCAATCAAATTGCAGCTCTGTGCCTATATAAACTCTGCTTGTAGCCTCTATTTCATCAGTGTTCTAGTACCATTAGCAACAGAAACACATAAAGATGTCTGGACGTGGCAAAGGAGGAAAATCTAAGGGAAAGGCGAAGACAAGATCATCTAGAGCTGGATTGCAGTTTCCAGTTGGAAGAATTCATCGTCTCCTCCGCAAAGGCAATTATGCTGAGCGAGTTGGCGCTGGTGCCCCAGTCTACTTGGCAGCCGTGATGGAATACCTTGCTGCTGAAGTGTTGGAATTGGCAGGAAATGCTGCTAGGGACAACAAGAAGACCAGAATTATCCCACGACATCTACAACTAGCCATCAGGAATGACGAGGAGTTGAACAAGCTGCTATCTGGAGTAACAATTGCTCAGGGTGGTGTACTACCTAACATTCAAGCTGTTTTGTTGCCCAAGAAGACTGAGAAGAGTTCCTAAGTTAGTCTCCTTTGATAACACACATTTCAACGGCCCTTTTCAGGGCCACCAAAAAAAAATCACTTGTCAACTAAATTGGATTACTTCGTATTACACGTGTATTCATAAATAATAGCTCACTTGCAAAACTTATGTAAAACTATTGTAAAACCGTACTAGATGAGTAGGCCAACCTTGAATTCTGGCATAACCCAGAGGCTTCTTAAACTCGCTTTGTGCTTACTGCTGAGGCATCATGATTTGTTCAGCAGTCATACGAAGCACAAAAAGGTGTCTGCGCAGTGCAATTCAATTGTAATGGCTGCCAGTGACAATGTTGTGGCTCTTCTGTCACGACAGGATAAACCAAGCTATAGTGGAGGAGCGCCACCAACAATATCAACGAAACTTTTAAGTAGAACCGTAGTTGGTTGGGGTAAATATGGTTACTGAACTGGCAACACTGCTTTATGAATAGAATGGCTGTTAGAGAAGAGACTCTTAGGTATTAATTAGTAGTATTTCGTAAGCGAAGTGGACGTGTGTGACAGAACACTGAATGTTAGTGTTTTTTTGCTGAATTTGTTATGGGAGAATTGACTTCTAAGACAATTTTTGTGTTTCGTTTAATACAAAATTCACTACAGATTTTCAGAAGTAGGATCTAGGAGTAATTAATTTGTAATAAGGTAAAATTTCTTCGAATAGAATCTACTGGTTTCAAGAGTGAGAAATGACACCTGCAAAATTACTTTGTAAATTAATTAATTGTAAAGAAGCTGGAATATTAAGTAGAAAGGAAATTATGGATTTTAAAGGATTTAGATACCAAGATGGTACTAGAAATAGTTGGTGTTGTGGAAAATTATCTTTACTGATAGTGCTCGTGGTAGTTTGCAACATCATCGATTTTTCAGGTGAACTATATGACAGCCACACGAATTTCATACTAGCCCTTAAATGATACTAGCTTTATAATGAAATGAAGCAGCAAAAAACAGGACGGTAGAGAAGTTGTAACTAACAACCAATTTTAGTGGAAGCTGTGGTGAGTAAATGAAATTCTTACCTAAATGAACTATAAGGATAGTGATTTTATTTCTAAACTGACACTCCACAGCTTTGGATCAACATTTTTGGTCATTGGAAACTATTGGAATAAAATAAATCAATGAATTGGCAAAGAAACAGTTGTTTTTTTATAAAAAAGGTCGATGTCAACAAAGAAAGTCGCTCTGAAATTGGACTGTTTTCGAGTCGTTGAAAGGTTAGTATTACTTAAAATTTGTTTTGGTACACTAAAGCGGTTAGTTTCTACATTTTATAAGTGAAAATTAATCAAGTTGTGATTTATAATTGTTTTGCAGATTGGTAGAAAAATTAATTTTGAGAGTAAATGAGGAAAATGTCATTTGCGGTCTCATTATCTGTTACGTAGGCCAGTTGTAAAGCATCAAAAGAACTGGATTCTTCTCATTTTCATATAATGGTTCTGTTGATGAGGGCCACATTTTATTTATGTATATTTAAAAGATGCCTTCCAATATTACTTCGCGTTAGAGCACCATAATATTGAGATCATGAAAGACACCACAAAGGCATCTATGATGGATGGTAAGTATTAGACTTTTTGATATTTTGTGAAATCTTGATGTTTAAATTAATGAACTACAGTATTAAGGACTTGTTTCCATGTCAAAGCCTTTAAATCTTAGGAAAAGTCATTAAAATGCATTCATATTCTACTCTTGAATCGTTGAAAAAGGAATATAGAATTTTAAGGTGCGTGTGTTTTCAGACAAATGTGTTATATCTGTAGAAGATTTAGTATCCTTTAAAGGAGTCATGATTACTAAAACAGATTTGCATCAATGGAAGTGTAGTGAAGCGGTATATCTATTTGTTAATGTTGTATGTGATTCTGAGATGACCAAATTATGTCTACAATTACCAATATATTGCATAGAAAAAATGGAATAAATAAAGCAATTTTTCTCACTTCTCCAAAAAAAATTCGTTCTTATGTCATTCTTGTCTTCTTTTTACTTTTTAAGAATAGTAGTGAGGAAAAGTTATTTAAAAATTTAAGTGAAATTATTTTAATATTTGATAGATTGTTAATTCAAAATAGAGGCATCACTGTTACAGCTGGTAACATGATTCATTTACCTTCTTTCTAAAAATTAATAAGAACTTATATCATTCTTAGTTCTAAGTAAGTCATTAGAATGAAGTTTATGTTAATACTTTTAGAGTAGGATGTAAATAAAGAAATTTATGAGAAAAAAGTGAAATTGAATGTTTGATCATAGCCTAGTTAAATATATAATTTCATTCTAACTTTGCCTAATATGTTAACAGGATAATGCCATTTCCACCTTATTTCAAGAACCCTCTCTCAGATCTTGTGGGTACGTTATTAACCCATCAAGATACCAGACAATGTGCTGAAATGGAAATGAAAGCCATTAACTGTCTAGAAGCTTATGGTAATGTTAGAGGTGTTAACGAAAAATGTACTGACTTATTGAAAGATTACATTGAATGTTTTCAATTAAAAAAACAGGTAAGTGCTTCAGTATTTTCATTTTTAAAAATCATTATCACGTATTCTGGTAATAAATCTGTTTTACAAGAATCTGGGAATGCCTTTTGTAATGATCGTGAACATAGCTTCTGTCTGGGTTTTAGTCTTTATGTACAAAGTCTAGCCATAATAATTTTTTCCCCTCATTTTATTTTATATATTCCTGTTAATATTTACATTGGCAAAAGAATTATTAATCATCTGAGTAATTGGTCTGATCTCTGAGGAGTACATGGGCTTCAGTAGCGGACGGGATTGTCGTAACGGAATGTTTACTAAAATATAAGTATCACTAAGGTGAACTGTAAGAAGCTCCGAAGAAGAGAAAATCAAAGGACCAGCAGCTGGATTCGAACCCGGGACCTCCTTGTTGGAATCCAGTTTACTCTTACCATTGACTAATTCCTTTCTTATATGCTATTGTCGTCACTTTGTTATTTGTATTATTTTATTGTTTTAGCTCAATATTCACTTCTACAAATAATTCATTTAGTTGTTTTCATTTATTTATATCTTTGTGTATCATAGTTTCCAGCATGTTGTCTGGTGAGATTTCCTATACCCATTTCTATCTATATGTATTTACTTATTTTACATGATTTGCTATTGAGGGGAAACGAGTCTCCAGGTGGAAGATGAAAAATGGAATTTGAACCTTTTTTTATGCGAAATATTTGATGATTAATCTTGAATAAAATATACACTAATTCTGAGAGAAACTTATTCTCTCAGCTTCTCTCATTATAATTTATGAGACTATGATTTAAATAAAAGCGACTGGTAACTTTGGATTGAGATATAAGGAGGTTTTCAAGAAATCATGCAAGAGATTCATATTTCTGATTAAAAGCTTTACTACAATCTCCAGGATTTTGCAATTATTATGTTGAGGGTTAAACAGGACAGTAGACTGTAGTAGCACGTTAAAGGGAAGTTTCAAGTTTCTTTCTCCCTCGGGAAACATCAACAAAATTGAATTAAAAAAAAAGAAGGAACATCTTTGGAAAATTTGCCTTTTCAGTATTGTCAGTTACTTAAATACAGAATTGTAATTCATTTAACCTCATTTATATAGATGGTAAAACGGTACATTTAACTAGGCAGGTTTGTTAGAGAGAAGCTTGCTCACAAGACGATATTAGATTTACTTTTTTATTAACGTTCAAAACGATGGCTCACCTATGATGCAGCAGACCTTAGGATTTCTAATAGCTTATCGAAGAGTAAGGAATTTTAATTATCTTCAAAGATGAGGGCTAGATCAGAAATCTGACCTAGCACACCTTATTTCTAATCTTTCAAAGGCACAATTTTATTTTAAGGCCGAAAGAGAGTTAAAACTTCTAATCGTAAGATTTTCTTTACAGAGAGCAAGATTTGAAGAAATGAGAAATGAACGGTTCCGACAATACCGCAAACGTGAAAGATCTAAAAAAGAATTGTATGCTGAGGGTCCAAGAGTGGACAGTTTCCAGTGATAGTATTATGTTTACATAAAATACAAGTATCTATTTAATTTTCATAGCGAAAATACCATTATATTTTGTTTAAACTCCAGTTTTGTTTTATGTAACCTCAAATAATCGATTTTCTGTAAAAAATAAACTAATTAAAGAATTCACTTTGTGTTGATTTTGAACCTTTATTGATGGTTGTTGTATAAATTTGAACAATATAGTAACAGCTGAAGGAGAATTCCCACCCAATCGACATTCTTTACCAAAATGCTCGTAGTTGGATTTTTTCTGATTTATTTCAAAAAATCAAATCAAACAAATGTTTTTCAAATAATGAATAATAATAATCTTTATTGCACATAGAAAATGATAATTTTTATAGCAATGTTTTATGAGAGTGCATTTAGAGTAAAATGAGAAAATTAACAGGAAATACAGAATTTTGTTAACTGTGGTAACCCTGTAGCAATGAATAGCAAAAAAAAAAACCGAATCATTTATTGGTAAATATTTAGTTGACAAGTGGGACAATAAATGAAGAGAAAGGAATTCTAACGACATAAATGTGTTTATTTAGAGGTATCTTAAGTTTCAGTTAGTTTACAACATAATGGAAAGTATCCGCACGTTTTCTAATATCAGAAGTAGATAGTGAAGATCCCAGTTCACGCTTTTCGGAACGTATTTTTTTTGTTATTTTTGAAAGATTGCTTTAACTTTACGTGAGCCAAATAAAAACTAATTTAGATTAAAATATTTATTCATTTTCTTTCACTTTCGAAATTAATTCACACAATTAGTGAAAATATGTTTTTTACTAAAATAAAATTTTGTGAATGTGAAATTAGTAACGCTTAACACAATTGTATCTGGTATAGGACGCAAAAAACTCCGCTTATTTGTCAAATAAGCTACATCTGTAGTGCTTTATTTAATAATAGTTTTTTTTTAAAAAAGTATATTTGGCATGGCTACAGCCGTCTGTCTGAGTTGACTGTAAATCAAAATAGTGCTTTCCTCCTAAGTGAATTGAAAAAACTAAGACCTGAAAAATAAGAAAATTATACTAATTTAAATTATACGAAATTATAATATTGCGATGAATCGGAAAAACTCAATAGTAACTTACATTTCAAATATTTGTAATAATAACCTAATTGATAGTTGGACGTAAAGCCCGCCAGAAAAAATAGGAAATTACTTTACTTTACTTACTATTTGTAATAATATAAATATGAATGTAACTAAATTTGATAATGAACAAATAAATCGAGGAGAGTAAGGAGGTAAATAAATATTTAGATAATAGACGTAAAATAAACATAAATTTTCGCAGATGCCTCTATTATCCAATTTTATCTAACTCTTCAAGCAAGCCGATCAATGGATCTCTTGAAACCTCAATTTCTGTATCATTTCAAATTTGTGTTCATATGTAAAGTTTTGTAAATAAATATTATTATTATTATCAATGGATGAGGATTTAATCAACCTGTCAAATAAGCAATAATTTCTTCCTTTGTAAAAATACACTTGGAAATAGAGTTCATGAGATTTTGCAAAGGAGGGCCCCACCCACAAAATGTTATCATTTTACGCGTGTTGAAATTACAGAGTACATTTCTATATATGTATATCCAATTTTTTGCGAAACTAAGACCTGCAATGCAAGTTAATAGCTCACCACTGAGCTTTAATAACCAGCTGCGTTCAGGCTTAAATTTTGCAACAAAACGACTAGGAAGGACTTAAACTACTTGGAAATTTTGTAATTGACTGCGCAAGTTAATTAGGTGGATTGAATATGGAAAGTAAATTAAGAGAAAATCAACCATCATGGCTGCAAAGAAATAACGGTAATTAATTTAATTATGAATAATCATCCAGAATAGTACTTTCGTTTTAAATACTTTTAAGTGATAAAAAATGGTGGCCCTGAAAAGGGCCGTTGAAAGATTATAAAACAATTTTAACTTCCCTCCTTACTTAGAACTAGTATATTTAGTGACAGCCTTAGTTCCTTCAGAAACAGCGTGCTTAGCCAATTCACCAGGGAGTAGCAATCTCACAGCAGTTTGTATTTCCCGTGAAGTGATGGTTGATCTCTTGTTGTAATGTGAAAGCCGGCTAGCCTCAGCGGCTATACGTTCGAAGATGTCGTTCACAAAGCTGTTCATGATGCTCATGGCTTTGGAAGAAACTCCAGTGTCAGGATGTACTTGTTTCAACACTTTGTAGATATAGATGGCGTAACTTTCCTTCCTCCTGCGTTTCTTCTTCTTGTCACTCTTCGTGATATTCTTCTGGGCCTTGCCAGCCTTCTTCATCGCTTTACCAGTTGCTTTGGGAGGCATGTTAACCTTGGTTGTTCCACTGAGTACTGAATGATGACACTCTACTGGCCGAGAATTTATACCATAATGCATTGAATGAAGCTAGCCAATGAGAAGTGAGATTGCTTCCACTCTGAATTCTGTTGGTTGAGTTCATTCATATGCGTCTATCCCCACCATATGCTCAGTTATGTTTAGGTTTTGAACTAAAAAGAATATTTTTTTTTTTTTTAATTAATTACCAGTAATAAACAGATAAAAATTCTAGTACATTAAGTTCATGTTTGATTTTAACTACCATGATTTTATTAGTTTTGTGATAGAGAAAAATGTTCATTAGGTGCATTGTATAAATATATCTTTAAGCTCTTTAGATCTTTTCATTGGAGAACCCGTCCTCATATTCTAAAATAATTAAAAAAAAAAAAAAAAACTCAATCATATCTAGTATAGTAATATTCCCACTTCAATTTTGTATTAGTTTGCATTTAAAAATAAACTCTTTTCTCATTTCAGAATATAAAGAAATAAAGTTTTAAAATTAAGTGAGAAAATTTGCCTAAGCGGGCTAAACTAATTTAAGTGTTCTCCAGCGGCCAAAAATTGAAATTCCTTTATGACATTTCTACCTTGTAAAAATATGACATGTTCTCGTGAGTTAGCGAATAGAACTTTATAATTTCGGAGTTATGATCTTTCCAAGTAGCGTTATGATCATCGCAAATTTTGGTACTTTTCCGTTAGCCGGGCGCAAGCGAAAAACAGTATTGGGTAAAACTGTTTTCTTTACAATTCATTAATATTTGTTTATAGTTGAACTTGTTTTGCTTACTATTAATTAATATTTGTTTATAGTTGAACGTTTTCGACTTTTTTCCGTTGACTTGGCTCGCGTTTGGTTCACGATTGGCGATATTTGCGCCCGGCTAATGGAAAAGTACCAAAATTTTTATTTGGAACGTATGATTTAAGGTAAATAAAATTTTAGAAACATAAAAATGTTTTAAATGATATCTGTTTCCGAATTCCGAAACTACTCCGATGTTTTTCAGTATAATAATTCGTACACACATTGCGTTTGATTAACTTTTAACTTCCAAAAACCTTTAAAACAAAATCTGAGACAACACTCCCACGAATTTCTCTTATTTCCAGTCTCAAGGTTGCCTTACTCATTTTTCGTCATAATCCCAAAATTCAGAAACATATTGAACTCATACCAACATAAACATTTTGTAAAATTTAAAACATTTCATTGAAATGAATCTTTCGAAAGAACCCCCCCCATTCAAAAATGTCCTAGAAAGAAGTTGTGCAATCTTCTAAAAAAAAAAGACAAAATTTCTGCCCAAACTATTACATCTAATTCTAGCACTATTATTTCAAACAAATCTGTAAATTATTTAGTTTAATAATAACTGCAAGCGAAAGTGTGGGAGAGATATATCTTACTAAATTTTTACTTTTTAGTCAGGAAAACTATGCTAATCAAGAAACATTAAGTTTCGGCGGAAATACAATTATAAAAATAGTAAAAAATAAAAGACACTTTTGAAACTAAATTCGGAGTTTTTTAACTTTTTCTCAAAAATAATATCTACGAGTTTCATCAAAATTTTATATTCCTTGGAAGCACGTAAAAGGTTATCAATATTTATTTGACACTTTTTCTTTGGAAAATTGATTTATTCAAATTTGTGAGGGTACGGGCACTTCAGAATTACCTAAAGTTAAAACTACTAAAAAAAAATAGTTACTAGACTACTATAATTTCAAATTTGAAGAAAAAGAAATAGATCACTGTTGAAAATGCTTAGAAATTTCGTACGTCGAAATTTGCCCCGCTTCTATAAGCTACTTTTACGACGCAGCATTCTATGAGTATCAAAGCGAAATAATATTTTAGTAAATTTATGTTTTTGAACAGAAATTTGAACTGCTTAGCCAGAGTTTGTACTGATTACAGTCATGGCTTCCTAACATTTACATTTTTAACCATAATTCTAACTAGTTTTAATTTCCTCTCCAACAACACAAATTTAAATAAACAATAATGTATCTTTAAAAGTCATACACATTTTACGGTTAAATGAAATTATAAAAATAATAAAAGCCTGGGGAATTGCATATCATGTAAGATTGCATTATTTGTATAGCCCATTTTTACGGCATTGCTGTGCTCATATAAATTCGTGGAAATTAAAAGGAATGAAACCCAACATTCTTAATTCTCCTACAAGTTTATTAAGTAATTTGAAAAATACCAAATTTTCTCTAATATTACCCATTTTCAAATTCACAAATAGATTCAAGAATGTTGAAGTACTCTCTTACCCAAATCAAAAGTGATATCATTACAAATTTTGACTTATAATTACTAGCTTTTAATTACTTCAAAATACATAATGTTTGACTTTATTTGTGACTAGAGTTAATATAGAATCGATGTTAAATTTTTTGTAAGATTCTATTATTGCTATAAAAAGTTATTAACAAATAATTCCTTAATATGACCAGAACATTAGGTGTATTGTCTATTTGTTTTTAAAATTATTAATTTATAATTAGTATTATTTGAATAGAATTTATTGAAAACATAAGTTGAGATTATGCATAATAAAATTATCTATTAAAAATAAATGTGGAAATTATGAAATATATTTTAAAAAATTGATAAATGTATCAAATGAACACTTTGCTGAACTCGATGAATACCATAAAGACGAATACAACTAGGTGTCTACGTTATGGTCCGGCCCCTTGCTTTATGTAGTTGAATCCACTCCTCACAACCATATTTGAGTGTAGTTTATTGCGCAGCACGATGACCGAAACAACTGAGCAGCCAGCCGCCGAAGTGCCAGTTCCTGTAAGTCCTGTCAAGAAGGGAAAAGGATCGCCAAAGAAAAAGGCTGTGGCTAAATCCGGAAAGAAGAAGGTATCACATCCTCCTACATCTCAAATGGTTACTGCTGCAATAAAAGACTTGAAAGAACGTGGAGGTACTTCACTTCATGCCATCAAGAAATACATCAGTACCAAGTATAATGTGGATGCCGAGAAAATGTCATTTTTCATTCGTAAATACATCAGATCTGCAGTGGAATCTGGTGAGTTGGTCCAAACTAAAGGTAAAGGTGCCTCTGGATCATTTAAGCTCGGTGGTGGGACCGATAGTAACGCCAAAGTCAGTAAGGCTACCTCCAAGCCCAAAGCCAAAAAGGAGGTCACTGAAAAGAAAGCACCAGCAAAGAAGGCAAAATCATCGCCAAAGAAGAAACCTAGTGCACCGAAGGCGAAGAAAACAAAGAAGCCTCCTACTACTCCAAAGGCACCCAAGCCAAAGAAGGCCAAACCTTCTCCAGCCAAAGCGAAGAAATCAACCCCGGCTAAGCCTAAGGCGAAGAAACCAGCGGCCAAAAAAGCGGCGTCTAAGAAGAAGTAAACTTACCTCAATAAGCATTCAAATAAATGCATATATTTTAACGGCCCTTTTCAGGGCCACCAAATTTAGATCACTTATTTACGTTCGAAACGACGTTAAAAACCTGGTAGGATTTCAGAATTTAGGTTTCACGTTTTAGTGAAACCAGTATATTACATGTAATTTAATAGAGGTTATTAAAATATCCAAAACAAATTTGTGCGAGGAACACTAACTTCAGCTCTTACGAGTTGGTTGGTAGCCCTGAACTGAGAATATTAGTAAATTTAATTACCTGATAATGTAATAGGAGCGTCCTAGATGGGCGACTCAAAAATAAAACAAAAATGAATAGGTCAATTAACATTTTGATTAACTGAGGCCTGATTAAAAAGTAATGTATTGTGATTTAGCAAAGAAAAAGGGAACACTTGAATGACCGGTCTAGTAATGAAATAAAATGACATTCAATTTTTTTTTTGGCAAGGTAAAATATTAAATGAAATTTACATCTTAGTAGAAATCTTATATTAAGAGAGATTAGGAGTGTTGTTGCTTTTTAAGTGTATTTTTCAGCAAAATAATACTTTAGTGCATTTGTTGAAAATATTTTAAGTGGAAGGACGAGTGTGCCCATTATATATAATGAACGAATGGTTACCATGACGATTAAAAAAGGATACATTTCTAACTTCACACCTGGGCCTCGGATTCTGTGGTAGAAAGTAACTCGATAAGAATAAATAACATGACGCTTCCTCTTTTTTACGACCCGTAGATCGTTTTCAAGTTTACAAACCAGGAATAGAACTTAAGTTCTACCTAACACATATTTCCAACTTGATTCTCTTTAAAGGAAATTAGCTAAAGCTCTTTGATTTATTTATTTCAGGAAACCCGAGCGAAAAACAAGTTTTCTCTGCTTCGATTTAACTAAACATCTTTACGCGCTTTGTTTTTTATATATCCTTAACACTTCAATTTACATTATTTTGATTCCCAGTTTTCGGAATTCTTACTCCATTAATTTTTACAAACGGAGACACATACTTTAATAAAAATGTAATATTTTTATGTGTTGCCCCCTCCTAAAAAAAGATATTATAGTAAAAAGCAGGAATCAGTCTCTTCTAGAACTACAACTACTTAGCTTATAACCAGCCATGACAGCCACGCACTGAAAGGAAAGTTCATTTAATTAATAAATTGATCGTAATAAAATTGATTACAGTTTAATTCCAATATAATTTTATAACAACAATATAAAACCACCATAAAGTAAATTTTCTAATTGAAAAAGAAAAAACGCAGGACACAAAACATAAGTAAATGTATGTGTGGGGGGAGAATCAGTTAGTTCAAGTAGCTTCCACCAGATATCTGCTAATACGTCCATAGTTACTTTTTGTTGTAATTACTAATGTTTAACTTCGTTTTTTCGAAATTTATATAAAAAAAAAAAACTGAAAATTAGGAAAATAAATAGTTATTACGTTAGTAAAAAATCTAAATTAAGTAAAATTAAATAAATTATTAAAAACGTATCCTTATCATTTAATTATTCTGTAATAATTCTATTAATTATTCATTATAAAAGCGTTTTGCACAATTGGATACATGTTTTCCGTCTTTTTCATTTTGGCTTGTATTAAGAATTCTATTCAGCGATATTATATATTAAAATTCGATCTAGTTTATATTTTTATTCTTATAAGAAGTAAAAAAAATGTATACGTAACATATATCAATTATAATTGTACCAAATATGTAGTTATTAGCAAGTTATTCGAACGTAATTCATTCATTGTAAATACCGTCGCTTCTTTCTGTTAAACTTTGTTTTATTAATTAATCTTTGGTTTAGTACTTTTTTTTTCGATAAATGTTAGATCTATAGGAGTTTCGATAAAATTTGACATTTTGAAAATTTTAAATAAGTTGTTAATACAACTTAGAATTTGTTTTCTGTTTCTTTTATATTTTAATATCTATAATTTATTGATACTTCTTTTAATAGAAAATGGTGGGGCTCAATGTACTCGCTTCTCAGATGACAAGTGAATCAATTGGTGGCCCTGAAAAGGGCCTTTTAAAAAGTAAATTCTCTTTATTTCTTTTTTGATGCTCCTTTCTTGGTAGTTTTAACTCCTTTTGCTTTTAATGGTTTAACTTTAGGTGTAGCAGACTTGCCTTTCTTCGGTTTAGGTACTTTCGGAGTAGTAGGTGGCTTTTTAGTTTTCTTTGAGCGTGCCACATTTTTCCTTGGTGTAACCGTACTATCGGATTTCACTGCTGGTTGACTAGTGGCTTTACGAGGTTTGGCTGTTAGTTTTCTCTCACCACCTGCAGCCATTTTAAAAGAGCCAGATGCTCCTTTACCTTTCGTTTGCACTATTGTACCAGCGTCGACGGCAGCCTTGATATACTTGCGGATGTAAAAAGAAATTTTTTCAGCGTCCAGAAAATAATTCAAAGAGATGTACTTCTTTATGGCCTGCAGAGATGAGCCATTATGTTCTTTCAGATCTTTAAGCGCTGCTACTACCATTTCAGAAGTTGGTGGATGGGTAGCCTTCCAGTGTGATTTCTTCTTCTTACCGCCGGCTGCCTTAACTGCCTTGCCGCCCTTCTTCACCGTTGCTGCTGGCAAATCTTCAACTGCTGTTTCAGACATCTTCACTTAGCGCAGGTAATATCTAATATAATAAACTGTAAGCAAAATGAGGCTCGTTGAGATAAACATATAGCGGGCCGGACCATAACGTAGACAGCAATGTTGAATAACTTCCACCGGGGAGATAGCGTTCTCCAGTGTTTGTATTTCAAAACTTTAATTTTTTTAAATAATATTTTCTGATATTATTCGCTTGAATTAATAAAATTTCAAGTTCACTGATAGGAAAACTTTATTTTGGTAATAATTTATTTTTAAATTCTACTCCATTTTGAGCATAATTTTAAATTTCATTGCTCCAAACTATCATTTTCTGGTGGTGCTCATTGATTATTCAATTTTTATTTATTATTGTTAACAATATTTAACTATTTTCAAATTTCAGAAATAATCTAAGTTAACTCTAGCAATATTAAAATTGATTTCTGTACATTTTTTAACTGTATAAAATGGAAATTATCCTTACTAAGTAGACGACTTCTGCACATTACGGACAAGATGGGTGGAGAGTATTACAATTGTTCTTTTTTAAAATCTTGTCAAAAAATACTTGTATATTAATAAAAATGTAGAATGAAATATAAAAATAAATGGAAAAATACTTAAAATTAATCTATGAACATTTCAAGTTCGTTTATGAACATTCAAAATTTCTTTTTAAAATTTTTATTATATTCGTGTTGAATTAATGGATAGGAGAGCTGAAGGGCAATTACATGCAGATTTTATGTATAAAAGATTATTTAACGTAAGAACTTTTCCACAATAAGTACATTCAGTGTTTATTAAGTAATCGATTTATTGCATTTATTCACTTGAAATCAAAATAACAAGAACGTCCAAAAAATAAAAAGTATTAAAAAACATATTACATTTTTTATAAATTAGATCATAAGTTAGATTATAATAGTTGAAAGCTTAATTTTTATTCAGTAATAATTTTATTCTTCTCCAATTGTTTGTTAGTTTTTTTAAAAAAAGTAATGAATTATGACCCAACATATTGTTCTAAAAAGTGAAACTAGCGTGAAATGGTTTTATTTTATTTTGCCACGAAACTATCTATTACGCAGTTGTAATAGAGGTGATAAAGTCGTGTAATTTTAAAATTATAAGTTTTACATTACTCATTGTGCTCTAATAAATTTGAATAATTTGTAAAGTCGACCAAGAAATCGAATGGAAAGCTGCACAAATTGAAAAATAAAAGCTATGATGTAACCATAAACGAAGTCTACATTAGAGTCTCCAATATTCCAAAACATTACTTTTCAGTCATTAATCCATGTTCTTTTACCAATTCTTATAGCTTGAGTTTTTCTAAATAATCTTCCAAATAAATGTTTCTTACTTGAATGAAGATCTTTTAATCTGCAATGTCCTTCGTAGTTTTTATTTAAGTCTATATTGACCATTGAGTTTAAATTTATTTACTTTAGTAATCGTTAGTAAAGTTCAGTTTTATTTATTCAGTGAAGTTCAAAAGTTTTGTAACATTTAAAAAGATAAGTTAGGCTTAGCATGAAAACCGACGGCCTTGATATTTTAACCCGATCGGGGCGGGGGCTAACTTCTTAAATACCTACTTCTAGGTTGGGTTTTTGAATTAAATTTTATAAACATTTACAACTTCTACCAACATAAGAGATTAGCAACAATTTTTTAAAAAAGAGGCTAATTACGGACGAAAACATTTGTTGAAATACTTAGACTGAGGTTATCTAAATTTAAGAAGCAGACTTTTTAGTCATTTTTAGGGGAGGAGTGTATACGAAATATATTTATTTAATGATTTATTTTCTAATGTCATTGGTTTACTATTTAGAACTTAATATATGTGTATCTTCTTTTTTTCTTAATGGATAAGTGGTTAAATTTCTTAAAAAAATGCAGAATGCAGTTAAAGTAAAATGTGGTTAAGTACGCAGTGCTACATAATCTAGCAGATCTTATCTGACGTAGTGCATATGCTTTTTTCTTTCTTTTTTTGGTTTTATTCTACATCAGAGGTTGAATATCAATTAATTTGGGTAGGAGTTTGACTTCATCTAATTTCTCTTTCATACTACACTTGACGATTTGTATTTTCATTATGGCTAGTGAAACGCCCTACTTCGAATCTTACCAGAAACCTGAGAGATGTCCGTAAAAAACACCAGCTTCTTAAGTCTCAATGACACTCAACGACAATTAAGTATGGTGCAGAGGCAACTGCTTGCTTTTTTTTGCTGATACCTTCATTTCTTAGACAAAATCAGGCCCGAGGAATGTAACGACGGGCAGCAATTTGTGGCACATCTGTGTTATAGAAACTATTCAAGAAAAAAAAATTTACTTCTTTACTAATAAGAAACACTTTTTGATAGTAGGAAATAATAGTTTCCTAGTAATTATGTTTAATCTTTAATTAATCGCTGATTTGGAAATGTGTATCTCGATAAAATTATTCCAAAGTTAGCGTAAGTGCATCATCCATCTTGATTAAGTCCTCTCGTTTTGTTTCAATTTATATTCGAAGAAAGTGATTATAAAAATGGGTCACACTTCTTTACTCAAAAGTCAATTTGTAGACGTACATATAGTAAAACCTCCAAGTTTGAAGAAAACCTAAAGGATTTACAGTAGACTAGGTTGTGTGAAGAAAGTTCACATCATATTTTAAGGTTACGAAAAAAACGAAGCATTAATCTGTGAATAATAAACTTCGTTGGCAAAAAATTAAATTGCTAGCACAATGTTTCAAAATTTAAGATACGCTAGAGAGCCCCAGGAACTGAAGATTTGCAGTTGTATTGTCTTCCAAATCATATGTCTTTATCTTGTAAGTTCAATTCTGTTTTAATTGTAAAAGTTAATTTTAAAGCTTTGTTTTATTTCTTATCTCACATCTTGAACAGGTAGGCCTCTTATTCTAACGCAAAGTAGATCAGGTGACTACTACTAAATAACTCTTCTTAAAACACAAAGGAAGAGAAAGATAAGGAAACCAAAACTGATGAAGAACACATGTATTTTATTATTATTATTATTTTATTTTATACAGTAGATGCTTAATATGAACAGAAAATTTGAAGAAATAGTAATATCTGTGTGACTAGTGCAGAAAGATATTCATTTCTTATAAAAATGGAATAATGTAACCGCAAGAGTAAAATTAACTTTTCTGCACTAGTTAAACACAATATTTGTCTTACGATCAAAAAAGATAAAGTATTACAACGAAATATAGTTATTTTAAAGAAATAATGTTTGTTGTGTGTGGTAACTGTATTTTGGAGAAAATTATGAGTGAGGGGTGAATTAAAAGACTTTTAATCAGTTTGCAATATAATAATGTTCATTATGTGAAACACCAGTTTTGTGTGTTTATTGTTTTCGACAATATGGATAATATTAAATATGTTTTACTTAATTTGAGTTTATAAGTACACTTTCTCTTTACTTAAGTCTGAATAGTTTGTTGAGGTATTTCTTTTCGCTATTCCTGAAGTTAGGACACTTCATTTATCGATTTTTGTGAATTTTGATGTTTTGATAAATTGTAATATGTACTTTGGTTTTCCATTCGCCAGCTGGGAATTGCGTTATGATTGTTTTTGAGTTGTAATAGGTTTCATTTCCATTTATGACTGATTAAAAGACTTTTAATTCACACTCGCTCATAATTATCTGCAAAATGTTTGGCATCCTTCCCTTGTGGACAAAAACATAAAAAAACGATGAGTAACCTGAAATACGTACTACGTATTCGTATACGTACAGAAAGCAAATAGGCAAGCACAGTTTTCACAGAAGAGTATTTTGATGAAGTCGCGAAGATCTTTTAAGACATTCTGAAAATGCCGTTTTAATTCGTAAAAATTTCCTCAAAGTATTTTATAAGTCTTTTAATTCGCCCTCACTCATAATTTTCCTCAAAACAATCGTAAACAAGTGCAGTAACATCAGATACTTTTGAATGCAATCTCGCCTACTTAAAGTAAGAAAAAAAATCACAATTGATCAAGAAATGACTTATTATAACACTAAAAACTGTTCAAATTTTAATGACATTACACTAACAGTAAAGGTATGATTTTCTTAGATGTTATTGTTATTAGACCTTATTTTTGTGTGCATTTCGTAGAAATAAATAAGCTGAATTTAACTGAAAAAATAAATGTAAAACATTACTTGGCAAACTACATCATCCGCAAAAAAAATAAATTCATGTCACACAAAGTAGTTTCTTTATTCGTAATTAAGTGGTGTAGAACAATTTTTGCATGACAATAAGAAAAATTGAAAATTGCTTCTTTTGTAACAATTCATTTTCTTTTAAACGTTCAAAGTCAACTTATTGCTTTTTACCCCCATCTAGGATATTAAAAAAAAAAAAAAAAAAATAATAGTTAACATCTATAGTTTACATCAGTAAAAAAAAGAGTATTCAAAATTTTAAGTTAGTCAAAATTAAAAACTTATTTTATTTTTATTATGTAATTATTAATTTCATTAAAAATTTCACCTGCTCATACATTAGATATTTGATTATGAATTATGACTTTTATGAATATAATGGTCAAATTCTATAAGTCGATAACTTATTTCCTAAGGCGAAATACAAAAATACTATGTTCCGGGCGCCAGTTACCCTTAGCAACGCTACTAACAACATATTAGTTATTAGTTTAGTTCACACACAAAAATTCTACAGAATTTTATTTTAGTGAAAATTAATAACTTTTATACTAATCTACTACATTTTGATATTTGTTTGTTAACTTTTTAAATAAAGGCACATTCTTTTTTTCTCTTCCTGATTTTTCGTATTTCTATAAATTCATAGAAAAAAAACCTTGTTTTTTTTAAAAAATTATTTCAACAATGTTTATTAATGATAAAGAGATTTTTAGTCTTTTTGTACAGGAATGTCTCTCTCTCTCTCTCTTCTCTCTAAAAAGGAAGTAGCAAAGAGTATTTCCACCCTATTTTGGAGGCATAATTTGCTACGTGAAACAAAATAATAACTTTCAAAACTTTCCAAGTATTTAAACTGTTTTAATATAGAGACGTACTTACTATGGCAATTCCTTAAAATAAAGTTTAAAAGTACAAAGAAAATCCTGTTTTACGAGTATTTATTAAACAACCAGTTCATTGCTAAAAAAAAAAATAATAAAAATAAAAATGTTAACATTAAAACATTAACAAATACAAATGTACGGTTCTTTCGATTGGCGAAAGCTATAGATGTGTAACCTTCTCATGTGGTTAAGGCCATTTTTATGGAAAAAGTTTTATAGAATTGAGCAATGGTTTTTATGAACATCTTTATTATTTTGATTAGATTAATATTATATATTTTTACGAAGTAAATTATCCATTTTTATTTAATTTCATCAATAACTCACAATAAGAACTATGAGAGGTTACTTTTTCGTACATACAAAACATACACAAACGTCTTGAGTATTCGTAATGAGAGACAAAAATATTTGTGACAAATCATAAAAAGATCATGTCCAATATGTGTTGTACAATCGTAATATAAATACATTATTTTAGTATTTTTTAAAAAAAATATGATTAAAATAGCAAAAGCTCTAAGTTAAACATATCTGTAGATTTTAATTCAAACTAAACATGTCCCAACAGCCCCTATATTATTTTACGATAAGTTTTTAAACGCTAATAAGGCGTGTTATATTTAATTTTTATATTTTATTATATAAACTATTTTCAAAGATAATATAAATTTCTCAGATTTTGCTACCACGATCGATAATAATAGTAATCTGTCTTAATGTAATCATCACATTCTGAGGGTCCTTAAAGCAAACAAAATAATAAAATGAAATCAGAATTATTTAACACAAAAATCAGTTCGCACGTTTTTACATATTGTTATTATTACACTTTATGCGGTTTAAAAAAATGACGGAATAACCAGAAATACTGAGAGGTTTGCATTACTGTTTTCAAAAAAATAATTATGGAAGAGATTACTACTTTCTGTTTAAGGTGTTCTCAAGGCAGGGTCTGTAGAAACACTTCAGGCTTGATTCTTTCAAAATTTAGAATAGCATAGAAATTATACTTTGCCCAAAACGTCTTCTATTGATAGCTTCAGCTCATAGAAGAAGCAACGTATCCGTTCTCCAGCAGCAGAAAGTGGCGTGTCCAAAACACATACTATTTCCTGCTAGCAGCCAAACAGTGTATCCTGATGATGCCGAAATAACATTGCACGCCTATTAATAATCTTTGTAACTATTTCTCCAAAGTGGTTTTCGATTTAATAATTTTTTACTCCGTACATAAGGCGGATTTATTGCCAAACTGAATAATATCCTTGATTAATTAGCACGCGTTTTATTTCCCTTCCTCTCTAGTCTATTTTGTTCCTTTCGAAATAAAAAAACATGCAAAAAAAATACATGAAATTATAATTTATTAAAATTAGTTTACTTTTTTCATGAAAAAAAAAAAAAAAAAAAAAAAAAAAAAAAAAAAAAAAAAACCAAACAAACAAACATGAATAGGTAGCATTTAGTAATAGTTTAGCGTTTAAAGTGTGTCTCATTACGCGAGTGTAGTAGGTAAATTTGAGTCCTGACTATAGTGTCACACTCGTCTCAATATACGCCTAATCTTTCCGTTAAGTTTTTAGTTTTAAAAAACCATCTAGTGAGTTTTCTTAATTTTTCCATAACAAACAATAATAAAAATTTTTAACCATTCATAACAATTTGATACAGCACATATTAGCTGAATATACCATGAGTATCAGGTAAATTCCATTTGTCAAAAATTAATCGATTGTCATCAGTTATTGAATTTCTTTTTTATCACAGTGAAAGGGTGAAAGAAAGATTTTTTTAAAAATAAATATATATATTTCATTAAACAAAAAAAAAATAAAACAAAAAGACAAATATTTTATAATATAAACACATCGTTCTTTCTTTTTGCAACTGTACATAATAATATCGAGAGGGCGAATAATATATCGATCGATGCTATGATTTTGATCAAATCTTTCTTTCTTCCCTTTTTGATTAAAAATAAACTAAATTAAATTATGTAAAAAGACAAAAGAATTACAATATTTACAACAAAACATAATATTAATAATAAAAATTAAAAAATCATAAAAAAAACAATAAATTTAACGAGCTTTAAAAAAAAAATCTATTCTTACTCTATACTTCATAAGAGAAGAAAATGTTCAAAAAATTTAGAAGGCACTGATTGAGATATAAATATAATTTTTATTGTCAGCTAAAAATCCAGAAGTGAATTATTATTATTATTATTCATCTGGTTTCTGAAAGGCAGTTTAATAAAGGCACTATTATTAAATTATTTTTAAATTTCTACAAATTTTACAATTATTTTGTTCCATTACATTTGACTGCATTATTCCATAATCATATCTCCTTTCTGAAACAGTAAAAATTTATATATTAGTGAAATTATTAGTGGAGCTACAATTATATTTTTGGGGGGCGGGGTTGGCAGTGCTTTGGGTTTTATAGCCACTCTTTAACAATACTAGTCCAACATAAAAGTAGTGCTGAATTAAAACAGGCATTTAAAACAACGAACTAATATTATCAATAAAAAAGCGGGCCAAAATTGAGAGTGAAACATTCCCTATCTAAGCCTTTTAATCATTTAATTGCAAACGTAAAATTTGTAAATAATCCAGCACTTTAGAAACCTATAAAATCTAACCTCAAGGATCATAACCTTCCTCAATTGTTATTTTTTTTCAGTCGAAATAAATTCGTAACCGTTCTTATAAACAGGTAGTGAAACGTTCATTCCATTGATATTTAACTTTTAAAAAAGTAAGCCTACCCTAAACTCCACAAAAACTGTCCTAAAACGAATTTTTCTAGAAAGATGATCAAAGTAAAGGACATGTGTATGTACCTAATGTAACCGACCAAGCTAGCGGTTACGGAGCCAAGGGCTTTCAACAAAACAGTTCTTTAATAACAGTTAGTTTATTTACAATATTTACAAATAACTCCTTATCTTACAAGTTAATCAGTAACAGACACACCGCCCTAACCGACAAACAGACACACTCATCCACACTACGGCCCTAACTAACCTACGTACCTTTTTACTTAACTAATATATACTAACTAATAGATTTACTAATTAATACAGCTAATATATTTTATTACATAACATAAACTTAATGCTAACTGAAAACCAATCTCTTTAAATATTACAATAACTAATAACTAAAATAACGAATACTAGAGCTGCATAGAAACACGCGAAAAGTCCAAGTCTCTCTCGCCAATCCTCCACCTCCACATAGAACTCACCCACCGCCGCCGATAACGCCTCCTCAAGTCGGATGCCAGTGCGGGACTTCCTCTTAATTTCTCTCTCAACCTTTTTAGCTTTTAATAGCGTCTAGGGACACATAGACATGTGCACGTCTCTCTGGCCTTTCTGACCAGCACCTCGCTGTCCCCACTCTCTCGCCATATGCATGTGCCCCCCTCCTCTATTCGCTACATATAACCATTACACCTAATGTGTATAGAAAAGTTCCAGAAAATCAAATACGATCATTTATGAGAAAATCTTCAAAAAGTTGGATAATCCGGATGTATTTTATATTTGGTTGGATTCTTTAGGCGGTACAGTATTAGAACAATCATAGAATAATAGTTGACTAACCGATAACAAATGCCATTTTGTTCGAGTAGAATTACATGTGGATCGTGGCGGCTGTATATCGTGCTTCTCCTCTTCTTAAACTCCACTGGCTTGGACGATACTTCACAGAAAAAAATACAAGACATCAATAAGTAAAACAGATGTTGCAAAAGAAATACGAATATGGATAATGAGATATCAAAGCAATGGATCAATTATGCTTATTGAAGCTAAATTTTACTGCATTACGTTCGTTTTAATGAGCAAGATCACACAATAAAAAAAAAAATTCTTGGCAATATCAGTAAGATGTTGATGAGACAATCATCCATGTATTTCTGAAAAGCTCAAACAATTTAATTAAAATACTATTAGTAAGGAGATACATCCAGTTTAAGAGATTTCGTTCTCAACATTTTTCGATGCTTTATTATACTTTTTTGCTATTTTTTAAAACTAGAACTTAAATCCGTGAATTTGCAAGTGGAAAAACTCAAGAACAATAATTTTACACGATCGCAACACCTACTCTTCTTACCTGGATGCAAAGAAAGTAAACAATTTGGCAGTTTTAGTTGTCCAGAAGGTTATAAAGCGGTTACATGATACGACATTAGACAAAGTTTAGATCGCGCTCACCTTGATCAACACTTGTCCTGAAGTAGTGTGAGGATTCCTGTACGCATAAAATAGCCAAGATCCCAGTCCAGCGATAGTCAAAATGAAGAATAACAGACCCAACAGTCCAGAATGCCCTAGATGACCAGTTTTGCCTGAGTTTGCTATTATAAAAACACAGTACAAATTATTAGAAAATAAAATTATAAACAAAACGTTTTTAAATGTATTTTTCTTTATAAACTAACTAGGACTCATTTCTGATTGACAGTATAAGGGTTGATCGTCAAAAAGTGCACGTTACGTTAAAAAAATACCCAACTTAATTTATATTAATACTAATTATCTCTTTTCGTATTGATTAGATTTTAATGATTTCTTTACCAGATTGTAGAGAAAACATTACTCTATAACCGACATAAATAGCAATCTTGCAGTGATAATAGGTAATGAGTTATAGAAGGTTAATATTTAAAGGGTTTGCATTTCGTTCAAATTTAAAACGATATACCTCTCTTCGTACTGATGCTTTTCTTAAAATGATACTAAAAGTAAACTTTTTGAACTGTAACAATAGATTGAAACAACTTGCAAGAATACTTTGAAAAACGCTCAAATCTAACGTGACGAATAAAAGGCGATTAAAGGCTAAAATTCTCCGGTCCATTCTAAACGCTTTTTTAAACCTTAGAAACAAATATTCAAAAACACTTCAAATTACCATGTGTTCCTGAAATTTGATAGAAATCGCTTAAGTTAATTCCAAAAAAGTTTTGTTTTGAGCTCTAAATCCTCTTTTCATGTCTACTCTTTCATCCAATTTCTTTTTTTAGATGGCACCGCTGGGTGCCAAGTTAATGAACTTGAATGTCCAATATTAACGCTCTTATTGCGCACATAACGCAGGTGTAAATATTAATTACAAACATAAAAGATGGCTCAATAATAATAAACAACATTTTACCTATACTATTATCTGTAGCCGCCTGAGAATGCACCGCAACGTGCGAATCAGCTGATGCACTTTTATCTTCAGTTATGTGGAGGCCACGTTGATGCTGTCGTTCGTTGAACACAGAGGCATTGCCGGCCGTACAGTCACTAGTCACATTTATGGCTGTATGTTCACACGAATGAACCAACCAATCCTGTCTATGTCTGTCATAACCGGATGAACATCGATTTATTGCTGCACACCATTTGCACTGAAAAGTAAATTAATTTTTAAAGTTGGTTTAATCCAGAGTAGATGCACATCTTTCTTCTTTCGTTGGTTTATTTAAAATGCCTTAGATACTCACATCGAGTTGTCTATCCGCTCCAGCGCAAGTAGCACAGTCATTGTAGCTCATGCAAGTCGGCAGAGCTGACATGTAAATTACTGTCCAGTTTTTAATATCTTCTCGTTTGAAGCTCACTCTGTGATATTCGTATATAGTTTTCTTTCTTACAACTGTAACATGAAAAAATATCCGATGAGAACACTCACTCGACTTTTATCATACTTTCCAAAGGTTTTCTTAAAAACTGAAAATTTCTACTTAAATTTTGTTGCAGTCGTCACGAAATACCTAAACAAAATCAATTTTTCAAGCAACTTGTTCTTGTAATAGTAGATGATAAAAATCATTCCCGTGATTCACATTTCCGGTAAAACGATTAATATCAACGATTTATAACAATGTCCTAAAATGATACAACAGAGAGAAGCCTAACAACAACTTCTCACTCACTCACAGAAAGTGCACCTAATGGTATTTCCATCGAATAAACTTTGGAATGATTGCATATGCGACAAATACGCTACCTGATAATAATATAACTAATAACAAAGTAAAAGAACTTATTACTTCCTATGTGGTTAGCTACATATGTATTTTGATGAGAATTAATTACGTCACTCATATATTTTTACAGAACTGAATTCTAGATTTTTTCTTTTGAACAAATATTTGTCTACAGTTTACTTTCACTTTTGATACGAATCTATTAGCAGAAGCAATAAGAAAACCCTTGTTGTTCAGCTAAAAAAGAAATGGTACAGACATTCTTAAGATATAAATATAATATTCTTTAATTCAATTCAAACTTATTTCACTAATTTCTCTACTACTTATTTTAGCATTTATTCTCTATACTTTACTATTTATTCTAGTAATAACAAACTTACAAAATACATTTTTATCCATAATGTAAGCATCAGATATGCCAACTTTGACCGGATGTAAACAATCTTCTATGCTGTCCACTAATATAGGTACATCCTTATAGACGAACGCAATGTCACCATTTTTACACAAAGTCACTTGAAACGTGAACTGACCAGCATCTCGTTTATCTTGTAAATGTACACGATCCCATTCAACTGTGAATGCAGAACCTTAAACAAGCAAAGAAAAAAAAAATGAAGATGAAATAATCAAAAGAATAAATGTATAATAGAAAATACTAAATGTTTAAATCCTCATTTTCTTACTTGATATGGTAAGAAGTATGCCCTGTTAATCCCACAAAAATAAATTTTCATGAAAAGTTTCAAAGAAAAGTGACAGGTTTTTTTTTTTGGTGATAATTTTATGGAGTATAAAGGTAATCGTTTCCGTAAAGTGGACATCTGATATAAAATGAAACAAACTTTAAGTAAGATCTCAGTAAGTAATTAAAATAATTACCATTATCCGTATATCTGACTTGGCTGTCTTCAGAGAGACCTGTATCAAAGTTGGCCATAAGTGGTGCAATGTACTGGGTGGCCGCCAGCCATGAATGTATATAGTCTCCTGTATACAAGAAGCCACCAGTGGCTATTGTCACTTTTTGTATAATATGTCCATAAAATGGAAAATCAAAAGAGAGTTTTACAGTCTGAAAACAGTAATTAAATGTGTGTTTACTGGGTTGGAAAAAACTATTTGGTTCTGCTTACAAAAAAAAAAAAAGTCAAGGGAAAACCACAACTAACCGCAGCTTTGCGATGACTTGTTGACAACATTTTATTAATTATGACATCTTTCTCTCTGTCCAGATCCACCCAGTAGTGTTTGGCTACACCAGGATCAACTATGAACGTACTATTATAATAGAAATGGTTATCCTGTAAAACATAACAATGATAGATACAGAAGGAATCCTCAGTAACCAGTACTTAAGGCAACAAAAGGAAGAAGATGCTACGGGAAGTTGCACATCAAGTGCGCACCATTACTTACGATATTCTCCTTAATTAGCATTCTAAAGTTAACAGTAATCTGAGATCTTCAAATTTCAACATTTATATCCCGGCTATGATTAAATCCTGATGATTCTAGCTTCTCTCAATTTTAAAGTATATTGTTTTCCATAATTCAGCACAATTTTAAAGAGTTCTGAATATTATGAGTTAAGATATTGCGATTCTAAAATTCACAATAATTTGTGATGTTCAAGAATTCTTGAGCAACGGAAGACATCCTTCTCTCAAAGGCCTCTTTATTATATAAAACTTTTACTATCATTCTCTCAATATATTTTTCGGGTTCAAAAAAAGCTCAAAATATATAGTTCAGGTAACTGAACTAAATTTAGTATAATATTATTTCTGATATTGATAGTAAAATTATAAAAGTATGGGAAAGCGAAAAATAATGATATATAAATACGTAAGTTAAAATAAAAGAGCACAATTTACCACTTGTTTTTCAGTAATATTATTCTTGACCAAAGTACTGTTGGTAATATCTTTAGGGAAGTCATCATCGCCAAACGGAACAGAAGCATTAGTTGGTTGAACCAGAACACTGGCATCCTCGGGAGTTGTCCCAGTTACTGAAAGGAAATCCAGTAAAAGTTGATTAGAAAAAATAGTTTTAGCCAAGGACAAAGCTGAGGTAAATCACTCAGCATCTTCTAGGAAGCAATTCAAGCAAAAGGCATCTAGTTTAATCTCTAGAAAAAGAATTTCTACTTAGCAAATCTGCCAGACCGCAATTTTGGCGCATCAGTTCATAATCACTAAGCTCAAAAACGGTTAGGGGGGATTCCTGGCCAAATCGCCTTAAGTAGAAACTTCAAGTTTCTTTTAAATGTTTCCATAAAGTAGACAACTTTTGCTAACTCTGCAGTGATCAAAATAGACTTCGTATTCTGAACGGTTCTTTTACCACTTTGTTGACTCATAAGTCTCATGATGAAGCTAGGCTTTCCTAGAACAGGTTAGCATCAGCAATACTTTGGGGAAATGGAAGATTCTTTAAGAAACCTCAAAAACTGCCGTGCAAACATTCCACGAACATTTTGAGAATCTGGTGTAGAGAATTTGTCTTCCTCTAAATTTCTATCGTACACCATACATTTTCGAACACCAAAATAGGGATTCTGTTTCAGATGATAAGTAAAAATTTCAATTCAGTCAGAAAAAGAAAAAATTATAATAAAGTAAAAAATGATGCGTGCTACAGGGGATAAAATCAACGATATGATCTTATCCAGCATTCTGGGCCTAACCATAAGTACAAATGCCTACCTTGTGCTTCTTCTCTGCTAAGCACCGTCCCGAATCTAAGAAGCAACGTTTCAGTACGCTTAGGTCGATAAGTATTGATGGTAAACTTCACTGCTTCAGTTTGTAAAGATTCTTTTTTCGAAACTGCATTCTTCCAAACAATATAATCTTAACCAAATCATTGCACATTCTCAACAAACCATTAATTAGGTGATTATGTCCATCTTGATGATCTTCGTGCATCGTAGTATGATTGTCCATGTGATGCTCGACACTATCCTGATGGCTGTCCGTAGAGTTTGTAGAGCTTGGTGCCTTTGTGATAGTTGTATTGCCGACAGCTGGCACAGGTGTGCTTGTAGTCGTTGGTGCTACTCTTTTTTGTTCAGCATCACTACGGTGAATGTC
Source organism: Rhodnius prolixus (assembly GCF_049639745.1). Classification (NCBI taxonomy): domain Eukaryota; kingdom Metazoa; phylum Arthropoda; class Insecta; order Hemiptera; family Reduviidae; genus Rhodnius; species Rhodnius prolixus. Next base: position 1,945,196 of record NW_027411592.1, on the reverse strand, counting down.
CCCATGATCGTTATCACCAATCACAGCCATTGATGTTGTTTTTCCTGGATATAAGTCCTGATTTTTTTTTAAAGGTGTACTTGTAGCTTTTTTGATAGATTGTTTCGCTGGAATTAGAAAAAAGAAAATACTATCAGTACTACTGGGAGAAAACGGGAATGCATATGCAACTAAATTCCTCTTTTAGTGCAGCAGCAGTTGCAATCCAAGGCTCTTCGTGCGTAAAGACTGCACTTTAAGCCCTTAAATCATTTTTCAAGGTAATTTGATTTGCTGGAGGGAGGATTCAAGAGGCTTTACAAAGAAGGGTGATGAAAATAGGGCTTTGACCTTCAGTGATGCTGAACTTCTCATTCAGCATTGGAAAGGGTTGAGTTTGCCCTTTCAGATCCTCCCAAATCGAATATTCACTAAAAATGTCTTTAAAATAAAGCGATAAGTCTATTATTACAAGCAGCTAGCTAGCCAAGTTTAATGGAAATAGTTACGATCAGTTTTCGTGAAAAGCGGGGGGAAAGCGAAGGTATTAGTGAAAATTCCCCACTTCTAGTGGAAAAGTAAAAGTATTCACTGAACTATTAAAGGATAAACCTTCTTTCTCTTCGGGCGGATATTCGTGTTTGCCTTCACCACCGCCATCAGCCGAAGCTGAAGCCAACTGTTCAGCGCTGATTGCTAAATTTCCCACCATTTCCATTCGACCTCTTCTTCTGCTGAACGTATCCAAATCATCTGGAAAATATAAAAAATTATTTTTATTATTAAAATATTGACGAAGTACAATTATTTTCATGGAAAGCAAAATTATCACTGGATCTGTTTCAAGATTTTAAAAAGTAGATTCTGTGAAAATTTAGAAGTTCCTTCGGGCTGGCTCTAAATTTTCCTAAATTCCTTACCAATCCTGGTAATATTGCACGAAGGAAAGCTGTAAGCTGAATAAGACTCCTTATATACCAAACTGTCCAAAATGTCTTCATTTTTACCAAGATGAAGCAACATTCCTGTTAATTCATTTTAATTGAATGCACACCTTAATTTCTACTTGCGACAAACAAAAGAAACACATCAATCTGGAGAGATCAAGTTGACCATTGTGTACCAGAAAGTAATCCGGTTACCATCACAACAATACAGCTTGCTTGGATAGCAACTCTATGTACAAAGCTGAAAGGTGTTCATCTTGCTCAAGTAATAGCAAATTAATTAAATTGCAATCTATAAGCTAATGAATTACCTTTGTCAACACTCTTGCTGGGATAAGATTCACGTCTGAAGTAGTTGTCGGCTAGTCGGGGAATGGCAGTCTCAACGTACCTCCTTTCCCTTTGCAGCAGTTTTATATCGCTGCGCTTGACGATTTCCGATGGATGGTGGTCAACCACTTGGTATCGAACAAAATCTGGAGAAAACAAATTAAATTTCATTATTTCTGATAAATAAAATGCACATCATTGAGCTTCCTTTCTTTTTGGGCATTAGTTATTGGGAACACCGGACTTCCTGCTGGGCAGATATGTTGCTACGGTCTGTTCTTTAGACTGTGCAAAAATGAATGTACCAAATTGGTCCAAAGGTCTGGGAGAATCAAATGAAATATCCTTATGAAACGAATCAACAAATGGTTTCAGACAATACAAATGCAAATTTATAGGTCTCATCACGGAAAAATTTAAGGCTTCTATAATAGTCCTTTATCGAGAGTGAGCGAGAGATGTACTTAGAGTACACTCCTGTGCAAAAATAAAATGTTTCTACGTGGACACGTATTGAGAGAAAAATGCTGCTTATTCTTAAAACATTTTTGCTGCCAGAACGCGTAAAAGAGTACCATTGCCACTGTGAAATGGTCGATAGCTAAAATTTCCGAAATTACTTTTTGAACATCGCCTAACACGAAAAACTAAATCTTATTTTCACTTAATTTTACCAAAGAAAATACCGCATGATCTTGTTAAATTTTGCATATCAAGTTTTACACAGAAAATATCTGGTTTTAAAATAACCAGACTAAACTAGAAAGAGACCTGCACAACTGGATTCAAACTCGGGACCTCGATATGTTACGGTGACCATTCGTACTGTTTTTGGCAGGACAGTAATGTTTTTTAAGACGCTGTCCTTTTTTTTTTTTTTTTTTTTTTTTTTAGCACAAATGTCCTGTTTTTCAATGAAATTTAAATTATACTCAAATTTAATTTTTGAATGTAAAAATATAGTATAAATGTATAATAATTAAGTTCCCAAATAATCGTTTAGAAAAAAATTTTCTGTGTACATTAACTTTGGACGAACCTTTAGCGTAAAACACAACCTGTTTTACCGATAGAGTAGACTAGACTAGTGTAAACATCGATCGCTAAACATCATGTAAAAACTAATAACTAAACTAACCTATACCATATTACATGGCCATTGTTTTGTTAATAACCGATCTCGTCTTAATAAACGTATTAATATTTTTTAAGGTTTTTTTTTTTGCTCCTTGTCCTGTTTTTTGATACAAAAATAATGGTCACCGTATCGATATGGGAATCGAATAATCTTCCAGTTAATGAGCTAATCCCTTCCTTTGTTTATTATTAATTTAAAATTTTGGAGTTATTGGTTTTTTGTCAGTTTTATGGGATTGGGAGCTGTTTTAGACAGTTTTATTAATGGTTTTTCCCATATAAAATTAGATATGAGTTATCCTAAGCATGCCAGTTCACATTTCTGCCAACAGAGGGTGAAGAAATTCATAAATTGGATGAAAATGAGTTACAAGGCCGCTTATTACGGCCGGCCAACTAATTCTTCCCTAACAGCAGAAGCAGTATACATTTAATGCATCTAGGAAAACTATTAACATGTTTTAATCTACTTTTTTATCCTAACTGATATTGCAATAAAAGATTACAGCATGTTTTATCTCCATTAAACTCAGATAAACAATTAATAAAGCATTATTCATGAATAGGTAAGTCCAGTTACCCTCAATTATATTTGTTACGCCATTTTATCATTGTTTATTTTCTTGTGCACACTTGTTGGAATGAATAAATTCAAGGTTATCATAATATAGACACCTCCGAGAAAAAATAAAATAAATATTACAGGGTTACCAGCTAAATTGGAAGGATTATTTACAATGCTAACTGAATAGATAGAAACAATTGGAATTAATTGTTTACAGTTGTGTAACACTGTAGAGCTCATCAGATTTTGTAATAATTAACTTAAGGTTGCTATGGGTTGCTGAACCTTCACTTTGCACAGCCTTTTAAGGCTGTTTTATTTAATATTTACTTATTTATAATTGTAACTTAAGACGGATAATGGAAAAAAACAGGAAAATTTCCAAAATTTTGTTTAACGTGTATAAAACTTTACTTTGGTCCTATTGTTTCTATTTGTATATGTATTTGCTTTTATGTACCGTATCAAATGGAATCTTAAGACAAAAGGAATTTTTTTTTTAAGGCTAAAGGACTCTTTAAAATTTCTGTACACTTGAAATAAATTTTTAAAGTTTTCTTGTTAAAATAATTTTTTTTTAAATTTTTTTTATTTTCAAATACTGAGGACAGAGACTGTTAATTGGAATAGACGGATAAAAGAGTGACGGATAGCCGAGACTCCACTGAATCTAGAAGACACTTCTTCAGTAATTCCACGAAATCACTGTTTTTATCCGTCGTATCGCGTATCGCGTATTCTGTAACCCTAATCAGTTTCTAAATTCCTTCCATCATCGAGAGTTTGGTATAGGGAAATGGATTTCAACTAAATTTTCATTTGGTATTATACTTGCTGACTAAGTAAGACCAAGTGAATTGTAAGATAGAAACGAAGTTGACAATAATGACTTCTGCAAAATTCGAACAGTTGGTACTGGTGACGCCATTTCTGAATGCATTATTTCTTCATTTTATAAAATATTGATCCCAACTTTTCTAAAACTCAAAATAATAAGAGTCCTGTCTAAAACATTTTATCTAGAGATGGGGCGCTGGAAAATTGCTTTTTAGGGAATCCAGAAGGAATCACCATGTTGAGCCTCTCTCATGCCTCAAACAGTTTGCAGCAGCGCTTCTGCATTTCGAACTTCACAGAATAGATCCTTTTTTTTAGAGCACCATTCCGGGGACTGATTATTTATAACGTTAATACATGTGCAGGGAAGGTTGGTTATGGCACTTGAACAGTACAAGGCCCCAAAGAGAATTACGCGGGGCCATTGTCCTTACTCATAACAGGCGACGATCACTAGACCATATCTTCGGTAAAGTTCGCCAATGTTCGCTTAATTACTTAAAAAACAATTAGAACTGTTCTAAAAAAAAAATTGTAATTTTCCATTTTGCACAAAATGCCGTTCTATTTTATTTGATCTCGTAAAATCAACATTGTAACAAAATCTCACAAGTTTTTCGACCGTAACAATCCAAAGATGGTGCTTCAGAACCAAAGTGCCACCATTCTTTCGGCTGTAATTCGCTCATTAATTCTTTTCTCCTGCCAATCATAAGAGGACTTTCAAGTATTCGTTCTGTGATGCTGTATGTTCGAGCAAGAGGTAATTAGAAATTCGTCAGTATGTGTACCGATCTGTCTCTTCCCTTTGTTAGTGAGTTATTCAGAACTTAAAAAGCATGGAAAGTCCCGATTCTATACTTGGTTTAGCAGCTTCTGTAAGTTCCGGCCAATGGCCCATTGTAAAAAATAAACAAACCGGAAATACCTCTTCACTAAATTAATTTTTCATTTATTTTCACCAGAATGACTCTAACTTGTCTTTGAACTTCGTTTACTGAATGGACACATGTAGGTTTGTATGGTTATTTATAAATTTATTTTCTCTTATTTACACAAGATTGGTGAAAACCGGATAGCTAGGGTTTTCCTTCCGGAACAATGGATTTCAAACGGATTTAAGCGTTTTTATATGGCTATAAAATATTAATTACTATAAACATTCCAAGCTGAAAGAATATAATGCCAGAGGAAGCAACACTTTGCAGAACGGCTTTATTCAGTTTCCTGTAATTCTCTAGACCTGATCAGATACCAAAAATGGTTGGTTGCAGCAAAATCCTTTACTGGAAATGATAATTTTACGAATATAATGCACTTGGTCACTTTTATTGGTGACAGATATTTCTAGAAAAATGATTTTTAATGAGTTTGTAGAGAATGTGCGTCGTAGATTTTAAACAATTACTACGGCAAAGCTGACAGCTGGACCAAGATGGAGAATAATAACATTTAATAACCTCTTCTAACTGAGTGTATCCCCTCCACAACAATATTTACTTGACGGAAGATAAAGTGAACAGGAAGTCGTCTGAGTGTGTCACCAGTTGTCAAATACAAAATCTGCGGTGAAGACTCACACGACTTCCTCTTACTATTCCCATCAATATTCCTCAAACTCGCACATTTAACCAACACTATGGTTTGTAAAACCGTACATTTAACCTGAAATGTAACTTTACAGAGAAGGAGCCATTTTCTTTTAAATAAAGGACTACTTCCGGGACAAGATTTTCTTCAAACTCGACTTTAACCAAATATCAAATCTCCTTTAACATAATTAGAGATCATGAGACAGGAGCTTCCCTGGAAAATGGCGCGGTTACAATATCTTCTCTAGCTACAGCAGAGGTCGCCTAAGTAGTCTATACAGGGTGAACCATTGAGGTTTTCTTAAAAATTTCGATTATTTTTATTTTTCCAGCATTTGGAGAAAGATTGAGGCGGTTTGGAGAATAATTTATGCTTCGAAATGGTACCAATTTTTAGGAAATTTATCTCTCTTTCTAACCGTGTCATCAGCATCGTATTCGGACTAAAACTTTCTGAGTTATAACATTTTTATTGGGAAAACGTAATGATTTTAGAAAAAAATAAAATAAAGTGACGTCACTCAAGAACAGTGGAAAATATGAAGTTGGCCAATACGTCATTGAACTCCACTTTAGATGTACTACACACAGTAGGCAATACTTACTGGTTCACCCTAGCCAGGATCTGAGCCAGGGGGTCGAAGGAAAAACAATTTCGAACCCAATATAGCGGAACCTTGCAAAGAAACACCAGGCACACTCACCTCATTAATTAAGAAGCAATACCTGTAGTTACTTTACTTGTTCTTTAATAAATATTAAGGCATTTAAATTTCAACATTAAGGCATTTTTCATAAAAGTATTGTTACACAATCTAAAATTACTTTAATAAATGTTTAAAATCATATAGTAACTGTACAACACACAGTACCTAATAGATAGTTTTATTTTAATTAACTGAAAATTACTTTTATGTGGGGGTCGATGGAGATTTCGAAAAATTATGTAGGAGGGGTCCATGATAAAAAAACGTTTGGTGACCCCCTGAGCTACAGTAAGGTAAAAAAATGTGAAAATCTTAAAAAATCTTGGCTCATTTAATGTGCGTAGCACTCTTCTGCGAACATTTTAAGCCAACCTTGTGACATTCTGAGAAATGTTGAGGTTATTTCCTTGTTACCATTTTATACTGAATATTGAAAGTAGCCATTCGCTAAAATTTTGTAGTCCACAAAACGAACGTTTTTGACAGTACTAGAATTATCGATACTTTAACATACCGAATCGTAACAAAAACTTGTAGTTTTTCTCCTGATTTACTTCAATGTCTTAATAGACAAAGCATCTACTTATTGTTTTAGGTATAAACCAAAATCCTGTTAAATACATCAACCATTTTTGCGCCTCAAACGTATTGTCCAGGCGAAAATGACATGGAATAATGAAAAGATTGCAATAATTCCACATAACGTTAGTAAGAGAAAGTACAAAATATTTTCGCATTCAGCGCCTCAGATCCAGGATTATCGATGAAACCAGAACTACGACGGCTATCTCAAGAGACAAGAGAAACTAATTCAATAAATTTTACAGTTGAATAACATGTTGAAAATGATGAGTCAGGTTTCTACAGAATAACAAATTGGTTGCTAATTGAATCAATGGTTAACAAGCAATAAAGACTGGAAATATGAACAAATTGTCAGTTCCGATAGTGATCGTTCTTGGCCATTTGTCTTAACTAGCTCTAATAGTACTGGGAAATAAGGAAGGATAATTGCAGTGCCTTTGTAGAGCAAGGCGCGCACTATCTTTGGCTCAACACTAATCGATTATGGATTTAGATAAAAGGAGTTTGCGTTTTCGATTATAAACCGGCGCGATTTAGAGAGCGTGAAAAAGACATGCAGTGACCGAAGCCAAACGGAATGAAGGCGATTTGAGATGAGATATAAGTGAGCGAAATTTGGTAAAATATAGTTTTGATTTCTATGTTCATCCCTTTTTTCCTTAACCTGTTTTTATTTGTTGTTTGCGTATTTTATTAATATCAATATATTAGGGTTAACGAAGCCATTAATTAAACAGAAGTGGCACTTCAGAGTGAAGCCTGCTTCCCACTACTTTCTCAAAAAGGCTCCAATTTGAATTCCAAGTTTTTAGGAAAATCATGGGGCTGTTTTCGATAAAACGCTAAAAAAAATTAGAGAGATCGATTCAATAAAATGATATAGTCCGGAAGGTTATTGTTGGGTTTGATGTGGTGGCGGTGGCAACAAAAACAAATATTAAATTTGAACTTGTTGCTACTTTCCGAGTTATTCTTAGCACTAATTCTATAGTCACGACAAATTCTCTCTACACACAGACTTTGTAGGTCTCCTATGACTCTCGAAATGAAAGTTTCAAATGAACGGACTTAACAGGACTCGCTTAACCAATACCCAAGGCATTATGCTCGCTAACCCTTCGACCCGGAGCAAAACTGGGGCCCCCTATCCCGGTTGAAGGTCGAAGTCCCTGCTCGCCTAAGCCCTGTGAGCTCTATTTAAGCCCAAGGGCATATTTGGAGGTTCCAATTCCAGATTAGAAATGGATTAAATCACATTTTATTGTATTTTTTTTTATCCTTTCTACGAAGGCACTCAAAATAGAAGTAGTTAAATAGGATAATTTGTATTAAAATTTAAATTAAAGCTAATTACCTACAATTAGGTTTAAACAACTAACGTATTAATTATTAGTATAATATGTTTAACCTCCTATTTAGTGTTATATTACCATTAACCTTCGTTTACTTTAATTAGTGCATTCCCTTTCAGTTTTGCTAATTACATTTCCTCTAATATGAGTAAGAGGAAGTACAGTGATGGGAGTTGATTGGGACATTTCCGGTCGATGGATTTTGCTTAGGTTACCTTAGAAAGTCACTTCATCTCCCAGAAAGCAGAAATTGTAAACAAAACTTTGAACTTAAAGGTCCATAAAGGACACACTTACACAATTAGATTTGAGCTAATATTTAGTTTCTACCTAAATACGAAATCCCGAAACTTTGAAGAGTGGAAACTAGGTGGAAAAGAAAGCTAAAAAAGCTGGTTAACCAATTTCCCTCCAAACTGGGCAGTCAGTTGCTATCTCTTACTACAGCAGTATCGTAATTATCGGAGTTTGCACCGGAAACACACAAAGAGATTCATGTGAATTTGAACTAAATGTAAGTTAGGTCTAAAACATTACGTATTTACGTAGTTATATTTCCGGTTGGCTGAATTTGGCCAAAAAGCTGTTGTAGCGGCCAATTTGATTTGAGTTACGCGATGTTTCGTTTTTGAAATAAGATTGTAGGAAAGACAGAAAAGGAACGGAATATTACCTGTTTCTACTAAGAAGTTATTACTAAGTATTAGTAATAGAATGGTTAAGTAAATTGCTTGCTTAAACAGAAATCATTTTACTAGCAGTAAGCATTAAATTTAAAAGACAAACAAAAAGCTTTACAGTGTCATACTAATGACTTTCCGTTTTCATGACTAATACCAACTAGACAGAAATAAAGGTCAAAAATCCCACAAGCAGGGCAGTTGCAGAGAATATACTTGTTGGGAAATCCCAAATATAATTTCTCTAGCATTGAAGTGCACACTGATTCTTGGAGAATAAACTTACCTACTTATAACTTCACTATCTCTTTCTTATTAAGGAAAGTAGCGATCAAGTTAAATTATCGATTTATTTTCAGTGCACATTTCCACTTAAGTCCGAAAAAGTGATTTTTTTATAAAAAGGTAGTTAATTGTGTGCAAATTAATTCAAAAACTAAAAGTCACAAAAAGCTAAAACTTTAGATTGGGGCCGACTACAACCTAGCTATTAAAATACCTCACTAGAAGTAACATTTTATTTTTATTATTATTCTTTTCTGTATAAAATTTAAAGCGCGTCAACATCTGAGGTCTCTATTCTCTCGTTGCAAACAACACTGACCATCACCGGACAGTGAGCTGTAAGAAGCTCTTAGGAAGAGAAAATCTATGAGCTAGCAGCTGGATTCGAATCCGGGGACTCCTCGCGGGAATCCAGGTTACGCTACTACTGAGCTATTCCCTTCCCTCAAGTGCCACTTCATTAAATGGGTTTTCCACTTTGTTGAGAACAATCAAATAACTTCCCTAGCCATGCAAAATGTAAGTAACATATTAATAATCATAATACTGAAGCAAAAAGCATTTCAAATAATATTTTACATTTTCCTCATTGCTTTCCTGTCTCAAAAAAAACTGGACTTATTAAAAACTGCAAAATTTCTGCAGCTTTAATTAGGAACTCAGCGAAGTGAAAACAAGGTCGGGAATTCCAGTTTCCTATCCTACTTTCCTCATCAGGGATCCTACCTTCACAACTAGCACCTGCAGACCATGAAGCTGTGTTTGAATCTCGTGAGAAATACTCATATGACCTTCTTTAACTGCAATTACAATAGAGATCAATACTAGTTGATAAAGTTAGGACCAAACTGCACTTTCTTTATAACAGATAAGAAAAGGATGAAAGAAAATAATTGCTCGTCTCGCCGACGTAGAAAGGTCGGGGGGAGTGACTGCAGTGTACTTCTACGTCCAGTTTGGCATCCCTAGAACACGGCACCCAGACGGAAACTGTTCTGAAAAGGCGGCGTTGATATAAATTAAATTTTGTTTTTATTTTACATCGTGTAAAAAATAAGCTCAACTGATTTTTCAGGCAGATTTTTGACAATAATGAGATTTAGGCGTACTCCAAGCCAGACTCGAAAACAGCAATCAAAGCAATGGATGCACGAGAAGAAAACTAAGTCAATTCCAACTACCTCAAAAGGCTCTTAACCAACGACTTCTGGTATACAAAATGGTCTATTTTTATTGATTACCATGATAATTAAATAATTGGCGATTAATACGCGTCTTCTGATCGACCAATTTTTTTTTTTTTTGGAAAGTTGACCTCATCCGTAAAGACTGGTGAGAAGAGGTCGAAATTCCAGAATTGCAAACACCAAGAAATCATCATTCATCAAAAAATGCATCAACCCAAAAAGTTGTTAAAGCAAAAAGGAAAACTGAAGCACGCATCCATTAGATTCACCTTAATTTGGGCACCCTTACCAAAATCCACTTTCTCACAAAATTCCAGTCAATTTGAGTAAGAGGAAATAATATCCAAGTCCAAGACTGTAGAATGGTAGCTGCAGATTGAGAAAGTTAGGACATTTTGATAGAAATGTTTAACGAACTATTCAATTTTTAGAAAAACAAAAACATTTACACTCAACTACAAATTAAATTTGGGGAATTCCTTATTATTACGAAATGGTTAATCTGATAGTGATTGCTCAAAATCTTTCTTACAAAAATAGACAAGTCAAAAAGTTCATCCAATTTAACATTTTTTTATATACTATAAAAGTATGTACATTAAATACATAAATTTGTATAAAAGTTCAAGTATGTACTTGTAAACAACTTAAAAATGACCATTTTTACTCAATTTAAGCTAACTCTTATCTTGATTTAAAAAAAAAACTATTTTCAGTAATTAGCATTTCACTTTATTATTTTCAAAATAATTACTGAGGTTCTAACAAAAAAAAAAAAAAAATATTCGAATGGCTTCGAATAAAACCACAATAAAAAAAGACAAAAAATATATAAGCCCAGTAAAACAACTTTAGTATATAATGCCAGAAGATATTACACATTAGCTCTATAATTTATGTAACTAGAAAAACAATGTAAAGATAAGGTATTTTGCGCGACAGCCGTTAGCAAATTTATTAATTTCATTTTATTATTATTCCAAATTAAACTGAAGTCAAATAGGAGTGTACAACGGATTCAAAGACTTGCCATGAAGGAAGAAATCAAAAGGAGGATACATTGCAAATGTCATTCTAAAGTTGGAGATGAATAATTCGACCATTTTTACATAAAAATTAAGTCTGAGAAAAAGGAGGCACTTTCCTTTAGAGCGCCATATCAGAATTTTCTTACTAAAATAAAGTGGGTTTCAGTTTTCCTGGAAAAATAACTATTATAAAAGCAGTAAAAAGGGCAAATTTAGTGAAAACTAAAGTATACCTAGTGAAAATGTGAATTAATGTGTGTTGCGAAGAGCCAGAGTTTGCCAGAGGTTACTAACATCAACTGACTCTGCTGATCTGATGTGAACTATGTAAGGATTGGGATACCCATAGGGGCACCCAAATTCCAGAAAAAGTCGCTCTCCTCTTAAGAAAAAAGCCTATAAATTTAAAAATTTTACCTTATTTTGGATCCGAACAAATACATCACCTCAACTATAAATAGAAGTGTATGATTTCTAGTAATAAAATGCTTATTTTACAGATTTGCAAAACATGAATTTAATTTTACTGAAATATTTTTATGTGAAGGCATTAACTTTTTTCATTTTATAAGAAGAATACTCGATATATCCAAAGAAAAATGCTTTTTGAAAACCTATTGCAACCAATGCTAAAGAAATAAAAATAAGAGTGGTAACCTCCCAGTAAACGTTAAATCTGGAGATTCCTGGACGATTTTATAGAGATCAACAAACAATTTCCACTATCAATGTTACATCTAATTTAAAGACGTTTTAGGTCGGATGGCCAGAAATTATTTAGGGTGAAGGGACCAGTAATTGACATACCAGAAATAAACTGGTATTATAAGGGATATGTGCCGTTTTTAGTGGTGATTCTTTCAATTTCGTTATTGAGAAGCCTTTGGGCAGCAGTTCCAGAAAAATATTAATTATTGGAAGGTTCCTTGGTATCAGTGGAAGGTTATTTGTGTTAAAAGTTCAAAATCAAGGAAAAAACAAGCCGTTGCTAAGGAGGATTGATAAGAAAATAATTTTCCTTTTTTCTTATTTTTCGTTTATTTGTTCATATATTCGTGAGGTAGATTTCATTTATGTAGTTTTTTTTTTAATTATAAGAAGCATTGAGGATTAAAATGGGGCTGTCAATCACTGGTCCTTGAAACGGCAATCTGTCCAGTAATTGACATGTATGTCAATTACTAGTCCTACAGCTTTTTTGTTTGAGACCAGTGATTGACTTCCAGGGAAAATGATAAGATAGGTTGATAAATTTTATTATAATTAAAAATTCAATACATTGTAAAATAAAATCATTGATAAAAATCGGCAACATAAAATAAATAGTAAAACTTCCAACAAAATATGTTTAAATTAATGAATTAGCAAATGTACGCCTTATTTCAAGAGGGCATGCAGAATGATTATTCTGTACAGAACAGAATAGTTAAGAATAGTCGAGATCGCCGAACAGTTTCACGAGGCCAACGTGACTGATAAAAACGACGCCCACTTATCGGAGTTTGAAAATCTCTCATTCTCCCTCAGTTTTGGGTCCTTGCCACATGCCAAAGAAGAAAGGGAGGAAATGGCTGAACCATAGAATTCCATCAAATAAAACGGCCAGGGGAAAAATGAAGCTCCCTCAAGAGAAGTACCAGGTGCGAAATTAAACATAAGTGGAGAAGTTGGTGACTTAGTGATGTTACACATTTCTTACTTTTTAATCTAGTTTTTTTTTTCATTGATGTTTCATTTATTTATTACTGTTGTAAGTGCGAATGCTTACAACCTGAGGCGGGACGCAATGAACGTGCACAGTGTATTTATACATGAGCCCAAGAGGTAACTCAGTAATAATAAACAACCAAATACTGTTTAGATGCAGAAAATAAGAATGAATTACATTCAGATAGTTTGGTTTCGAAGCAAATGACACTGGCAGCACAGATTGTGGAAAATATTAGTGAAGCGCTCCAAAAGAAGGGAAGCGTAGGAGAAATTTTGTTCACTAGAAAGCACCAACAACTCGAACACAAGGACGCGTAGATGCCATCAGTAGCAACGTTATAGGCGGAATGGATAAAACAAGGATGTGACCACATAGTTTAGACCAGTGGTGGGCAAACTTTTTTAATGGGGGGGCCACAAAGTTTAAGAAATTCTAGAGGAGGGCCAGAATTATAGAAAAAATGCATTTTGTGTAAAAGCTTTTAATCATATTATAAAAACATTACAGCATTACACACTTGTGTAACTACGCGGCTAGTTTAGCTTCACCTATAGGTTATGCATCTATTATTCTACTAAGTAGAATCTACTTTATACTTCTCGACCGTCAAAACGTAATTATAGCGGGCCATATACTATCCATGTCGATGGACCCTCGGCGGGCCGGATTAAATACTTTCGCGGGCCGTACTTTGCCCATCACTGGTCTAATCGGAAGTAGAGAGTTTGGTAAAGTGAGAACCAAAAAAAAAATTCCCAAAAAGAGGTTTAGGTAACAAAATATTTAGCGGAAACTTGAAAGGATAAGAGAGCGGAAGAGTTGAGAGAAAGAGATAAAAGCGAGCCGACAGACATTGTGTACGATCTAACAAGTATGTTAGCTAATATCTCCGTGGTACTATTGAAAGTAAGGGCTGTTATTCAAATTACCTGTCTTGGCTTGGGGACTTAATTAAAACTGTCCAGTAGGACAGTTGTGTAAGGGTTGGTCGTCAAAAACTGTATAAAATAGCGTAATGTTGAAAAATATTAGATTATTTAGGTTTGCCTATTTAAAAACTGATTGTAATTAATTATGAATAAGACCGATTTTTGTTATAAACCCAATTGAAAAAGTGATTTAGGTGATTTAAGTGATTTATTTAGATCTAAAAGTGATTTTGAATGCATATCTTATGTCGTTTCATGAATATATTTGTATGTCAATTACTGGTCCCACCCCATGTCAAACACTGGTTCCACCGAAAATTCGGTATGTCAATTACTGGGTCATTGACATACTTCCAAAAAAAATCATTTTTGGTTGACAAAGACCGAATTTACTGCTTTTAAAATATTAATAAAATAAAATACATCCTACTGGAGCAGTACAATTTTACAACCTACACCTGGAGCCAAAATAACGGAAGTTATTCTCCCTTAAACTCGAATTTTTTCTTAAGCAGTCAATTACTGGTCCCTTCACCCTATCACATAATTAAGCAAACCGATTTCAAGGACAAATATATTTGTCTGTTGCAAAGATCTCTTTAACCAAGGACTGAATAATTAAATTGCAAGTTTCTTTTTTTTTTTTTTTCTATTTTCCTTGCTTAGTAAGACTCTTTAATTGTCTTGAAAAACTGAAATATAATGTTAAAGTTCAGAAACAGATAAAAATAAATCATTAAAGAAGAGAAATTTTACATAAATCATACTTCTTAACCACAACCTGCAGGAAAGCTATTCATGTAAACGACGTATTTATTCCACGACAAATTTCTTGATATACCTGTAAGTAGATAAGTTAGGAAGAAAAAAAAAATTATCACAAAATTGATTAATTTGAATCTTATCTCTAAACTTAATTAGCACTAATCAGTTATAATTTAAGTCCGTAATGAAAGTTGAGAATTCATTAATTAATTAAGTCAGAACAATAGAAGAAATGAACAGATGTACAATAATAAGGAGGATCTTTCATTTCATTAATTTTTCTTCCGAGTTCGTTTCTTCTTTCTATTGATTTGTTCAGTAAACTAGTAAATAATTAATTTCCTAACTAAGCTCAAAGTCCATGAAATTAATGAGTTATTCTTTCTTAAATGCCTTCAACCATTATTTTCTAAAAGTAGAAATAATTTATAAAATATTTACTACTCACCATCGCTGGCTACAGCCAGAACCAATAACTCACAGAATAATGTGAAATAAACCAAAAAACTACACTTAAGTCTAACGGCCGCCATTATTAGTAAGTAAGAAATAATTTATTGTTCTACGATAAACTACCTACAGACATAACCAAACTAAAAAAAAAAACGTAAATCCTAAGACCGCAACTCTCTAAACTGCTTCTTCCTAGAGCTTCTATTTCATACTGGTGGTTTTTGGTCGAGGATAAAAGAGGTAAGGTTCATTATCGATATTACTTTCGATTAAACATAGAATACATCGAAATCACTTGTGCTAATATTTTCTGTTAAACCAACAACCAACTGTCAATACATTAAAAATTCTAAGTTGAATTTATGTATCTGTTACGGTGAAAAGTCATTCCAATAAATAAAATGAGATCAAAATGACATGTCAACGAGACAAGTTTATCCTACTGTTTTATGAAATATGGCTTATTGGCGGTAGTTGCAGGGTACATTGTGATTGGAGAATGAAGTGTTTTATTACTGAGATATTTAGTTGTTATCTCATCCCTTAAAATTGATTCAATTTGGTATGAAAGATTGCTCCTACATTTCGAATTTAAATCATTTGTTCATTCCAGGTATGTTGTTTTATACGAATTGTTTTCGTTGGTTCCTTACAATGATCATAGTTTTATTTCTAATTTATAGCTTAATCGAGGTAAAAATAATTATTTAACAATGGATACTAGACTTAACAATGAAGATGAAGTTACTATAATGCTTGCCACTGACATTCATTTAGGTGTCAATGAAAAGGATGGCATAAGAGGTATTTGTATTAAAATTTAAAAATTAATTAAAACCTATTAAAAAGCACACTTTCATCCTAATTTTTTGTCTAAAATAATTTTATTCTCTACACTTTGTTAGCTGATGATAGTTTTATAGCCTTTGAGGAAATATTAAAAATTTCTCACGAGAAAGATGTTGACTTCATTTTACTTGGTGGTGATCTGTTTCATGATAACAAACCTTCTCCACAGTGTCTACATAAATGTTTGGCTCTACTCAGGAAATATTGTATGGGCAATAAGTATGAAAATAACTTTTTGTTTTATTGCTATTTCTAGTATTTTTAATTTCTAATAAGTTCTTATTTATTACTATATTTTTGTAGACCAATCCATGTGGAATTTCTTAGCGATCAGAGAACTATCTTTAAAAATTGTGTCTTTCCTACTGTGAATTATGAAGATCCTAATTTCAATATATCTATTCCAATTTTCTCTATTCATGGAAATCATGATGACCCAAGTGGTAAGTATATTTTTTATTTTTTAATAGTTTCTCCTGAACGTTGTTCCCTTCAAACATTCAATCAAATCAAACCGTATTTGTTTAAAAATTATTGATTCATCTACTCTGAGATATTATCCGATCAACTCCGGCCTTCTTAACTTTTTTTTCTAATTTTCTTTTCCGAATGACCCTTCTTTGCCGACTTCCCACTCAAGTACTTTATTTTAGACTGTATTTTAGTCAGCTGACTTTCTTGGAACTCACTTATAAGACTGAAAAGACAGCATGAAGAACTGTTATGGACAACTTAGACGACAGTTGGGATGGCAATCAACCATGCATGTAAAAAAAAACACTTCTGAGACTGGATCTGGACATGAAAGAGCCGAACTGTGGGGCTCCGCGAAACCCTCCAATATCTAGACAATCCAGTCCTTCGCCATATTATCTGTGCTCTTCATTAAGTCTCTAATTCACCTTTCCACAAATTCCTCATTTCCCGTTGAGAACTAATCTATATCGCTTCCTCAATTTTGGAGTTAAATGAATTAAATTTCGATAGTTCACCAAAGTTTTAGTGAAAAGTATTCGTTATTTTGATTTGAAAAATTGGAATTTTTTTAGTGGCCTATGTCACTTTGTGAGCTATTTACAAGTAAGAATAACCATGTGTTTATTCAATGCATCTCACTTTAGTCTTGAATGTTAAACATCTATCGACGTCCTAAACCTTTTAAGGCAGACATTTCCTAATTTTTAACTAAAAATTATAACTAACTGACTAGGATCACTTAAGAAATATTTTTATCACTTTACTAAATAAACTATTCATGTATATTGCAGGATTTGGTAGAATGAGTGCCTTAGATTTACTGTCTGTTTCGGGTTTTGTAAATTATTTTGGAAAATGGACAGATCTTAATAAAGTGAAAGTTTATCCATTAATGTTGCAAAAAGGAGCCACCAAATTAGCCATCTATGGACTGTCTCATATTAAAGACGACAGACTATATCGGCTGATGAAACATAACGAGGTAAGAAGTTAACCAACTTGCTTTTCATAAAAGTTTCATTTTTATTTTAAAAGGTTCTTCTTCATTTTTCTCTTTATTTCAGGTGGAGTATATAACACCTTTTGAGGATGCTGATAGTTTCTTTAATCTAATGGTGCTTCATCAGAATCGGGTTGATCGGCCAGGAACTAATCATATACCAGAAAATCTCTTACCTTCATTTATTGATCTGGTGTTTTGGGGTCATGAGCACGATTGTCGAGTGAAACCTGAATGGAATCAAGAGAAACAGTTTTATGTTACTCAACCAGGTGAACTATAAATGCTTCTTTTTTTTTTGGTTAGTGAATAAGTGACCAGAAGTTCTTAAACAGGAAGTTAAATCTAGCTAGAGTTCACTTGGTCTACATCTAGTTGCTAAGATTTTGACTTGACCTACTTAATCTTTGAACTGCAGTTGGATGCATTTTTTAAATTGGAGTACTATGGTTCTCAAACGTCCATTTGTGAAAAAAGGTCTTAAATCTCTCAGTTTTGCTATTGATCTTTCATTTATTTATCATTGACACACCAAGACCTTTCCTTTTTTTTATTTGGATCCCCAGGAATGTGATATCAGAATATTGGAATCTGCTTTGTACAATAGTATTGTGAACATGGAAACCTTTTAAAAGGAAAACCTAATCTTCAAATAGCAAATAATGTCCAAAAGATGTTTGCAAATTAAAGAACTAAAATAGCCGATAATTTTATTGTTACAGGTAGTTCTGTAGTTACATCTCTATGTGAAGGAGAAGCTTTAGAAAAACATGTGGCCATTTTGAAAGTTCAAAAGCAGAATTTTAAGCTGGAACCAATACTTTTGAAAACGATACGACCCTTTGTATTTGATACAGTAAAACTCTCAGATTGGAATATGAAATTGTACGGAAACAATCCTTCAGATATAGTAAGTAACTACTATTTTGGAGGTGTTGTATCAATTCCTTTCATGGTAAACGATCATCTATTCTATTGTCCTTCTTAATTATTACAACTCCTTCGAAGATGTTGTATCTCTCATGTCATTTCTATCCAAAAACTAGACTGACTTTAATCTAAAGATTCAGAGCAGAAGCAGTTTTTAATAGACTTCATTTTCTGATCATGTGATTCTTGTTTAACTTTGCCACTATTACAAAAACATAAGTTCAGAATTTAAATAATATTCAACTATTGCAGATTCAAGAATATGTTGATAAATACATAAGATCGAAACTTTTAGAGAAAGCTAAAGATTTGAAGACAGGTATGATATAAATTTATTTCAGGGTTTTTAGTAAAAAAAAGTGTGAAATCGAAATTCTGCACGATTGCCATCTCTTAGTAAAGTGAAGTCAGTGAAAGTATTATAAGTACCTACTAATAAAACTTGTTAAGGATCTGTTTAGTTAAGAAATTTCTTTTAGTTATTTACCATTTTTATCAGATGATCCAAATCAACCAACTCTGCCATTAATCCGTCTCAGGATTGAATACGAGGAGGAATACGAATGTTTTAATGTTGTCAGATTCGGGCAGACATTCACTGGGCAAGTTGCAAATCCTGCTAACATGGTAAGTCAGATTTTGACGGTATAAGAAATAGTTAGTACTGATGGACACCCATCTCCCTTCATCCCTTCTGACACCTATCTGGGGCCTGCTGAGTTCGTGAGTTGACTTAAACATCGCATCCTTCCACTTCATTTATGAAAAATAATTAAATAAGAAAATGAAAATTTAACTATCAAAACCCTTTTGATAATCTTTTAAACACTACATACCCCGCCATATGTGTTTTTAAAGAAATAATTTTGCTTTTAACCTAAAAGAATTTAAAAAAACGGACTAACTTGAGAATTCCATCGCTGTTTCACAGGTGATCATGAAAAGAAAGGCTGCAGCTAGAACTTCAAGAAAAGGCAACAGAGCGGCTGATGCTCCAGAACCTTCGATTCCGGTAAATTATCATTTTATTATATTTAGGGGCCCAATGTGATTCTTCTTAAAAGAAAGTATATTCATAATTCTTGACGTCACTGTTGTTATTCCAGCCAAACAGCACCAGCTGTCAACGAGCCTTCATTAACTTTACTCTACATGTAATAAGTAGGCTATCTTTATATTATCTTACAAGTTAGGGAAAGTGTTGCAATCACTTTAATAAGATAATATTATTTATTAACTAAACAGGGAACGACAGAGAAAGTTGTAACCTGAATTTAACTTTGTAAACTAAACTTCTGTGATGAGCTAAATTGTGCTAGCCACAAGTCTGTGAGTTTTTGGTGAAAATTTGAAGCCGAGAAACTGCTGAATTGTGTGCTAAATATAATATAAGAGAAAAATATAAAATATTTCGCTAGCTAATAATCCGAGCGATGATTGACATTCTTCTTTTGAAATAAATCTCTTATTGAATTCTCTAAATTATCACCTTCCTCTATTGAGTTCCTTTAATTTAAAACATTTATTTCCAGGATATCAACATCAGCATGACGGAGCTTATTGAACAGTATTTTGAAGGCCTGCCAGAGAAAGCACATATGAAAGTTCTGTCCAGGACATGGTTGGCCGAAGGAATGTCTAGATTTATTGATAAAGATGAAAAAGATGCTTTAGATGATATTATTTAGTTAGTATGCAATTATTTATTTTCGGGACATTTAATGTGGAACTTGAGAGTTTAGTGACGTCAGAATGTAGCGTGGAATTGAAATCATCAGTTCTCTGTGATAGGCTTGAATTCTAAAACATAATGTATGGGAGCTAGCGAGTTATCATTAAACTTCTTGCTCAACGAAATCTACAGTATATTTATCGCTATAACACTCAACGGAAGTAATTTTTTTTTCTCATTCAACCGATTTCCTGTTGTCTATCGCCTCTAATACTTCGCTCAACATTGAAATGAATAATCTTTGGCTGATACTTTCTGATCTGAGGTTCCCCGGGGGATCAATTCGTCTTTATTCGGAAATCACAGAACAGAGAGACTTGTCCAATCTTATTACGGCCTCAATTTTTGTAATACTCTAAATGACGGCCTAAAAATTATACTGTTTTATAGCGAGAAGTTTTTATTTTCATTTATTTTAACTAGAAAACTTTCAATTTGATCTCTTAAAAGGACTTTACTGAACATGTTTTCCAGTTTTTTGTTATAAAGTAGTCTGAATTTTCCAAACTTGATGAAAATTGGCTTACTTACCGATTGGTGCTACTTTACCGAATAGAATTTTTTTTTATTTCAAGATTTTCTCTCGATCGGCTCCTACGAGTTTATTTCCCCTTTGTATAGTGACTAATCTTACACGTAAATCTTACAACTATTGCAGGTAACTTTTTTTTTCGGATTTCTATTAAAAGTAGATTCTTCTGTGTGACAAGATGGGGAGATTCCTTATAAAAATGATAAGAATGAAATATGGCTTAAACTCTGAGAAAAGACGCTGTGGGTATACCCACCAGATTCTAATGTTAGATGTTAATTAAGAAGGAAGTACCTCTGTTTCAGCCACGAGATGAAGAAAGCACGTGGCTATCTTGAAAAGGAGAACGTAGAACCGGACAACATTACCGAATGTTTAAATAGATTTAATGAAATGAGAATGGATAGAACACAGGAATTGGAAGAGGTATAAATTAAAATGAGAATAAAGTTTATTATTTTATTAAAGAAATGAATTTGTTACAAAGATATTTTTTAGATTTCTTGTTTTTAGAGTTGTACTTCTCTAGATTTAGCTAGCTAAAATGGCTGACGTGAGCACTTTGTGTGACAAAAGTTCGAGTTTTAATGATTAACCCTTCGACCACACGAAGGGTTGATTCTCTAGCTTCCTTTTCAAGTAATTCCCGCTTTTTTCCCCCAAGATTTATTACATGAACGACAAGCTATTTTGTTTCCAAAGACGTATAGTACACATTGATGAGGAAATAAAATTAAATATTCAGAGAAATCTTAACATTAAGCAGAGTTTTAGTTTCAAGATAGTGGAACCAGTGCAACGCTTCCTACGCCCCCTAATTCGCCAATCAGTCATTAATAATGTATATGATTAAAGAATTGAGCAGAGTAAATAGCTTTTGTTAGTGTGATGCGTTTTGTTGGCAGCGTGATCCCAGTTTGAGTTGAACCTGTCTAAAGTAGACATTAGAACTCATGCTTAAAAAGGGTAATTTTAAGAAATAACGTTGCTTTATTTTACTCCAGGTACAGCGTTTACTGGAAAGCGATACCAGGGGCCAGAGAGACTCCAAAGCGCCTACACAGACTATAACACATATCCTGTCAGACGATGATGATGACTTTGGGCCACCTGTTGCCAAACTGAATGGTAAAGTTTGGACTTTTTTTCTTTACTTCTTTTTTTCCACGCTATTATTCTTCGTTTGCGAGATACCCAGATTGAATGAGATTATCACTGTACAGGATCAAAAAGTGAACGAGGTCGTGGCCGCGGCAGAGGAAGAGGATCTAGAGGCGGAAAAGCCGCTTCCTCTACCAGAGGAGCCAAAAGTTCTGCTAGTGAAAGGAGTATGCTGGACAGTACTGCTTCGAAAAGCATTACAAGTCTTAGCACTGCTAGGAAATCAACTAGAACCACTGCTAAGTCTAAATCAATTACCGTAAGTACGCGTAGAAATCATAGAATTTTGTTATATTAAAAGTATAATGATTTTATGCTGGTGATCTATAAATAAATTGGTTAAGAATAAAGAAAACCGCTGTTTCAGCAATATTCCAGCATCACTTTATCGATCGCTGCAATCGTAAATTTCAAAATTGTTATCATTTATCAGGCATTTTTTTAAAATTTAGAAGTTCAATAAGTACAATTTGATCGTATTATTTTTATATATTTGTGTACATTTATTAAGGTATTTATAAGATATAACATTTTTCGTCCTTAAATCAGATTCGAAACAATTATTGTACTATAGAGATTAGAATTTCTTGAAACTGGTTACGATTGATTGACGATTAATAAATTGTTAGAAAATTCTTGAAAAAATTTGATTTTCAATAATTTCTCTTTCTCTAATTCTCATAATTTAAGTGAGAATATTCAATAAGTTCAGCGGAGTTCACAATTTTAGCAAAATATTTTTCAGTCACTTTATTTATTATATACTAACTGCGATTTTAGTTTTTGAGCTGGTATAGCTACACACAATTACAGAATAGAAGTTTTTTTTTTTTACAGTTCCTGTTAGTCGCCGAGATCAATCTAAGTTATAATGATCAGCATATCTACAGTTTTAGATATCACTATCATAGATCGGTGGCACCCCACTGGTAAAAGAAAATAATTGCGATCTAAATGAGATTTTTCACTGAAAACATCAGTTTTAAGATGGCCTTATTATAATAAAATATGTACGACATTAATCGAATTTTTAGCCAAATATCAGAGTTGAACATTCTGCTAATTGTTTAGTAAATCACCGATAGGTTTTATTTCCAATGAGAAAACTTACTTTAGGCTTGAAAGTTTGTCAGAGGATAATGTTTGTGGAGAAGTTCCAGAAAGCTGGGACATTTAACATTTTCTTAAATAAAATCATTTTATTATATGAGTAATGTTCGAACCAATAATAAAAAAGTAAAGTAAAGTAATTGCCTATTTTTTCTGGCCGGTTTTACGTCTAACTACCAAATTAGGTGTCAGTGGACGGAGGCGACTAGCAAACATACTTTACAGTAAATTTCATTTATTAACCATTAAATAAAATCCAAGGCCTCTAGACCGGGAATCGAACCCAGTACCACAATACATATTAGCTTTACTGGTCTCGCCTCTAACCGCTCGGCTACCGTGGCGCCTCTCGAACCAACAATATTTTTAGTCAAAATTCTAGATTTGAATAAAAATGTAATCTAATAATGTTAACTGCGAAAAGAGAAGTGATGAGAGCATCAGCACTAGGATAGTTTTAGTTAAGGAGAGGGAAGGGATTAGCTATGTGGTTAGCATACTGGACTCCCACGCGGAGGTCCCGGGTTCGAATCCAGTGCTGACCTTTAGATGTTCTCTTCCTAGGAGCTTCTTACAGCTCACTGTCCGGTGATGGACAGTGACCGCCTGTAACGAGAGAACACTGTCCGGAGGCCGGCAGTGCACTGAAAAAAGCTCCGGGCGCCAATAACCTGAAAAAAAAAAAAATAAGGAGCGTCAACTTCTCAGGATATCGGCGCCCAGAGCTTTTTTCCGTGCCCTCTCGTTCTCCGGAGTTCAATCTTGTTACAAACCACGCTGTCCATCACTGAACAAATCTCAACCTTTTATTTATTTATCTTTTGGTTGTTTTTTGCGTTTAGAGTTACCTAAGCAGAGCTGCTGATAGTGACGAGATGTCACAGGATAGTGAAGATTTCACTCAGACTACTTACAAGCCATCGCCCAAGAAGAAGATGAAGTTTATGTACGTTGATGATGAATAAATCTTAAACGGGAGAATAAAGCGGAAGTGAATGCTATTTTTAAAAGTTATTATTTACAGTTTTTTTTTGCCCCGCTTTAGTTTGAGCCAAAACTTATTATTTTATCTTTTGAGCTTTGAAGAAAAGCCTAAATAACAGTTTAACTTTTTTGTAATACGTATACTTTGGCTCCAATTTCAGTAGTTTCTTTTTTTAGTTGTTAGAAAAAAGAAAATCTTGAAAGTTATTTATGAAACGTGATCTGATTTTTGTCCTAAGATCAGCAAAAAGTCATAAATGATTGTTTTTTTTTATTCTGTTAATGTTTTGGTGATTAATACTTAAGTTTACAGTGATTTAAAATCTTAGAAATAATAATACGTTTTATTACATTATTCCTTGATGGTATCAATAAAAGAAAAGAAAAGTTACCTATTGTAAATTTATACTTACAAATAAACGAAATTCATTATTTTTGTTTTATTCTATCAGTTTTTCTTTAAATCTTCTGGTGTTGACCTCTTAACATGCCCTTTATTAGACGTCCTTTGGAATAAATTTACTTACCTTCACTTCAAACGTTTTTGCAAGACATCATTGCCAGAAATACCTTTATTGGCTTTTACTTAGGGAAATACCATTTTTTGTTGTTGTAGAATTAATAGGTTTTCAGGTTTTACAAAAATTCCCATTTTGATCTAAAACTTAACTAGTGTCAAATTACAACTTAGTGCGTTTTTTTTTTAGTTATACTCTCGCAGACAAAAACCGCTTTTTCTTACTCTGGAGACATTAGAGTGGATATTTCTTGTGAAAGATCAAAATCCCAATTCTGCAAAACTACAATATGAGCAAGAGCAGCGTTTTTCTTATCAATATCTCGAATGTGCTTCTACACAAAACCCTAAAGCTGGTAAGTCATTTTTTGGTTGTAACACTTCAATCATAATGGCAGTTGGTTTTTTATGTAATTTATTTAAATGTTTATGTAAATTAAAGAAATATTGCTGGAATTATCCTAATCTTAGATTGTCTGCTGGTCAGATTTAATTAAAAAGTACTCTGATGTATAATGTACAAGTATTTAGGAGTGGACCTCAAATTACGTCGATCCGTTGGAAAATTGGCTAAAAAAAAGCGAAATTTTCACTCCTGACTTAATACGGAGGGATATGGTAACTTTACCCTGTTGCGTATAGAGAGCACTAACGACTCTAATAATAGTTATCTAGCCAAGGACGTGAATGCTTCTTAATGTACAGATAAATAAACCGCTGTACTGTCTGGAGTGTCGAAAGCTCTACTAACTAGTGTGTCTTTAGTCACTCAAACAGGTTTTTGACAAGGTTATTTCATCGCAGTTCAAGAGGTATAATAACAAATATTCACAAAATGCCTGCAGGTGATTACACAATTTAAATTTACTTATGGTCATTATTTATAACGAATTAGCGTTGTCATAATTTTATTAATTACGTATTTTAAGAAAAAGAAAGTTACAAATCTTTTAAGGGCTGTTATACGTGTTGTCTTCTTCATATAACCAGTTGTACGGGTTACTGATTACGCATAGCATTTATTGCTGTGGTAGCTCCAGGAATGTTACCTGTTTGACAATACTTACTTTCTTTGTTGCTTTCTAAAATTTTGTATCGCGTCAACATTTTTGAAAACGAAAGCTAACTTTTTAGGTTCTCTGAGATAGAAAAAAGATTTTAATAAAATGTTCAGAACCGTTATCAATGAAAATCCTCCACAAATACTATTTAGTGTATCAATTGGTGTGTTGATTTTGTCAAGAGCTTTTTATCCGGTCTAATTTTCAGATGTACAAGTTTCAGTGATTCTGAGTACTTTTGTACAAATTCTAAATCCCAATCAAGATATTATTAAATGCAATGTTTTCAATATTAAATTTTTGTTGTAAAATGTGATTTAAATAGTTTATTGCTAGTTATAAGTAGAGTTGATTTTTATTGCTATTAACCAGTTAAGCATGGAATTTAGTTTTAACCTCCCCCCCTAGTATGCGGAATTAAAATCAGACAATGACGTTTATACACGTCGAACGCAGTGCAAAACAACCAAAAATTTACAACGTCATAACCTTGCAAGCACTTTTTCTGCAATTTTGTGGGGCTTGAGATTACAGAGCATTCTGTGCTCATTCAAAACCTTGCACCGCTTCACGTATACATTACCTAGTTAACTAGGTACGCAAGAGTTTTTACAAGGAAGATAAGAGCTTTGAATTCTTTGCAAAATGAAATCATGCTCGTACTGAGGTCTGAATCTCTATCTAAGGTAAAAACGGCATTGCACAAGGGTTGAGAGCTTTTATTTGTGTGCGTAATTCCCAATTTGTAATGCAACAAGTACCAACCACTTATCATCTGGCTGGCTCCCTCCACCCCTCTCCGTATAAAATACTTGGCAGTTCTATTGGTAAGATAAAGGAAACATCCCACCAAACATTGTATTTTATTACAATTTCGAGTTTTTATAGTTAATGGCAATTTTATAATTTTCACAACGAGTATACACGTCGAACACACTGTAACAGAGATTACGCGCTAAACTGGTTGAGTGGGAAGCTCTTGTTCTATTCCGATTTAATTATAATTATTAATTGACATTTGATGTTTATTTAATTTAGTTTACAAATTTCTGTTTGTTTTTTTGGTTATATTGAGACATTAACATATTAACTGTAAATAAATAAAACATCTGATCTTCAGTTTTTGGACAGTTAAAAGTATTTTTGATTCTTCACAGATCATTTGGTTATCACCAAATCTTATCTTTGGAAAATGAGCCAGATTGTACGATATAAAACAACTAAGGAGATATTTGATGATATAATTCTCTACGCGAGTTTATTTATTTTTATTTTTTGCAGATATTTGTTCTGTGATTTTGCATATTTCTTATCGCTTGCGCTCATTTGAAATTTTATCTGCAAGGGTAGACCAACAAAAATGGTTATGTGTACCTACACCTTGCACTTCATATATACATATATGAATATATATATTTTCTTTCTAAAATTGTTGAACATGAAAGATATTATGCAATCTATAAAAAAAACAACATACAACTCATTATTTCAAGAAGTATATTATAGTTTTATCACTTAATTACTTATTAAAACACTGACTCATTTGATTTGAATTCAAAGCAAGAAATAATTCATATTATTTAAATTCAAGTAAGCTTCATGGCCACATTATTTTGAAAAACAAAGTGCAAATACAAGGACTCATTCAAATTTTAAAACGTCTACAGCATTATTCAAAGATTAGAGTGGGCTTTTCTTATTGCAATTCATTGGTTTTTCTTGAAATTTCAAATTTACACCAAATTCCAGTGGCTTTATTTTATCAGATTAACTTAAGTGAAAGGATCTTTGCGAGAAGCTTGACATCTCAGAAATCCCTCGCTCAAATTTTAATGAGAAGAATTTCAAACAAAATCGATGTCTTTTATCTGGGAAATTGATACCGGAAAGATAAAGAGCTGAACTCTCCTACGTCTGCCATAAAATTAAATTTCCTGACTAAGAATCGGTAGTTTTACCTAGGATTATAATTTGAAAAGGTTATTTTTCTTTCACACGGATGATTTTGGAGTGCAAACTTCCCAACTAATTCCGCTTAATCATCATCACCTTACGAATATAGAACAACACCAGATTATTATTAGTAAAAAAATAATAATTTCTTCGGCACAGAATGCAAAAACGGGCCAGGATATAAAACACCTCTAGACGCATTAGTCAATGGTCCACGGGAGAAGATTCTGTACGTGATCTGTATCCAACCTGATGGCAGATTCACGGGAAAACCAGACTATCTGGCAACAGTGGATGTGGATCCTGAAAGTCCACAATATTGTAAGGTAATATAAAGGATGGGAAATTTTAGACCTTTTTTTTTATGTGTTAAAAATAGTGATTCCATAAAACAGGAAATATTTTGTCTGTCCTTCAGGTAATACATCGTACGAAAGCCTTGTACGGCAACGATGAGTGGCATCATTTTGGCTGGAATGCATGTAGTAGTTGTTTCAATGACCCTAAGAAAAATAGGGACAAACTTGTTATCCCCTCACTTCTGAGCAACAGAATTTACATACTGGACATTTCGCAGGAGCAGAAACCAACTATACATAAGGTTTGTGTTTGTCCTATTATAAACCAAATGTCATTGTGCAGTTTGGACTAAAAAACTTTTGTCTTTTGGCATTGGCGTTTCATAATAGGAAATAGTAACATCTGTAAAGAGGGGAAGGCACAATAAGTCTCTATTGGCTGCGGTGCCGTGGGGCTTAGATCCCGTCCCGTTTTCTAATCTTAACATCTATTTCGTTTTCTAAATGAAATCATTGTTAATATTGTTTTTTATTTGCAGGTGATCGAACCAGAAGAAATTCTAAAGTTCAATATAGGCACATTGCATACTACTCATTGCCTAGGTTCAGGGGAGGTGATGATATCCGCACTGGGTGACAGAAATGGTGAACCCAAAGGTGATTTCCTATTGCTGAACGCTGATACCTGGGAAATTAAAGGTAAAAACAGAGGTTTATTAACGCTTCTATCAAAACTTAACAATCTGAACGGATTGTAGAATATTGTTAATAGTTTTTGGTGACAGACTTATGAACGTGATAAATCTTAATGGGGGTTACAAAAGAATCTGTCAGTTAAATTCCCATTTTAAAGATTCTACAACCCGCAATCTGTCAATGCTGCTAATGCTACTATGATGGTTCAGCTTACATTTCTTCATAGAAATACTCAGTATATTAAATAAAAGATTATATCAAGATCTCCAGTTTGTAAGATAGATATACAGGGTGTCCCCTAGCTATATGGATAACGACTTTTTCTCGGAAACTAAGATAGCTAGAAAAAAACTAAAAAATACGTGTTCCCTTAGTTTTTTGTTAGAAATCCAAATTTAATTTGTAATTTTTTTCCGTTGCTTCCAGAAGCGAGATACAGGCACCAACTTAATTTTTTCAAATGAGGTGGGGTGGTTTTTATTTAAGAAATAGATTCTTCGATTTTTTATTCAGAAAAAAAATTTACTTGAACGATTTTTTTCTGTGAGCGATATTTTACAAGTTTCTTATACTTGTAAACATGATTCTTATAAGAAATTTAAAAATGATATAACAGTTTTTTGATTGAATAAGAAGAAAAGTACTATTTTATTATAAATGTTAGTCATTAACATTACAGATCATGCTCGAAATGGCCTCCACCATTAGAGATGCACAGCCATGCTCTTTCCTGCCTATGGGGGAAAAATTAGTAAAAAAAAATTAAATAGTATTTTTCCTAGAAATAATTACCAAAAACGACTGGCTAATCTCATTGGCGAACAGTATGTGTGAAGTGGGCGGGCTGTAGCTGATGACGTAGTGACACCGTAAGCCACTCCCTCACCAATAAAAGCACAGTTATCCAGTACATAAAATGGTGCTCTTTCACTTTCATTCAATGATCTAGATTTTACTTTCTTTTACTTCAGGAAAATATTTCGTTAACGTTTTTGATTCTGCATTACACTAGAAGTATGAAACCGAAGAAATAATGTTCAAAACATGTTTATTTTGGACATTTTGACGATATCAATTTTCACTACATTATTCGATAATTTATCAAATACCTATGGGGGAAAAATTATTAAAAAAAAAATTAAATAGTATTTTTCCTAGAAATAATTACCCAAAACAATTGGCTAATCTCATTGGCGAACAGAATGTGTGAAGTGGGCGGGCTGTAGTTGATGACGTAGTGACACCGTAAGCCACTCCCTCACCAATAAAAGCAAAGCTATCCAGTACATAAAATGGTGCTCTTTCACTTTCATTCAATGATCTAGATTTTACTTTCTTTTACTTCAGGAAAATATTTCGTTAACTTTTTTGATTCTGCATTACATTAGAAGTATGAAACCGAAGAAATAATGTTCAAAACATGTTTATTTTGGACATTTTGACGATATCAATTTTCACTACATTATTCGATAATTTATCAAATACCTATGGGAGAAAAATTAGTAAAAAAAATTAAATAGTATTTTTCCTAGAAATAATTACCAAAAACAATTGGCTAATCTCATTGGCGAACGGGATGTGTGAGGGGCGGACTGTAGCTGATGACGTAGTGACACCGTAAGCCACTCCCTCACCAATAAAAGCACAGTTATCCAGTACATAAAATGGTGCTCTTTCACTTTCATTCAATGATCTAGATTTTACTTTCTTTTACTTCAGGAAAATATTTCGTTAACGTTTTTGATTCTGCATTACACTAGAAGTATGAAACCGAAGAAATAATGTTCAAAACATGTTTATTTTGGACATTTTGACGATATCAATTTTCACTACATTATTCGATAATTTATCAAATACCTATGGGGGAAAAATTATTAAAAAAAAATTAAATAGTATTTTTCCTAGAAATAATTACCAAAAACAATTGGCTAATCTCATTGGCGAACAGAATGTGTGAAGTGGGCGGGCTGTAGTTGATGACGTAGTGACACCGTAAGCCACTCCCTCACCAATAAAAGCACAGCTATCCAGTACATAAAATGGTGCTCTTTCACTTTCATTCAATGATCTAGATTTTACTTTCTTTTACTTCAGGAAAATATTTCGTTAACGTTTTTGATTCTGCATTACACTAGAAGTATGAAACCGAAGAAATAATGTTCAAAACATGTTTATTTTGGACATTTTGACGATATCAATTTTTATTACATTATTCGATAATTTATCAAATACCTATGGGGGAAAAATTATTAAAAAAAAATTAAATAGTATTTTTCCTAGAAATAATTACCAAAAACGATTGGCTAATCTCATTGGCGAACGGGATGTGTGAGGGGCGGACTGTAGCTGATGACGTAGTGACACCGTAAGCCACTCCCTCACCAATAAAAGCACAGTTATCCAGTACATAAAATGGTGCTCTTTCACTTTCATTCAATGATCTAGATTTTACTTTCTTTTACTTCAGGAAAATATTTCGTTAACTTTTTTGATTCTGCATTACACTACAAGTATGAAACGGAAGAAATAATGTTCAAAACATGTTTATTTTGGACATTTTTACGAAATCAATTTTTATTACATTATTCGATAATTTATCAAATACCTATGGGGGAAAAATTAGTAAAAAAAAATTAAATAGTATTTTTCCTAGAAATAATTACCAAAAACAATTGGCTAATCTCATTGGCGAACGGGATGTGTGAGGGGCGGACTGTAGCTGATGACGTAGTGACACCGTAAGCCACTCCCTCACCAATAAAAGCACAGTTATCCAGTACATAAAATGGTGCTCTTTCACTTTCATTCAATGATCTAGATTTTACTTTCTTTTACTTCAGGAAAATATTTCGTTAACGTTTTTGATTCTGCATTACACTAGAAGTATGAAACCGAAGAAATAATGTTCAAAACATGTTTATTTTGGACATTTTGACGATATCAATTTTTATTACATTATTCGATAATTTATCAAATACCTATGGGGGAAAAATTATTAAAAAAAAATT
Organism: Rhodnius prolixus; assembly: GCF_049639745.1. Classification (NCBI taxonomy): domain Eukaryota; kingdom Metazoa; phylum Arthropoda; class Insecta; order Hemiptera; family Reduviidae; genus Rhodnius; species Rhodnius prolixus. The sequence goes on along the minus strand of NW_027411592.1, from coordinate 1,913,818 downwards.
AAATAGTATTTTTCCTAGAAATAATTACCAAAAACAATTGGCTAATCTCATTGGCGAACAGAATGTGTGAAGTGGGCGGGCTGTAGTTGATGACGTAGTGACACCGTAAGCCACTCCCTCACCAATAAAAGCACAGCTATCCAGTACATAAAATGGTGCTCTTTCACTTTCATTCAATGATCTAGATTTTACTTTCTTTTACTTCAGGAAAATATTTCGTTAACGTTTTTGATTCTGCATTACATTAGAAGTATGAAACCGAAGAAATAATGTTCAAAACATGTTTATTTTGGACATTTTGACGATATCAATTTTCACTACATTATTCGATAATTTATCAAATACCTATGGGAGAAAAATTAGTAAAAAAAATTAAATAGTATTTTTCCTAGAAATAATTACCAAAAACGATTGGCTAATCTCATTGGCGAACAGAATGTGTGAAGTGGGCGGGCTGTAGCTGATGACGTAGTGACACCGTAAGCCACTCCCTCACCAATAAAAGCACAGCTATCCAGTACATAAAATGGTGCTCTTTCACTTTCATTCATTGATCTAGATTTTACTTTCTTTTACTTCAGGAAAATATTTAGTTAACTTTTTGATTTTTCATTACACTAGAAGTATGAAACCGAAGAAATAATGTTCAAAACATGTTTATTTTGGACATTTTTACGAAATCAATTTCTATTACATTATTCGATAATTTATCAAATACCTATGGGGGAAAAAATTAGTAAAAAAAAATTAAATAGTATTTTTCCTAGAAATAATTACCAAAAACGATTGGCTAATCTCATTGGCGAACAGAATGTGTGAAGTGGGCGGGCTGTAGCTGATGACGTAGTGACACCGTAAGCCACTCCCTCACCAATAAAAGCACAGTTATCCAGTACATAAGATGGTGCTCTTTCACTTTCATTCAATGATCTAGATTTTACTTTCTTTTAATTCAGGAAAATATTTCCTTAAATTTTTTGATTCTGCATTACACTAGAAGTATGAAGCGATCAACTGTAGTGGTAGTATGATTCTTCATTTGATTCAAATTTCATCATAATCTGAATAATAAAATAATATATTAAGATCCAATTTGATTATTTAAACTGATTGTGCTAACCAAATTAATAAAGAAACTCTAAAGTCTTTCGCAAAACTTTAGTTTCTTTTTCAGTCACCCTGCACGTAAATATAGCAATCGCAGATCTTTCTAGCTAGGGCACTATTAACTTTCTGGTTGGCCCAAAGTTTGCATAGGAGCAAAATCACTATTGAAGGGTAAAATACGGCAATATCATAAAAAGTCTTCACTCTCCTCGTTATTAGGAGCTCTAGCCAGAAGTGGAATGGAGAAGAGAGCACGCAGACTAAGGACCCAATGTTATCCGTAAGACTGCAAACAGAGATAGAAGTTTCGAACTTGTGGTGATGGCCTTAGTACTGCTGTGGCTTCCAATGCTGATTGTCTAGTACAAGTTCGCCTCTGCTTGTCTGCAGCGTTTATGTCGTCACAAATCAAAATGTTATCATTTAAGTGTATCTTCATGAGAAAAAATTAATTATTATAATAAATTTTATTAAAATGATTGCAACAGGATTGTGGACTAAAGGTGAAAAAATTGCCAAATTTGGATATGACTTCTGGTATCAACCATACCACGATGTGATGATCTCCAGCGAATGGGAAGCTCCTAAGGCTTTCACTAAAGGTTTCAAACTTGAAGAAATCATGGATACAGGTTAGTCTCGTATGTTCACTTCTTTTTTTGATTTTCTTTATTAATTTGCTTCTGTTTTTCCTAAACAGATTAAAACGCAGGAAAAGTCATTTTTAAAAAGTGACTCATTTGAATAGTAGTGGTACAAGTATAATACTTATAAATGTATGCTAATATTAGTGTAATATGGCGGCTAAAAATTTTTTCGTGTTTGCAGATTCTAAATAGAGTTTGAGTCCTTTTATAGTGGTGAGCTGAAGTACATGTTTTTATTGATGAAATGGATGGAATGAAATGAAAGCCATTTATTAATTATTTTAAACAATAACATATTGAAATATTTAAATCAGCTAACGCTGTGGCTAATTCGAAAATTTAGTATAAATTTTTAAATGTGTTGATTGATTGAAGTAAAAGAAAAATCAATGAAAGATATGAGAATGGAACGGCTTATTTTTTATCTTTTCAAAAAACAAAAAACTCAAGAATCTTATAATTTTGTTAAAGATGTGACTGGAAGAAGTTTGAACGTATACTCTTGGTCTAAACAGCAGTTACTGCAGACTATTGACCTGGGTGAAGATGGAATCACACCGCTGGAAGTGAAATTTCTGCACGATCCAACAGAAGCACAAGGATATGTTTGTTGCGCTTATTCATCTAATATATTTAGGTTGGCCTAATTTATTTATTTAATTATATTAACCAGTTTTTATATTTTGAAAAGTTGGTGGTACCCTTCCCTTAAATTTCATCTAAAATTCATGATTGCCTGACATCGTTGCAAGAAGTTATTTTGGTAAGTAGGTACCAAAATAATTTTTTTTTTTCTATCTGGTGTCGGGACATTTATGACAAAAGGCAATGTGGAGATCTGAAACTTGTATTGCAAAGAGACTTAGGACTTTTTGTAGCACACTTAGATAATTAGATAGTACTTTGTTAGATCGGTACTCAATGGTGCTTAGTGATGGTATTATTTAGTACGTATTATTTTCCAACTAAAGCCCTAAACTGCATGTCAGCCATTATAAAATGAGTGCACATTAAGTCATTGTAGATTGTATCAAAAGGGCGGTTCCACCAAGAAGATAAAGGAACGCAGGCAATCCAAAATGTCCATTGTTCCCCGCCCACCACTCGTCTCATCAGAGATACCGGGGCTTTAGAAACAACAAACTTGTGTTTATAAATCTTTTTTTATTTTTAGTTTTTATTAAATACTCAATCATTTTAGTAGGAGATTTTCTACGATCATAATTATGCTTGGAAATAAAAGCAGTTACAACTTATCGTGTTGAGAATAAGTTTTATCTTTTTCTTTTTCCCTAGGTTCTTTAAGAAAGACGACGGCAGTTGGGCAGCAGAAAAAGTAATAGACATTCCAAATGTTAAAGTAGATGGTTGGTCTTTGCCAGAAGTACCAGGTATAATCGATATTCTAATACTTGCAAATTTCAATTACAAATTTGGATGGAAGAGAAAATGTGATAACAAATACTTTGTCTTTCTTTTTAAAGATTCTTTCATAGATGATCATCAAACTGAGACTTTTTACTAAATATTTATTTCACTTATTTTTGTAGTAGATGGTGGAAGGATAAATTCTGTTAAAATGTAGTGAGAGTAGCTTCCCAGAAGCACAGATAAACATTCTATGCAGAAAAAAAGGTTTCAAATATAGTTTAAATAATTCTGAATTACAAGTTAATAAAAAATTTGAAGTTAGGATTAGATTTAGATTTTTCTACAGTTTTCTATCAAGTCATCAAAGCGTTTAATTTAAACATGGTTTTGCTTATTTGTTAAGCCTCTCACTTTGGTTTTGAGCTTTTTTTCACGAAACATTATTATTAGCGGGGTTCAGGAGAATTTGAGGCGTCCGCCAATATTGGGGGTTTATTGAAACCACCTTTACAGAATAAATTATAAGCTCCACAAGAAAAAAAACAAAACAAAATAAAAATGTTTATTACGTAAAGATATTCCTTAAACAAAACTTACAGTTTTAGAACAAGAAGTATTCTTACAAAACAAACCCTCCAGTGGTTTACTTAACACCTTGTCATGTTATAATGAAAGTACTGCATATTCCAAATGATATGAAAATGTGTAAAACAGATATAGTAACTTCACAGAATAACAAATAGAAAATTCTATCCAAAAGTTAAAAAAACCTCCTTAACAAAAACTTACAAGGGTAAGTGTATATGTTAAGTATAAGGGTTGATTAAACGCCAAAAGGTATGTACCTAGATATTTCAAGTTAAATATTTCACTGTTTCAAACGTAACCAAAATTCAACTCTAAATATCTCGCTTTCTATTCGACAGATTTTTACGAATTTTATACAATTTTAGACAAAAGTGGTCTCCATATACAAATAAAATATAAACAAAATCTATCGAGTAGTTTCCGAGATATTTGAATTTAAGATTATCACTGTGTAAAACGAAAGCAAAGTTTAACTTTAAATATCTTGTTTTCTGCTCGATAGATTTTTACTAAATTTTACACAATTATAGAGAATAGTTGCCTACAAATACAAATAAAATATAAACAAAATCTATCAAATAGTTTACGGGATATTTGAATTTAAATTCTTCACTCTATAAAACGAGAGCAATTTTTAACTCTAAATATCTTGTTTTCTGCTCGATAGATTTTTACTAAATTTTACACAATTATTGAGAAAAGTGGTCTCCATACACAGGTGAAATATAAACAAAATCTATCGAGTAGTTTTTGAGATATTGGATCTAAAAGATTACATTGTTTCAAACGAAATCAAAATTTACCTCAAAATATCTCGTTTCCTACTCGACAGATTTTTACGAAATTTAATACAATTATAGAGAAAAGTAGTCTTCATATACAGATAAAATATAAACAAAATCTATCGAGTAATTTTCGAGATTTTTCAAGTTAAATATTTCACTGTTTCAAACGTAAACAAAACTCAACTCTAAATATCTCGCTTTCTATTCGACAGATTTTTACGAATTTTATACAATTTTAGACAAAAGTGGTCTCCATATACAAATAAAATATAAACAAAATCTATCAAGTAGTTTACAAGATATTTGAATTTAAAGTTTTCACTCTGTAAAACGAGAGCAAACTTTATCCCTAAATATCTTGTTTTCTGCTTGATAGATTTTTACTAAATTTTAAACAATTATAGAGAATAGTTGCCTACATATACACAAAAATATAAACAAAATCTATCTAGCAGTTTACGAGATATTTGAATTTAAAGTTTTCACTCTGTAAAACGAGAGCAAACTTTAACTCTAAATATCCTGTTTTCTGCTCGATAGATTTTTACTACATTTTACACAATTATAGAGAATAGTTGCCTACAAATACAAATAAAATATAAACAAAATCTATCGAGAAGTTTACGAGATATTTGAATTTAAAGATTTCACTCTGTAAAACGAGAGCAAACTTTATCCCTAAATATCTTGTTAAGATATTTAACAAGATATTTATCTTGTTTTCTGCTCGATAGATTTTTACTAAATTTTACACAATTATAGAGAATCGTTCCCTACATAGACAAATAAAATATAAACAAAATCTATCGAGTAGTTTACGAGATATTTGAAGTTAAATTTTTCACACTGTACAACGAAAGCAAACTATAACTCTAAATATCTCGTTTTCTGCTAGATAGATATTTACTAAATTTTACACAATTATAGAGAATAGTTGACTACATATACAAATAAAATATAAACCAAATCGGTCGATTAGTTTTCGAGATATTTGAATTAAACATTTTCACTCTGTAAAACGAGAGCAATCTTTAACTCTAAATATCTTGTTTTCTGATCTAAAGATTTTTACGATATTTTACACAATTATTGACAAAAGTGGTCTCCATACACAGGTGAAATATAAACAAAATCTATCGAGTAGTTTTTGAGATACTGGATGTTAAAGATTACATTGTTTTAAACGAAACCAAAATTTACCTCTAAATATCTCGTTTCCTACTCGACAGATTTTTACAAAATTTTATACATTTATAGACAAAAGCGGTCTCCATGTACAGATGAAATATAAACAAATTCGGTTTATTAGTTTTCGAGATATTTGAAGTTAAAGATTTCACTGTTTCAAACGAAACCTAAATTCTACTCTAAATATCTCGTTTCCTACTCGGCAGATTTTTACGAAATTTAATACAATTATAGAGAAAAGTGGTCTTCATTTACAGATGAAATATAAACAAAATCTGTCTAGTAGTTTTCAAGATATTTGAAGTTAAAGATTTCTTTATTTCAAACGAAACCAAAATTCAACTCAAATATCTCGTTTCCTACTCGACAGATTATTACGTTTTTTTTTACATTTATAGACAAAAGTGGTCTCCATATACAAATAAAATATAAACAAAATCTATCAAGTAGTTTACAAGATATTTGAATTTAAAGTTTTCACTCTGTAAAACGAGAGCAAACTTTATCCCTAAATATCTTGTTAAGATATTTAACAAGATATTTATCTTGTTTTCTGCTCGATAGATTTTTACTAAATTTTACACAATTATAGAGAATAGTTGCCTACAAATACAAATAAAATATAAACAAAATCTATCAAATAGTTTACGGGATATTTGAATTTAAATTCTTCACTCTATAAAACGAGAGCAATTTTTAACTCTAAATATCTTGTTTTCTGCTCGATAGATTTTTACTAAATTTTACACAATAATAGAGAACAGTTGCCTACATATACAAATAAAATATTAACAAAATCGATTGATTAGTTTTTGAGATATTTGAAGTTAAATTTTTCACACTTTAACTCAACTCAACAAAAGTCAACTCTAAATATCTCGTTTCCTACTCGACAGATTTTTAAGATATTTTATACATTTATAGACAAAAGTGGTCTCCATATACAGATAAAATATAAAAAAAATCGGTCTATTAGTTTTCGAGATATTTGAAGTTAAAGATTTCACTGTTTCAAACGAAACCAAAAGTCAACTCTAAATATCTCGTTTCCTACTCGACAGATTTTTACGTTATTTTTTACATTTATGGACAAAAGTGGTCTGCATATACAGTTAAAATATAAACAAAATCGGTCGATTTGTTTTCGAGATATTTGAAGTTAAAGATTACACTGTTTCAAACGAAACCAAAAATCAACTCTAAATATCTCGCTTTCTATTCGACAGATTTTTACGAATTTTATACAATTTTAGACAAAAGTGGTCTCCATATACAAATAAAATATAAACAAAATCTATCAAGTAGTTTACAAGATATTTGAATTTAAAGTTATCACTCTGTAAAACGAGAGCAAACTTTATCTCTAAATATCTTGTTTTCTGCTTGATAGATTTTTACTACATTTTACACAATTATAGAGAATAGTTGCCTACATATACACATAAAATATAAACAAAATCTATCGAGCAGTTTACGAGATATTTGAATTTAAAGTTTTCACTCTGTAAAACGAGAGCAAACTTTAACTCTAAATATCTTGTATTCTGCTCGATAGATTTTTACTAAATTTTACACAATTATAGAGAACAGTTGCCTACATATACAAATAAAATATAAACAAAATCGATTGATTAGTTTTTGAGATATTTGAAGTTAAATTTTTCACACTTTAACTCAACTCAACAAAAGTCAACTCTAAATATCTCGTTTCCTACTCGACAGATTTTTAAGATATTTTATACATTTATAGACAAAAGTGGTCTCCATATACAGATAAAATATAAAAAAAATCGGTCTATTAGTTTTCGAGATATTTGAAGTTAAAGACTTCACTGTTTCAAACGAAACCAAAAGTCAACTCTAAATATCTCGTTTCCTACTCGACAGATTTTTACGTTATTTTTTACATTTATGGACAAAAGTGGTCTGCATATACAGTTAAGATATAAACAAAATCGGTCGATTTGTTTTCGAGATATTTGAAGTTAAAGATTACACTGTTTCAAACGAAACCAAAAATCAACTCTAAATATCTCGCTTTCTATTCGACAGATTTTTATGAATTTTATACAATTTTAGACAAAAGTGGTCTCCATATACAAATAAAATATAAACAAAATCTATCAAGTAGTTTACAAGATATTTGAATTTAAAGTTTTCACTCTGTAAAACGAGAGCAAACTTAATCTCTAAATATCTTGTTTTCTGCTTGATAGATTTTTACTACATTTTACACAATTATAGAGAATAGTTGCCTACATATACACATAAAATATAAACAAAATCTATCGAGCAGTTTACGAGATATTTGAATTTAAAGTTTTCACTCTGTAAAACGAGAGCAAACTTTAACTCTAAATATCTTGTATTCTGCTCGATAGATTTTTACTAAATTTTACACAATTATAGAGAACAGTTGCCTACATATACAAATAAAATATAAACAAAATCGATTGATTAGTTTTTGAGATATTAGAAGTTAAATTTTTCACACTTTAACTCAACTCAACAAAAGTCAACTCTAAATATCTCGTTTCCTACTCGACAGATTTTTACGATATTTTATACATTTATAGACAAAAGTGGTCTCCTTATACAGTTAAAATATAAACAAAATCGGTCGATTTGTTTTCGAGATATTTGAAGTTAAAGATTACACTGTTCCAAACGAAACTAAAAGTCAACTCTAAATATCTCACTTTCTACTCGACAGATTTTTACGAATTTTATACAATTTTAGACAAAAGTGGTCTCCATATACAAATAAAATATAAACAAAATCTATCAAGTAGTTTACAAGATATTTGAATTTTAAAGTTTTCACTCTGTAAAACGAGAGCAAACTTTATCTCTAAATATCTTGTTTTCTGCTTGATAGATTTTTACTAAATTTTAAACAATTATAGAGAATAGTTGCCTACATATACACATAAAATATAAACAAAATCTATCGAGTAATTTTCGAGATTTTTCAAGTTAAATATTTCACTGTTTCAAACGTAACCAAAACTCAACTCTAAATATCTCGCTTTCTATTCGACAGATTTTTACGAATTTTATACAATTTTAGACAAAAGTGGTCTCCATATACAAATAAAATATAAACAAAATCTATCAAGTAGTTTACAAGATATTTGAATTTAAAGTTTTCACTCTGTAAAACGAGAGCAAACTTTATCCCTAAATATCTTGTTTTCTGCTTGATAGATTTTTACTAAATTTTAAACAATTATAGAGAATAGTTGCCTACATATACACAAAAATATAAACAAAATCTATCTAGCAGTTTACGAGATATTTGAATTTAAAGTTTTCACTCTATAAAACGAGAGAAAACTTTAACTCTAAATATCTTGTATTCTACACGATAGATTTTTACTAAATTTTACACAATTATAGAGAACAGTTGCCTACATATACAAATAAAATATAAACAAAATCGATTGATTAGTTTTTGAGATATTTGAAGTTAAATTTTTCACACTTTAACTCAACTCAACAAAAGTCAACTCTAAATATCTCGTTTCCTACTCGACAGATTTTTAAGATATTTTATACATTTATAGACAAAAGTGGTCTCCATATACAGATAAAATATAAAAAAAATCGGTCTATTAGTTTTCGAGATATTTGAAGTTAAAGATTTCACTGTTTCAAACGAAACCAAAAGTCAACTCTAAATATCTCGTTTCCTACTCGACAGATTTTTACGTTATTTTTTACATTTATGGACAAAAGTGGTCTGCATATACAGTTAAAATATAAACAAAATCGGTCGATTTGTTTTCGAGATATTTGAAGTTAAAGATTACACTGTTTCAAACGAAACCAAAAATCAACTCTAAATATCTCGCTTTCTATTCGACAGATTTTTACGAATTTTATACAATTTTAGACAAAAGTGGTCTCCATATACAAATAAAATATAAACAAAATCTATCAAGTAGTTTACAAGATATTTGAATTTAAAGTTTTCACTCTGTAAAACGAGAGCAAACTTTATCTCTAAATATCTTGTTTTCTGCTTGATAGATTTTTACTACATTTTACACAATTATAGAGAATAGTTGCCTACATATACACATAAAATATAAACAAAATCTATCGAGCAGTTTACGAGATATTTGAATTTAAAGTTTTCACTCTGTAAAACGAGAGCAAACTTTAACTCTAAATATCTTGTATTCTGCTCGATAGATTTTTACTAAATTTTACACAATTATAGAGAACAGTTGCCTACATATACAAATAAAATATAAACAAAATCGATTGATTAGTTTTTGAGATATTTGAAGTTAAATTTTTCACACTTTAACTCAACTCAACAAAAGTCAACTCTAAATATCTCGTTTCCTACTCGACAGATTTTTAAGATATTTTATACATTTATAGACAAAAGTGGTCTCCATATACAGATAAAATATAAAAAAAATCGGTCTATTAGTTTTCGAGATATTTGAAGTTAAAGACTTCACTGTTTCAAACGAAACCAAAAGTCAACTCTAAATATCTCGTTTCCTACACGACAGATTTTTACGTTATTTTTTACATTTATGGACAAAAGTGGTCTGCATATACAGTTAAAATATAAACAAAATCGGTCGATTTGTTTTCGAGATATTTGAAGTTAAAGATTACACTGTTTCAAACGAAACCAAAAATCAACTCTAAATATCTCGCTTTCTATTCGACAGATTTTTATGAATTTTATACAATTTTAGACAAAAGTGGTCTCCATATACAAATAAAATATAAACAAAATCTATCAAGTAGTTTACAAGATATTTGAATTTAAAGTTTTCACTCTGTAAAACGAGAGCAAACTTAAGCTCTAAATATCTTGTTTTCTGCTTGATAGATTTTTACTACATTTTACACAATTATAGAGAATAGTTGCCTACATATACACATAAAATATAAACAAAATCTATCGAGAAGTTTACGAGATATTTGAATTTAAAGTTTTCACTCTGTAAAACGAGAGCAAACTTTAACTCTAAATATCTTGTATTCTGCTCGATAGATTTTTACTAAATTTTACACAATTATAGAGAACAGTTGCCTACATATACAAATAAAATATAAACAAAATCGATTGATTAGTTTTTGAGATATTAGAAGTTAAATTTTTCACACTTTAACTCAACTCAACAAAAGTCAACTCTAAATATCTCGTTTCCTACTCGACAGATTTTTACGATATTTTATACATTTATAGACAAAAGTGGTCTCCATATACAGTTAAAATATAAACAAAATCGGTCGATTTGTTTTCGAGATATTTGAAGTTAAAGATTACACTGTTCCATACGAAACCAAAAGTCAACTCTAAATATCTCACTTTCTACTCGACAGATTTTTACGAATTTTATACAATTTTAGACAAAAGTGGTCTCCATATACAAATAAAGTATAAACAAAATCTATCAAGTAGTTTACAAGATATTTGAATTTTAAAGTTTTCACTCTGTAAAACGCGAGCAAACTTTATCTCTAAATATCTTGTTTTCTGCTTGATAGATTTTTACTAAATTTTAAACAATTATAGAGAATAGTTGCCTACATATACACATAAAATATAAACAAAATCTATCGAGTAATTTTCGAGATTTTTCAAGTTAAATATTTCACTGTTTCAAACGTAACCAAAACTCAACTCTAAATATCTCGCTTTCTATTCGACAGATTTTTACGAATTTTATACAATTTTAGACAAAAGTGGTCTCCATATACAAATAAAATATAAACAAAATCTATCAAGTAGTTTACAAGATATTTGAATTTAAAGTTTTCACTCTGTAAAACGAGAGCAAACTTTATCCCTAAATATCTTGTTTTCTGCTTGATAGATTTTTACTAAATTTTAAACAATTATAGAGAATAGTTGCCTACATATACACAAAAATATAAACAAAATCTATCTAGCAGTTTACGAGATATTTGAATTTAAAGTTTTCACTCTATAAAACGAGAGAAAACTTTAACTCTAAATATCTTGTATTCTGCACGATAGATTTTTACTAAATTTTACACAATTATAGAGAACAGTTGCCTACATATACAAATAAAATATAAACAAAATCGATTGATTAGTTTTTGAGATATTTGAAGTTAAATTTTTCACACTTTAACTCAACTCAACAAAAGTCAACTCTAAATATCTCGTTTCCTACTCGACAGATTTTTAAGATATTTTATACATTTATAGACAAAAGTGGTCTCCATATACAGATAAAATATAAAAAAAATCGGTCTATTAGTTTTCGAGATATTTGAAGTTAAAGACTTCACTGTTTCAAACGAAACCAAAAGTCAACTCTAAATATCTCGTTTCCTACTCGACAGATTTTTACGTTATTTTTTACATTTATGGACAAAAGTGGTCTGCATATACAGTTAAAATATAAACAAAATCGGTCGATTTGTTTTCGAGATATTTGAAGTTAAAGATTACACTGTTTCAAACGAAACCAAAAATCAACTCTAAATATCTCGCTTTCTATTCGACAGATTTTTACGAATTTTATACAATTTTAGACAAAAGTGGTCTCCATATACAAATAAAATATAAACAAAATCGGTCGATTTGTTTTCGAGATATTTGAAGTTAAAGATTACACTGTTTCAAACGAAACCAAAAATCAACTCTAAATATCTCGCTTTCTATTCGACAGATTTTTACGAATTTTATACAATTTTAGACAAAAGTGGTCTCCATATACAAATAAAATATAAACAAAATCGGTCGATTTGTTTTCGAGATATTTGAAGTTAAAGATTACACTGTTCCAAACGAAACCAAAAGTCAACTCTAAATATCTCGCTTTCTACTCGACAGATTTTTACGAATTTTATACAATTTTAGACAAAAGTGGTCTCCATATACAAATAAAATATAAACAAAATCTATCAAGTAGTTTACAAGATATTTGAATTTTAAAGTTTTCACTCTGTAAAACGAGAGCAAACTTTAACTCTAAATATCTTGTATTCTGCTCGATAAATTTTTACTAAATTTTACACAATTATAGAGAACAGTTGCCTACATATACAAATAAAATATAAACAAAATCGATTGATTAGTTTTTGAGATATTTGAAGTTAAATTTTTCACACTTTAACTCAACTCAACAAAAGTCAACTCTAAATATCTCGTTTCCTACTCGACAGATTTTTACGATATTTTTTACATTTATAGACAAAAGTGGTCTCCACATACAGATAAAATATAAACAAAATCGGTAGATTAGTTTTCGAGATATTTGAAGTTAAAGATTTCCACTGTTTCAAACGAAACCAAAATTAAACTCTAAATATCTCGTTTCCTACTCGACAGATTTTTACGTTATTTTTTACATTTATGGACAAAAGTGGTCTGCATATACAGTTAAAATATAAACAAAATCGGTCGATTTGTTTTCGAGATATTTGAAGTTAAAGATTACACTGTTTCAAACGAAACCAAAAGTCAACTCTAAATATCTTGTTTCCTACTCGACAGATTTTTACGATATTTTATACATTAATAGAGAAAAGTGGTCTCCATATACAGATAAAATATAAACAAAATCGGTCCATTAGTTTTCAAGATATTTGAAGTTAAAGATTTCACTGTTTCAAACGAAAACAAAAGTCAACTCTAAATATCTGGTTTCCTACTCGACAGATTTTTACGTTATTTTTTACATTTATGGACAAAAGTGGTCTGCATATACAGTTAAAATATAAACAAAATCTATCAAGTAGTTTACAAGATATTTGAATTTAAAGTTTTCATTCTGTAAAACGAGAGCAAACTTTATCTCTAAATATCTTGTTTTCAGCTTGATAGATTTCTACTAAATTTTAAACAATTATAGAGAATAGTTGCCTACATATACACATAAAATATAAACAAAATCTATCGAGCAGTTTACGAGATATTTGAATTTAAAGTTTTCACTCTGTAAAACGAGAGCAAACTTTAACTTTAAATATCTTGTTTTCTGCTCGATAGATTTTTACTACATTTTACACAATTATAGAGAATAGTTGCCTACATATACACATAAAATATAAACAAAATCTATCGAGCAGTTTACGAGATATTTGAATTTAAAGTTTTCACTCTGTAAAACGAGAGCAAACATTAACTCTAAATAACTTGTTTTCTGCTCGATAGATTTTGACTACATTTTACACAATTATAGAGAATAGTTGCCTACAAATACAAATAAAATACAAACAAAATCTATCGAGAAGTTTACGAGATATTTGAATTTAAAGATTTCACTCTGTAAAACGAGAGCAAACTTTAACTCTAAATATCTTGTTTTCTGCTCGATAGATATTTACTACATTTTACACAATTATAGAGAATAGTTGCCTACATATACACATAAAATATAAACAAAATCTATCGAGAAGTTTACGAGATATTTGAATTTAAAGATTTCACTCTGTAAAACGAGAGCAAACTTTAACTCTAAATATCTTGTATTCTGCTCGATAGATTTTTACTAAATTTTACACAATTATAGAGAACAGTTGCCTACATATACAAATAAAATATAAACAAAATCGATTGATTAGTTTTTGAGATATTAGAAGTTAAGTTTTTCACACATTAACTCAACTCAACAAAAGTCAACTCTAAATATCTCGTTTCCTACTCGACAGATTTTTAAGATATTTTATACATTTATAGACAAAAGTGGTCTCCATATACAGATAAAATATAAACAAAATCGGTCTATTAGTTTTCGAGATATTTGAAGTTAAAGATTTCACTGTTTCAAACGAAACCAAAAGTCAACTCAAAATATCTCGTTTCCTACTCGACAGATTTTTACGTTATTTTTTACATTTATGGACAAAAGTGGTCTGCATATACAGTTAAAATATAAACAAAATCGGTCGATTTGTTTTCGAGATATTTGAAGTTAAAGATTACACTGTTTCAAACGAAACCAAAAATCAACTCTAAATATCTCGCTTTCTATTCGACAGATTTTTACCAATTTTATACAATTTTAGACAAAAGTGGTCTCCATATACAAATAAAATATAAACAAAATCTATCAAGTAGTTTACAAGATATTTGAATTTAAAGTTTTCACTCTGTAAAACGAGAGCAAACTTTATCTCTAAATATCTTGTTTTCAGCTTGATAGATTTCTACTAAATTTTAAACAATTATAGAGAATAGTTGCCTACATATACACATAAAATATAAACAAAATCTATCGAGCAGTTTACGAGATATTTGAATTTAAAGTTTTCACTCTGTAAAACGAGAGCAAACTTTAACTTTAAATATCTTGTTTTCTGCTCGATAGATATTTACTACATTTTACACAATTATAGAGAATAGTTGCCTACATATACACATAAAATATAAACAAAATCTATCGAGCAGTTTACGAGATATTTGAATTTAAAGTTTTCACTCTGTAAAACGAGAGCAAATTTTAACTCTAAATATCTTGTTTTCTGCTCGATAGATTTTTACTACATTTTACACAATTATAGAGAATAGTTGCCTACAAATACAAATAAAATATAAACAAAATCTATCGAGAAGTTTACGAGATATTTGAATTTAAAGATTTCACT
Organism: Rhodnius prolixus; assembly: GCF_049639745.1. NCBI lineage: Eukaryota > Metazoa > Arthropoda > Insecta > Hemiptera > Reduviidae > Rhodnius > Rhodnius prolixus. The sequence continues at coordinate 1,898,538 of NW_027411592.1, read as the reverse complement.
CTGTAAAACGAGAGCAAACTTTAACTCTAAATATCTTGTTTTCTGCTCGATAGATATTTACTACATTTTACACAATTATAGAGAATAGTTGCCTACATATACACATAAAATATAAACAAAATCTATCGAGAAGTTTACGAGATATTTGAATTTAAAGATTTCACTCTGTAAAACGAGAGCAAACTTTAACTCTAAATATCTTGTATTCTGCTCGATAGATTTTTACTAAATTTTACACAATTATAGAGAACAGTTGCCTACATATACAAATAAAATATAAACAAAATCGATTGATTAGTTTTTGAGATATTAGAAGTTAAGTTTTTCACACATTAACTCAACTCAACAAAAGTCAACTCTAAATATCTCGTTTCCTACTCCACAGATTTTTAAGATATTTTATACATTTATAGACAAAAGTGGTCTCCATATACAGATAAAATATAAACAAAATCGGTCTATTAGTTTTCGAGATATTTGAAGTTAAAGATTTCACTGTTTCAAACGAAACCAAAAGTCAACTCAAAATATCTCGTTTCCTACTCGACAGATTTTTACGTTATTTTTTACATTTATGGACAAAAGTGGTCTGCATATACAGTTAAAATATAAACAAAATCGGTCGATTTGTTTTCGAGATATTTGAAGTTAAAGATTACACTGTTTCAAACGAAACCAAAAATCAACTCTAAATATCTCGCTTTCTATTCGACAGATTTTTACCAATTTTATACAATTTTAGACAAAAGTGGTCTCCATATACAAATAAAATATAAACAAAATCTATCAAGTAGTTTACAAGATATTTGAATTTAAAGTTTTCACTCTGTAAAACGAGAGCAAACTTTATCTCTAAATATCTTGTTTTCAGCTTGATAGATTTCTACTAAATTTTAAACAATTATAGAGAATAGTTGCCTACATATACACATAAAATATAAACAAAATCTATCGAGCAGTTTACGAGATATTTGAATTTAAAGTTTTCACTCTGTAAAACGAGAGCAAACTTTAACTTTAAATATCTTGTTTTCTGCTCGATAGATTTTTACTACATTTTACACAATTATAGAGAATAGTTGCCTACATATACACATAAAATATAAACAAAATCTATCGAGCAGTTTACGAGATATTTGAATTTAAAGTTTTCACTCTGTAAAACGAGAGCAAATTTTAACTCTAAATATCTTGTTTTCTGCTCGATAGATTTTTACTACATTTTACACAATTATAGAGAATAGTTGCCTACAAATACAAATAAAATATAAACAAAATCTATCGAGAAGTTTACGAGATATTTGAATTTAAAGATTTCACTCTGTAAAACGAGAGCAAACTTTAACTCTAAATATCTTGTTTTCTGCTCGATAGATATTTACTACATTTTACACAATTATAGAGAATAGTTGCCTACATATACACATAAAATATAAACAAAATCTATCGAGAAGTTTACGAGATATTTGAATTTAAAGATTTCACTCTGTAAAACGAGAGCAAACTTTAACTCTAAATATCTTGTATTCTGCTCGATAGATTTTTACTAAATTTTTTACATTTATAGACAAAAGTGGTCTCCATATACAGATAAAATATAAACAAAATCGGTAGATTAGTTTTCGAGATATTAGAAGTTAAGTTTTTCACACATTAACTCAACTCAACAAAAGTCAACTCTAAATATCTCGTTTCGTACTCGACAGATTTTTACGATATTTTATACATTTATAGACAAAAGTGGTCTCCATATACAGTTAAAATATAAACAAAATCGGTCGATTTGTTTTCGAGATATTTGAAGTTAAAGATTACACTGTTCCAAACGAAACCAAAAGTCAACTCTAAATATCTCGCTTTCTACTCGACAGATTTTTACGAATTTTATACAATTTTAGACAAAAGTGGTCTCCATATACAAATAAAATATAAACAAAATCTATCAAGTAGTTTACAAGATATTTGAATTTTAAAGTTTTCAATCTGTAAAACGAGAGCAAACTTTATCTCTAAATATCTTGTTTTCTGCTTGATAGATTTTTACTAAATTTTAAACAATTATAGAGAATAGTTGCCTACATATACACATAAAATATAAACAAAATCTATCGAGCATTTTACGAGATATTTGAATTTAAAGTTTTCACGCTGTAAAACGAGAGCAAACTTTAACTCTAAATATCTTGTATTCTGCTCGATAGATTTTTACTAAATTTTACACAATTATAGAGAACAGTTGCCTACATATACAAATAAAATATAAACAAAATCGATTGATTAGTTTTTGAGATATTAGAAGTTAAGTTTTTCACACATTAACTCAACTCAACAAAAGTCAACTCTAAATATCTCGTTTCCTACTCGACAGATTTTTAAGATATTTTATACATTTATAGACAAAAGTGGTCTCCATATACAGATAAAATATAAACAAAATCGGTCTATTAGTTTTCGAGATATTTGAAGTTAAAGATTTCACTGTTTCAAACGAAACCAAAAGTCAACTCAAAATATCTCGTTTCCTACTCGACAGATTTTTACGTTATTTTTTACATTTATGGACAAAAGTGGTCTGCATATACAGTTAAAATATAAACAAAATCGGTCGATTTGTTTTCGAGATATTTGAAGTTAAAGATTACACTGTTTCAAACGAAACCAAAAATCAACTCTAAATATCTCGCTTTCTATTCGACAGATTTTTACCAATTTTATACAATTTTAGACAAAAGTGGTCTCCATATACAAATAAAATATAAACAAAATCTATCAAGTAGTTTACAAGATATTTGAATTTAAAGTTTTCACTCTGTAAAACGAGAGCAAACTTTATCTCTAAATATCTTGTTTTCAGCTTGATAGATTTCTACTAAATTTTAAACAATTATAGAGAATAGTTGCCTACATATACACATAAAATATAAACAAAATCTATCGAGCAGTTTACGAGATATTTGAATTTAAAGTTTTCACTCTGTAAAACGAGAGCAAACTTTAACTTTAAATATCTTGTTTTCTGCTCGATAGATTTTTACTACATTTTACACAATTATAGAGAATAGTTGCCTACATATACACATAAAATATAAACAAAATCTATCGAGCAGTTTACGAGATATTTGAATTTAAAGTTTTCACTCTGTAAAACGAGAGCAAATTTTAACTCTAAATATCTTGTTTTCTGCTCGATAGATTTTTACTACATTTTACACAATTATAGAGAATAGTTGCCTACAAATACAAATAAAATATAAACAAAATCTATCGAGAAGTTTACGAGATATTTGAATTTAAAGATTTCACTCTGTAAAACGAGAGCAAACTTTAACTCTAAATATCTTGTTTTCTGCTCGATAGATATTTACTACATTTTACACAATTATAGAGAATAGTTGCCTACATATACACATAAAATATAAACAAAATCTATCGAGAAGTTTACGAGATATTTGAATTTAAAGATTTCACTCTGTAAAACGAGAGCAAACTTTAACTCTAAATATCTTGTTTTCAGCTTGATAGATTTTTACTAAATTTTAAACAATTATAGAGAATAGTTGCCTACATATACACATAAAATATAAACAAAATCTATCGAGCAGTTTACGAGATATTTGAATTTAAAGTTTTCACTCTGTAAAACGAGAGCAAACTTTAACTTTAAATATCTTGTTTTCTGCTCGATAGATTTTTACTACATTTTACACAATTATAGAGAATAGTTGCCTACATATACACATAAAATATAAACAAAATCTATCGAGCAGTTTACGAGATATTTGAATTTAAAGTTTTCACTCTGTAAAACGAGAGCAAATTTTAACTCTAAATATCTTGTTTTCTGCTCGATAGATTTTTACTACATTTTACACAATTATAGAGAATAGTTGCCTACAAATACAAATAAAATATAAACAAAATCTATCGAGAAGTTTACGAGATATTTGAATTTAAAGATTTCACTCTGTAAAACGAGAGCAAACTTTAACTCTAAATATCTTGTTTTCTGCTCGATAGATATTTTCTACATTTTACACAATTATAGAGAATAGTTGCCTACATATACACATAAAATATAAACAAAATCTATCGAGAAGTTTACGAGATATTTGAATTTAAAGATTTCACTCTGTAAAACGAGAGCAAACTTTAACTCTAAATATCTTGTATTCTGCTCGATAGATTTTTACTAAATTTTTTACATTTATAGACAAAAGTGGTCTCCATATACAGATAAAATATAAACAAAATCGGTAGATTAGTTTTCGAGATATTAGAAGTTAAGTTTTTCACACATTAACTCAACTCAACAAAAGTCAACTCTAAATATCTCGTTTCGTACTCGACAGATTTTTACGATATTTTATACATTTATAGACAAAAGTGGTCTCCATATACAGTTAAAATATAAACAAAATCGGTCGATTTGTTTTCGAGATATTTGAAGTTAAAGATTACACTGTTCCAAACGAAACCAAAAGTCAACTCTAAATATCTCGCTTTCTACTCGACAGATTTTTACGAATTTTATACAATTTTAGACAAAAGTGGTCTCCATATACAAATAAAATATAAACAAAATCTATCAAGTAGTTTACAAGATATTTGAATTTTAAAGTTTTCAATCTGTAAAACGAGAGCAAACTTTATCTCTAAATATCTTGTTTTCTGCTTGATAGATTTTTACTAAATTTTACACAATTATAGAGAATAGTTGCCTACATATACACATAAAATATAAACAAAATCTATCGAGCATTTTACGAGATATTTGAATTTAAAGTTTTCACGCTGTAAAACGAGAGCAAACTTTAACTCTAAATATCTTGTATTCTGCTCGATAAATTTTTACTAAATTTTACACAATTATAGAGAACAGTTGCCTACATATACAAATAAAATATAAACAAAATCGATTGATTAGTTTTTGAGATATTTGAAGTTAAATTTTTCACACTTTAACTCAACTCAACAAAAGTCAACTCTAAATATCTCGTTTCCTACTCGACAGATTTTTACGATATTTTTTACATTTATAGACAAAAGTGGTCTCCACATACAGATAAAATATAAACAAAATCGGTAGATTAGTTTTCGAGATATTTGAAGTTAAAGATTTCCACTGTTTCAAACGAAACCAAAATTAAACTCTAAATATCTCGTTTCCTACTCGACAGATTTTTACGATATTTTATACATTTATAGAGAAAAGTGGTCTCCATATACAGATAAAATATAAACAAAATCGGTCCATTAGTTTTCGAGATATTTGAAGTTAAAGATTTCACTATTTCAAACGAAACCAAAAGTCAACTCTAAATATCTCGTTTCCTACTTGACAGATTTTTACGTTATTTTTTACATTTATGGACAAAAGTGGTCTGCATATACAGTTAAAATATAAACAAAATCTATCGAGAAGTTTACGAGATATTTGAATTTAAAGATTTCACTCTGTAAAACGAGAGCAAACTTTACCCCTAAATATCTTGTTTTCTGCTCGATAGATTTTTACTACATTTTACACAATTATAGAGAATAGTTGCCTACAAATTCAAATAAAATATAAACAAAATCTATCGAGAAGTTTACGTGATATTTGAATTTAAAGATTTCACTCTGTAAAACGAGAGCAAACTTTACCCCTAAATATCTTGTATTCTGCTCGATAGATTTTTACTAAATTTTACACAATTATAGAGAACAGTTGCCTATATCTACAAATAAAATATAAACAAAATCGATTGATTAGTTTTTGAGATATTAGAAGTTAAATTTTTCACACTTTAACTCAACTCAACAAAAGTCAACTCTAAATATCTCGTTTCATACTCGACAGATTTTTACGATATTTTATACATTTATAGACAAAAGTGGTCTCCATATACAGTTAAAATATAAACAAAATCGGTCGATTTGTTTTCGAGATATTTGAAGTTAAAGATTACACTGTTTCAAACGAAACCAAAAGTGAACTCTAAATATCTCGCTTTCTATTCGACAGATTTTTACGAATTTTATACAATTTTAGACAAAAGTGGTCTCCATATACAAATAAAATATAAAAATCTATCAAGTAGTTTACAAGATATTTGAATTTTAAAGTTTTCACTCTGTAAAACGAGAGCAAACTTTATCTCTAAATATCTTGTTTTTTGCTGGACAGATTTTTACTAAATTTTAAACAATTATAGAGAATAGTTGCCTACATATACACATAAAATATAAACAAAATCTATCGAGCATTTTACGAGATATTTGAATTTAAAGTTTTCACGCTGTAAAACGAGAGCAAACTTTAACTCTAAATATCTTGTATTCTGCTCGATAAATTTTTACTAAATTTTACACAATTATAGAGAACAGTTGCCTACATATACAAATAAAATATAAACAAAATCGATTGATTAGTTTTTGAGATATTTGAAGTTAAATTTTTCACACTTTAACTCAACTCAACAAAAGTCAGCTCTAAATATCTCGTTTCCTACTCGACAGATTTTTACGATATTTTATACATTTATAGACAAAAGTGGTCTCCATATGCAGATAAAATATAAACAAAATCGGTCGATTAGTTTTCGAGATATTTGAAGTTAAAGATTTCCACTGTTTCAAACGAAACCAAAATTAAACTCTAAATATCTCGTTTCCTACTCGACAGATTTTTACTTTATTTTTTCATTTATGGACAAAAGTGGTCTGCATATACAGTTAAAATATAAACAAAATCGGTCGATTAGTTTTCGAGATATTTGAAGTTAAAGATTACACAGTTTCAAACGAAACCAAAATTCTACTCTAAATATCTCGTTTCCTATTCGGCAGATTTTTACGAAATTTAATACAATTATAGAGAAAAGTGGTCTTCATTTACAGATGAAATATAAACAAAATCTATCTAGTAGTTTTCAAGATATTTGAAGTTAAAGATTTCTTTATTTCAAACGAAACCAAAATTCAACTCAAATATCTTGTTTCCTACTCGACAGATTATTACGATATTTTTTACATTTATAGACAAAAGTGGTCTGCATATACAGTAAAAATATAAACAAAATCGGTCGATTAGTTTTCGAGATATTTGAAGTTAAAGATTACACAGTTTCAAACGAAACCAAAATTCTACTCTAAATATCTCGTTTCCTACTCGGCAGATTTTTACGAAATTTAATACAATTATAGAGAAAAGTGGTCTTCATATGGAGATGAAATATAAACAAAATCTATCGAGTAGTTTTCAAGATATTTGAAGTTAAAGATTTCTTTAACTCAACTCAACAAAAGTCAACTCAAATATCTTGTTTCCTACTCCACAGATTATTACGATATTTTTTACATTTATAGACAAAAGTGGTCTGCATATACAGTAAAAATATAAACAAAATCGGTCGATTAGTTTTCGAGATATTTGAAGTTAAAGATTACACAGTTTCAAACGAAACCAAAATTCTACTCTAAATATCTCGTTTCCTACTCGGCTGATTTTTACGAAATTTAATACAATTATAGAGAAAAGTGGTCTTCATATGGAGATGAAATATAAACAAAATCTATCGAGTAGTTTTCAAGATATTTGAAGTTAAAGATTTCTTTATTTCAAACGAAACCAAAATTCAACTCAAATATCTTGTTTCCTACTCGACAGATTATTACGATATTTTTTACATTTATAGACAAAAGTGGTCTCCATATACAGATAAAATATAAACAAAATCGGTAGATTAGTTTTCGAGATATTTGAAGTTAAAGATTACACAGTTTCAAACGAAACCAAAATTCTACTCTAAATATCTCGTTTCCTATTCGGCAGATTTTTACGAAATTTAATACAATTATAGAGAAAAGTGGTCTTCATATGGAGATGAAATATAAACAAAATCTATCGAGTAGTTTTCAAGATATTTGAAGTTAAAGATTTCTTTAACTCAACTCAACAAAAGTCAACTCAAATATCTTGTTTCCTACTCCACAGATTATTACGATATTTTTTACATTTATAGACAAAAGTGGTCTGCATATACAGTAAAAATATAAACAAAATCGGTCGATTAGTTTTCGAGATATTTGAAGTTAAAGATTACACAGTTTCAAACGAAACCAAAATTCTACTCTAAATATCTCGTTTCCTACTCGGCAGATTTTTACGAAATTTAATACAATTATAGAGAAAAGTGGTCTTCATATGGAGATGAAATATAAACAAAATCTATCGAGTAGTTTTCAAGATATTTGAAGTTAAAGATTTCTTTATTTCAAACGAAACCAAAATTCAACTCAAATATCTTGTTTCCTACTCGACAGATTATTACGATATTTTTTACATTTATAGACAAAAGTGGTCTCCATATAGAGATAAAATATAAACAAAATCGGTAGATTAGTTTTCGAGATATTTGAAGTTAACGATTTCCACTGTTTCAAACGAAACCAAAATTAAACTCTAAATATCTCGTTTCCTACTCGACAGATTTTTACGTTATTTTTTACATTTTTGGACAAAAGTGGTCTGCATATACAGTTAAAATATAAACAAAATCGGTCGATTTGTTTTCGAGATATTTGAAGTTAAAGATTACACTGTTTCAAACGAAACCAAAAGTCAACTCTAAATATCTCGTTTCCTACTCGACAGATTTTTGCGATATTTTATACATTTATAGGCAAAAGTGGTCTTCATTTACAGATGAAATATAAAGAAAATCTATCGAGTAGTTTTCAAGATATTTGAAGTTAAAGATTTCTTTATTTCAAACGAAACCAAAATTCAACTCAAATATCTTGTTTCCTACTCGACAGATTATTACGATATTTTTTACATTTATAGACAAAAGTGGTCTCCATATACAGATAATATATAAACAAAATCGGTAGATTAGTTTTCGAGATATTTGAAGTTAAAGATTTCCACTGTTTCAAACGAAACCAAAATTAAACTCTAAATATCTCGTTTCCTACTCGACAGATTTTTACGTTATTTTTTACATTTATGGACAAAAGTGGTCTGCATATACAGTTAAAATATAAACAAAATCGGTCGATTTGTTTTCGAGATATTTGAAGTTAAAGATTACACTGTTTCAAACGAAACCAAAAGTCAACTCTAAATATCTCGTTTCCTACTCGACAGATTTTTGCGATATTTTATACATTTATAGGCAAAAGTGGTCTGCATATACAGTAAAAATATAAACAAAATCGGTCGATTAGTTTTCGAGATATTTGAAGTTAAAGATTACACAGTTTCAAACGAAACCAAAATTTACCTCTAAATATCTCGTTTCCTACTCGACAGATTTTTACGAAATGTAATACAATTCTAGAGAAAAGTGGTCTTCATATGGAGATGAAATATAAACAAAATCTATCGAGTAGTTTTCAAGATATTTGAAGTTAAAGATTACACAGTTTCAAACGAAACCAAAATTTACCTCTAAATATCTCGTTTCCTACTCGACAGATTTTTACGAAATGTAATACAATTCTAGAGAAAAGTGGTCTTCATATGGAGATGAAATATAAACAAAATCTATCGAGTAGTTTTCAAGATATTTGAAGTTAAAGATTACACAGTTTCAAACGAAACCAAAATTTACCTCTAAATATCTCGTTTCCTACTCGACAGATTTTTACGAAATGTAATACAATTCTAGAGAAAAGTGGTCTTCATATGGAGATGAAATATAAACAAAATCTATCGAGTAGTTTTCGAGATATTTGAAGTTAAAGATTACACAGTTTCAAACGAAACCAAAATTTACCTCTAAATATCTCGTTTCCTACTCGACAGATTTTTACGAAATGTAATACAATTCTAGAGAAAAGTGGTCTTCATATGGAGATGAAATATAAACAAAATCTATCGAGTAGTTTTCGAGATATTTGAAGTTAAAGATTACACAGTTTCAAACGAAACCAAAATTTACCTCTAAATATCTCGTTTCCTACTCGACAGATTTTTACGAAATGTAATACAATTCTAGAGAAAAGTGGTCTTCATATGGAGATGAAATATAAACAAAATCTATCGAGTAGTTTTCAAGATATTTGAAGTTAAAGATTACACAGTTTCAAACGAAACCAAAATTTACCTCTAAATATCTCGTTTCCTACTCGACAGATTTTTACGAAATGTAATACAATTCTAGAGAAAAGTGGTCTTCATATGGAGATGAAATATAAACAAAATCTATCGAGTAGTTTTCAAGATATTTGAAGTTAAAGATTTTTTTGTTTCAAACGAAAGCAAAATTCAACTCAAATATCTCGTTTCCTATTCGACTACCACTGGGGAGATCGTTTTAAATAATGATTATAGTGTAGTTTCCCTAACTATCTTCAATAAAAATTTGTTTGGGAAAGCGTTTAGAATAAAATAGAAAGATATTTGTACGTAAATAAGAAAAGTATGCGTCGATTTGAGTACTTCTTTTTACGGGATGTAAGAAAAATAATCTGTGAGTACACTTTTACTTTTGGCAAAGAGGCAAATATTTTGAATTAAACGACAATTCATTGATATAAATCGGTTCACTTGTTGATAATTTTAACGGTTACAGTACTTTCTTTTAGTAGGAGTAAGAGCATGATGGCACTTCACAGCTACGTAGAGGAGGTTTAATCGTTTCTCCGTGCTTAATTTTATCAATATCGGACTTAGGGTTATAGAAATATTGGTAATAATAGTTTTAGAACGGGCCTTATTTAGGTGGGGCGAACTCCCCTTTTTATAAGGCACAGCGTCGAGACTTTTAAAGCACAAATTTGTAGAAAATTTCGATTCGAATGACACCTCATTCATAAAAATCGGTTCGCGCGTTTAGGCGCTACGTTGTTTACAAAAAAGGTAACAACAACAACAACAAGAAGAAGAAGAAGAAGAAGAACAACAACAATTTCTGAAAATGCCGTTTTTGCTCATTTTTGGCAACTTTTTTCTCGAAACCTATTAGATCTGGGTTGTTGCAAAAAAATTACAGTTATAAAGGAGGGTTTGCCCTTTATTTTAAAGAAAATTTGGGAATTTTATCTTTTGTAGAAAAAGAGAAAAAAATTGTCAAAGTTGGGTGTTTTTCAACGTTACGCTTGTTCGTGCAGTTTTTGACGTCAACCATTATACAACTGTCAGTTTTAATAAATGGAGAAATGTTGATGAATAATGTTTATTAACTGATTTACTTTCCCAGGCTTAATAACGGCGCTGCTAATATCCATGGACGACAGATATATGTATTTGAGCAACTGGCTGCACGGAGACATAAGGCAGTACGATATCCAAGATCGAGCTCATCCTAAACTCACTGGACAGATATTTCTAGGCGGGCTGTTAGTTCAAGGCGGGCCAATCAAGGTTTTAGGTGATCAGGTTATTATTATTTTATTTCTAATCAACCATCTAGGGTAGCAGTGTGATAACTTTTTGAATAATAGTAATCATAAATCGAATTTAAAGATAAATTACACAAGAGAGACTCGAAACTAAGGAGGAATCAAGTAAAATCTCATTTGATCTGTTGCGTCTGATTGAATCTCTTGTGTTGACGTCCGAAGGCGCTTGATGTAACATGCAAAGAAAAAAAAACTTGTTAAGAATCATGTCTTAAGACTTATAATAAATAAAGGCCCCTTAGAACTATAGCTAACAATTAATTGACGTAAGTTAGGCAAAATAAGCTGTAGTTTGCCTGTGGATTATTTTAAATCCAATCAGGTGCACTCATCAACTACCTATGAATGTAGTTATTTATAATAAAGTTATTTATATATTATAGTTATAGGTAGCTGCAAAATTAAACTAGTAAACAACTTGCTTAGCCTGTTGATTTGTTTTTTTGTCTTTTGCAGGAACAGCCTGCAGTGAGAGAAATAAATGGTACAAGAGTCTACGGAGGTCCACAGATGTTGCAGTTAAGTTTAGATGGTAAACGGTTGTACGCTACAACTTCACTTTTCTCTGTCTGGGACACCCAGTTTTATCCGGATATGATAAAGTTAGTTTGTTTTTAAAAAACTGGTTTGAACAATGACTTTCTATTTTGAAAGATTCTAAAGGTTCCGATTACTTATGAGTTTTCATCTAATCCAGAATTTCAGGATAAAATGTTCTTAATATTAAATAGTACCTATAACCGTACTCACCGTAAAACCGTGTATTCATTACTTTAGGGGGAAGAGTATACCCTTATCCATCCTTTATTACTACGCTAAAAAGAATTTTTATTGGAAGTCGAAGGAACTATTTCCAATACGGCATTTCCTCATAAACGCTTATTTTTGGGAAAAGTTTCAATTTTTTTAAATCAAAAATCGTATATTCTTCTGTTAATAAAATTTATTTATTTTTATTAGAAATGGCTCGGTTTTGATGAAAATTGATGTCAACACTGACGAAGGTGGTCTTAAACTGGATGAGAATTTCCTTGTGGATTTTGGCAAAGAACCGGATGGCCCCATTTTGGCTCATGAGTGCAGGTAAATGTACAAGATGTCCCCAGGTATTTTCTAAAGACTTTTTCTTTTATCTACTCCTGTAGATAGTTGCAAAAGCTATTACAGTGAACAACCCTATTCACATTCAGTCGCAGACATCAAAGTTAGCAAGAAATCGGTGGTGTGTACATACTTGTCTCAATGAAATTGACAAACTATAGCGAATAAGGTTGTACGCATGGTCAATGCATTTTTGTTTCAACCAAAGTGTATAATATAGACATATGTTTTTTACCAGAACTTTTTAAATTTTGTATTTATTTTAATTTTTGCAGATACCCAGGTGGTGATTGTACATCAGATATTTGGCTCAGCTGCTGTTCGTAATCTCCTTCACGCTTAACTTCTGTCTTATTTAAATAATTATTTCTTGTTATTTTAATATATATAAATATATAGATTTAAAAACAATCCTTTATAAATACACCATGACTTGGCTCTTAGAAGATGGAAGATGAAGTGCGATAAAATAGTCTGTGAAATTTGCAGAACTTCGAAATGCATTTGTAGAAATACTTACATTTTTAGTGCAACAGTACTACAATGAGGATTAATATATGTACACTGGGCCAAAAAAGTCTGTGAACACTAACCTAAATTTTATTACTTTTATTATTATCTTAGTAGTAACTTCTTTTATTTTCAAATGAAATATACTATTCGATAGAGGGAAACCAGAGTTTTTCATTTTATATTCAATCTTTTATTTTTGTTCAACAGGAATATCACAATTAAATGTTTAACAAAACAACCCCACATACGAATGCAAAAAAAGTCTGTGAACACTTTGCAGATAATAAATCATTCTTGCACATTGTACGTGTATTATAGATTTTAATAACTTGTAGGACCTCCTTTGTTCCTAATCACTTCCAACAATCGAGCTTTCATCGATCCTACTAATTTTGTGGTCGTCAATGATGAAATTTTATCCCATTCTTCTAAAATAGCGTTTTTTAATTGTTCCCGGTTTATTATTTCTCTTTTATTTATTTGGCGGCTGATTTCATCCCACAAATGTTCAATTGGGTTAAGGTCTGGCGATTGTGGAGGGGTGTTTAGGCGCCGGGGTGTATTATATAAAAGCCATTCCCGAGTTTTTAGTGCGGTATGTTTCGGGTCATTGTCTTGTTGGAAGACAAACGTTCCCTCCAACCCTAATTTTTTTGAACTTTCTCTTAAATTGCGTCTTAATATATCCACATACATATATTGGTCCATCTTACCATTAATTTGATCTAACTTGCCCACTCCTTTAGCACTCATGCACCCCCACACCAGAATGTTGCCTCCCCCATGCCTAAAAGTTGGCTTTATATTTTTCATTTTCATAGCTTCATTTTTTTTCGCCACACTTTTTGTCGTCCATCAGACCCACAAACATTGAATTTCGACTCATCTGAAAAGATTACGGTTTCCCAGAAACTAGAAGGCTTAGAAACATATTCTTTCGCGAAATCCAATCGGCGCTTACGATTTATTTTATTGATAAAAGGTTTTTTCCTTGGGACTCGACCGAAATAATCGTATTCATGCAATTTATTTCTAATTGTCTGTGGTGTAACGCTTACACCGTAACCACTTGATAATTCTTGACTGATGTTTTGAGCACTTGTCTTGGGTTCTTCTCGAACAGTCTTCAGAATTTGCCGTTTATGAACGGAATTAAGTTTTGGTGGCCGTCCACTGCGTGGCCTACTAATCACATTTCCGTACTTTTCATACTTTTTAATAATATTATGTACCGTTGAAGGGTTTTTTTGAACTATCTTCCCTATTTCTCGAATACTTTTTCTTTCATTTCGCAACCTCACAATAAGTTCCCGAATTGGTCTGGGAACTTCCATATTAGTGGTTAAATATTAAATTATTTTTTTCAAAAAAAGGAGTGATGTGGTTTCTACAATACAATAGAGAACTTTGAAACTTTATTCAATTGTTTTTCTGTTTGTTATCTTAATGTTTTTACACATTTATGCAGCTGTTCACAGACTTTTTTTGCATTCGTATGTGGGGTTGTTTTGTTAAACATTTAATTGTGATATTCCTGTTGAACAGAAATAAAAGATTGAATATAAAATGAAAAACTCTGGTTTCCCTCTATCGAATAGTATATTTCATTTGAAAATAAAAGAAGTTTCTACTAAGATAATAATAAAAGTAATAAAATTTAGGTTAGTGTTCACAGACTTTTTTGGCCCAGTGTATATATATATAAAAAAAAAATCGGCACTGTCTTTAGAAAAACAAGTAAATGAACCAATCTGTAAAGTTTTATGTACTTCCAAAAGTGGAATTAACCCTTTTTTCACACTCTAGGGACCTCAAAATGCATATTTCGTGTGGAAACTCAAGATATAATTTTGGCATGATCTTAATAAGTTCCTTTCACTTGGTGGGTGAAAGTAAAAAACCACTTGGATGCAGCTACTCGTATTTAGTCAAAAAAGTCTTCATTAGCGTTCATGTGAATTTACATTTGTGTGTAAAAGGTCTACGAACAATTAACACCTAACTCATTCTGGTAGGGTGATAAGTCATCCCCCCGACACATTGTGGTATTAGATTTGAACAATTCCTCAATATAAATAAATAAGTAAATAAAAAAGTTTTAATAAAATAAGAACACAGAAATTATTAGAAATGTATTTTTCTAGATATTACATTTTCTTTTATTTTTCCTTGTTTATTTTTTTTAAATATATTTTACACCATTAGATTTTGTATTCAATTCACACAAATAATTCAAATATGGCTTCCTCCTGTTTGTTTTTTCCTCTTATGCAATTCATAACAGGATGTATTTCAAAAATAAAGATTATAATCGTACTTTAAAAAAGAAATATCTAAAAAAAGAAAACATAATCATCACAAACCATGACTTTTATAATCTAATAAATACGACGGACACTGACACAAAAAAAAAAATAAAAAAATACGAAACGAAAAATAAAATAGGAAAGACACCAACTTCATATTACAATAAATCTAACAAAAAAAATCTAAACTAAATGTTATTCTCTATTTTAATAAAATCGACAAAAAAAAAAAAAAAAGAGAAACTTACAAGTTTTATCACAGAAAAATTATCGGTGAAGTGTATTTTAATTTAATTTTTTATCACATATTATAAAGAGGTCTTAAAAAGGTTATTATAATTAATTCTTTGTTTTTATATGGGGATATTAGCGACGGGATTTATAGACACTATATTCTAAGAAAACAGAAGAATCAATTATAATTAAAAAAAAAAAAGAATTGAGCTTGGAAACGAAATATTCGAAATAGAACAAGAGGTTTTCAAATTATGTTTAATGATTTCTAATGGCCAAATTCATTTCCATGGTAAACAGTGATTGCAGCTAGATTTATCGATTATTTATTATTACTTTTTAATCGATTAAAAAAAATTAATTCAAAATCTAACCAGTTATATGATAGATTAAAATAAAATTATTTTAAGAAGAATGTTTATTTTGGGAGAAAGGAGACGAATTCGACAATAAATCCCCACCGAGATGAACAGATTTGTCCAAAGAATATCTCTCAAATTTATAAACATTTATAAAAACTAAAAAAACTTGCCTAGAATAAGAGAAAAGCACTATTTTCAAAAAAAGGTTTATCACAAATGGCATCAATAGTTTTTTCTTGTAATTTAATTTTAGGCATGGCAATATCTGAAGTCGATGGTAATACTGTCAGCAGTACTCTCATATGTAAGAGTTCGAATGGGCGGGCTCGAACCCAGCATCCCGAACCTCTCAGTTAATACCTGCCTTAATATAATACAATAGTTTCAATTACTTTTATATTCCTTATTTTTTCGATGGTTACATTCCGTTCTTTAGCCATCCATGTTCAAACCAATAGAACCTTTTTTTTTACATATGTCTTAAATGGTTGTAAAGGTAATCTATGAGAAACGGAAATAGTTTATAAATAGTTAAGACATGATAAAATAAAACATAAAAATTGATATAACTATTGTTTCATTTCTGAATAATCTTTATGAAAATAATCTACGTTTACATTGTTTACTGTAAAGTACAAAAATAAAAATTACATTCACTTAATAAAAAAAGACTTTTAAGCTACAAAAATGAACTTTTCCTTTTTTAAGATTCATTTCATTCTTATTAAACTCAGAAAGACTTTTTTAAAAATTGAATTAAAAGTAAATAAATGTAGTTTATATTTATTTAATTCTAAAAGTTGTAAAAAGGAAACAGACTTGTGAAGGAAACTTCAAGCGTTTCCCTCATAATTACAAGTACTACAACTACAAATTAAGGTTTGCTCGCGATAGATCAAGTAGAATAATGAATCGTGCTGGAATATCGGATAACTCGTCAGCGGTTTCAAGTCTAGGACCAACAATGAGGGAATTCTAAAGTGTTAAGACCATAGTTTTTACACTTCATCACTTCTTAGCTTAAAAGGGCAAGTACATTATTCTCAGTATTTTTGGCTTATTAGTGTTTCTCTTGGCTTTAAAAAAGGAAAACGCTGGACATTATCCATTTTTCTTTCATGACTGAATTCCAGATCTTACATCAACACAAATTTGACTTCGAATTTATCGGCTCAGTGTCCCAGACTCTGTGATATGCGTCAAAAACTTTATAATTGGAAGTCCATATTTTACTCGAAAAAAAACACATCACTAGACATCTGGTTCAAAAATCATTAAATCAAGCACGAAAACAACGTAAATATCTGGGTAACGTCAAAAATATGATTAAGAAAAACATGTTAAGTGGCAAAGAGTAAGATGTTCGGAAAAATGTATAAAATGTTGTCCGCCACGAGATGCGACTATAGTTGGGAACCATTTCAGCAGCTTCTAGTGCGTCGTGTAAATCGCTCGAGATAAGGTACAGAACTGAGAGTTGTATGTAACAGCAGCACCGAAATCTATTTCGATTCCAAAGATGGAAATTCAGCCGGTTTTAGAAGTACCCCGAAATCTTCTACAGTTCCAGCGACGGAAATCTAAGCGGAATTAAAGGACAGATAGCCTTAAATCTTCCAGAAAAATGTAAGATGAATCCTTATTATCAAATAATCACAATGTATGTAATTTGGATTTTTTTTTCTTCTTCCAATTCTTGACAATCTCCAAAATATTATTTTTGTCTTATTTTTTTTACGTAAGAAACAAAGAACAAAAAAAGTTTGTAGTGCGTGTGATTAGTGAATCGCAGTGAATATCATTGATTTAGTAGGCATGTTTCTAATATTTCCGAAAGGTTTCCGGTTTTCCGTCCATCACTGGAGATTGATGATCAGTATTGACCACCATTCCCTTTCTGTCAAAGTCCATGGGTCAGCATGGCAAATCTGTGGCAACTTAGTGGAAATCAAATCTGCATCAAACTAACTATTTAACCTCAAATTATGGGTGAAAACACGAAACCAGTTAAAAACATTGAAAAAATCGTGGCAAATATGATAAAAATCAACGATATTATCCAGCATTGACCCAACCATTCACTTTTCAGTCATATACCATATCGAATCCAAATATTTTTTGTTATTTATTTTTCACTTAATAAACTATACAGTATGATTTAGTACATACATTGTAATTATTAGTTCCGGCAGAAGAAAAGAAATATCGCGATAATCTAGATTTGAGCGTATGATTGAAGGAGATCCAAAAAGATATGATCACAAAAATTAAAACAATGAGCTAACAGAATAAACAAAAATTTAAAATTATACAATAGGTAGCTGTATTCCTTGGAATATTAATAAAATAAAAGGAGAATTTGGAAACACTGGGAAATTTTTAGCTCCACGCTCCAAAAATATTGTTAAAAATGTGGTAAGGTCCGCGCAGAGCTGTGCTAAGTAATATCTTAGATTTTATTCGTCTCGTAGCACGCATGCGCATTGTATCCCTGACCGGTTTCGGAATTCTATCTAACTGCAGATGTAGATGAATCAGTTTGGTGAAGAGATTTCGAATTCACTTTTGTTACCGTCTCGCTCTACACATACTGGGTGTGTCAGGGAGGTTACAAGGAAGTAGGTATGTTGTGCTATTCAAAATGTAAATGAATCGTACACATAAACATCAAGTTACCTTCCTCGATCGTTCAGCAAGTGTAGAGCGAGACGATAACTTAAGTGAAGTGGAAATCTCTTCATCAAACTGATTAGCCTACCTCTGCAGTTACGATACAATGCCGAAACCGGTCAGGGATACCAATAAACACGCCTACTACGGCGCATAAAAATCAAAGATATTTCTGTACTGACTTGAATTTACAAAGTAAACTAGTGGAGAATTTTTGATAAAAGTATAAAGAATTAATAAAAGAAATAAATTTCAAAGTAAAATTGAAATAATTAAAACAAACATAAAACTCTACCTCCAGTGGGACCCCAAAAATCGAACAGTGACATCTTTATTGTTTTAAACATTTATTTTGTTATCGATATCAGTAGTAGTATTACTTTAGTGTTATATTATTATGCATTTTTTTTTCTTTATTTATAGGAACTCAGTGGACAACTAGGTAGTGGCGAAGACTAAAAAGGGTCTGCGTCCTAAACCATCTCTTCCAGGCAACTAGATTTATTTAAAAATCATCCCTCATGGTAGTATAGTGTTCATGGTTCACAGCGATGATGGTATCGGATCACGACGAAAGCCTATTAGATTATCATGATCCAAGATTAGATTCACCGATGGCACTGAAACGTAACAAAATAAAAATAAAAGAAATTAATACACAAAATTGGAATAATATTGAACTCTAGTTTGTAAGGCGTAGATCTTGAAAATACATCTTTCTCTTTTTGGACAAAGAAGATAAAAAACAAAAAAAACACATGAGATATAATTAGAAAAGATGCAACACATAGTCAACGATCCTATTTCATATAATCAAACACAACCAAAAAACAGCATCATGCGCCATTGTTGCCACCTGACTGTAACCACAATCCACACAAGGATCACATTTACCTCAGGAAGTAGATTCATTTCAAGGCAGCCATTGATGAAAGACAAACTAATCAAGTGCAAAACTTGAGGAAAACAAAAGTTCTCAAAGTAAGCAATACTAAGGAAAACATCAAATTTATTAGACTTTGATTTTCTTATTCTCAGTGTAAGAGCAGATTTTTCGGATTTAAGTTTTCACTGAAAATGTATATTTGGGAGTAAGTATATCCAGAAAAAGTGGAAAATATAGCACTCTCAGTATAACAGTACGTGTATGTGTTTTATTGAATCCAGATATTTCAAGTTTAGGATTGCCATTACCAGTAGCGGACAATTAGTTTCATTCCAAATGGCCAATCTTCATTGCTATATTATTCCACACTGTTTCAGTCTTTTTAAATTGATAAGACTCCCACAATTTTCTTTAATCTCAATTTGCACAATCTCGATGTAGGTGTATAACTTATATTTGAAACATCCATGGACAGGGGTCGGCAACCTATTTCAAGTAGAGAGCCATTTCTCCTTAAATAATTTTAATAAATCTTACCAAGAGCCGCAAGGATGATAGTGAAAAACCTCTGTAGATCATTTGTATACACAAATTATTATTTTATGATATTCAATAACATTTAAATGTTTTATATATTTATTTTCACATATTGCAAAGTAAATAAACAAATAAATAATAACTAAACCTGTGTTTGAATGAAAATGGCGGCAGTCCTATATATTACGTACTGTATTTTAATATAATTCTATTCTATTTCAAACCTATCACATTTAAAATTCTTTTTGAAAAAATATCTTTACTTTAATAAATGAAATTTTCATTTGTTTCAATAAAATTGAAATATACAATATATTTTGGACAGGCTGAAGAGACACAAAATTTGGATAAAAGAGTCGCGGGTTGCCGACCCCTGATCTAGGAGAATTGCTTTTAGAACTCTTCTGGGAGAGGTAGGCTTTACCCACTCTTCTATAATCAAAAACCCTAACGAGTACTCAATTCAATGAGTCGCTGAAATTACGCATTTGATGAAAGCGTAGTAAAAATCCACTTTCCGGGAAAAGGAATTCGTTGGAAGCATTACAACTGGAAACGATGCAAACAAGAGAATAAAGAGAGGAGAATACGAAAATTCACACCTTGGGAACACTCACTATGATTCTCTTACTACAGATTCTCAAGTTGACGACTTATAGGCACATTTTTAGCATGTCAGAAACGAATTTTACCAAAAGAGTATTCAAATTTGATCCATATTGGAAGTTTCTAGAAAACCGTTGTAGACATTTACAAAGAAAAAATCTCAGAATCCATTCGATAGAGTTCGATTTTTGAATGTTTCTTTCAAACGCGGGAATTTAACAAGATTTTTAACCCCTTTTTATAAGATAACACTCTCAGAAGAAGCGTACAGTATACTGAAGTGTACATCCTTTCCCAAGAGTCCCCTTACAACGAAATTTTGAAGCCATCTTTGAGAAAACCAATAAAAATAAAATCCTTTCCGTAAAAGTTAGTTCCGTTGGTGGAATTTCCTTCAAAGCAGAATCAGAGTACCAAATTTAACACTATTATAGGACACAAAACTACTCACGTAGTGCTTCAAAAGAAACCCACCCCTCCCTTCACAGATGTGCCCTTTCCTGGAAACAGGTTTTAAATAAAGGGTAAATAATAATAATAATAATAATAATAAATAAAAGGGAAGGGATTAGCTATGAGGTTAGCATACTGGACTCCCACGCGGAGGTCCCGGGTTCGAATCCAGCAGCTGACCCTTAGATTTTCTCTTCCTAGGAGCTTCTTACAGCTCACTGTCCGGTGATGGACAGTGACCGCCTGTAACGAGAGAACACTGTCCGGAGGCCGGCAGTGCACTGGAAAAAGCTCCGGGCGCTAATGACCTCAGCTGTTGATGCGCCAAAAAAAAAAAAAAAAAAAAAAAAAAAAAAAAAAAAAAAAAAAAAAAAAAAAAAAAAAAAAAAAAAAAAAAATAAATAAATAAATAAATAAAACACTGACCAGGTCTGCCATCTTTCATTGTATGGACGAAAGCTCTAACTTTGCCGGCGGCACAAGATCCTGCCCCGGCGATACCATTATTACTATTCTTGCTGGCACTTCCGCTGCCACAACTACTGCGCAAACATTTGGCCTCTTTGGCAGCCGGGCCCCATCTTCTCGCCGATATGGAGGATACTCTAACCAGACTTGTATATCCTTCTAGATAGGTACAACCAGTTGATGGACTCCATACGTACAAACACCGAGTTTCATAAATATTACGTAGATCGGCTTTTTTCCTATTATTTTTTCCCCCAAGAACAGAATAGGAAAAATATATTAGTTTAATAATAAATAAAAATATACATATATATAAATAAATTTAGACCCACCTTAATGTATCTATTGGAGAATCGGGTGGCAGCCTCATATTCTCTGCGTTTAACCTTATAAATAGTACACTTAAAATATCACCAGTTAATGGGCATGCCTGTAATTTATTGGGAAATTAAACTTAAAATTGTTCGAATTGAAAAAGAAAAAAGAAAACTCGTAGTTTATAATTTCAATAAATAGCAAGACTTACCCTAACAACTTCTGTATCATAATCACTGCAAAACCAAAATTTATACCCCTCCATGTTGCAAATACTTTCTGCGGCTTTGTAACAAAATTGTTCAATGTCTAGACTGCTCTGTCGCACAACCGCACACCATATGCCCTGCAACACAGACTGACGGGTGAGTCGCTAATTAATTGCAAAAAAAGATGCAATCTTCAATAACTGTTATTTGCAGCAAAATTAACTACCAGTTTCTCAGCTTTTTGATTCGATATCATTTCCATTTGAGCATAAGCTGAACCGTGCACTGATAACGGCAGAGCACAATGAAATCCCGTACCAATGTCATCATCTGAAACAGAGAAAACCATGGTATTAAAACCATGGTATTTATGGTATGGACAACCACAATTGTTTGTTTCTCTGACAATTCTTGAGCTTCTAACACACAACTTTTCTCCAAAATCTTAATTTTTGAAACATAATTTACTCCTAACTAACACTGAATTTAATACAGACTCGTAAATTACACGGAAGTGTCATTTTAGAGGGAAACGTCCATTCCTATTCTCTCTTAAGTGACCTCATAGACTTTTGGTGGAAAAATGTTACAAATAAACTTCGTACGCTTTCCACAACTACCTAACTCAAAAATCTGCTTCTAGTCTCCAGATCACACCATTTTGGATCATTTCGAATTTAATTATAATATAAATTCTTAACTATTAATTTCTTTTTATACATTTATCATAAAAACGTTGAACATAAAATGAAAATGCTAAAACTCACCTAACTAATCGTTTATACTCTTCTTTTTACATATTTGATTTTCTTATAAAGTTAACTGATTTAATACTGAAATCATACTTTAAAGAAAACAATTTAAAAAATCTGGATCGAACATGAGTTTCTCTTATTTCTCTTCAAATATTTCCTTAATGCTCGGAACATACTCGTATTTCACTGTTACCATTTGTAAGTTAACTTACACTGAAATTAACCTTGTAATCTTTGTAACCTAAAGGAAGCCTACCCTAACCCTTCCCAACAACTAGTCAACTTTTCAAGATCAAAAAGTGTAGAAATTACAAATTATTATATGTTAATGAAATGTTTATACGAGGTTTACAGGAACGCCTAGAAACTATTTTAGGCAGAATTACAATAATAATTTCTGATAGAGTACAAGAAAGTAATGAAAATGGTTGGGCTGGCAGAAAATGTTTAACTTTAGAAAATTTTTAATAATATATGCACCTTCAATGTCGGTAATCGTTGAAGTAATTTCTTGATCGATTTCTATGTACCTCCTGGTGAACCTTACTGAACAACCAGACACCGGCTGATGACCGAATCCTTTATCCATTTCTTTAAGCATTTCGTCTGTTAACAATCACATATACAACAACATGACAAACAAAACCTGTAAATGTAAAGCGTTTAGTTTTTTATTGATTTCATTAGCATTAATCTAGTTTAGTTATGTTAAGTTCTTGCGGTTGTAAGTAATATAAACAAGATAAAATGTTTATTTTATTGACAAATTATTGTTTATCCTCACCGGTGAGATCGAAGTTGGATCTTTCAGTGTTCTTTTTGGTTTGTGAATGTCTATGAAGTCTTAATTCTCTCCTGAGGTTGCCGGTATTGTGTGGCTTCAATGGTGAACCGGCCGAGGTTCTCCTAGCGGATGCTGATCTTCGTGCCGGACAACGTTCACCGGTCGGCAATGAAGATGGTGCACTAGACCTTCGTTTCTGTTCAAGGCCGTTCATAAAACCCAATATATCCTTTTCGCGTACTTCAGATTCACTTTCACTGTCAGCTCCATCCCAATCGGCGATTATTGCTTTTACCTAAAGACATTCGTTGAAATTAAGTTAACAATGAAATTTATAGGAGAATATGAAACAGTTGATTCAAATTCCATTTCATAAAAAGTTCTAGCAAACAGCTAACTTGGAAGTATCTGGCCATGAGCTTTGGACTCAATGTGATCAAGAAAGCTGTTACTTTGGAGAACATGCGAAGTGTTTGAGCTGGTCAATGGCGCAGCTGCCCTTTAGGCTCTGATATTTCCGCATACATTGAACTACCAACATTTCGACATATAAAAGCGGATTTGGCAAACAAATATTTTGAATTACATACTCTACGCATTAATACATGCTAAACGTTCAAGAATTATACCAAAGGCTACGGCCTTCTGCAATTGCTCATTTGAGGGTACAAAGGCTAAGCCTTTTGGCTATATTCGGTCGTCCTTACTGAGACAAGTCGTGCAGACTTTAATCAATTCACATTTTGAACTGGAAAACTACTATTGCTACTCACAGTAGTGTTTGGTTCAGGGATCTTGTTTTCAGCAGTCTTCATGCAAATGTTTTCATCTTCAGAATCAATTTTTGTGGAGCCTACTTCAAGAATTTCACCCATGTCTGCTTTTTCAACTAAAATTTCAAATGTATTACATTTTTTATTTTGAATATCTTCACTTTAAGTAGAAAAAAAGCGGTTAACTCAACTGTTATTCTTGAAGAATTTAAATTTTTCCTTAAAAGAATTAGACAAACTATCGGGCGGCCGAATATTTTCATTTTCATGCTCTTCTTCCGCCCTAAATTCGTACATTTTATCAGCCAGACACCTTCTTCTAAACAGCTTGAATTTTGGCTCACAACTATTGTCTTCGGATTCCATAAAGTCGTAGACCTGGCAATTAAAAAAAAAAATATATATAAAGTAAAACGCTAAACAATTATCTTAATCTTGTTGCAGCATGAAATTTCAGTGATCTAAAGACATTATTGGAAGAGAAGATATTCTGTAGCAAAAAGCAAGTTTGATCGGAAATTATATTTATTCTATTTTTATTCATTATAATCGTTGAATCATAAGCTTTTATTTTGTAACTGCACCCAAAATGCAACTAACAAAAATGATGGCTTCTTATTAATACATAAATACAAATACGATACATAATTATATACAAAATTTACATATGCATGCACAAGTTAGCGAGCGAGCCAGCGTTACGGCCACTACCCAGTGTCGGTAGCTGTTAGTTAGCCTTCAGTGCTATAAAGTCAACTTATGGGGTTAGTATTATTTAAATAGAAGATTAGTGGGAGGATGGATAATTTAGGATGAAAAATTTTGTTTAGCCGAATTGGGCTAGTTAGAATAATGGAATATTTTGAAATGGAAGAAGACGTAAAGTTGAACATTTACTATTGTTATTAGGGTTCAGGATTGAAGAGTTTGTATTAGAAAGAGATACAATAGTTAGATATCCCAAACAGAATAGGTCCGTTTGTCCAAATGGATGCTAGTTTTGTACAGGCATTGCACTTTCTTTTTTATTCCTTAGAGGTAGCTTAGACCGTTTGTCAAATAGTAACTCTTGTATCAATAGTTAGTCGAGTATGGGGATTCCAAATGAGTCGTTTGTCTAGACATAGACTGAAATGTTTCACTTGATTCGCAACTAGGAGGAGGATATTATTGATGTAAAAAGTGAAAAGTAGACGAGTTTTGAGATTTACATAGGTGAACACTATGTATTTTAATTTTCGTTTATAAACCTTGGTTCTTCATCGTCAGAACCAAGGCTCAAGGAGTAGAGTTGCAAGTGGCTTGAATGTTACGGATGACTATGACAGAAAAACATCTTTCCATCTTTGTTTTTTGTCGTCGAATAGATGAAGGTACTACGCTAGGATGTAGGGTGTTTATACGGTCTGCCGCATAAACAGTATAAAGCAGAGGAGCAAGTGTGCTTTCCTCTGGGACTCCAGTAGCCACAGGTAAAAGAGAAAACAAAAAGTTCAAGGATAAGATACATATGGATTGTAGAACGCCCAAGAGCACGCATAAAGCTAGGAAAATGTCTAGGAATTTTCCAGGATAGAATTGCTTCAACTGAAGGGAGGAACCGAAGACGTCCATAACGCTATGTACTAGATGGATTGTCGTTAAGCCAAACTAATGGTTTGGAATAATATTTTGAGGAGCTATTTCAAGTTAGGTTTCACTTAAAAGGAGCTTTGTTAATCCAGATTAAAAGGAAAAAAAAATGGTAGATTAAATAAAATAATTTTTTTTTATGTAATTTGGTCTTGGGTATAGCTTAGAGTGATATCCTAAAAGATTGCAATAGTTTCCACACTTACATTTTCAGCCTTTTCCGATTGTCTCTTGACAGCTTTCAGTCGGGCCTGAAAGGCAGCAGCCGCTTGAAGCCGATTGTTCTTGTTCGAACTGAAAAACCACCTCTGTTTGGGTGTAGCTCTTAAAAGTATATCTGTGCAAGATAATGACTGTGACTTGTTATCTTTCGTGACATCACTTTGTCGTTGTTGCTGCTGCTGCTGCTGCTGTTGTTGCTGTTTTGACGGTGAACAAACAGTCGGTGGTATACTATTTTGGATCACCTTGCTGATCGGCCATTCTCCGCACAATTTTATACCAAGTCCAGAGTTCTTTAGTAGCTTGCATTTTTGTACGATCGAAGAACGGAAATGCGGCTGAACAATAATTAATCATATAGAAATCATCAGATATTATTTAAAAAATTAAAAGGAAGAAAAACTGAACTTACAGAACTATGAATGTATAAATGTTTTTGTAAAGCGTATTTCACGCAAAACGGCAAGTCTTCCATCTCTATTTTACGGCCCTGCAAAAAAACAAAAAAGTAAGAAAATAGTGCTTTAAAACCTCAAATATCCTACAATTATTGCATTTACAACTAGAAATATTTCTTTTATCACTGAAATTTCATTTTGCTGGATGGATGGGGACCTGGAGAACATGGATGGACAGGCTTCAGCAGCAGGGAATCCCTGGAGAACTGGAGAATTGTTCCAACACCTGGAAATGTTATAGGGATAGATCTAATTCTGCCATAAATTTGGGTACAAGTTTTCCTGCAAATTACTAGATCGGCTGGAAACCTGCATTGTTTCAAACGTGTGATTTTAGGATATACTTTTACCTTCCTTATCAGGAATTAAAGAAGAAGCAAAACTGATTAAGATAAGTAACAACAACATTGGAAACAAGAGTTTTTATCGTAGACCTTACTTTATAAATTAGGAATCTGCAAGTCTTAATCTAACTACCAGCTGCCGCATAACAGAATTTTGTTAATGATCACGCAAATTTTGTGGCTCTTACCTTCTGCAACAGTTCTATTAACAGTTGAGTCATATTGCAAGCCCAGTCCTCGCTCAGGAAGATGGAATAGCATCTATCTCGGAGGTAACTATAAGTTAGCCTGCAAAAAAAAAGTCATGTTAATAAAGTATTTGTTTAAAAAAAAAAATACATTTAAAAATGACTGAGGCAATGACTAAATAATCGTCTATATTAAAGTTATTAGATTTGAAGTAAGTTCAGATTATGGATGAGCTAATGAGTGGATGCTCCGCGTAGCCACTTCTTCAGAGAACTTAGCATCTCTGTGGGTATCCCAGAATTTACACTGATACCCAAAACTACTCCTGTGCAGAGATAGTTGATGTGTACAACTATTTTAGTTAAGCATGACTAAAAATTTCAGGTTTTCACTTAATTATTCTATGTTTAGTGGATTTTAGATTTGCACGGTTTTCCACTAAAAATCCTATAATTTCGGTTTATTTGAAATTCTAAAAAACCTATATATATTTTTTTTTCTCAATATAAATCGAAGGAATAGATGTATTTTATCCAGTGGGTAACAGAGATGAATCTGGTCCTAGCTAATCTACAAGCAGAATATTTTTAAGTATATCTGCTGATTACCTGTTCATTGGAGGTACATTCACAATATTTCCTCTGCAGATCAGCTGTGCTTGCTTCTTGGCCGCCTCGGAGCCGGCCTTTTCCACAGAGAACCCCAGCACGTGCAGAAAGGCACCAGTATTGATTAACACTCTCCCGGCTGAGTACAGACAGCTGTGCGGATCAAATGTATATATATGTGGCACAGAGAAGTGAGTGTGGGCGGTGAACCCATGACGTAGGCACGTTAGACCTACGCCACTGTCCCAGTTAGCTGCCATTTCTGTAATAACAAAAATAAATAAATAAATAACATTTAGCATGAACATACACTTGACTTCTTCAACTAAGCGGAAGTATTCAGAACTTCGGTTCTGTGAATAACTTCACAATTTTATATTTATAATTACGAAGTTACAACACTTTCATTGTATAATTCTCCGAAAAGAGAACCCTCGTCGGACAATTGACTTTAGAAAATTTAAAGTGCTTGTATTTTCTAGCATTTAAGAGTGACACACAACTAGCAAATTCAAAGTATCCGCATTTAGTGCGGAAGTGAACACTGAATGTAAACAACTGGTTTTCTAATACTCGGGAGTTCAGAACATGTGATTTCCTGTGACAATATCCAAACGATGCACTATTACTACATAAAAGCCCTCCTTAACTAGCAAGAGAAAGTAATACCTGACCTGATTGTGAGTTAAGAGAATGTAATTCTATCGATAATTGTTAAATTTAATAATCTGAAACAATAATAAAGTGAACTTTTTATCGGCGAAATGCCATACCTTCTTCATCGAAGGAGGCAGCTACTGCTCTACAGTCCACACATCCATTTAAAGAGGGCACTGTGGTCACTGTAATATAGGTTGTACTCTTGTATTCACCCTGAGGTCCGTCCACCCAGCCTTCGATGTATTCCGCCCTAGAATTCAAACAGAGATATCCGCATCAATTCATGAATTTTTTTAAAAGAAAAATTAACCTTTCACGACAAAAATAAATACTCACTCATGACAACTTCCAAAAACTAGTAATCTATCGTAATCATCAGGCCATTGCACTATTCCTATGGTAAGCACTTCAGTTACTTGGACTCCATCAAACAGTTGTACTTCAGCAACCTTGGCCGCTGCTCGGTTAGGGCGAAAAGCCCAAAAATGAAGGCGATATCTGAGAAAAAAAAAGGTACACCTTAGAGCAAACAAAAGAAAATAATGACATTTTATGTTAATGGAAACATTTTGCTATAAATTGTCAACAGCGCACAGCTAAAGTTTAGAGAGATGGTACGGAAATGTGGGCAGGAAACACGGATTTAAATACTCACCTTTTTCCTAGCGCCGCACTATTTACACTTACCTATAAACAGTTGGAGGGAAATCTGCAGCAGGATCTACACAACAGGTATAAGTGAGCAATAATTGGCCACATCGTGTGGCTCCCATCAAAATGTGTCTGAAATAAAAAAAAATCACATAAATGAAATAAATTCTCTATAAAAAGCATTTTTAAGTAGTTCGATAATCGTCAAGCCTTAAAATTATAAAGAAGTTTTACTGGTAATGACCAGAAGAAGTATTTTAAGACCAACTTCTTTATAATATTTCCACCCTTCGGGTACCATTGGCGTTCTTCATCAAGAGCTTCTCTGAAACTGGAAAAATGTGCCTTCAGCAAATTAAGAGCACATAAATTAGAGCAATAAATGTTTTTTCACTAATCACCCACATAATTGCACCTTCTACCTGCAAACAACCATGTTCTAAACTAAACAGTTTCTTCTATCTAAAAACTGGTGGTTAAATAGATGGTGAAAGGTTAAAAAATACAATCGTTGGTTTGAACTGAATCATTCGGGGAATGTGAGTCCGATTTATCAAGGAAAAACGATAACTAAGAACTAAATTCACGCCTCGCCAAGGATTTTATAAACAGAATTTATGTATTACGAAAAGTCACAAGTTTTCTAATATCTATGATAATCTGTTAAACTATAACCTGGAATTAGTTACTCACTTTCCGACATTAGGTATTGTATCACTCAGGTTGAAAATCAGTCTTTCTGGCACAGCTGGGAAAAGTTGCTTGGCCGGTTCATGTAGAAGAGAAACTCCTTTCACAAAATGTCCAAATAACTATCAAATAAAACAAAAAAAAAGTTTGTTAAAAACAACGCTACATGTTCAAGAGTTATTTTAGCAAAATTAGTTTAGAACAGGGGTCGGCAACCTATTTTAAGTAGAGAGCCATTTCTTCTTAAATAGTTTTAATAAATCTTACCAAGAGCCGCAAGCCAAAAATTGCACAAAAAAGCTAACGTTGAAAAACACCCAACTTTGACAATTTTATATATTTATTTTCACATATTCAAAATAAATAAACGGATAAATAATAACTAAACCTGTATTTGAATGAAAATAGCGAAAGACTTTATATAATTACGTGCTTTATTTTAAAATAATTAGATTCAATTTCAAAACCAATCACATTTAAAATTCTTGTTGAAAAAATATGTTTACTTTAATAAATGAAATTTGCATTTGTTTCAATAAAATTGAAATATACAATATATTTTGGGCAGGCTGAAGAGCCACACAATTTGGATAAAAGAGCCGCATGCGGCTCGCGAGCCACGGGTTGCCGACCTCTGGTTCAGAAAAACTAGAAAATAAAACAAAGAGGCTACTTTTCGTTAGAAACCAAAGGAAATATATGAATCTGTGTGGTTGACAGGTAGTAATAATTTTTATTTACGATTAAAGGTGAAAATATATACATATAAAAATAAATGTGAGAAACATATTTGTAATTAACAAATCCTTGATGGTCGAGTCAGTAAGGACCGTATGATTGAGTAAGCTAAATTCAGAGTTCGATAGTACTTCTTTTTCTAAACAATCTGATTTTGTCAAATAGTACTGTTCCAAACGGACAGAAAAAGTTCTATTTACTTAAACGTTACAGGTGTACTTCTATATAGGGAAGTGATATATGAATCCTGATGGTGCAAATTAAAGAAATAAAAAGGGTTATCACATAAAAAAAGCTACATTTTCCATCTTAAA
This sequence comes from Rhodnius prolixus, assembly GCF_049639745.1. Lineage (NCBI taxonomy): Eukaryota > Metazoa > Arthropoda > Insecta > Hemiptera > Reduviidae > Rhodnius > Rhodnius prolixus. The sequence goes on along the minus strand of NW_027411592.1, from coordinate 1,867,672 downwards.
ATTTCTTATATATTTTATTTCAAGCTATGAAACCTGTAAATACTTTTTCAGAAATGAATACTGGTAAAAAAAAAATTCCTAAATGATAATGGAGCTTCAAATTTCTTAAATATTTGACAAAATATTTATGACTTTCCGCTAAATTGTACTTATATTTATATTGTTATTATTCTTTTAACTAAATCAAAAATTTCTAAGGAAAAACAATAGAAAATCCCTCTGAGGAAGGTAAAGTTATGTTACCTAGACTCAGGTTCTAACAGTTAAGAAGCCTAAAAGTGGAAGTAAAATTACCTCACGATTGAATAGTTTTTGTAGTAGATGATGTTTCCTATATCTTGAAGGCTTCATTATGAATCCAATGTGCTCAGTTGGACATCTCGTGAAGCCGGCATCAATATTTCTCGTGTGAGACACGAGAAAAAGGGTAACAAAGCATCATCTGCTTGAATGATGGCGTCCCTTCTTTTTAGTCTCAAATCAGTCCAGCCGTCTTGATATTAACAAACCTATTCGTTTTATACAATTGATGAAAATGGGAAATTTTAAAGCTTATTGTTATATCCAGGTATTAAAATAATTTATTTTAATATTATTTTCAAGATCACCTCCTTAAATGAGGTTATAATTACTATTTTATTTCATAACTGGAGGCTGAACTAAACGCTCCAAATTTGACACAACTATTTAAACTTGTAAAAGAAAAGCTTTGAAATAAACGTACCATACAACTATATTTCAAACATGTTCATAAAAAGAACAAATTATAAATTTTGTTAGGTATGTATTATATAATATTTATCTGTTAAGAACAATATGTTGAATATTTTCAAATTCTGATCATACATAAATTATGTACAAAAAGAACCACAGTGTTCTTTTGTGATTAATTGCAAATGGGCAGAAGTCTGAAACATTTTTATGGTGTTTGTCAATAAAATCGTATCATTTGGAAGAAAAGGTCAAAATATGTATTAAATGGTATAATTATGAATATTATGTGATTACAGTGTCAATATTGATTAAAATTACTGTAAAAGTAAATTTCTCAATTTTACAAACAGGACTTTTAGTCAGTTTTAATCTAGATGTGAAATTTCTTGTTAGTTAGAGAACACAAAGAAATTAATTAAAAATGTTTATGTATATTATGTGATATGTGGTTTAACTAGAGCTCTTTGCCTTTCTTAGTTTCAAGATTGGTAGAAAATGTACAATGAATACCTTTAGCACGTTTAAAATTTTGTCCAAGTGGACTCAAGAAATTTAAAAAAAACAAGGAACTAAGTTGAAAATTATCTAATTTTTTTTATATACTAAATTTAACATAAATATGAAAGAAAAACATAACTTAATAACATAATTATTTTTATGAATACAGCAAACTATTCGTCCACAGTTTAACGAAATTTATTTGAAATTATTGCAACATCTGTTAACAAGTGTGGGAACACAAGAACTTTTCACTAATCGATAGATCGTGCTGAGATACTTAATTAATAACTTTTTTTTGAATGTATAAAAGGAGCATTCTCAAAAAAAATCAGTTTTTTTTCCCCTGAGCTACAAAAAGCTCTAAAGTTTTATGGCTCTAAAATTTTCTTACCCGATACCTTTTTTCCACTTTGAGTAATTTGAAGAAAATTATAAATTGAACAAAACTTAAATCATTATCTGAAGTAGATACCGTATACATTTTTTATACGGAAGAACTTATCTTCTGTTGTTTCAAATTGTAAATATCCAAAGTAAGTGGAATTAAAATAACAGTATCATTGTGTTTCTTTATCTGCAAATATATTTCTTTTAAAATGTATCATTACATTTTGAATTTGTAGTAAACACAGTGGACAAGCTTGGAGGCTATATTGTTATTGCTGAAATTCTCTTATTTATATTGCATTTTAATAATATAGAAGGAGAGAGAGAACAAAACTTTATTGATATCTGATATTGAACAATATATTTAACATTCTGTTAAACTTTATGGTCAATAGACAGTTGAGTTACTTTAAAAGCTTTTCTTTTAAGATAAGCAAACACTGAGCTTCATATTTTGTATTCACAAAGCTGGTTTTTTCGCTAATATTTGATAATCTGTATTTATTAACACAAAGTGTAATGAATTGTAACTATCTCTCATAATCAACTCGTGGTTTTTGAGCGTCACATTTCAGATAATTTAGTTTGTATTGTACAATGGATTTAAATTGTTGGCTGCTTCAATATTTCTTGAGCTTATTCAGCAAAATAAGAATATCTTTATAATCTATGACATAATTTCTAAAATAGAAGAAAAGAAAACAAGTGGAAGAAGTATACGCAGGGGGGCCACAAACATTGGTGTCCATTTTCGAAACTTTTAGCTTTTATTTTATTAATAAATAAATAAATACTTGTAATAGTAATATGGAATGAATTTTATTGATATTAATTGTTTAAAGTTTTTTTAATGTTTTTTTTTTGTTTTAGTATTAAGTTTGACAGATTTACCAATGTAAATATTAAATTTATGGAGTGCATATATACAGGCACTGCAGCCTGAAACCTCCTTTGTATAATTTGTATTGTATTCTATTTTAAACTGTAAATAAACTTTTTCAATTCAAATATTGATAAATGCTGGCTTTTTAAATACATGTAAAAATAATTATTTCCGTTTTCCTGAAAGACTCGGCGCGCTAACACATTTCCTACTCTTCCGTGTTAGACTTGAAATCATAACAAATGCTGTCAACCTGACCAGTGACGTGGCCAGTTCAGCTCAGGTTTTGGTCAGATACGCATCTTATCAATTTGTTCTAAACTAATTAATTATACTTATATGTTGTGTAGCAGTTTGTGCAGACATAATTGAAATGATAATTGGGAATAGTACAGTTTATGGGTTTATGGTATGTATGGTATATTGATTGGAAAAAATTAAATCTTTGGACAGGAAAATTATATTGGTTTATTATTTGACGCCATTTTTTTTTTATTGAGCGTCCTTTTATTGAAGGCTGGAAAAATGCCTATGTATGGGGTATGAATATATTTGGGCGATTATTAAATGAAAATGAAAGAAATAATAAATTTGTTGAAACGAAACGGTTCATTTCTTGATATCAAGGGAACAATTTATATAAGGGAATAAATATAAAGAAAAATGGATTGTACTCTCTGGGCAGTTGAGTACATACATATGTATAAAACATGAAAGATGGTATTCTCTAAAATTGTGAAAAGTAAATCTGAGCCAGAAAATTAGCTTTGGTTTATGAGAGAACGTTTTGCATGTTCTGAAAAGAAATAATAAAATTGGATTTTTATGAACAAAGTATATCTATCTGAGCTAGAAAATAATATTTGGTATGTCAGTACCTGGCTCTGTTTCTTGAAGCGTCCTTTTACTAGAGTTTGGGAAAATCAAAATATAATGAAAATAAAGCACGTTGGGAAAGGAAAATAGTTTTGTATTAATTGCAAAAAAAAGGCAAAAATACATTTAGTGAAATTAATTATTTTTAGTGTTATGAGGAGAATTAAACCTAAAAAGGAAATATTTTAGGTATGCTCCAGTTAAGGGTTCAAAGTACGAACAACGTTCACGTTATTCATTAGTTAGTGAGAATTTGATATGTGCAAAGAGATTTTGTAATTTACTACACGCTTGATGTTTATGCTGTCAGTTTCGTAATTTATGTAAATTGGGTGAATATTTTTACTAGTACTAATTTATTGGCAGAAATTTGTAATGCACTGTTAAAGAAAGTATATTAAGTATGAATTTTGAGGTGCATATATGGATTTGTTGTTACGCACATCGTTTTTAAATAAATAGGACTGAATTTTTAAATAACAGTTCGAATTTCTGATTTTGAGGTAATTGATTTGTTGATCGTATTAATCTTATTTTGTCTATTAATTTATAAAAATGGCATTTTTTCGTGGAATCACAGGAAGAATACCAAATAAAATATAATTTTTGAATTTGATTAGTACAACATTGTTAAATAAATTTGATGCTGACGAATGTTGTGTAGTGCGTTGGTTAAAAGTAAAATGTGTTATTTATTTCCTTATTTTTACTATTATTAATTGTTTTGAATTGTGATTCACTGTATTTGGAGATAAAGGATAATAATAATTTTAATTATGATGGCCTGTTATTTCATGGCTGTGAAATAAATCTTAAAACTAGTTGGATCAAGAAAAGAAAATGTTGAGATGTTTAACTTTTTTTTTTTTTGTTATCTAATTTTTGGTAATTGTTTGGTAACCAAATGGTGTAACTGCAACTGTAAAGTTAAACAAGGCTTTATTATAAATTCAAGTAAATTTTTGACTAATAAGTTCCTTTTTATTACAATATAAAAAACGATTTCTTGGTAACTTGTGTGTGATCGTTTACCAACCAATACCTACTAAAAATATTTCTAAATTTCTGATGAATAAATTGAATGTTTAGCCGTTGTTTTATATTTACTATATTAACTGTTCTATTATATTGCGAGTTGAAACAATTTTTAGATTGTTTTAAAAATTAAATTACATTTTAAATAAAAGTTGGTTTAATTCCTTGCTGCATTGGATGACTGGAATGAAAAAAACAAAAACATTTTTAAAGAAAACTAGAACTTTTTGTAACTTATATGCAAGATTATTTGAATCTAAGTGAAAATTGTAACATAGATTCTTAGATGTGATAAAGTTTAAGAAAATAAATAAGATCTGCTTAATTCGGCGAATTCAAGAGGAATTACGTTTGATTATACACAATCGTAAGTTACCTGAATTAAATGGTAGACATGTATTTAATTGGGGCAACTATGAAGCCATCCCGATCTCCATTATTTTGATTCCAAATTACGAGTATCTGGACTACGCCAGCTGTTTATGGAATAGAAATTAATGGGATATCACCATAACAAATGTGCAGTAGCAGAAAATCCTAACTCAAGTATTTAAAAAAGTAAATTCTATAATAGTGGCCGATAAAAAAAAAATTGACAAAAAAGGTAAGGGTGGATACGAGGACTACATTGTATTTTTTAAACTACCATAAACCAAAAAAATTATTTAAACCAGAAATATTTGTATTTGACATTAACTGGCAACCGTGAATGCCTTTTCAAAATGGTGGCATTACAAGAGGAAAGAGGGAGATCGATTTCCTCTGGCAATTTATGTCAATTTTCTTTGATCCTTCAATTGGTGCAGACATTCCTGCTAAACTGATTTACATAAATTTTGGAATTTTATTCTTACATATTTTATCTCAATATTTCTTTTAATAGAAGGATTACATGAATCCATTTACGTAATTGAGGTCACTTGTGTCTAAGGTGCACTTTCATGATTATAAGGAGCATAATAATATACATGTATACTTATACATACCAACAAAAAATTTAAAATAATTATTTATTTAAAAAAATGAAATTTGGGTTTCTATAAATGAATACAGCAGCATTCAGTTCAAATTTATTTCCAGGCTATCGTTAATAACTAATCCTAAGTTCTAACTGACAGGTGAAGGTCTGGTTAGGGAGTTATCAGATCAACTGAAGAAGCTAAGTTCTAGCAGATTGTGTGGGGAGATGGAGGTACTCGACTGCGATGCTGTTACTCAAGGAAGATTCAGATAACTGGAATCTGGATACTGGTTAGTATGATGGTGAGAACGGGTGTGTGATTATACTTAATGTATTACTTTACGGAATAAATTAAGCGCCTGATCAATATCAATATACAGTGATGGATACATTAATTAAAACAAAAAAATACAGTGTCTTTTTTTATCCATTTGATTGGATTATAAAGTGACATATCTTTTTAATGCAACATTTCGACATTAAAAGTGAAAACAAAATTACTCTTTTTAAACATTTTATTGGCTTTAAAATTATAATAAAACAGAAATTGTTTTTTAATAAAAATTTTAGTGTACTCTGACCTTATATAGTTAGGTGAAGAAAGTCACAAAACCCAGCAGTTTAGCTTTCATACTGGAGATAATGAAATGTTAGTGGTGATAGCGGAGAAGATAGTCTGAAGAAGATAAGACTATGGGAGCAGTTGGAAGTCTGACGAACCCTAGAAGGAGTATGCTTACTAGTAGAGTGTCAAGTTGAAAAAAAAAAGTTACGATTTAAAAAAAATAAATTTATCTTCATGCACAAGGCACCAAAAAGTTGGATTTGAAATTTTAATTTTGTGTGTTCACATTTTGGTTGTTGAAAGTTAAGTAGTGCCTATTGTTTCAGATCGGCTTTACGTCTAACCACCAAATTGGGTGTCCTAGTATGAGGCGATTAGCAAACATACTTTACTACGTATATACTTCTTAGATCTAGACCGGGAATCGAACCCACTAACCACAATACATGTTAGCTTTACAGGTCTGGCCTCTAACTGCTCGGCTACCGTGGCACCTATGTTGAAAGTACCTCCATTCATCAATTCTTCAAGCACATCAATTCTTGCTGAAAATGGATAATTGTCTCAGGGTTACAAAATCGTCGCACCCAGTGCAGCTGGGTTTATTGCTGACAGTGAATGTATCAAAGAAGTAGTTTTCAGAAATACTTTACAGAAAGGTTATGGAGTAATATAAAAATAAATATGTTTATAGAATAAATAAGTTAAGATATCCTACAGTCGAATTACCTCCCAAATGAAAGGCTTATTTTGGCCTTATGGTTCTTTTTATATTTGCAAGATTAGTTTAGAGTAGAACAAAAACAAAAAAATGGTTTCTATTATACTAATCTTGTAATATGGAAACTCTACGGTAATCACGATCTGGTCAAATTGTTCCTAATTGATTTCAATGACCATTATTCACAAATTTTTGATGAGAACATTGTTAACACATTTCATCAGATCCTAAGCCCAAATGAGCAAGCCCACATACTCTAGCAATACATATTAGCAAAATACCTGCGAAAGCTACGATGGTTTAGTTGGTTTAGTGGTTCAATTCCTGGCCTTTAGGCCTTGGATTTTATTTAATGGTTAATAAAAGAAATTCACAGTAAAGTACGTTTGCTAGTCGCCTCTGTCCACGACACCTAATTGGTAGTTGGACGTTAAGCCCCGCCTGAAATAAATAGGTGATTACTTTTTTTTTTTTTATTATTAGCAAAATACTTGTAAATTATGCGACGCGAGTAATGTTGGAGATATTCGCCTAATTTTTGGCTGTGCACGTAGTTGGAATTTGTGAATATAATTCGGATCACTGTTGAAAATATTTTTCTCATGAATCCAAACTCTGATAAGTTAGCAATTTTAGTTTGAAGTTAGCAATTTCTGGTGAAATTTTTAAATTACTTCAGAAACGATCACAGTTCTTGATCGTACTAGAAATATGGACATCAGGAAATATTGTTTTACAATTTTTCATTAATGAAATCTATATTATTCCAATGCTTGACAAACCGATCCCGGCAATGATGGTATCGGATTTGCATTTTGCCACAGGTAATGTTTTATGGGTTTTGCAGAGCTGTTGCAGACCATAAGCGCGGAGGATTCATAATTTAAAGTAAAGTAATCGCCTACTTTTTTCAGGCGGAGCTTAACGTCCAACTACCAATTAGGTGTCGTGGACGGGAGGGCGGAAGCTCATATTTACTATAAACAATTTTGTTGGTTTTTTTTTTCCTAATAAATGAAAAGTAGGTACACGCAGGATTCGAAACCAACATCCGCTACCTCTTTCAGTTGAATTGTGGATGGATATCAGGTAGTTCGAAACGTTTTTCATTGAAAAAAGAATTCTTAAGAGGGAAACTGATGCTGAAGTTCTATTGCATACAAATAATTAAAAAAACACCTACTTCTGGTTGGGATTGAACTTCCGGCGATTGTTGGTTTTCTAACAGTTTTCATAGTTTTTTCTGAAAACCAGTTTTACGCACTGACGGGTGACGGGCACTTCAAAAATAAATGTATTTGAAGATTTATGAGAAATAGAAAATAATGAAGCTACTAACTACTTAACCTTCTATTATTTGTCAGTTATTTCTGGAAAGTAAGTTAACAATTGTGTGTGTTGAAAAATAGAAACCATTAATTCGCAAAATAAGTTTAGTATTGATTGCACTTTGTTTAAACTTTATTAGACGTTTCAAAAACCTGTCTAAAATTTTCGTCAGAGCGTAAAGGTGGCGTGTTAAATAGAATTCTAGTTGCAAGGCAAAAAAATTAAAATCAATAAATAATCTGATAAAGATAATTTTTAATTTAATTTATTTTTGTCTGAATTTCAACAAAGTTATATTTAATAATTTATTATTTCTCTTTTTAAATTAATTAATGCCACACACAACAATTTGTATCTCTTTTTTAAAATTTTCATTATATTCTGTTCTTTTTTTAAATTATTTATTCTTTCTAAATCTATTTACAATAAATAACTGCTATACATATTTACACAATTTTTGTTTTATATATATATATAATAAATGTTTTTATTTATTTCTTTTTGTTTATACTGGCAAAGATAACAATATATATATATTTTTTTTGTATTTATATTTGTTTTATATTTTCAATATTTTGCATGTAGGTACTGTTCACATTCTAACAATTTTTTTTAATATCATCTCCTTTCTTATTAATATCAAGAAAGAATTAAGTGTATACTATTTTTTGGGTGTTTTATTTTTCAAAAGTTTGGTTTTTCCTTCACCTTATTGCTTTAACATATTTGTAATAATAAATATGATCTTTAAAAGTGGAAAATTAAAAAATTGACTTTTTTCAAATATATATATATTCATTTTTTTTTTTTTTACATAAGAATTAAAAATTTTAAAACACCAACTTTAATTTTTAAGATTATACTTGTTCTTTGTATTGAAAGACGATATTTTATATATATGTATTTATAAAATGTGCACAAAATGGTTTTTAATTTGTTTTATTCATTTAATGTATTTTAAACAAATTTCCCTTCTTTTTTTTCTTTTTTTTTTAAAAAAACTTGGCACATTTTCTTTTACTTTAATTTTTTTTCATTATTTTAAAATGTCTAGAGTCCATCCGGCTTTGGAAGGAAGTTAAAAGGAAATGCCGGTGAACTTTTTTTTAAAAAAGATTGAACAACTAGGCACTAGAATATTATATTCTTTAATAATTAAAAAAAATATATATTAGAAGAACAAGTAACACTGCTATGCGACAATTGAGAGTCCCAAGAGGTTTTTGTTTTAGTGAGAAAGTTTGGCAGCGAAAGATACGAGTTGTTTAAATACTCAAAATGTTTTTTTCTTTCCATTCGGACTCTGAATTTTCCAAATATATTTAATTAAAATTCCTAAGAACTAAAGTGAAAAAAAAATCGATCAAAGTAAAAAAATGGCACTTCCGTCAACCGATTTTCTGCCAATAATGGAATTTCCGTTAACTTCTCCAATAAATGCAGTACAGGAGCCGAGACTGAACAGTATACTGAAATGATGATAGAGTGAAATGAAAGTTGTTGCACCTGTCAAAGAGGAAACTCCATTTAATGCGTAGATGGAGGAGACATGTTTATTTCTGGATAAGCTAAGCGTATGTACTGGAAGGAGCGAATACTGACCTAGAACCGGCGACTCTTCAGACTGTGTAGAAGGAAACAAAAATTCTACAAACCTCCATGGATATTAGGGAGATTTTTTAGCTGATACTTCACACCAAGCAGTGCACATTAGATGAAAACAAGTCGGTCTTCCTCCTGCATACTGTAACACAATTTCCCTTCCACTATGTTGGACAATGAACCTAATCTGAATCAGCAAGTCAATCGACTACCCAGAACACTCTGTTAATCGACAGTAACTCTGAATCACATTTTAAAACAAACGTTCAAACCGACTCATTAAATCCAGAACACTCTGTTAACTCGACTGTAACTCTGAATCACATTTAATATCAAACGTTCAAACGACTCATTAAATCCAGAACACTCTGTTACTCGACTGTAACTCTGAATCACATTTTAAAACAAACGTTCAAAACGACTCATTAAATCCAGAACACTCTGTTAACTCGACAGTAACTCTGAATCCCATTTAATATCAAACGTTCAAACGACTCATTAAAACCAGAACACACTGTTACTCGACAGTAAATCTGAATCACATTTAATAACAATCGTTCAAACGACTCATTAATTCCAGAACACTCTGTTACTCGACAGTAGCTCTGAATCACATTTAATATCAAACGTTCAAACGACTCATTAAATCCAGAACACTCTGTTACTCGACTGTAACTCTGAATCACATTTAATATCAAACGTTCAAACGACTCATTAATTCCAGAACACTCTGTTACTCGACAGTAACTCTGAAGCACATTTAATATCAAACGTTCAAACGACTCATTAAATCCAGAACACTCTGTTACTCGACTGTAACTCTGAATCACATTTAATATCAAACGTTCAAACGACTCATTAATTCCAGAACACTCTGTTACTCGACAGTAGCTCTGAATCGCATTTAATACAAACAAAATTCAAACGACTTATTAAATCCAGAACACTCTGTTACTCGACAGTAACTCTGAATCACATTTAATAAAAACAAACGTTCAAACGACTCATTAAATCCACTTTTACTGAAGCCAGTTAATGCAGAGCCCAAGCTCAACTATAAGCTAACACTGTTTAGAATGTACCATCGGCAGCGGAAGTGCCAGTAATTTCTATCTGGTTAAAACCCTTTAACTTAAGCCGGAATATGGCCAATAAATCATTGTTCCGGCATCATCCTATTGCAACAAACATGTATCAAGAGGAGATGAAAAATTAAGAAAAGCAAATGCATGGTCTTTTCTTTTCAATGAAATCTCTGGATTTTTTTAATCGTATGGAGACTAAGGCTAATTTTATTTTTCTTTACATTATTAATTAATTCATTAAACTTTAATATTTAATATTTTTAACAAGGATGGTATTTCAATTCTTTTTCATATTCAAATTTTTTTTAGTTAAATATAAATCAGATAAGGTTAAGGCATTAACGCAATCTGATGGGCTATGTATTATATTCGGTGCAGCAAAAGATTGCAAAGTATGTATAGCAAGGTTTATGTATTAAAAGTAGCAACAACACGATAACAAGTTGTTTTTTTATGTACTAGCAAGCTCAGATTTTGAGGTAATCAGGGCTTGCCAATGAAATTGAAGTTTATCAAACTCAATGATGTGCCCAAAACATCCAGAGTTCCTAGCAGGAGAGAGGGCTCAAGGGAACCAATATCCTGGCAATCAGTGCTCTAACCAAGTACTCCCTGCTCGAAGTAATCAGTGATCAATGTGTTCATCCCATTAGGATGATTGCTTGCAAAGCTGTCCACCACGGCAATCTTGAGAAGCGTGTGTTGTGGATCGACATGTTCGGGACCGCTGAGAAGGAATTAGGTACTGATCTTATTAACCGAATACTCCTACTTATAGAAATGGGGATATTGGCTTTTCTAACCCCTCCTGACTATTATGTTAGAGCAGCAATAAACAATCCTTTTTCCAAGAAGAGTTTTGCGAACCAAGTAGTTTAGCCGAATAACAACATAAAACATACTTTAAAACAGAGTCCCAATCTCAAAATAAATCCAAGCTTCAGATCATCCACCCATTTCAGTGTGGATTCATCCAATAACGCTTTAGATAAATAATTGAAATTGGATAAATTTTAGATATAAGGTGTTTGAAATTAGCCATAGAGGGATCATGGCGCAACCTGCTCTGACAACAATCCATATTGAATCTCCCCGCAATAAGCAAACAATGTACATGCTCAGGGTATGCTGAGATACTGTTTAGGATAGGGTTAGCATACTCATGGTGAAGGTGCCCGATGCTACCCATAAACCCCGAAGGATGGCTGTCATTGTACGAACATGGAGCTTACTGATAAGGAAGTCCCCTTCAGAGTAGAGAAGGCTTTCTTTTACTAACACAGGCTTGGCGGCCATGAAATTGCACTTCTGAAAATCTGCGCTTAGTTTGCCAAGCTATAGAGGAGAAAATATATTCCTTAACTTCTTGGGGGGTGAACAGCCACCAGAAAGGAGTGTAATGGTTTCTATTAACTAGATGTTAATAGCAGTTTTGTTATCTTCTTTGGCGGCATTGGGGAAGGTGGTTATCCATAATTTTATCTCCTAGCTAGCAGCTTAAATTACAGAACTTCTGGATTTTGACGTCACCTATCGATGAGGAGGAAGGAAGTACGGTACTGAGAACATAGTTTCTTATTCAGAACTTAACAGGGAAAGGACCAGTTGTGGTGTGGTACTAGTGAGTGGTCATCCAGAACTGACGTCACCTAACTTCTCTTCCTGGAACTTCCTAAGGGCACTTGGGTGAGTTGATTCATCACCAGTGTGTCCACCTTAAGACCAGTGGGGGCAGTAGATCTATTTCTTAGAGAAATTAGAAATTTAAGTTGTCAAAAAAAAATTGAAACCCTTTTTTTTCTAAAATAATACCCAGGAAATGAATTTTTTTGTGTGTGTCCTACAATGTCATTAACCTGAAGAAGAACCCAAAAAATTTAAAAATGACGGGGCCCACTTTTTTTGGGAGGGTGTTTATTGGTTCGAACATTTTCCAGCAAAACTCCAAAAATACCCAAAAATTCTTATTCTGCATAATTTGAAGCCCCGATTTCTTGTCATTTCATATTTCAAGGACAAAAAAACAATACAATGAAGGTAATAATAGGGATGGATTCACAGCCTACAAGATAAAACTAGAGATAAAGTAAAACCTTGCTGCACATTAAAACTCTCTAGTGAGTGTTCATTTTTCAAAATGGCTGAGGAATAATTGTTTGTATTCAAAATGTAATCAGTATTAAGAACTATATTACCAAAGAACTAATAGCTCTACTTATATAAAATCCTTCTCATAAAAAGCTATACAATCTAAGTTCTCTAAAATCTATCACACTTTTTCTTATAATTTAAATATACTTTGTTCAAAAAATTCCGGACGAAAAACAGGAAATGACATAACAATATGTACTATACTTGAAGGCTCTCCTTTTTATAAATTCAAAATCCCAAAAAAAAGAAGTTTTTAATATTTGCTTTTGGCACATAATTTGAATATAATTATTTTAAAATTAGTAACCATTTGTATTTAAATTTTTATAATTTTCTTGACGCATATTTGAGGATTGTATTCCTAACACATCACTCTTAAATCATATTCACGTCTAATGATACTATAAGCTAACAATTTTGATTTATTTATTCCAGAATCTCTTTATGTTTATGCCTTCTTTTCAAAACTTGAAGAATATTTTGTTGAAAGAAGAAGAAGAAGAAGAATAAGAGAATCCAACATGCTTGCGTTTGTCGAGAATCGGCGTGATTTGAGAATAAATGGAAGACTTGCAGAATCTGTTACACATTACACAGATTATGGTTTGTTGGTTTAAAATTCATATCATGTATTTACTTTAAGGAACAAGGCATTGCAACAAGGGCCCCGTTGTTATTAGGCTTATGAAAGGTCAAAGCTCCTATTACCTATGGAGCAGCGTCTCAAGAGTTATACGAGGAGCTGGAGGCCGGCCGCACTATTCTGGGGGCCTGCCTTCGGATTTTGTGACTCCCAAATATAACTTCGACAAGCCTTTCAAAAGTCTGTATTGGAGACCGGGAGGCTTGGAGACGTGGACCCACCCAGTGGTGGGAGATTCGATGTGGTACACGGATGGCTCCAAGACAGAGGAGGGTGTGGGAGCGAGAGTGTACGGGGTGAAGCCGAATTGTGGGTTTTCGGTTAGCCTAGGAAAACTAGCTACAGTTTTTCAGGCTGAGCTAGCTGCAATTAGGTTCTGTGCTGCCGAGATTAACGGGCGAGGAGTAAATAATTCTTAGCTCGGATGGTCAGGCTGTTCTATGAGCTATTAGTTTCCAGGTCAATTCAAGGCTGGTTTGGGATTGTCTTGGTGCCCTGAAGGAAATTAGTTGACCAAAATAAGGTCTTTCTAGTTTGGGTACCTGGTCATTCAGGATATAAGGGAAACGAAGTGGCAGATTTATTGGCCCGGGAAGGCTCTGCGGGACACCTCGTTGGCCCGAAGTCCTGTTTTGGGGTTTCGAAGTGTGTTAAGTCAGCGGCCATTAATTTATGGGTGCAGAGTAGGTCTCAGGAGTGGTAGCTTGCCACCCACAGGGCAGAGAGAGGCGAAGGAGTTCATTAAAGGCTATATTCGCCGAGGCTGACTGCAGAATTAGTCCGTCAAGGCCGCGTGGGGCTATAAGGATAATTGTAGGCCTATTAACCCGGCCACTGCAGGCTCAGAAAACACATGCATCGCATAGCCTTTGTAGGTTCTGTCAGGAAGAGGAGGAAACGACGCTGCACGTATTGTGTCAGTGCGAGGGGCTAGTCTGGCAAGGCCTGAGGAGCTTTACCCAAGGAGTCACTCGCCCAGAATTAAGAGTCTGATCAAAATGATGGGTATGGAGGGCGAGCTCTAAAGCTGGGGAGCCACAATAGATCTAAAGGGGCCACAGTGGCGAAGGCCTTGAGGCCGCCCTAATCTAATCTAATCTACTTTTACTTAGAAAAAAACAAGATGTCATTTTATTACTTTGATTTTTATTGGTCGCCACCATTCATATTTAACCAAGAATCCTTTTGAAATTAATCAAAATACATAAATATTTAGAAAATAAATATTAATTAGTATTTATTATTTTTTTGGAAATCGAAGAGCATTAGTAAGGTCGAATTTCCCTACTCATCAGCTCTGTTGATGGATTTAAGTCCACAATCGATCAGGCAGACGTACAATCAATAAACATGCTGCTACGGGCCAGATGAAATAAACAAAAAAATATTGATTTTAAAGCGATAGTAATCTGGATTAGTTGGAGATCGATTATTGAGTCGATAACATATAGAGTTAGCTACTTATTAGTTCCGGAAGTGGAATAAGTTTCTGGATGTTACAGTGTTTACATTGGCGATTCGGAATTGTTATTAAATGAGGATCCTGTCTGATAACTCCCGTCTCAAAAATATGTTGTTTTTTTTTTTAATCAATATTTTTAATAACTTCCTGCACACAGAATAACCCATTTTTTAATTAGAAGTAATTTATTTGGAACCAACACGCGCCTGTAACTTTTCCAATACTTCGTTGAGGGCGCCAACTAAGCTAATAACTGGGGTGGTAGCTTGGAAGGTGTACCAATTGAGAATTGCCCAAAATAATGAAGGGAATCGTAACTAAGAGATTGCGTTAAGGGAAGTCAGAAACTTGGACCGGATGTAATGTCCTTCCATTTCAGTGCAAAGCTGCGATCTTTTTTTTTATAAATAAAATTCTTCCCCGTAAATCACCTGGAATAAACAATTTCTTTTTTTAGCCATATTAAAGGAAATAATATTTAAAACATTCACGCCTATTCCCATATTAATTTAATAAAACAAAAAAGGAGAAAATTAAAAACTGTAAAGTAATAAATTTTGTCTTTAAAAATTTATCTTTTTCAAATATTATAGATTTCTTCCTTTTTTTAAATAAATTATGTAGAGATCCTAAATTTACACTTATTAATAAATATTATTAAGTCATAATTTAAGTATAATAATATATAATATTTTTTATTTTTTTTAATAAGTAGCAAAAAATGTTTTTCAACATTTCCATTATTAATTATTTATATATAATATATTCCAACAAAGATTTAAATAGATTTTGGTTGTGATGGTTATCGATCGACCAAGCTCGATGTAAAATCATCGATTAGTTCCAGATGTTTAAAAATTACAAATTTTCAAAATATAAATTGGTGCGCATAACTTCAAGGTGAATGCAATATACATTCGCTTTTATTAATTATAAATAATTTATTATCTAGAATTCATTATAATCGCTAAAACAATGGGCCGAATGTTATATTAAATAAATGTAATATTAAGGAAGTTTAAATTACAATCACGATTGATTGTTGTAACGCTCACATGTTTTGGTGCACTACAGTTGTTTATAAATTAATCATAAAAATAAAATTAATAAAGTATTAAAAAATTTATTTCAAGTTTTAGTTTTAATAAATACAAAATTTAAATTTAAAATTACAAATTTGCAGTAATTTTATAAAAATTAAGTCTCTTCCGTAATCGTCAATTAAATAATACAAAAATAATTTGAAAACAAAAGATTATTGCCAATTTCCGTCATAATATCCAATGGGGATTCACTACCCATGAAAACCGGAAAGCGTACTTTTACAAAATATGACTCGAACTGGCAATCATCTTTATTTTTTCCTTTCGGATTAATGACTCGATTAACGAATATCTTAGATATTTTAATTGGTTTCGTAATTTTTATCGATCAATTTATTGCAATATACTAAATTCAATTACACCTACCTAACTTACAGCGATTGCTTCTTTTTTCATCTAAGTTAAAAGTTTATCTTCTACTGAATTGAAAATATTACAGAAAAAAATTTAATATTGCAAAATCATTTCTGTGTATTTTTTTCAACTTCTCCCAAGTTATTGTAAAATGAGTGAAGATTTTTTTTATATTCGGAGACAAATAGATTTTACATTCAATAATTTTTAATCTATTTTTTGGTCAAACTTAAGAAGGTAAAAAAGCCTTCAGAACAAAGAATGTTTGGGGTCAATGGTTCTTGCAAATCGTACGTTCCAAGAAGAAAAATTAACGTGATTTTTCGAATTGCCTTGGAGTAAACAGGAAATACACGTATTTGAAAAAAATACAACTTTTATGTTGTAGCCTGTACTCAAAATAAGTTGAAGCTTTGTCGTATAAAACTTTTGAGTTTAAAGGAATTGTAATTCTGGAGTGAAGGGTTACCGCAGTTTGCGCAGTGGTATGAATTCACCTGGAGACGAGAAGAGGCTTACGTAAATCTTCAAAATTACGTCCCAGCTGTTGCATGAAACCAAAAGCAAGGAGAAACTTTAGATAACCATCTCAACCTTTCTCATATCCCTCATTAAAATATACAAAATTTAAAATTTTATATTATCGTTGTACGTATTGAACCTGTATAATCTAAATATTATTTATGTTTATGGTGAAGTGCGCCTTCTATTTGGGGGCGCTGGAGTGGTGTTATTTTAAAAATATTTACAAATTTTTATAGGTTTTTTTTAGAAAGTTTATTGCTGTTGGTTCTGAGAATTTTGCTGTTGAGAAGCCACCTTTTCTTTGAGCGCTTGTATTACACGTTTCTTCAATTCATTCTCCGGAATATGGGACAAGGAGATCAGTTCCTGGCGTGAGAGTCGTTCCAGGGTGGCCGAACCACCTTGCTGTTGCTCTTCGGACAATGAAGTGTCCGACGCCGAACGACGATCACGTCTCTGTTTCGGCACATAGGAAACTATCTTAGGCTTAACGGGAAATTGGTCCTGCATTGTGGTGATCTGTTCAAGCAGTGAAGGCGCGTTACGTTTCCGCTCTTCCAGTACAGCTTCATCCGATGAGCGAGACTTTTCCTCGGCAAAACGTGAAATTCTTTCGCGAAACGTTGGCGACGCTGCGTCCACATAAGAGAATCTTTTGGCTAGCGGCGGATGATGAGACTGTATGGTGGCAGCGTGTTGCAATGGTGGATGATGCGATGTGGTGGCCACGGTGGTGGTCATCGGCGACCTCGGTGGCGGAAGCGGCGGATGGACGGCGATCTCTGGTGGAGGCGCCAGATAGTTTGATCGTGGCAATGTGCACTGCTCCAAGGCGTCCGAGGAGGCGATGCTAAGCTCCGGTGTCAACAGGTGGCTCGCTCGGCGTGAATTTATGTCCGGAGGACTGGGGTTGGTGTCCCTGCTCAGTCTGTAATCAAGTTAACACTAGCTACATGTGGGTGGATCACAGAATACAATAATAATAAGCAATTCTTTAAGCTATTTCACAGTAATTTATTTATATTTTTAATTATTTGAATATTTGCTGTTACCCTAATGGTCGGGTACGACGGGAATGAGGAGGCCGACAGAATCTTCTTTTGAACACTTTTGTGGGATCAGCGGTTTTCTTAGTGAGGAAAACTGTACATAGGAAGGAGGAGATTTGCACTTTTGGACCAGCCTTCTCGATCAGAGATGGGCAAAGATCTGCCTGGGTAACTATAATCCATCCTCAATAAAGAGAAATTCCGCAAAGTGGACGGTTCCCTCAATGGGGACAGAGCGCTTCTAAAGAAGCTAGATCTAGAAAGAGATGGCTCTTGCAGATATTTTTATAGGGAAATGGGAAATTGCCAAGTGGTGAAATAGGACTTATCCTCTCAGATCCTAAGACTTCCAAATCTGGAGGGATTCTTGTAGAGATGAGATTCGCCTGACACCACTAAGCCCCATAAATCTTCAAAGGTCCCATAAGGGGTTGAACTCCCATTGGAAGTTGAATATTTCTCTCAGAGAATGTAGTTGAATGTCTAGCTTGGGTCTGAAGAACTTGTCACTATAATATTGTTCTCTATCTACACAATACATGCATAACCACCTCCTGCCAATTGCTTGAGAACTGTGCGCTTCCATAAATCTGCTGGCTGCGAAATTAATATCTGAACTAAATCGTCTAGCATCTAGATTTCCAGAACTCTTGGAACGGAAAACATCCTTGCTAAATCTTCTTGCCAGTTCCAATCTAGAACAGAGGAGAATTAAATTTATAAGTAAAAAAGGTTCCCTTAAAATTATTATGTTTACCATTTTTACAGGTTCACTCCTGGAGAAATTATTTTAAATAGATAAAATAAATTAAGTAATGAGCGGACATGAATAATGCATTTTTTTAGGTTCAGTAGTAGTGACAAAATTTCATTGGGATCTGAGTTCGCCATGGAGAACAAAACTGAAGTGGCCGCAGTTATTTTCTAATATTATCTATGAGTAAAGTTGGTATCTCTTAAATCCGGTAAATGGATATCCTATTTTTATAATAACTTTTTGTTCACCTGCTTGGAAGCCTGGACATCCTTCTTTGCTGGTCTGGTGGACTTAATAGATTCGGGCTTCTTAGTTTCCTACTTCTGGGACTTAGTCTGCAGCCTCTTTCAGCTTCTCCAAGTGTAAGGCTGTTTTGTTTCTCTTCTTGTTGTACTCTTGAATGAAATACATAAATATATTCAAAATGAATTAGAGGGAATTTCTAATTGAGCATAAGTAAGTATTTATTTTAGACAAACCTTCGGATTTCCTGGATCATTTCGAAAAACTGTGCTTTACTCTTTCTTCGTCGCCTTTGTTCGTGTTCCTTCTAGAACATACGCCACGGATGTACAATATGAAAATAATAAAGGGATCTTTTAAAGGGCAAATTGGGCCATTCGTTTGGGGGACACATCCCAGAAAGGTAGGAGTTATGGCTAAGTCTGATCTTCTCTGAGTATTTAAAAGCAAAATTTAAAAAAAAAAACAATTTACGTAGAGGGAAATTTCGAAATAAAAATTAAACCTTTAAGTAGAGTAAAGAAAATTAGTTTAATAACTTGGAGAAAACTATCTCTGCACTGAAAAGTCATTGCAGTATATTGACAATACCAATTACGTCAAAGTACTTTGTCAAGAAAGAAAACAAAAAAATAAATTGCAATCTGGAAGCATTTTAAAACAGTAAAATAATGGCCAACGTTTTATGTCCAACTTCACCAAATTGGGTGAACGTACTTTAGCATAATTATTTCTTTGAGTAACCATTAAATAAATGTGACCAGCGCGGCTAGATCAGGAATCGAACGCAGTGCCATAATTTTCACTCTCTTTAAGTAAGTTGGTTATCGTAGCGGCCTGAAGCGCAACCGTAGGCCGGAAAATCGAATAACAAATACCAGGTTACGTACCAAGACTTTGAAGGTTCAACGGAGCTTTATTATTTTTACAAAGTTTGTGTTAAACTTATAATATACTTTTAATTTTGACCCTTACTAAAGTTTTTATTGGAAAAGTTATATGAAAAGTTTTACGTCAAAAGAGAGCTCTTCCCTACAAGGGCTATCATTCATTTTAAAAGTTATCCACAAAAAGTTTCTTGCTGGCGGAGATATTAGGATAGAAGGCTCCCTAAAAGGTAAAATCGTTAATCTACCACACTTTTCTAGCTGGTTAGATGATGACAAAAACTATGGCTTAAGTGGAGATCCCAAAATCGAATCCAACCGTTTTTTGGCACGAGAGAACAATGTCCGAACACCGGACACTTCGAAGGAAAATCTGCAGGAGCCAATTAATGACCCTTAGATGTTTGGCGTAACTTAAACTTTTTAATGTTCACATTCTATGGAGGAATAAAAGCGGTTTTATTAAACTTCTTCCATAATTTCCGTCACTAAAAAGGTTGAGGTAAATCTGAGACCTTTTTGAAGACGAAACTTCTATCTAATAAAAAACTTTTCTTTACAAGTTCACCAAAATGTTTTTTTATAATAAAATGCCAATCTGTATAATGGTTGAATGGGGCCAAATAGTGTAAATTTTCTTTAAAGTTCGGCTTTTCAAATGCTTCTGGTGTTCTTCTTCACAAACTGATCAACTGAAGTATTAAAAATTTAAATAATTAAATACTTTTTTTCTGCAACCATGTAGGAATGTTCTCATTACTCAATTAAAATCAGCTGTGTAATGCCCAACTTTACCTCACTAGTGGGGGAAAATTCCCATTAGTGTCACTTTCCTCACTAGTGAGTGAAAAAAACTTTATTGTGCTTCCTTGATAATTTAATTAAAAACTTTAATAAGCTTATTTAACGTAACTAAATAATTAAAAAACGAATATTAACAAAATAAAATAAAAATTGAAAGGAATATAGAAATAAAAATAATCTTTTAATAAATAATTAGATATTTTTAATTATAACAGTTAAAAAGGTTATAGTGTTACCTTATAGAAATTTAAAATGGATTCTAGTGATTCCTGTTTAGTTTTTTTTTTAAGTTAATAACCCTAATGGTTGCAGAAAAAATATAATATTTAACTCGAGTGTAAATTATTTTCCTCACACTCGGCAATTTGCACTTGCACTCGCCTCGCTTCGCTCGCTCGTGCGTGCAAACCCTCGTGTGAGGAAAAGTACTACTTTCCGCACTTGTTAAATAAATAACTATAAATACCACTTTAGATTACACGTGGTTTAACTTCTTTATTTTTTTTGTATGTACAATACAAGAGTGTTACTTGCTAGTAATCTTAAAAAGTAATGAACAATTCATTTTAATTTCCTCTCAGCTAAGAGGATGATGTAATAATTACAATTGCGTCAAATATTCACCGGAAATACCATTTCTGAGGTCACCAGAGTTCATACAAACTGGACTTCCTGTGACGTTCCACACACGGCTTCAAGAAAACGGAAATTCCGATGAGAGAAAGTTGTCTGCGTTCACCACAGATTTGTTTTATTCGTTCATTGGGACCAGAAAACTCGATTTTGATTATCGATCCCCAAACCTTGTTTTTGATTACGTAATAGAAGGCTCACCCTCTTCACACTCTTCTGGAACAGACTGGTTATCTGGCCCTGGCGAATCGTGTGCACCAACTCCCTGGCCGCGTGGTGCGGACTCACCAGTTCAACACAGTTAATGAATCTGTACAGTTTCTGAAAATATATTAAAAATACATTTTTAATAGTGCGCAGATTGAATTTCTATCCCAGTTATAAAGATCAAATACTCACACAACTTTTACAATTATTATCTAAATTCTTACTAATAATTTTTCTTTAAACTTCAAAGTTTGTCCAAATTTAAATTTTATTGGAATAAGAAGGAATCCCTTAATCATGTTTGGCGAAATATGTTTCTGTTAAAGTTGTCTGTTTCCGGGAAGTACTCAAACCAATTTGTCTGTAACGAGAGAACACTGTCCGGAGGCCGGCAGTGCACTGGAAAAAGCTCCGGGCGCTAATAACCTCAGCTGTTGATGCGCAAAAAAAAAAAAAAAAAAAAAAAAAAAATTGTCTTCTTGCCAACGTTTGGACAAATATATGTTCTTCAGAGCGTGGCTATGCGGGTTGGTTGAGTTACAGAAACTGATATTGATACTATTTTTACCTCGCAGCATTATTCATTTGAATGGAGTTTCATAACCAAACATAGATCTAAAGCTACTAATACTCTCATTTAGAATTGTTGCAAACTCTATCTAGATTTACAAAGCTGTATTTGCCAGTTGCATTCTAAAAATAATTGATTAATTAATCTCTAAGATTCAATAAAAGTCACCTAATAAAGAAACTAAACCATTGTTAAGTTAACGTTTTACACTAAACCTACCGACATTTATGCATAACTATTCCTACCGTGACCGGTCAAATGACCGGACTTTAAAATTACTTCAATTTCTTATTTTAGAATGAAGATAATAATTATTTAACTATGAAAATGCATAGTTTCTTTTGTTTAAAAATAAATCTCGTAGATTTTACTCTTTTTTGCATAATTTTTTATAATTATAGGCTTCTCAATTGCATTTTTAGACAGCGTTTTTTAGTCTTATTGCGTTTGCAGTATCTTATTTGACTATTTTCCGACCATTTGTTCGTGTAATAATATTTGTCATACTTTTGCAATAGTAACACAAATTTTGCCTTGAAATTTCACTTCCGGTAGTTTTTTTTGTATACAAAACCCATGCATTTATCCCGGGGCTAAGTCTAGGATATTGAAAACTATTTTTTGAGGCCATCTCCTAGATTTTCCACGAGCTGTATACATTTCTGCTAATTTCAGAGCGACAAACTCCCCAAGAGGAACTCTGCTTTCACATATTCCCAAAAATGGAAAGCCTTTTATTGCATCGAACGCTAGCCAAGATTTGATACTAAATTTGTCCGGTTTATTTGGCATGTACCGAGTAAATCTGCATCTTGACTTTGTTGGGAACAAACGTCCTTGGAAGAGATATATGCTCTTGGTTAGAACAGTTTTGACTGTTCTCAACGAATTTGTTCCAAAATTTAGAGATCAAAGCCAATTTATCGATTTGTAAACGATTATTTCTTTGATCCACTCGAATAAGCCTCAAAATTTCCGTCTATACATTTCTGCTCGTAGTGTTTGAGAAGAATGCTCGTCTCCATTTTTCGTTCCACAGAAAAGAGCAATGTCGTACATTTTTTGCCTCGTAATCCGATAAATGCATTATCAAATTGAGTTTTCGAGACAATTCAGTTACAAAAAAATACATAAATAAATAAAATAAAATATTAAAATAAGTAAATAAAATGAAAATATTCAGCCGGTCAAATGACCGGTCGTGGTACGTTTAGTGTTAATAACTCTCATTACAAGATTCGTGGTTTTTTTTAAGCTAACCTATGCACTGTACAGGAGCACTATAGTAATTCATATTTGGTGAGGTGAGGAATACGTGAAGTCTCCTTTAAAATTTACTGGCAAATGGACTATTATTACTTTATAAATACAATTGGGCGAGTCATTATCGATCATATTAGTCGTTCCTCACTTGCAAAATTATATTATTTGTCATCTTAGGAACTACATACCTAGGTTATTTGTTCTGCTAATCTCTAAACTTTGAGGAATATGTATGTAACTGTTTTATAGACATTTATTTATACAGAATTTATATAGTTCATTTATATTTAAAAAAAATTGAACCATAATGAAGAAGAACATGATAAAAAATTGATCAAATAATGGTATTATAGAAACTATTTGGACTGCACTATTCTGACAGTAAGATACCTATTTCGTGACATCTCGTATGGTGCAAACATTCATGAAGGAAGGGCCTTTGCAGATGAAAGTACTAAGGTACATAACATAAGGTAAAAATCTTACTCTTTAATTAACCTAGTTATTAAAGACTAGAACAAGGCTCGGTTTTCCTAATTGGGAAATACTTCTAGGTTGATTCAGCGTTTTGTGCCTAAAGATAATAGCTACTCTACCTGGTTATTACTCCGGCAATATGTTTAACTCAGATTACCTGACTGAAGAACATAATATTCCTGCTGCGCCAAATAGTTCCTTTGGGTTTATGCCTGAGTATAGGCAATGTGTACCTGTAGAAGAGATGTTCAACTAGGAGTATCAACAAGCCCATCACCACACCGAGTCCCAGCAGCAGGAACACACCTAAAATCATAAAGGATAGGATTCCAGTATTGTTGGAAATTTCTTGTTATTATTTTGTTAATTTAAGGTACATCTAATTTTGAGGATGTTGGAGCTTATTTTAAGTGCAAAGTGTTCTTTTGATACAAATATAACACTGTCCAATACCGGAGTATTGCTCCTCGGAAGAGAAAAATCTAAGGGGTCAACATCTGGATTCGAACCCGGCATCTCCGTGTGAGTGGGCATCCAGTATGCTTATTTTTATAAATTCTTGAGTTATAAAAACAAAAAAAATACCCGCATTCAATTCGTCGACCCCAAAACTCACCTGCAACTGCAGTCACACCCAATGGCTTTGGCTGAGACATGTCTGTATCGGTGGAGAAACAAGCTAGACCGCCATACCATTTCTCCTGGAGTATGTCCATATAACCGTTACTCGTCAGTTTCGCAATGACCGCTGATATACTGTCCTGAAATATATCGCCTTATGGTTAGTGGATCGACACTAAATAAAGTAAATTTCCTTACCTCCAAAGTAGTTTTATATAATAAATATTCTGTAATGAATTCGAGGGAATAATAGATTAAAAAAAAATTAAATTAAGTAAAAAATACAAATCGTTCCTTGAATAAATGAGCTTTACACGGACTCACCTTCAACGGAAATCCTTTAACCATACCAACGGCATAAGTGTCCTCGTTGATGGCGTCTCCAATTTTCTGAAGTTTACATCCTTGATCTGTAGCGCGATAGTAGTCCAGGATTGGAGTATCAGCTATTAATATATCCAGAGTACCATTTCTAGAAAATACCATAGATCGTGAATTACAATTTGAATAAATTATTAATTTCTCTAATACTTCCCATCCACGACACCTAATTGGTAGTTGGACGTAAAGCCCGCCTGAAAAAAATAGGCACTTACATTACTTTTTTTCTCTAATACTAGGTTAGAGGGAGTATTAATTATGCAGATTTCACATGAAATCAAGTTTGTGAGGTTCTCAGTTCGAAAAAGTGATTTTAATGAATTGGGCGGTGTGTAAGTTCATCACTTTCTCCGGCGAAATGCCGAAGAGCCTCTGTCTCAGAGACCGCTCATTACCACCACACTGCAGCGAGTTGAGGAGTCTCGTCACAAACTCTTGGACATTCGGAATGATTAGATCCTCATCACAAACCTCGTCGTATAATATTGCGGCCGAATTTTGAAAATAGTGTCATTTTATCTCTTTCTTTATATACTTGTATACAAATTATTAAAATTGTAAATAGTTTGAATAATTGGGGTAAAAAATGTGAAAATGTACATATCGCTTCCTTTTCATGCGGGCCTGAACGTCCAATCTAGCTGACGACGGAGCGGCAGCTCATATTTTATAATTTCTGAACAACTTCTTGCTTGACTTGCACTAGGGATCTTCTATTTTTTACTAACCGTAACTCAAAAACACTGAATCTATTCCGAAAATAATGGGATGTCACGGTAGCCGAGTGGGTTAGGAGGCGAGACCTGCGAAGCTAATTTGTATTGTGGTACTGGGTTCGATTCCCCGGTCTTAGGCCTTGGATTTTATTTAATGGTTAATAAAAAAGAAATTTATCGTAAAGTATGTTTGCTAGTCGCATCCGTCCACGATACCTAATTTGGTACTTGGATGTAAAGCCCGCCTCAAAAAGTAGGCGATTACTTTACTTAGAATTTTCTTGGCAATACGTTTCAAATAAGCAAATAACCAAACGTGCGGGTTTCTAGAAATCCTAAAGAAGCTGGAAAACTTGATCTCATTGAAATCCTCCTTCAGATGGATTGATTTTGATGAAACTGTGATACTCAAATAGAGTATCTTCGATGACCGCTAATGTAATGTAAAATAGAGTATCTTCGATGACCGCTAATGTAATGTAAAATAGAGTATCTTCGATGACCGCTATTGTAATATAAAATAGAGTATCTTCGGTGACCGCTAATGTAATGTAAAATAATGTATCTTCAATGACCGCTAATGTAAAATATACATTGTTTAAAGCCACTTTATCTCCAAACAAGATTAGTCCGAATAAACGAAGTATAATCGTATAACATAAACAGAAGCTAAAGCCAAGAAGGTTCTGTTATTATTTTATTTATTATGACAAACATTTAAACAAATGGATAATTTTTTTTTTGAAGAAAACTATTTAGACTTACTTGAGATACTGCACACCAGTTGCAACATCCGGTACTGGATACTTCTGCATGTGCTCCCATAATAATTGGTTGGCACGATGCACGTAGTAATCTGAAGCGGATCCTCGGGGTGCTCCCACTCGTTGCCACAACAACTAAAATGAATGACAAATTACTAATTTAGTTTTCTTTTTTCCCTATACACGACTTTTCCTTTCTATCGGCGGAAATTATGCAATGCAATGTATATATTGCATCGGAAATACCTGAGTTCGAAAAAGTGGTCATGAACACTTTTCTTTATGAACCAACCATAATTAGAGAAAGAAGTTTTTTTAAGGTCCATGATTACGGTGCTTTATCTCTGAAGTCTTTGCTCCAAGAGTCATACTTTTCTGCTCATGGCCAGCCTTAGCGCAGTGTTCTCTCCTTGGACGGTGTACGAGGCACCTTGGAGAACTCATGCCACGAGGATTTACTGCGAAGGAAACTTACAATGAGCAACACTGTTTTGTAAAACAGATATTTGTATCAGTGGATAGAAGAATTCAAGACCATTTAGGATTTACTTAACACCACAGGGAGTTGTCCATTCACCATCACATCCGGTCTCAATTGCGAAGTTTGGAATAAACTACACGTTCAGAAGTTTTTTTTTTTATTACAAAAATACGATAATCAAGTGCCAATCTCCAATAAAAATTAGAGATGTTGAATTCAGTTTCCAGCGCGGCCCAACTGTGGTGCTTTTTGAGCCAATTGAAAAAATGTATTCAATTGGCTGGATTTGGAAACAGGTGGTTACCCTTTATTTATCTTTATCTACGTATTCTCTACACTTTAATTATACTAAGAAAGTTTTCTGGCGTTACCAAACTAAGAGTCTAACTAAAGTGCTGACGCTGCAGCAAATAAATAGCGAAAAAGATATTTTGGTGTGATGCGCTTAAAAAAACAGAATATTTCACAGTTCAAACAAAAACTAAAAAGGGATGTTAACAAGTGCAAAGCTGATTGGTTCATTCAGGGCCGGATTTAGATGAAAAGAGGCCCTAGGCTATTCCACTTATGAGGCCCATTCACCTCCCATTTTTAAGTTTGTAAAATACATGAGAGATAATAAAATACATCACTACTGTGATATAGTATATCAATAAGTTAAATGAAATATATTGTTATTGGTACTGTTTTTAGAATAGTGTAATTTTAATTTTGCTAACAATTTGAATGTAGGCCCCTCTTGATCTTGAGGCCCTAGGCTGAAGCCTAGTTAGCCTATAGGAAAATCCGGCCCTGGGTTCATTGCATTCTGGGTTTGAGACCCTACAGCTGCACTTTCTAACAACAGACCTGACTGTTCGTAGACCGGAAACACGTAGAAAACATCAACACGCACCACCGGAAAAGACTGAAGGCCAGTTTAGACAGTCTTCTGCCATCAGAGCTCACTCGGCTCTTTTGCTTGTCGCCAGTTCTTGTTTAACCAGTTTGTGCAAATTAAAACATCGCTAATAACTGTTCAGCCGACAAAACCTATCACATTGATTTGATATTTGGTGAGCGGCGGAAGCTTTGATGTTCACATTCCCTTCAATAGAATCAAACTATTTCTGTATAAAATGGAAGCCACAGTGCAGCTTTCAGATGGAAATTCCAAGTTTGACAAAAATGTAATACTAATTGCGGCGGGAGGAAGTCGGTCGTGTAACTGTTTCGCAAGAGATTTCTTTTTCCTTATTTTATTTAATTAATACTTCTTTGTATCGTCACAACGTAAAACATTTGAAATAATTGATAGCGATGTCATACTTACACTGTTGTCATGGTAGGTAGCCGTGGCTGAATGGAAGAACAGACCCGCGATCAACGCTGCGATGTTGGCCGTGTACGATGCGACGAATATCACGGAGAATCCGCCCCACACGTTGATTAGAAATTTGTTCGGCCACGATTTGGGCGCTTTGAAGGCGACTAAGTGGCCACACAGTAATCCCCAGCAAACCCACAGCGCTGAAGACATGCTGCGGAAACAATCAGTGGGTTTCAATTGGGAAACAAAGTTTATAAATGAATGATTGAAATTAATATTGGCGTAAGAATATTTTAAATTAGACTGAATTTTATGTTGTAAACATTTAGGGCTCAGGCAAATAAATAATATTTTATTACGTTACCAATAGTTTTTCAATTATTTATCTTCCCATTCTTTCCATGAAAAAATTGTCTGAAATAGTGTCCATGTTACTTAGACTTGGACGACTTTTTGAAGAATTCTGTATAGTATAAAATAATTAGAAAAAACCAAACTGTGGCTGTGTCATGGACACTGTCACTATTTTACGCTAATGTTTTATATACAATCGATAGATTGTGACGACAGCTGACGATTAAAACTTAAACGAACATCGTAGCTTCTCCGAGTCAAAAGTTATACTAATTGCAAATCTCGATACGCAGCAAAATGATCTCAAAATGGCGGCGCTTTCCCCTCCACCGCACGCGATGCGTCACAGTCCTCGCTTATCGTAATGAATTCTTTGATCCTTTAGCTATCCAGTGGTATGAATTTAATTTTGGATGTAGACGATAGATTCGAAACTATAATGCCAAACTGTATCTCCCGATTTTGTTATCATGAGGTTTTTTGGATTGCCTCCAGATGATGGCAAATTTAAAGACGTATTCACGTCAAAAACAAATTCAAAAAATTAAACACTAAGATCATTGGCACCCGCAGTCTTTTTTAAACGTACTACTGATCTTCGGACACTGTTCTCTTATTACAGACCACTCGGCGGCCGTTAGCAATGACATTGAGCTGGAGAAAGCTCCTCCGAAGAGGAAATCTTAAGAGCCAGCAGCTAAATTCCAGTACTCTGGTGTCCAATAATCTCATTCTTCGCCCTAAATCATTATTATCCCGATTTACTCAGATTATGCGCTGGTGATCTTAGTGTCTAAGATCTAAGAATGGCCCGGAGTAGAGTTTTTTTTTGTACGTAGTTGCCCTCTATGGTTTTGAGACAATTTTTGATTCAGTCTACCACAAGAAAATAAATACAATTAAATTTTAGTAGTATATTATAAGTTGTAGTATTCCATAATTTAGATGGGTTTGGCTTATATACATATATTATAGATTTACCGAAATAAAAGACTCATTTTAGCGTTGTGCAAGCATAACTTTGGTTTTCATATTTCTTGTAGCCAGGTTACATTAACTTGTTTTTCAAAGTTAGGTAGAGTTTTTTCTATGTTTATATTTTCAATTGGTTGATTCTAAATAAGCCATCCGCCTCAAGCCACAGTTAATGTTCTCAAACTTGTGAGAAAATGACGGAATTGGGGTTCTCCCCTCAATCCCATTTACCAAGGTTTGGATGATTGATGTGTTCAATCAAAAATTGTTACTTTTTTTTTTGGAATTCGAACTCAACTACAAAATATATCTAAGCCTTTTTGAGGCTCTTTCCTAGGAGCTTCTTACAGCTCACTGCCCTGTGATGGACAGTGTTGTCTGTAGCGAGTGAACACTGTTCTGGGAGCTGAAAGTTTCCTGAAAAAACACGAATGACTCGTAAATGTTTTAGTGCCTTAAAATATTTTTAAAAAAAAATAACAAAAAACGAAGCAAAAGAGCTGTGTAAACCCGATTTCCATACGCAGCAGGACTAAACGGCTTTTACATAGTAATTCAATAAAAATTCTTTACGATTACATTTTTATATTAACTGTATTATAAAAAGCCTGGACCAAGAAGACGTCCGTAATTTTAATTAAAATAAAATTGCTCACCTGAAATTTTTGGTTCTCTGGCGACCCCATGGATTCAAGCCGAATGGCGATAACCATTCGTATATTGCAACCGCGACAGCAGTTACATTCAACGAAGTAAATATAGCTATCCACAGTTCTGGTGAGAAGGGCAAGAGGAACGCCAACAATGGTATGTCGGTTCGTTGGTTTGGTGCGGCCAGAAAGGACACTCCTGAGAAGTAATATGGCGTAGAAAAGTCTATTACTTCCGATCTGTAAACAAAATCAGAGATCTTAATTTAGCAAATCTCACGAATGCAAAATTTTTTTGTTTTTTTTCAAACATGAAACGTCAAAATTTTTGCTAAGTTAACTTTAAAGTTATACAAAACGTTCTGCATAATTATATATGTAGTTGGCTATATATTACTCGACCAACGTCAGTAAGGCCAAACTGCATTTGTAACGTTATTTCTTCTTCTTTTTTTTAAATCTTAAGAAAACCAGATTTGAATAGTTGAACGAATTTCTCAAATTTGCATTATCGAGTTTGTAACCGTACATCATACTGAAATTTAACCTTGCCGGAAAGCCCCGAGAGATGCTAAAAAAAAAAAAAATGGTCAAGGTAAATTGTGCCAGTGATTTAAATTCGAAGTAATTAAGGAGAACTTCCCGTTGAAGCATTTTATTAAATATCAGAACCGGAAATGTCCGGTAATGACAGAAAAATAACATTTTAGGGTTGAACTTTTACAAAAACTAACTTTGGAAAAATTTATTATTAATATATCCCGATATTTTTTAAAACCTCGGAAAAAAAGTTTAACGTGCAATTTCAAGTGAAAAGTAAAACACTAATGCTTCCACAAAATTTCCGAGGAAGTGATAAATGATGGTTTAGGAAAAGAATCTTAGAAATAAAAGAGCAGCGATTCTACCCAACTTGGAGTAGACTCTAAGAGCATGAGTCGGCCTTTAGCTAAGAAGACAATAAAGGAGAAGAAATAGGAGATAAGACGAACGAAGAAAAAAAAAATTGTCAATTAATTTGCCAGCCAAACTGTAAATCGGATTATTCAAGTGGAGCAATCAGCGGAACTGGAATAGTTAATGTGATAAAGTGCTGCCTCCGCCGCCGACGTGGGGCGGCACATTTGAATATATATCATAAAGTTTACTTCACACACCACTGGCTGTCCGTCCTCATAGTGATTGCTCCTAAAACTTTACATAAAGGTAATTCTATTTTGATGAATTTATGAATAATTTACGGATGGAGGAAATAGATGGTTTTATGGCGGAAATGGGAATATCGTAGTGTGGTGGTACCCCTGCTTTTCCAGCAAAAGTATCATCAAATTCAGGAGTGAACAATCGCTATT
Source organism: Rhodnius prolixus (assembly GCF_049639745.1). Classification (NCBI taxonomy): domain Eukaryota; kingdom Metazoa; phylum Arthropoda; class Insecta; order Hemiptera; family Reduviidae; genus Rhodnius; species Rhodnius prolixus. The sequence goes on along the minus strand of NW_027411592.1, from coordinate 1,836,281 downwards.
TTCTTTCCCTTTACTGCAATTCTCAGTGTACTTCATTTCTTACTTTTCTGCCAACTCCAAACTGTTCTAATTCTTATCTACAGTTTGTGCAGATCGTAGAGCACACTGAAATGTTGTTTTAGGACGGAAATCATCACATCTATGGAACTGGTTTATAACGAACATTTTTTTTTTTTTAAGTATGAATATAATAAATGCAAAATTTTAGAGAATTTCATAGGTGGATGTTTTCGAGAAAGTTCCTGAACAAAGCGGACAATTCTTCCCAGCAAGTTCCATTATGAGTGCGTTCCACTAAGCGCTCACAACGATCAAAATGTACCTTCAGCCGTTCCACTTGACGACCGCGGTCGTGGCGAAAACGTCACTAATGACGTCATTATTTTCGCTCACGCGAAGCTCACAACGCCCACCCACCTTAAGGTACCGGGCTCGAAGTGGGCGTTCAGAAATTTGGCGCAATTTTTAAAAGCAAAGATGGCGACCGAAAAAATTATATCAGGTAAATGAAAGTATTATTTCATGTAAATAATAGAATGTGTTTCTCGAAAGTCTAAAAAAAAATAATAAAATGAAAAATTACTTATCCCTTTACATACTAAATCACTGAATAAAGATCAATTACACTTTGATAGTTAATAATACGTGGCCTAAGTTTTCGCTTTTCACTATTGCGATTTTGTAAAATTGCATTCCACTCTTCATCGGAACTAGATGAAGAACTTTCTAAAGCATTATTACATTTGCATTAATAAATATCCAATTGTTGCCACAAAAGACATTTTAATTTTATTTAAACGAAAGACATTTTATTTAAATTTTATAAATACCCTACGAAAATGTAATACAACAATTTAATTATATATATATATATACTTTTAATATAAGTCAAATTTACCAATAATTAATAAAGTTTATTATAACTGCATATAAACGGGGTTAAAATTAAAAAACAACCTCTTCAAGCTTCTGACTTATTTTCGAGGTCGCCATTTGTAATGTTGAACATGAACGGTTAAAACGCCCCATAGTCCATTCCACTTGGGTTTTCGATTGTAACACTCGCAAGCTAGTGGAACGGGCAAAACCGCGCGGTCGTGAGCGTGATCGTTGTGAGCGCTTAGTGGAACGAACCCTATATTTGTACGGGTTTGTCAACAGTAAATTAACAATGAGAATCAATATGTATGCAAATTGGCAAGTTTTGGAAATCTTTCAGGTAATTCGTGAAAATTCGACAGAAAAGAGAAAGTTTGGACTAAGTGAGAGAGACATCACTTGACAAAAAGGTCACGTGCGAAACCAGTCACGAGACTTTTTGGCCACGATTTTTCGTTTTCTCGTTGAAACATGAAATTCGCATGGGGGGAAAAAACGGTAGAAATAATAAAATTTTAATACAAAATCTTCGTCACTTAACCTCTTATCAATGGAGAGGCGCATTATACTTGGGCGGCACTTTAAAGAAAGTTAGCTAACCCCCTTACAAGCTTACATCAACGTTTCTTGACAATAATAAGGCCTCCGGAATGTTCAGAAGAGCCAGTGCCAGCGCTAAAATTCGGTCATGATAGCAACAATTTCCTTGTAAACAGTAAGGAAAAGCCACTGTACAATCCTTTTGAGTTACTTTGTGTCGAGGAAGTGCGACAGTGCAGCAGACCCTTGGGGATCCACCCAGATAAACCCAGTTTTAATAAAGTTCACCGGCTCAATGGATTACTTTGCAATATTTTGGACTGCGGGGCTTGGGGGTCACGCTTAATTAAGATTGTAAATAAGAAGGAAGTTCTAGTTGGCGCTCGCCCGCTTGTGCCTGCTTGCCCGACTGCCGGTTTATTTCCGGACCATGTCCGCTGGCAGCCATTAATTTAGTACTGCAGAACTTAGGTTTTCCGCTTGTTATTAAAACTTTATCGTCTTTAAATTTCTTTACTCAGATTGTCCTTGACGGGCTTCCAAGGAAACGTGAACACGAGCTGACTAGAGCGAGCGATCTACATCAAGTTCTTTGATCGGAGTTTCAACAAGTGTATACGAAATGATCAGAACTGAGCAGATCAGAAGATGGAGATCAACTTCCTCCTAAAGTATTAAATTAAATCTTCACCATCTTATGGTGTCTGTTGTGGATATCCACTTCGAATAATTTTAACAATTTAAATTATAATCATGAACCACTTTACATAATTCCGATATATTAATTTTAGAGAATAAAATATTGAAGTTTATTGAGCTTGAAGTTTGTTGAAAATAGGAATCTTAATTTTATTTTGGGCGAGGATTTTAATCGCATTGGCCGTGGAATATAGTTGGAAAAACCAAACGTAATCCAAAACATAGATTTGTTAACGCTGTCGGCAGAAAACTTAAATTTTCTAAATGATTTGCTCTTTTATATTTATGGCCGAACAAATGGCGATATTGAATGTAAGTTCTGTTATGCACTATAACCTAGATCAGCCTGAATATAAATCAATTAATAATGATTTTAAAGTAGATGTAAAAATGTTTTCGAATCATATCTGCCTTTTGCTACTTCTATTTCAATTAAAAAAACCTATAACATATATTAATGCTTTGTCTCCATTTGAAACTAGCGTTTCGAGATAAAAGGAAATACCAGTAGAAATTAAATTTACTTGTAAATAATACATATATTGTACGAGTCAGATGATGTTATAATTGTACTTTATATTATTAAAATAGCGTAAAATGTAACAAATAAACTTTATAGCACGACCTCCATACATTTTAATGCGTACATAGAGTTGGAAGATTATTTTTCAAATATACTACTTAAATAAATGAAAATATAATTCAGTAAGATCCGGTTTAGAACCGCTAAGTTAAAGTCAGATCTTTGGTAGGAACTAAATCCGCAATCTCGCACACTAAGACCTCAAAACGGAAATTTCCTGTTGGCAATCCTTTCTTGGAGCTTGCAAGAGAAATTTAAACACGGAAATCCAAAAACAGTAACAGGATGTACAGGTTGTTACCTTGGTCTTGAGACGCTGAGTGCAGTGAAGGCCATGTGCGCATGCCCGGCCACCAAGTCGCCAACCACTCCTGTCCATCTGTAAGCAGTTCCCCAGATTAAGGTGTAACGTGTGGATAATTAGAAGGTTACCAAGTAGAAGAATGGCATTTTCTGCTTCATTTTTTTTTTTGCCAAGAATCAGTAAATAATAAGAAAAGTAGAAGAGATTCTTTCACTTTGAAGACTTAAGAACGGTTAAGCGGCTAAGATGGAACTGGAACAATCATTAAACATTAAGAGAGCATTGGCCACCTCGTTCATCATGTTCTTGGATATCGTTATCCTTTCTCTAGAAACTCTACTGGGAAAATTATGATGTGTATTTAATGAGTAATGTGAGCAAAGCGGCAGATGTCAGCATCAGCACAGAGCCGTAAGGCTCTCTGCAGTCGGCAGGTATGTCCCCATGACAGAGGGCTCTTCAGAATGTCATCCCATACAAGTGGATACTGTGTGGGTGGTATGTATTATATACTCTGGGTGACGCCCGCATGTAGAACAGCGGATCTCCTCATCGCACACTCTCTTCTTCGCTTTGTTTACAGGTTTCAGATCAAAATGTCTCTGTTCAAAATCTTTATCTCGAATTATATTGAATATATCCGATTATCTCATAACTAAATCAAAGATGCTTTTTTTTTCCCTGTTTTGAATGAGATGATGAACTGTGCTTTAGTTTTTAAGAATTTTACTCCTGCGCACTAAGTGCGCTATGGTATTTACGTCGCACCTCAATTTTAGAAGTATGAAAATCGTGCAGGATGTGGAAGTTCTGCCATCGAGTCGAATTTCCGAAAATAAGTTTTTAAAAACTTAGTCAGTCTTCTTAACTTCCTACGGATTGGCAATTTAAATCTGTTAATTGGTTATTGATCTCCATTTTTTGAATGAATTGCACGTTTCAGTTAAATTAAACATCATCCCCTGGCTTGAGTGTGATCTGGTCTATTTGTCTTCATCTGCCTAAATAGCTGAAATTTTAAGGCTACAACGGGATAAAACTTGTGGATCATTAAAAAGAGGATAAAGGCAAGATTAAACTCACTCACTTGACTGTACCAGCGTCAGGATCTACTACCCTGGATCCGAACATAGAATCTGGAACTATGTACAAGCGGAAATCAAAGTCCAGTTCCTGTGATACTGCGTCCAGTAGATCCATGGACAGTCCGTAACAGCAGGAGACTTGATAGGTGTATCTGAAAGCAATTTAATATTAAACGTTTTATTATAATGTTTTATGGTCATCTGATGGACAAGCCCTGGACCAGAAATACTTCTTCTCTAAGCATTCTGTTCGCGTGCTATTGAGACTTGGTCCGTCCTGACTAATACGGTCTGGGTGCTTGCGAAACTTTCATGAAATCAAACTTGCTTTTCAAATATTTATGAACTTCTGTTTAACATTTCTAATTTTTGAAGAATGGTTTGTGCACATACTTCAAAGTTGGAAAAGTATTAAAATGAATTTCAGATTTTTTGTTAGTTAAAAAAAAAACTATTAATGATAGGCCTACAAGAGTAACCATATTTACCTGGTGCCGTTATAATCTGAGACTTTGTGACAGGGCAGTCCTCGGAGACAAGCTCCATCGCCGACACCTCTTGCTAGATCGGACATCATGACGAAGGGAGCAGCCACGGCAGTAACCACCTTCACCACAGTTCGACCGCCTCCGCAAGGACCGTCTGTACCCAGTAAACTAGAATTAGCAATTGTTTTGCGTATAACTGATATAGAATGCTGTGTGAGATACTCTGGGGAATACTGACCAATAGTGCCGCCCGGCCAGACAATCCTCTCCAGTCTGACATCACAGCATCCAATGATCTCACCCACTTGTTTCCAGTTGTCAGACTCCTGCAGTTTCAAAAGTGCTTGTGGATCTGAAATATAAATTTCTACAATAAGATTAAGAATAAGAGGAGGCTCAAAATTAGCGTTTCACTAAATTTTTCAAACGAAAAAAAATTGGAAAATTGGTCTACATCGTTTTAAATAGTTGATGATAACGGAAGTAACGGGGTCAAAACGGAAGTAACGGGGTCAAAAAGGCTGCTTTAGTTTGAAGCAGAGGGGAGATTCACATAGGAGAGATGAAATGAATGCGTAGACTTCATCGCCCTTCAATAAGAAATGTAGCCATGTCGAGATATTGTGTTCACACTTACACACTCTATAAATCTCTTTTTTCGGGATTCAGGGGACCTGAAACTGATATCTCCGGGGGAAAGCTGCAAAACTAAGATTCTCCATGATCCACAGAACTTTCTTCGGTGCTTTGACCCTGAAATCGATGCGCGAAAGTAGAGTGCTTCCCTCTAGTGACAGAAAGTAAAAAGCATGCTGCAATTTATATTTTCAATGCAACTGTTGCCACTATTCACACAATGAAACCAGCCATCATGGATAAAACTAGCCCAATAAAAAAATTCTTTTCTACGCAATCTGCTAAATTTTCACGATTTAATTCTACCTTAATTATCTTCTAGGTTACGCTAGGATTCTTTAATTTAATTGAGCCATTGAGAAGTTAAAGATAGAGGACGAAGGCGCTAGAAGAAAAAAGGAGTTGAAAGGAGCACTGTGCTAGCCGTGAATCACTTAATCTAGGAAAACTGAAATAGATTGCAGCATACGTCAGGTGATGTTCCAAACAAATCATTGGCATCCGAGAAGAGTGTAGTAAGTGGGTCCGAGTTGATTCTAAATGGACAAGGTCATCTAAACTGCTGAGCTAAAGGAAATCTATAGCGTCAAGTTGCTCCTTTTAGTACGTATTTGCTCACGATTTGACCGGCATTGGCCGATAACTAACTACAGAGTTCTTGTTATTTACTCGTACATTTCCACATCCTAGTTGAAAAGTTGAATGAACTCGAAAAGGGTTAATCAGGATTTCCAAATAGTTGCTAAGGTCTATGAAAGTGGATGGGATAAGAGTTAAAACGTCACAAATTAAGCATACTACGGCTCACTAGAGGGTAGACGGCTATTTGGACATAAATGGTAAGGTAAGGGACTAGCTCTGCAGGTAAGGTGAGCAATGCTGTCATCAAGGACTTCCTCAGCAATACAACTATACAATACGTAAAAGCGAACTGTCAATGTGCAAGTCCTATCTCCACATACTCACGTATCCTTCAGGAGACCTGGACACATTAATTCAAGACGAGATAGGATGCAAATCACCAAAAATAAGGGCCGCTCCTGGGAGTGCAACCATGGTAGAAAAAGATAAAAAAAGTGGGTTTAGGCAGCGGACTTAGTAGCAAGGGAAGTGATTGCAGCAGAGATTACGATCTTCCATTGTATTTATCATCACATCCTACGCCCATTTAGTTTCTTTATTTGGAGCTGCTCAAGGCCGGATTCCTATTAACATATTAATTAAAATGGAAAATTGAAAGTGTATTTTTAATTAAGAAAGCCAGTGGGCCGTTTAGGTGGAACTGTTGAATTAATCCATTGGCTGGAAGAAAATAAGTCCCAATCGCTAAATAATAAGTTCAACTTTATCTCTAGCTTGGATTAAAGGAATGATTGGTCTAAGCAGTTGCTGCAGAATACTGACTGTCTGTAACCGGCTGGCCGGTGGTTGATTGTTGTGTAACCGCGGATAGCTGCTGTTCAGGCACCAAGTTCAACAGTTGGAATCTGGCGGCCAGACTTCGTTGCCCGCTGCTTTCATTGCCGGGAGACCAACCTCTTCCCGAAAGACTCACCTGGGCACCGCGTCTCATCTCCCTGTACACAAACAAATCAAGGCTATATCTTTTGAGCCCGTTGCAGCAGATATTATTGATAACAACTGCCTTCATTCATACTCTTGCCAAAGTTAATGGTAAGAGTGCATTGCGGAGCAGCGTTCCTCACCTTTCTTGGTGCGTAAGCCAATTAATTCATTGAAGATCTATATCAACCAAATTTTTTATTTTTTTAATTCCTAATATAAAATATTACAACAGAAAAATTACGTAAATCTAAAGACAAATACATAAATTTGAGACGCAACATCTTTCCACATAGATCACATCTGTATGAAATCTTACAACACCTGTGGACTAAAAATGGTATAAAAAAGAGAATTGAACTCATGATTACATTAATTTCTCTTGAGAAGGTAATAGAAGGTACTCCGGCATTACATCAGTTCTTATAGAAAAAAATTATCGTGTGGCTGTGTCATGGACACGGCCATGTGTTGTACGTGAATACGTTTTATGTAACGGGTTATATTTTTTATATAAAATATTTTTATTCATGTATTTAGGATGAAACAATGTGTCTTCATAATCGACGATCGAACACAATCTATGCCTATACAGTCCGTTATTTCATCATCCACTTGCATAATTTCAACCGCCCCAGCTGCAGATGTACTGACACCGTCGTTGATCCGCTCGGCCGCATTCATTCTTTTACGTTCCTAGGCACAGCTTGACTCGGTCATATGGTGTTTTATTACCATTCGATTGTACTTGAGAAGCCCTTTCCAACCGTATACGATCTCTGTATTTGGTTTTGGCTTTTCAACGCGTATAGGCTGACATTATATACTTTTGATATTTTTTTATTCTAACACCTTATTATATTCACTGTCACTATTTTACACTAATGTTTTATATTCAATCGATAGATTGTGACGACAGCTGACGATTAAAACTTAAACGAACATCGTAGCTTCTCCGAGTCAAAAGTTATACTATTTGCAAATCTCGATACGCAGCAAAATGATCTCAAAATGGCGGAGTCACAGTCCTCGCTTATCGTAATGAATTCTTTGATCCTTTAGCTATCCAGTGAGTCTAATTTAATTTTGGATGTAGACGATAGATTCGAAACTATAATGCCAAACTGTATCCCCCGATTTTGTTATCATTAGGATTTTTTGGATTGCCTCCATATGATAGCAAATTTAAAGACGTATTCACATCAAAAACAAATTCAAAAAATTAAACACTAAGTTCATTGGCACCCGCAGTCTTTTTTAAACGTACGTACTGTTCTTCGAACAGTGTTCTCTCGTTACAGACCACTCGGCTTAAAAAAGTAAAACAAACGGCGATACATTAGTTTCCAAGAAGAGAGCTAAGATACCATTATTCTGTACTAAAGATACTTCCTCTTGATTGGTGTAAAGGAAATGAAGCTACGATTGAGATGATGGTGACTATAATCGGTAGTGCACGCCTTCTCACAGCAATGGAGGCACTTGAAAACCATATTTTAGTAAAATCAGTTAAATCTCGTGGACTCTGAATGTTCTCCAAAAAATGGAGTTTTTGAGATGATCTGTTCGATGTTAGAGTCAAAGATAGTGAGAATTCGGTTTTACTTCTATAAAACCATAATTTCTCCTTTACTCTCTGTTGGCAACAATGGAAAGTGTAGAAAAATAAAGAAGTAAAGTAAAATAGGAAAATGGCCGCTTGCCAAGGATACTTGATCCAATCCACAAGGAGAGGGAAGGGTATAGGACAGTTCTCAGTGTTGCCAAACTGATGTGGTAAATTCTTACATTTTCTACACCATTTGTATTTTAAACTTCATCTCTATCAGGGTAACTGAAGTACATAATGTGTATAAAAGTTGATATTGAAGTGCACCGGTGTGACTGACACACAACAGTTTCTAATGCTGAAATTATGGAAGATCGATCTACCTCATGGTAATCGTTTCTTTTTATCATCGATGTGCAAAAGTGGCAGCATTTTCATTAGAAATGTTTCTACCCTAGGTTTCATCCTATTATAGCCCCTTGTCAATTATGGAATTACAATTTTGATGTGAACATTTTCTCCTTAAACATCGGTGACTGTTACTTGCTGCAGGCACTGTTTTCTTCTCGTATTAACAACAGCAAATTCTTCTACTTTTTACTGCACGTGCTACTGCAGTTTTGCCCTCAAATACGGCTATCTTTCTTACAATAAATAAACGTCTTTTAAAAAGTTGTTTATTTCTAAAAAATTTTTCTAATTATGTAGGAGAGTAGTGTGTGTATTCTTTTGCCTGTATTGTGCTTGGTGATGGTGTTTTTGTAGATAGAGTTGATTATTTGTAGATTATTTTTAATGGTTATTGTTGATTTGTAATGTGATTTTAATGTGTGAATTTCTAAAGTAATAAGTGTAAATAGGGAAGGGATTAGCAATGCGGTTAGCGTACTGGACTCCCACGCGGAGGTCCCGGATTCGAATCCAGCTGCTGACGCTTAGATTTTCTCTTCCTAGGAGCTTCTTACAGCTCACTGTCCGGTGATGGACAGTGAGCTGTCTGTAACGAGAGAACACTGTCCGGAGGCCGGCAGTGCACTGAAAAAAGCTGCGGGCGCCAATAACCTTGGATGTTGACGCGCCTTAAATCATTAAAAAAAAATAAGTATAAATGTTAAATATTGTTGTTTTAATGTGGGTACGTTTTAAAGTTTGTAGAGTTTGGTATATTTCACTGAATGTGTCTGATGTTGCGTGATTGAATGTGGTGAAATGCATTGGCCACCATCACCGGAACCAGTCGATGGATGTGAAAACTGCCGGAAGTAGGCTTAAGACATCTCATTTTTTGTTTTCGTCTTGTGTTATAAAGTGTAAGATTATAGCAACATCCTTCCCTTTGCTTGTTCCATATATTAATCTAATTTACATACCTGTTAATTCTCTTGAATTATCTAATCTAAAAGTTTAACTACTAAAAGTGCATTTGAAGGAGAAGTACTTTAGTAATTATTGTTGGCGCCACGTACGCACACTGTGCAGACTGCGGCAGGTGGAGCAGGAAGGAGGCAACAAAAAGGAAAACCAGCCCGGGTAGACCAGAAAATAGCGTTTTCTATTTTTTTATTTTTTTGTCGTATTGCTACCAGTTTGATACTTATTCACCCAATTCACTTTAATAACTATTGTTTATGTTTTATGATTATTGGAGGGGATGCTGGGACAGAGTTTAACGGAACAGTATTTAGGAGGTTCGCCTTGAATGGCTTTTTAATATGCTCCGCTAGCCTAATATCAGATAGGAGTTTATCCCTTCTGCAGACCTATATCCTCGACTTTAGCTACATCTTGGCTGTAAATAAAATTAGTAAGACCGCAGTTCTTTAAGAGACACCGATCATGCTCAGAATGACGAACACAGGTTAAGAGATCTCTGATCGTGAGGAGGTTTTCGTCCACCATATCACCACTGCTTTAGAAGCACTAGCCATCCGGTCTGTGCCTTACCACGGGATTATCCACCTAATAGTTCTCCTTAGCAGAACTGGAAATACTTTACAGGAAATCAGGTATATATAATCTCCAATATAAAAGGATTGGTGAAATTCCCTAATTTGGAGAAAATTGCCGAACAGGAAGTAAGAATTTAGTGGCAGGAAGTCGTGTTGAGTATTCACAGTAGAATTTTTTTGTTCAAATGTTGACAAAATAGATCTCAAAATTGATATAAATGTAGTAGAAATGTGAGTAGTGAAGAAGTTGTACAAGATGGCGACTCAAACTAGTTGCCAGTGTAATATATGTGGCAGTGTAGGAACTTACAGCATCCCGGCTATCACACTCTGGACCCATACCCTCGTGCACATAAAATAACCATCTAAAACTCGGTTGCCTTGGGTCGGCCGTTCCCTATCCTGGCTGCAGTCGTTATCCCATCCTGGTGGCGGGTTCGTCGTATTCCCATAGCAAAAACGAAATTACTTCCACAGGCACCTCCGGATGGATGGAGGTCGCAGAGGAGGTTATGGGAGTCTGTCAATCTTCCATAACACACACAGACTCCAGTATAACTGAGTCCAACTTCCTTTAACTGCAGATCGGTCCTTCCAGTTCTCTTTCACTGTTGTGTTCACTCACACAATTTTTATAACATTTTCTATTGTTTCTGTTTCTGGCTAGAATTGCTGTTGACAAGTTCACCCATAACCATCGCTCTTGCGCATCAACATTGTGGCCAACCAACTGCGATATTTAAACTACATCCACCTCATCAACACCATTCGAGTTCAATCAGCCGGCAGTCTAATTTAGGAGAAACATCCCTTTCAATGTATGGGGGGCTACTCTGTGGGCTGGAAGTAATAAAGAAACGTTATTTTATACAGCAATTAGGACTGGCAGATTATCTTTCTAGCTAGCCATTTTTGACCTTGGTCCTTATATGTTTACTAGAGGATAGTGATTAAGTTCAAACTGGTGAGTCGGAGATCAAATTCAGGCTAGATACTCTCTATTTTTAGAATCGTATCCAGTTGATTGTCCGGTGACGTGAGATCACTGTCCGGAGGACGGTCGAGCTAATAATCTATTAATGCATAACTTTAAATTAAATTTTTCTCTAATTTAGGGTCCAATCACTTTTTTGTGATTTTCTAGAAAACAGTTTCCAGGCTGTTCCTCAACTTTAGTCCAATTGTGATGAGCAAGTATCGTAAACCAGTATAGGTAACCTTACCTGATCTTAAATTATATCAAATGTAATAAAATCCAAAGCTAAGACCCGGGCATTAAAACCAAGCTTTTTGCTTGCAGTGAGTTCTTCATTTGTTCGAAAACTGTGGCGCTTTAGCACTTGACAATATTATAAATATAGACATGACGAGTTTGTCTGTCCATCTTCTGTTCGAACCTGTTACAGATGACAACGAGGCGGCTGAAGCGCTGATAGGCTTCTTCTTCAGCTTTCAGACTCATTATAATAGAGTATCATCGCAGGGTGACCATCTCATGCCAGCAGAACATTTCTTAGAAACATTTTTAATCGAGACGAGAAGGCTCTTTCTAAAGCATGTGCTCTCTTTTAATAAAAATAAACATCATAGTAAAAAAAAGTAAAAAAGTAATCGCCTATTTATTTAGGCGGGGCTTACCGTCCAACTACCAATTAGGTGTCGTGGACGGAGGCGACTAGCAAACATATTTTACTGAAAATTTCTTTAATTAACCATTAAATAAAATCCAAGGCCAAGACCGGGAATCGAACCCAGTACCACAATAACATATTAGCTTCGCAGGTCTTGCCCTTAACCGCTCGGCTACCGTGGCGCCTAAACATCATAGCAATACTTCCAGAAATCAGGAAGTGAAAAAGCACAAGAACTTATCTGACCTGGAGTAAAGTACTCTCAACACCTGCTTTTAGAAGATCGGCGTTCGGGCTCACAGGTACTTACTGGCTTAGTGGACTTAGTGGGGAGGTCTTTATTACTGTGGAAACTAAGTTCCTTCAACACCTGTTTGCCAGGACTGCAAGTTGGAGAGTGAATCAGTGGAGCACAGTACACCCGATCTTCCAAGAACTTAACGGCTAAGTTTTCCCTTACAGGAAACATGCACAATATTGAAATCATCTCGCTGGCGCCAATTCTAAGTTTGGAGTTCCAAGTACTAAGGGCGCTAACCGGAAAAACTCCATCAGATTTTTATTTTTCATAAAACACACACACACACACACTGGAAAACTGGGATATGAGGAAGTATCCCGCGATCGCGAGGGGCGACTTTTTGATTTGTAGATTTCACTAGATACATCCGTTTTGGAGTAACCGGAAGCCCCCAGCAGCTCAGACTTTGGCGGGAAGAGGGTTTGATAACTCTAACAGTACCATTTCAGAATAATGTTCGGGTTTTTAACAACAAGCTGTCCAATGTGTACAATAACAATTAAATATGTTTTAAAACTCAAGAGTTTGTGTTAAAAAGTATACGATAGAATTTTTGAGAACTGTTCAAATAGTATTTACAATCATTTGATTCTGATTTTTTTTTTTTTACAGAATATTTTTAGGTACCTTGTCCTTGAAAAAGTGGTTTTTATAAATTGCTTTAGTAAATTGTAAAGTCGTGTAAGTTCAAACAGGATGTTTCTGCAAGTTTTAAAGTCGTGCAAGTTCAAACAGGATGTTTCTGCAAGTTCTAAAGTCGTACAAGTTCAAACAGGATTTTGTTCAAAATAGATCTGCCATAACTATCCATAAATCGGTAAAAACAACCATGATTTTCTTTCAACTAGTTTGTACTCATGTACTCATTTTCCAATAACTTTTCTGTACTGGGAAATTCGATTGAGTGTAGTTCTCGTAACACGTGGGCAGATTTTCTCTAATCTGCCATTTTTTTCTCATTTAATGTTTGGTTTTATTTCTTTCGTTAAATTTGGATTTTTTATTAAATAATTCTTAAATCTACGCGTCTTAACACGTCAACATATGTGAGGTTATTGGCACCCGGAGCTTTCTTCAGTGCACTGCTGGCCTGCAGACAGTGTTCCCTCGTTTATAGACAACACTGTCCATCACCAGACAATAAGCAGCTGTAGAAAGCTCCTAGGAAGAGAATACCTAAGGGTCAGCCAGCTGGATTCGAACCCCCGGATCTCCGCGATAGGAATCCAGCATTCCGCTAACCGCATAGCTAATCCCAAATTTCGAATTTTGAAGGAAATTTCTCAGCCGGGAAATACCTCACCTTACCTCAGAGTGGTTCACTTGGTCGAAAACAGTTGTTCCGTTTTTCGGATTGATGTAAATTTTTCAATAAATAAATTTAAAAAATAAATGAAAAAATAAAAAAAAACGTTTTTCGGTAAATTTGGTTTATTTATGTGGTTTTTTTTATAAACAAACATTCTTTTTTTTTCCAATTTTCATTACAGGACAGATCTTGGATTTGGTTTGGGGATATGGGCTTCCCCGTAAGGTTTCAGTCTGATTTAGGGTTACAAAATGTACAAAGTTGTGGTAAAAACTAAATGTGGCTTCAATTTTCAGTGAATCAAGAAAGATTTGTGAGTTAACCCTTTAAGAACACACCCAAAAAGAAGTCGTCTGACGAGGGGTCACACTGTTTGGGTGGGGTCTTAACCCTTTACCTTTCCCTTGGGTCCCGACCTCCATGGGTGTACGAGAAGCAGCAGCAAAATGGAGTTGAAAAAAAAATAAAAAATAATTGGTACGCCAAGGAAGGAATATTTTTTTTATTCATGGTGGCGTTGGCAATGCCCGGAGTTCAGTTTTAAATTAAGATGCAGAGGGCGAAGGCCCTGGCTATTCATCATCTAATGTATTCATTTCATTCACGGGGCAACACTGGGGCTACAGTCTCCCTCTTTTCCGCTTTATCTTCCCTGTAATTTCATTATAATCCATTAACATGGGATTTTCTTATTTTAAAACAATATGAACGCGGAGTACATGCACGATACTTTTAACTTCTCAAGTAATATACTTAGCCAGCAGCATAAATTTTTAGACTGCATACTATTGTTTAGTATTATTATTTTTTTTTGTTTCCGGAGCAATATACATTTTAGTTTTACTTAATTATTTTTTGATTAAATTAGTGGGTGGTTTTGTTAATTGGATTTACCGGTTTGAAATGTTTTAGCTTTTGCAAGAATATTAAACTTCAATGATAATTATGTATGAAATGTGGAATTTAGAAAGAATAAATATTTATTATAATAAATATATACAATACATAAAATATATGTAGAAGTATAAATGTATAAAAACATTTCAACCTTCTTAACTAAGTGAAGTAAGAGAAAAGTTAGGTGAGGAGGATTGGAATGCAGGGAAAAAAGGAGAGGAAAAACCTGCTGCTAGTGTAGAGAGTTAGAGTAGGACATGTTTTAGGTCTTCTATGTCTGTATGTTATAGAAGGATCTGTAAGGAGGCTATGTCGCGGCATAGTGGGCTAGGATGGCAGTCTAGGATGGAAAGGAGTTTGAGCAGACGATTTTGGATGTAGGAGTGTACCGGGGGATACTGTACGCAGTCTCCGTGGAGTGAGTCAATTCTATTGCTTCGTGGAGAGTCTGTTCTGGGGTTATCTGAAGTTTCTTGATGTTGCCTACTACAAGTCCAGGCTCCAGGCGGAGCAGGCGTAGAGCAACATCGGGGCCTAATGACTACTTCTTTGTAAAGGAGTAGTTTGTTAGTCACAGTCATTTTGGAGTCACGTGAGAGAAGAAGAAATAGTAGTCGTTGTAGTCCAGTTCGCCTGCGTTTACTTTGTCCTGAACGTGGAGTAGTGAAAGACCAGTTTGTTGTCTAAAGTTAGCCCTAAGTACTTCACGTGGGTATCACCACGGAATGAGTATGTGGAATTTAGATAAGATGGGGTTGCAGGATAATAAATGCTATTTGTTCCTTTTTAAGTCAAGGATGGTTCAGCGATTAGACAAAGTAATGATGTCTTCTTTAAGTAATCAAATCTTGACTGATTTTGCTTCAAAAAAGTTATTGTGGTTGGTACTAGGTTCGATAACCAGTCTAGACCTCAGATTTTATCAAGGTAATATGAGAACTTTATAGTAAAGAATGTTTGTTAGTCGCCTCCGTCCACGACACCTAATTTGGTAGTTAGACGTAAAATCTGCCTGTAAAAATAGGCATTACTTTACTTTAAAAAAAAAATGTTTACTTTCAAATATTTATTTTTGGTTTTAATTTTGAACTTTAATATCTTTTCTATTTATTTAGTTTAATGATTTAATTGGAGTTGAAAATTTAAAGAATTTTTTTTTATTTTATAAGTCAACTAACAGATTTAGATACAGTGAAAAGATAATGGTATTGGTTTCAGCTGGGCGGAAGTGACTTATTACGAGTACAGGAATATGGCGACAGTAGTCGAAGCTGTATTTGTTAAAATACAAAAAAACAACCTGAATCAAAGTTTATGTCGAAAGTGATAAGCAGAATTGCCCTAAATAGATTTGCATAGCATATATCGTAGTTTTGGTAATCCAATCACTACACTTGGATAACGCGGACCAGTGCTGCGTATGGTGAGTTCATGTTACAGAGAAGTACTTAACGGCTCTCGGTAACTATTTGGTAAACACGGATTTTTTTTTGACAGGATTGCCGTAAAATATGTAAATTACTTTAATCCTTAATAATTAAGAATAATTAAAACTACAATACTTCCGCTGTCAGGTGAGAAGGGTGTAAATTACGTGAGCGTTATCGTAACTGTGATTCTGCTCGTTTACATCTGAGGGTTTGTTCTGCGCCAATATTTGCACTTGAAAAAAAAAAAATCTTTCGGCAACCTAAATATGAAAATTTCTAAGAAAAATGTCAAAATGTTTAATAATGGAAGCCAAGGAAGAAAGGGAGAGAAAGATGAATACCAACATAAAGGAGGTGGATGCTGTAAGGGGAGGAGACTCATGAAAGGTTTCATCTGTACGAAGAATCGGGTTGGTGGGAAATTTACGTATCACAGCAAACATTTACTTTAGCCGTGCGACTGTATTGTGGCAACACTGAGCCTTTGCAAAACAGTTCTGCCAACTCACACTTTAGTTTCCTTTATTTCCACTGCCACTGCCATGTGAATATAATTTATTACTGCCTTTCTCTCACTGACTCACTCACTCTTACGCTTCTTTTTTTCCTTCAATGAAATCCTCGTTGGGGAAATTAAAAAGAAAAATTCACACTATTTCCACACACATCGTTCTCATACTTGAAAATTTTATAAACACTAAGATGTAGTTTTTTCTTTTTACCTAAAAAGGTTAAAAAGTGGATTTCTTTCAGGCGTTCCTGTGGGTATCTCAGGGCTAACAAACCTAAAAAAAAACTCTCAATACACATCGGATCTAGAAAATAGTTGTTATTGCAATTGCATACATGTAATTGTGTTTTCGAGAACCCACTCTTATGTCCGCCCGGTCTAAGCAAAAGCTGCTACCATCATGGTATCCATCATGGCTTGACTATATCGAGAGCTAAACCACTGAGCGGAAAGCGTAGCCTTTCTGATCATCACGGAAATCGGGAGAGGATGAACTTCCCCGGAAATACTGCTTTAAAACCCATTAACCTGTTAAGTGAGTTCGACGGGTATACACGTCAAGCCAAATCTCTAGCACGGTGCGTTCGACGTGTTTACTCATTGTGAACAATATAAAATTGTCATTAACTATAAAACTCGAAATTTTAATAAAAATACAATAAGAATATTATTTGGTGGAATGTTTCCATTTATATTACCAATAGAACTGCGGTGGGAGCCAGCCAAATGATAAGTGGTTGGTACATGTTTGGTCTCCGCATTAGAGATTGGGGAATTACGCACACAAATAGACGCTCTCAACCCTTGTGCAATGCCCGTTTTTTACCTTTTAGATAGAGATTCAGACCTCACAGTACGAGCATGATTTCATTTTGCACAGAATTCAAAGCTCTTTTCTTGCTCTAGTAAAAACTCTTACATCCTGTAGTTAACTTTTCTGTTAAGTTAAGACGATGAGTTGTTCCCCGACTAAATTTTTGTTGAACCCGCTGCGCCTTCTGTTTTGGCAGACTAAGAATCAGGTGATGTGGAGGTGGAGGGGATATTACCCATTTACCCGGTGGTCAGTTACTAGCCTCCTAGTGAATCAGTTTTTCGACTAGGAATTGGCCGTAGTTTAGGAGATGAAAATGTCAAATGGGTTTCCCAGTTAGGTAAAAAAGAATTCGTCCCCAAAGAGGGTTAGAGCAGATCTGGTGGATAATTTTCCTCCTTTTGCCCGCACCAAGAGGAACCCAAACAGGTAAATCTCACTTGCGGCATTTCATACATTTTCATTTTCAAATAGGTAATTAATGATTTTATTCGTCTAAATAGTAATTAAATTTGGTTTTATTATTTAATAAAATATTTTTTCCTACAAAAGAAAAAAGCCTTTTGGAATGCCTATATTAGTTATTGCCATTTGGCAAAAAAATAATTTTTTTTAAACATTTTTCCTATATTTTTTACCATTACAAAGCATCCTACAAAATATCTTTTAAAAAAATTGTATAAAAAAAAGTTACGGTCCATAATGAGAATGCTTTAGATAAATCTAACTTCCACTTCCGTTTGAGTGATTTTAATGCTTATTGTCCATGGGGTGAGGGGACATGGACCGGGAAACATACGACTTCCATAGACTTGTACTCAAACACACTTATGTGATACGTAAACAATAGATCCTACACCGGATAATGCGGTTGAAATCTCAAAATAGGATCAGACTCATCGGTTTAATCTACAAGTTAATTAATGTTCCATGGAATACAAATGACTAAACAGGCATAAAATAAGTAGAAAATTTGTTTGTTGTTAAGTTCTTTGATAAGTTGTGATAAGATAAGAAAAATGTGACTGTTTCCCGTTAATTTCGCTTTGTGTTTTTGTTTTTACCTCCAGTTTCATTTCTTAAATTCCTCAAACCAATTGAAATAGTATATTTCGTTGTAATCAGAAATTTTGCTTCAAAACAAAACTATTGTTAGAAGTAGTAAGGAGAAACTAAGAAAGTCCATTATGCTCGCAAGATAAATACTCAGCGGCTGCTGGCCGAGAAAAGACATGTGTAATTGAATTAACTGGCGACGGCGAGTGTTGCATCTGGCCAGGCAGGAGGCTGCTGGTTATCTTCGCCCTGAGAAGAGCTCTCCATACAACAACAGCCACAAGCCTCTTCTATTGTTACATATGCCTGCCTGATCAGTAGATAAGCACGTTCTATTCTACTCTTGGAAATTTTAATATAACTTTTCCCAACATGGCGTCACTTTTTTTACTTTTAATAATTTTTAGCAGGGAGAGAATTCTGTTCGCTGAAGTTAGGGAATATGCCTAAGTGAAATAATTCATTCCTGCTTATACTCCATTTCTTGGAGTAGCCAGCTATTTTCCCAGAGCTAATCTTCACGGGGAAGAGTTATAAGCACGTTTCTGTATGTGAGTTACTAGTACTGTACAAGAACAATCAAAATAAATAAAGTACTACAATAAATCGATCTACCAAAGCGGAACTTCCGGTTCGACGATTTCGACAAAAAAATTCCAAGTTCTAAGTCCGAGAGTTTGGTCATTTTGCGGTGATTCAGTTTTCGTTCTCCGTTGCTAGGGAAAAAAGTAAAGTAATGCCTATTTTTTCAGGTGGGTGTCGTGGCCAGATTCTCTGCTCTGCCCAACAGTAGGAGGCAGTCTTGTGATCACATCAAGTTTTTATCGGAAGTGGTTTTGAGGTGACGTGAAAGTGGGGAGGAAATTCAAACTTTATATCAAATAGTATAACAGGAAGTAGGCCTCCATTGCAGACACATACAGACCTAGAATTTCTCGAACAAAACTTTTAAATAGGACAGGAGAATGCAAATAGAACATTGTGACTTCACTAAATATGTTATAATTAAAAAAGAAGCAAATCTTGCGTAAAAATTTAATTAATTAAAATAAATTTATTCTAAAATAAAAAATTTCTGAGCGCTTTAAAATAAAGGCTATTGTTGTGATTATTGGCCAGTGCACAAATTACAATGCAAATGACAAAGTTTGTCTTGACACAGTTCCGTTCCCATTTTTGTAACCAAAAAAACTTGATGGCGACTGACTAACTACACAGTGAGTGAGTGCTGGTCGCACAATGTGACTCCTGTGCGCATGTGAGTCACAGCTTTTCCTGGACGTCACAGACTTGTGAGACTTTTCAACCACACAGCGTTACGGTCTTCCGTATTCTTCTTAGAAATAGAATTGAAGAAAGAAGAAGAAACAGCGAAGTGAAAGTTAAGTTCTGCAGTAGCTACACTTTAAGGTGATTATAAACTTGAAGTTTTAAAGTCTCACAGTTTTGCTGACGAGTACGGGTAGATGCCCAATTTCTTGGGCCGGCAAGTCTGTCTTGGAGCTGTATACCCAAAGAGAAATAAATCTTAAATATCTCACAATTAGCTAATAATAACAACTTTCTCCTGAGATTGCCTCTCCCCCCCGCCCATTATCTGCTTCCTTCAAGCTAAAGAAGCTGGTTAAAGTTCCTCCTTCTACTGTTGAAAACTTTTACAATGTTAGTATTGCTTTCCAAAATTTATCCACTGAACAAAAGTTTTACCAAAGTGATAATTGGATTTAGAATTTCGAAATTCATTGGGGAATAATCCATTATGCATTCGAACGTTAACTGGTTAATAATTTTTCAAAACGGATACACATTCAGAGAAACAACTCAAATTGGTTTAAATTATTCCATGTTTAATTTCCTCCATCCGTTTGAGCGGGAAACTTGGTACTGATCAATCATTTTTATTTACTCTTATTTCAAGTATGGCTACTGAGCACATTTCATCTCTGACGTCATATAGAATGTGTTATAACTCTGATGTCAGAGAAAGTACTGCGATCGTTGTCGAAGCTTGGTAATCGAGTTTTTTTTTTTTTATACCGGAAATGTCTTCTTTTGAAGTCGTCTGTATATGAATTGTGTGTGTCTGTCAGTTTGCGAACTTTGTGGTGGGCACAACTCAAATAGTAAAGTGGTCCTTCCAGGTGGAAGATTCTGATGGCCCAGGTTGCAGCAGAATCTGGTCTCTTGGTGAGGCCAAATCTAAAGATTCAGGCTGCTGGCAATTGTTAATTTTTGAGATAATTTTTTCACATACACACTCACAGATTCAGCGGTCCAAAAAACGGACATTTGCTGGGAAAAGCTGGAAAGTTTGACGTCATCGCAATGCTGCTTACCTAAGCTTAGTAAAAGAAAATGAAAAGCATCTTTTTCCTCAAGCAAACCGCTTTTAAGTTTTACCAACGTTTTTCAAAGAATTGTGAGCGGAATTCATCCGAGATGATGTGCATAATTTCCCAAAGGCCGCTGTCTATCTTATTCTTTCTTTACTCGGTTTTTCAAATGTCTTTAGATTTGGGAATTAATACACCGCAGATTTTGGCGCAGTTTGTGCCCGAGATAAATTAGTTGTAACAACTGTCTGGACTTTGGTGTTTATTGCTTCAGAGATTAAACATTCGATTAGATTTTTATAAAGTTCATTGGTGTCAGATGAATTAAAATACAATGCAGGGGAAATAGAAGCTAATAGAGAGAAAGTAATTAGTTTCTGGGATCCCAGTCAAATACGTTTTTAGAATTTAAGTTCTTATTTTGGAAGAATTGCTACTAATTGTTGAAAGAAAAATTAAAAAAGTTTACTGTTAACCGCAGAAGGAATGTGAGTTGAAATTTCAAGAATTGGGTGTATGTTAAAGTTTTGAAGTACTTCGAATGTAGAATAATAAGCCCAGATCATATCGACAAAGCTGGCTCCGTTGTATCGTTTAAAGCTCTCCCATTTAGCACGATCATCCCACAATCCTCCATTAAATTCACTAATTTCTTACCTCTAAGTTTCGTAACTGTATCAAGTGATAAACGATTTTCATAAAACTTCCGTTTTGAGGGAAACAGTTATTACCCGAATATATTCGGGAAATATAGATAATTTATTTTATTAATACTCGTAAAAGGAATAGGCCGGAAACCCCTTAGAACGGTGGGGGAATAGGAGACTGGTGGACGCGGAGGCCGAGAGAGGGGAGAGACGGCACACAGAGTATTGGAAGACTTCGAGAACGACGGACGTCTATATACGGTTCATACCGGATTTGTTTAAAAAGAACTTTTTCTTGAAGGAAAATAGGCTAAACACAAGTGCCCTGCCAGCGCACCTGCCTGAAGGAAGAGCTTTTTCAGGTAGACTACCTATCAGGGATTTAGGGCAAGGCCTAAACATCGTGGACGACCGGAAAAGAGGTTACTCTGGAAAACGGCGTAAACAAAACTGTAAGATAAGTTATAATATTGGCCAATAGTAAATAGTTAATTATTAATTTAATAAACTGTATTTGTCATTTTTTTTTGTATTTGTTTTTGTCACTTTATTATAAATTATAAATTTATTACTTTATTATAAATACATATTGCGTTTGGTGTTTGATATTAACTTTTATTGTTCTATTTTTTTCTTGTTTCTGTTTATTGTTTTATTATTTTATCCTTTTTTTGTGGTTCGCTGTTACCACTTTATTAACAGCGTGGCGCTCAACGGTTACCGGTTTTTAAATTAATTTCTTCCCTTATATTTCTGCTTCCTCTTCGATTCCTTTTTTTGGTCATTTAAGCCGCCCACCCCCTTCTCCACTGAGCGATGTCAGGCTTTAATCATTGCCACCAAGTGTTGGGGTAATATTAATTTGGCGCCCAACGTGGGGCCCGACTTAACTTGGTCCGACTTAACTTGGCTTGGTTTAACTGAACGTGTACTTAATTTTTATTCATATTGGCTTTCATCTGAAGTTCTCAGTGGTTTTAGAAATATTTCTACCTTAATTTTAGAATTTTGGAAAATTAATTGAGGAAAATTTATTAAGGAAAAAAAAAGAGAAAGGCAGAAAAGGGAATAGTAAAACGAATAGATAAAGAACAAATATTAATAATAAGAAAAGGAAACAAACAAAAACAGGAAGTAGAAAAAATTATTGAGGGATTTTTTTGTTTTGTTTAAAGACTTAGGCTTAGTAGTTATTATAGGGTACTACATTGTTGGTGTTCCGTCTGGTGACTTTTTAAGTAGATTTAACACTTACTATTGTTATTGTGTACATATTTATCCTTTATTTTAATTTTGTAAATACGAAATTCTTAAGTTAATATCTCTATTTAAGAAATTAGTTAAAGTATTCATACTGTTCTTTTTTGGTTTGTGTAATTCTTTTTGATTATTATCCTCATGTACAGGAATATTTTAAAACTTTTATTAACTTTAGGAAGTCAACACGAGTTTAAGTATTACTCATTTTTAATTTATGTCACACTGAATTCTTTTTAATCTGTGAACAGTTGATTGTATTATTGGTCTCCCTACTTTCTGTCAAATTTCTTTCCAGTTTCCAGCATCATGGATATTTATAGGTTACTGAAGGATGAACTTTCCTATGAACTATTCATTAGAGATCAGCCAACGGAAGGATGCGTCCAGGATCTACGCAGACGACTTTCTAAGGCACTTAGCGACAAGGTCCCTGTTTTGGAAAGATGTTTCGCAGCCTTAGAGGTTGAAGAAGAGCTGAATATTTGCGAAACAAAATGGGATTCAATTCAGAGTCAGCTGGAAGTAGCTGAGTTAACCGAAACTAATGAAATAAAACGGGTCCGCACTCGATTAATCCACTTAAAAGATCGCTTATGGAGAATTGCCACGAAAGATGACAACGAGAAGCGTCGTCAGGAGCTTTTGTCCAGGGTCAAGAATTCGCTAAAGGAATTAGAGAATGCAACCGCTACAGTTCCACAACCCATCAAAGAGGAGGGAGCTGTTAGTCAACAAGACAGACCCGTTCTCGAGGTCGGCAACCATATAGGAAATTCTCCGGAAGTTCGCCAACCTACAGAACGTGATATAAGACTGTACAAATGGAATCTTACCTTCTCTGGTGACGATCAGTCTCCATCATTATGTTCATTTTTAGCTCAAGTAGAAGATAGGCAGATGTCGAGAGGAATAACCAAGGAGGAATTATTTAGATCAGCCAGCGAACTCTTCAGGGGTACTGCTCTTGTCTGGTACCGGACAAAGAGAAATTCATTCAAGACATGGGATGACTTAGTTTCGCACCTCCGGAAGGCATTCCTCGATGTGGATTACGACCATCAGTTAATGGAAGAGATTTATCGCCGTACCCAGGGTCCGTTAGAAAGTCCAACAACTTACATCGCCAAGATGCAAGGATTATTTTCCTGCCTGTCGACAGAGATGTCGGAGGAAAACAAACTGGCAATTATAGCGAGAAATGTCAAGAAAGAGTACCGTGGTCTACTACCACTAACTACCTACACAGCAGTTGATGAACTGGAAGCAGTTCTTAGTAAGTTGGAAATAGGAGCAACAATGGCCTCAAGATACCGCGAACCTCCTGTGAAAGGTGCTCTAGAACCTGATCTGGCTTATCGAGGAGGTCACCAGAAGAATTTAAGGACTAATCCAATAGCTTGTTCATCCAGCTTGGATTCTAATACATCTAAGACAACTTCTTATTACGCTTCTAAGGTGAAGTGTTGGAATTGTCAGAAACCTGGCCATGTACACCGGATGTGCCGCAGCAGTAAGAAGACATTCTGCGTTGGATGTGGACAGCAAGGCATTTTAAAGGAGAAGTGCTCAAGATGTACACCCAGACAGGGAAACGACCAGGGTGGTCGAGCTTAAGTGGACAAGGCTCGATCCACTCACCAGTGTCCACACGAAATAAAGAGTGGAGAGAATGGCTACAAGTAGTACAACAGTTTATGCAGGCCAAGATTCCAGCCCGTGCTCTTCTTCAAACGGCAGAAACTATTGATGGAAGACCACATGTTATGGTTTCTCTATTGGGAATTAATTTTACCGGATTACTAGACTCAGGAGCCAGTAGATCAATGATTGGAAGCCAAGGATGGAGGAAACTCGAAAAATTAGAGTTACCACTTAGACCTGAACCGCACCTGAAGGTAACCATTGCGAATGGCGCTCCATGCAAAATTCAAGGATCGGTGGAAATTCCAGTCACTTTGGAAGGAAATGTGAAGATTATTAATTTTTTAGTTGTGCCATCCCTAGTAAATGACATCATTTTAGGCATCGACTTTTGGAAGGAGATGAGCATTGTGCCGAATGTACAAAATCATACTTGGACTTTTGGAGCTAAGTCAGGAAATACACATGAACTATTGATCTCTGCAGCACTAGTTGAACGATCAAACCTTTCTCTTGACCAGAAAGCTCAACTTGAAAATATTTTAGATTACTGGAAGGAGGTGATTCCACAGAAGCTAGAAGGAACTAATCTGGTGGAACATTTCATTGATACGGGCGACAATCGACCGATTAAACAACGTTATTACCCAGTTTCCCCAGCAATGCAAACGATAATCGATGAAGAGCTGGAGCGAATGATTCAAGAAGGAGTTATCGAAAGATCATCTAGTCCTTGGTCATCGCCAGTTGTCATGGTGAAAAAGCCCAAGGGAAAGTACCGTTTTTGCGTCGATTATAGAAAATTAAATGCAGTGACAAAAAGAGACGCTTACCCTTTACCATATGTAACCCAGATTCTGGACAGATTGAGAGATGCTAAGTATCTGACTTCCTTAGATTTAAAATCAGCTTATTGGCAGATTAAAGTAGCGGAAAAGGATCGAGAAAAGACTGCCTTTACCGTGCCAGGACGAGGATTGTATCAATCTGTGCGCATGCCATTCGGCCTACATAATGCACCAGCCACCTGGCAGAGGTTCATTGACACCATCTTAGGGCCAGAACTTGAGCCGAAGGTATTTGTATACTTAGACGATGTAGTTATAGTGACACAGGATTTTGATACCCATATTCAAACACTGGAACAAGTTTTAACCAAGATCCGAGATGCGGGACTTACCATAAATTGGGAAAAGGCACAGGTTTGCCGAGCAAAACTATCCTATTTGGGATATATAGTTGATGAAGATGGACTACATGTGGATCCACAGAAGGTGGAATCCATATTGCAGTTTCCGCCACCCAAGACAGTAAAACAAATGCGACGTTTTCTAGGCTTGGCTAGTTGGTATAGAAGGTTTGTTCCTCATTTCGCTTCAGTGAGTGCTCCCTTATCAGAACTCCTAAAGAAGAAGAAGAAATGGTGTTGGGGAGAAGATCAAGATAAGGCCTTCAAGGAATTAAAAGAAGTTCTTGTGTCCGCACCTATTCTTATGTGCCCAGACTTCAGACGACCGTTTGTGCTTCAAACCGATGCTTCGTCGACGGGCATTGGGGCAATATTATCTCAAATTTATGACGAGGGCGAGAAACCCATCGCCTATGCGAGTAGGAGTCTCACAAAGAATGAGCGTAACTTCTCAACAACCGAACAGGAATGTCTAGCGGTCCTCTGGGCCATAGAGAAGTTCAGGCCTTACTTAGAAGGAGCAGAATTTACAGTACTCACAGACCACCACTCTCTCATTTGGTTGAAGAATTTAAAAGATCCGCAAGGACGTCTTGCCAGATGGGCATTAAAGATGCAACAATATAGCTTCAACATACAACATCGACCTGGTAAAGACAACGCAGCAGCAGATGCACTGTCACGTACCAACGAAGACATGCTAGCCAGTATCCAGATTTCCTTCACTGATGTGGATGATTGGTACATGAAGATGGTAAGGAAGGTAACAAAGAACGCTGCAAGTTACCCAAGCTGGAAGGTTGAGCAAGGCATGAAATTGTATAAACGGGTCAGAGATTCAAGAGAGCAAGTGTTAGGTGACGAATGTAGATGGAAATTGGTGGTACCGAAGTCTCAAAGAAAGGATATTCTAACAGAATTTCATGACAGTCCCCTTTCAGGACATCTAGGTGGTTTCAAGACACTACACCGCATTAAGGAGTACTATTATTGGCCAGGCATGGCAGCGGACGTAGCTCGATACGTAGCGCGTTGTTCGATCTGCCTCCAAAATAAACCATCGCAACAAGCTAAAGCAGGTCTTATGGGACACCAGAAGATAGTGACACAACCCTGGCAGTTGATATCCATAGATCTGATGGGACCTTTACCCTCTTCCTCAAAGCAGAATAAATATTTATTAGTAGTAGTTGACTACTTTTCTAAATACAGTATATTGCTACCGATGAGACAAGCAACAGCTAAAGGTGTCAGCAACTTGGTGGAAGAGCATGTATTGTTGAAGTTTGGAGCCCCTCAAGTAGTTGTCTGCGATAATGGAACGCAATTTAAAAGCAAGGAATTTCAAGACCTAATGGAACAGTACGGATGCACCTTGTGGTATACGGCTGCTTACCACCCACAGGCAAATCCGACGGAAAGAGCTAATCGAGTGATCAAGACCATGATCTCTTGTTACATAAACGATAACCACAGGCATTGGGACAAAAACCTAGCAAAGATCGGGTTTGCATTACAAACCGCCGTTCACGAAGCTACTGGAGTTACCCCTGCTTTTTTGAACTTCGGTAGAGAACTCAAGAGGAACGGAAAAGATTACCCAGACACCCTTGGTAATGACGGTGAACATCAAGTTCCTGATATTTCGAGAGAAAGCCGCAAGGAACAGCTACAAAAACTTCCTCTTTTATACGAAGAAGTGCGAGATCGACTTGCGAGAGCGTATGAGAAGGGCCAAAAGACCTACAACCTTCGGAGACGGCCGGTGAAGTATCGACGTGGTGACATCGTCTGGAAGAAAAATTTCGCTCAGTCCGATGCGAGTCAACATTACACCCGCAAACTTGCACCAAGATTTGTGCAATGTAAAGTGAGACGAATGCTGTCTGATGTTATTGCTGAATTGGAGGACTTGGACGGAAGAAACTTAGGGACTTGGCATGTGCAAGATCTGAAACCGAATCCTTCGAGTCCCTAATATCTATTGTACCTTCCAAACCCTTAGATCCTCTCGGCGGGACGTTCCGTCCTGGAGGTAAGGGGGGGAATATTACCCGAATATATTCGGGAAATATAGATAATTTATTTTATTAATACTCGTAAAAGGAATAGGCCGGAAACCCCTTAGAACGGTGGGGGAATAGGAGACTGGTGGACGCGGAGGCCGAGAGAGGGGAGAGACGGCACACAGAGTATTGGAAGACTTCGAGAACGACGGACGTCTATATACGGTTCATACCGGATTTGTTTAAAAAGAACTTTTTCTTGAAGGAAAATAGGCTAAACACAAGTGCCCTGCCAGCGCACCTGCCTGAAGGAAGAGCTTTTTCAGGTAGACTACCTATCAGGGATTTAGGGCAAGGCCTAAACATCGTGGACGACCGGAAAAGAGGTTACTCTGGAAAACGGCGTAAACAAAACTGTAAGATAAGTTATAATATTGGCCAATAGTAAATAGTTAATTATTAATTTAATAAACTGTATTTGTCATTTTTTTTTGTATTTGTTTTTGTCACTTTATTATAAATTATAAATTTATTACTTTATTATAAATACATATTGCGTTTGGTGTTTGATATTAACTTTTATTGTTCTATTTTTTTCTTGTTTCTGTTTATTGTTTTATTATTTTATCCTTTTTTTGTGGTTCGCTGTTACCACTTTATTAACAGCGTGGCGCTCAACGGTTACCGGTTTTTAAATTAATTTCTTCCCTTATATTTCTGCTTCCTCTTCGATTCCTTTTTTTTGGTCATTTAAGCCGCCCACCCCCTTCTCCACTGAGCGATGTCAGGCTTTAATCATTGCCACCAAGTGTTGGGGTAATACAGTCTGTATCAAGTTGATTAAGGTTACCAATTCGACAGTTCCAGTCTCCACCAATAATTAAGTTCTGGGCATTATTAATTTCTTTATTTGAAATAAAAGCATTTTCTAAAGATTCTAAACAAATGTCTATATTTATAGAGGGGGACCAATAAATCTGACCAATGACAGGCTCCTCGTTTTCAGATCACAAATGTATGAAACATTTTTTACATGTAGATCAGTTTTGTCCTTTGTTTCATGGTCTTTCACTTCCCGTTTCAAACGAAACATCCAAGAACATCCGCTTTGAAAAGCTATAACAAGTAAACTATTCGGCAGATCAAGTGGACCACAGGGATGCTGAGGTACCTAAATTAGTAAAAGCAGCTGAACATTGCAAAAATGTGAAACCCTTTTGTTGTGCGATAAAATTTCCATCGTGTCTATCAGTTTGACCAGAGATATAGCAGTATATCAATTTTAGAGTGTTATGAGAAGCAAACGGTATGCTCGAAGAACGAGAACTGAAGCTGAGTTGTGAAGGAAGAGGAGCATTGATCTCCCCGTACCCCTTTATATCAAGTATTCATGAAATCTGATGATGCTGGGGGTAAATTTATTAAGAAAATCATTTGCGGATGGTTTTATAGGAGGAGATATCATCAACGTTAACGACAGATTTGCTGACGGGCGGCTCTGCAAGCCACGTGGCTTTGGGATCTGACCGACTAATTGACTCTTCTTTTTTCTTTTTTATGAAGAAGATTGAAACTCTAAAGGAGGTTTGACGACATTCGGCAGAGTGGAGTTGTCC
This sequence comes from Rhodnius prolixus, assembly GCF_049639745.1. Lineage (NCBI taxonomy): Eukaryota > Metazoa > Arthropoda > Insecta > Hemiptera > Reduviidae > Rhodnius > Rhodnius prolixus. The sequence continues at coordinate 1,807,365 of NW_027411592.1, read as the reverse complement.
GGGATTAAGATGGTGGTATGAAGAATAGCAATCTACTTAATGCCCTGGTCCTCTTTATTTTTACGGTGCCTTCATTTCCGGTCTCTCTTCATCAAGCTCTTCTTCTAGGGGCCGGCTCTATACATTCCCGACAGATGGGTTTTCATGGACGACATCTACATACATCAGGGCACCCAACGTTTATACATCTTCTTCCAGTAACTCTGAGAAAGAAATAACTAGCGTTCTTTTCACAGTGAATGTCTTTAATTCGATCCCACCAGTGCTACTGCCAAGAACGTTTTGTTGTATTCACAAACACTGCCACATCCACTTTGCTATTTCTCTGCAAACTTCCGCCTGACAAGCGGAGATAGTTTCTTTTACATATCAGATACACAAAATGTGTAGCAGTTTTCTTGTAAGTCACTAGTCTCAATAAGTCACAATACTGAAACGAGTTTTGAGAAGGATGGCTATGTGATGGAAAGGTCTAATCTCCACAAAAACATTAGATAATATAGTAAAATCTAGAACATTTAGAGAAGGCAATTACATAATTTAATAAAATATCCAAGTTCAAAATAAAAAAAAATTTGCCAGAGTTACGTTACGAGAGATTAATGTTCTGAGTTTGATAGCACAACTTTATTTTTAAGTACATCTTTTATTTTTTTATGGTAAACTTAATGCGTGTGAAAAAATTTGTTGCAAATGTTAGACGGTGCAGTTTTTAAGCTGTAATAATTTTGATATTTGAACAAAGTTGTCACATCGGACCCATAACACTACGTCATCAATGTCCCATAAAGTCTGCCAGTTTATACATGTTCACGTGTAGAACAAAAAAGAGAAGCAAGAGAGCGGGCGACATTGATGGCCGAACTTTTGTGTGTGTGCTGTTGAAACTATTTTATTGATCATAAAGCTGCTAGGTGATAAATCAAAATTTGAACTAGGTGTGTATTAATACGTATTGCCTCAAGGTAGATTGGGGGCCATAAAACTGCAGTTTTCTCTATTAGACAAAAACTAGAATAACAAAAGCGTTCCTATTTCTACTTCACAATTCTAAACCATTTGATCACTCTTGCAGTCAAACTCACTCAGTAGCGTACCAAAACGTTCTGGCAACAAGCGCTGGTCACAATTTTCGCATCAAGTATTCATTTAGTTTGTGGCTTTTCTAAAGCAGTGTGGAAAATGGCAGCAGGTTTTCAATCGCTGGGTTTTACTGTTGCTGCATAAAGAAGTATTTGCGTTGTCCCGAATCGCTATAATATTACGCGACCCCTTATGCTTAGTAGGAAAATTGAGAGGACGCCATTTCCGTTTAGTGTTTTCTTTCTTTTGCACATTTTAAGGCCACCTACATCTGTGAAAGTAGGTTTCATTAAATGTCTACGTGTTGTGAAAAACTATTGGTAACTCCAACTTTTTTGCCATGGTCACTGTGAATAAGATTTCTCCCATCGGAAAAAAGTCTACTTTTTCTTCCCTCTTAAGATATTCTTCAAGTTCACCAGTAATGTTTAACCTCTCCATTGGTTAAGAAGTGCCAAGGCTTTCCAAATCTACACACAATACACGCAATTTATTTTCTAACATTGTATATTCTATTCTATAGTGTTTTTATGGCAGTAAAATTGAAAATATTTCGTATTTTAGATCTAGAACGTCTTTTTGTTTGATTGTTCCAGAAAAACTCGATTTCGCCTTTCGAAGAGAAATCTATTTAATTTTAACTTAAGTCTTTTAATAGTTTTTTTTTTTAAATCTTAACTGCCCTATTAGTTCAAGAATGACTAAAATTCTCCAGGAAGGAAAGCTCTTCAGCAAAGAAATATTTCACTTTTTGCGGTTTTCTTTTTGAACAAGTTCCCTAAACTTAATATAGGTCGATAACTTTTCATTTATTTTTCTAAGAAAATAACTTTTCGGACAGTTTTAGAAAATGTGAGAAAAGGCTAGACTTCCAATCATTCAAGTGCAGCTTTCAAACTGCATTATGTGAATCACCTGATTAAATAGCCAACTCTTTGATATTTGGATGGTAGGTTTTGGACCAGGTTATTACCTCCTATTATTGTTACAAATTAGGGAATTCATTTTAGGCGATCAGTCAATCTCAAAAATATTCTCAAAATAATTTAAAGGCTCCCAAAGGCAAAAGTCTTGTGAGCTGATGATGCTACTATCCGAGAGAACCAGCCCACTTGGAGATGAAATAAGTAGCAGAGAAATGATGCTCCCAAGAGATGACTGCTTGGAGTTGTGAAGTATTGCTCCTTCCCTTTCCTTTAAAAGATGATTTAGTTTCTCTAGTACAGATGTACTTACTTCGACCACATGTAAGTGTGGTCAATGCGAGTCGATACTTTGGACATAACTCGATATAGTGGCCTTAGAATACTGTATGGCCAACTTCTCTACTCAATTTCGAAGTGCGATTGGAACTTCCCTTACGTTTAGTGTTAGATTCACGTAGTACTTCTTCTTTATTAAGTTAGGAGAGAACTTGCAAAGTAAGCTAGCTGTTATTACAGTTTATATTGCGGGTACATGTTATATAATTTGAACATAGAAATGTTAAAAAAAAAAATGATAAAAATTACAGTAAATCTACTAAATATTGTAAAAAAAAACAAAGAAACACAGACATTCTCATATGAAGTAGAAGACAACAATCAGCATCCATTTCTGGGTATCATTATGTTTAATAGTGCAACACAACGTCTCGCAACTCACTTACCCGGAAATCCGAACAAAAAAAGTAAACAGGCCTTGCAGAATCAGTAAGTAGATAAGAAAGCAAGAGTCGCCGCAATTGGTTTGGCAATGCGTTCTGTTTAATCCTTAATGGGATCAGGAGAGTGTTGTATGTCCATCAGCCAGGCTGTCATCAAAGAAAGATTGCAGCATTTCTGGGTTGTCAGTTCGAAAATAGTCTGGGAGTGCCTAAGGGAAGTGAACGAATTGGGCAGAGTTAATCCAGTTACCCTGTAATCGACGTTGAGGGAATGCGATAGCCGACGCCCTGGGCAAGACAAAATTTCCCTTAATTCATGAGGTTTGATTGAACCCTTTTTGTGGTTGGTGTAAGTGAAGGGGATGAAGAAAACTGCAGAGGTATGCTTTAGATCAGCATAGAATATCTTGGTATGAGACGTGCGAAGGAATTATAACTGCAACAAATCTATAGCAAGCTTTGGACTGAGCTAAATTAAATTCCGTAAACTGACAGGTTTCCTCAGGGCGCACTTTGATTCATATGGCAATTGAAGATGCTGATTCTAGAACGTTATCGCGATCAATGGGAGTTGGAGTGAAGGAAACTTCAATACTCTCAGAATGATGCTGCTACTCTAAGAAGATTAGACACCTGAGAATCTTCTAGGTACTGAAAGAGGGTATATCTCAGATTGTTGGATTTCTCTGATTTCAGTTACTGGAGAAGAAGCTGTAGGTACTCGTCTGGTCCCAGTAAGAGGATACCCTGAAGAAAATGTGATTTAATTTAAACTCCCTCCGCCTAGTTGGTACTGAGTGCAATAAGTACTAGTGACATTATTCCTAAAGAAACTTTGTTAGTTACGATGTGAGGACTTCTGAGAGATGGAGAAATGTACACGTCTACAATCAAAAAGATTGGTGAGAACACCCAGTACACTTACTGCCATGAAATTCTCTTTGAAAGCTAGAATTTTCTGTATTTCTCAGCACCGAACATTCACAGGGACTGAAATATACCACTTACTTCATCAACTCCTTGGTGAAATTGCCTTCGATTGGTTGGTTCCAGCAGGAAGACGGCCCTTTCCATTGTGCTCTCGTGATGGTGGTGATGCCAAGTTTGGCACACACCCTAGCCGATGCTCTTCTCATGGCGTCCGACAGTAGCCGTAGACTGGCCCTGATTAGGTGTCGATCATGCGGCGGCACGGCCGCTCGCATTGCTAAAAGTCCCACAGGTAGTCTGCAACCAAAATCTCAGGTTAAGTGTAAATGCGAAACGTTCAGTTGTATTTTCACAAAGTTGCTGGTCGGGTCGGCAATCAAGTAATACCCCTCTAGTCGAAGAGAAAATTATGTAGGTAAGTTCCGATGGATACAGTATGGTACTTTCAGAGAGGGGCTCCAGAATTATGTACTCCACTAAAAATCAATTTCCATGGGAAAACGTTTTCAATTAAACCTATCATACCCTCTCTATGAGACCCTTCAATTAGGGTTTGGTGGTGATGAGCGCAGCCTTCTAAGAAGGCGGAAACTAAGTTTATATTTGTTGGGAAATGTTAATAGCAAAGTACGCGCTTTCTCCTCTCCTCCTAATTCCTTGGAGTTGGACAAAAATCTCTTCCAGAAAAAGGAAGGTAGACACGGACTTTATCTTTGCACTCTTGGATTTTTTTATGAGAATTTATGACAACCTTAGTTAAGAGAGGTTTATTATCTAGCCTAGATATTAAAATGGAGTTACCTAGTGCTCTTATTCTTCAGATATTTACAGCTGCAAAGTAGATCTTCTGCTCATAAACTGGATGATGATCGCTTGAGTGGATTTATAACTCTATCGTGACTCCTCAATTCTTTATTAACTGACCTCCAACGCCAAGGAAATTGCGTGTCCAGCGGCGCTTCAAGGAGTCTGATGGGATTGTCTAGTCCCCTCTTTCTTTGTCTTCATAAAGAAAGGGGACCGTTGACTTGGACAACTGGGATGATCAGAGAGGAGGAGAGAATGCGGTAGGGTTTCGATGAATGGTATGCTTAGATTATTTGGATAGAGTCATAGAATACAGCATAGTTTAGCAGGCGAAGAGGTTGGACAGTATACACTGAAGGTCACACGAATTTGAATGCTTTGACTCCAGCCTCGTTCGAATTCGTAATTCTTGACCACTCTTTAGTATTAGGAATGTGCTTGAAATCATTAACTTCTTGTTTAATGCTAGTTTATGTGATCTTTTCAATTTTAAGTTCTTGTCTTTTGAGTTTAGTGTACGGATTTCGCGTCAGTCGTTTGTCGCATTAATATTTAATAACTAAATAATGTGAATCCCTGGCCAAACATACTTATAGGTGCTGGCAAGTGGGTAGACGGGCGGCGACTGCCTTTGAACGGGACTCTGTCGGCGAGCTCGCTTGGTCACGGTTGGCCAGTCCAGCTGGGTCTGTGACCCCGTGTCCACCCAGATCCACACGTAATTACCCTGGGTCATGCTTAGTTCTGTAGCTGCGGTCATCAGCCGGCGGATGCCTGTAGAATCTGAAAGTACGACGATAACGCCACGACTGGAATGTGAGACCCTGGTCAACAATCTGCAACAAATATAATTGGCCCTCTTTTATACATCTGAAATATCCTTGGTCCTCAAATGGGATAGAGTGTTTGTTAAATTTCTTTTCATCCGCTTATGATATGAAAAACCTTTTTTAACGGAAGCCATCGTTTTAAAAGTAATTTTAAAATCTGACAAAACAATTTCAATTGTAATATTCGGTAGGCTTTCTTAAAATAAATTCTAAAGAGTACATAGTTGTCATTTTTTGCCACAATGAAGATAACTGCATTTTAATTTAAAAACAACACAAGTTAGCTTCAATTAAGATAATCCTGTTATCATGACAACAATGAATGATTAAGTGTAAGAGCTAGTTACGTAAGTCAGGGGGTCCAACAACGACAAAAAACTTCACACACTAAAGAGGCAGTCAACAGTCTCGCTTATCAGCGAAACTCAAAACACCGTCTGATGAAATAAGATACAAGCGGAAGTTAGTTAACGACTCGAACTCTTTCCATCAGCTATTTAAGTGAAGGAGAGGCTTGCTGACTGTTGCTGGCACCAGATACTTTTGGCTCACTTATTTTCAACTATCTTGTTTCAAATAAATGCGATAAGAACATCAGGATTTAAAGAGAATTTTTTGGTAACTTTAATTTTTGATTAGAAATAAAGTGTAATTGAATTAAGTTCTCGATCAGCAGATGATAGCAACATGAGGGGAGTTATTACCTCTTCAAAGTAATCGATTACTCTCCTTAAAATAATAATGAGATTAATTTTATCGAATGTTTTAAGAAAATTCAACAGCGCAATGTCCAAAAAGCGAGTGCAAAATGGAACTATTTCAAATTTTGTGAAAATATGAAATATTAGATTTAAAGGCACTTAAATAATTTAAAAAAAAAAAATGTTCAGCGCATCGACTGTTTAGCTCATTTGCGCCCTTTAATAATATTGTTTTATTATATCAGGGTATAAGAGTCCATTTTGTTATGAAGAATTCATCAATGTTCTATCAATTGGTATTCTATCTTTGCATTAGAGTTCTTATTCCCTTTGAAGAACTGCGATGTTGGCTTTCCAATAACGGCTGGCAAATCGGATCACCGTTAGTACCACAAACTAGTCAGCAATGTGTAGTGCGAAACGAGAGAAATCTAAATCTCTACAGCCCAATCTCTGATGATGGTGGTAAGTCCAAAGAAACCGGTCAGGAATTGAATAAACATGCATGATGAACAAAGCGAACGATCCAGCATTGTGGAGGCCTAACCACCATATTATTCTGCCAAGTTGTTTGTCCAATAATATCTTCTGCACTGCATTTAGGAATGGAATTCTAAGGTTTGTGTACTGTGCAATGGATGTTCCTAATTTGAATTTTGTTATTTTTTTTTTGTTCAAAATTTAGGATGTCTGCCCAGATTTAGGATGTCTGCCCAGATTTAGGATGTCTGTCTGCCCAGATTTAGGATGTCTGTCTGCCCAGATTTAGGATGTCTGTCTGCCCAGATTTAGGATGTCTGCCCTGGGCAGGGCACCGAGGATTGTTAGGTCACACTGCACCCCTCTCACCGTAGAAGTGTTGATGACGGCTATGACCCCCACCATCTTGCTCCAGTGTATGATTAATTCCCCTTCTCCTTCAATGCGCTCATACACAGAAGATCTCTCGCTTCTTGTTTAGCGTCTGCATCACTGATCAGCGTTTGGTGATAAATAACGCCTCAGCCTCATTGATATATAGTAGCAGAAAACGTCTGTCTGCTATCTGTCCCAACCCCTCCAGCCTCCCACTACTATCTTCCGTAGATTGATGGATCTGTTTGTGCTGCTATCTTCCATCAGTTGATCATCCGTCCGTTTCAAGAACTCAAGAATTATAAATAAACATCCCACTGTTTACTGTTTACAACTCGTAAACAATATTAACCTAATTTTTTTTTTTTTTACTTTGCTCATTATTACTGGTAAAAGAAGTATACCGGTAGTGTTACTATTACGATCGTCATACCGGAAATATAGTTTTGAAGCCTGTCCTGATATCTGTTTTTGTTTCCTTCCTTTAACCCCCTCCTAATACTTGAATTATTGAGAGTTTAGATATTTTGTGGTAATATACTCTTTGAAATAGATCCCCAGAAAAAAGTGGTTTATACAAATATCACTGATTGAGAATATTTATGCACTCTAACTAGAAAATAGAAATCTCGGCATCATTTTTAGTAGGCGCATTTTGAGTGAAAATCTAACCAACAGCAAGTGTGGTCCCTCACCCACGGGACTTTTTTGTTCTAGCATATTAGAGAACTAAATTTATCAACATAGACAATAGATATTTATTTAACAAGTGTGGAAAGTAGTACTTTTCCTCATACGAGGCAGGGTTTGCACGCACGAGCGAGCGAAGCGAGGCGAGTGCAAATTGCCGAGTGTGAGGAAAATACTTTACACTCGAGTTAAATATTATATTTTTTCTGCAACCATTTATTAACTAAAAAAATTAAAAATTTCATTTTTACAGTCTACAAAAAGTAATTTATTTATTATAAACATTTATTGTTATATTACAATTATTTACATTACTTACGTATTTACATTACTTATTACATTTTCTGCTGTTTCTTTTATTGATGGAGGAGTGTTTTCTAAACAGGCATCACTAGAATCCATTTTAAATTTCTATAAGGTAACACTATAACCTTTTTAACTGTTATAATTAAAAATATCTTATTATTTATTAAAATATTATTTTTATTTCTATATTCCTTTCAATTTTTATTTTATTTTTTTAATATTCGTTTTTTAATTATTTAGTTACGTTAAATAAGCTTATTAAAGTTTTACAGAAAATATTTAATAACAAAACTTCTTATATCAAGGAAGCACAATAAAGTTTTTTCACTCACTAGTGAGGAAAGTGACACTAATGGGAATTTTTCCCCTCTAGTGAGGTAAAGTTGGGCATTATACAGCTGATTTTAATTGAGTAATAAGAACATTCCTACATGGTTGCAGAAAAAAGAATTTTCTGTAAGAGCACTCAGCCAGGCTTCAAAAGAGGTAATGCAGTCTCATAACCTTCATAATAATATTTTTGGGTATCAAATATATCAACAAATCTCCAATTTGAAGAAATCCTGTTGGATGGAAGTGAAATTTTGATATACAGTTCAACATTTTTTGCGCCTCCAATAACAGAAGACTGTAAGTCATGACCCGTTGGTGCATGTTCGACGTGTTCAGGCCATCAGACAGTCATTTAGTCCAATATTGACGACTAATTGTGTCGCATCTTTTTTGTTAAAAGGTGACTGAACTTGTAGGACTTGTCCTCGTTTAGAAAATGGGGAAATTAATTTTGCTTTTTGGAAGTGGTCAAGTGTAAGTAATTTCTTGAATAACACGGAAATTTGTAAATGAACGACGTTCTTGGTACTAGACGAGAATTCAGGCCTTCTTCATCACGACCATCAGGGAAATTCCTTTACTAACTCTCTTTTGGTGAAGACCGCAATATTGCCTACTTGTTGACAATATCACCAGCCAGTCTAGAAGCGAAATTAAAAACGATTATTCCGTGATATATGTGTAAGTTGCTTGCTCTAGTTTCTACTAAAAGAGTGCCGGTACAGTTCAGTGACCTCCATGGAATTTGAAGATCTAGTCAGCAGAGTATTTCCCACCATTTGCTTTTGGCGCTTTGAGGTAACGTTTAGCCTCTCTTCCGTTACTGCGATCGTCTTCATCAAGTATCAGTTTCTGAAAAGTACTTTTGGGAAATTGTCACACAAACACCCCTCCAGAGTCTAATTCAAGAACTATTTATTTAAAGGGAACCAGGGACTTTTAAAACACAGTTTCTATGAATTCTTCACAAATGTTCACAATTGATGTTTTGTTAAATTAGGGTGCATAATTCGCGTTGACTCTGACGATTTTTTTAAATGAATTTAAATAAAGAATATTTAAATTATTAAGATGCAGTTCACACCTTGTTTATTCTTTTAAACTGATCACCTTTCGCATTGATTTTGATTCAATTAAGATTCTTAAGCGCCACGATAGCGGAGCGGTTAGAGGCGAGGCCTGTAAAGCTTAAGATGTTTTATTGGTTAGTGGGTTCGATTCCCGTTCTAGAGGCCTTGCATTTTATTTAATGGTTAATATGAGAAATTTACAGTAAAGTATGTTTGCTAGTCGCCTCCGTCCATGACTCCTAATTTGGTGATTGTACGTAAAGCCGGCCTGAAAAAAAGTGCATTACTTTACTCTTTGCTTAACGATACCGCTCACGTGCATTAAATTTAGGTGCACCTTGTGTAGGTAATAAACCACTCATAAGGTTTAATGATAATTTGCTACTTCAAGTTACTTTCGTAAGAAGATAATAGCAATGTTAGAAGATTCGATCCTATTAGGCCCAATCGTTGGTAACTAAAATCTAATTGGAAGACGCGCGACTTATTAATACACTTATTAATTTACTTAATATTTACTTGAATACTTATTAATTTCCAGATTTGTAATGGTGGTGGATCCCCTTGACGTAATGTGGATTGAATCTTACTCGCTTTTCCCGGTAATTAGTCCACCGGAAATACAACCTTACTAATCGATTTCTTTTTTTTTTTACACAAATTCTAAATATGAAGAAAATTTAATCGCTAAATTTGTGTGCAGAGAAGGTCCTATGCAGAAGTGCACTAAATTACGCCGCATTTTTTGTTAAAAATCATTTCTTTTTTCGTTGAATTAAAACGGCACATTTCCTAGAATATGCAGCATCAAAGTATAGAATAGCGGTGATAATAGTTTTGAATATATATGCAACGAAATACATTCATCGGCTTTGGAATAGATTAAACCAGTGGTATTTATGGAAATGGCCAGTTCGTATAGACTCGTTACGACGACGAGTCTCACACAGAAATAATAAAACTTCGACAGACAGACCTACGTGTTTTCACTATCCTCTCTATTTTCGGTTTTGGTGTTTACATAAAACCGGACATCGTCACGGTCCATTTTGTTGCACACATCACACCCATCACTATCGCTGTTAATTCACGCGAGATGACTCCTCACTAAAATTAATCCGAGTAAACTGAGCTTGCTCACTAAAATAGTCCGAGTAAACCGGGCTTTCTCACTAAAAATAGCCCGAGTAAACTGAGCATGCACACTAAAATAGTCCAAGTAAAACGAGCTTGCTCACTAGAATAGCCCGAGTAAACCGAGCTTGCTCACTAAAATAGTCCGAGTAAACCGGGCTTTGTCACTAAAAATAGCCCGAGTAAACTGAGCTTTCTCACTAAAAATAGCTCGAATAAACTGAGCTTGCTCACTAAAATAGTCCGAGTAAACCGGGCTTTCTCACTAAAATTAGCCCGAGTAAACAGCTTGCTCATTAAAATAGTCCGAGTAAAACGAGCTTGCTCACTAAAAATAGCCCGAGTAAACCGAGCTTGCTCACTAAAATAGTCCGAGTAAACCGAGCTTGCTCACTAAAATAGCCCGAGTAAACTGAGCTTGCCAAACATAATTGATTCTTCCTTTACGCCCTTCATCCAGAATAACCGTTAATCGAATTGCTTTCTGCTAAAATGATACGAATAAGTTTTAAAACAAGTTGTGTACAATGATTTGAGTTCGCCTATTTTAAAGATGTTGAGGAAAACGTTTTGAAAAAAAATGGAAAAGTGAAACCATTAAAGCGACCTTTCGGTCGATAGTTTTTCTTTAAATTTGAAATCTTAGTTATTTATTTATTATTAAGTAATGTCTTTTTTTTAGACGGACCTGACGGTCAACTACCTTCAGGTGTCGGTTACTTTATTAATCTATGTGATCACACCACTAATCATATTGGAATGGCACTTTAGTCAAAATGAGTTTTCTTGTAAACAAGTTTCAAAATGGAATGTTCTGGACTCAAGTTCAGGCCATTATGAGTTCAAGATTAGAGAAGATAATGCGAAAAAACAAAAATTACTAATAAAAAAAAAGAAATTAGTTTGGTAAAGATATAAGAATTTTTTCGGTTTATTTTGAGTTGTTTTGGGTCTTCTGCTGGGACATGAAGATAATCATTAATTTAAAAACATGGATAAGTTGTATTTTACTCCTTCTGTCGTATAAAGTTATAATATATGTTCTAATAATGTTCTTGTTTTGAAATTGGTCAAAATTGATAAAACGCAAAATCCTGGAAAAGAAATTTTACTCTTTTAAATGATAAATATTATTATTTTTATTGAGAAAGCCTCGAAATGCTGGCGAAAACAATTTCAAATGAATAGTAGCCAAAAATTGGGAGGGAATAGATTAGCTAGCGGTATATATTACGCGGAGATCGGGAAGTTTGAATCCAGCTGCTAGTCCTCTACCTAGGAGTTTCTTACAGCTCACTGTCCGGTGATGGACAGTGTTGTCTGTAACGAGAGAACACCGTCCGGAGGCCGGCAGAGCACTGAAAAAAGCTCCGGGCGCCTAAAACCTCAGATATTGTTGCGTCTTAAATTTTTTTTTTTTTTTTTTTTAAAAAAGATAAATTAGAATTAGGGTAAGAGGAAAATGGAGCGAGTGTTTCCGGATGTTAATGTAAGAGTGTGCGTGCAGGATCAGATTAGTTGACACGACGGAAGTGTTGGCCATGATAACGAGTAGGTGTCACGCATGTTCTTGAAGAAAGAGTATTTCACAGTCATCACAGACGGACAGACACCATGATGATGCTACCACTGACGTGATGTCTACATCATCTATCTAAAGATGTATATCATCTCTCGCCATTGTGGGAGTGGGGGGCCCGTCTGGCACGTATCACGCATCTTGGCGGATGTTGCAATCTCTCCTAAGTTACTACCCTGCAGTATTCCATTCTACTTCATGGTTTATTGTTTTCTAGTACAACACGTGTGGGGTTTGCTTACTTCATGTGGGGCTTGTCTTTAGAGTACCACTATACATTGCTGTAACTTTTCCCACTTCTTACTCTTTATAAAAATGCAATTGTATCGAACAGGTAAAATTCTTAAAATTGGATTTTCCTCTGTAAAAGCCCGTTTTGAGATACTTTGAGCGAGAGGAAGTGGTTTTTAGAAGATGGATTGTGTACCGGATTCTTGCCGAGTTATTCCAAACTGAAACGCTGCTATGAAGCCCGCACTTCCTGCCTTCACGGAACTTCGCTGAGAATCCCTCTAACGGAAGTTTTACAATGCCGATTTTGTTGTGTCATTTTGTCTGGGGAACTTTAAATCGCAATTTCTTTTCTCTCATCGATCTATCGATTGGAAACATTCTTTCAGGAAGATTCTTCTAAAGAAACCTCCGTGAGCCGCCTTCTCTCTAAAAGTGCCATCAAGTGGAACATAGATCTACTGTTAAAGAGTGGCGAATCAGTTACGAAAACTAACTGGAAAAATACGCCAACTATGTTGACTATATTTTACATTACCAATAAAAGTTGCGTTCTATTAAGTCAAACATTTATCACAACCTTGCCAATAATTATTTTCATTTTAATAAATTCACTCTGCAATTCACAACCAACTGAGTATGATGCCAACTGAGTTGGGATTGTTAGCTCTTTAATACCTATAACCTTTCATCTTCAGTGAAACGATAAAATCTCGAAAGTTATCAAGTTTAAAACTTGCTGTTAACTGCTTACAGTGATTGCTATTTAATAGCCCTTCAAAATTACTGATTTCTTTTGTGGAAATTTTCTTGGAAATGGCGCTTATGATTTCTCTAAAAGTCTAGGTATAGATCTTTATTTCTTTACAAAATAATGAAGTATTGCCGTATAAGGCAGAAATTAAGGGTATTCTTTAATAGGCTGAAAAAAACTAAACCGTGGCTTTGTCATGGACACGGCCGTGTGTTGTACATGAATACGTTTACGTAGCGGGTTATATTTTTTATATAAAATATTTTATGACAACGTGGGCACTTTGTCCGAGTCCAGTGATTTTTTTACACGTACCGCACAGTTTAAAGTCCGCTACTGGCTCTTCAGGGAAAGTATTATTAAGCAGCGGTAAGTGTTTTTCTTTTGTTAGCTTCAATGAGCGCAGAAACCATAGACGATCACACTCATCACACACTTATGTCCGAATGGATTGTTGAGAAACGTCGTAGTGAAACGTGCACTAGCTGCTGCCCAATGTGTCCTTCATAATCGACGATCGAACACAATCTATTCCTTATACAGTCCGTTGTCGATGTAGAAGCGATTTCATCATCCACTTGCATAATTTCAACCGCCCCAGCTGCAGATGTACTGACACCGTCGTTGATCCGCTCGTCGTTGATCATTCATTCTTTTACGTTCCCGGCACAGCTTGACTCGGTCATATGGTGTTTTATTATAACTATTCGATTGTTCTTGAGAAGTCCTTACCAACCGTATACGATCTCTGTATTTGGTTTTGGCTTTTCGATGCGTATAGGCCGACATTATATATTTTTGATATTTTTTTATTCTAACACCTTATTTATATTCACAGTCATTACTTTACACTAATGTTTTATATACAATCGATAGATTGTGACGACAGCTGACGACTAAAACTTAAACGAACATCGTAGCTTCTCCGAGTCAAAAGTTATACTAATTGCAAATTTCGATACGCAGGAAAATGATCTCAAAATGGCGGCGCTTCCCCCTCCACCACGCGCGATGCGTCACAGTCCTCGCTTATCGTAATGAATTCTTTGATCCTTTAGCTATCCAGTGGTCTAATTTAATTTTGGATGTAACTATAATGCCAAACTGTATCTCCCCCGATTTTGTTATCATTAGTTTTTTGGATTGCCTCCATATGATAGCAAATTTAAAGACGTATCAAGTCAAAAATAACTGCCAGTTTCAGTCATTATTATATATTTTTATTATGCTTAGCTTTCGACCCAGGGACTTGGTCATCTTCAGAGCTGTGGAACATATTTACAGTGTGTTAACAATGATAATATTAAAATGAGTATGTGCCTATAATGTAACGTAATTTACAAAATAATTTACCTAATTTCTTTAAATTTGGACGCTTTATCGAGCCAATTATGAAAACAACATTCTATATTTATTAGTGGAAAATTTCTAACCAAAATGGTCAAGACGAGAAGTGTGTCGGTGTAGCGGATGTGGAATTTTCAGAACTACTTATTGAGTTTTCTAAAATTTTCTAGGCACTTGTAAAAAAAGGTAAAAAACATTCGAATTTAGGCCAAACTTATGGCAGATCTATTTCACATGGTTTCGAAACCCAGTTTTTGGTTTAGTTTTCCGAGGAGGTGTTTATGCTTTGACCAATACTCGGGAAGCCAGACGTAATCTGACGGCGTTAAACTCACACCACTTTCCCTTAAAGCACAAGATTCTGATTTTCTTCAAAACTGGGCAACTTTTGAGGTAATGTTTTTTAGCAACAGTAATCCTATTGGAGAAGCCGTTCCCAGTAATTCCTCCCCCAAGAGCTGCCCTAAAATGAATTTTCCTTGAAAAATCGGAAAAGCTATAAAGAGTTATATAAAAGTTACGTAAGCTCAGAAGAGAAAAAAAATGTGGAACTCGATACTAATTAGGTGCTTTCTCTGGAGGAATTCCCTTCAAAATCGATTTAACCCTCCTTAACAGTGTAACTGTGGGCATTTCAGTAAAATGATACTTTAGAGGGAATCTATCTGCTCTCTTTGTCTTCCTTAGCGGGAAATAGCAGGGGGAAGCTGTTAGTAATGACAATTTTAGGGCTACGTGCATACAATCAGTACATCGTGTTTAAAGGAATTCGTAGGAGTTGTAGCCTAAAAAGAAAAAAAACCTTAAAAGCTTACAAAATCAGTCAGTGTAGTACGGCACTGCTAGTAGTCCGAAAGGGACCAAAACCTTATTGGGGGCTTCTTCTTTGAATTTAGTGCCCTCCGTAGCTTTTAAGCTGCAGCTAATAAATATAGACAGGACAGACTTACGCGAAGAACATTTTGCAAGAAAAACCTCTTTCCGTTATTCAGAAGACGACCTCAAAAGAGGTGTTTCCGGTGAGGACTTGAAATCAAGAAATCTGAACGATTACAATAACTTCTTTTTTATTTTGAAAGGTTTGAAGTTTTGTAAAATAAAATTGTTGTTGTTATTGTAAACAAATTAGAGAACTGAATGGGTTAAAGTAGCCTCCCTCCCAACATGTCCACATGGTTACGTATTTCCCAAGAGAAAATTGCTGGAAAAGGCCGTGGAAAGAAGAAGACAAAGGGATAGAAATTGTTTTTCCCAATAAACGGTGATGTCCTGGTGTGACGTCAATCGGAGCGTCTAGTTAGATAGTATCTCCAGTCAGACAGTGGCGGAATGCTCCCACTTTGTCTGCCCGGACGGACAAAAGGGCCACCACGTTAAAAGGAATAACAGAATGTTTTCTAAATTACAGTTCTACTTCTTGCTTAGCCTCAAGGCAGCGCTTTAATCCGAATACAATCCAGCCAATTGTGCCGTCTTCTGACCCAGATCTCCACCAGTTCTTCTTTTGATGACTTTTTGTCCTTGTTCGTAAAGTGCGGCCCTCCTCCAGGAAAGGTAAAAAAAAAAGAAGACAAATTGAAGTGATTAAAACTTTTTGACAGTATTTCTTTCCTTTCAGCCGTTTTGTCAAAGTCTGCCACCACAATGAGACTGTGCTTTGTAATTCCACTTCCGCTTCATGACAATATCTGTCAAAGATGAAGAATATTTATTACATGGCTGATAATAAAACCTCGCTACTTTCAAAACACCAAGTTTCTTATTTATTTTCATTTTTACTTTTCTTCTCTTTCTCTTACTATATTGGGTAAGAAGTACAGCGATCTCGTCCAGATTTTTAAATCGATTTTTTTTTTTTACTGGAAATGTCCCTTTTGAGGTCTCCTGAGTAACGTAAAGGTGGCGTCACGAAAAATCAACGGCAAACTCAAAGATTCTGTGCCACTACCAGATCCGACAATAAGCTTGGACTAGATCAGTCCACCAACCGAGATTGCCTCTTCACTGTTTGTTTTCTCAGTATTTTTGGATAGATTTCTGGGCAAATGGTGTCCAGGATTCTCTTGAATCTGTCCAGGATTCTCTTGAATCTGTCCAGGATTCTCTTGAATCTGTCCAGGATTCTCTTGAATCTGTCCAGGATTCTCTTGAATCTATCCAGGATTCACTTGGATCTATCCAGGATTCCCTTGAATCTATTCAGGATTCTCTTGAATCTATTCAGGATTCACTTGAATCTATCCAGGATTCACTTGGATCTATCCAGGATTCTCTTGAATCTATCCAGGATTCTCTTAAATCTGTCCAGGATTCTCTTGAATCTATCCAGGATTCTCTTGAATCTATCCAGGATTCTCTTAAATCTGTCCAGGATTTTCTTGAATCTATCCAGGATTCTCTTGAATCTGTCCAGGATTCAAAAGAATCTTGGACACTTATTGCTCCTACCTAGTTCTTCAACTACCCTTGGGAAACTGTTTTTCATGAGTGTGATCTCCACACAATAAATGAGAAGGTGGAGAAGACACGTCCAGGGTAGGCGTGAAACTGGGTACGATTGAGTAGGTTTTTGTTAAAGAGATCCCTTGTAGAAGTTTAACGCGCCTCAAGGAGCGGGTAGATAGATAAAAGATATTGTGAATTTTACGAGTTCAAGAGTTACGAGAATAACGGCCGTTAGTAACAGTCGTCTGATTTAGCTTGAAGAAAAATCTAAAATCTAGAATCCCTAAAAGGGATCCGATGATATACAACAAAGTGAAGTTGATTTATTCAAAGATTAATTTTTATCAATGCTGGTGACGTCATAGTAATTACCTGTCAGTTGCAAAAATTTGGATAATGCGCAGTTTTGTGCCGCTTCCGCTCCCCATACTCGATAGTTACAAACGCTTTATAATTAGAACTCTGCTTTTAATAGACTTTTCACCACTAATTGGCACAATTTATACTTTTGAGCATAAAATTAAACTTCCACGTCATGTTTGGTTTGTTGGAAAGTTTAATCCAAACTGAATAGGTGAACTGGCCTTTAAGTTTAAGTAAGCACCATCCGGTTGTTCTTCCATAAATAGAACTTGTGCGAACTGATGTTGGGTTGTCTAGCTGCTAATATTTTCTCCTACTTTGCTCAATTTGCTTACATTATAACCTTTCGACCTACTGGATAATGCTCCTAGCGCCATTGAAAACAGACGCTAGCGTCCTTAATTAAAAATGGTGATAAAAGTAATATGGATAAATAAAAATCATGCATGCATTACATTCACCGAGAAGGCGCCATTGTATCTAACTACAGTATTTCAAGTTCGGAAACTAAGCATCCATCAATTTTTCGCAAAAGGAATAGGAAGTCTTGTGAGTACTCACTTGGTATACTGATGTTTATGTGGTGAGAGTCGATGAACAGTGGCGCTGAGCGGCGGTTTGGATAACAGTTTCAAGTCGGCCAGTCCGAGCGCCGCTTCCGGACCTACGTAGAGCAGGGTGAACGCATGCCAATGGGAAGTGACCAACAGCGATCGTAACGCTTGCATGTACTCCCGACTGGACGCGGCTACCCGTATTACACGCCTGCCCAGTGGCTCCTGTAACAATAGAGAGTCAAACAAGACATTAGTATAGTAAGTAGTTCAATGCAAAAAATAGAAGAATTCTGGTCTAAAGTATACCAAATGAAAACTCGGAATCATTATCAATGTTCTCCCAAAAAAGTTTTGAAATGCCTGTCTTCTCCTAAAGGACCCATTCTGACTCTGGATAGACACTGGCTATCCCAATTCTGTCGAATAATGATTATATCGCACCAACTCCTTTGAACACGAAGACAATTTTTGTTTTTCTTTAAAAAGCACAAACGTTGGTAAGGTTGCAAGGAAGTGGGCACTTGTCTACCACAGCCTTCATAATATTAAAGGCACCAGGAAAGTATTCTCTCTAGAATTATCACTGTTTTCTTCATCCTGCTTACCTCAACCCTCAACATTTATTCCAGCCAAAACTTTGCTGATTTATTTAGTAAGCCTTGACAGTTATCAGAGTTTATTTCAACGGGTGCCTACTTTATCACTGTAATGTACAGCACGCCTCTGGCTGTAATTAGACTTGATGATAATCTGCCGCTATCACTTTTACCCACTTCCTTCTTTTTTTCTGCAACTACGTAGTGAAATTTTCTGTAAATTTTCTGAAAAATCAACTAAATTTTTCTATTATTAGTGGGTGATTGGTTGGTTGTCCGATTTTCTTCAAGTATGGAAATTTTAAAACAAAGTTAAACCTCCTCTTAAAATTATTATTATCAAGAAGCACTTTAGGAACTGCGTGAAACTGGATTACCATTTCTGTGTTGTAATGTTACGTCTCGTCTCGTATTACAGGAGACCCATTATGGGTAATATAGAACCAGACTATATTAACTGGAATTTAATATACGAACAATAAACCAAATTGAAAATGTGGTTAGGTCGGCAATGCTGGATAACATCTTTGTGACTCAGTCAGCAAGTGTACGTAGTGTGAGGCGGAAACATAAACGACGTCGATATTTCTACACCAATCTGATTAGTCTACCTCAGACGAATCTCATATTGCTATTCTCACACAGGCAACTCTACGGAACTACCAGTTTGGATTGTCTTTGACTATTCGTTTTTGTAATATTCCGAACAAAACATTTGGTTAAAAACATTTTTTTGAAAAATTCATTATCAGGTGATTATTATTTACTTGCTTGAATCATGCGATTTCCTATTGTAATCTTTACGAGTCGCAATACTTGCTCTTAATTGAAATATAAAAATAAATAATAAAAATTTTTGCACATTGAAACCAGATTCACTCTAAATTTCGACAATAATCCGCTCTAGCAAATATAGCGATCATAGAGGACAGTAGTAAAAAGATAAATCATTGTTGCCACCATCTATGGAATAGGTATGAAAAACCATCCAAATACATCCCCAGCCTTTATAGTTTAAAACCATTTCTGAATTATAAAGCATGCGCATTTTTAACTTACAGCCATTGCAAGCCGGTAGGGAGGCGTGGCTGTGGGTGTGGTTGCCACATAAGTTCTAGCTTTTGATTGGCTAAGAACTAAAACAATGTTTATTCTAGATTTTTATGTTTTAAGGGAACAAGAAGGAAAGCCAAAATTTTCATTAAAGTGGGTAAAGAGAATTAAGGACCGTCATGTTGTGAAGTTAAATGGAGGATGGTCTTTTAAAGAAAACAGGTTTTCCAAAAATTATTGAATAATCATGTAACTGAAATTGGTGATTATTGGGTACCACATTATGTATAGATATCTTGAGATACCACCAACCAATCGTGAGCCAGTATAATCTTATCAAAATCACAGTAATTTCCTATCAAAACAAGCATTTTTGATTGCACCGACAATTCAATGAACTGAACGACAAAAATGAATGGTGCAGGTTTTTCTAAGCGGAATTTATGGTTTAACCTTAGGTTAACCTTTTTAAGATGAACTTGTTCACCTTTTATTGGGGGCCCTGAACGAGCTGTGACAACTCGCTTTTATATAATCAACACTCAAGACTAATAATAATATGTTTTTTAAATCCCAAGTGTACCAAAAAATAAGTAAATTGAGAGAGGCAAGGAAATTGCTTTTTCTCTTTACGTGGAAATTTCTCTTATAAATTCGTGAATAAATAAATAAGTCATGGGTTGTTTTCCCGAATGAACACATTTTTAAACAGGTGCACAGTAAATATAAATGAGGATCAGGTGGAGTTCTGTGGCAGGACACATATCACCACCTGTTGTGTCATGTCTTCTTTTTGTAAGAGTATATAAAGATTTTATGAAACCCATGTAAATCATCTGCAGCGACAAGTAAATAATTCTGTTTAAGAATGGTTCTGTAACAGTAGCACGCATTTTCTTTCTGTTTTAGGCTAGAAACATAGTGGAGCGGCGATGATAGCTGCTTCAGATCAAAGAGAGCGACGAGCAGCAAGCAAAGAGTCGCATGCACATAGTGACGAGTTTAGTCGCATTTCTCCTTTCGACGAAACAAGATGGAGGAATTATTTCTATATGAAAATTCTTCCTTGAAAATTTGGTATTTACAGCAGCTTAGAAGCAGGAGGCTGCGGTGTATAAACATATTTAGACATGAACTTGGTGAATTCCATCACTTGTACCAACAACTTCGGGAGCATATCTTTTTCAGCATTTGATTACATACTAGCCCAGTGTAACCCCATTAATCCTAGCAGTTACTTTAAGATAAGAAAATCAAAATAAATAAAAATAAAATAGAAATATATGCAGATAAAAAGAAATTAGTCAATTAAAAAAAAACAATAATTTTATTAAATCACTACTCCATGATTTGTCGCAAATTAATGTTGTTCATCTGAAAAACTGGAGTAGTACGACGCTACAGAAGAAGGATTGGAGAATTCGTCCTGATCAGAAGTAGTAGGACGTGAAAATGTAATTTAATTTTGCCTAGTATTTAGATGAAAGTTAGCATTAAGGGATTGAGAACCAAATTAAATGTAGCAAAAATTACCTGAATTCTCCATTAACTACTAATTGTTAATTAATTTAAACTATTAATTATTAAAAACTATTGTAGCTTTGCAAATACTATGGTCTCTTAAATACAGAGGTTTCTTTAAACAAACTAAACCAATAAATGTATCAATATCCATAACCTATGAGCAATAACCTTTACAAATTGAGCGCGATGAGAGCGAAGAAATTAAACATGTCATAACGCGTTGCTCTAACTTTGCTTTGCTCGCCGCTCCACTACGTTTCAAGCCTTAGGCACCAGATACAGAGGTTTCAGAACCAAATTCTACATTTGCTCTTCTTTGTAACTGGACCTGCCCAAACTGGTGGAATATTTTTTTGGAGTCTTTAATTTGCTACGTACGTATTATTAATGTTCTGTTCGTCCAGACTGGGCGCCAGGAATTGTCTGGATTTGGAAAATAATTCCTGATGGTGTTTAGGACTGGCCAAGAGTTGGTAGTTCTTCACACCTTCCATGGTCCCCTTATCCTATCTTCTTCGGCATGCCGTTTGGCGCTGCCAGAGTCTAAAATAAGTTGTTCAATCCAGATTCACAAACCACTTAAAGGGGATTTTTTTAAAGCATGTTTCCGGAGAATCTGAGAAAAGAGAAAGTGCGTATACATAATTGTTCCATCACTATGCTACTTCCGGTAGAGGAAATTTGACCGTTCACTTCCTGTCAGCCCGAGGATATCAAACGTGTGTTGAGAGAGTTAGGAGGTTTCGTTTACAACCCAAACAGGCTGAAGACCACTCTCCTATCTCCTTTTTAATTCAGCAAACCTTCATTTCCGGTGGAAACTCATTATTTAAAATTGTTTACGATCGCATTACTTTCTCTTATTAGGAGTAAGCAAAAATATACATCATAAATACCAAATTTAAAAATTAAATACTTGTTTTATTCGTAAATCTTTCTAGTTGTGTGTATGTGTTGATAAGGCCGAACTGGTGCCATGTGTTGCCCACACGAGAGTTATTCTGTGCAGATGCATGGTTTCCATGGTGACGCAGAGTGCGTATGAGCGAGAGGTTCCTTGTCAAGCCCCTAAAGCGGGGCGGAGGTTTAGATAAATCTTTAGGTTTGGCCGCCTGTCTAGAGCAGTGCTTTGCCTCGCAGCATCCTTTAAGCCCTCCCTGACTTTATAAACGCTATTTACTCAGAAACTAAACACACAGATAGATTTACATCTACGACATGGTACAAAAGTCTTAAGATGGAAGAAAGTATATACTGGTGCCAAAATTAGCATTCTTACAGAGTTTCTCCACTATTTTATAATAATGCAAGCTGAACAAAACATGTCAGTGATTGTCCTTGCTATATACGAGTAGGTTCTGTGTGTTGAACATACGCGCAACAATGTTGAACTGTTCGCTTTCCTAGTCCAAGCTAGCGGGAGTTTGTATCTTTTGGAACAAATTTTCCTAATCCTTAGTTCTCAATACCAATGCTTGTAATCCCTAATGTGATTCATTGAAGCAGTTATTTCGTAACTAACATATAATACAGGGCGTTCATTTTAAGACGGCTCACATGCATTTCACGCTTAAAAGGGTTAATCTGAGCAAAAAAAAAGGGTAGAGGAAAAATTTTGTTGCCCGTCACCTCTAGTTTCAGAATATGTGACTTGATTTTAGAATACGCGCGACCAAAAGTGCGGGTTCGCAGTTGACCCCCATTTTTATATACACAGTTTTAAAGAGCATATAAAGTTATGAAAGAAACCGGAAACCGCTATTCAATAACTTCAAAATTAAAGGTGCTAGGCCATTTCAAAATCTGGTATTTATTAATCATATTTCAATATTTTAACTTGTTATCAAAGAGAAAGAAGAGCACGCGGTAGGTCATTTTTATGTATTTTTTTTATCCCCTTTCTACTAAAAATATTGCTGCCAAGGCAGTAAAGCTAGTATTTTTCTTAATATCGGGAAATAAGTCGTTTTCCGAGTGATTTTTTTCTAAAAATAAAATGTTAAGAGCTTTACATGTTCTCAAGTATACATAAAATGGCTAAAAATTAATTTTACTTCTATTACATACAAGAAGGTTTAATAATTATTTGGTAGAGTTGCGTTTAATTACTAAAAACATTGGAAACCTCCTGCCACATATTTAAGTGATCAATATCTTTCATGTAAAGGTTCAACTTATTCCTTAATTTATCAAATAATGCACTTTACGTAGCTTGTGCAGCATCTACTGTGCCTTCAAAGGTACCTCCTCAGATACAGAGAGCGGTTGATAATAACCTCCTGGAAAAACCTGGCTTGCGAGCAATATTTTTAGTAGAAAGGGGATGGCAAAATACGTAAAAAAGAACACCCTGTATAATGTAGTATTGATAGTTTATTCCTTTATTTTTATCCCTTACATCCCATTCTTCCCGTGAAGGAAAATGTCTTTGACGAGAGAACACCGTCCAGAAGTAGGCACTTCATTGAAAAAAGCTCCAATGACCTAAGAGGTTGATGCGCCTTGATTGGTACAGTTGAACTCCTTGACTATTTTGTGTACAGAGTTCGCTGTAATGAAACCAACTAGTTTCAGTAAAACTTTCGTAATAATAACTAATGTTTTTTTAAACAAAAAAATTAATTTAATTCAGTAAAGTTTTTGCATTGAAATGTTCATTTTTTTTTGTGACAAAGTTAAGTAAAAAGAAAGATTGCTAATTGAGTTGAAAGTTTCGACCTCCAATGTTTCGCATTCGACCTCTAATGTTTCGCATTCGACCTCCAATGTTTCGCAGAAATATCCATGTCAAAGACTGATTCCAGAGTTTTTTTTTTCCACATTCAAATCTGTCTGCAGGAGAATTCGAGAGTTTATTGGTTGAAGAAAGTATGTACGCTCTTTAAAAACTTCCATTGTATTTACAGATCTGGAGATCTAAATCAGTTGTATTGAAATCTTTTAACTAGAAAAATTGATGTAAAGGATGAGGCGCCACGGTAGCCGGGCGGGTAGAGGCGAGACCTGCGAAGCTAATATGTATTGTGGTACTGGGTTCGATTCCCGGTCTTAAACCTTGGATTTTTATTTAATGGTTAATAAAAAAGAAGTTTACAGTAAAGTATGTTTGCTAGTCGCCTCCGTCCACGACACCTAATTGGTAGTTGGACGTTAAGCCCCGCCTGAAAAAATAGTAAATTGATGTAAAGGAGGCAGTGACTTCCTCTATAATAAAGCTAATTCAGTGTAATGTACCGTCTTGCTCTACTAAATTACGTTAATCTAATTGAAATTTCAAAATTCTCTGATATTTAGTAATCAGCGGCCGTAAAACCAACTTCCTGACCAGTCAACTTGACTGACCAATTTTTCAGTGATTTTCTTTTTAAAAATTTTATTCAAACTTGCTCATAAGCGTAAGAGTTTTCGATTTTTCCAGCCAATTTTCTTTACTTCCGTAATAGGCACAATATTATACATTTTGAAATGTCTTAACCTAGAATTCCAAGTAGGATAGTGGTCAGTTTTAATCGGAAGTGCTGCGACTTCACAGATTGGTTTTTCCTGTTCTCTATAATTAGGCAGTTGCCAAAGAGGTTGCCATTTGAAGGTGGACTTAGAGGGTGCGATATGGACTTATTTGGTTTTATCGTTTTTCTGATAGCGTGGTTCTGTAGGAGCTGTGACCAGCTTCGTTGAACCCGTGCAGTTCCTTCGATGCAGTTTAAAATAAATTCCATTGAATTTCCACACCAATTTTACAACTTACGCGACACCGGAAATGAAGCTTCAGAAAGGCTTTCCTGTAAGTTTGTAGGTAGCCGAACAACCAAGTTTATTTTAAGCTTCTTGCAAGACAAAACTACAGTTCTAGGAGAGCAATAGTCGGCACCTCTCCTTGAACATTAATGTTGAAGTCCATCCCTCTGTTTGTTTAGAACAGCTTCTGACTTCAATTACGCAAAGTGCTATGGCAGAAAGACGTTGTTAAATCTGAATATCAACCTACATTTTTATAAAAATGGGGACTGCTCAATAACCCCTTTACTTCTTCAGAATTTGTTATGACCGACATATAGTCGCGTTTGTTAATAAGGCGAAAAGTTCGTCTGTAGGTATAAAAGTTATTCTTAATATGGGCAAGTAATTAACTTTGGCCATGTTTTCCCAACAGCTTTACACTTTAGCTACTTAACAAACAATCAAGAATGAAAAATAACTTAAGCTTAAAAAAAAAAAAAAAAAAAAAAAGACACCAAACTTTCCCTTAACTTTGTAAATGGCCGCCCCAGGGGGAAAATAAAATGAAAGACCGTTTCCTGTCGCCTTGTTTTTATAGCCCAGTAAGTTTAATTAATAATTTTTAAACGGTTTTAAAAACTGTCAGGTGAGGATGAAATTGGATTAGAATTCAAGATGTGGAAAATTTCAACTTAGTCTCTGTAAATCGTAATAATAAAGTTTAGAGGGGACACTCTCACGACCCCTCTTAATGCAAACCTAATGTAATTATTTTTTTTTTTAAAGTTGGATATTGTACTAAAACTACTACATGCTGACACTCTCAGAAATGAAATGTAAAAAGAAATAGCGACGTCCGAGAACCCCCTTAGAACTCCAGAAAATTCAATATTGCCGTTGGATAAGCTTTAAATGCAATGATTGGCCAAGATTGTGCGCAAGTTCCAATTTAAACATTTATACTCGAAAATGATCGCGAAACCTTTTTTGTCGTAGGCGCATATTCTCAGAACTTAGAACGGTACGAAGTGCTGAAGCATTACTTTAGAGGAGAGCCCAAAGTTTACAGTCTCTAAGACGCTTCCGGAAATAGTGTTTCTTACAGGGACGATTACCGATGGTCATCTTGCATAAAATTGGAAAGCTCCACATTCTTCTCTTTCTGCTGAAAGCTATTTTTTGGGGGGATACACAATCATGTTTCTGTTATCGTCATGTGTAGGCCTCAAGAGTGGTGGCTTGCCACCACAGGGCAGAGACAGGCGAAGAAGTTCATTAAAGGCTATTCGCCGAGGCTGACTGCAGAATTAATCCGTCAAGGCCCGCGTGAGGCTATAAGGATGATTATCTTAACTGGGCCATTGCTGGCTCAGAAAACACATGCATCGCATGGGCCTGGCAGATGGCTAGCCTTTGCAGGTTCTGTCAGGAAGAGGAGGAAACGGCACTGCACGTGTTGTGTCAGTGTGAGGGGCTTGTCTGGGCTAAGGATGTTACTTCTCGGGGAGTAAAAACCAAGGCCTTGAGAGCTTTATCAAAGAGTCGCTCTCCAGCATTAAGAGTCTGATTAAAAGGACAGGTCTGAAGGGTGAGCTTTAGAATGAGGGGAGCCACAATAGATCCAAAGGGGTCGCAGTGGCGTAGGCCTTGAGGCCGCCCTAGTCTAATCTAATCTAATCTATCGTCTTGTCGCAGCGAACTGTTCTTATACTGACAACAAGAAACTTTCAGCAGCTTATGAAGAAGGATTCGAATAGTACCCAAAACGTGGAGGAGTAACTGTAATTGCTAAAACAAGATATCTTTTAAGGCTAACAAAAGTAGTAGTTACTTACCGGCAGAAATCGCGGCTGTCCAATATAGAGCACAGGAAGTCCAGCAAGCGAGGCCGCCATGCCGGCCAGCAAGGAAGTGGGCCGAGCGAACAACAATGCACTGACCACGATGCGTCCTTCCAGTTTCGTGCACACACTTTCCAAACTGGACGGACCGTCTTCGGAGACTGCTAGATATAACGGTCTGACTGGAAATGGCAGCTGGACAGTGCTAAGCGTTCGGTTCACTGAACGCTGAATGCCGCCCCCTGACTCGCTGGATGGGTAAATCACCGCCAGATAGAGACTGTAACAGAAAGAGAGATATTTGTTAGTAAATGTCGATAATGGCTAAGTACGTAGAGAAGTTGGCCAGAGTGACTCCAAAACTACAATCTTTTTCACCTGAGAGTAGAGCGCAAGACCACCAGCAAGGTTTACAAGGTTTTCAAATAGCGTTCGTGAGCAGAGGGGTTTAAACAAAGATTTGCTTGCAAAAAGTGTTGAGCAATGGGTAGTTTGCACCGAGTACAGGGCAACAACTTGTTGGTGAACCAAGTGTTAAGCGCAGACTCATTTCCGGTCCAGCGATTTCCTTTAAACTAAGAATTTACCCACGCAATCTCCTCGCTTCCCAAACTAGAGAGCGATCTAGCGTTGGCTGGTTTCTCTCCTGGGTATGGTGCTTTCATGATGTACAGTCGCAAACCAACAAGGAACGGTAAGAACAAGGTACACCACACACATGTCATAACCAGTTAAACATTCCATCAATAGTAGCGCTGGTTAAAGAATATGCCATGTGAGTAGTTTCATATCTAGCATCTCTCGAACAGTGAAGAGGTAGACATTACCGAATACGTTTATTCTATTATACTCTATTGAAATGTAAACGGAAATTGATGGCAAGGGCGCGTAAATAGATTGAGAAGCAACTAGAGAGCGAAAAGAATTGAAAAAAAATTGTGAAAGGTGAGTAATACAGGAAATTGAGTTTGAACAAACGGAAACAGGTTGCCAGGCCGAGTTAAAGTAGGAAATGTGAGTGACTGGGTCGATAAGCAGCGGCATCCCCGGGGTTTCCTGTTGTTATTGGCATCCAGTTTCCTTCAGATTACTAATTAGATTTTATAGATAACCCCAGGTTTCACAGTAAGAACCAGCTCTGAGATGCTACTAGCCGTATCCACAGATCTGTAGCAAAGTGTTGCCATAAACAACAATTTTATCACTTTCTGTAATCTCCCCCTCTTTCTATTTTTGTCCAAGATATTATTCTTTATTAGGATTTAACGAGTCGTAAAATAGCGCCAGTAATAACTCAGAGGAGGGAAGGGATTAGCTCTGCGGTTAGCGTACTGGACTCCCACGCGGAGGTCCCGGGTTCGAATCCAGCTGCTGACCCTTAGATTTCCTCTTCCTAGGAGCTTCTTACAGCTCACTGTCCGCTGATGGACAGTGTTGTCTGTAACGAGAGAACACTGTCCGGAGGCCGGCAGTGCACTGGAAAAAGCTCCGGACGCCAACAACCTTAGATGTTGACGCGCCTTAAATCACAAAAAAAATAAATAAATAACTCAGCGGCGGTGGAATATTTTAGCTTTGGCCTAAAACCAGATAACTTTAGATTGGCTTTAAAAGTAAATATTAGAGACGAAACATGCACAAATCTAGCTTAATGAAAGTATTGCTTGTTTCAAGTGTTAAGAAAATCTTTAAAGCAGATATTATAACTTTGCAGAATAGACAAAAAGGAAAATCTATCCAAAAGGTACAAAAATCTCTTTAACAAAAAGTTAAGTACACAAATCAGCTAGTACCCAACTTCATTAATATCTACTTAATATATATAATTTCGGTAATTTGACTGCATTAACTTTTCATTAATATTTCTATAGAATTGATTAAAACTTTTTAACCAGTTTTTTTTCTTTTGTTAAGGAGATAATAAAAGGATAGAAATGTTTAATAAAGTTAAGATAAATTCAGCAGCTAGGGAAGCTGCAAAAGAATTCGCCCCGCATTCTGAATTATTCAAGACGTGCAATGACGGACGTCAAGGTAAATTCTTTTCCCAACATCGAGACTTCTTGAAGAGAACAATTTATTAAATAATTTAAATCTAAAACAAATGAATAATATTTGAATAAATTGTTTTTAATCGAACGGAATTAGTAAATGTTTTACATTTAAATACGAGGGTATAACTTTCATAAATGTAATTTAAATTTACGTTCAATACATTGCGTTAATTATAATACATTTTATTTAGTTGTGTATACATTTAAAGGTAAGTTTAAAACCAAACGATAAATTTTGTCTACGTTAGGACAGTTTAACTGAGGCGCCACGGTAGCCGAGCGGTTAGAGGCGAGACCCGCAAAGCTAATATGCATTGTGGTACTGGGTTCGATTCCCGGTCTTTAGGCCTTGGGTTTTATTTAATGGTTAATAAAAGAAATTTACAGTAAAGTATGTTTGCTAGTCGCCTAATTGGCAGTTGAACGTTAACCCCGCCTGAAAAAATAGGTGATTACTTTACTTTACTACCACTACTACAGTTTAACTGAGTAGGGTCTTCGTTTAGTTTATAAAATTCTATTCTATGAGTATATAAGATATCTAGCGTGTGATGCCTTGTGTATGCATTTAAATCTTTTTGCGGATATCCTGTACAGGATTTGTCAGGAAGAAGAGGAAAACGACATTACACCTTGATTGGATATTAGGTTCTTCAGAGCAAAGGATTGGGTGTGCTCAAGAGTTTAGCTCTTCGGAGAAGCATTTTTTACTTTCAGGAGCCTGTGTCTCTTTCTCAAGCCTAAATCGACGAGACTTGCCTAGAAGAGGGGTGCTACTAACCTAGAGGGAGTGTTCACAATGGTTCGCAGCCTACTTAGGCCATCTATCCAATCCCAGGAAGTCTGGTGAGCAGGAAAATTAAATTTAATAGTTTCATTGGGGAACTGATTGAACTTCACTCACCCATAAATGTTATTTTCAATCAGATTATATTATTAAATTTGTCGTGAAGTAAGTGCCAGTCGACAATAGTGAACTGTACCTCTTTGGGAGTTTCACCAATGGGTGAATTCTCCCCTCATGTATTCATGTATCTATTCCATTATCATGTTGTATCAGCTTCACTTGATGCAGAATTATTCTGCAGTTGTGAAAATAAATAAATTAAAAAAAAAAAAAAAAAAATTTGTCGTATGAAAAATAATAGAAATTATCGGACAGAATCTGAGTAATTATATACAACTTGAAAACAGAAAAGTTACGAGGTTGAAATTGGGTTGACTGTATTGCAGATATGATGGCGATTTATCTGTAAATAGATCTGCGATGATGCAGCAGGGAGTTAGAGAGCAGATGGGCTGGGTAGAGAGGATTACAGGAACAAATGTAGTTGGTATGTTCGTGTACAGCCAGAGGCCAGTAATGTTACGTCAACAATCTACAAGTTGACCAACAACCACCAGCACGATTTGGTCAGCGACTGTATGTAGAGTGTCGGCTCTAACATTCAACATTACAGTGCTGCAGGGGTTTGTTCGCAGGTACATGGCTCACATTATACAGTGTTAAATCATTGATTAACAAGCCACTTATACAAACCCACTTACACATTCCAACTACATTTACACAAGCGCTTTACACAATTTAATACCATTACCCAGAAAAATATACCCAGATTGAGCATTCATACAGATTACATTTCAATTAGCATAGTTTTAACTCTTTATTTTCTTGTTAGGTCCGATTTTTTGAAAAATATTTAATTGTTCACTAATAGTATACAGTTCTTTAAAGATGAGAGGTCCACATCCAATCCAGAAAACTTCCACAATCCTAAATTTTCCTGGAAAGTATTTTTCGGATATTAAAGCTTTATTTTCTGGACTCAACTTTTTATTAAATTTTTTCTTTCTTTCACTAGAGCAGTGGTTCCCAAAGTGGTCCCTACGGACCCCCAGGGGTCCTCGGTATCATTCAGGGGGTCCGTGGAAAATAAAAATTGATTTGGGGGTCCCTGAACTACGTCAGGGGGGTCCGCGCAAAGGTTCAGTATAAAATAATAAAACTGTGATCCATTTTTAATATTATGGAAATTAGAAACTAACAAGGTGACCAATTAAATTTAATCAAAACTAAAAGCGTAATATCTGCGTTTGTTGCGAAACGTTTTCTGTAAAAACAAAACTTGGGAAGAGGAGAATGTTCTTTCGAAATTGGAAATAGAGATGCAAGATTTGTCGAACACTTACCGGCTCTTCATGCAGACCTAAACCAAAGATTTGCAGACATTCTTCACTTGGACATTCCCGATTGGGTGTTAAACCCTTTTGTGCGTGGACAAACTCAGATCCCAAACACAGATGGATCCATACTAATACAGGAAGCAGCTTATTGAAATATCCACAAATGAGACCTAAACCAATGTTTGAACAAGGATTCTGGTTACAAAAACAGATCCCAATTTTATATCCTGCATTATGGATCATTGTACAGAAGTTGTTGACTGCTTTCCCGCCTTCCTGTTTGGTAGAACGTGGATTCAGAGCCGTTTTGAACTGAACCTTATCACAAAAAAAAAAAAAAAAATCGACTAGAATATAGTACTCGAGGATTTGCGGTTGCTACTCACAAACATTGAGCCGGATATAAATACACTCATAACATCTCATCACGTTCATCCAAATTATTAATTTTTTTTTTTTAATTTTATTTTAAACAAAAGTTATAATTTCAATAAATACTTCTTCAACAAAATGCTTTTTTAAATTTGTAATTTTTATACTATGCATTTGTGTAGCTTTTTCGATTGGGGGTCCGTGGGCAAGTTTTGACTATAAAAAGAGGCCCATGGGCAAGTTTTGATCATAAAAAGGAGTCCATGGGTCAAAAAAGTTTGGGAAGCACTGAACTAGAGGAAGGTGAAACATTCTTTAAACTAACCAAACTCTCTAATGATAGCATCATGTGAGTGTGGCTTACTGAAGTGCAGAAATGTTACCATGGCCCGATTTATCGTTCTAACAATTTATCGCATTAACGTTTAATTTACTCATTCGCTTAACGAGTTTTCTTTTAGCTCAAACTACGGAATTAACGCCAAGAAATAAAAAATTTAGTTTAAAAAAGTTGTGTACATAAATATAAGCCTAAAGACAAATATGTTGTTGAAGAACTTCAAACACTGTGCAGTAAACTCTCAAAAAAAAAAAAGGATGTTCAACCTTGGCCAAAAGTATTCTAAAGATAAAACGGGCTGGTTTTTGGAAGAGTCTTTCAATGAAATCCTAAACGTTTCATCCTTTACCAGGGAACCACTGATAGACCTGTTGTTGACACTACTACCCAGTTTGGGCTGTCAGATCTAAGGCGGTTGAAATTACTGTACGTGAATCATATACTCTGTGTTGCCATAGCTGGTTTACAAAGAACTATGTACTATGAGTAATGTGAATAGTACAGAGAACCTGCACCACTTCCCATGGTAAGGCTTCCAACCGGTCTACATTTCGACTGAGAGGATCTTGGCGTGGAATTCTTATCACCACAGTTTAAGTAATCCAGAAGTTTGTATAAGTTTGATAAGCTTTGTTAGACAGACGTGGAATTATAGAATTTCATTATTGATTCCCTAATTATTACTATTTTATTTCCTAATTTTATATGTGAAACTGCCATCAGAGGGGGCTGCCGACAACGCCACACAGCCTGAAGGTTAGGTTATAGTCTAGGAAGGTTTAGCGTCATTTTAGAGTGTTTACGTTACAGTTTTTCATAGCGTTTAACGACGGTGAAATATAACTAGTAATTTTATTTTGTAAGACGGATTTCAAAAACAGATTTTATTATTCTGTAAAGAATATAATTTTATAAAAAAATTAATACAAAACATTAATACATACCAGAGTTGGGCACTGATTAAAAAAAAATTAAATTCAAACTTTAATTGATTAAATTTTTTAATTGTCTGAATTTATTTTTAATTTTAATCAGAATTTAATCGTAAATTTAATCATATGACAATTCTTTAATCAATTAAATTTCAGATTTAATCGTTAATCAAACTAATTTAATCAAACTAAAAAAATTATGATTAAATCTGAGAATTAAATTGAACTTTAATTTTAATCACCGAATTAGTTCAATTTCAATCGTTAATCAAACTAATTTAATCATCCACTTTTATGGCTTTTCAACCAATGGTTCGAACCACGTTTAGGCGAGGCCCTTTTTCTGAGCGTCTTCAATAAATACTTTTCGGTTAATTTTTGTAGACTTGGGCTTCTTCATGAGTCTCTAGACCAGTGGTTCTTAACCTTTTCATAGACGCGGAACACAATTATATGTATATATTTTTCTCGCGGAATACTAACATTAAATAATTTGAAATTCGGTATTTAGCAAGAACTTAAAATTAAAAAAAAAGAACAATTTTTTGTTTTCGTAGCTTTCCTAAGTTTCTAAATTTCAATACATTTAAAATTGAAATTTCGCGGAACATTTGGACCATATTCGCGGAACACCGGTTAAGAACCACTGCTTTATATCTTCTAAAATTATAGATCTGTGAACAAAATAACTATAGTTTATAATTGAGAAAAACAAAGTGTATAAGAGAACAAAATTCCATATCAATACGTGGTTCACAGTGGGAGATATAGAACGGCCACAATTTTACAGAATTTCATGACCCAAAAATTTTTCAACCCTTTATATCTTCTAAAATTATAGATCTGTGCACAAAATAACTATAGTTTATAATTGAGAAAAACAAAGTGTACAAGAGAACAAAATTCCATACCAATAGGTGGTACACAGTGGGAGATATAAAACGGCCACAATTTTACAGAATTTCATGACCCAAAAAATTTTCAACCCTTTATATCTTCTAAAATTATAGATCTGTGCACAAAATAACTAGTTTATAATTGAGAAAAACAAAGTGTAAAGGAGAACAAAATTCCATATCAATATGTGGTTCACAGTGAGAGATATAGAACGGCCACAATTTTACAGAATTTCATGACCCAAAAAATATTCAACCCTTTATATCTTCTACCTTTTTAGATTTGTGCACAAAATAACTATAGTTTATAATTTAGAAAAACAAAGTGTACAAGAGAACAAAATTCCATACCAATACGTGGTACACAGTGGGAGATATAAAACGGCCACAATTTTACAGAATTTCATGACCCAAAAAATTTTCAACCCTTTATATCTTCTAAAATTATAGATCTGTGCACAAAATAACTATAGATTATAATTGAGAAAAACAAAGTGTACAAGAGAACAAAATTTCATACGAATACGTGGTTTACGGTGGGAGATATAAAACGGCCATAATTTTACAGAATTTCATGACCCTAAAAATTTTCAACCCTTTATATCTTCTAGTTTTTTAGATCAGTGCACAAAATAACATTAATTTATCATTGAGAAAAACAAAGTGTATAAGAGAACAAAATTCCATATCAATACGTGGTTCTCAGTGGGAGATATAGAACGGCCATAATTTTACAGAATTTCATGACCCAAAAAATTTTCAACCCTTTATATCTTCTACCTTTCTAGATCTGTGCACAAAATAACTATAGTTTATAATTGAGGAAAACAAAGTGTATAAGAGAACAAAATTCCATATCAATACGTGGTACTCAGTGGGAGATATAGAACGGCCATAATTTTACAGAATTTCATGACCCAAAAAATTTTCAACCCTTTATATCTTCTAAAATTATAGATCTGTGCACAAAATAACTATAGTTTATAATTGAGAAAAACAAAGTGTATAAGAGAACAAAATTCCATATCAATAGGTGGTTCACAGTGGGAAATATAGAACGGCCACAATTTTACAGAATTTCATGACCCAAAAAATTTTCAACCCTTTATATCTTCTAAAATTATAGATCTGTGCACAAAATAACTATAGTTTATAATTGAGAAAAACAAAGTGTATAAGAGAACAAAATTCCATATCAATAGGTGGTTCACAGTGGGAAATATAGAACGGCCACAATTTTACAGAATTTCATGACCCAAAAAATTTTCAACCCTTTATATCTTCTACCTTTTTAGATTTGTGCACAAAATAACTATAGTTTATAATTGAGAAAAACAAAGTCTACAAGAGAACAAAATTCCATATCAATACGTGGTTCACAGTGAGAGATATAGAACGGCCACAATTTTACAGAATTTCATGACCCAAAAAATATTCAACCCTATATATCTTCTACCTTTTTAGATTTGTGCACAAATAACATTAATTTATAATTTAGAAAAACAAAGTGTACAAGAGAACAAAATTCCATACCAATACGTGGTTCTCAGTGGGAGATATAAAACGGCCACAATTTTACAGAATTTCATGACCCAAAAAATTTTCAACCCTTTATATCTTCTAAAATTATAGATCTGTGCACAAAATAACTATAGATTATAATTGAGAAAAACAAAGTGTACAAGAGAACAAAATTTCATATGAATACGTGGTTTACGGTGGGAGATAAAACGGCCATAATTTTACAGAATTTCATGACCCAAAAAATTTTCAACCCTTTATATCTTCTACCTTTCTAGATCTGTGCACAAAATAACTATAGTTTATAATTGAGGAAAACAAAGTGTATAAGAGAACAAAATTCCATATCAATACGTGGTACTCAGTGGGAGATATAGAACGGCCATAATTTTACAGAATTTCATGACCCAAAAAATTTTCAACCCTTTATATCTTCTAAAATTATAGATCTGTGCACAAAATAACTATAGTTTATAATTGAGAAAAACAAAGTGTATAAGAGAACAAAATTCCATATCAATAGGTGGTTCACAGTGGGAAATATAGAACGGCCACAATTTTACAGAATTTCATGACCCAAAAAATTTTCAACCCTTTATATCTTCTAAAATTATAGATCAGTGCACAAAATAACTATAGTTTATAATTGAGAAAAACAAAGTGTATAAGAGAACAAAGTTCCATATCAATACGTGGTTCACAGTGGGAGATATAGAACGGCCACAATTTTACAGAATTTCATGACCCAAAAAATTTTCAACCCTTTATATCTTCTAAAATTATAGATCTGTGCACAAAATAACTATAGTTTATAATTGAGAAAAATAAAGTGTACAGGAGAACAAAATTCCATACCAATACGTGGTTCACAGTGGGAGATATAGAACGCAACTATTTTACAGAATTTCATGACCCAAAAAATTTTCAACCCTTTATATCTTCTACCTTTTTAGATTTGTGCACAAAATAACTATAGTTTATAATTGAGAAAAACAAAGTGTACAAGAGAACAAAATTCCATATCAATACGTGGTTCACAGTGAGAGATATAGAACGGCCACAATTTTACAGAATTTCATGACCCAAAAAATATTCAACCCTTTATATCTTCTACCTTTTTAGATTTGTGCACAAATAACATTAATTTATAATTTAGAAAAACAAAGTGTACAAGAGAACAAAATTCCATACCAATACGTGGTTCTCAGTGGGAGATATAAAACGGCCACAATTTTACAGAATTTCATGACCCAAAAAATTTTCAACCCTTTATATCTTCTAAAATTATAGATCTGTGCACAAAATAACTATAGATTATAATTGAGAAAAACAAAGTGTACAAGAGAACAAAATTTCATATGAATACGTGGTTTACGGTGGGAGATAAAACGGCCATAATTTTACAGAATTTCATGACCCAAAAAATTTTCAACCCTTTATATCTTCTAAAATTATAGATCTGTGCACAAAATAACTATAGTTTATAATTGAGAAAAACAAAGTGTATAAGAGAACAAAATTCCATATCAATAGGTGGTTCACAGTGGGAAATATAGAACGGCCACAATTTTACAGAATTTCATGACCCAAAAAATTTTCAACCCTTTATATATTCTAAAATTATAGATCTGTGCACAAAATAACTATAGATTATAATTGAGAAAAACAAAGTGTACAAGAGAACCAAATTTCATACGAATACGTGGTTTACGGTGGGAGATATAAAACGGCCATAATTTTACAGAATTTCATGACCCTAAAAATTTTCAACCCTTTATATCTTCTACTTTTTTAGATCAGTGCACAAAATAACATTAATTTATCATTGAGAAAAACAAAGTGTATAAGAGAAGAAAATTCCATATCAATACGTGGTTCTCAGTGGGAGATATAGAACGGCCATAATTTTACAGAATTTCATGACCCAAAAAATTTTCAACCCTTTATATCTTCTACCTTTCTAGATCTGTGCACAAAATAACTATAGTTTATAATTGAGGAAAACAAAGTGTATAAGAGAACAAAATTCCATATCAATACGTGGTACTCAGTGGGAGATATAGAACGGCCATAATTTTACAGAATTTCATGACCCAAAAAATTTTCAACCCTTTATATCTTCTAAAATTATAGATCTGTGCACCAAATAACTATAGTTTATAATTGAGAAAAACAAAGTGTATAAGAGAACAAAATTCCATATCAATAGGTGGTTCACAGTGGGAAATATAGAACGGCCACAATTTTACAGAATTTCATGACCCAAAAAATTTTCAACCCTTTATATCTTCTAAAATTATAGATCAGTGCACAAAATAACTATAGTTTATAATTGAGAAAAACAAAGTGTATAAGAGAACAAAGTTCCATATCAATACCTGGTTCACAGTGGGAGATATAGAACGGCCACAATTTTACAGAATTTCATGACCCACAAAATTTTCAACCCTTTATATCTTCTAAAATTATAGATCTGTGCACAAAATAACTATAGTTTATAATTGAGAAAAATAAAGTGTACAGGAGAACAAAATTCCATACCAATACGTGGTTCACAGTGGGAGATATAGAACGCAACTATTTTACAGAATTTCATGACCCTAAAAATTTTCAACCCTTTATATCTTCTAATTTTTTAGATCAGTGCACAAAATAACATTAATTTATCATTAAGAAAAACAAAGTGTATAAGAGAACAAAATTCCATATCAATACGTGGTTCTCAGTGGGAGATATAGAACGGCCATAATTTTACAGAATTTCATGACCCAAAAAATTTTCAACCCTTTATATCTTCTAAAATTATAGATCTGTGCACAAAAAAACTATAGTTTATAATTGAGAAAAACAAAGTGTATAAGAGAACAAAATTCCATATCAATAGGTGGTTCACAGTGGGAAATATAGAACGGCCACAATTTTACAGAATTTCATGACCCAAAAAATTTTCAACCCTTTATATCTTCTAAAATTATAGATCAGTGCACAAAATAACTATAGTTTATAATTGAGAAAAACAAAGTGTATAAGAGAACAAAGTTCCATATCAATACCTGGTTCACAGTGGGAGATATAGAACGGCCACAATTTTACAGAATTTCATGACCCAAAAAATTTTCAACCCTTTATATCTTCTAAAATTATAGATCTGTGCACAAAATAACTATAGTTTATAATTGAGAAAAATAAAGTGTACAGGAGAACAAAATTCCATACCAATACGTGGTTCACAGTGGGAGATATAGAACGCAACTATTTTACAGAATTTCATGACCCAAAAAATTTTCAACCCTTTATATCTTCTACCTTTTTAGATTTGTGCACAAAATAACTATAGTTTATAATTGAGAAAAACAAAGTCTACAAGAGAACAAAATTCCATATCAATACGTGGTTCACAGTGAGAGATATAGAACGGCCACAATTTTACAGAATTTCATGACCCAAAAAATATTCAACCCTTTATATCTTCTACCTTTTTAGATTTGTGCACAAAATAACTATAGTTTATAATTTAGAAAAACAAAGTGTACAAGAGAACAAAATTCCATACCAATACGTGGTACACAGTGGGAGATATAAAACGGCCACAATTTTACAGAATTTCATGACCCAAAAAATTTTCAACCCTTTATATCTTCTAAAATTATAGATCTGTGCACAAAATAACTATAGATTATAATTGAGAAAAACAAAGTGTACAAGAGAACAAAATTTCATACGAATACGTGGTTTACGGTGGGAGATATAAAACGGCCATAATTTTACAGAATTTCATGACCCTAAAAATTTTCAACCCTTTATATCTTCTAGTTTTTTAGATCAGTGCACAAAATAACATTAATTTATCATTGAGAAAAACAAAGTGTATAAGAGAACAAAATTCCATATCAATACGTGGTTCTCAGTGGGAGATATAGAACGGCCATAATTTTACAGAATTTCATGACCCAAAAAATTTTCAACCCTTTATATCTTCTAAAATTATAGATCAGTGCACAAAATAACTATAGTTTATAATTGAGAAAAACAAAGTGTATAAGAGAACAAAGTTCCATATCAATACGTGGTTCACAGTGGGAGATATAGAACGGCCACAATTTTACAGAATTTCATGACCCAAAAAATTTTCAACCCTTTATATCTTCTAAAATTATAGATCTGTGCACAAAATAACTATAGTTTATAATTGAGAAAAATAAAGTGTACAGGAGAACAAAATTCCATACCAATACGTGGTTCACAGTGGGAGATATAGAACGCAACTATTTTACAGAATTTCATGACCCAAAAAATTTTCAACCCTTTATATCTTCTACCTTTTTAGATTTGTGCACAAAATAACTATAGTTTATAATTGAGAAAAACAAAGTCTACAAGAGAACAAAATTCCATATCAATACGTGGTTCACAGTGAGAGATATAGAACGGCCACAATTTTACAGAATTTCATGACCCAAAAAATATTCAACCCTTTATATCTTCTACCTTTTTAGATTTGTGCACAAAATAACTATAGTTTATAATTTAGAAAAACAAAGTGTACAAGAGAACAAAATTCCATACCAATACGTGGTACACAGTGGGAGATATAAAACGGCCACAATTTTACAGAATTTCATGACCCAAAAAATTTTCAACCCTTTATATCTTCTAAAATTATAGATCTGTGCACAAAATAACTATAGATTATAATTGAGAAAAACAAAGTGTACAAGAGAACAAAATTTCATACGAATACGTGGTTTACGGTGGGAGATATAAAACGGCCATAATTTTACAGAATTTCATGACCCTAAAAATTTTCAACCCTTTATATCTTCTACTTTTTTAGATCAGTGCACAAAATAACATTAATTTATCATTGAGAAAAACAAAGTGTATAAGAGAAGAAAATTCCATATCAATACGTGGTTCTCAGTGGGAGATATAGAACGGCCATAATTTTACAGAATTTCATGACCCAAAAAATTTTCAACCCTTTATATCTTCTACCTTTCTAGATCTGTGCACAAAATAACTATAGTTTATAATTGAGGAAAACAAAGTGTATAAGAGAACAAAATTCCACATCAATACGTGGTACTCAGTGGGAGATATAGAACGGCCATAATTTTACAGAATTTCATGACCCAAAAAATTTTCAACCCTTTATATCTTCTAAAATTATAGATCTGTGCACAAAATAACTATAGTTTATAATTGAGAAAAACAAAGTGTATAAGAGAACAAAATTCCATATCAATAGGTGGTTCACAGTGGGAAATATAGAACGGCCACAATTTTACAGAATTTCATGACCCAAAAAATTTTCAACCCTTTATATATTCTAAAATTATAGATCTGTGCACAAAATAACTATAAATTATAATTGAGAAAAACAAAGTGTACAAGAGAACAAAATTTCATACGAATACGTGGTTCACAGTGGAAGATATAGAACGGCCATAACATTACAGAATTTCATGACCCAAAAAATTTTCAACCCTTTATATCTTCTAAAATTATAGATCAGTGCACAAAATAACTATAGTTTATAATTGAGAAAAACAAAGTGTATAAGAGAACAAAGTTCCATATCAATACGTGGTTCACAGTGGGAGATATAGAACGGCCACAATTTTACAGAATTTCATGACCCAAAAAATTTTCAACCCTTTATATCTTCTAAAATTATAGATCTGTGCACAAAATAACTATAGTTTATAATTGAGAAAAACAAAGTGTACAGGAGAACAAAATTCCATACCAATACGTGGTTCACAGTGGGAGATATAGAACGCAACTATTTTACAGAATTTCATGACCCAAAAAATTTTCAACCCTTTATATCTTCTACTTTTTTAGATTTGTGCACAAAATAACTATAGTTTATAATTGAGAAAAACAAAGTCTACAAGAGAACAAAATTCCATACAATACGTGGTTCACAGTGGGAGATATAAAACGGCCACAATTATACAGAATTTCATGACCCAAAAAATTTTCAACCCTTTATATCTTCTGAAATTATAGATCTGTGCACAAAATAACTGTAGATTATAATTGAGAAAAACAAAGTGTAAAGAGAACAAAATTTCATACAAATACGTGGTTCTCAGTGGGAGATATAGAACGGCCATAATTTTACAGAATTTCATGACCCAAAAAATTTTCAACCCTTTATATCTTCTCCCTGTCTAGATCTGTGCACAAAATAACTATAGTTTATAATTGAGGAAAACAAAGTGTATTAGAGAACAAAATTGCATATCAATACGTGGTACTCAGTGGGAGATATAGAACGGCCATAATTTTACAGAATTTCATGACCCAAAAAATTTTCAACCCTTTATATCTTCTACCTTTCTAGATCTGTGCACAAAATAACTATAGTTTATAATTGAGGAAAACAAAGTGTATAAGAGAACAAAATTCCATATCAATACGTGGTACTCAGTGGGAGATATAGAACGGCCATAATTTTACAGAATTTCATGACCCAAAAAATTTTCAACCCTTTATATCTTCTAAAATTATAGATTAGTGCACAAAATAACTATAGTTTATAATTGAGAAAAACAAAGTGTATAAGAGAACAAAGTTCCATATCAATACGTGGTTCACAGTGGGAGATATAGAACGGCCACAATTTTACAGAATTTCATGACCCAAAAAATTTTCAACCCTTTATATCTTCTAAAATTATAGATCTGTGCACAAAATAACTATAGTTTATAATTGAGAAAAACAAAGTGTACAGGAGAACAAAATTCCATACCAATACGTGGTTCACAGTGGGAGATATAGAACGCAACTATTTTACAGAATTTCATGACCCAAAAAATTTTCAACCCTTTATATCTTCTACTTTTTTAGATTTGTGCACAAAATAACTATAGTTTATAATTGAGAAAAACAAAGTCTACAAGAGAACAAAATTCCATACAATACGTGGTTCACAGTGGGAGATATAAAACGGCCACAATTATACAGAATTTCATGACCCAAAAAATTTTCAACCCTTTATATCTTCTGAAATTATAGATCTGTGCACAAAATAACTAAAGTTTATAATTGAGAAAAACAAAGTGTATAAGAGAACAAAATTCCATATCAATAGGTGGTTCACAGTGGGAAATATAGAACGGCCACAATTTTACAGAATTTCATGACCCAAAAAATTTTCAACCCTTTATATCTTCTAAAATTATAGATCAGTGCACAAAATAACTATAGTTTATAATTGAGAAAAACAAAGTGTATAAGAGAACAAAGTTCCATATCAATACGTGGTTCACAGTGGGAGATATAGAACGGCCACAATTTTACAGAATTTCATGACCCAAAAAATTTTCAACCCTTTATATCTTCTAAAATTATAGATCTGTGCACAAAATAACTATAGTTTATAATTTAGAAAAACAAAGTGTACAAGAGAACAAAACTCCATACCAATACGTGGTACACAGTGGGAGATATAAAACGGCCACAATTTTACAGAATTTCATGACCCAAAAAATTTTCAACCCTTTATATCTTCTAAAATTATAGATCTGTGCACAAAATAACTATAGATTATAATTGAGAAAAACAAAGTGTACAAGAGAACAAAATTTCATACGAATACGTGGTTTACGGTGGGAGATATAAAACGGCCATAATTTTACAGAATTTCATGACCCTAAAAATTTTCAACCCTTTATATCTTCTACTTTTTTAGATCAGTGCACAAAATAACATTAATTTATCATTGAGAAAAACAAAGTGTATAAGAGAACAAAATTCCATATCAATACGTGGTTCTCAGTGGGAGATATAGAACGGCCATAATTTTACAGAATTTCATGACCCAAAAAATTTTCAACCCTTTATATCTTCCACCTTTCTAGATCTGTGCACAAAATAACTATAGTTTATAATTGAGGAAAACAAAGTGTATAAGAGAACAAAATTCCATATCAATACGTGGTACTCAGTGGGAGATATAGAACGGCCATAATTTTACAGAATTTCATGACCCAAAAAATTTTCAACCCTTCATATCTTCTAAAATTATAGATCTGTGCACAAAATAACTATAGTTTATAATTGAGAAAAACAAAGTGTATAAGAGAACAAAATTCCATATCAATAGGTGGTTCACAGTGGGAAATATAGAACGGCCACAATTTTACAGAATTTCATGACCCAAAAAATTTTCAACCCTTTATATATTCTAAAATTATAGATCTGTGCACAAAATAACTATAAATTATAATTGAGAAAAACAAAGTGTACAAGAGAACAAAATTTCATACGAATACGTGGTTCACAGTGGAAGATATAGAACGGCCATAACATTACAGAATTTCATGACCCAAAAAATTTTCAACCCTTTATATCTTCTAAAATTATAGATCAGTGCACAAAATAACTATAGTTTATAATTGAGAAAAACAAAGTGTATAAGAGAACAAAGTTCCATATCAATACGTGGTTCACAGGGGGAGATATAGAACGGCCACAATTTTACAGAATTTCATGACCCAAAAAATTTTCAACCCTTTATATCTTCTAAAATTATAGATCTGTGCACAAAATAACTATAGTTTATAATTGAGAAAAACAAAGTGTACTGGAGAACAAAATTCCATACCAATACGTGGTTCACAGTGGGAGATATAGAACGCAACTATTTTACAGAATTTCATGACCCAAAAAATTTTCAACCCTTTATATCTTCTACTTTTTTAGATTTGTGCACAAAATAACTATATTTTATAATTGAGAAAAACAAAGTCTACAAGAGAACAAAATTCCATACAATACGTGGTTCACAGTGGGAGATATAAAACGGCCACAATTATACAGAATTTCATGACCCAAAAAATTTTCAACCCTTTATATCTTCTGAAATTATAGATCTGTGCACAAAATAACTGTAGATTATAATTGAGAAAAACAAAGTGTAAAGAGAACAAAATTTCATTTAAATACGTGGCTCTCAGTGGGAGATATAGAACGGCCATAATTTTACAGAATTTCATGACCCAAAAAATTTTCAACCCTTTATATCTTCTCCCTGTCTAGATCTGTGCACAAAATAACTATAGTTTATAATTGAGGAAAACAAAGTGTATTAGAGAACAAAATTGCATATCAATACGTGGTACTCAGTGGGAGATATAGAACGGCCATAATTTTACAGAATTTCATGACCCAAATAATTTTCAACCCTTTATATCTTCTACCTTTCTAGATCTGTGCACAAAATAATTATAGTTTATAATTGAGGAAAACAAAGTGTTTAAGAGAACAAAATTCCATATCAATACGTGGTATTCAGTGGGAGATATAGAAGGGCCATAATTTTACAGAATTTCATGACCCAAATAATTTTCAACTTTTTATATCTTCTACCTTTTTAGTTCTGTGAACAAACTATCATAGCTTATAATTGAGAAAAACAAAGTGTATAAGAGAACAAAATTCCATATCAATACGTGGTTCACGGTGGGAGATATAGAACGTCCATAATTTTACAGAATTTCATGACCCAAAAGGTTTTCAACACTTTATATCATCT
Source organism: Rhodnius prolixus (assembly GCF_049639745.1). Lineage (NCBI taxonomy): Eukaryota > Metazoa > Arthropoda > Insecta > Hemiptera > Reduviidae > Rhodnius > Rhodnius prolixus. The sequence goes on along the minus strand of NW_027411592.1, from coordinate 1,763,125 downwards.
ACCTTTTTAGATCTGTGAACAAACTAACTATAGCTTATAATTGAGAAAAACAAAGTGTATAAGAGAACAAAATTCCATATCAATACGTGGTTCACAGTGTGAGATATAGAACGGCCACAATTTTACAGAATTTCATGACCCAAAAAATTTTCAACCCTTTATATCTTCTACCTTTTTAGATCTGTGAACAATATAACTATAGTTTATAATTGAGAAAAACAAAGTGTACAGGAGAACCAAATTCCATATCAATACGTGGTTCACAGTGGGAGATATAGAACGCAACTATTTTACAGAATTTCATGACCCAAAAAATTTTCAACCCTTTATATCTTCTACCTTTTTAGATCTGTGAAGAATATAACTATAGTTTATAATTGAGAAAAACAAAGTGTACAAGAGAACCAAATTCCATATCAATACGTGGTTCACAGAGGGAGATATAGAACGGCAACTATTTTATAGAATTTCATGACCCAAATAATTTTCAACTTTTTATATCTTCTGCCTTTTTAGATCTGTGAACAAACTATCATAGCTTATAATTGAGAAAAACAAAGTGTATAAGAGAACAAAATTCCATATCAATACGTGGTTCACGGTGGGAGATATAGAACGTCCATAATTTTACAGAATTTCATGACCCAAAAGGTTTTCAACACTTTATATCTTCTACCTTTCTAGATCTGTGCACAAAATAATTATAGTTTATAATTGAGGAAAACAAAGTGTTTAAGAGAACAAAATTCCATATCAATACGTGGTATTCAGTGGGAGATATAGAACGGCCATAATTTTACAGAATTTCATGACCCAAAAAATTTTCAACCCTTTATATCTTCTACTTTTTTAGATTTGTGCACAAAATAACTATAGTTTATAATTGAGAAAAACAAAGTCTACAAGAGAACAAAATTCCATACAATACGTGGTTCACAGTGGGAGATATAAAACGGCCACAATTATACAGAATTTCATGACCCAAAAAATTTTCAACCCTTTATATCTTCTGAAATTATAGATCTGTGCACAAAATAACTGTAGATTATAATTGAGAAAAACAAAGTGTAAAGAGAACAAAATTTCATACAAATACGTGGTTCTCAGTGGGAGATATAGAACGGCCATAATTTTACAGAATTTCATGACCCAAAAAATTTTCAACCCTTTATATCTTCTCCCTGTCTAGATCTGTGCACAAAATAACTATAGTTTATAATTGAGGAAAACAAAGTGTATTAGAGAACAAAATTGCATATCAATACGTGGTACTCAGTGGGAGATATAGAACGGCCATAATTTTACAGAATTTCATGACCCAAAAAATTTTCAACCCTTTATATCTTCTACCTTTCTAGATCTGTGCACAAAATAACTATAGTTTATAATTGAGGAAAACAAAGTGTATAAGAGAACAAAATTCCATATCAATACGTGGTACTCAGTGGGAGATATAGAACGGCCATAATTTTACAGAATTTCATGACCCAAAAAATTTTCAACCCTTTATATCTTCTAAAATTATAGATTAGTGCACAAAATAACTATAGTTTATAATTGAGAAAAACAAAGTGTATAAGAGAACAAAGTTCCATATCAATACGTGGTTCACAGTGGGAGATATAGAACGGCCACAATTTTACAGAATTTCATGACCCAAAAAATTTTCAACCCTTTATATCTTCTAAAATTATAGATCTGTGCACAAAATAACTATAGTTTATAATTGAGAAAAACAAAGTGTACAGGAGAACAAAATTCCATACCAATACGTGGTTCACAGTGGGAGATATAGAACGCAACTATTTTACAGAATTTCATGACCCAAAAAATTTTCAACCCTTTATATCTTCTACTTTTTTAGATTTGTGCACAAAATAACTATAGTTTATAATTGAGAAAAACAAAGTCTACAAGAGAACAAAATTCCATACAATACGTGGTTCACAGTGGGAGATATAAAACGGCCACAATTATACAGAATTTCATGACCCAAAAAATTTTCAACCCTTTATATCTTCTGAAATTATAGATCTGTGCACAAAATAACTAAAGTTTATAATTGAGAAAAACAAAGTGTATAAGAGAACAAAATTCCATATCAATAGGTGGTTCACAGTGGGAAATATAGAACGGCCACAATTTTACAGAATTTCATGACCCAAAAAATTTTCAACCCTTTATATCTTCTAAAATTATAGATCAGTGCACAAAATAACTATAGTTTATAATTGAGAAAAACAAAGTGTATAAGAGAACAAAGTTCCATATCAATACGTGGTTCACAGTGGGAGATATAGAACGGCCACAATTTTACAGAATTTCATGACCCAAAAAATTTTCAACCCTTTATATCTTCTAAAATTATAGATCTGTGCACAAAATAACTATAGTTTATAATTGAGAAAAACAAAGTGTACAGGAGAACAAAATTCCATACCAATACGTGGTTCACAGTGGGAGATATAGAACGCAACTATTTTACAGAATTTCATGACCCAAAAAATTTTCAACCCTTTATATCTTCTACTTTTTTAGATTTGTGCACAAAATAACTATAGTTTATAATTGAGAAAAACAAAGTCTACAAGAGAACAAAATTCCATACAATACGTGGTTCACAGTGGGAGATATAAAACGGCCACAATTATACAGAATTTCATGACCCAAAAAATTTTCAACCCTTTATATCTTCTGAAATTATAGATCTGTGCACAAAATAACTAAAGTTTATAATTGAGAAAAACAAAGTGTATAAGAGAACAAAATTCCATATCAATAGGTGGTTCACAGTGGGAAATATAGAACGGCCACAATTTTACAGAATTTCATGACCCAAAAAATTTTCAACCCTTTATATCTTCTAAAATTATAGATCAGTGCACAAAATAACTATAGTTTATAATTGAGAAAAACAAAGTGTATAAGAGAACAAAGTTCCATATCAATACGTGGTTCACAGTGGGAGATATAGAACGGCCACAATTTTACAGAATTTCATGACCCAAAAAATTTTCAACCCTTTATATCTTCTAAAATTATAGATCTGTGCACAAAATAACTATAGTTTATAATTGAGAAAAACAAAGTGTACAGGAGAACAAAATTCCATACCAATACGTGGTTCACAGTGGGAGATATAGAACGCAACTATTTTACAGAATTTCATGACCCAAAAAATTTTCAACCCTTTATATCTTCTACTTTTTTAGATTTGTGCACAAAATAACTATAGTTTATAATTGAGAAAAACAAAGTCTACAAGAGAACAAAATTCCATACAATACGTGGTTCACAGTGGGAGATATAAAACGGCCACAATTATACAGAATTTCATGACCCAAAAAATTTTCAACCCTTTATATCTTCTGAAATTATAGATCTGTGCACAAAATAACTAAAGTTTATAATTGAGAAAAACAAAGTGTATAAGAGAACAAAATTCCATATCAATAGGTGGTTCACAGTGGGAAATATAGAACGGCCACAATTTTACAGAATTTCATGACCCAAAAAATTTTCAACCCTTTATATATTCTAAAATTATAGATCTGTGCACAAAATAACTATAAATTATAATTGAGAAAAACAAAGTGTACAAGAGAACAAAATTTCATACGAATACGTGGTTCACAGTGGAAGATATAGAACGGCCATAACATTACAGAATTTCATGACCCAAAAAATTTTCAACCCTTTATATCTTCTAAAATTATAGATCAGTGCACAAAATAACTATAGTTTATAATTGAGAAAAACAAAGTGTATAAGAGAACAAAGTTCCATATCAATACGTGGTTCACAGGGGGAGATATAGAACGGCCACAATTTTACAGAATTTCATGACCCAAAAATTTAAAAGTGGTAAACATGGTTAAATGTGAGTGTAAGGTGGTCCTATGTAAGTCTAGTAAGTGGTAAACATGGTTAAATGTGAGTGTAAGGTGGTCCTATGTAAGTCTAGTAAGTGGTAAACATGGTTAAATGTGAGTGTAAGGTGGTCCTATGTAAGTCTAGTAAGTGGTAAAGATGGTTAAATGTGAGTGTAAGGTGGTCCTATGTAAGTCTTGAGAGTCACCAACATGGTATAGATGAGACACCAGACTGGTAGAATGAAGGTGCCAAGTTTGGGAAAGGTGATAATATTGATAGAGAAAGAGGCACCAGCTAGGCGGAATAAAGATGCATTGGTCCGATTCTGGTTTAACCATTGGCAATGTTTGGTTTTAAAAATTTAATCTCTCACATTTTGATTAAATTAAAAAATTTAATCGTCCAAAGTGATTAAAACTAAATTTGGAATTTAATTCAATCAATTAAAATTCTGATTATTTAATTTTAATTTTTAGTTATGATTAAAAATTTTAATTGATTAAATTCCGATTAAATTAAAAGTGAATTTAATTTTAATCAACTAATTTTGGCCGATTAATTTTTTTAATTTTAATCATGATTAAAATTAAATTTCGGTTTAATTCAATTGTTTTTTAATTGATTAAATTTTTGCTCAACTCTGATACATACATACATAAATAATTAAAACAATAAAATACCTGTAAAGAATAATTAAATTACTAGTTATATTTAAACATCGTTAAACACTGAAAAACTGTAACGTAAACACTCTAAAATGACGCTAAACCTTCCTAGACTATAACCTAACCTTCAGGCTGTGTGGCGTTGTCGGCAGCCCCCTCTGATGGCACTTTTACATATAATAAAGAAGTTATGTTTCTGTCTTGCACTACAGGTGTCTACAATTGTAGATGGAGACGTAAGTGAAATCTAAATCTGCACTAATCTGGTTAATCTGTCTCGACCAGTGATGCAATAAACACGAGTGTTATGACGTATAAAATCTAAATATATCAAATCACCGAGGATCTGACCACATTTCCAATATTTACTATACAGGGTGTACACGGAGGAGTGGTCGAAACTTCGGGAGGTGATTCAGCAGCTCAAATGCAACAAAAATATTCTCTTCACTTTGGCCCAATTCTCAATAGTGTCCAAGATATTTGCATTTTTAACTTTTCCGTCGATATTCGCGTTTTTCGCCATAAAAACGGCCGTAACTTTTCTATCCTTTATCCTAAAACAAATCTGCTTGTTCCAAACGAAAGAGCATTAAATTTCCTATAAATCTGTTTGGTATAGAGCCTCAAAACATTCTTATAACAATGAAATTTTCACTTAAATGTCTAAAAATTTCGTTCTCGATGATTTTTGTTAAAATTTTCAACTGCATTTTCTCAATGGTTAATGAATCAAGGAATCACATAATTTCAGAAAAAGTTGCGCATTTATTGAGCTTCAAGATCATATGGATTTTTTTGGTTTTTAATAAAACCCTACCCCGAACAGAGGGGTGTAATTGCAGAAAACTGGGATTTTGCGAACTGACTTTTCATTACTAATTTACTCAAATATCAATTTTTACCATTTTAGTAACCATTTTAGTTTAGAACAATTATTATTTTATAAAACAGAAGTAAAAAATCAAGTAGCAATAAAGTACAGAAGTGAAAAAGTACAATAGGCAGGAGCCTAGTTAAAATTGCTACAAAAATCGTTCGAACTATTCAAACAAGGAAGTGGGAAAGAATTGTCGCAAATTTTTAGTTTCTTGACTACAATTGTTTGTGCAACATATTTTAACGACATAATGGAGATTTTTTTTCATCAAAGTTAATTAATAATAATTCAAAACTAATCAATTTTTGGAGAAGGAACAAAAAGAATATAACCATTTTATTTTTGAATAGTTATTTGTTAGTTGAATAGTTTTTGAATAGTTGAATAATTATTAATTAACTTTGATTAAAAAAACCCTTAATTATGTTATTCAAATAAGTTGCACCAACAATTTTAGTCAACTACTGCGATTTATTGCTACTATATTTTTCACTTCCGTTTTATTAAATAATTGTTAAAAACTAAAATGGTTACTTTTCTTTTTGTTCCTTCTCCAAAAATTAACATTTGAGTAAATTAGTAATGAAAAATCGGTTACGCAAAATCCCAGTTTTCTGCATTTACACCCCTCTGTTCGGGGTAGGGTTTTATTAAAAACCAAAAAAATCCATATGATCTTGAAGCTCAATTAATGCGCAACTTTTTCTGAATTTATGTGATTCCTTGATTCATTAACCATTGAGAAAATGCAGTTGAAAATTTTAACAAAAATATCGAGAGCAAAATTTTTAGACATTTAAGTGAAAATTTCATTGTTATAAGAGTCGTTTTGAGGCTTTATACCAAGCACATTTATAGGAAATTTAATGCTCTTTCGTTTGGAATAAGCAGATTTGATGTAGGATAAAGGATAGAAAAGTTATGGCTGTTTTTATGGCGAAAAACGCGAATATCGTCGGAAAAGTTAAAACTGCAAATATCTTGGACACTATTGAGAATCGGGCCAAAGTGAAGAGAATATTTTTTGTTGCATTTGAGCTGCTGAATCTCCTCCCGAAGTTTCGACCACTCCTCCGTATACACACTGTATAATACAGTTAATTTTTAATCCGTGCTTTTTCACCTTATAAATAAAGCTGCATTTTTTTTTTCAATATCAAGTATGAATTATATTTTTTGTTTTCATACAGAAATATTTGCTTAAGAGTTATGACAAATTTTAAAAACATTTCATGACAACCTAACCGACCTAACATGGGCAATATTTGACTCGTCTCTCTTCACATCGCAAATATTGGTTTAATTCTCTCCGTTGTTGTTACTGACCAGTTCTCTTTCTCTTTATTATTGTGTACATTTTGTTGTGAAGAAAAAGCAAAAAACGTAATTATTATTATTTGCTTTCTGTTTGACCATTGTTTGTTTGTCTTTTCAGTTTTTGCTTCTTTGTATTTATTTTTACACACGCAGTTATTGTGTAAATCATTGTTATATCTAGAAAAATAAAAATATTATTTCCTAATCTGCACATGCTCTATTGTGTTGTGAGATTTCAATATGTTTTAAAAATTCTACTTTGACTAGGCTGTGGAACCTTAGCTATTTGTAGTAAGACGCAGTTTCTCTGATTAGTCGATGAATCGCCAAGTCCAATTTTGATCCGAGAAGTTGAAACTGTATATTTTTATTCTGTGGGGGGGCACCCACTCATCAGAGCATTCGACTGTAATTTAACCGCTCTACCGGTAGTAACACTTTACAGAATGGATGGTTCATATTTTGGGTAATTTCCCGGGAAATCTCTTTAACGTACTTTGCACAGACAAGTTGTATTTCTGTTGATTTTCATTATTTATTCGGAAGATTGATAATTTGAATTAGCGGCACATTTCCGCTGAGGGACGTGGCTAGCTTCCGTTTCCCCTTTTCCAGTATCTAGTATTATTTTGATGAGGGAAATGTTGTAGGACGTATATAATTAGCAGTTGTTGACCAGAACTTTACGAGATATCATTTGAGGAAAACCCCAAAACACCCAGACACTCTCGTTTTTGTTTTCTCACCTCTGAAGATGAACTAAGTCCTTGTTTCCTGGATGCTGGGCGTAAAAATTTTTGTGTCATTTATATCTGACCAAATCTTAAGATTCATCAAACATAATATATCATGTGTTAATTAAAATTCCAAGTTCGTAAAGGAAGTCCGCAAACTTATGTCAATGGCACAGTGAAAGATGATTGGCTGTTGTACTAAATGCTTGGTAATTTGTACGGAAGTGGGCGGCAATTCTTTGAGGCGAAGTGTGCTCCATTAATTCTCTAGGAATCTAGAGGATTTCTGCCCTGCGGCGAGTATGTACGTTTGGAGTTTGGATGTTACCGATTGCGGCGGTATTCCACTGACCATTATTATCTGCCAACTAAGATGGATATAATGGAGGCTAAGGGAATTTGCCGCTATCTTTCTCTTAAAATCATCTCTCGCTTAAAAAAATGATAGAACAATTTAGAACTGACAGACCAATAAATCTAGAATGCTACAATTTCTTTGTGTGTGTGTGTGTGTGTGTGTTTAGATACTGCGCAAAATGATCCAATATTAATCTGCGTCACCATTTTCTTGTAATCTCTTACTACAGTGAGTGAAGATCTTATAATGGGGCTGATTTTCGATTTTTGCTTTTTCACCAGAGAAAATTCCTGAGTTCAGAAAAGTTATTTGTCCATATCCACGTAACTCAAACTGGAAAAACAGCCCAGAATTTTCGTTGAATATTTCGCTTCGGTGCCAACACAGGGAGCCACAATAAGTATCGGTCCAAACTGGAATTTCAGCTCTTTCCTTCGCCAAAGAGTTCTCTTGTAAAAGCCTCCTTAAAAGAAAACTTTTATTTGAAACACTTTTCCAGAAAAATTCTATCAAGGGCAGCTCCGAGAGAGGCAATTTTTGAGACTTCTCTTGGTAGTGCCATTTCTGTTAGTTACACTGTCTCTTGTCAGCTGCATGAAAACTAGGAGACACAAAATAAAAACTAAATTGCCAAATTTCAAGAAAATCTACCGGCCGGAAGGCCAACTCACTGGTACCGGAAGATTCTTAAGTATTTAGAGATTTTTTTTTTTTTAAATACGCTGAAAATTTCATTTTAACTTTATAAAGTGCTTCGCAGTTTAGACAAACATTTAAATCTATCAACATGAATTCATTTTTAAGTACAAACAAAACTAACATGAATTCATTTTTTATCCGGAAAGTTCGATTAAGGAGAGATCTAGCTGGTGACTAGATGTTTGAAGATAGAACCGGAAGTAGTTCGTTACTCAAGTAAATTGTTCACTTTCTGGAAAATGACCGGGCCGGGTGTTGGTCTAGTGGTCAAGAGAATGACTTTGTGTGCGGAAGGTCACCAGTTCGAATCCCGCGTATGACTACTTTTTATTTATTAGAAAAAAATTGTTTTTAGAGTCTGTTCTATTGCTTTTCCAGATAAAATCTAGTTTTCAGGCTGTTCTCAGTGAGCGGTACTTGGGGGGGGGGTTAGGCATCCCTCAAAATGTGCGTTTGTACAAACTGCATAATGTTGGTGACAAAATAAATATCTCCCAAATTTTCCCAGTTGGATTAATATTGAGTGAGAAATTTGAGAATAGCTGCAAGAGAAAGTTGCGTCACCTGATTGTTTTCTATTTCATAAAATTTAGAATTATTTTTTTTGGGTAAAATTTTGAATTAAAAGTGATTATACACAGTAAACTATATTCCTTCGGAATTGAAATTCCAGCGGAGATCAAAGAGCAGATTTGTTTCTTCTTTAGTACATGGGAAACCTTTTTGTCACGTCAATGAATCACTTTCTCAGTTTGTTCCAAATCATTTTATTGAAACATTATTTAAGTACAAACAAAACTAAGGGACATTAGGATAATTTGCAAATATGTCTTAGAAATGTTCAAGTTATTATTAAAATAAAAACATTGGAGATTATAATTAGCAAATTTTTTTGGTTCACAACTATCTAAGCATTTCTCGGTACAGTTGTCTAAACTGCCGAAGCAACAGGAACGTGAATATTTGTGGCAGACTGACAAGAAGTAAGGCACCACGGTAGCCGAGCGGTTAAAGGCTAAACCCGCAAAGCTAATATGTATAGCGGTACTAGTGTATATTCCCAATGGTTAATATGAGAAATTTATAGTAAAGTACGTTAGGCGGTTATAGGCTAGACCCGCAAAGCTAAGATGTATTGCGGTACTAGTCTATATTCCCAATGGTTAATATGAGTTTATAGCAAAGTATGTTAGGCGGTTATAGGCTAGACCCGCAAAGCTAATATGTATTGTGGTACTGGGTTCGATTCCCGGACTAGAAGCCTTGGATTTTATTTAATGGTTAATAAAAGAAATTTACAGTAAAGTACGTTTGCTAGTCGCCTCCGTCCACGACACCTAACTGGTAGTTGGACGTTAAGCCCCGCCTGAAAAAATAGGCAATTACAACTACTGACAAGGAAGTAGTCTGTTTGTTATTTGCTTCCTTCCTAACTGTTTCCCTTGTTTAGTGATTGCTCAAAGTAAATAATTAGCACAGGTTTTGTTTTTTTTCAAAAAGCAACCATCATTTTTTAAAAAACTAATGCATCCTAATTTAATGGCGAAAAGATAATCACAAAAATGGTCCATTATAAAAACCAGTGCCTCCAGAACATCAGAACGCACCATCGGCTCAGTTTCATTCCCTCTTTCTCCACTCAAAGACCCAGAATCTTAGAAATAGTGAAGAATTTAGTGTAGGTGTCATCTGTAGGAGATACCAAGAATAAAGTTTCGGTCCGTTTACCGCGATCAATGTTTTCTGTTTACTTGGCGCTTGATGTTTATCTAAACATTAATGGTACAATACATTTTATTTTCATAGCAATTTACTTATCTAAATATTTGGGGCGAATGGATTCCCTGTAAAATACACTTTCTCTGAAATTTCTTGGGTATTGCTAAAAGGCTGGCTAGATATAGAGCATAATTCGACTTTAAATGTAATTTCTAAGCAGGAAGTACCTGTACTTCATGAATTATTCCCTTTTCCGGAAATTCTGTGAGTTCGTTGCATGAGTTTTACTTGGATCAAGTTTTGTAGAAAAATTCTGTTGTAAGGTTTCTCGAGTTAGAGGGGGGGCGTCTTCGTGGTAAGGTCAGATTTCAGTGAGATAAAACAGTTTTTACGAACTGTATGGAGTTGGTAAAAAATCAAATATGACTTAAAAGTTCTACTGAGTAGTAAGGGAAGGTCGTGTGAGTGGTCAGGTTTTTAATTATCTAATAGTACATCTAATATAATTATCTTAGAATATTGTAGCGGCTGTGATTTAGTAAGAGATTGTAGAAGTTGTCGGTCGGCTGTAACTGTTGCAGAGAGAAGAGGGGATCACTGCAGATTTACTTCTTCTTTCTCAGCAATTTCATAAACTATTCATTTCCATAAATCAAAAGAAAGAGATCTAGAGAAGTACTCTGCTCCAGTGGCCCTGCACGATCTTCTGTAAGTGGGCTCCTAACAAACTGTTTGCTTGCTAACCCCCCTTGGGCAGATTTTCATTAGGAATTCTGCGTAAAGATTCAAGGGTTTCTTTTTCATCTTTTGTATTTGGTTCCAGTTCCTCTCACCAATTAAAAGAAGTATTGTGATCGTGGCGAATTTCGGAAATTTAGTTTTCAACGGAAGTAAGGGTTTTTGGTTCCCTGAAAACTAAAAAAGTGATTCTTAATTAATTGGTCTGAGGAGGTGTTAGTCTGTCTGTACTTAACCACGAGAAATCGCAGACAGTCCAGATTACAGTTTACTGGTTCAACCCACGGACCCTACTACAGTCTATTGGGCTAAATCAACCACCGGAAGTCTCACTGAATCAGTTTTCCGTTTTTTTTTTACCCACAGAAATGCCAGCATGCCACCTTTACTCTACGGCGGGGCTCCTGCCCACCTGTCCTCTTCAACAGCAATCCTCTTCCTTGTACAGGTCTGTTGTGCTACCTTGGGCTCTACATAGACGAAACGACTCACTTGGAACCCACACCATTAGACTTAAAAGACTAGTAATGACAAAACGTGAAGAAAAATGCTTTAAGACTACTTGGACGACGCTCCAAATTGCCCATTGAACTCAAATATACAATACTGTCCTCAAACCTATGAGGACTTACGGACTAGAGCTTTGGGGTTCAGCTAAACCTAAAAACAAACGGACAGTAGAAACATTTCAGTCAAAACTCCTCCGACAGATAGCTGACGCTCCTTTCTACGTGACTAACCTCACTCTTCACAACGACCTCAACATTATTCCATTCCTACACCAACTCGCCAAGACTAAATATCAAAAATTCCATACTGCTCTCTCTACTAGCTCAAATCCTCTTGTACTGACTATCGCCTCCTCTGACATCCCTAACAATTCTCCTCGCCGACTGAATCGTCAATGGCTCCGCGACCTCCTTGCAGTCTGAAGACCATAAACATTAATAATATCCTGTAGAGAGTGCTACCGCTAGGTAGTTCCTCTCCTCCTGCCTTTCACGCACCAGTTTATCTAATATATCCCTATTACCTTATTGCATATACAGTCTGTAAATAACTAAATAAATTTAAAAAAAAAGGAAAAGAATTTTAAGAAAATATCTCTGCCGCAAGTCATAGAGAGCGGAAATCGGCACTTGGGGTTGTCGGTAAACTTCGCACAGAATTTATGCAGGAAATTCCGCTTTAGGGTAGTTCACAAGGAAAGGATGGGGTAGCTTTGCTTCTGAGGTTACGACTTCAGTGTAATGTTTTACCAACGGCTTAATGTTGGTAAGAATTGGATATGCTACGAAGGTCCGGAATGTACCAGCATCTTAAGAATGAGGTGGCAGTTTGATCCAGGTCAGTTGGTAGGAGTGCGTTTTCCTCCTATACGGTACTGCTAACTGTGTTGAGTTGGTGTTAAGCCACTTATGTTTGAAAAATCTATCTAAGAGTTTAAGAGCATTTTGCGATGTTGAGGAAAGGATCCGTAGAACCAGACGTTCTACTTTACAATTTAGTGGCAATAAGACGATAGATGTGCAGCCTAGAAGAGTGAAGTGCTATCGGAGAGAGTTCAGTGAAGAGCGTCTGTTGGCCGGAAGTGGGCAGACAGGATGGGGCAGAGTAGTTACGGGAGCTATTGATCCACGGCCACCTAGCATCCTATTATAGCTACAATCTTGTGTGTTGATAGCAGCGGCACTTGAAAGGGCGTCAGCCATCAAGTCACCACCGGCTGCTGACCTTGAATTCTCTGACAAGCAGAGTAACCGTCCAAACCAATGGCCATCGCCGCCAAGTGCCCTCATTAAGTTAGCGCTCCCAAAATAATTACGGCTGCTACATCTCCTGTTTTACCGGCAATAACGTTTCCAACAAATTTGATTATTAATATAGGAGTCAAGTTTAATGAACATTGATAGAGCTCCCTTCCTAAAAGGGTTGTGAATCCTCCTCACAGCGACAAGTTGTCCTCTTGCAAGGGAAGTGCGGAGATCGCGTCAAATTTCAGATCTCGAGTGACCACCGGAAATATTCATTCTGAGACTTCACTTTCGGGAAACAAGATGGGAATTCTTCTCTTTTAAAGAGCCATTTCAGAATAATGTAAGTTTTTTTTTTATATTTTAATGGTGCTCAAACGTCTTGAATTCCGAGTCTTTAGAAAATTCCAAAACTACCGGATGTATACCACATTGCTAAATGGATTTGAAACTTTTTAAAATGTCTACTAAATTTCATATTTATACCAATGGTGTATTAAAATCGTCTTGAGTATAATATTTTTAGGCTGACTGCAGAATTAATCCGCCAAGGCCGCGTGGGGCTATAAGGATAATTGTAGGCCTATATTAACTGGGCCACTGCAGGCTCAGAAAACACATGCATCGAATGGGCCTGGCAGATGGCTAGCCTTCTGTAGGTTCTGTCAGGAAGAGGAGGAGGAAACGGCACTGCCCGTGTTGTGTCAGTGTGAGGGACTCGTGTGGCTAAGAATGTTACTTCTCGGGGAGGAAAAACCAAGGTCTGAGGAGCTTTACCCAGGGAGCCGTTCTTCCAGCATTAAGAGTCTGATTAAAAAGGATAGGTCTGGAGGGTGAGCTTTAAAGTGAAGGGAGCCACAGTAGATCCAAAGGGGTCGCAGTGGCGTAGGCCTTGAGGCCGCCCTAGTCTAATCTAATAATATTTTTATATTTTTTGCAAACTTTTATATTAACGGCATATTTAGCTAGCAGTATCTTTATGTTGGTGGTATAACTGTAGAATAAGCGGAAATGTGGAAGTGGTCTTTAGTGACAGTGCCAACTGAAACAATTGATATATTTCCGGTAAAAATTGGAAATGGACATTTTTATCTCAGCGCACAACTTCCTGTTACCAACCATAGCAAGGAGGGGGTAATTAATTTTATTATTTACGTCAATTAAATTGTAATTATTGGTTTAAAAGCTTGACGTAATCGCTCTACCAAACAGATTTTTGGGAATTTCATATAAAACAATAACCGATCCCCGATTTTGTTTTGGTTGTATAAACGTTTGGATTAATGTAATCCGAAGTGAAATGAATTCCAATTGTAGGAAGCGGGAGGAGATTGTTTTTGCTGATGAAAACTCCCAAGCTAGGGCAAGGAAGTGGGGATTCTGGTCCCAGTACAGCTACAGCTGTGCCTGCAGGTTGGGTGGGCGACACTCCCAGTCAGAAGGGAGATTAGGATTAATGATGGCTGGGTTAAACAGGAGGACTGTCATTACTTGAAATTTATTAATTTGCTTGGGTCACCCGTCATGACCGGGACATCGTTCTGGAATAAATAACACCACTCAGACCCAGGTTCTAGATACATTTAATTTATAGTAAATATAATCTGAGTATATAAACATCTCCAAACAATTACACAACTTGATAATTAAATCGAATTCTAATTGAGAAATTGTTGCTGCCCGGGGTTGAACTAGTCAGCAAAGGCTTTGAAACGGGTGCTGATTGGTGATTTTGAGATTTTAAAAGAAAGAATTTTGTTTAAAACGATAAAATGAGGAACTTGCGAATTCCACGATTAGCGACAAAACTTATCGTTTTCCAAGTGGCACGTTGCCCTTTGATGATAAAAGCCAGAATGGTCAGCTCCACTATCTGAACTCTAACTGGGTCTGGTTGTTCACAAACTATTCGTGAATACCAGCATGACGTAATTAAAGCTCCTTATTTTTGAAAAAATGCTTAGGTCCGCTACGATCGATAATATTGCAGATGCAACTAACATGCATATTCCCAGCATCCTTGACCTATTTTGGTTTTTCATCCATTAACTATCAGACGTAGATTAAACAGTTTGGTGAAGAGATTTCTACTTCACTTACAGTGGTCAAAAAAAGTATTCATACACTAAGTATTTTTACTTTATCTATTGAACTTTTGTTCCTAGGATGACTATTTGTTCAGCACTGAAATCGAAGATAGTAACAATGAATTTAATGCTCTCATTTTCTTTTATAAACATAAAGAATTGATTAAAAAGCAGAAAAATAATTTAGGTATGCAAAATAAGTATTCATATCCTCAGTTTTAAGGTTATAATTAACGCAAAACTAAAGACCTAATATTTTGTAAGCAATCCCTTTGCATTTGTTATTGCCTGAAGCCTCCTTGGCATAGATTCCACCAGGTTTAGTGTCTCTTGAGATGTGATTTCTGGCCATGATTTCTTTAAATTGGTTATGAGCTCTTTTCTGGAAGAACATTTCAATTTTCGAATTTTCCTCTCCAAATAAGACCATAAATTTTCAGTAGGGTTTATACCCGGAGACTGTGGAGGGGTGAGAAGTTGTTTCCGGGCATTATAAAGCAGTCATTCCTTAGTATTTTTGGCTGTATGTTTGGGATCGTTATCCTGTTGAAAGAAGTATGCGGCTTCCGATGAGCACGCCGACTCTAAGAAAGCCTCGCGTTAACTTCAAGGACCCTTGTTACGCCACAGACCATCAGGAATCTATGCTAAGGAGGCTTCAGGCAATAACAAATGCAAAGAGGGATTGCTTACAAAACATTAGGTCTTTAGTTTTGCGTTAATTATAACATTCAGACTGAGTGTATGAATACTTATTTTGCATACAATAAATTATTTTTCTGCTTTTTAATCAATTCTTTATGTTTATAAAAGAAAATGAGAGCATTAAATTCATTGTTACTATCTTCGATTTCAGTGCTGAAGAAATAGTCATCCTAGAAACAAAAGTTCAATAGATAAAGTAAAAATACTTAGTGTATGAATACTTTTTTTGACTACTGTATGTCTGTAGTTAGACCACTGTATGTCTGTAGTTAGACTACTGTATGTATCTTGTCTCCAACAAGATACCGATTTAGAAGTAAAAACCGCTGAATTGATGGATTCCCAGCGGAGGGTGTTACTACCACTTGTTCCTCCATAGTTGCTTCTCTGAACAGCAGCTATCTTCTATCTTACCTTCACAATAGGAGATCTATTATTGGCCTGTCCTTATCGCCCAACGCCGTCATTGTCCAGTATGTAATGATGATGGCCATTTTATGCCTGCATTCGACAGCATTGTAGCCCCAACTACAAACGCTGCAAATTTCAATTTCGAAACCATAGGTCACCCACCTCCTTTCGGAGCCAAGAAGAGAACCTATCGCTTTAATCTTTGATTTATTCAATAAACATCCTCATTCTAAAATGATTTCAATTTTTAGAAAAGTTTCAGTTAATTTTCCTCACGCACATATTCCAAGGTAAGTTATCCTTGAAGGCATAACCTATTCTTTCTTATTTAACATTCTCTTCCTTTTGGGTATTTCTAAAGCCTAATGCCTACAAATTGAAAGACTATATCTTCCGACCGGAAATGGAACCTTTACATTGAGATTTCCTTTAGAATTTGTAAACTTATATGTCCATGTTCGTCTTTGTTACATGTGTTAGGTAAAAGTACTAATTATAAAACAGTTTATATAATCAAATACAACTTTTATTAGAATGTTACAGGTTCATTCACTCTAATTACATTAAAATATTTTTATTGCGTCTTACTAAAACTGTCTTATACTGTACAACGTCTGACTATTTTTATCCATCGGTAACCTTTTGTCTCTCAACCTTCTAACCTGCTACTTCGATCAACACTAGCCAACCTCACACATGTTCCCATTAAAATTCGATTACAGGAAATTCAGGATGAATGGGAGAATGGAATGTTGGCAACCCTGTATGGAGGTTAAAGTATTTTCCTACTTCTTATGTATTCTCACTAAGAAGGGATAATATATTATTAAAATTGAAGTTTGTAAGAAAATTTCCCAATCGCAAGTACCATTCAATCGATTTTTCACATTTCTGAGATTTATTATGAATACGTTTCCTGAGATATTCACTAAATTCGCGTCCAGTAACTTTAGTCAATAATCTTTATATAAATAATTTTTGTAGAAATAATCGATTTTGGCAGTCCAGAGCAGTTTATTTAGTATCGATAAATACGTTGCAAATAATCCTAATTTTAGGTTTCTTGTAGGTTTTATCAAAAAGTATCATGTACGGTTTTATTGATGGCATAATGTGGAGAAGAATTTGATATGCAGTAGTAATAGTTACTGTACGAGTTAAAAGGTGCTGAACCAGTGTCAGAGGAAGCCAAGTCGATTCCTGGTGCGTGAGCTCAAATACTTTCCAGATTATCAAAAAAGAGTGACCATATTTTTCTTCACTGAATTCCAACACTTACGCAAGGTGGCTCTTCTTCACTTCAAAAGGATCTAACACTTTGAAACAGAAAGCTCTGTTCAAAGTGAGTGCCGCGTTTGCTCACTGTTGACCAAAAACAAGAACGTGTTGATGATTCTGAGCAGTGTTTGGCCATGTTTAAACGTAACAAACCGGAATTTTTGCGTCGATATGTGATAATGGATGAAACATGGATCCATCACTTCACTCCGGAATCAAAACGATCGTCATCTGAGTGGACAGCAACTGGTGAACCTCGTCCAAAGCGGCCGAAAGCACAACATGCCTCTCGGTATTTTGCAATGTGCGTGGTGTAATATTCATCGACTATCTTGAGAAGGGAAATACCATCAACAGTGAATATTACATAGCTTATTGGAGCGTTTGAAGGCCGAAATTGCAAAGAAACGACCGCATATGGCAAAGAAAAAAATTTTGTTTCATCAAGACAACGCACCGCGTCACAAGTCAATCAAAACAATGGCAAAACTACATGAATTGAACTTGGAATTTCTCCCACATCCACCGTATTCGCCAGATTTGGCTCCCAGCGACTACTGGCTGTTCGCAGACCTAAAAAAAAATGCTAGCCGGTAAGAAAATTCGCTTGAAAAAAGAGGTTATCGTCGCTGAAACTGAGGCCTATTTTGAGGCAAAGAAGATAAATCGTTCAACAAAAGTGGTATTGAAATGTTAGAGCGGCGCTGGAATGATTGCGTTGTTCTTGATGAATAAAGCTAATTTTGAACAAAAAAAACAAACGTGTTTTCTTTGTTAGGCCCGGGACTTTTCAGCCCATGTGTTAAGAGGATAGGATAAGATCTGGAAGTGAGGAGATGGAGAGCAAGGTAGTTGAGACCGGATTGTTGAGGACGCTTCAGCTCCTGTCATGACGTGCTTCCGCTCTGGTGGAAGGAGGAAGGTAAATTTGGATGAAAATGCGAGAAATGGCCAAAAGATTGTCTGGATGAAAAGTGTTTGGCTACTCACGTGTGATCAACTGCGGCGGTAAAGTTGGAGAAGGGCTGTACGGCGGCCGCAAGCAGGCCGAGCAGGATGACGGCGAGCCGAGCCGCCCCACGATTGCCGATCAGAGACGCGCCGCCCGCGGTGGGCATGCCGGCCAGCTGGACGCCGCTGTGGACACAGGTGCGTCACGGCATCTGCCCCCGACCGGCCCCCTGCCGCCTCCGCTCGCCGCCCCCGTCGTTCTTGCAGCCGCCGCCACCACCGCCACCAACCAACGCCGCCTCCTCCTCTTCGGTCTTCCTTCTTCGGCCGCACGTCTCTTCTCAGCAGTGCCCGTCTCTCTCTATTCCACCAGTCGGCCGCTCTAGTACACCATACAGCCAGTGCACAGGTCGATGTGAGCGCCTCTTCATCACAATATCTTCAGCAGCCTGTAACATAGATCAGAGCATATTTTTAGATTCCACTCACACATTCTCATATCCCTAGTTTTTCACCCTTCCCCCTACTGCAGGATGTGATTTATGCATCCTAATTACAAAGATTATATTCACCAGGAATGGCATTCAGGGAGGATATGATTTATTTTAAATAAATATATTGGGTTTCATTCATTCAGGCTAACAATAACACCACCATATTGAGAATCTTCCTTATAATAGTGAGCACTGTTTTACAAGCAACCACCAATTAGAATGAGTCTTTATTTCTGTGAAATAGGCAATAATAGACGAACAGGTTTAGTGTTAGAAATAATTAAATTTATATTAGCGATTGTACACTGGGTGGCAAGCAAGTAGAATTTGGATAAATAAAGGTTCTCTCCTTGGGAGCGGCATTGTGTTTGAAAGGGAATGTCGTCTTAAAGAGAAGTGTAATAGCCTAGGAGGTGGCAAGTCACGAACCACGTGGCCGACAGCAGCACAATGTCCTCACACCTAACCAGGACTGGCATAATTAATTGTCACTAGACTAGAGACAGGCTGTAACTTGTCGACACCTGCCCTCACGGTAGTTGGCTAGACTGTGCTGCAACAACCATCCTCCAGTTTAATGCGATCATGCTCGTACTTAATTGGTTTGCAGTCGAGTCCTTGTCTTCAGTGTGTAGGCTCCACCAAGCCAACCATTGGTAACACAATGTAGCTAGTCGCCAACAGCGTACTGCTGCATTGTGCTCTCTAACACTTTCCCAGCTACCAATCCACTTGCCTGCAGAGACATTGTACCCAATCTTGTTGGGTTAATTAATTTCTTTCTTCGCGAGTTTTATTTATTTATTTTTTTAATCACTACTTTCTCTAAATTTTGGGGGGGACCCCTTAATTGAAAATAGTGGATATCCGTAATCGAGGTTTTGTTGGAAAAGGTCGAAGTACTTCTCACTTCTGTTTTAACTCATTTTCTCCGAAATTAAATTTGATCAAATTAAATTAAAGACAATAAAGTTTCAGCATGCCAAGCTCATTTTCATCCATTGCTGAAAAAGATATTCTCAACGTAATGAAGTGTAAGTCAAGTTTGATTGGTTGAATCAACGGTGATTAGCATTAATGCCCTCCTTTTCTAAGTTCAACGCAATCGAAACTTGCACAGATTGTAAAAAAGAAGGTTCATGCTAGATGTGAATTGTTTTATTTTGTATAGTTCAAGTCCAGTTTCGAACTTTCCAAGCAGTTTAGGTTTCAGCCGCCTGTCTTCTGTTTTCTTGTCCGAGTTGGTAGTGTTTTCCAACCTCTTGGAGAACGTTGCTCATCAAGAAATATGTCCATAATGTTTTTTAATTGTGGATATGTTCATTTTGTATGTACCACAGTGTTTCAGTGATGATTCGCAGCACTTTATTTTGGCAAAACTTGCAGTAAGTACATTATGAGGGCAAACGTATATCTGTAAAGTTCTCAGAGAGTAGCACGAGCATTAAGGTTTCAGAAGTATTACGCTAGTTAATTAAAGGATAGAGCTATCTGAGTGTTTGTAGCTCTGTCTTAATTTAACTGGTAAATGTGTAGCTCAAGTTGGTCTCGAGATGACTTTTAAGAGTAACTAAAAGTTATTGCCTGGAAAAACTTTGCTTTTAGGCAACTAGTTTGCTATTGGGCCTTTTAAATGACAGGCATATACGAGGTATTACCTTCCGATTTGAACAAACTATTGGAACTTCCGTTTTCTGCACACTAACACGCCTTTCTCTTATACTATTCTCCAGTTCTGGGCTTTTGAAAACATATTCAAGCAACAAATTTAGAAACAATTAGAAAGAATCTAGAAAATTGAAACCCCCCTATTAAATAGCACAAACCGGCCTTGATTAATCTTGGAAAAGATTTAAAACTTTAAAAAGATATAATTACGTTAACTTGGGTTACAGGATTTCTATACTTTCTCACCTGGTCATCCGAAATGTGAGCGACAGAAACTGCGTTATTATTCCAGATATACCAGAACTGCAAGTAATCATGGTGACCAGGTAATTAGCAAAATGAAACATTTATTTGACAACAATGTTGGCCAACTGGCTGTGATAACGCTATGTACACTTCAATGCACTGCTTGATAGCACTATCACGACTATAACAATTCTGCATTCAGTCTAACAAAAACTAGCCATAATTAGTCTGCGATATCGTGTCATAGCGTCACACTTCTGGACCAAAGCCGGGGTTTGCAGTGTCCCTGGGTCCCATGTTTCTAGTAGTTGGGGTCATGTTGAACTAAGCAATGTAGGAACTATAGTGCCAGGTCTATCCGAAAACTTGCCTGTCTGATTTCCACCTTGCTCTTACTAGGTTAGAAGAGAAGTATTTCGATCATGTCGAATTGTCGCTTTCGAGTTTTCACGGTATCT
Source organism: Rhodnius prolixus (assembly GCF_049639745.1). Taxonomy (NCBI): domain Eukaryota; kingdom Metazoa; phylum Arthropoda; class Insecta; order Hemiptera; family Reduviidae; genus Rhodnius; species Rhodnius prolixus. Next base: position 1,742,090 of record NW_027411592.1, on the reverse strand, counting down.
TAGTTTAGCCCCACTTTGAGGCTGCTTTGTGAACACAAAATTCCCAAAATTGGAGGAGGCCTAAATTTTATAATTTGATTGGGTCTTACAAGGGGACCTGTAAGATCAAAAACCCTTTTCCGGGTAGTACCACTTCTGGATGGAGTGCTCTGCAAAGCTGTCCTGAAAAATTTGATTTAGGGCCCTGCTGAAAGGGTGTTCTTCCGTACCGTGATATTGTGGAAGCCCTCTAATAGAATGACAGGCTCTGATTCTTGTCATTCGACCTGAAATTTCATGAAGCACTTAAATTTTCTGATGAACAGAATGGATTATTGCTCTGGCGAGAGTTGCCCGACGACTGAGATTATGCATTCCTGGTGGAAATCCAGTGAGCGACCCTCTCCTGATCTCGTGTGTTCTCTGGCATCCCAGACTGTGGCGGCCGTTTGCTCTCTAAAACTCTGCCAACAAATCTGGGCTAGTCTTTATGTAAGGCCCACGCTGGTCTGGAAATCAACACGTAAACCGTTCTGGTTACCTCTTTGTTTTCACATAAAAGCATCATCGTTTCCATTTTTTTGGCTAAACCAAACTAACCATCCTATACTACTTCTCATAGTTCGCCATGATTCACAAACTGTAGCTAACAAGAAGTGCTGTATTCTCTTCAACCAAAGCCCAAGTTGCTGGCAATTAATATGAAAGCCCTGGAATCAACAAATAAAAGTTTTCTAAGAGAATTGTTGTGAGTAAACACTTGGTGCGACAACGCTATTTATTATTAAATAGGGTTCAATGTGTCGCTAAATTTCCGAAATTATGACATGATTCCAATACCGGAAGTAATACTACATACGCACAAAATATCAGCACTCTATTGAAAGAATGGAACGTTCACTCACAGCCACGCTGTCTCACAGGTAGTACGTCACAGAGCAGATCGGCGTTCTGCGTTGTTTGTCGTAGTTACTTCATAGCTGGTTGACCCATTTCCTCCGGGTCAGCGAAGATCTACTTGCTAAGAACGTAGTAATCCCATTATTTTTCCTTTTACCAATATTTTAATACGTGAATTTTCCATTCTTGCGGGAAAACATTTTCAAATAATTTATCTCTTGCCTCAAGGCGGCCTTTATTTTCTTTATTTTAATAGATTATTTGTCCTTTTATGTGAGGTAACATTTTGTTCCGTCATTTCCGTTTAATGACCGGTTCATTATATAAACTCCAAAATTTTAGGTAGGTTTGAATTATGTCTCTGATATCAACTCGAACATTGTCAGGGAGGGAATTTCCTCAGTGTTTAGCGTAAAAGTTCCCACACGGTGATAACCCGGGGTTCGAACCCTGCTGCTGTCTCTTAGATTTTCTTTCATCCTTGAAACTTCTTGCTACTCACTGTCCTCTGTGTTGTATGTTTAACGAGAGAACATTGCCTGATGGTGCACTGAAAAAAGCTCCGGCAAATACTTACACGATTAAAAGTTAAAACTCTAATACATTTACTTGCGTCCATGGACAAATTTAACAGAAACGTCGAGTCTTTCTGGTTTGGACAGTATGAGAAATAATAGCGTTATTATTGATTGATGGAAAAAAGGTTGATATATAGGTGAAAATGGGTTTCACCCTGACCGGAGTGTGGGGAGCGACTTCTATTGGGGCGAATTGGAAGTTTGTGGAGATTCAGCCAAAACTCCATATTTATCGATCGTGTATGAAATCAGCGACCACCGCTGGAGATTATGTTCAGTGACAGGGCAACGAATATAAAGGTAGTTATAATGTCGTAGGATCTGTTTGGTACATCCGGCCCGTCGGGACGTTTTGTCTGCTGTGCACTGCAGCACGTTCTACTAATCGTAGTCAAAGATGGCCGATATCATCGCCAGCCAAAAAACCAGTTTTCCATCTTCTGTAATGAAATTATCGATTTTTTGTATAAATAGTACCCTAATTAAAATCCCATTTTTTTTTACTTTTAAACAGTTCAATAAAAAAATCTGCAAAGTAATTTGACTTCCTCTCGTTGAAATCCTCAAATATTCCTTAAAAATTTAGGATTATCAATAAATGTTAGCTTCAAGAAAGGCGCATTGCGTTTGCTTAACCAGGAGTAGTTCACTGCACGGATTCTCCATTTTTGAGATTTTTCTTGCCAGTAGATCCTGGGACTTATAGTTCTTTGGAAAACTTTTTCTCAAGGATGTTCTTGGCGAGAGGTCGAGGCAAGGCTTCCTTGTAAGGTATTTCAGTGTAACAAGAATACGAGTTAGAATGTTGAGAACTGAGTAGTAAAGGAAATGCGAGCCTGAACTTCCTGCTAATAAACAATATGCAGTTGGTAAAACTGAATCACACTGATACGATTTAATCAATTTGAGGTTATATTCTGGCTCGAGCACACAATCCTCAACTACTAAAAAAAACTTCTTCTTTTTTTTCAAACTCAGGGAAAATATCATGTATTTGCGGTGAAAACTGGCAACAGGAAATTGAAACGATCTCAGTACTTCCGGTCACGTAGGGCTAGAATACTGGGCTGGAGATAAAACTGGGCCGTGCTAAAGGGATGGTTTGGTCTTTAGTGGAGGAATGTGACCCGCTTTTCCGTCCTGGGAATTATCCCTATTTGCCTGTTATCTTCAACCCAGATAACTCTGTGTTGCTTTACGACAATCCAGTGGGTTTGGCGGGAGAGTGGGGATGCTGTATCCTACAAGTGGAATATGCAATGAACTAGAAAGAAATGGGAGCCGGCTCTGTCACCAATCAGTCAGTCGTGTTCTTGCTCCAGTATACACCCTTTCGCTCTTTGTTCATCACAACAAAATTCCCCCCCTTTGCTGCCGGTAGTAGTAACAGTGTTACCAACCTAGTCGGCGCCCATCCCCAATCAACACTAACAATAATACTTGGTGCCTATCTCTTCTCATTTGTCTTATTTCTTATATCCGCTTCTCTTCAGTTTTATTACATTCCCTCAAACCATGCACTACCTAAATAAAGGCATTTCACTTCTATTCTGCTTTTGTTTGTTCGTTTTGACTGTTTCTAAGGTTCTGGTATCAAGGCTAATATTTGGTTTAATAATTCAGCAAAAATTTAAACAAATAAAAGGCCAATGAAATGTTTTATAAGTGAACGAAATGTCTCAAATACTTGTAGTCATTCGTAACTCAAAACCGAAATTGCTTTTTAGTACTTTTGTCGCCGCAAGGCGCCACGGTAGCCGAGCAGTTAGAGGCGAGGCCCGCAAAGCAATTTGGGTTCGATTCCCGGTCTTAGATTAGATTAGACTAGGGCGGCCTCAAGGCCTACGCCACTGCGACCCCTTTGGATCTATTGTGGCTCCCCTCACTCTAAAGCTCACCCTCCAGACCTGTCCTTTTTAATCAGACTCTTAATGCTGGGAGAGCGACTGGCTCTTGGGTAAAGCTTACAGGCCTTGGTTTTTCCTCCCCGAGAAGTAACATCCTTAGCCATACGAGCCTCTCGCACTGACACAACACGTGCAGTGCCGCTTCCTCCTCTTCCTGACAGAACCTGCAAAGGCTATCATCAGGCCAGGCCCATGCGATGCATGTGTTTTCTGAGCCTGCAGTGGCCTACAATCATCCTTACAGCCCCGCGGCCAACGCCGGATTAATTCTGCAGTCAGCCTCGGTGAATAGCCTTTTAATAAACTCCTTCGCCTGTCTCTGCCCCGTGGTGGCAAGCCACCACTCTTGAGACCTACTCTGCACCCATAAGTTAATGGCCGCAGTCTTCACACACTTCGGAAATTCCTGGACTTAGGCCTTGGATTTTATTTAATGGTTAATAAAAGAAATTTACAGTAAAGTATGTTTGCTAGTCGCCTCCGTTCAGGACACCTAACAGATAGTTGGACGTGCTACGATTTAAACTATTTCCCAATTTCATCATTAATCGCTCCTTTGTTACTGGTTTATGCCTTACTATGTAGTAGCAGGAAGAAAGAATGGCGATCGAGTGACTTCTTTATTAAATTAGCAAGTGGATTTTTACAAACATTTGTGCGCTTGTGAATGAAGTGTGTTTAGGTTAGTGTGCTAAAGTCTATAGTTGTGACGTAGTAAGCTGAACTTTACCAGTTTCGAAACATTTCGCTTGGTAGTTGTATATATAACATCCTTTATTAAAAGAGGAAGGACGCAGGTCACAAAATCAATTTATTCATTTTTCTTCTCAGCAAGCAGTTTATCTCCTTATATCTCCTTTAGGGGCTCTCGTAAAGGCAAGATTTGCCTTGGGAACTTCCTGGGCAGTTCGGTACCATCAATCTACGCACCAACAGGACAATAATCCTCCAACTTTTCCACTAATAACTTCCTTTTTTTATATTTCAAGTGGAGTTAGTAGGAAAGTCCACTGAAAGAGAGACCGAACTCTAGTTTTTTAAAAACTCCTCGCTGGGGATTTCACTCTGCACCGGAAGTGGTCTTAACTGAGAAGTTTTTAAAACCACTCATCTCATTCTTTTTCACCCTTCCTTCCGGTGTATTTGAACAAACATAAATAAAGAGGAGAAAGGAAGACAAGGAGTTGCGAAACCCCAGTAGATTATTTATTATAGTCTTCCTTATAAATAGAGATTAACTTGTAAGATTTCTGTTACCACTGGCTGGCAAAAACCTTTCATCTTTTCTTGGACAGCCTGCCATGCGGCCAGCAAGTCCTTCAAAGTTACGAGAATTGTTCTTTCTCTTGTTGATGGCTGTGAAAGTCTTCAAAGACGATCGATCCCCTTTTTGTAGAACCCACTGCGCCCTAAAAGATCTACTTTGTGGCTCCCATTGGGTGTTCTACCACTTATGTATTTATAACTACATATCTTGGGATGCAAACCGAGAGCAAGAGGGACATTTGATCTGAGGATATCTCATATCCTGCCAGAGAAAACATAATTTCCAAGGCCATCACAATCGCAGTTCCTTCCTTTATTAGAAGTAAGAGAAATTAATATATTTCTTAGTAAAGGTAAATGGAACAGAATCAATAAGCTCCAGGACACGTCAGCACTCTTGCCTTGGGGGCAGGTCCCTTAGTAGGACTGTGTGTATAAGGGGGTATTCTTTTGTTGGCGGCCAGGAAACTAGGGACGGTTGGCCATACTGGATTTCCTTAACTGTTCTTCTTCCACGAATACAGTTGGTCACCGGATATCCGTGATGTATTTTTAGCCAACCTCGACTAAAACTTCCTTTTGGGGTTTTAAAAAAATAGACTACTTTTTTTTTCACTCATGCAGATAGTTTTGCTGCCTTGACAGCTTTTGTAAAATTAGTGATTTTTTATATCGGTAATATTTCTCTATCATTGCGAAAGGAAAATTATAAAGAAGAAATCATTTTAAAACATCTCACTTCGTTTTTACTTTGCATTTATGGTTGGAATTGACTATATTGTCACCAAGTGTTCTGACGTAGTATAAATTTGGATAATATTGGATAAATGCCAATTATTTTCAAAGTAAAAGAATAGCAGGGTAATTGCCTAGTTTTAAGGAGTGATTTAACCACCAACTACTAAATTAATTGTTCGTAGAGGGATGCGGAAACTTTCACTTTGCTGTAAACAAATAAAAAAGTAGCTGAACGTGGAACTAGAAATAGTGATCTCCTACTTACAAGTCTACACTCATAACCTCTTCTCTAACCAATAAATAACAATAATCTCCAACAAATATCTTGTTTAATACAACTCTCCGAGTCCAAAATGTACTCTTATATTCCACTTTTATTAAAGTCGAGGTTGATTCTGGAGAAGATTTTTACAATTAAAACGGAAGTTTATCGTGGACAGTATCTAAACTGTCTACTTCCTGTACTGGAATAAGTGTTTTTTCATGAATCAGTCAGTGTGTAATTCGTGGCCAGCATAATTGAACTGAATTCGTAATACTGGTATTGGGCATGAGAGTGAATAAATAGAGGAGATATGATCTGGTTGGGACTGTTTGGACCAAAATGCAATGCAATAAGGAATGGTGGATACTTAATGACTTCTCCAAACTTGTGACGCGACTGCCTCGAAGTGCTCCTTCGCTCGGACAGACTGAAGAAGACATAAGACGACACCTCCTTTCCTTCTACCTGAGTCAGAGAAAACGTCGATGCGCAATGTCAAGATAAATCGCAGGCAACATCAATTTTATTGCAGAGTGATTGCGGCGGGTCTCTGTCGGAGAGTTCACTTGGATGATGGCCCTCTCTACAGAGCAGATTACTTCCCTCAGTGGGCTGCAACCTAATTAGATGCTATCTAGAAATTGTTGGCATAGTTTCAAACAAAGTTTCCCTCTTAGACGTTCTCCTCTTGCTCTCTAAAGCCTTGTGTCTCAGATCTTCTTTAGCCTTTGTGTGTGAGTGTGTGTGTACGTGTAGTTCCTTCTCACAGAGTTCTTCCTAAATTCAGTTTGGACTGAGTGGAGAGCCCATAATGCTTGCCAGAATGTGTAACCTCTTGGAATGCTTGTAATGCTGCTTTGTAATCTCCAGCTCTCCAGTATGCTGGGCACGATTAGTGGTGTCATTTGGAGAAAGGAGGTTACCCTGATGGTCTCTGTGAATCTTACCTCCTCCCTGTGAAAACTTGGTGTAAATTCACCACTCACCCTAATAATGCAATTCATAAATATTCTTCAAAAATAGATGAGCCACAACATTTAATTCTCACTAACAATTTTTGGGTAAAACTATTTCTCTAGAAAGAAGGAGGATAGCAGACAAAGTTAAATATCGATAATAAATGCAACGTCCGCAGAAGGTTTGCAGAAAAGCTCGGCAGTCATTTTCCAGATGGTGAAGAGACTAGTTTTCCCGATTGAGGAATTTTCTTTACTCTATTTTTCGCTGCACATTCTTAACATTACAAAAGATATACTATAGTAAAAAATTGCATTTTAGACATACAGTTATGTGCCCTAAATAAAGGAGGGTTAAAATTGTGGATGTTATTCCGAGTTAGATGAACATTCGACAACCGGAAACTTAGTGGACGTTTCCTTTCATTTAAGTTAAATGTTTCTTAAAGTCAGTACCCGAGAATTAGGAGTTGAGAGTAAATCCGTGTCAGCTAACTTAGGAAGCCCGAGTGTCGGTGAAAAGGAGATCGAAAATCTGACCGATGGAACAACACCCTCTTCCTTCATTGATGGGAGGAAGTAGGGAGGGCGATTAGGACAGCCTGAAGGCGAAGGGCGGCGATATTGAAATGGAAGTAATGTGTGGGTGCGCTGAATTACAGCATGACTGCGAGGTGGCTAACTGGGTCAGTCTCGCGCCGCCTCTGCCGGCGGTGTTGCTCTCTAAAGTATTGTCTTCTGGTGGCGCTACCCGTGACCGCCTCCACAATTTAAAGCACCATCCGTGATTTCCACATCCAACACATTCCATTAGTCTGCTAATTTATTTAATCCTTAACTGTGTCCCCAGCCTAGTTCTCTAAATTACCTTCCCTGGAGTTCATAGCAGAATATCAGGAAGTTAAATGGTCTGATGTGATCTCTCCTGATAACCATATTAGTTTATCTACTTTTAGTCTTCTCCAGAATGTGGTTTGTGGTTCGAACATTCCGGAGAACAAAAACACTGGAGTGACTACTCACTGGAGCTTCTCTTACTGCTACTCATTCTTCGAACTCTGAACTCTGGATCACTTTAATCAGCATCCAACTAGCTCCTCTCACAGAAGTATTCTTAGACGAGATTTCAAAAGAAAGCATATCCAAGAAAAGTGTAGAGATTTGTAATCACTACGCAAAGTTTAGAGTCCAGCGCCGTTGGTGACAAAGTCCGGAAGCTTCTACTCGCTAAAGTTGCACATCCGGTCTGTGGATTATGAACAAATTAAGAAATTCAGTCTCCAATTTAATTCTTAAACTATTGGCCAAACAGTAATACCACTACAGAGGTGAGTCTGACAACCTCTCCCGGAAGTTGAATTCTGCTGGGGAAATGCTAGAATTAAGAGTTGCAGATCTGCAACTAGAACGCCAAGTTTTAAGAAAATCGTTGGCGCTATTTGGAGAAACAAAAATCTCAAAGTTGAGTGAGTAAAGTTGTACTTTCTGTGGCTCGATTTTGACGAATTTCTTATTGTGACACACTCTGTTGAGCTCTATTGTCACAACACATTCTGTTGTGAGCTCTATTGAGACTCACTCTGTTGAGCTCTATTGTGATACCATATTCTGTTGTGAGCTCTATTGAGACCCACCCTGTTGAGCTCTATTGAGACACAACATTCTGTTGTGAGCTCTATTTAGACACACTCTATTGAGCTCTATTGTGACGCCACATTCTATTGTAACACTCTGTTGAACTCTATTGTGACCCCACATTCTGTTGTGAGCTCTATTGTGACACACTCTGTTGAGCTCTGTTGTGACACCACATTCTGTTGCGATCTCTATTGTGACACCAAATTCTGTTGTGAGCTCTATTGTGACCACACTCTGTTGAGCTCTATTGTAACCACACTCTGTTGAGCTCTATTGAGAGCTAAATTTAAACTGGCAGCTTTCGGCGATTAGTAGTTTTTGAATAGAAGCGTAGATCTAGATAATATAGATATTGAGAGAGGGAAACTAATTTGCAAAATCCCGTTCAGACTCAATATTCAGAGGATTTTATTAGGAGACGTTTCACAGAATTGAAATAATTGGAGATAGCATGTCCAGATGATATAGCACGTAACGCTCTACAAGAAGACATGGAGAGCCCACTGGGCGAGCTATTAGTCCCGTAGAGAATAGTCTTACTGTAAGATTTACCTCCTTGATAAATATTTAGATTTCCGTGTGGCTGGCTTTTCCATTTTCTAGGAGCTTTTTAAAGACAGTAACTGGAGACTGGTGCTATATTGGGTTACAAGAGAGAATACAAAGAAAAGCTGTGGTGAATACCACGGCCAGCCTTAATGGACCTATTGTGGCTGCTCTGGTTTTCCCCCCCCCAATGAGTAGGTGCCGCTTTCTGGAAAGAGTTTCTCTAACTCCCGTGGAGTGGGAACTGTAGCCAAATATGGATTCCATCGGGATGATTTAGTACTCGTTGGGTTGGCTTGTTGGCGACAAAAAAGCACAAGAATCTGTAGCTTCCAATCCTGACGGAACAGGAAGCCACGAGATTGTTTTTAGCAGCTACCTAGCACCTATCACATTTTCCGCTTGGTGAGTACTGCGTGTGTGTGGTTGTGAGCAGAATGCTAGAGAACGTCACCTGAGTAACCTGAGTAAAAATAAGGCAAGGTGATTAACACCACTTGAATTAAAACTTAAATGTTACCTTTGATTCTATCCGTCTTAACGCGCGTGTTTATTGTACCCCTGACCGCTTTCGAAGTTTCAACCATCATCAGAGATAGTGCTGATTTAAATGTGTTAGTTTGCGGATAATCAATCCTTATTATACACCCACCCTGCCGAAATAGTTTAAACTGAGGGAAATCTTTATCATGAAAGTAAAATTCTTGTGCGAACCCGATTTACCGTAGTTTTGCGCAATTTAACTTTCTTGACACGGATCAAGTTAATTAAAGAAGTAGTTCGACTTAAGTCACTTCACTTTTCAAATCTATTCAAAGAGATGACACTTCCGGCCAGCCAAGTTTCTTAAATTTACATACTGATTTCTATTAATTTTTAGTACCTTTACTTACTATCCAGTTTCTACCAAATTTGGCACCACATATCTTTCCTAGGTCAAGATTAAAGGAGTCTAGTTCTGTCAGGAGAAGGGAGGAAGAATGTTTTCTTCGGGAGATAACTTTGAGGTTTTCTTAGTCTAACAGAGGTCTGTTTTAAAAATTAATTTTGTTACACTGAGTGCTCGGCAAGTTATTTCTAAAAGCAGTTTAATAATTACAATTTATTGTATTTCCTCCAAGAAAGGCATAAAATGTAAGTATGTTTATTATATTTACCTGCTGAAATCTGACCATAGAATTTATCCGTCAAGGCCGTGGGGCTATAAGGATAATTGTAGGCCTATTAACTGGCCACTGCAGGCTCAGAAAACACATGCATCAACATGCTGTCGCATGGGCCTGGCAGATGATAGCCTTTGTAGGTCCTGTGCAGGAAGAGGAGGAGGAAACAGCACTGCACGTGTTGTGTCAGTATGAGGGGCTTGTCTGGGATAAGGATGTTACTTCTCGGGGAGGAAAAACCAAGGCCTGAGAGCTTTACCCAGGAGCCACTCTCCAGAATTAAGAGTCTGATTAAGCGGACGAGTCTGGAGGGTGAGCTCTAAACTCGGGGAGCCACAATAGATCCATAGGGATCGCGGTAGCGTAGGCCTTGAGGCCGTCCTAATTTAATCTATTCTATTCTAAACCTGCTGAAATGGATCATCAGAAATCCACATGCCCCGTATTGCGCACCCACAGCAAGATCGCCAGCTACCCTATGCACTCTACTTAGACCGCCGACTCACCAACACCATCCATTGTATTCATTACTTTCATTTAAAACACTGTCCCTGGAAGGACAAATTAGGCAGGTACTTTTGAAGGAGTAAATGGGTAGTTTACCATTTAGGAGTAAAAGAGCCATTGCCTATGATCTACCAGTTCTATCCTCATTGTAAATCAGGAAGTTTATAGTTTCTATAACATGAATTTTTTTTAATTTAAGGCGTGTCTACAACTGAGTTTATTGGCGTAACGAAAATTTCAACATTGTGCACCGCCTGCCGGCCTTCGAGCAACGTCCTCTCGTTATAGATAACTAACTATCCATAACTAAACAGTGGAGCTACAACAAGGTTCTAGAAAGAGAACATCTAAGGGCCTTTCAGCTGGATTCAATGCCTGTGTCTCCTTGTGGGAGATCCAGTACGCTAACTACTGAGGTAATCCCCTTCCCTGGAGTTAAATGTATTGTTGAAATAGAGTTTAAAGAAATTTCCTTAAATGGGAAAATTTATTTTTAATCGATTGTTGATTATCTCGATAATGGCTGCTAGAGCTTACCCACAAACTTCTTATGTACAGGTACATGCGCATGCATATTACTTTTTAATGTTCTGATTTTCACATTCATCCACTTTTCCGGTGGAAAAGTTATCGAGGAAGAGTTTGGCGGGTAGGCTGACTACCGCCTAAGGTGACATTTCAAAGTAATGTACGGTTACAAATTGTATTATGTAGGTAAGAATTACATGAATTTGGAGTTTAAGAAAATTGTGAGTTAGAACCGAGAGATAGCAGCAGCAGCAAAGGCAAGTCGTGTGAGTGTGCACAGCCGATTTTTTTTTAATTATGGCGCCTAAAACGGGAACTTCCGGTGAATACTTTCCCGCCAATCGGTAAGTGTAAAGTTAATGTTTGTAGTACGCCCGACTGTAGTCTAATATCCTGATGCAATTTGACAGGATCACAGTTCTGGCCGTAGTGGTGGCGACGGACGGAGGAAGTAGAAATATTATCACAATCCCCAAATAAGACGTGTGTTGCTGCGGCCCGTGGTCCATAAATCAAATTCCATTGCACAGTAATGCCAGACATACGGGAGTGTGGTGGTGAGTAGACATGTTATCCCAGAGCTTAGTGTACGCGCGTCGGCACACGATAAATGACCTGATGTTCCCAAGGGAGGTAGAGCTCTATTTAGCCCACTTCTTTTCATTCCCATCGTTGGGCAAGATGGCGGCTGCTGCTATCAGCTGATTGCAGTTCTCCCACTAGCTAGTTGGGTCGCACAATAAGCTGCAGATATATCTAAATACGTTCCCACTACATTCTTCGCTGAAATATATTAAATAATATTCCGCGCCTCACTTGAAAAAAACCATCGTATTCTTATTGTCTTCTCTTATCTCAATTTTAGGAATGAAAAATTATCTTGGAACTTAGGAACAACAATTTCTAAAAAATCCAACATTTATTTCTTCGGTAATGTGTCACTTCCAATAGGCTTAATCTATTTCCTTACAAATAGATAGTAATTCATTGATATTGTCCATCTTACACGCATAGATGGCTCTTCATGACCGGTTTTAGAAGTTCATCCACCATCAGAGGTTGATTCATTATTTGGTTGTACTTTGTTTCTACTTTTGCTGTTCAGTCAACACACGCTACACTTGCCGACTAAATCAATACAGTGATTAGATCAAAGCCAGATGCCTTATTATCTTCTGACGAGGGAATATCTTCACTTGTAACTAACCCACACACCCGTGCGATAATCCAAACTTTCTAAATAAACCCATGGAAGAAGACAACGTGGAAAGGTAAGTCAGCGAAGATAGTGTGTGTGAGTTAGTCAGAGAATTTTTGCGCGATAAATTCAAAGACTGCTAGTGGTGATCATAACGGCCGAACTGCCTGCCCCACTTCCGCCTGCAGCAGTTTGATTGCTCTTTTGAAGAGGCGAGTAGAAAATCAATAGGCGCTTTCAAGTGCCGCTAATGCAAAGCACAAAGCAACTGTCAGCCAGTTTCCCCTTTCTATCACTTCACTAGAAGAAAGATCTCATTTTCCAGTTTGAAATAGATTTGACAGGAAATACATATTTTGACGTAACCTGAGTTCCAAAAGAGAGATTTTTAAAAAAATCGAACTAGTGGGGAGATACAGGCAGACCAAAAGAAGAAGGTATATGTGATGATCATTTAAAAAAATTAAATCGCGGAAAATTTAAATTTGATATTTGAGCTGTCAACATCGTTTATTCCTGAAAATAAACAAAGTATTGTTGCAAAAGTTTTTCGTCACAATGGCTTTCGTCATACAACTAATTATTGTGTGTCATTTATGCAGATCTTAGCATAAGTCCAATACTCAAGATAACCTCCTATTTCTGTAGGATGAAAAAATAATTGCCATTTCAGTCGTGATACATTTATTCTGCCGAGCTTTCGACCTAGGGCTGTGGAACATGTTTACTGATTGTTAACAATGATTCTAGTAAAAACACAGCACAGAAAATCATCACACTTTCGATTTCCACAAACACACAGATACTTATAAATCAGAAACCAACACATAAAAAAGGAAAGTGCTAGAAATGATATACATATCTAAGACAGAAAACAGTTTAAATTTCAAAACAGACACGAACAATTTAAACAAAATATACGCAAACTTACTACAAAATACTAGGCAACTGGCAACACTGACTTCCACACAACGTAACACATATCACTACACAGAACGATCACACTCAGTCCATGAACAGACAAGGCAGAAGACACGCCAACTCTGGAATGTTGTAAAATATTACTTTGTAAATTAGGTAAATAATTTTTGTAAATTTCATTATATTATACATATTCATTTTAATAGAAACATTGTTAACAATCTGTAAACATGTTCCACAGCCCTGAAGATGATGACCTAGTCCGTAGGTCGAGAAAGCTCGGCATAAATGTTTCACGACTGAAATGGCAATTATTTGAAACTATGAATCAATCACCAAAAAGAATGAACAACTCCTCTTTCTGGTTTGCGCAACTAGAGATCTGAGAAGAGAAATGTTTATGAAAAATACTGTATCCTCTTACCGGAAGGAAGCTTGAAAGTATAAACAATTTCTTTTCTATCCTGTTCACATCGTTGAAATATCGTCAAATATATGCTTAAAATCCTCCATTACAGACCATATTCTATGTGCACATAGAGATGACGATCTCCCTCCGACAAACCTGTCCTAACATGCTTACAGTCGCTGACTGTGAGGTGCCCGTAAACTATGGCTCCCTTGGCTGTTACTGCTTCACGCTTTTATAGAATAGGATACTTTGCTTCTAAGAACGAATCCCATGCACAGAGTTGTAACAAATCATTACTCAATTAACCACGCGGAGGTCCCAGGTTCGAATCCAGCTGCTGACCCTTAGATTTTCTCTTCCCAGGAGCTTCTTACAGCTCACTGTCCGGTGATGGACAGTGCTGTCTGTAACGAGAGAACACTTTCCGGAGGCAGTGCACTGAAAAAAGCTCCGGGCGCCAATAACCTTAGATGTTGATGCGCCTTAAATCATTAAAAAAAAAAAATTACTTAATAAAGTATCTACAAGACCAAAACTGCAAATAACATTTACTTGAAATCTAAACAAGGAAAATTCTAGATTTAATAAATGTAATACGATTTAATTCTCAATCCATTTTATCTCGAAATGTTTTTAAACATTTATAAAGTTACGATGATGATAAATTTACTAATAAAAGTAATAGAAAATAAAACTACAATTTATCAAGCTTTACTTTAAAAATGCTTCCTTTTGAAAAAGCAGTAATAAAAACTACAAATTCTGAAAAGAAAAAGACCTCCATTTTATATAAATTGTGCAACTGAAGATGTCATTAGTGAAGGCGTGGCCGGTTTGATGTGGGCGTAGCCATCTTACACTAGAATGGCATCCTATTGGCTGGCTACACGAACCGCCTATATTTTACACTTCTATTCTCCATAGTGATTGGTGAATTCTTTATTGGTAATTATTTCTGAGTAAAAGAACTCTTAAAATTTTTTACTATTATTTTTCCCATAGGTATTTGATGTATTATTGGAATATGCAATAAAAAAAAAAAAAAAAAATTCATTCAAATTAGACCAAAAATCGTGATTTTTCTTACGTAATATTTTCTGTTTAATGTTACTAATGCAATCGCAAATGTAAAAGTTATAAAATATTGATAATTTTATTGAAAAATTAAAAAGATAACTTAGCACAGTGTCCACTTGTAAATCCGCCATTGTTTATTTGTATCTGGCTAGCGTTTAACAAAGCAGAACTGGTTGTGCGGGCACTCGAATGTTTACTCCAACTGCAATGATCTCCTTGTTAAAGAAATCTTTGAGCTGCCTCGCTAGAAATTAAAAAAAAAAAAACTGGGTTCTGAACACTCAGACGACTGTATCTTGATACTACTTTCAAGATATGTACATATATGCTCAGCAAAATAATTTATTCATAGTTCTATCCGGTTCACTATTATTATTATATAGATGGCAACACTGAAAAAATGTCAGCTATTACGGCGCGGCGCTTTAAACAGAATCCTTATCAATCAGCAGCCTCTCCCTGAAGGGTCCTCAATTGAATTTTCCCGGAAATATCAGATCTCCATGAATAAAATTTTTAAAGAAAATCGTTGAATCAGTTTTCAAGAAAAGACCGACAGATAGACACGCGGACTAAATGTGGTGAAAACGACTTTTTCTCAGGAGATATTTCCGTTGAAAAATTAACATCGATAATCACAGTATCTTCTCTTTTTATAGAGGATTAATAGGAGATAAAAGAATAATAGAACGATTTGAATCGGATCGGATATACGAGGAACAGTGTAGTTTTGTAATTAATCGTCAAGGTATTAAGGTAAAAAAATGTTTTTTTCCCATTTCCGGATTTAGTTTTCTCTCTCAAATCATACTCCGGAAATAATTGCTTCCAGAGTTGATTTTACGAATACGTATAGATTAAATTCCTTCTCGAGTTTCGTTTGATCTCTTTAAAAAATCTGACAACCGCTCACACACTCACAGACAAAACTCTCGATAAGTTTTTAAACTTGGAGATTTTGTTAAATATTTTTTTGGAGGGTAATTTTTTTTTTTTTATTTAACCAACAGTAGCCAATGATAGAAATCTTCTAGATGAGGGCAAACTCATAAAGAAGACCTACCAAGGTACCTTGGCCATGATGAACTGATTGATCTGCAAGAATACCTATTAGGACGTACAAGGTTAAAAAAGAAGACTTTCAATTGATTTAAACTTCCGGCCAAGGCTTTAACTTCCGTATTCTTGTTCTGGGAAGTGAGACCTCCCCCAGAACGGCCTTAAAAGTGGATTTCCAATTGTCATACCCTTCTAGTGTAACAGGAAGTTAGGAACCACAAGATTCATTCAGTAAAGTATCACTTCCGCTTTACAGATTGTTTCATAGTTTAGAATTTGGCTTACTTGAATCCCTGTTAATGTTGTGGCATCGTACGATACACGTTAGGGGAGCCAATCTCCACCTCTTTTCCAGAACTGGCTTCTGAAGAATTTTCGTGGGGAATTTTTGAAAATAAAAGCTCCATACGCGCGCAATGAGCGTATGGAGCTTTAAAGGAAATCCGTGCATCCTATTTCCGGACAATCTCCTTTTTAGAAAAACTGGCACTTTTGGTGATAAGATTTTGTTGGAGGAGAGTTTGCGTCCTGCAATCAAGTTGAAGTTTAAAGAATATCGGCAATCACATTACAAGTTTGGAAGTGATATTGTAGAAAAGAAGATGTCCAATTAAAATAAGTTTAAGGGGAAGTCGAAAACAAGAATTAGCTTGCACTAAGCCACAGATAGTCCCAAAGATAGCTTTATTTTTACTGTGACTTAAACTATTTTTTTTTTTTCTTTTTTACGATAAAATCATTTTGCAACTGACTATGAGGAAAAACGTGTTTTGCATGTTAGTGTCGTTGATTTATAGTCCAGAAGGCTTCGACCGGAAGTAGAAGGACATGTAACATGTCGCTTGGGTGAACAGTACGGGGAGGAAAAAAATTAGCACAGGATGTGGAAATAACAGATGACACATTACAACTTTTTATGTGGCATTGCCAAAATGGTCTTGTTTTTCAGATAGTTGCTTTATGTTTGATAATAAATAGTATTATTGATTGCTATTTATTTGATTATTTGCCATTAAGGGACCAGTCTAGCGAGGCTCTCTTTTTTTTTCGATCTAATTGGCTTTAATCTGATATTTTTTTTTTGGTGTCGCCCACAAAAAACAAATGATAATTGGAAGATCATCCAGCAAGCTGGAGCGGGTTTTTGTAATCGCGGAAATGCGTACTACTTCCGGACAAACCTGTCCTTAAAAAACTCCGAATTTAGCAATTTGGTTATACACTCTCCCGGAAAATTCATATTTGGAAATTTCCAGCAGAGGGGGGGATTTAGAGATCTTATTTCTAGGTCCTCTAGTGGGCTATTCCAGTTAATTGTACGGTACCACCACTCTATAGATAATCTCTTAAACGATTTCTTTTCTCGACCAGTCACCAGATAAGAGGTTATACTGCAAATATATCTAGTATTCACACACCGGAAGTACACGATTAGAGGCCTTGTTGCCTTCGTGTGCGGCATACTATTGGCCAAAAACAAAACAACGGAAATGTAGTTAGCTTCATACTACTGGTTAATATCGTACCCATGTTTTTTCTGACTGGTATCAGGTATTCATCCACCATCAGAGGTTTTCTTATCTGTTTTATGTAGAGTATTTCACTTTCATGTTTCAGTAACGAGCTAAACTTGCTGTTAGAAAGTTAAAAACTTGAGAACAGTTGTAATAAAGTCGTTTGAGTGAGATTTTTTTAAAAAATAAACTTCCGCTTCAGGTGGTTTAAGATATGTTTCCGGTGATAAATATGAATTTGAAAAATTTAATTGTTTAGAAATGTTTTTATTTCTAAGACATTAAGACTTGGGAACAAGTGTAAATTAGTGTTTAGACTAGGCAGACCTCTCTGTGAAGTTGAACTTCTAATCTGCAATTACTGGGGCTCCTCCCCACTGTTCATTGAATTTAGACAAATAAATCGCTTATATAAAAAATAAATTGGGGCTGATCACGCCAAAATTGAAAAGCAGACCCTTGTGGTACCAACCGTGCTGGTTGTAATTCCACTGTAGTCCCGCCCTAGTGGAATAGAAATACATTATAAAATAAAAATATTCGCAAAGAAAAAAGAAGCAAAAACGACTTACCTCTTCTCATTTAGTACAACACTGCATCGTCGGTGTGAAAATGATTTTTTGGGAGGTGCCGCACTAATTTTAATAAATGAATTCAAAATATCAAATCCTCACTGTTTTTTGTTTTTAGAACTCCGAGTTCGTGATGAGTGACGTCCTGAACCGTTAGTTTCCAAACTATAGTAGTGTTCCTCTGGGGCTTATTTAGCTTTTCTTTTTTCTTTTTTTTTAATGATATATTAAAACTAATAATAATTATTTATAAGAATTACTAATAGATGTGATGATACCAATCATATAAGTGTTTTAGAAGTGTTGGCCGTTTTTTATAAAGATCGAACTGCTCACCGTACTCGACCGTACTGACCCGTACTGGGAGGACCTGGGCGTTAGATGGGTAGCTCGCGACCTGGTTTGTCTCGACCGAGGATGGGACGACAGCCACCAGAGCGCAGGTCAGGGCGTTCCCGGTACCCGGGGTAACACTATACTAACTCCTAGTACCTTTCAAAAAAATATATATCTATCATTAAAACTATGGGCTAACCACCGCAAAAATCTCCGGACTGTGCCGCAGTTCTCGTCGTTGTGTTACATAACCCATTGTCAGGTCACATTATTAATACTTTCTGATTTTATCCAGTTTGCTCTGAAAAACCGGGCTCCTGAAACCTTACACTTTAAACTTCCCCCTATACGTATCTTCTCAAAATACCCTAATTATCAGATGTTTTATAAAAAATAAATTTACATGCTTCTAACGTGTTAATGAAGATTACAAGAAAATTTTTGGAGCCATTTTCGAGAAAATCGCCAAAACTGAAAAATTCATTTTAAAACGTAGCACTTCCGGTTTCGGAATTTGAGCAACGGATTCTAAAGTAGCTCACCTCTTCCTCTTGGCGGAAATGCCCTTAATCGAATCTAGCAGGAAAGATGTTTATAGTAAAAAACGATTTCAATGAGAGTATACAGTTTTGTTTTTTTTAAAGAAAGCAATCGTTTGATTCTCTTTAGAGTAAATCTGAAAGAGTGGAATATTCTCGTTCAAGTACAGGGGTACTCCCGGTCGTGGGATATTGATGGTTACTTTTATTCGGAAATGCCTGGAGAAATCCAAACACAAACTACAAAGTTTATGCTTCCTAAAAAGTTCAGCTTTTTTTCAGCTACTTTGATCGCACAGCCATAACCTTCAAAGTATGCTACAATTTCTTAACTTCCGTTGCCATTCAAAGAGCAGATTCAACCAGCTGTGATAACGCGAATAAAGCTAGATTACAATGATGTAATTCCTTTCTTTTTACCATATTTACACTGTAAATATAACTTTTTCTGCAACCATGTAGGAATGTTCTCATTACTCAATTAAAATCAGCTGTGTAATGCCCAACTTTACCTCACTAGTGGGGAAAAATTCCCATTAGTGTCACTTTCCTCACTAGTGAGTGAAAAAACTTTATTGTGTTTCCTTGATATAAGAAGTTTTGTTATTTAATATTTTCTGTAAAACTCTAATAAGCTTATTTAAATTTATTTTATCTAAATAATTAAAAAACGAATATTAAAAAATAAAATAAAAATTGAAAGTAATATAGAAATAAAAATAATATTTTAATAAATAATTAGATATTTTTAATTATAACAGTTAAAAAGGTTATAGTGTTACCTTATAGAAATTTAAAATGGATTCTAGTGATTCCTGTTGAGTTTTTTTTTTTTAGTTAATAACCCTAATGGTTGCAGAAAAAATATAATATTTAACTCGAGTGAAAAGTATTTTCCTCACACTCGGCAATTTGCACTTTCACTCGCCTCGCTTCTCTCGCTCGTGCGTGCAAACCCTGCCTCGTGTGAGGAAAAGTACTACTTTCCACACTTGTTAAATAAATAACTATTATTCTGGCACAGAGTTGCCCTGAGATTAAAAACAAGTACAACAAAAAAAAAAAAAAATAGCCTAATCTTGCTTACAAAAAACATAAATATTAAAATATTATTATAACTAAAAAATGAGAGCAGGCTGAATTGCTGATTGCCTGAATATTTGAAAACTCAGGAAGTGCTAGAAGAATTAGGACGAATAGGGAAGGGATTAGCTATGAGGTTAGCGTACTGGATTCCCACTCGGAGGTCCCGGGTTCGAATCCAGCAGCTGACCCTTAGATTTTCTCTTCCTAGGAGCTTCTTACAGCTCAACTGTCCCCGGTGATGGACAGTATTGTCTGTAACGAGAGAACACTGTCCGGAGGCCGGCAGTGCACTGGAAAAAGCTTCGGGCGCCAATAACCTTAGAAGTTGACGCGCCTTAAATCATAAAAAAAAAAAAAAAGAATTGCCGGACAGATGGTAAGCGGGGACATTGCCTCCTTTATAGAAGTATAATGCTAACTCTAGCTCACCGCCAGTAATACAAACATAGAGACTGTAGTGAGCCACACGGTAGATCCTATAGGTCTTGGCCCCTCATTTCTTAATTTATTGACCTTCCTTTTCTTTAGACATTAACAGTACCATTACCGCTCATCAATACGAACGTAAAAACTATCTCGCATAGTTTAATTGTTGATTTTCCACAAACAAAATAAAATCCAGTAAGATCTATGGACTAGAGAGAGTTAGTCCGGCCATTTAATGAAAACTATTATTTTTACGTCATTTGTGATCGACCTCAAAATTTGTGTTTCTTCTGGTGAAGAATTTTTATTGAGAAAAATTTTGACACGTCCCAGGAAGTACCACTGGAGTGCTGAAAGCAAAACATCCGGTGTATAAACATTCCACTCTGGACTACCTTCGCTCAAGGTCACAAGTTTTCTTCCAACTCGGAAAATTAAAGTTATATTTTTATACATTATACAGCAACATTATAAAGTGAGTAAAACCGGAAACGTTACGCTGGAAATAAATCTTACTAGGAAACTCCTACCCTAGAGCTCCCCTTGAAAGAATTTTCTTAGGAAAAATGTAAAAGGAAAAGCTATAAACCAATGAGCACGCAATGCCAGTACTCATTGATTGCTTGATTGATTGAGTATAAAAGAAGCAAAACCAAGAAGTCATTTTAAAATAGTGAACTATTCACTGACTAAGGAGGGTACTTCCGATTTAGGAATTTCCCACAAACTTAATCGAGATTTCCCAGGAAAATGGTTTCAGTTAACAGTTGTGTCACTTTTCTTCGCACTTGGCTACAATTAATACAGTTTAAACAAAAATCGCCGAAGTCCACGAGAAAGTCTTTAAATTACTCTTCTTAACTAAGGTACTTTCGGTAGATTAATTCGATCAAAATCTTATGGCAGTAAAAACTACTTTTTTCAGAGAGCGGAGCCATAAAACGGATATCTCTTGGGAAAAACTAAAATCTAAAATTAGCCACCATTACAATCAATTATTCTCTTGTTTTTAGTCGAGTAATACAAAAAAAAGAAAAGTAAAAGAACTGGTGCCCAATAACTCGCAGCCTTTGCAAGAAAACAGAAAACAATTTAAGAGAAATTTGCAAATTGTGCATACTAATGCTGTCTATGTACGAACTAGCCGAAGTCAAAAGTGCAGATGGACTGCACAAGAGTGCAGCGCAAGCGAATACAAACACTTAGCTAGGTGCTAAAAGTCCTGATTATGCTGAGTCATCTCCCCTCCTGTGAATATGGACTAACTTTCCTGACGTCGATATTAAATATTAAAGGGCCACAGATTGAATAAATCCCTGTGATTACTGTTCATTGAATGACATATAAGTGATTTTAAATCTTCAAATAGAGTTGGCTATATTCCAGGATGAATCTACTACAAAAAGACGGTTCTGTAAATAAAAATATTTTGACGCTCATTAATTTATACGGACCCATGGAAATATGTAAGACGTCACTTGTCAAAGTTATTTTAATAATATAAAACAAAAATTTGTGGGGTGGCGCAAAATAATCTGGAGAGAACCACAACTATTTCTTACTACTATTTCCGAACATCTATACTTTATTTACTCAGAATGTACAACAATACATATGGTAGACCTGTTTTGTTGGGGGATTTACACGGCAAAGTGTAACAGATAGTTGTTAGCAGTCAGAAAATTGTTTCTTTTCACAAAATAATCTTGATCTTTTACAGACCAAACCCATTTTTTTAAGGAATTTAAAGTTCATCCAGCGGTCAATTTTTCTCATATAATTGATAACAGCGTTCCAGCCTACCACACTCGTAAGTTCTAAGTCCCACATACGTGTTCTTCAAATTCGACATTTCAAAAAATATATATATATTTAACTCTTTCTCGCTTCGCATATCTTTGGAAATCGGTATGTTAACAATGATGCGAGCTCTAAGGACAGTACTACTTTTCTAGCTTCCAGATCAGCCCCAAAACGAATTCTGTACTCAAATGAAGGTTATAGTGTGAAAAGTAATTACTTTTGTAATGTTTCCCCATACTAGGCAGGTGTAAACCTGTAAAGATCTGAGTGTAGATGTGTACAGAGTTGTGAAAAAGTTTGCTGGTAATTAAGTTAATCCAGATTAGCCTTGAGTCGACTGTAAGAGTTACTAAATTGAATTATTTAGATATACTCTCGATTTTCCCTACAGTTTTCAACGCCCCTTTTGTAAAAAAAAAAGTAGCGGCACCCCACATTTAAAGAAAATGTTTTACTGTTTAGCCAACAGTTTTAAATAAGTAAATTCAACTGCGTTCTGTCGGCTACAAGCCGAACTACAACTACGCTTTGTCCTTGTATGGGAAGGTTTACTAAACTGTTTCAGTTTACAGGGTTATAACCTTTCTAGTGGTAGGGAGGTTTTTGTTTATTTCACTTTCATCTTTTATCAGATGATGTCACAATAGTTAATTGTTCCAAGTTAATGAGTTTTCTTTTCATTTAAGAAAAAAAAAATTAGTGAATGTTTTAGTGTGGAAACATTATGTGAATTTTTATAAACAAAAAGTCAATTATTATATTAACCAAATTTTCCGTCCTGGAAGTGATAAAAGTTTTAAAAGGAATTCATTAATAATTTTCTTTTATTAATTTATGGATATGAAATGAGCTGTGACAACAATTCTTTAAATGCTCGAGATTTTGAAGGTTCAGAACAGGGCATTGAAGAACATGGTTTGTAAAACATTTATTGATCTTAAATTGTTTTAACCCCGACTAAAATATGTTTTGATGTAAATCAAAATGATTTGAATTAATCTCATTTTTCTGTATTAAAAACTCTTGTATTACTTTACGCTCTTTCTTTTTTTTCTTCTTTGACAGATTTATTGGATTTAACCAAAGAATTGACGGATGCTGGTAAATATTCTTACGTCGGACTGTGTGCAGTCTCTTTGCATGCATTGTTTGACACAGATTGGGATCAGCTGTTTTGTCAGAAATGTTTAAAATGTATTTTAAAACATATGGAATTGCCGGACACGGTTAGTTTTACTATTAATTAATTATCTACGTCGGATAGTCTGACGTTATTAATGAGAATTTTTTTTACAAATTGTGTAGTGATAATACGAGTAGTTATCTAACTTGATTATAGTTACATAATAATAAGTAAATGGGATGAGGAAACACCCACACAATAAATCGTTAATGCATTGACATTGATTTTCTGAACAATGTTTGTCACCCAAAACATAGTTCGTATTTTCTGACTTTACGGCATCTAATTGGGCCCAAAAAGGTACAAGGTTTTACGCCGCAAGTGGATTCTGTCTCTAAAGAGACTATGGAAGGAAAAGAGGAAACTGGTGGTTTTAAGTACATCCAGTCACATGGCGAGATGCGCGGAAGCGACTGGTTGTAAACTTCGGACTATGTAAAAGAATGTGCTCGCATAAGCTCTACCTACAAGATCGTCACAAGAAGCATCCTCTCTTCACAGAGTATAGTGAATATTCTAGATCTTTGTGTGAAGGAGGAGGTAATGGAATCCTTGTTCGCTTGCTTCGATGAGATCTCTGTTAACCTGTGACTGAGATGCAAACATTGAGGTAAGGTAAAAAACCCTGACCGACCTTGTAAGGGTGGGTAGATTTGATCTTGGTAGTTGTTTCGATGGCTAATACTACCCTCATTGGCTGGTGTCAGAGCCTTGGGGGAATAAAACACGTCCCGTATTTCCCCGTATAGTTCCCTATCGTCGAGTTGTTGGATTCGCTGTTGACCTTTAAGGTTTAAAAGCGAAAAGTTCTTGGGCTGTAAGCTTTGGCTTACTCTAAAGTGCTTAAGCGTTTTCTGCCGAGAGTCAGTTTTTTGTTTTCCACTTCCTGTTGGAAGAGTATTTCTTTGATAGTTTTTTTTTTTTGTATGTACTATAATAGTTCGTCATTGGTAAGGGATTAAGCGATGTGATTTTCAAAAGCACTTTTGAGAGCCCGTGTAGTCACTTCAAATAAAAACAACATAAGCCGAGTCTATGACTAGAGAACCAGACTTGAACCACCTTGAAGCTTTATAGCTGTCCAAACTATCCTTAGGGATAACAAACTATGCTTCTTTTTCACCGTTAACTTGTTGCAACCAAAGACTCTGGACTTAAATATCTCATGCACTAAATTGGAATATGACCTTAACCTATCGAAACTTCGTCATGAAATGAATTGAAGTCATCCATTTTTGGGCAGCTAGGCAAAAATATTTGTATAAAAAAGATACGCCAACAGAAGTTTTGACTATAAATAATAAGTAGAAGAAAGGCACCTAATTTAGCCATCTTGATAACTGCTCTACCATGAAACACTCATTTGATTCTGCCACCCAGGCTAGAACATCTAGAAGATCATTCCTCTAATCTCCGGCTATATTCCAGAACCAAAAGCTTAAGACTTCAGGTCTGGAAGTCAATTGCCCACTAGAAGTCAACTAGAGAAAGAGCCAAGTTCTCTTTTTTTCTACTCTTAAAATGGACCGCTGCTCTAGGACCTTCCATTCGTTCTAGAATCGCTTCCTATCGCTATAAGAATAATTAAAAAAAAAAAACTTCTTTATTGCCCTGATAGAAGGTAAACCCCAAGATTGTGGAACATTCAAAATCATCTCGCGTTAGATGGTAGAATGAATTTATCGTCGTCAAAATCTTGTCAGTTTAGTTCTTCAACTGAAGCCTCTTTCATCTCCAGAACCACGAGTCCAGGTTTTGACAGAAACCAAACTTTCTAGGCGTGTCTGGTCCGTTATGTCTGGCATGATAGGCTCAAAAAACCCGACCATCTTAAGATAGTTCAAATAAGAGACTCTACGCAGAGTCTACGTCAAGAGGAGGGAACAGCGTCTTGTAATCACCAGTTCGTGATCTGGACCTTTGGCACGTTAAAACCGGAGGAGGAACTTTGCAAAAATTACTGGACTGTCATTCCTGAAACTTGGTAAAAAAAAAAAGAAAAAAAAGAGATTTCTCAAACCTAGAATTAAAGGGATCAGCGAGAGCTTTCCAGAGAGAGTATTCGCCCGAAACAAGGATATCTCTTGCTACTGCCTAAGGTGCCTTTATCATCTAAAGTATGCCTTATTTATCGGACAATATTTATCTGTTCAGGTAGAACCTATCATGCAGCTTCTCTTGTCCGGCGAAATGGTGAACACTGTGGAATCATTTACAGACATTTTAAAAACCGAAGAAGCATTGGACGGTAACCTAACCTATCTTCTTCAAGATCTTATAGCTGTGGCCGTACAGGAAGGTAATAACAAATATCTTTTGAAAGTTATGTCGTTTTAAGTAATGACGTTATATTTTGACTCTCATATTGGAAAAAAAAAGAAACTTTATTAACTTTAAGAATCAAATTATCTCAACTTTCATTTCCGTTTTAAATAACTGATCAAAAATCTTTTCGTATTCTCTTTTGCATTCCATTCAAGGATTGTGCATTGGTAAGATGTTTACTAAATTTATTTTATTATTTAGTTTATTACTTTATATTGGAAACATTGAGTTGTGAAACACCCTCTTGACTTCCGCTTCTCTAAGTTACCTTACAAATCTGGTTTACTAATTACTGTCGGTATATATGAAAACTGTATTACTGAGGGCTTTCACAACAGATTATTTGTTTGTTTACTTTTCAATTTAACCCATATTATTGGTGGTTAAATTTAGGTGAATATGACGCCAGATGGAGGGTCCTAATTAGATATATAGCTACTATAATTGGAGCACAATTTGAGGAAGTCGAACTTTACGAGATCACGGTTATCCACTGTCTCACCAGGGATCATAGGATACTTTCTGAGTAAGTACATTAATCAATTTTTATAATCAG
This sequence comes from Rhodnius prolixus, assembly GCF_049639745.1. Classification (NCBI taxonomy): domain Eukaryota; kingdom Metazoa; phylum Arthropoda; class Insecta; order Hemiptera; family Reduviidae; genus Rhodnius; species Rhodnius prolixus. The sequence goes on along the minus strand of NW_027411592.1, from coordinate 1,716,112 downwards.
CTGTTCGTGTCCAAACATATTTTCTACCTAGTTAGCTTATTTGAAAATAAAGAATCACTAAATACTGTTGAACTGTTTGGAAAATATAAGAAAATAGCCGAGTTTTTTGTTTTGTTTAGAAAAGTTTTATTGGTTTTCCATCAGTCCAAATAGTTAGGCGATTATGCCGTTATGCCGTTTTTTTTATTAGGCAAAATGGCTGAAGATTGACCGTGACGAGGTCCAGATATGAAAGGCTGTTTGATTTGCCGCATCCAGATCTTGTGGTACAGCTTTTTGATATCATTAATCGTTATTCAACAAGACAGTGCTGGTGATCTATCGCAGCAGGAATGTTTCTTTAACAAGAACGAGCATTAATTTTGCCTTGTCCATCTTTTTTTTCCCCCCAATTTAAGCCTAATAAAAGTTTAGGGGGAATATGAAGGTTGGCGCCCAAAATACAGCAAACCACTAGAGATTCTGATCCGTCATCTTCAGCAAGCGTAGAATGAGATGCACATGATTAAAGAATGAAAAAGTGCATTCAAAGAGAATCTATAGTTAATCACAATGTCGCGTGAATAAACTTTGTTACTTTCAATTCCCTTCACCCAATAAAATAATTTAGATTAGATTAGACTAGGACGGCCTCAAGGCCTACGCCACTGCGACCCCTTTGAATCTATTGTGGCTCCCCTCACTTTAAAGCTCACCCTCCAGACCTGTCCTTTTAATCAGACTCTTAATGCTGGAGAACGACTCTTGGGTAAAGCTCTCACAGGCCTTGGTTTTTCTTCCCCGAGAAGTAACATCCTTAGTCCAGACAAGCCCCTCACACTGACACAACACGTGCAGTGCCGTTTCCTCCTCTTCCTGACAGAACCTACAGAGGCTATCATCTGCCAGGCCCATGCAATGTATGTGTTTTCTGAGCCTGCAGTGCTCAGACATTAGGCTCATTGTTTAAGGACGACAGTTGGAGGGAAACTTTATTTTGTTTAAAATCTCTACACATTCTAAAGAATAATGTATTTTTCTGACTGAGAAGAGTTTTAAAGCCCCTTAACACTTCTGTGAATAGAAAGGCTATCATGTAAAACCTTAACTTTTTTACTAATTAACATATTGTTTGAAATACACTTATTAACACTGTACACTGTATGTGATGAGTTGGTCTTTGAAGAAGATCTTCTGATGGGTATCGAACACTGTTCGCAGAGCTGAAAAGAAGGCGATGAAGTCCAGAGCAAGGTTGGTCAAAGCAAAACGCTACGCCATGATTGGTCTTGCCACAATTGGAGGAGGCGCGTTGATAGGTAACACCAAAAGTTCTGATTTAATCTTGTGTTTTACTTACACCTATTTACCTTTAGTAATTCGTGCGAATTTTAGATTTAGGGTGTTTCCGGAAGTTGGTTTTGAGAGCTTCCTGTGGTGGAACTAGAAACTGATTTCTCTCAGTCTTCCTTTACCCCTTTCTCTTTCTCTCACTCAAGTTTAATACAGGAGGAGTATCAGAGGTGCTGCAAGTCTAAGCGCCACCCCCCGAGTGTACAAAAAAAAGAATTTGGATTGTTCGGTTGTTTCCTATGCGTCCATGTGGGGGGGCTCTAGACGGTTCACGCTTTTTAAGTTTTCTCTTGTTCGTTGAAATCAGTTTGAAAGCTTTGCCGTGCTGATTTTTATTCAATTTATAACTTTGAATAATGTAGGTATATTAGAATCTTAAAAATAGGCGTTCTGTCTTAGGTCTATCCAGTTGCATGCCGAGATATCGGTGCTTGGTTTTCAGGAACTAACAGGCACGATAATTTGAACTCTATAAATTTTTATTTTGTTTCATTTATCTGAACCCGCCTCGTCTTAAGAATATTTAGATTGAATCACTAACTGCACAGTTAGTTCTGGAAAATATCCTAAATGTCTTAGTGAACCCGAGTGAGTTCTGCTGTAGGTTGGATTGTTTGTACTTGTTGAGAAGGAGTAATCACGGTGGAGCGGTTCTCCAACAGTGTTAGCAGTTGTTAACAATTAGATCTTAAAACTCAACATTGGTAACTGGATATCCACAATCTTCATCATTTGATTTATTTATTTAACAGCGGAGATAAATGTAATTCTAACATTTTAGGCGTGACTGGAGGCTTGGCAGCCCCATTAATTGGTTCCGGTTTGGCATCCATGGTGGGCGGCTCAGCTCTTTTCACCGCTCTTGGATATGGTGCAGGCGCCGCAGTGCTTGGCACCTTCTTTGGAGCAGCCGGAGCTGGTCTTGCTGGTAAGTTACATTTTTTGCTTGGAGCAAACAAAATTCATGACTGCTTTTAAAACTAGTTCTTTGTCACTGTTTTGCATCTATCACCTTGGAGAACTGTGCGCACAGATCTGATTTGTTCCACTATAGCAATCCTATTTTACTAAAAGAAGACCTCGTCCTACCACCATCATTCAAATTACCAATCGCAGACTGAGCAATAGAGTTTTGGCCTGAAGTACCTGGAAGTCGCACTGCACTGAGTGATATTATTATCACACTGAACTGTAATAGTTCAGAAAAAAAAGTAATGGGCCAAGTTTATCCCAATTTCGTGAAATAAAACTTCCGCCTGAGAGTTAGCAATGAAAAATATTGTTTTACAAGATCTTAAATCTTATGATTTAATAATCATACATTCCAACGCGTCAGAAGCTTCACCTATTTAGGATCGGAATTAATGATCACAACAAGATATCGAACGAGGTGAACAAAAGAATTATGTCAGCCAACCGTGCATTCTATGCGAACACAAAATTGTTTATGACCTCCAACTTGTCAAGAACTACAAAGACAAGATTGTATAAGACGCTAATTAGGCCAGTGTTGACATATGGCGCGGAAACGTGGACTCTGACTGCGGCAACGGATACCAGCTTAAAGATATTCGAACGTAAAATTCTCCGAAAGATATACGGCCCAGTTTATGATAGTGATAATGGCAACTGGAGAATCAGAAAGAACAGGGAGGTATACGCGTTATATAACGATATTTGCGTTACTCATTTTATAAAAGTCCGTCGCATCGAATGGCTTGGTCATGTGGAAAGAATGCCAGATAACCGTACACCACGCAGACAACTGCAAGGCATGGTTTTCGGAAAAAGGAGAATTGGGCTCCCACGTAGACGCTGGATCCAGGAAGTGGAGGAAGATCTAAGGACACTGGGCGTAACCGGCTGGAAAGGAAAAGCTAAGGACAGAGAAACATGGAATGATATTATTAAGGAAGCCAAGGCCCATCCCGGGCTGTAGAGCTGTTTAGTAAGTAAGTAATTAAATCTTATGACGCTCACGGATGAGTGAGTTCAGCCCGAAATAAGTAGTACACAATGCCAAAATTAAGATTTTAAGATTGTGTGCAGCAGCGGAGATTCAGCATTTGAAAGATGTAATAAAAGAAAATTCTCAATAATTTATTTACAATTGCCTCATTAAAAGACCATATAAATTAGAAACATTGTCCCTTTCAATATTAACTATAATAAAAGAAATCAAAACTATTATTTATTTACAACATGGGCAATAGTTTTTTTCCATCATAGTTGTGTTTTTCTATTCAACATTGGCCAAGTTCGAAAATAGTAAGAGATAGAGTCTGATGCTCCTGATGTAATTCTTGTTGATTACGTAGCTGTTACAGACAGAATGTGCAAGCGTGGCGATTTTGGCTAATGCCTCGTTGATTCATAAAATTTCTTACCGTTTTAATCAATTTGTGCTCATTAGTTAGTTCTAAACCATTTACCATTTGTTACTGGGGAAAAAATAATGCTAGTGTTCTTCGTTAAACAGTTTTGCCTTTACAAATCACAAAGTTAATTAAATTCGACAGATTAAGAGTAAAAATTAAAAACGATATTTAAAAAAATAAATCTCTTTATCTAAATGTAAATTAAACATGACCTTCAAGTAATAAATACTTGAACAAATTACAATAATAATGTTTACATAATAATATAATTGCACTAGTAAGCGAAATCAGTTCATAAAAATGTGGAAGTACACCTAAGCATTTTTTTTTTCGTACGTTTCTAAAAATAAATAGCTGAAATTACGAACTGAATGAAGTATGTTGGGTACTTGCTATTTAAATTTTTAATTTGTAACTTTTTGTTTAAGGATTTGTCAATCTGCTCTAGAAAAAGTAAATTTCGAAAACGCTTCTCGAGACCGATCTCGACTTCTGGAGCCTAAACTGTAGCGGTACGGATCCGTGAAATTCTTGCAACATTCTGAGCAACAAATCCTTCCGGTCTAAAGTCCTTTTTCATGTCGTCAAAGCTCTTTGTGCCTCCAATTAAATGGTGTTCAAAAAGACTAAAATCAAAATCTATTACAAATTTATTATTCTCCTTCCCAGTATTTTTTGAGACTTCTTAGACATGACGTGGTGATAAGCTTAAATAATGATAATCCTTTTTAAGTGAAATTCTACACTTGAAACGCATTTAATTCTTTTAATTTAAGACGAGGAACCCCCACATTAGACTTAAAAGAACAGAACTGAATAGACGCTATCGACTACTTAAAAGACTTTTTTTAGACGACAGATCAAAACTCTCTCTGGACAACAAAAGACTAATTTATACTTCTATTTTGAAACCCATTTGGGCGTATTGAAAAGAGCATTGGGGTTCAACCAAACGCTCCAATCTACAAAGGATTCAATCGCTACAATCAAAAATACTTCGAACTATCGTAAACGCTCCTTTTTATGTCTCCAACCTGACTATACACACTGACCTTAACATTCCTTTTGTCACCCAAGTAGCTGAAAACACGATACAGAAAACTCCACTTCAGCCTGCAATCTCATATAAAACCTGCAGCTAAAAATCTTTTTTCTAGAAGTGAAGAGAGTGACTAACCATATAATGTTTTGGAGTGTTACCACTGGATAACTTCTCCACTCATTTACTTCTACTGTTCACTGTTATCATTGTTACTTATAGCGCTAACGGCGCTGATTGTAGCACAATAAACGCAAAAAAAAAAAAAAAAATAAGACATATTTTAAACGGAATTTATTGAGTTTTATAAAGTAACTAGGCATCAGATAGAATTGATTTCATAATCTGCCTTTAACAAGTTAATGTCAGAAATAGTGTTTTTTTAGAGAAATAAATTATATACAAATATGTTAAAAAGATTAATAAATAAAGAAATAGATATATTTTACTTTTTTTAAAATCATAAATGCAATTTATCTTCTTGGCAGGATATAAAATGAACAAACGAGTGGGTGAAATAGAAGAATTCGCTTTTGGTCAATTGTGCCCTTATACGGAGAACGGACGCGATGGTTTGACAATGGTGACCACACCACAGCTGGACATATCGATAGCATTGTCAGGCTGGATCAAGGATGAAAGGTTAGTCTAGCATATTGTGCTCTTCATTATGGAGCTTCCTGCGGAAGTGTACTTATACTGAGATAGAAAAAGTCTTTTGATTATTTATACCAGCATGAAAAATCGTTAAAACTGTTGGCAATGATTGAATGAAAGGACAAAGTTCTTCATAGCTCTGCTATGGATGTCCAAAAAAGCTCGTTATGTCCTTCGAAATAGTTGTAATATTAATAATGGAAAAAATAGATTGGCCATCTAATCAAATGATGGGCTAAAAGTGTCTAAAAGAGGAGAGATATCGGGTCTTCAAGACTCGAAGCCGGAGAAGACCCACAGCAATCCAGATGTCACTGAAACGTTAATGTAGGCAGCGATCAGTTAGCAAGGGGATAGACACGCGTGCTGCATATTTGAAGAGAGAGGCTTATGTCCTAAAATGGGCCAATTTTTCTGTATGATTGGCTGCATTCTTAAAAAAAAATCATTTTTTGTTGATATTTTTCCTTTTTATTTCGTATTTCACTTGGTTTTTGTTTTTTCTTTTAAATTTAAACACAAAAAATGTAATAAAACGAAAAGAAATATGTTTCGCAGTTTCATGGACCAAGATAAAGCTGCTTCTATTATTATTACCTAATATTTGTGAAGGTTATATTGCTTTCTAAATTCCTTAACTAAGAACATTAATTATTACTGAAGGGATTTTCTTTTTACATTTTTATTCTCCTAAAAATGGCTTAAGATCTTTTTTCAATCAAGAATTAGAATTTGAGAATCGTAAAAACAGAAATTCCTGTTTTTATTCCAGCTTTTGAAAATATTTTTTTCCCCATTGAAATCCATTTTCAGCTCAGTTTTATTAGGCTTCCTTGCCTATAGAGTCATTTTCATTGAATTATACCATCATCTATAGAAAATGATTGATATAAATCACGTGATTTTATCGTGACAGATGATTTGTGTATTTTTTATCAGTCTTTCGGACTTTCATCCATCATCAGGTGAAGAGAAATTTGACGTCGAAACTATAATTACTTGTACGATTTTCCAGTGAGGACAATTTCACCAGACCTTGGAAGACACTATGCTCTTCTAGAGAGCAATACTATTTGCGTTATGAATCCGCCTATCTGTTAGAGTTGGGCAGAGCTATGGAGTATATGATGACCATAGCTCTATCGATGGCTACACAGGAAGCGCTGAAATTCACCATATTGTCGGGTTTGTAATTTATTAGTTATTGATTTGGTTTATTTTCATAATTGGAATTTTTTCTTTTTTACTTTCACATAAGAAGAGCAACAGTATGATTATTATCGATTAATGGTTTTAATCTAAAAAAGCAAAGTCTTTCATCTAAAGAAAAAAATGTGATTTTTCACAAATTGGAGATGGTGCAAACTCCGGTTAAGACGCCAAGACGGTGATAAGTATTGTAAGAGGGTATTACCCTTCCTAGCACCCTCTTTTATTCCCAAGTGTTCTCAGATTAAATGGGATATTTTTCGGTTTCTCCCTGAGTCCAGAAGAGCCAAAGTCGATCTTAGAAGATCGTAACGTTATTAATTATACCCTGTAGTATAAAATAAACCCAAAAATTGCAGTGTTCAAACAAAACCAAAAACACTTTTTTCCTTGCCAGAAATTGGTGACCATTTTTTTCATACTTAGATCATCACATTAATGATATCGCTGACCAAATTTCTTTCGAGGATTCTTACTTGTTTACAACGTGATTCCTCCCGCACCTTCCATAATCACAAATTTCGTATTGACATCTTTTATATTTTTAAATTTATTTAGCGCGATATGTGAATACTTACCAGCTTATCAGGTGTATTTCAGGTTTGGTGAATGCTGTAGCGTGGCCAGCAGGACTGCTGGGATTGGCTTCAGTTATTGACAATCCTTGGGGAGTTTGCTGTAGAAGATCTGCTCAGGTAGATTTTTTGTTTATTTCTTGTGTGTTTGTTTGTGTTTGTAGATGAGCGTAACTCAATTGAGGAATATCGCAGACAATTTGTTTACTGCTTTTCATGTAGTTATCACCGAATAACTTAAGATTCTGGTCTAAATCCTTCTGGGACCCAGAAGTACACCACAGGGGGTCTAACAGATTTCTTTGCGGTTTTCTTGAGTAGATTTAAACTTTATTTTTTTTTAATCTTCAACATTGCTTACACTTCAGTTTGGAGTTTATTGACTGTTTTGTACTTACTGAGACTGAGAAAGCATATCCTCGATTTTCTCCAATATGAATTTCTGAAATTGGACTAGCTTTTTATTTGGAACATATGGCCTTCAGTAAACAATCACTTTTAAAACTTCCTTATCTGTTGAACAAGTCTTGGAACAAACGCTTAAATAGGCCAATGAGTTATACCTTCCAAGAAAATCACTAGTTTATAACTAATTCAATCACTTCACCATAGGTTGGCAAACATCTAGCCGAAGTACTTATAAACAGGGAACATGGACGCCGACCTGTGACTCTGATTGGATATTCCCTTGGAGCTAGGGCGATCTTCTACTGTCTTAGGGTGAGTTTTTTAAAAACTTTTGCTTATGATTTCTGGCTACAAACAAAGCCAAGAGATAAATTGTTTTTTTCTGCAACCATGTAGGAATGTTCTCATTACTCAATTAAAATCAGCTGAGCAATGCCCAACTTTACCTCACTAGTGGGGAAAAATTCCCATTAGTGTCACTTTCCTCACTAGTGAGTGAAAAACTTTATTGTGCTTCCTTGATATAAGAAGTTTTGTTATTAAATATTTTCTGTAAAACTTTAATAAGCTTATTTAAATTTATTTTATCTAAATAATTAAAAAACGAATATTAAAAAATAAAATAAAAATTGAAAGGAATATAGAAATAAAAATAATACTTTAATAAATAATTAGATATTTTTAATTATAACAGTTAAAAAGGTTATAGTGATGCCTTATAGAAATTGAAAATGGATTCTAGTGATTCCTGTTTAGTTTTTTTTTAGTTAATAATCCTAATGGTTGCAGAAAAAATATAATATTTAACTCGAGTGTAAAGTATTTTCCTCACACTCGGCAATTTGCACTTACACTCGCCTCGCTTCGCTCGCTCGTGCAAACCCTGCCTCGAGTGAGGAAAAGTACTACTTTCCACCTTTGTTAAATAAATAACTATTTCTTTCTTTCTACTTGTCTAGGAAATGTCCGAACGAGAGAATTGTACTGGAGTGATTCAGGATGCTTACTTGATAGGAGCGCCGTGTACGGGCAATCCAGTGAAATGGGACAAAATTTGCAAAGTTGTAGCCGGAACGATAACTAATGCTTATTGCAAGTAAGTTCCCGCCTTAAAGTATCGTATCAATCATACTAAAGTTTTGCGTTCTCATTAAATAAGACTTTATTAGAATTGCGTCTCTTCAGGAAGAAAATGACATGTTTTAAAACTGTTGAAAATAAATTGTTACCAGTGAAAGTTCGCGAAATTGGTTCTTTGAAAAGGTTTCAAAATAAAATTATTTGGTTAAAGTTATGCCCATGTTTTTTACTTTATTATGAATTCCTTAGATACATTTTAAATATTTTTCGTTAAAGTTTCTTTTCTTGCGTTGCATGGAAAGTAAAACATTGCACTTCCTTCTAATGTGCATAGTGATGGGGTGGTTTTTTTCCCCCTGCTATATCAGTAAGATTATGCAGTTTTTAGAGCATATTTACATAGAATTTTTGTGTAGTTCCTCCTTTGGTGTACCGTTTGTAAAAGAAGAGGAAGATTTCAAGCTCTCAAAGTGACGAAATATCTACGGTTTGAACTGAAAGTATTTTATATCAAATACTAGAGCAAGCCTCTTTTCGGTACGAAACTAACGCTAACGTTTCCGTTCTTACGCCGCCAGGTTGTAAGAACCAGAGAATAGGCCCGTCAATGGCAGATTTGATACAGGCTTTTTGCTGTACGGGAAAAGTCGGAACGCCAACAAAACACAGTAAATACATTCTTCAAAATCTGGTGTTTGAAGGAAATCCATTTAGTTAGTGCTATAAAAATAAAACTTCTTGCTCCAAATGGAACATTATCGAAAATTTAATATATAAAGGTAAAATTTGATCGGATTGCAGGACAGATTGGCTGCTGAGATTCCTGTATAGGACGCTCTCAATGCCGAGAGGAGGTGTGGCTGGACTCCAACCAATAGACATCAATAATAAAAGACTTAAAAACGTTGACTTATCACATATTGTTTCCGGTAATTCAATTATTATTTGTAGTCTAGCTTAGTTAAAGCTAATAATTATATTTTTCAATTTTAAAATTAAACCGAAAATATCTGAATTGAGAGAGTTCGAAAAAGTGTGCTTTTAAAATTGTGTGTATCTATCGCTGTAATTAAAAGACGAAAAATTCAATATTTCGCTTAGATGCTGAAACAGGATTTTAGTCAGAATCAGTGCAAGTACCACTTTTACCGTTTTAGTATACTGAATTTCCCAATTGTTTTTTTTCAGTTTTTATGTGAAATTTTCACGGAGAAAACATCTCCTTTGATTTTCTTTAAACTTTGGTTTACTAGTTGCTAATTATGTAGATTATGTAACTCGTTTGAAACATTTTCCTGGAAAATTCGATTAAAGGGTTTTTCTGGAAATAAAAAGGGATTTTGGAGAAAATTCCTTGTAAAATGTGATCTTACAGTTTTCCCCTCCACTTCCATTGTCTATACTTAATGTATTGTCCACTTTCTTGAAAAATGTCTCCTAGGCGTTTCTATAAAATCCGATTAGTACAATCCAGTAACGTGGATTTATAACTTGCCCATTTTTCATTTTTTCTGGAAAATTCGTTCTTAGAGAGGAATTTGGTGGGATCGTATATCGTTTCATGTATAATCTAATTATTAACGAACTGTATTATTTAGGTAAGAATTTAACATGATGCAAATCTTAAAAAGATTGAAGAATATTTATGCCTTAGAATCTCTAGAATGAGTAGTGAGCAGGCTTTCTTACTTTGAAAGTGTTTTTACTCTTTTGTTGACCTTTCTCAAATGTGATTCTGCGATTTAACAAAAGAATTGCTTGACCAAAAAATATAAAAATAAACTTTAAAGTTAATCTAAGGCTAGAAACATAGTGGAGCGGCGATGATAGCTGCTTCAATTGACAGAGACCGACGAGCAGCGAGCAAAGAGTCGCATGCATTTAGTGACGAGTTTAGTAGCGTTCTCCTTTCGACATGAATGGGACATGATGGAGGAATCATTTCTATATGAAAATTCTTCCTTGAAAATTTTGGTATTTACTGCAGCTTAGAAGTGTACGTGATAGGAATAGGACTATACATGAACTCGGTGAATTCCATCACAACTTCGGGAGCATCCTGGCCAGTTTCATGCGTATTTTCAAATGTCTATTTCAACATTTGATTACATACTAACCAGTGTTGAAGGCATGTTAATGAAGAAACTTTACGCAAACTTTACTGTTGTAGTTGTTGTGATTAGAGGAATTATTAGTTTTGGAATTAAATTTGATGATTTTACATTCAAAGTTCGAAGAACTTTAAGAATAGCAATAAGAGAAAGGCGTATTGTTGTCCAAATCAGACTTTTTACAATGCTTTGTTTTTTGTTTTTAACAGAACTATTTTTGAGAAATATCTTTTGAATTTACATAATTCAATGTTAACCCCATTAATCCAGTCCCATTTCCTATCCAACACAAATCGGTTGTGATATAGAGGATCCTTTTGAACCCACAGAGGTTTCTTTAAAAAAAAACTACACCAATATCCATTTTAAGCTTTGAAAATTGAGAGCGAAGAAATCAAACATGTCATAACGCGTTGCTCTACTCTCTAGAGATAGCGTTGCTCTATCTTCGCTTTGCTCCCCACTATGTGCGGTCCCACTATGTTAACTTGAGTTTGTTTTCGCCGCTTTGCTCTTCGCTATCATCGCCACTTCACTATGTTTCCAGCCTAAATGGATTTCTGCGTTAATTTGCTTGATATACAGGTGAAGATGGTTTACAGTGTGGAGCGTTAGTTCCAATAATGGCGAAGATTCTATTTACGGAATTCTTTCTTGAAAAAGATGAAAGTACAGTCTTTTAGAAAAAGTAGAATATTAAATGTTACTCAGTTACTTTAGATACGAATAGAACGCGCTGCTGGGCCATAATGAAGCGAATCTAATTATTTAACAAAACCAAAATTACAAAATAAATGTGTGAGAATAGTTCGTGCACTCATAAATGGAATGAGTATCTATAGACAGGCATTTAGGGAAAAGCCCAATTCATCACTTAAATGTATTTACACTTTCATTCAACCTCTTTGTATGGAAAATTTTTACGAAAAAAGTGACATAAATTTTTCAACATTTCCAAGTTATGTTCTATTTTAAAGCAAAAAGTAAAAAAAAAAAAAAAAAAAAAAAAGATAACTTGACAGGCGGACAATTTGTCCACCATTGTGGTAAGAGGTTTCATTTCTATTCCCTTCTTCGGCAGGTCATGGAGATTATCCAGAGAAGATGCAGGAAATATTAAAAGAACTGGGCGTACGGGTGGTCGAACATCATCAGGACAGAGATGAGCTGGCAGTAACTAGATCCCATGAACATCTGGCAGTTCCCACGGACAGTAAAACAACAGTAAGTGATCTGTCCGCAAACTTTACTGTTGTAGTTGTTGTGATTAGAGGAATTATTAGTTTTGGAATTAAATTTGATGATTTTACATTCAAAGTTCGAAGAACTTTAAGAATAGCAATAAGAGAAAGCCGTATTGTTGTCCAAATCAGCTTTGTTTTTGGTTTTTAACAGAACAATTTTTGAGAAATATCTTTTGAATTTACATAACTTAAATATTTTGTAATCTTCATAATTCTAACATACCCTGAACAGGTGTAATTTGCCCCCGCTCACCAAAAAAAGTAACTAATTTATTTTAATGTTTTCCTTTTTTTACAGCCAATGAATAAATCACAATCGGACACTCTGCTCGTGAAAAATGACAAGAAATAACTTACTATTAATATAACAGTAATTGTGATATAAACAGCTGTGGCGGTCCATATCTTCAACTTTGTCAGCCTTCCACATTCCTTCCTTGGTTAGGTTTTGTGCTTTACTTTTTTTTTTTTTTTTTTTTGGTAAATTGAAGTAAGATTTTAATCATTTTTGTTTCTATTTTTTAGCAAAAATAATCCAAAAAAAAAAATTAGTGATTTAGCTAGTTCTTAAATAAAAATGCCATGATTATTTTTTTTTTACAAAATAAAACATGCTTTAGGTGTTGAATATGTGCATATAAAGTTGTAGTTATACGATTGCTGTATAGATTATAATTTCTGTGATTTTTAAAGATAAGTATTTATTAAATATGGTCTATTCTTTGAAGTTTGTAAATATGGTTTTGATAACCACATAAGGCTTGACCAATTTCCCGAACGATATCAGTTTGTTTTCACAATCAGCTCGAGATATTCGGTGATATCCTAGAAAATAACCCCAGGTATTTCAGGAATTATTTATTTTTTTTAAAGAAATATTCAAGATTCCTCTTATTAATCCTGCCTATGTAGGCGCCACGGTAGCCGAGCGGGTTAAGAGGCGAGACCTGCAAAGCTAATATGTATTGCTGGTTAGTGGGTTCGATTCCCGGTCTAGTGGCCTTGGATTTTATTTAATGGTTAAATGAGAAATAGTAAAGTACGTTTGCTAGTCGCCTCCGTTCACGTCACCTAGTAAATGGTAGTTGGACGTTAAGCCCCGCCTGAAAAAATAGGCGATTACTTTACTTTACTTTTACTGCTTATGTCCAGTGAAGAAAAAAAGGTTACAGTTAAAAAGGGTTGTTGCTGTGAATTTCCACAGCCTTATAAGTATCGTAAACTAACCTAAAAAAATCATTTAAGCTCTACGAAACAGAAAATATGTGCAGCATATTAATTCAAGCAGAATGAAATAATATGAAGAAGTATTCTAGTGTGGAGAATGGATGAAGAGTAGGAGTTCCTGTTCTTCAATCAGCTGACGATGAAGATGATCTTAGCCCAAAATGAAGTCATACCTGAGTTTATTTGACATAGAAGCCTATGAAGGTTCTTGGGATCGAATATGGCTATTAGGCCAGAAGAGGGAAATCTAAAAAAAAAGCTAGCAGTTCGTAACGTTTTTCCACTGACTGTGTAGGGAGTAAGATAAACCGTCTAGAAAATAACTCTTAAGAATGAAATGTGGTATTAGAAGATTAGGTGAGTTCCTCAGGCTTTCATAGAACATACCTAATATTTGCTAAATCGCTTCTTTTTTTTCGAACTCAAAACACTGGAAAATTTTCGGCCGGAAAATTCATACCCAAAACTGTTGTGTCATCTTCTCGGGTTTTATTTCAAATCGGCTTTGCATTGATTCAGTTCAGCTCAGTTTACACAAGCACATTGCTAATAAAAATAATAGTAACAATAATAATCAGGGAATAGATTAGCTATGGGGTTAGCGTACTGGACTCCCTCGCGGAGGTACCCTAGATTTTTTCTTCCTAGGAGCTTCTTAAAGCTCATTGTCCGGTGATGGACAGTGTTGTCTGTAACGAGAGAACACTGTCAGGAGGCCGGCAGTGCACTGGAAAAAGCTTCGGGCGCCAATAACCTTAGATGTTGACACGCCTTAAATCATTTTTTTAAAATAAGTAATCGTCTACATTATCGTAGACCGTTTCTGTTAGAATTTGCTAATCGAAAGCGCATAGGAAATATACACCCAAAATTATGCGAATTGGTAGACCATATTTATTAAATACTATTAATTTAATTGCATGTGTACTTAAAAACTGATGCGCATTCGAGTAGATATATTTAATACACGGAATATTATAAAGTTCTGTATTTTTGTTATTTGTAAATAACTTCATTGTTATGTTTACTGATTCTTTCAACGTGATCGCCAGTTTTGCTTTTTTCCATATAATTATTTTTTATATCATTGAATGTTATTTTAGTATTAATAGTGATTAACAGTATATTTAGTTGAAGGGTGGATCGTTCAGTAAAATAAGTTAAGATTTGTTTTTAAATTGGCGATGTTTATAAAACTGTTAATTCCAGTGTTGCTACTGGATAACCACACTCTGATGCCTAAACAGTGTCCTTCCCGAAAGAGGGTACATCCTATTCCCCAACACCTGGGGCGATTCACTCACGACCTTCACAATTCTTCTTAATCAGCGCGTAACTGATGCTTTGGTAGTTTCCGTTCTGGTTATGTAACAGACCTAATGTTACATCATATCCATCTTACGACTTTGTATAAGTTCATTTTGGGTTCACTATCCTCAAAAAACCATTTGAGGTACACCATACACCAACCATCTCTACCGCTAAACGTGTATTGTGTTGTGGGCATCGGATTCACTATTGTTAGGCTCTGTTCTTGGAGTCGTGGTTCATACCTGGACGCACATCCTAGAGTGGAGACCTGGTTAACTGTGAGATTTATCATATTTTCACTCTGTACTTCCAGTTCTATATCCTCTTCCGACGAAATCTTCCACATGAAACTTGGCCAATTAAGTTTTTTCTAAGGCTGCCACATCTCTTATCTTTCATTGGAACAATGAGCGCAAATCCCTTCGATTGTAATCATTTTCATGCCAAATTTTAATTAATTATTTCTTTTCTCGAACAAATATTGGATAAATTCTGATTTTAGTTTACATCTCTTATTTTCATGAACATTTTACTGCCCCTATTGCGTATTATGTCAATATTTGAAGAACGATTTCATAATTTTAGTTCCTAGATTTTTCCAAACTAATTTATTTTACAGTATTGTACAATTATTATTATTTATATTAAGAGTATATATATTTATTTTAATCAAATATTTATTGTCTTTGTCATTAATAATGTATGTGTATCATTACTTTACTGATCAGTTACAGCCCAAAAAATAACTTTTTCATATTTAATTTAGAAGTGGATCCGATGTGTCCCCTCCTTACTGATTTATTTAAAACAAAGATATCATTGAAATTGTATATTGAAGCAATCATTAATTAATTTGTAATTTAGAGTCGAGTCCAAAAAAAACGTTCTCTGCTTAGTGGAGAAATAAAAGACAATTGAAAATAGTAGCAGTTTGTCTTCATCCTCTGGCTAGTTGCAGGTAAGGGACTGGATCTTCTCGACCCGGCATTTAAAAAGATCCCTTACAAAGAGCCTTAACATTCCTGCTTCTTTCTTAAGAAAGGTTTGGGACCTGCTACTAAAATGGAAACAGTTATTTTGGCAAAAAGCATATTCCCAAAAAAAGAAAAGATTGTTAAATTTCTTCTGAGAACCATTTGAAGAACGTGTTGTGAATTCATCATTATAAGCACATTAAGGACAATTTTAGTCAAAATGAAGTTGATTAAAGGAGTTACCATAGTTTCGAGATTTAAGAAAAATAGCATCGATTTTTTGCAATATGTGTTCTTCTCCTCTGTTCTCAGGTTGCCAAAGAACTCTTTCTTGTCTCATTCTATAGTGATTCAAATACGATAAGAATGACCATTTGCTGGTCTTTCCGGCCAAGAGCTCTCTCGACCTTACTCTCTTAAAAGAAAGTGGCCGATCACTTTTACTAATGACTGGCAAACCTCGTCTATCAGCGTCCCTGGGGATTTCCTAGCGAATCGTTTTTGTGTATTATCACCTCTGGTCTCCAAAAGCCTTATTTCGCGCTAACTGGGGATTACATCCCAATCTAACTAGAGACTATTTACTTCTTCTTCCAGTCTAAATACCATTTCCTGTTACCTCTCATTACTACTAACACTACTAAAGTCACGAAAAAGGCAAGAAAAGCTGAACTACTTTCTGGCACTTAATTTAAAGTGCAATTTTCCACTATATTCTTGTAAAACGCTGCTGTTGTTAGAGAGATCCGAATTAAGAGAGAATCTATTTGTTGAGCTGGAATTGAATGAAATAAAAACTAATTTCATTGATCATATTTGATTATTTGTATTAGTTGTAATGATTTATAATTACCAAGCTGTATATTAATAAATACTAATATAATGAATAACCAAATTCTAAAATACCAAATTGCATGTATGCTACAGAATCTATTTTTGATGCAATATTGTAACTATTGAACAAAATTTATTATATTGATAGTTTATCGAAATAATATTTTTATAATTGTATTTTATTTTTATTTAAATAACACAGTATTTTTCTATACTACATGGGAACTGTAAAAAGTAGTATAAATAGAAATATAATAGGTTCCAAGTGCACTGTATATCGTTACATATCATTGCGTATGGTCTGAAGCGTATGCAGCGGATATAGTGTAATCTATAAATATTATTGTATATTTATTTTTAATCGTAGATTAATTTAATTTGGTGATGTGAATAAGATTGGTTGCATAGAAGTTTTAGCGAAGTCGAGTCGGGCAATCTAATCCAGCTTATGCTGCTCTGCGTGAAGTGCTCATTAACTATGAAGGTCAGTAACTCAATCAGTCGCGTCAGTAACTCAATATTCCGTTTTTACCAAATTCTTTTCATGGACAGGGTTTTCTTAATCATTCCCATCACTTCTCCCGACGTATTTTTTGCCCTGCAGTAAAAATTGGCTCAGTTGTGGCCCCCCCATTGTTACCAGTTAAGACCACTCAACTTGAATCATCCTCCAGGGAGGGCGCCACGGTAGCCGAGCGGTTAGAGGCGAGACCTGGGAAGCTAAGATGTATTGTTGGTTAGTGGATTCGATTCTCGGTCTAGCCCTTGGATTTTATTTAATGGTTAATATGAGAAATTTACAGTGAAGTATGTTTGCTAGTCGCCTCCGTCCATAACACCTAATTGGTAGTTGGACGTAAAGCTCTGCCTGAAAAAATAGGCGATTACTTTACTTCATCCTCCAGGGTGAATAAACTCCTTATCTAGTTCTCTAGGGCAGTCTCGAAATAGGCAGTAAGGATGATAACTTGCCTTTCCATTCTTTTCTGGATATTCTGAAGAAAGATTTTTTCCCCTCGAGATTCTAGGGAAGATCTATTCCCCAACCATCATCGCATGATAAAATATACAGGTCGTCAGAAAAGCCCAGGAAGGGCTGGCACAACCTCCTCTAGAGGATGAGAGCCTTACATCTATAATGTGAGGATGGCGAAACACCTGTAACAGCTGGATAACAATCTTTCAGAATTCTGCAGGGTGAGCAGAAGTTACCACTACATTCTTCTCGCAGGTTATCCCAGGATAAGCCCTAATAAATTTACAACCGTTCCTTTAGGGGGAAAATAATCGTGAAGCTTAGAAAGAAGTCATCCAATGGCCGCTATCTCAAATACGGTTAAAAGGATCTTCCCATAAATGTGAGCGGTTTTTATTTTGGCGCAATTAAGCCTTTTTTCCTGTTTTACTCCCTTTTAGGCGCCACAATAGCCCTCAAGGTTACGATTGTGGAACTGGGTTCGATTCCCGGTCTCTAGGATTTGGATTTTATTACATGGGTAATTTGAGAATCTAATAGTAAAGACAGCCATCCGTGACACCCCTATTTTGGTAGGTGAACTTAAAGCCTATCTGAAAAAATAAGCTAAAAACTAGCGTAATATAATTACTTTGACGTAATCTTTACTTTACTCCCTTTTGGCAACTTCCTGATTACTTATAGGTCGTTTTTTTTGTTTTTTTTTTCAAGTAACTTCATTTCAGCAGGAGGTGACGTTTCAGCGTCACCGTTTCTAATGCCTGCGAGTGTGAAATGTTCTTGAAATATTTCTCATTTGAAGAATATCAGTCCGTCTGAAGTTCTTGCGCGTTCTAAGGACGACATTTTCGTGATTTCTGAATATTTTTTTTTCTTTAAGCTCGTTTTTTGACCATGGACATAGTATGTATGATGCGCTTATCTCAGTTGGGTACTGACGGAACTGTGAAATCACATTTAACAAAAATCTTTCTTCCGTTAAAAATTATTGCGACCTGATTTACATTACAGCTCAGTTTTATTTACATCACCTAATTACTATAAAATGTAAAAGCACTTTATGTATAAAGATTGGCACTGTGATAAATATCTATATTTCTGTCCATTGTGATTAATAAAAATGGCTACATTATTACAAGTCTCATATTTATTAATTCATTCATACCATATTTATTCCATTATTTTGACTGGAAGAAGTGATCTAATCTTGGCAAGTTTTCTGTTTCACAGAAAATTCATGTTTTGGCTAGCGACTAAGTTTCGACTAAGTCGCTAAAACGGAAAACCAAGAAGTTTTTTGTCAAAGTAGAAGAAAGATTTTCATCTCGAATCAGAGGAGAAAGAAGAGCATTAAATTTCCGTTTTTGCGAGAAATTGCCTGAGGATGTCGTTAAATATGCTAGTTAGTTGACTGATATCGTTTAATTTTTACCCGTTGCAACATGCCTAGATCGGTTTAGGACTTCCATCCATCACTAGAGGTAGGTTGAACAGTTTGATGTAAAGGATTCCATTTATTTTCCCTTCTCACACACTGCCACTTGGCTCCTGGATAACTAACTTCCAGGACACTCTAGGCAGAGAGGGAGGCAGCCAACAGTTAGGAATAAACGAGCACATTCCTCTCCCAGAGCCTCCCAGTAAGGCTACCCTACTAAATGTGCACCCATTCCCTCCCTACAAAGGAGTTAAGCCTAATTTGGTGTGTACATATCCGCTTTAAGTTTAAAACGAAAAATTGCAGGAAGTACGAATTTGATTTTGCGCTTATTAGGTGCCATACTCAAGAAGATTTAGTTAAAATCGGTCAACCGCAAATACCTCTACTCTAAAATTTATATTTTGCTCTTTGAAGTTTCTCTCGAAAACGGCTCCGATTTTCTTTAGCTTCGTGACGTGTAAATCTAGAACTTTGGGAAATTTGACAATATGATTGAGTATTGGGTGAGCGAAGAGATTCGGCTTTCCTGTTGTTATTATTGGTTCAATATTTATGTTGAGGTTATCAGCATCCCAAAGATGTCTCTGGTAGTTCATTCTCCTCCATATTTCTTTCCAAACTTTTTGGTTTTATTTAGGTGAAATTTGACAGGATTATTAAAAGAAAAAACCTCGCCGAAAATCGAAAACTTTTTGCAATACATTTTTTAAAAGCACAAATTTCTTTAGTATTATTGAATTTCATTTTAAATTTCTCTGGAATCGTCTAAAATGACGCAAATTTGGTAGAGGTTAAAAGTTCAATTTTTCCTTTAAAGTACCACTTCCGTTTAATTTATGAACTAATCACATAATAAATATTAAATATGTAACCAAAATTCTATATTTTTAGAAAAATTGGCCGATTGGAAAGGCTTTTTTATTGAAACGAAATTTTTAGTGATGTTCACCTTTTAACTGAACAAATATGTGCAATATTAAAGTGAACTACCAACTTTTTGAAAGATGCAGTGAATTTAATTCAAAAATATAGCAGGAGAAAGTCAAGTGCCAAACCAATATTTCATTGAGTCCACCTGACGCCAGTGTATGATTATTTTAAAGCCTCAGATAGTTTGTTTTACATGTTAAAGAAATTAATTTCAGACGCTGTTTATTTCTCACATTTTTATTAAACAAAGGTGAATACAAGAAAATGATTATGTAAGACGACCTTACGCCTGAGGTCACAAGGTCACCGAGCATAAGCCGTGAATGAATTCTGCGGTGGGGGCGTCATGGCTCACTTCTTGGCCTCTGAGCGCATCTTCCACCTCTTATGTGTAGAATATTCATTAGATGAATTATTCATAGCATGTGCAAAAGCGCAGCCCATGACTCGATTTAGAAACAGGACTCGAACCATTGTTTGCGTCTTAGTTCAGACAGAGGTTTTTTTCTTTCTTTTTAATCAGTTATAGGAAGTATTGCGTTCGTGCCAATAATAAGAAATTAAATTTTCATCGGAAATAGTAGTAAAAAAATTTGGATGTTATCAAACTCGCTCAAATTTAAAACCTTTATATCTCTCATCCTATTGTTCATAATTTAATCATTTCTTTTCCGAATTGTAGAGAAAAGATTCCTCTATAACTGATATAAATAGCAATGTTCTAGTGATTATAGTAATTGAGATATTGAAGGTTAAATTTTCGAGTGTTTTGATTTCCTTCAAAATTCAAACCTTTATATCTCTCTTCCTATTGTTCATATAAAAATCATTTCTTTACCGAATTGTAGAGAAAAGATTCCTCTATAACTGATATAAATAGCAATGTTCTAGTGATTATAGTAATTGAGATATTGAAGGTTAAATTTTCGAGTGTTTTGATTTCCTTCAAAATTCAAACCTTTATATCTCTCTTCCTATTGTTCATATAAAAATCATTTCTTTACCGAATTGTAGAGAAAAGATTCCTCTATAACTGATATAAATAGCAATGTTCTAGTGATTATAGTAATTGAGATATTGAAGGTTAAATTTTCGAGTGTTTTGATTTCCTTCAAAATTCAAACCTTTATATCTCTCTTCCTATTGTTCATATAAAAATCATTTCTTTACCGAATTGTAGAGAAAAGATTCCTCTATAACTGGTATAAATAGCAATGTTCTAGAGATTATAGAAATTGAGATACTGAAGGTAAAATTTTCGAGTGTTTTGATTTCCTTCAAACTATAAACCTTTTTATCTCTCTTCCTATTGTTCATATGTTAATCATTTCTTTACCGAATTGTAGAGAAAAGTTAGCTCTATAACTGAAGGAAATAGCAATGTTCTAGTGATTATAGTAATTGAGATATTGAAGGTTAAATTTTGGAAGGTTTTGATTTCCTTCAAAATTCAAACCTTTATATCGCTCTTCCTATTGTTTATATTTTAATCATTTCTTTACCGAAATGCAGAGAAAAGTTAGCTCTATAACTGATATAAATAGCTATGTTCTAGAGATTATAGAAATTGAGATACTGAAGGTTAAATTTTCGAGTGTTTTGATTTCCTTCAAATTTCAAACCTTTTTATCTCTCTTCCTATTGTTCATATAAAAATCATTTCTTTACCGAATTGTAGAGAAAAGTTTGCTCTATAACTGATATAAATAGCAATGTTCTAGTGATTATAGTAATTGAGATATTGAAGGTTAAATTTTGGAAGGTTTTGATTTCCTTCAAATTTCAAACATTTTTATCTCTCTTCCTATTGTTCATATGTTAATCATTTCTTTACCGAATTGTAGAGAAAAGTTAGCTCTATAACTGAAGGAAATAGCAATGTTCTAGAGATTATAGAAATTGAGATACTGAAGGTTAAATTTTCGAGTGTTTTGATTTCCTTCAAATTTCAAACCTTTTTATCTCTCTTCCTATTGTTCATATGTTAATCATTTCTTTACCGAATTGTAGAGAAAAGTTTGCTCTATAACTGATATAAATAGCAATGTTCTAGTGATTATAGTAATTGAGATATTGAAGGTTAAATTTTGGAAGGTTTTGATTTCCTTCAAATTTCAAACCTTTTTATCTCTCTTTCTATTGTTCATATGTTAATCATTTCTTTACCGAATTGTAGAGAAAAGTTAGCTCTATAACTGAAGGAAATAGCAATGTTCTAGTGATTATAGTAATTGAGATATTCAAGGTTAAATTTTCGAATGTTTCGATTTCCTTCAAAATTCAAACCTTTATATCGCTCTTCCTATTGTTCTTATTTTAATCATTTCTTTACCGAAATGCAGAGAAAAGTTAGCTCTATAACTGATATAAATAGCAATGTTCTAGTGATTATAGTAATTGAGATATTGAAGGTTAAATTTTGGAAGGTTTTGATTTCCTTCAAATTTCAAACCTTTTTATCTCTCTTCCTATTGTTCATATGTTAATCATTTCTTTACCGAATTGTAGAGAAAAGTTAGCTCTATAACTGAAGGAAATAGCAATGTTCTAGTGATTATAGTAATTGAGATATTGAAGGTTAAATTTTGGAAGGTTTTGATTTCCTTCAAAATTCAAACCTTTATATCGCTCTTCCTATTGTTTATATTTTAATCATTTCTTTACTGAAATGCAGAGAAAAGTTAGCTCTATAACTGATATAAATAGCTATGTTTTAGTGATAGTAGTTTTAGAGATATTGAAGGTTAAATTTTGGAAGGTTTTGATTTCCTTCAAATTTCAAACCTTTTTATCTCTCTTCCTATTGTTCATATGTTAATCATTTCTTTTCCGAATTGTAGAGAAAAGATTCCTCTATAACTGATATAAATAGCAATGTTCTAGAGATTATAGTAATTGAGATATTGAAGGTTAAATTTTGGAGGATTTTGATTTCCTTTAAACTTCAAACCTTTATATCTCTCTTCCTATTGTTCATATTTTAATCATTTCTGTACCGAATTGCTGAGAAAAGTTAGCTCTATAACTGATATAAATAGCAATGTTCTAGTGATTGTAGTAATTGAGATATTGAAGGTTAAATTTTGGAAGGTTTGGATTTCCTTTAAATTTCAAACCTTTTTATCTCTCTTCCTATTGTTCATATGTTAATCATTTCTTTACCGAATTGTAGAGAAAAGTTAGCTCTATAACTGAAGGAAATAGCAATGTTCTAGTGATTATAGTAATTGAGATATTCAAGGTTAAATTTTCGAATGTTTCGATTTCCTTCAAAATTCAAACCTTTATATCGCTCTTCCTATTGTTTATATTTTAATCATTTCTTTACCGAAATGCAGAGAAAAGATTCCTCTGTAACTGACATAAATAGCAATGTTCTAGTGATTATAGTAATTGAGATATTCAAGGTTAAATTTTGGTGGGTTTACATTTCCTTTAAATTTCAAACCTTTATATCTCTCTTGCTATTGTTCATATTTTAATCATTTCTTTACTGAACTGTAGAGAAAAGTTTGCTCTATAATTGATATAAATAGCAATGTTCTAGTGATTATAGTAATTGAGATATTGAAGGTTAAATTTTCGAGTGTTTTGATTTCCTTCAAATTTCAAACCTTTTTATCTCTCTTCCTATTGTTCATATAAAAATCATTTCTTTACCGAATTGTAGAGAAAAGTTTGCTCTATAACTGATATAAATAGCAATGTTCTAGTGATTATAGTAATTGAGATATTGAAGGTTAAATTTTGGAAGGTTTTGATTTCCTTCAAATTTCAAACCTTTTTATCTCTCTTTCTATTGTTCATATGTTAATCATTTCTTTACCGAAATGCAGAGAAATGATTCCTCTATAAGTGAAATAAATAGCGGAAAAATGATATAAATAGTTTGATTATTTAAGTTTAATAGATATTATAGTCAGTCTAAGGTAAATTTTGTGCTACTTGAACAAATCTTTTATGTATGAAAATGGCCAGCATAGGGTCTGTGATCACCACTAACTTGCGGCTCATTCAAGGTGTCCTCTTAACGTTCTACTGTCACTCATCTGGAGTGTAAACAAATAAGCATTCGTATCTAACTAATTTTTTTCCTAGTTCCGCTGAAATGGAAAAAGAATGAAGGTGGGACCGTAACGATTTGAACTGACAGTTTTTCTTTATTGTCTTTAAAATAAACAAGCTTTGCTTGCGGTTGGTTGGCTGGCGTCGTTGTGTAGTGTGTTAGTATGCGTTTTAGTTATGATTGTGTTTTGGTGGGGGCGATTTGGCCGTGTCAGGGTGGCAGTACTTGGTCGGCCATATTACTAGACACAGGTTGTATTGCTGCAGCCTTCTATATTTACTTGTCGACCGACTGTGATCAGCTGGTGCGCCCACAAAATCTTCTTGTCGTCATCAATCTGGCCGGCCTTTTAAATTAGATGCTTCATTTTTTTTTTTCGAGTTTTTAATTTAAATTGAATTCTTGGCCAAGATGTACTCGTTAGTGGCACGTTTTGTGATTGCAATTGAAGAACCGGGTTAGAAATTATTGTTAGTCCAGTGTTGTTAGTGAGGGTTTCGAGCAGAATCATAGAATCCTTCCCCAACATGAAGGTACTCTGTTTGGATTTACATCCCAGGAGGGCATCAAAATATAATCTTAGAAGGTAAACTTTATATAAGTACTCGTTCATTCCAATCATTTTATTCAGTGCACTTGTCAGTGTTCTCTTGTTGCAGACGCTTGCCTTTTTAATAGCATGGCTGAAAGTACGTTCAGAATCAATATTCGTCAGATAAAGTTGCAATCCAATGGCAACTTTATTCAAGATCAATTGAAGCACTGTTCCATCGTGCAATGTATAAGTAAAATGATTGTTGTTTTGTAAACTTTATTGGATTCGTACATTCAACCATTGAAGATATTATCCAGCACCTAATAAAATAACTTGTGAAAGAATTTGTTGGTTTGATACTTGAGAGCAGTACAGGAAGTCGTGGGAGTTTTCCCACTAAAAACTCTGGGTTTGTGATCTATTTCTGACACCCTATAACTACGTAAGATTGTCAGTTGTATTTCCTTTGATTTGTTCGGTTATATATCAATTTCAGAAGTGGATCCTGAGGTAAGAGTTGTTAAGAAAACTAGAGGCCAAAACTTTTAATTTTGATACATTAGGTCTACTAAGTTGGTAAAACTGTAAACGATACGGTCACGGTCGGTGCAATCCATCACGTCTCGTCCACCTAGAAATCTTCAGCTCCTTGCATTGTCCGGGGACCATTTCTTTGGACTATCCAGGTTACATGCTTGTTACCAAGAGAGTTGTACAATGGAGTGGTGCCCCTCCAAGGTGATAGACCAAGCCGCCGACTCCTATTTTTCGACTGTAATAAAAGATCGAGAATGAAGGTCATGGTTCAGTTTGTTCCTTTAGTAAGTGTTAAGGGTTGTAATCGTTCAGATTTTAGATTATTTGGTTTTCTTTGGAAATATCCAGTTTGAGGTCCTAAAGTTGAAATCTCTGTACCAAACTGAATAATCTACCTCTGACGATGGAAGCAAGTCCGAAATAGGTTTAGGGTTCAAAATACAATTCGCTGCGACGAATAAAATGAAAGCTAAAGAAGAGGTATTGCGTTTTGGTCAATTTCCTGCATTTGGAGTATACATCAAGAGTTCCCTTGAATTGGAAAACTACTCAGTACTGCCTCCAAAGGCCTTCCACAACGACCTCTAACTTCAGAGTAACTTGACTA
This sequence comes from Rhodnius prolixus, assembly GCF_049639745.1. NCBI lineage: Eukaryota > Metazoa > Arthropoda > Insecta > Hemiptera > Reduviidae > Rhodnius > Rhodnius prolixus. Next base: position 1,690,641 of record NW_027411592.1, on the reverse strand, counting down.
GAAAACTGATTCTTTGAACTAGCCCAGGACTGGTTGAACACGTCCTGACGTTGTTTGTCCTCAAACACTCCATCGCAGTCAGCGCATTCAATCTGTTGACTGCTGAAGGCTGTGTGATAATTCCCTTCCCTCCATTATCAGTTAGCCAATTAGAGGTAACTTGTTCATATGTGTTCATTATATTGGACGCCCCCGCCAATGCCCTTAGTGTCTTGATTAGAATCTTGATCCCATGAGCTTAAGATTATCTCGTCTTGGAAATCCTCTCACAATAACCTTTTTTAGTGTAAAAGCGGGTAAACATCGAAGGTCATTGGCGCCCAAAACTTTTTTCAGAGCACTACCGGCCTCCAGGACGGTGTTCTCTCGTTACAGACAACACTGTCCTTCACCGGACAGGAAGAAAAAAAAATCTTAAGGACCAGCAGCTGGATTCGACCCCGGGTGTTCTCTTCGCTAACCACGGAGCTAAACCCTGCCCTCACTGTCAGATGTTGTTGCATTGAAGACGCCATGGTCAAATTATTGAAATTTTATGTGAAACAACCACATTTGAGATTTTCTAATTTACGTTATTCCTCTAACTATCACAACCGGAACTATGAAAGACGCCATTTTCTTTTACTAGGCGAAACTTCATTTTTGTTCACCTTTGGAAGAAAGTTTGCCGCCTGGAATTGTATGAAAAGTGCAGTAGGATGTCTAAAATAGTGCTGGAAGTCTGAATCTCCTTGAAAAATGCATTAAGACTCTAGCTATAGCTCCGGTTTGTTAATTAATAGACAAATGAATAAATTCTATTGAATAGTAATTATATGCAAATTAAGGTGGTCCATCGTCGATGGGAAATCTTTATGAACAAAGAAAAGGAAAAACAGTACTCGAAGTAATGTAATCCTCCTCTAATCCACAGTTCGTACTAATATTACAATGACCGTGATTAACTTATACAACTGCCTAGGTTCTGGCGTAGTTCTGATTCAGAAGTTCAATCATAGGTTTCAAGGTTACATTGGCGTGTTGCTAAAGTTGGCATGGGATACCTGGAGGAAGCAAAAGTAGCCCCGAGACCTGGGAAGCTAATATGTACTGCGGTGGTACTGGGTTCGATTCCCGGACTAGAGGCCTTGGATTTTATTTAATGATTAATAAAAGAACTTTACAGTAAAGTATGTTTGCTAGTCGCCTCCGTCCACGACACCCTAATTTGGTAGTTTGACGTTAAGCCCCGCCAGAAATAAATTGGGCAAAAGTAGCGCTTGGTACTGTGCAAAGCTTGTTTCATGCACCTATGAGCAGTACCCCTAAAGCGGCAATCAAAGGATAAGTTTTCGGTAGACTTTATCCAGAATCGCATGTTTCCAAGGTAGATCTTCAACTAACAAATGGAAACTTCTGGGCTGGGTAGCTATCTATCTCGGATGTTTGCTGTCAGGCAGGTAATTGAAGGCATCAGCAGCAGCTACGAAGTCAGCTATAGGCTGGTGTTGGGAATGTGTTCACCCCTTTAATGAGGGTAGATGGTTCTTTCTGATAAGCTTACCGTGCCTAGGCGAGCGGGCTATATTAGGCAAATGAAAAGGAGGATGAATTGGACATTTTGGGAAGTAGCAATTTCAGTGCATCTTTCATTGGCCCAGGACCCTTCTGCTGCGTACCCAGGCTTGGTCTTCGAAGTCCAGTCCAATTGAGCTGATGGTAAATACAGTCTTGCTGATTTTCTTCTCTATACATATTTGCTGCTAGGTTGGAGAATATGGCAGAAAGATTGGAAAAGAAGATGTACCGTTTTTACAAACTAAACGAGAAAGAAATTAACAGAAATAAATACCAAATTAAATGAAAATATAAAGGAAGTTGTCCACCCGAAAATAAGGTGACATATTTCTTAGTAGAATTAAGAGGAGCGGTAGGACCGTTATCTCGTTCGCACGGACTCCGGCCGACATAGCAACCACCTTCCAACTAGCCGCCAGCTGTTCCTAGCTCCTGATTACATTCTCCTCATCTCTATCCCCCTCCCTCACCTCCGAGAAAGGAAATTAGGGCAGACCGATTTCCTTCGCTTTATTACCCGAGAAAAACAAAATAACTAAATGATAGAAAATAAGCGAAACAACTAAAGCCTCGTAACTGGCTTACATTTCAGAGCTACAAACAATGCAATTGCTGCAGGGCTATTACTGACTTGACAAGCTCTATTTCCGGTCTTGCGGAAAGTAAAGTTACGAATATCTATTCACAGTTTAATGGCAAGAAATCTGTCCTGACTCAATGCAGCAATAAAGAATTCACTACTAAGAACTTACGGCTGGATCAATAACCTGGAACTTCAAAATCTTATATTTATCTATTTGGAGATTCTAAGAGAAGTATCCGTTTTAGGATCCCCAGAATCAGAAAAAATTGGGTTGTACTCTGGGAAAGGGTGTGTTTGTGCGAGTATGTAGCCGGAAAACGGAAAATATCAAGTTTAATATTTCGCTCAAGATAGGCGCCAAGGTAGCCGAGCGGGTTAAGAGGCGAGACCTGTAAAGCTAATATGCATTGTAGTACTGGGTTCGATTCCCGGTTTTGGCCTTGGATTTTATTTAATGGTTAAATGAGAAATAGTAAAGTACGTTTGCTAGTCGCCTCCGTCCACGACATCCAGTAAATGGTAGTTGGACGTTAAGCCCCGCCTGGAAAAATAGGCGATTTCTTTACTACTTCGCTCAACAAGGAGGAGGACCACAGCCACAAGGTTTTCCTCAAAAATCGATCCACTAAAAGTTACCACTTTGCTGAATAAATTTTCAATCGATTTTCTGTAAGTTTCCCCAGTATTATAACAGTAGTTTCCAAAAATTTTATTAAAGAAAGAAATTAGCAGAAATAAATACCACATTAAATGAAAATATAAAGGAAGTTGTCCAACCGAAAATAAGGTGACATATTTCTTTGTAGAATTAAGAGGAGAGAAAACTTCTCCAGGAAAATACGATTCAGGGAACGTCATGAAGAGAGAGGAGTTACTAGCTAATCTCTAAAATGCCAGTTTTGTACATAACTCTATGATTTGCTACCTTGATAATTTTACTTAGAATCACGTGTAGCACCAAAATTACACTTTGAAACAATCGTCTGACAATAAGCGCGATTTTAGGGAATAGTTGTTTCAGTATTCTGCGATAGTCTTGAAAACGACTCCTACGGTATTATTGGAATTTGGCATAGTGTTTAACAAACATATAATACCACTACTTTAATTTAGAACAGGTTTTCCCGATAAATTCAAGAGATTCCTTGTAAAGTGCCATTTTGTTTATCTCTTGTACACTTTCCCAAAGAGAGTATAATAAAGTGTCTTAAAAAAATAGGGTTTAAAGAGAATTTCCAAACCGGCTACTCCTCAGTGCAGTCTTCAAATTCTTCATTTTGCATCTTTCTATTAAAAAAAAAATTCGTTACAAGGCCAGTTTGGTTTTAGTGTAACTGCAAGTTTTACTAAGTGTTTGGTGTGTTGGTAATTTGCCTCAAAGGTCCGGATTCTGTAGAAGAATAATTTGTTTATTAGCCCAATTGAGAACAGTAGAAGGAGACAGTCGAGTTGATCGCACCTAGTGTCTTCAAGTTCTCTTCCGATTTCCTATTTCGCGTTTATACCGGAAAATGAATCTTTTTGCCTAAACATACCGGATGTCCATCGTACTTCCGAAAGCTTTATCAGCCACAACCAGAAGGACCCACTTCTCTCAATCGATTTTGCAGATTCTCGTTAACGATTTTCTTTAAGCTTGCTATGTTAAGTCAGCATACATTATTCCAGAGGAGCTTTTATTTCCCTAACTAAATTCGATTAATTCCACTACTGAGCAATAGAGTGCCAGTTCACCACCTATCAAATATTAATATTAAATTTCAATGTTAAATTTTTGTCGAAAATTATTGTTAAGTTTGGTACAATATTAAGGTTGACATAGGCCAGGGATGGGTCATAGGTTCGCCATCACTGACATAGGCAATATTCTAGGCAGGCAACTATTTCTTTTTTTTTAGCACAGATTGAAATTCCAAGGATTTGATTAGTTGCAGAGCAGTGATTGTCTCCTCTGGAATGCTTGATGTACTAATTGCAGCTTTTAGATCCCTCTTGCATGACAATTCCTTTATAAGGGCACATTAGGTGCTATTTCCGGCCCGTTTGCGGATGTTTGTTTCACTAAGTTCCTTTCGCTCCGCTTGCAATCTTAATTAATTTATTTTTAATACGCTCCAAGGCCAAGTAATGGTCTGAAGTTAACTATTGACCAATGTTTCCTCTAACGAAATCCCTAGAAATAACTTTCTACCTAGTCTGAACAGTCAGTGGTTTGAATAGCCCACTTTCATAGTTCTAATCTAAAATTCCAAAGGCTGAATTTGGTGTTTGTATGGGTACCCCTATTTAGACACTTGGGCGTACGTAGTGGTCTGTCCTGGGGCAATGAACATCAATATGTTGGAAAATGGAGCCATTAGAAGCCAGCAGTAGCAGTGAATATCAATATGTTGGTTTTTCCAGCCCTCATAAACAATTTATGATTTAAACCAACTACACAATAATTATATAAATAAATAAAAAATATTATGTTATTAGGGAATCTTGTGCACATTCATGTTTTCTGTTTAATAATATTTGTCTTTGATTAAAAATAGTATTTGGATTGTTATTGGTTGAGTTATTGCGCATCTTTCTTGGTATCAAACTTTAGAATTAATATGGCCGCTCTAAACAATAAATTTGGAAATCACAATTGGCCAGTCCCAATTTATCCCAGCAAGAATATAACGATTTTAAGGAAGTTGTGTTATTACTACGATGTCCAAGTTTACTGTCTTTGATGGCGTGCCTTCCAGCTACTGTAATGGGGTGATTGGAATGTCCAGAACTAAGCCCCCTGGCTGAAGTCTCTACTTAGCTCAAACAAAACTTTCGGTAAGTTACTGAACTGTAGAAAACGAAGTCTTGTTTTAGTAGAATCGAGGACTTCCACTCTTCTTATCTCTCTCATTTTGCTGCACTTCTAAACTTGCCCCTAGACAAGAGCTTTATTTCTATACTTACTTACTAACTGGTGCAACAGTCCTTAAAGTAGGACCTGGACCTCCTCAAGTTGTTTGTCCCCATTCGTTCTGGTCTGCAGCCTTAAGGCGCCATCTTCTTACTCCAGCCCGACGAAGATCTTCCTCTACATCATCCAGCCATCTAAGTCGAGGGCGCCCTCGAATTCTTCTGCCTCCTGGGTTTTCTTTTAACATTTTTCGGGGCACCCTTCCCGCAGGCATCCTCTCCCAACGTGTCCCATCCAACCTCAATCTCCCCTTCTTTATTTGGGCGACTATGTCTGGTTATCTAAACAATTCCATCAATTCAAGGTTCTTTCTGATTTTCCAGTCACGGCACTTCGGGCCAAATATTTTTCTTTCCCAAACCCCGAGTATCTTTTCACTTTCTTTGCTGAGCACCCAGGTTTCGCTGGCGTACGTGACGATGGGTCTAATTATTGTTTTATTAGGCTATTATCTTAGCCTTGCGGGACAAATCCTTAAACCGCAAAACCTTTTAAACAGCAAAGAGAGGCATCTGTTTCCTGCCGCTATTCTCGCCTTTATTTCTGTTGGTTATGTCATTATTGTTTGTAACAAATGACCCTAGATATTTAAAATCACTGCACGTTGGGAAGATGTGATTGCTTAACTGGATTTGTCCTTCTCCACGCGACTGGGCTCTCGAGGTTTGCGCTTTATTTTTCTTATTTTCTGAATTTAAGGGGTACCAAGATCTTGAGACTTTTTCAGAGCACTGCCGGCCTCCGGATAGTGTTCTCTCGTTAGGAAACTCCTAGGAAGAGAAGACCTAAGGGCCAGAAGCTGCTGGAGTCCAGCCCATGATCTCCAGCATTCGCTAAACACTCAGCTAATCCCTTCTCTAACATGGTATTATTATAATAGTGTGAATGATTAAGGTAACAATTAAAGTAAAGAATACAGTAATCTATACTCTTAATAATATAACCACGAGAATGAACAAATTAGCGCCAATTCGGATAATTCAAGGTAATCAATCCCCGTTTCTTGGGCCCCGACTTCTGGCCTAGATAATTATGCAAATCTGTATCTCATTATCTCTTATTACTGCATTGGCAAGTGAAAGATGTTCATGTTGTAGCGCGAAATCGCTGAGGAGCATCAACATGTGTGGCAGAAATTTGCAACTACAGAAGTAATCTTCTGTTCATTTTCCTGAATTAAGATATCCCACAACTTACTCGAAGAAGACCATTGCAGTTGATGTCCATCTTTGGTATATCCTAACTACGTACCTAGGCAAGGACATCTGTTCTGCTAAAATCTAGATCTTTTGTAAAAACATTAATTTTTACAAGTGATATCCGGTTGGTCGCCTCTCTCTTCTGAAGGCCGATTTTCATTCGTTGTCTTCTACTACAAGTTTGCCACTTTCTCAATTTCGCTAAGAAGAATTACTGAAATTCTGTATTTTAAGAAAACAGTAAATGTTAATTCCCGTAAGGAAAAATCCTGAGATTATGTTTTACAACAGAATTTTAAATCCCCCCTCTTAAAAAAAATGTTTTTTTTTCTTTTTAAATTTTAATATTTTGTGTTTTAATTGATTTAGAGCTTTACATTTTCGATTAGAAATTGATTTTACGATAATTCTTGAGTTACTTTACTCCGTAACATCTACGTTTTCTATCAACCAGCACCTAATCTGTTGGCTACGAAATTTCAGTAACAATTTTACTAAAATTACTGAGTTTGAAATATAGTTTCTTTTATTTTGAGAAATCTTAATTTGGCAAATTTTACAATTAAAAGTAACACTTTCGAAATTTTCTTCGTACTCTAAACTAACAGCTTTTTTTCAAGTAAGTTACTATATAATTTGATATCAGTGTTTATAACAGTGTATAGAGGTTATAACTGTTTATATTTTTAATTTGTACACCTGTTTATTTAGCTAACGGGCCTCAAAAATGGTCTAAAATAGAATGTCTCTTCAGGTTGTAGTAGAATTATTTTCATGCCTTTAATAATTGGGGGCTTATATTTTAATGACGTTAATTACGAAAGAAACAGGAGTAGTTACTCTGGCTGAAGCTGTTAATAACCGGAAGTGAGGTTTCTTCCTATTCTACGTTTTTGGCTAAAAACTCAGGTTACCGGAAGAAGTTCAATGCTTTAATAAGTATGAGAAAGTCGTGTGAGATATTTCTAAATTGATTATCGTGACGATGTTATTTTGTCTGCCATTTTTATACCCAACAGCGAGAGGTGGCTATTTTGTCTGAGTCTGTTATTAGTCTGGTTTATATGTTGAGCATGGCATTCAATGTAAACAAATGGTCCAGACACCCTCTTCCTTTTCTGAATCCAGCTTGTTCTTCCGGAAAAATATTGCGTAATTCAGCCCATTCATAAATTCTTTTACTTAAAATGCTAGTAAACAACTTACTAATACAATTGATCAGAGCAATTCCTCGATAAATATCTATCTCCTTTTTTAAGGAGCATTGTCATCTGAATTCTCGACCTCATTTTGGAAATATTTTATTTTTCAAAAAATTGAAAAATTTACATTAAACGTATTTAAAATATAATGCTCCCACATGGGTGTTAGATGTAGCAGAATGGAACCATAACAGAGTAGTTAGTAAAGTTTGTCAGTTCAAACTGACCGGATGAGTAAACTCGATTGCAGGAGCTAGTTTCTTGAAGGACTGCCAGAAGGCTAGCTAGCCTTTGGACCCGCCAGAAGTGAAGAACTGTGCAAGTCTGTGGAGGCTGAGAAAATTCGGTAGCTGAATTAATTCTAGAATCTTGAAGTTCCGTTTACTAGTAGTGTACATAATTCTAGATGATTTGAAGAATCTGTTCATACCATTAGCACACCCTATAAATACATGTTGAACAGTGAACGAGCTTGGTCCTGAACACCATTTATCAATATTGGATGCAAACTGTGTTCAGTGCGTTGGATTGTACTTTTAGTTCTATTGCACACATATATACGAGAGGTTTTTTTTTTAAAGAAATATTAAAACTAGTATTTCCTTGGCAGGCGGTCGAGTAGAGGGTGTGCTGCTGCTTAGAAGGACGCCTGGTTACGTAGAACACGAACCGGTCGCCAGTCCGTTATTCCTCATGCTACCAGCTTAAATTGTAATTGATATAACCTAGATATTGAGGTGGCCCACTCGGTCAGATGGAAGGTGTCTGCCAGTCGGTATGTAGCTGTTATTAACTTCTCTGGGCTTCCAACTTGAGGTAACTATCTAAGGCTGCCCTAACTAATGGACGGTTCACAATTTGAAAATATATACCTTCAATTTTTTTTAATGAAGTAAAGCAATAACATAAACATCTTCACGGGAAGTATAGATGATGGTCTCGTTCTATCTGTTGCAAGAGTCCAGCAGGTCGCACCAGGAGAGTATGCCTGTTTGTCAGTCCTAGTTCTAAAGATCGCAGGAAGCAGGAACAGAACTTCAGACTGCCCACATTCTACTTATGGCAGTCTTTTTCTCTAGGAACTTCGATTAAGGGCATTTCTCTGTTCACAAGAAGTTTTTTCACTTCTCATTTTTGAGTAAAATTAGAATTTTTGCTTTTGATCTCTACCTGTAAAAATGATTCCAATTCACTAATTTTCTTTAACATTCAAAATCTTCTACTATTTTTGCCGTGTTTTTGCCAGTCCATGCTGGAAATTTAAACAGTCTTACACTTCATCTATAGTCTGCAATCTACTTTTTGTGATGGTTTTTCGACTGAGTTTACGCTGTGTAGCGAGGTTGAGTTAACTGGATAGGCTTTAGCCGCGGTGATTCCAATTCTTTAAGGTTTTATTTTAGTACAATTTTTAATGTTTGATCTGTAGTTTTCTACGTAAAATTAGGGCCGATTTATTTTAATAAGAGTGTTCTTGGGTTGGGTGGGTCACTTGGCAGGACATGCACTCTGACCCAGTAACGAATACATAAAGGCCAGAGGACATCCTTTCGCGCCTTGGAGCCTTTGAGCTGTAAAGGTTCTTTGACTCCAGTATGTGTCACTAGTACTCTTGTTAGAGCGAACATCGCATTCTGCCCACAGTACCTATATTGTTGTGAAGACTGGTTGTTGTGAATAAGTTGACGCAGTCACATGCGTGTGATTATAGCCTGATATGTACAGTGCGCGGAAGTATTAGGCAAGAAGAATAGTAGTATTATGTTTAATGTCGGGCATTAACATTAACCTAAACGGCAGGTAATTACAATATTTAACTAGAAACTATAGAATATAGTAATGAGAATAATAGCTGTGGCGAGACAGTTCGAGTGTCAGGGCTTAAAGACAATCTCTGAACTGGATTGTCGCTTGAAAGTAGTATCTACGTCTGTCCTGAGCATAGTTGAGAGCGCTAATGGTCTGAGCTTGCCCTTAACAAGCCAGTGCCTTTTATGTATTCTTGAAGTTATTACCTCTTCCTGACACTACATGTCGACCTAATCTGGTCTCTGCCTTTTTATAGGGCAAGTCAATCCACTAGGGTGTCTCACAAGGAATGGGGTCCAATCTTGAGCAGTTTGTGACAGAGGCTTATCTTGGTGGCCTGTTTTTGATGGAATCAGGCACTTGTAGACCAGAGGAGATGTTGCAAAATACCACGGGACTAGACCAAACTCTCGTTCTGATCTATACGTTCATGATAATTAAAACGAATTTCGCGTGTTGAGCATTTCTTGGGTCAAAGCAGCAAAAAAGATTGTGGTTTGTCATGTTTTGTCCTTAAATGTCCTTTCCCCTGATCTACAGCATGACCACATAGTCTGCTGTGGACTCTGTTGTTACTCAAGTGGAACAAAATGCTGTGGCAAGAGCTTGGGTTAACCGATCTCCACAGGGCAGCAGTCCAATCACCTTCCACTAATTTTTATCCATGTTTTTTTTTTTTGCCCGTCCGCCAGATTGCAGCACCTAGACTGGACCCAAGTTCAATCACCTCTGGTATTAGAAGTAATCAGCTGATTTAGAAGATTGCCGGTGGAAATTGAAGGATACAGTACGGCTGCTGCTGAGCGAAGCTGCCAGGATTACTCACTTCCTCGCACGATACCCTGGTTAAGAGGGTCTACAGAGTATTCTATATCGACTTACCACCAGAGAGATCCATTTGATGACCTCTGAGGAGACCAAGGTTCTTACGAATTGGGTCTGTCTGTAGTGTGTGTGCAGTCAATATGGCTGGAAAATGGGGGAGGGGAAAGAACAGGAAGTTCAATATTGGTTTAGGCGCCACCATCGCACCAGACAAACCGGAAGTTCCAATTGATTGAATCGTTTTTGTTTTTTTAACTTTTTCCGAGGTTTTCTGGAAAACCGCTGGTACGCTTTTCTTTAAACAGTTCTGCAACTTGTTTTTTTGTAGTTTTTCTCGAAAAAATTCAGTCAAAGGCGGCAATTCGGGGGTTGTGGTAGTTGGTTTTCCTCTAAAATCTCATCTCAGCTAATGCACGGAACTTATCATGTAGTTATTTAATGTGGTTTAGATTTGTTCCAAAAATATCAAATTTGTTGACTGCAAGGGAATCCACTCAATCGATTTTTTGTATATTTTAGCATTTTTTTTTATTTTAAAAATGAACCTTTATTGTGAACTAGTAAAATTTTGAAGCTATTTTATACGTACAACTTGTACTAAGTCCAAGTTTTAAAAATTTTTTATTACTTGGACTGAGGTAAAAGTGTTGGTGGCTCACTCTACAATTTTTTTTTTTTTTAAACATTAATTGTGACAGAAAAGAAGAATAATCATGATATTGGTAAAGAGTTAGCTGCGACAGTTGTCAAAGCTTGCTTGGCAGATGGAGTAGCATTTTGCGTGGCCAACGAACTTGAGGACTTGGCAGGATGATGCTTTCTTTGATCAGGGGTTGCTAATTTAGCAGCTACATGAGTGGTCCCAGTACGGGAGCCATGTTTGAAATAGTAGTCACTTGATGGTGGCCACCAATAAGTGTAAGCACAAGTCAATGCTCCATATCGGTAACACACCTGGCGTGGACATACCTCACTCTCTTCGGCGCTTATTGAGCGATCCAGAGTTCTGAGTATTTTAGTCGTTACTATTAATACACAGTTTTTGAAAAACCAGACGGGGAAGAGATTTAGGCTATCAGTGGTTAGCGTAATTCTAATTGGGACTCACTCGGGGATCAAATTGCCTCAACCGGAAGTATTACTTAATTGATTTAAAACTGTCCTAGGACAATTTCTTTTCTTAAATTGCTCCCAAGATTTCCTGTAAACCTGGTGTGTACAACCAACCTGCAGTCAGTTCATAACTTTGTTTTAAATAATTTATCTAGAAAAAAAAACATTTAATGTTATTCTAAAGAGGAATGGTGTTACGTTAAAAATTGCCATTTCAGGACAGTGCTTGTTATTGTTTTCACAGTAAGAATTCCGAGTCTGAGAAAATGAATACTGTAGGAACTTCATATATTAAGTCGTGTGAGTGTTCAAATCAGATTTCAGAGGTGAAGAGGGGGGTTACAGCACCATGAATAAACAATGACCAATTAAAGTAGACAATTTGAAATATTCACCAGCCAGCTGAATAAACCAGCTTCAACATAATGTTTATTCTTTTTACGATGTGGTTTTGTTTTTTATTATCAAAGAGATATACTGACAGTAAACACAGCAATGTTATTGTTATTCCCTTGTAATTATGTAATCAAAATGGTAATAAAGATTTGTTTTGCTTGGCGGGTGGGGGAAATACTGATTAACAAATATGTACGTGTAAACAGAAAACATACTCAAATACGCGAAAGCTAATGTTTTGCAATTTCGCTATCAAGGTGTATGTCTGGTTTAATGCGCTGAGTGTACATAACCTGGTTTTGTTTGTCACTTACTTTTTTATAAAACTCTAATTTGTCTGATTGCTGTTATGGCTTTATGGTGAAGACTCTATTACAGTCGCAATTTCCCCCATCACCGGAAATAGTTATTCGAGTTTGATTTAAAACGCTATCTAGGACTGAGTCGTGCTATTTTCCGGTATGGACTTTTCAAGCCTCTTTGACTTACCTTTGGTACCAAAGTTTTCCGTAAAATTCGTATATTTTAATAGCCACTCTGTTTTTGGGTACGGTGCTCTGAAGCGCTGAAATGTGTACCAGGTAGACCAGACAGACGTTAGTTGGGCTGGATTGGAAGTAGTTGTTTTTTTTTTTTTTTTTTTGCGCATCAACAGCTGTCATTAGCGCCCGGAGCTTTTTCCAGTGCACTGCCGGCCTCCGGATAGTGTTCTCTCGTTACAGACAACACTGTCCATCACCGGACAGTGAGCTGTAAGAAGCTCCTAGGAAGAGAAAATCTAAGGGTCAGCTGCTGGATTCGAACCCGGGACCTCCGCGTGGGAGTCCAGTATGCTAACCTCATAGCTAATCTCTTCCCTAAGTAGTTGTTGGTGGCCTTACCGATTGGAAGTAATCCAGTAGCAAGTTCAGATGTTCTTCTTTCATAGGTAGTCAAAATGTAATTATTTTCTAAAAATTTAATCTTTAGATTTGAGAATTAACGTTTCTTAAAAAGTATCAAATAGACAAAATTACTTGGGTTAAATAATTGCTTGGTGTGCGATTGCTTGGGTTTAGCTATAGGCGAACTCGAGCTCATCACCAAACAACTCTTGTGCGCACTTATAACCTAACCTAACCCAACCTAACCCAACCCAACCCAACCCAACCTAACCTAACCCAACCTAACCTAACCCAACCTAACCTAACCCAACCCAACCCAACCTAACCTAACCCAACCCAACCCAACCCAACCCAACCCAACCTAACCTAACCCAACCCAACCTAACCTAACCTAACCTAACCCAACCTAACCCAACCCAACCCAACCTAACCCAACCCAACCTAATCTAACCTAACCTAACCCAACCCAACCTAACCTAACCCAACCTAACCCAACCCAACCTAACCTAACCCAACCTAACCAAACCTAACCCAACCCAACCCAACCTAACCTAACCCAACCTAACCTAACCCAACCTAACCCAACCCAACCTAACCTAACCCAACCTAACCAAACCTAACCCAACCTAACCTAACCTAACCCAACCTAACCCAACCCAACCCAACCCAACCTAACCTAACCCAACCTAACCCAAACTAACCTAACCTAACCTTTTACAGAAAAAAGCTTTCATTTGAGCCCCCTCCAAAAAATGCCGACAGATTAGATAATGTAATGGAAGTCACAATAGATCAATTAGAGATACTCACTTTATAAATCTAATATTTTTACAACTAATTTGTTTCTAAAACTCGCAAAATTTAGTGAAGTCCACAGAATGTAACTTTCTAACGGTGACAGCAGCTAGATGAGGAAGTAGTGGTTTAGTAAGTTCCACTTCTTTCGGAAATTGTAAGAAAAAGTTTTTTAGATTATCTGTACTTGTTTCTTACCATATTTTTAAATGAAATGAGAAAGCTGTGGGGGACCTGAGATAAGAAGCATGTTAAAGCTATGGGTGATCTGAGATAAGGAAGCAATGTCAGATAAGAAAACAATCTGAGATAAGAAAGCAATGAGGGATCTGAGATAAGAAACCAAATGGAGGATCTGAGATAAAGAAAGCATGAGAAAGCTGTGTAGGACTGAGATAAGAAAGCTGTGTGAGACTGAGAAGAGGAATCTGTTTGGGTCTGAGATGAGAAAGCTGCGAGGTACAATTTTGAAAAGATCACAAAAGAAAACACAGAAATACTAAAGATTGGTGAATTATATTTTGTTTTGATTTTACTTGATGGCAATTGAAACTGAAATTTCGGAGATTTTTTGTTTTGAATTATCCTGTTATTTACTTAGGCTTACTTCCTGTTTGTAAAGCAGATTAACAGGAAATAGGAGTTAACAATAATGTAAATGGTGCGACATCTGTCTACCATCAACCTAAAAACACTTAGTTTATAAAACCTCCGCTAGATAGCATTTCCACCGCTATTTTATCTCCCCACTTAAAAGATCGTATAAAATTCTTTCTCTGCAAAAGTTTATTTAGTCTCACCTCAAAATTATTGAGGCCAACGAATAGAATCAGAAATAATAATAATAATAAAAACAAGGTTGTCGGTCAACATTTTGAGGTCAGTCCTACCTCATCATCTTCACCTTTTTTCTTTATGACTCATTTTATTGTTTGATCATTATCTTATTGATATAGAGAGAGAGATCTTTATCTTATATTTTTATTGTTGACGATAAGGCATGATATTTTTTTTGGAGGGAGATTCTTTGGTGAATCCAATCGTAGTTGAAATTATTTGAGCGATTGATAATACGTAATAGTATTTTTTACGCGTTTTGGTATTTACCGTTTATTACTTCTTACTTCCTGTTTCTCTAGGAAGTAAGAGGAGGACTGTAATGGGGACACATTTTTTATTTTAATCGGCAGACCGGAAATGAAACTTCTCAGTATTTCGAGATTCCCTCATAAACTTCTCCTTTAATTCTCTGTATAAACATCGTATTTAATTTCAAATTTATAAATTACAACTTTCATTTGGATAATTTGATGAAGGTCTCTTCTAAATGAAGGTGCCTTATATTTTATTTCATTTACGATTCTATCATTTGTGTACTGATAAGGATTATTTGTTATTCTAATTCCGATTTAGAAGAAAATTCCTCAATTCGAAACAGGGTTTTTTTTAAAAAAAGTTCAGTGAAATGTTTTACAAACTTTATTATAATTTTTGGGTAAGAATAAAATGTAAATATTGTTTGCAGAAAATTTGTAAGTTAGACACAAGAGAAAGTGGTGTGAGAAGTGTTCGCACCATAAGATTGTTTATATTGCTTGTGGTTATCACATTTCGATGTTCCGAAATTCTCAACAACTTCTAAAATCATTCATACTTCGTGACGAAATTTGTGCATAGTCACGTGCTTCTCTCTAGTTGTATGAAAGTTATGTGAGGGTTGATTGGGAATGTTGATGTTTAGAAGTAAAGTAAAGAAATTGCGTATTTTTTCAGGCGGGGCTTAACGTCCAACTACCAATTAGGTGTCGTGAACGGAGGCGACTAGCAAACATACTTTACTGTAAATTTCTTTGATTAACCATTAAATAAAATCCTAGGCCTAAGATCGGGAATCGAACCCAGTACAAAATGCATATTAGCTTCACAGGTCTCGCCTCTAACCGCTCAGCTACCGTGGCGCCTGATGTTGAGAAGCTACCGTCCGACTAAAAAAGAACGACAAGCTTAAACAGGTCTTCATAGACAAATCACACGACTTCCTTTCTAGAGAAAACCACTAAACTCCAATTGTATAAAGTTTGTTTCTTATTAACACTGAATTTTACCGAATGTGTTTAGTTATCGATGTATCGATTGGGGCATCTCATTTATTTTCAAAGGTATCTAAATGTTTAGCTTCACTTTCTAACCACCGTCACCATCAAATTCAGTAGTGTGAAATAGTTTTTTTTTATATTTTCAAGTTGAATCGACATTTACTCAGAAGATTTACGCATCCTTAAAAGAAAATAATTTGTCATAAAAGTAGTTTTATGGTAATTCTATGTTGCTTTAATGTTTGTATATTTCAAATTAGCAGCCATTGCAACTGGTAAGGGAAGGGCATGACTGTGGGTGTGGTCACCATGAAAATACTGAGTTCTAATTGGTGAATCCAACCCGCCCATATTTCACACCTCTACCTCTGCAATTTGATTGGTCAATTATTTAACCCTAATTATTTTATAGAAAAATATACTTTAGAATTTTTTTACTAATTTTTCCCCCGTAGGTATTTGATAGATAATCAGATTATGCAATAAAAATACAATATTTTTTTTGCGATTATTTATGCTACAATCAGCGCTATAAGTAACAGTGATAACTGAGTAACAAATGATAAATAACGAGTGGAGAAGTTACCCAGTGGTAACACTCCCAAATATTAGATGGTTAGTCACTCCCTTCACTGGAGAGGAGATCACGAGGCCACTGTCTTTTAAGGCGTCTTGTCGGCTTGTCAGGAAGAGTACTAGAAGAAAGATTTTTAGCTAGAGGATTTATATGAGATTGCAGGCTGAAGTGAAGTTTTCTGTATCGTGTTTTCAGCGACTTGGGTGACAAAAGGAATGTTAAGGTCAGTGTGTATAGTCCAGGTTGGAGACATAAAATGAAGCGTTTACAATTCTTTGGAGATTGGAGCGTTTGGATGAATCCCACGGCTCCATTCCATACGCCCAGGTGGGTTTCAAAATAGAAGTATAAATCAGTGATTTGTTGTCCAAAGAGAGTTTTGATCTATCGTCTGAGAGTCTTTTAAGTATTCGATAGCGCCTGTTCAGTTCTGTTCTTTTAAGTCCAGTGTGGGGGAAAAGTACAAAATGAAAATATTTTTTCAAATGAGGTTTATTATTATATCGTTTCATCTTATTTATTTCTTTAGGAGAACATAAAAGACGTAGATTTGAATGATTTTAGTAGAAAAGTAGGATAAATCTAAATTTGCATAGATGTGTGTTAGGAGAAGAAAGTTCGCCATTTGTCCTTTTAATTAAAACTGGTTTTCTAAACATGTGGTTGAAAAGGTAAATGGTACTCCAGTGCTAGATGATGCGAGCAACAATGAACGATTCTAATAGTAATCTAATGTAGTAACATCTCAAGAGCCTGACAACAATGGAGGTTGACTTTTTCTCCTTAGAAACCCTAAAAATAGAGATATCTTGTGAAGCCACAATTCCCAACTTTGAGTCTAACCAGTAGCAGCCTGAGAGTTTCCCTTTAAAAAGGTATTTTCGCTTCAAAACAACATTTTGATTGCTTCGCCTAATCCAATGGACTCAACGACAAGCATGTAATTGGTTTAGGCCATCTAAGTGCTTATTTCCTGAAAGCGGGTTTATGCACCAGCTAACTTCTTTGACTTTATGTCATCAGGTATCTGTTAGGATAGACTTGTGGTGATATCAGATGACTGATCTACCGTGATGCCAGTGTTGCCATTACCGTTAGTGACGATGGAGAATTTCTAATATTTTTAATAATGTAAGTTGGTACACAAATAGCAGCTAGACCTTGTCGGGGCTCCGACGGTCTCCTGTTTGAATATTTTGGTAGCTCAAGGTTTCCTATTTCAGCTTTTCGAGTCCTTGAGCGCATTTCTAATAATTTGTTTCGTTTTATTATTTAATGATTTTTAACTATTAATGTATTTCTTTCAATTATTTACTATAAAATATATCCGTAGATATATAAATTAGGAAATATTTTTATTTCGAGAAGAGTTGGGAAATGAAAGTGCCCACTTTACTGAACTGAATTTACACTTTTGTTTGAGATTTTCTCAAATAATCTTCACTCGTTTGCACTCAGGGATCAACAACATTTTTATAAATATTTTCCAGTAATATTTTGATAAAGGATACTTAGGAGGGTAGAGGTGCTTACTTATGCTCCCTTGAAGTACCTTTGGAGTCACTCACTATACAATTTGGAGACGAAACCAAATTTTTATGTTTAAGACAATTAACCGCAAGTTCTGTCAGTAATGTTTTTTACGAGTTTTTATTTTTAAACTTAATGAAACCATTGCACACTTGTTAATCGACTTTTTTAAGGCATATTTTAGCAGAATACTTGTGATTCTTAGGCTTCTCTCTAAAGGCTTCTTCGACCCTTGGTGTAATTATACGTTTCACTTTTTGTTTATGCAAGTTTACGCTTTTTAGCTTTTGATTGCGTGATGATATACTGATGTAAGTTATGACTGAGTGTAAATGTTTAGTTATGCTAATATTTCCGGAGATGTACACAGTTAATAATGGCGACATGCCGCGATGTAACCAGTCAACAGCAATCAACAGGGTTTTTGATCTGGAGGGACCAAAAACAAAACTAAAAAATTGTTTCTTCTATCTTAGCAGAACTCCTGGATTCAGGTAGTCGAAACATGAAGTTTCAGCGTGCTGCGGATTTTCTTCTTCAAGAGATTTAGCTCTCTTTGTTTTCACAACACTTCCTTCTATTAGCAAGTGAAAACAGAAATGTAGTGTTTAAAGATTAATTGTAGCTCTGTTGGTTAGTTTATAATCGGAGAATTAACCGCGACGGTAGCCGAGCGGTTAGAGGCGAGACCTGCGAAGCTAATATGCATTGTGGTACTGGGTTCGATTCCCGGTCTTAGCCCTTGGATTTTATTTAATGGTTAATGGTTGTCCTTCTATTAGCAAGTGAAAACAGAAATGTAGTGTTTAATGGTGGTGGTGTAGTATTTCTCAGAATGTACCTCTGATCTCTGAACGACCCTGGCCTACATTATGGCCTAATGAGGCATCTACCTATTATAATTTTATAATTTTTATTCCTTTTGTGCCGATTAGATATTTCTAGTACAATTTGCGCCCAAGCGATTGTCTTCTAGCGGAGAACGTCCCACAATATTTTGTTACTGCTGTTTCAGCAAGTGGTGACTTCCTGGTTTACAGGTTACTCTCTATTCCGCTGGTATTTAGGAAGAGTGAAACCTAAACTCACTCTCACTTCCGTTTTACTATCTAGAATCCTGCCGTAATCAAAAAACCAAACTTTTTTACTCGTTTATTGTGAAAATGTTTCTACCCAGTGTGAAGGATTCACACAAGCTGTAGTAGCAGCCTCTAATTTCGTCTACTATTTTCTAGTAGGTTGATCGTCGTCTCTCCAAATGTTTAGAAAACGCCCAAATTACAATGCTGCGTAAATATTAATTATTGGGGCGATTTTTTGGTTCTCCCAAAACTATCTGATTGATTGTTACGAGCAGTTTTCGTGAAAAGTGACTGGTTACCTTTAAAGTGAATTTTATTTTTAAAAAACCGGTTACAGCATGTTTGTGATTTTTGCAGATTTTTTTCTAGAATAAAACATGAAACCTTATTGATCCAACGCGCCCAATCCATCTGACGATGCACATGGTTTAATCATTTATTGTCCTTTTTTTAAAATAGTTTGGTTTACTACACAGACTTTGTTAACTCCCTGAATACTGGCAGATTTCCGCCCTCCGGCCTATTTTAGGCGCTTTAACGTGTGCTTTCTTCAGTGAAGCGCCGGCCTCCAGGCAGTGTTCTTTGCCTACTGTCAACAGAGCTGTAATTAGCTCCACTCTGTTCAGAGGGATTCGAACCCACTTCCATACACTAGCAACTGAGCTAATCTCATCCCAACTGATCTAGTCAAAGTCGACTTCAATTTGAAACGTATTTCCTGGGGAGTTCTTGAAGGAGGGAGTGCAATTAGCTCCCCGAAGTGACGTCCCAGTAGAATTGATGGTTGTAATTAATAGGAAGTTTCGAATTAGAAGTAGAACAGATTACCGGAAATGCGTTTGTTTGGAGCGCCTTTTTGAAGTTTCTTGGGTGAACTGTTTCGTTTGAACTTGCATTAGGCTTGCATTAGTTTGGTTTAAATTTTTCTTTTGGTTTTTGAGGAAGGAAGCTGTGACGCCTTTAACTACCTTCTTTGCTACTATTTCTTATTTCTTTTTGTGACGTATTGATAGAAATTACGGAAGGAAGGACGGTGAGAGAGAGATAGTGTGCTAAACAACAGGCTTTCTACACTTTTCTATTTCTTATTAAATAAAGGAACTTCTTTATAATCGAGCAGATCCACCATTTTGATTTTCTACCGGAAATATTTTGATTTCCGCTGAGTCTGGTAGCTCTTTTTCTCGAAACTAGCAAATATATACATAAACTTACAGATAGATTTGTGAATGGTTTTCCATCATTTTTCCGAGAGAAAGTCTTGTGAGTCTCTCCAGACCAGATGCTTTCTTCAGACTCCAGGGGTGACAGACAAACAGACAGACAGACAAAAAAGTTAACATGTAAAAACTACCTGTTTGATTACAAACAGGAAAAAAAAAGAAAAAGAAAATAAAACACTATCCTTCTTCTACCGTAATGTTTTTAGTTAGCAGAGCTACCAACATATTCGTATATTTTTGCTAGAAAGAAGAAGGGGGATATTGCGGCCAGTGAGGTTGGCACACCTGCAGCCACCTGTAAGCCCAACCGCTCTCGGCGACCTCCAAGTTCAGTCACACTGTCCTCTTTCAAGCAGTCGGACGTTTAACTTCTTCTTTTCGTCCTAAAACTTATTTACCAGTTTCTGCTAATTCTAACGGTTTTTTTCTATTGATTTTATGTTTTGGTTTTAAATTTCATTGCCATTTTGTTTAAGTGAGTGGAACGTATAAAACGGAAACAGTGTATTTAGTTATATTGCAGTTAATAATAATAATAATTGCTTTAGTTTAAATTGAAAAAAAAAAACGTAGAAATATATAAACATATATTAAGCAATATTATGAACTACCTGGATTGTTGAACCATTAATTAAAACAAACTGTCTATTAAGGTAAGCAAGCTAATTGAATTTGTTACGCCTAGTTTAAAAAAACATAATTTTATCTCCACATTAAAAACATATTACACGGAGCTATGAACATTAGTTCTGTTTTATAGTTTCGCTACTGTTTTGCTCGTACAGTTCTACCAACAGTGAATCATTAATTTTGTCTAATCTGAACAACTACGTATATGACAAAAATTATCTATCTTGTTTTGTTTTAATTATTTAGGTAAACAGATTGGCAGAACTGAATGTCTATGTTTTAATTAAATTAACACTGTTTTCACCAAGTTTAAAAAAAAATAAAATCCTAATTTGCACGTAATTGGCACTTTTCAAATAACTGTATTTCCTAGATAATTTATTTTGTAATTCCCTAGCTACATGATGGGCAAAAAAAATGAGCAGCTTTGGGGTTCTAAATTTGAAAAAGAAAAAAAAAATATTTTCTCTGAAACTTACTAGAGAAAATGTTAATTTCCTGTTAAACTCTGACCGGATATGATCGTTTTGAGGTCTTCTTTGTGCGAAACAGTTTTTCTTTTATTATTTTTACTTGGTGTGCATGTGTGGTGCGGTTAGGAAATTGTAGCTTTTCACTTGATGATGAATATTTTCCAAGCTAGGAGATTATTTGACAGAAAACTTTCTTCTTTATTTCATTCAAACGTGTTATTTATCGAAGGGAAATCTTGCTCACACATACAATCAGTATCATCCTAACTTATACATAATCGAATCGTTCATACCACCCTTTTTGTTGCTTGCTTCAAAGAGATTCAAGTCTTTCTGTACATTACATATTTTTAAACTTTTCACCTTCCCGGTATTTTCACAGTGAGTCGAACATATTCAGAAAAAGTCGACTTTACAACCATCAGAGTACAGTTCTTGTGTGTTTTTTTACCACCGAGATTTGGCTTAACCCAGAGCAATGGAAGACTTTTCTTCCTTGTTAAATGAGAACGAGTTTTAACTGAAATGTCCTGCCCCTAAGCCCATCTACAGTGTCGGTGATAGCTTTTCTTTTTTGGTAATCTAACAATAGTCCGCGTGACTTTGCTTAAGAATATATTGTTTGCTGGTTCTCAGTAAAGGATTGTTTATCTACAGCTATCCAGGAACACTTGGTTCGACAACCCCTGTTAAAGCTAACAGTGTATATCTTGTTGGTTTTTGTCATAATAACTGTTGTGAGTATTGGTTTAATTAGAGAGTTGGGTAACTGTTTGGTTGCAACTCAATCTTCTGGTGACTCTTGGCAAACTGAAAGCAACTGCCCTAATATTCCCTAAAACTGGGTCTGTAAATGAAAACAGCCAAAAATAAAAAACTCTGCCTTCATCTTAAGTCAATTAATCATAAAATGAAAAAACTCCAAATAGTCCATGTGTTTGACTTTGCTAAGTAATTAAGACTAAACTTAATTTTCTTAACTTCCTAAGTAAGCGTTATAGAAGATATTAAATTCACTAAGTTAGTTACGTCACTAAGTTCCAATTACTGGTCAATAACAACTATCAGTTGAGAATGTTTGTCCTTAGCTAAGGGAAATGGTTTTCGCAGTAGGTATCGTTCGTCGGACACAAAATCGGAAAACCTTTGTAGTCTTCAGTAGTACCTGGAGGACAGACATCTTCATCATTGAATTTACAAATCTATCCTTAAAGAATAGGTGACAAGTTGGAAACAAACGCGTGATGAATCTTTTCCAGATTTTAGTTTTTACCATTTAAAAATCATTTTCTCATATCGAGCTCATATTGTAGACATGCCATTCTACACTCATTGGCGAAAATCGAAAACAATCTAGATCTCCACTCAGATCAATATCCGTTAAATTTATCTTTACAATCTACAGATACAGTCCAAATTAAAACTTTCAAGTTCCCTAGAAAATGATAGAAACTTCGAACCAGACGATCCCTGCACTGTCCCACTTCCAGGGGACTTATAATCTTGCAATTAGGGATTTCGATTAAAGGTCCTTTACTTCTAAACATAAAACCAGCGTAGAACCGCCAAAATCCTGGTAGTTCAGAGGAGAACTAAACTGCCACTCAGACTCCTAAGAAAGCCGCTCGAAAGAAGTTTTGGGAAACATAAGAAATTGGTGGGCTGCCCGGATGCTATCGGCCCCAAAAAATCTACATTTTAGATTCACCGAGAATATCTGTTACGTTGTTCATTAAGTACGAAAAAAATGGTTTTTGGTCAGTTGGGTTTGTATCCACGGTAACCTAAATATCAAGAAATATCGGATTCCACTGAAGTTGGCACCACCCCAAGGTACGTTACCTGTAGTTTCAGTGAAAACCGGAGAATGGCTTCAGGGTTTCCAGTTCTCGATTTACTCATTGCTCGAAAGAAATTCGCCAACTTTTATTTGCAAAGAGAAAACTTTTTGATTAAGGGCAATTCTAGGCGGTGAGGGCTGTTAAGTTTGCTTTAAAGTTCCACTTTAGAGCTTTTAAGTACTTAATTTCATCAAATAAGTTTTATATATAATAAATAATCAAAATCCCCAATTTGTAGATAATTGGAACTCTCAGATTGCTCTTTCTAAAATGCTAATATTCAAGTGAACCGACCTTAAAAATCAGATCTACTGAAGTTAAAATTTAAATTTTCAAATAACTTGATTACCCAAATTGCGGCCAGCAGAAGTTGTGTGGGTGCTCACATCCTGAATTTCCGTTGCGGAAAAAACGCATTACTTGGTCTGAACGAGACTTCAGAGACAGCAAGCATGACGGTATCTTCTTCGATGATCAAACATGATTATCGATTATTATTTTCTGTGTAATGTACTGTTCGATAACCAACTGGTACCATTTATATGCTTGAAGTTCTGAAGCGCACAGTAAATAAAAGAATCAGGTAATTGATGAAGATCTGTCAATAGACAAAACAGCCACAAATCCTAAGATAGTATTTGAACAAAGATTCGCATTGTTCCTCTGGCTGCAATTAGTGAACAAGGACAGTCAGCTCAATTAAGACGCCGTTAATTAGACGCAATTTACTCACAAGTTATCGTGTTCTTGTGGAATTGTCAACTTTGGTGATTATTATTCATTGTTATGGCCACCACTGACTGCGTCACCACTCCCAATGAGCCAACCACGTTGCTAGTTTCACTAATAACATGTTTTACCACTTTACAACATTCTTGTCAATAAATTTTTTTAATGGACTGCTATCAGCAAATCGTGCGCTGTGTGTTTTTCTTTAAATGATTGATCAGTTTTTGAAACAGTGCGAGAGAGAATCGTGAGTGACGTCGACATTTCCACACCAAACTGATGGTGCCTCTGATGGTGGATGAGAGTCCGAACCGGTCAGGAATGCAATGCGCATGCCTGCTAAGTAAGGCAAGGTTGCTCTTGCGCGCAGGACCTTCCTGATTCCGTTCTCCTTTCCCGCGTGTAACCCAAATGCGAAAAATCACCGAATCTCGGATGGTTTGGGTCCTTCTCTAATATGGTGTTCCGAGTTCAGGCAAACATGTAGATTAAATTTGTTTTCAAAAATTACAAATTTGAAGAGAATCTATTCACCAGGATTGGCGATTTCAGGGAATTACGAGTTTTTTTTTTAGCATTTTTTCCCCCCTCTTAAATGGTAATTTAAGGAAACTTATTTAATTCAGAATTCAACTACTTTTCAGTAAAAATTCTTAGCTACTAGAAAGTTTCATGGAATTGCAATTGAAGATCTTGGTGCTACCAAGGAGTTATCTACAGTTTTTTTAAATTTTTAGTAGGGACCAAAAGACTAAATATGCTTTAAGATGTATTCCTTATGTTGGGTCTGCTGTAAGGATTAGTTAATATATTGTGATGGGGTCATTTGGGGCTCAATTTAAACTTTCCTGGGGCATTTTTTAAGCTTGCTATAAGCAAAAGTTATTTTGCAGCTAACTCTTTTTTGCACCAAAATCATAATTTACAGTAAAACTTGAGTACATGTTAAGTACTTTAGTCACAGATTTCTTGTTTTGAGCTTTTAAGTTGGCATTTTGTGTCTTGTCGAAGTGAATGTTAGATATATTATTATGACTGTCAAAAAGAAAAATAATAATATCTACCTAATATAAACATTAAATAAACCTAATAAAAACATTTTTTGTTTTCCAAGGAATGCAAAGAATGTAAAAGAAAGTTATCTGCAGAAGAAAACTCATTTTTGCTCACAAATCTAACCTAGGTTAGAGAATAAGTAATAAACGAGTCTGTATAAAGACTAGTTTATGCACCAAAAGATGTAGAATTGAACATACAATAGGGGGCGCCGCTAAACACATATTCTGAAAAAACTGTAGATAACTCCTTTTTGCACCAAGCTCTTCAATTAGTAAAACTAGTTAATCTTTATTAAAAGATTTCTTAACATGTATTTCGGGTGAGAAGTGAATATCCGAAATCCTCAAGATCGTCAGACTTTCTGTCGCCTGCTAAGAGTATACGGATAAACTTCCCTGATATCCGAAACTACTTTACCATCTTGCTAAACTCAGTTTTTTTGTTATATTTAGAAGAATGGTTCCTTCGCCACTTTGACCTGCACTTCTTTCGCAATCCTTATAGATCCTTATTTCCTGGACTGGAATATTTTGTACATTACTAGAGATAATAGTAATGGTAATTGAATTACGCAAGTCAGTTTTACTTCAACACTTTCACTTTTCGTACATTTAAAATTATAAACAATTTCTGAGTTTAGAACTATTTTTAGCGATCTGGCAATTCCATTCAAATAGTTTGTTCTGTTGTCTTTTATAGCTTTTCTTGTTTTCCCATCCTCTACATCTTAAGGTGATGTTGAAGGCTCTCATTTAAAGATTAATTGTAGCTCTGTTGGTTAGTTTATAATAGGAGAATTAACCGCGACGGTAGCCGAGCGGTTAGAGGCGAGACCTGCGAAGCTAATATGCATTGTGGTACTGGGTTCGATTCCCGGTCTTAGCCCTTGGATTTTATTTAATGGTTAATGGTTGTCCTTCTATTAGCAAGTGAAAACAGAAATGTAGTGTTTAATGGTGGTGGTGTAGTGCTTCTCAGAATATACCTCTGATCTCTGAACGACCCTGACCTACATTATGGCCTAATGAGGCATCTACGTATTATAATTTTATAATTTTTATTCCTTTTGTGCCGATTAGATATTTCTAGTACAATTTGTGCCCAAGCGATTGTCTTCTAGCGGAGGACGTCCCAGAATATTTTGTTACTGCTGTTTCAGCAAGTGGTGACTTCCTGGTTTACAGGTTACTCTCTATTCCGCTGGTATTTAGGAAGAGTGAAACCTAAACTCACTCTCACTTCCGTTTTACTATCTAGACTCCTGCCGTAATCAAAGAAACCAAACTTTTACTCGTTTATTGTGAAAATGTTTCTACCCTTTTGTGAAGGATTCACACAAGCTGCAGTAGCAGCCTCTAATTTCGTCTACTATTTTCTAGTAGGTTGATCGTCGTCTCTCCAAATGTTTAGAAAACGCCCAAATTACAATGCTGCGTAAATATTAATTATTGGGGCGATTTTTTGGTTCTCCCAAAACTATCTGATTGATTGTTACGAGCAGTTTTCGTGAAAAGTGACTGGCTACCTTTAAAGTGAATTTTATTTTTAAAAAAACCGGTTACAGCATGTTTGTGATTTTTGCAGATTTTTTTTAGAATAAAACATGAACCCTTATTGATCCAACGCGCCCAATCCATCTGACGATGCACATGGTTTAATCATTTATTGTCCTTTTTTTTAATCAGTTTGGTTTACTACACAGACTTGGTTAACTTCCTGAATACTGGCAGATTTCCGCCCTCCGGCCAATTTTAGGAGCTTTAACGTGTGATGTCATTGGTGCCTCCTGGAGCTTTCTTCAGTGAAGTGCCGTCCTCCAGGCAGTGCTCTTTGCGTACTCTCAACAGAGCTGTAATTAGCTCCACTCTTTTTACATGGATTCGAACCCACTTCCATACACTAGCAACTGAGCTAATCTCATCCCAGCGGATCTAGTCAAAGTCGACTTCAATTTGCCACGTATTTCCTGGGGAGTGTATTTCTGCGGAGTTCTTGATGGAGGGAGTGGAATTAGCTCCCCGAAGTGACGTCCCAGTAGAACTGATGGTTCTCATTAACAGCAACTTTCGAATTAGAAGTAGAATAATATACCGGAAATGCGTCTTCGCAAAATCTGGTTAGTGATCGCTCGTTGCTATAAAAAGATTGCAGGAAGAAAAACAAAATGTGTGGGCCGGCAGCTGGATTCGAACCACGGTTCGCTGACCATTTGGCTGGTATTAGGTATCCCTTAGGTTCTAGTTCCTTCATAGGGTATCCGCCTACTCAGTCGAGAAAGCTGGAGAGCACACCATTAGAGTATGTCCGATGATTCTCATTTCCAAATTCATCATCATCATTCACTTGACTTTCTGTGGGACAATGTAGTATTTAATTTTCACATTTTCTGTGCAACCTTTTTTGGCAAGATAATACATACTTATGTAACCTGCTACATGTCCAGACTAATTGCATGTTTGTCAGCACGTGACAATGCGATGGTAATTATATAATTACCATAAAACAAGAAAATCTTTTTACGTAATCCCAGTTTTCGTGATTTTTGAGAAAATTAACTTTTTTTTCAACTAGTTTAAAATGGTAAACTTGATACGATTGCAATCTTCTTGAGTAAAAGGAAGGTAACAATATGGCTGGAGTAAATAACGGCCAGTTCTTAAAAAGTTTTAAAATGGCCTCAAAAAATGAAAACGCTTCGGAAACATGGGAAAAGCCCAGAAAACACTCTTTACAAATGACATAATTTTATCGTAGATTCTTTAGAGACTTTCCATGTCTTGTTTCCGGTCTGGGCCACGGAGACATCTCACGGCTATAGACAGCCCACCAAATCGAGGCGATGCTGAGTTGTATTCTCCTTCCTCTTCATTTAAAATTAGAATTCACCAAACTAATTTTGGCGTTTATACTGAGAGTTATGCAAGGAGTAGGAATTGACTGTTTTGTATGCAAGGTAACTTGAAATTTGTGATCTGCATTTGAAATGAGAAGATGGCAAAACCAAGTAGTACAGGGTGTGCATGCAATTTGGAATTGTTCTGACAGTAGGTGCAGTTAGTTAAGGACGTTAAGGATGTCCATCTTGGTTTAATTTTTTAAGATTTAGCCTTACAGCTGTTATAATCTGAAGTGAAACACCACTCACCTGTCTCTGACTACTACGCTACCAATTTTTGCATTTTCTTATTCTTCACAGAGAAGTATCGCGATCGAGAGCAGTTCCTTTTAATTTTGTGCTTTCATTCGGAATGACTTTTCAGATCTTCTGAAGGTCGTCGTGTTAGTCAGTTTAAAAGAATATTTTTCTTAATTTAAGGCTTGTGGAACATCTTAGGTCAATGGCGCCCGGAGTATTTTCCAGTGCCTCTCGCTGTAAGAAGTTTTTCTTCCTAGGAGCTTCTTCCTGTTAAAACGAGCACCATTTGCTAAATCTGGACTCAAAAGTGTTTTTGAATGATTGGAACTTTTACCTGATTTTTTAAATGTAATTTTGTACAAAGCATTTCTGTATTTGGTACGCTAGGACATTTAAACCCGGCCAAAAAACTGCCAAGCGGGAGTAGTTAGTTTTCTGAGTCGACTTTCAATTTTCCGTTATTAAGACTATCTTCTGGGAAATGTTCTCTTTAAGCTTTGAATGCAGATTGCGTTCTATTGATCTGCAAGTTTAACTTATTCCCTTTATCAAATTTTGCTACAGCTTTTATTTATTTATGTATTTTTAGTTTTTTAAGTAACTCATTTTTAATCGCATTTTAAGGAAAGATGTGGGATTTCCCATCTAAAGAACCAATCCCCTGGTGTAATTATCGTCTTATTACGTATATATTTAATCATAGAAATTTAAATAAATAAATACAATTAGTACATCCGGAAAATACCAACTCACTGTTTTTGTTGGAAAAACGGAAATTACTATGACTTTTTTCGAAGTTTGATTTGTTCGCGTTTACTACCTAAACTCAAAAATAAAAGGATCTTGGCGAATATATCCGGTACGTGGATATGTTTTAATCAGAATTTTGTAAAGCTAAAAAAGCTTTCCGGTTAATATTTTGACCAGGTTATTTACTGTATTTAAATCGATTATTTGTATAAACTTTCTTGCTTAAACTGTTATAATTATTACGTCAAATATTCTGACACTTTCAATTTTCCTTAATAGAGAAATATAAATTGAAGTGCCCATTTATTAAGTTATTTCAAATGCCAAATTTATACGTAAGTTTTTTATTCGTGGACTGTTGCGCAACTAGCAAAACTGATAAAACTATTTTTGGAATTAGTTGCTTCAAAAAATTGTTGTTAATTATAAAAATTCCTCGGTAATGGTATTGCTTGATAAAAAAAAAAAACTGACGTAAGATTGAGTCACATCTAAAATACAGTTCGTCTCGTTCTACTAAATTTCACTAAAGATTCTAATGCAAATATGTTCGCCATATTTCTGAGATTTCATGATATGTACGTGATCCTGCATTCACGTAGGTCTACCTTTGACGCCCCTAATCTACTAATACTGGATGTTACTGGCGTCTGCCGTATATTACAAGCTGGTAAGCAAACTGATCGTTACCATCGCCTCCAAGGTAGATCTCGATATCGATATGGTAGGTCTATATCGATGTAGCCCTTCCGCGCCCCCCAGAATAAACTTGATGTGAACACTCACATGACTATCTCTTACCTTTGGGAGTAAACGTGGCAGATCTGCTCATGCGCAGGATAAATAATAAAATTAATGAAACCTAATACTTTGTAAAGGGATTTTAGTACTCGCTTCCGTTTACTAGATTCCATTAATATTATTTCAATATTTTTTTACCAAATCTTTTACGATTCATTAACTTCCTGCATTCATTCAGCAAGTGAAATACACCAAACTGGTTATGCACTTCTGATGATGGATGAAAGTCCAAACCTGGAGTTTTCGAAGCAGATATTTTAAATGTGAAAAAAAAAAAATCTATATTTTCAAGGAGTATTTTTTTTGGTAACTGTGATTGCTATAATTATCAGGGAATACTAGGTCGTCGTCTCCATCAGATCTAATTGGCAGTGCGCGAAAGGAGATCAGAGGTAAGTACGCCGAAAATGATGATGATGGCGGTGAAGAAATTAGATTTTTGTGGGTAAAAAGTGCCACTTTCTAGCCGCCGAACTAACGCACTGAGAGTCAGTCACTCACTCGTCATTCCGCTTGCGCTTCTTGATCATTGCCAGCGCTTAGCCTTAATCGCCATTGCTCTGGCACTGCGAACTTTATCTTTGTAGCTTTCATATTTGTTCCTTTACTAATTTTTTACCTTATTCTTTACTTTTTTTTTTTTATCTAAGAAGAAATCGGTAACGTTTACACTTTCTTTTGTAGGACATAAGTGGAAGTAGCACAGCTTTTCACCGGAAGTACCAAGTCCAACTTTGTGCGCGTGTCAAGTCCTCTCTGCTTTCCCTCACTTCACGCGAACATAAGTCACCTGAGGAAATTTCGTTTTGAGTTGATGCTGATCTCTGTAGAGAGGTTTTACTTTCTCCTGTTGCCGTTAAGTTCCAACATTTTCACAATATCCATTTTTTTTTTTTGCGATCGGAATATCCGGTTTAAGCATTCAGTATGTTAGTGTCAAGAAAAATAAATAAATTTCTTTTTATATATAGCATAAGTGCCGCCAAACTGTTGAGGGTACCACCATGGGATTTTGGTTTTAAATCCTGTGGAACCATTTTTGGATTTCCTTAAACATGACCTCAACGATTTCCTTTAAGTCCCCATTATTCAGATCTATAATTTTATTTGAAACATTCGTTTCAAAAAATTCGTCAGGTTTCCCCTCTAAAGAGCTAATTTGTGTGTCACAGTCTTGGCCAGCAGCTTAATAAAATAAGAACCAAAATGTGAGACAGAATTGAAAGGAAAACGCCTTACCGGAAATGACACAGATCTTTCCGAATTTTGCGAATTTTCTCACAAACAATTTTATTCAAAATTTGTACATTGATATAAAAAACCTATAAATACAATAATTTTTTAAAAATGTTTCGAAAGGCGGAATAAATCTAGAACAAAATACGAATTCTATAAAAAAATTTGTGCATGAGTTTGTTGTACGGTGATAGCGCTTTTCCCGCTAAATCCAGTTCTTCCTGTGATCATGGAGAGGAAAAATTAAGAAAATTCTTTTACTAACAACAACAACAAGGAATAGATATATAAAGTACATATTTAAAGCGAAGGTTTTCGTGCTAACCTGAGCGCGAATTGCTCATTTTGCTCACACCTTTATTTTCAGAAAACAACGATACAATTTTACTTCTAATATTTTATTTATTTATTTTTTTAAATTTAATTTACCAATTAACTGTCTGGTACATAATTTAGCTACGTGACTAAAAACTAGAAATTAAAATCATTCGCGTTTTTCTTTGATTTATTTGGAAGAACAGAGTTCTCTTTCTTTCCATAATTGCATGGATTGTGGGTAAAAAAAAAACAAAATGGAAGTGAAATGAGAGGTCAAGATGTAATCTATCGATCAATCCAACAAACAAGAACGCTGAATGTTTACCGACACCCAGTGTTATTTACGTAAAAACAACGTTTATTTTAGTAAGATTTATTTTATTCTAAAAAGTAAATCCTAAATTTCCTCACAAAGGTAAATCCTAAATTTCCTCACAAAGGTAAATCCTAAATTTCCTCACAAAGGTAAATCCTAAATTTCCTCACAAAGGTAAATCCTAAATTTCCTCACAAAGGTAAATCCTAAATTTCCTCACAAAGGTAGGTTCATTTCTGCGTACTGTTGAGAATTCAATTATTTTTTAATATTGAGCTTTTAAAAAAAATGTATACGCTGAAGTTTGAAAAGGGTACGAGGAGGATAGGTTATATCGCGGTTAGCGATTGAGTTGGTAGGCCTGCGAGTTAAAAATTTGGCGCCACCTGGAATCTATTTCCTTTTAGGAAAACATAGACACGGAGGTGGCGGGGAAAAAAAAGTGTAAATACCCAATTTCCGAGAATCTTTAATGTGTTTTTACAATTTTCCTAAAATTAGACAAGATCAGGATGATGGTTTAGCAGCCTGTACGAGGCCATTGCAAGAAGTTGAATAGTCATACGTACTTATTGTACAGGCGCGAAAGAAAGTAGATAAGTTGGTGATGATGGTGGTGGTGTGTGTGTGTGTGTGTAGTCAGGTGGAGATCCTAGGAATCCAGCATCCGCCAGAGAGAGCCACTTTCTTATCGCTGGCCACCAAGAAGATATACAGTGGCAAGTAGAGCGGAAGTGATTGTGTCAGCGGTGGTGATATTACGGAAGTTTGGGGGGTTCTTGTGTGTGTGTCTGTGTGTGTAGTAGGTGCACCCTGTTTACTACGCTCCACTCCTCACTCACACACTGACACGACCTTTGCGCTAGCGCTTATCTTAACATGTCTGTACATGTCTAGATCTTCGCAAGTGGCCAAACGATCTTGCCTTGGTATTGGGGGCAGAATTCCCACTTAATGCATCAATATTATCTCCAAATGGGCCGTAACAGCTAATTCTTGCAGCTTGGCTAATGTACCTCTTCCTTAGGAAGTCAAGTTGCAAGTGTAGCTATTAATTCCGCAAATTTGTACGACGTGGTCAGATTACTTTATTTTTGGCCACCTTCAATTTTACGTTTTGAAACTGCTGACGTCTTCAAAGTGGTCTAATTGCGCAATGGTACTCCAGCGTTCATTTCCCAACTGCAGCTAGAGTTGGTATGTTTCTTTGAACGACCTAAGGCTCATTTCCCTTGAATTTCTTCAATTGAATCAAAGTGCCCTGCTCAAAAAAAAATTCATTTTCATTCGAACCCACAGGTTGTCAACCTTTCAACCTTTTCAAAAATAAAAAGGTTAAATACTCTGTCCTAACATATGGAATCCTGCCCTTTAAGGATTAGCCCTACCTCTTGCAGTCCGCAAGTAATTTTAAAAAGGTCTAGCAGTCATTTTTTTCCCCCAATTCTTGTGACATTTTTCCTTTATTCTAATTATATCAAATATCTCCCGTATAAACCTTTAAATTTAGTTCCTACTTAATTAAGCGGCAGGAAGGTATCATTGCTGCAGTAAAATGTCCTAACCTTTCCACAATATCCTCTTGTAATGTATTTATATGCATAATTCTTGGAAAGTTTGTTGAGTCTAACCTGCACACCACAAGAACCTCCCTCTTTCAGTTTGCAATTGTGCTGAGCGACAGAAACATCGCTAGACCTCTCTTGTTTGGAAATTATTGCTGTTAGAGTGATTCTGGGGCGTAATTTTAGCAGTGCTATTTTATTATACTGAAGAAGTACTTCAACTATCTCTTACTAAAAGTCCCCAAGTTTTAAGAAGATTTAATTACATAATGATCGGTCAGAAGAGGTAAGTACTGCATGGTAGTTTTATGAACTAGTAGAACATGTTTGAATTCAGCGCCCCGAATACGCCAGTCGGACGTTTAAAGAGGACGCCATATTGTACAAAGAGCGCCTCGTAATTTCTCTCTAATATTATTGCAAGGTGTGGCAGTGCTGATACCAGCCGTGGGCCGGATGCTGAGTTCCCCACTGTTGGGCGACACCACCTATACGTGCCACTCACTCTTCTCCTCAGTTAGCGCCAATTAAATCGTCAAAAGGTGGAACAGGATGTTCCAAAATTTCTATTACCAAAAAAAACTAGAGGTTTTTATATTTATATCCATTACCGCGTATTTTTGCTGAATTTAAACCGTGGAAATGACTGCATGACTGTGTATTATTTTTATATTATTGATGGTCTTTCCTTCGAAGTTATTGGTTATACGCCACTTCCGTTTCGATTACTTTCACTCTATTTGTCACTTGTAAAATACAGAATTCATTCAGTAAAGTGACACTTCCGCCCTACGGACTTTTTTTTTACTATTTAGAAATTTAATTACGCAAATTTGACTTAAGCATTAATTCCCTATTGATTGATTCCCAGATCTAATTGTTTGTAATGGACGACACGGATTTTAATTTCACCGGCGCCATTTTCCAGAAAGTCGCAAAAAACACTTCCGTTTGGTAGATTTTCTTCAAGATTACCCATGTTGCAATGCAGGATGTCGGAAATAGCATCACTGACATAGAACGTCAGTGATTGTATTCACTTTGGTAACCTATTTGCTGCAAGAATTGTGTGGTCGATGCCCTAATAGTAGTGTAGTAATGCCTACCTTTTTCAGAAAAAGGCTTTTCAACGTCCATCCAGGTGGAGGCTAGTACACATAGATTACCCACATTAACCATCAATTAAAGACCAATTCCTAGACCGGAAATCGAACCCTTTAGTTCCATTGTGTATCTGAACTTTGCTGTTTGCGCCTCTAACCACTCGACTATCGTGGCGCCTAATAATAAAACAACCTAATTAGGAAAAAGTGCATGGCGCGTAGAGATCGCCACTTTGTTAGCTGCCAATTAGACTCTCATATTTGATCCACGATTTTATTCCTCCATCCTCTTTCTTATCACTTTTTGTTATCGTGACTTTTTCTCCTGCGTTCTAAGAAGCAAAGACATTACGGCCATAAGTTTCAGCCTTCTATTAGAGATTAAAGCAGAGCATTCCTTCCAAAATATTAATTCCAACTGTTGGAAATATTGTTTTTAAGAGTTTTTAATCTTAAAAATGCAGAGTATCGGTCCATGTGGCTTGGAACTGTATCCGATTCCAATTGCTCAAGCAGTTTTGTTACCAATCAAGATAACAGTGGCTGGAAATCCATTTACTAAGGAAATTAAATCTTATGACAGATTTGGTTCAAAACTTTGGCATCGGCGCCCCTCGGAAGCTGCTAATTCTCTTCTAATCTGTGGAAAACCAGCTCGAGCAACATCTATTGCGGCATTAAGGAGAAAGCATACTTCGGGGCAGATAAACTTTTAAGTTAATTTGTAAGTCTTATCTACGTGACTGTACTTATCTGACCAGCTATAGTAGTTATTGCCTTGAGTGTGAATATGTAAATTAGAAGACTATGGGGGAAGTCATTTCAAATGTTGGAAGTTGGCCTAGTTCAGACGACTGAATTTAGGTTATATAAAAAGTTGCTCTGAAATGGATGCTAGAATTCCTAGCTTACGGCTGTACTTTAGACTGGGTAGACAAGTTTTTTTTTTTTCTTAATTTTCTCTTTCTGCTCCTTGTAAGGGGCAGACCTTCTCCAGTATCCGCCGGAAATATGCGTTTCAAGGTCCCCTAAAAGTACGAAATAAGTGTTTTGTACCAACTGATCTGTGAGAATTACACAATGTAGTTCAAAAACGAAAAATGGCAGCAATTTTTAAATTTAATATGTCGCTTAGTTTAGATGCCTCCAGGGAACGTATCGATTGATCGGAAATATCACTCTACTAAATCGATTTTTGCTAGTTCATCGAAAGTAGCTACCACCATTTTCTTTAAACATGGTGTTCTATGGTACGGCTAGTAAAGTTTTCCTTTACACTGTTCATTCTTTCTTCCTTTGTATCCTGTTGTTCAGAATCAAAGCACTGCTTGACCAGGAAAAGTGCCAGTGTTTACTCGATTGTCCGCGATGAAAGGAAGTTGTCATTCGATTTGTAGACAAACAGCAAATTATGCAATTTTCTCTTCGCATAGTTCAAAAGAGTTTAGGAACATTATTTATTCTCTTCCATTGTGTTTCGCTCAACGTGAAAAACCAATATGGGTGACATAATATGCAGTTTATAACTCTGACCATAAAGATGAAGTCTGGTAGATGGCCAATTTCCGTCTCCCCAATACCCGCCGCTCTGTTGTTTTTACTTTTGATGTTTTTTGAATAGCAAACTAATTTTACTACTTTTGAACCATTTGTCGTTATTATTTTTGAATTACATTTTTTCCACGGAAGCTGAAGAGGTGAATTTAGGGGAAATCTTTCTTTCGCGTGGAACACACTTGAAGAAGTGGCCCTTGCCAGAGATATACAAATCTGAATCCTAGGTACTCTACAAAACTTGTGTACCGAGTAATACCTAAAACAAATATCCGCACGCAGTTAGTTAAGAGACTTGCGATCTGCAATTGCGATGAGAGGGAATGAACGATGATTAACACGATCCAGATTTCGCAATGCGGACGTGAATATTTGCACAATAAGTGAATGTCTGATAGAACGACAACCTGTGCGCTGGATTTTATGACCAGAAGAGATCTAATTCCCAAGCCCCCCTGCCAATATCTCATTATATGATGGGGCGGGAATGGTGCGTGGTTGTGAAATCACTACACTATTGATGAGAGAGTATTGTGGAACTAAGACGATGATGGCCTTCTTATGTGTTCGTAAAAAGAAATTGTACACTAGTAATACTATATACATATAGTGAGTGTAATGCAAAGAGTAAGATGTCTGGATAGTTAAATAGTGAGAGCAACTCCATGGGAATGTGTGCTAATAGGCATTTATATGTCGTAGTGTACGATATTGTGGAGGGAAGATTCTTGTTTACAGATCTCAGTTGGTAGAACTGGTCTTTATAGGGAAATAGCATGAATACACAAGAAGAGAAGGTTTTTTTTTAGTTTGTTATACTACCGTTGCTGTCACTTTGAGCGCTCCAAACAGAGTATTATACTAAACATGCGGTTATTCTAATCTACTCCATCATCGCTTCAAATTGCTTGTAGAGATGTATCGATTTCTATATTTTCGTGTTCAATTAAATCATGCAAAGTGAAGAAGTAGCTGGCGCCTGGATTAGAGTAGCCCGTCTTCCCCCCCTGTTCATGCACGGAGATAATCCCTTAGAAGGACGTATAAGCCATTCTTAGAAGAAGTTATATTTATATACAGGAACATCGATAGAAAGCATGGAACGTTCAGCATTGGAAATAGCTAATTTCCACGTCATCAGTACTACCGGTGTCGGAACATCCATATTTATGTTATTAAACCATAACTTCCTTTTATTTCGGTAATTAACCTCATTTTTGTATTAATTAGGTAAACATAGAGGCGCTGTATGTCAATATTAATTACTCCAAGAATGCAAGCTTTTCTCGAAGGGACTAAGTAGTTTTCCAAGTGGGTTACAATGGCCATTAGTAGGAGAAAGAAAAACAAACGAGACTTAATTTCCGACTGAAAAAATTTCCGATCTCCTGTGGGGCAGAGTGAGTTCATTGCTGCAACCTGGGCAGCAGAGTTAAGATTGCAGACACACAGAGGTAATAACTGTAAAGCCCGTTGTTTGCAGCGACCGCGTGTTTATTTTTGTAAGCTTGCATGCCATCATGAGAAAAACTGTCCGCTATAACTGTACTGGGCCGGCTAGTTTGTGTCTTCTCAGGATATTTGCGGGCGTTCTGGTCCGTCGGCGCTGACACCTCTCTATCTCTGTCTCTCGGCCACCATCGCTGCTGGGTGGGTGTCAGTGAAAAATTACTAGCATTTTGTTGTTCTATGGAGCTGCCATTGTTATTATTAAACAGTTCCGATATAACTGTATTGATTATTTCATGCACCTTTTGTTCTGCGGCTGCTTTCTTCACGGTCGGCAGAATAACTGATGGAGCTTTTTCGTGGCCATGGTAAGGGCAACTCTGTGCCCGTCCTACTGTTGGCTTGGGCTCAGTAACTCCAAAAGATAGTATACAGGGTGTATACGGAGGAGTGGTCGAAACTTCAGGAGGTGATTCAGCAGCTCAAATGCAACAAAAAATATTCTCCTTCACTTTGGCCCGATTCTCAATAGTGTCCAAGATATTTGCATTTCTAACTTTTCCGACCATACTCGCGTTTTCCACCATAAAAACGGCCGTAACTTTTCTATCCTTTATCCTACAACAAATCTGCCTATTCCAAACGAAAAATTTACTTCCGTTTTATTAAATAATGATTGTTCAAAACTAAAATGGTTACTTTTCTATTCCTTCTCCAAAAATTGACATTTGAGTAAATTAGTAGTGAAAAGTCGGTTACGCAAAATCTCAGTTTTCTGCATTTACACCCCTCTGTTCGGGGTAGGGTTTCATTAAAAACCAAAAAAATCCATATGATCTTGAAGCTCAATAAATGTGCGTAACTTTTTCTGAAATTATGTGACTCCTTGATTCATTAATCATTGAAAAAAATGCAGTTGAAAATTTTAACAAAAATCATCGAGAACGAATTTTTTAGACATTCAAGTAAAAATTGCATACTTATTAGAAACGTTTTGAGGCTCTGTATTGAGCAAATTTATAGGAAATTTAATACTATTTCGTTTGGAATAAGCAGATTTGTTTTAGGATAAAGGATAGAAAAGTTACGGCCGTTTTTATGGTGGAAAACGCGAATATCGACGAAAAAGTTAAAAATGCAAATATCTTGGACACTATTGAGAATCGGGCCAAAGTGAAGAGAATATTTTTTGTTGCATTTGAGCTGCTGAATCACCTCCCGAAGTTTCGACCACTCCTCCGTATACACCCTGTACAGTAGGTCCAGGCTCCTTCATAGGTAAGGAAGGTTTTTCCTTCCGCTGACACCGCGAAAGAGTTCAGGCATATAGATCTTCCATTCCAGATTATTCACACCTGGACAGTGGCGCTTCTGGAGTGAGTTGGTTTTGGTTTAAGAAGTTAATCCTTGAATTTTATTTTTTGTAACTACGCTTGCATTTATATCCACACAGTCTCTCTCTTATTAGGTAGTTCCTGAGAACGTATTTAGGCTCCACAATTTCTGTCGGCGATACCTCTCCGCTGAATTCAGTTTCCTTATGCTGAGATTTTCTCAAATCTTCGTAATTACACTGCTCATGCGTGAAATAGCTCAAGTTCATAAGTGGGTGGGGATATGCTAGCTTGCGTCACGTTCTGTTTCTTAAAAGAGATTAAAGCTATATAGAATTTTACTGGGTCTGTCACTTCAAACTGAAAGCAATGTGATTATTTTTTCATTTACGCCCAGAATCATTGGTACCCGGAAGTGACGTTGGTTTCCAAAATGAGAACAAAGTTGATGAGCGCTCCGTAGTCAGTGCGTTGCGCTAGTTGTCTTCGTGTAGTAATGTAATCTCAGGGAGAATCTCTCAGGTTGTGGAATGTGAGTTGTGAGGCCAGAGTTACCGCCAGTCACGCGGTGCTAGAAAGTAATGTAATCAGGAACAGCGAGTTCTTCATCACGTTGTCCACCTGCTTTCTATATCATCATTGCTCACGTGACATATTTTCCTTCTTCCTTTCAATCATTCCATTTAAGATTGTAGAAAGGGATCTTCGCTAAAGATTTCTTCATTTTGGCGATGTGTTGGGACGTGAACTAGTTACTGGTTAATTGTTCTTCTACTTTCTGCAGATGGCTGTTGATATCTTCAGATGTAGGGAACAGCGGGGAGAATCCTTTTTGCTTTCCCTCCCGAAAGGGAATGTGTGGCAATTTAGCAGATTTCCATTTTGAGTTTTCACTGGACCGTGTGATCCCCGTGGTCGGAAAAGTGTTCCTTTCAAGTTGTTTGTAGAAGTGTGTTTCCACCGATCAGCTAAAAAGCGGAAAACCAATTTGATGTTTGGTTTAAATGTCGGATAATTAGATGAGGAGATAATAAAACGGTCAGTCCTAAGTACTACTTCGCAGAAACTATTTTCCATTTTTTTTAAATTTCCTTTAAAATTGCATTCGAGGTGGGGTGAGATAAAGGTGTATACGTTAGCATCTTAGGTTTATGAAGGGTAAGTGAAGGAAGTGTTTTAGATTCCAAGGAGCATCATTTAGATAGATTTTTCTTGTTGTAACGTGATTAGAGTGGCTGGAGTATTAGGCTGTTTCTTTACAGTGGAACGCGTGAGAATGGTGAGAATTTAGCAGTAGAGCCGAGATGCTGAGTACTGGTTGATCTGGAGTGAACAGTAAAAGGTCATGGGCCGACCATGAAGACCTCGGATAGTAGTGTTGTTGTGAATTCTTCTTGTAGAAGGGAGACGTGGAAGAAGGGAACGCCGTATAGTATAGTCAGCAATGTAGTTAATGTGGCCGAGATGATCATCATTACAAAAGGCTTCGCCAGCGAGCCAAGAATGAGAAAGGCAAGGAAGAGAGAGAGCATCCACCAAAGCACCTACAAGAAGCAAACACAGCGAAATGAACTATGATGAAGAAGAAGAAGCGAACACCAGGAAGCGGTGTAGAGGAGAGAAAGAAGGATGAACGGAGGAGGAGGTACCGACCATAGCTGACCTTCCCAAGGTCCTGCGGCCCAGAGCACAGAGGGGGGAGCGATCTTAACTTCTACTCCATCTCTGCGCTCTGTAGTTAGGGGTGAAGGACCTTCCTCTAGCGAGCGCACTCTGCCTTACAGCTCAGCTGCTCTGCTCTTTACTCTCCTTGCAGCTGTTCCAGCCTTACTGGAGACACACTTTCCCACTTCACATAAATTATGTTCTGGGTACTTTTATCATTCCTACTGGAAAAAGAACTCACGGAGAATATTCAGTAGCCATCCAGTAAGTTATCACTTCCGGTTGACGTATTCCCGCTGCAGTTATTGTATCTAGGATGTGACTAGTCATTCTCGCAAAAAAACCTGACATCACTCTCTCTGTCTCTCAGCTATTCTCAAGGATTCGAGGCTTAAACTCCGAATTTTGGAAAGAAATTCTCGCATTACTTACTAAAGTTCCTAGAACCACCGAAGTGGCACTTTAGAGACATGCTCCACCCCTAACCATTTTTAAGACGAATTTTCGAAAAACAAAAAAAATTGAAGAGCTCCGTGTGCGTATCGGAAGATTGTATCTTTTAAGAGGAGAGTTGAGTTTTGCAAAATTCTCATGACTGCAACATTAAAATGTAGAAATGTTTTTGGAACTTAGATTCTTATTAATTTATTTCTTCTTCCGGAATTTCGCTTAACTAACGGCCTTACGTCACACCAATACTGCCCTACAGAGGGAAATCTACTGAACCCCTCTCCTAGAAGCGCTCTATACAGGAACTTCAAGAAAAGTTGTGCTTAGATGAAGTGGTGCAGTTGAGAATGGTGGGTGGAGAAAAGCGTTGCAGTTGTTTTCCAGGAAATCTTAAAAATACTTTCTTTAAAGTTCGTTTCTTTCCGGTTCAAGAAACGGTTTTAATGGGGCAAGCGTGGCCTCATCATACCATTCGCAATAAAACCCTTTCCTCTTTCCGCTTCTCAGAGAGACCTCTAAACGGATATTTCTGGTACAATCTCTGTATTTTCGATAGATTCGAAACTATAATGCCAAACTGTATCCCCCGATGTTGTTATCATTAGGTTTTTTGGATTGCCTCCATATGATGGCAAATTTAAAAACGTATTCACGTCAAAAAGTTTGTGTTTTCACTTTTTTGTTTAAACTTCCCGTATTGTGGACTGCTTAGTCTCTCCTGCTGCTGCCTCACATTTTCCACAAAAAAAAAAATCCCATCGGAGTATCCTTTCCGTAGTTCATCAAGCTCTGTGTATGTACGTCTGTGTACACTGGCTCGAAACTCGCGGATAGTTGTGAGGCAGGCAAACACTCGCAATGTTAAAACAAATTACAATGTTCTAACAAAGCTGAAGAAGATAATCCCAGTCCCTAGGTTGATAGCTTGGCATAAAATAAATACAAAATAAGTTATAAAGTTGGCAATAAGGATTTTAATCCTTTTAGATCAATGAATCAGTCGCCACAACACCAGATGAACTCTACAATTTCATTGAAGCTGAAGAATTCAGTCACCAGAGTGCAGCATTGTAGATTTTAACTGGAAGTGAATTTCACAAAATATATATTTAACGGCCGATCAGCCATCGAATGGTGAGGGGAACTTGCCCCTTTCACCTAACTTTTACTTCGCACATGTCTGTCTGTGTGTCTGTGAGTTAGTTTCTTACGTGATGTTTGCATACAATGGCTTTGTCGGTTTGTTTTGTTTTCTTAATTCAAACTATTGTGATCCTTACATTAAATTTAGATAAGAATAGTGAGCCCCAATTCATTAACCTGAAGTAGTAAACTTCTTTACTGTTCCACCTACTCTTTTAAGATTTTTTTAAGTCACTGTCCAATTGAAGCATAACTTGAGGCTCTGATGATGGTGGAAGATGCTTCTTTTGAGGAGTAATCAATCTGTGCTTTCTCTGTTGCCCCACAGCTGCACTAAGCTGGGACAGTTTCCAAACTTACACAATGATCTGAATTCTTGTGGTAAAAAGAAGTAAAGTTGAAAGATCTGTTTGGAAGACTTTAACGACTTGATTTTACTACAATTTTCAAGATTCTAACTTTAAATTAAAGTAGTAAAATGGATAATGTGGGTC
The DNA here is from genome assembly GCF_049639745.1 of Rhodnius prolixus. Classification (NCBI taxonomy): domain Eukaryota; kingdom Metazoa; phylum Arthropoda; class Insecta; order Hemiptera; family Reduviidae; genus Rhodnius; species Rhodnius prolixus. Next base: position 1,648,771 of record NW_027411592.1, on the reverse strand, counting down.
GTTAGAACATATTGTTCAGAATCGATGTCTCTTATCTCTCTCTCTCTTTGTAAGAGCGAAGTTTTGAGATTGGTTCAAATTGCTTTGTGCTACTACCGATAGTTACTAAATTGAGTATCTCAGTTCGCTTTTATGGCATATTCTGTTATTTTTATTATTATCACTCTAAAATAGCGAATCCCGGGTCTGCCCGTGTGTAAACTAAATCTCAAGTTCGCATAACTCAAAATTGAGAAATCTAACATTCAAAAGCTGGTTAAACCGGAAATGACTCGCCTAAAATTGTATGCGTTTGGTTGGAGTTTAAATACGCGTACTTCCCTGTCCAAGTGGAATGGTGAAATGATCCAAAGGGAGAGCAGAGGATTCTGTGTTTCCATGGTGATCATCTCTGCTGCCTTTATCTCAGTACAGGATGTAGTATTTAATCTTCAAACTAAACTTGAATTCATAGATAGCAATGTTCTCTCTCCAGTAATCGTAATGAATTGGGGCGTAAATCAAGTGCTCTCTGACGTTAATACTTGTGGAGGTAGCCATTACTTCGAGATATCTAAATCTTAAAGAGTGCTCTCTAATTTCTCCCCCACAGTCTTATCTAGCGCATTAAGGTCAACTCCGTCGATGTTATTTTTTCCTGTAAAGTCCAGTTGTGCCTGCAGAAAGGAATCTCACTCTGCACAAGGTTTCTTTTATGCAAGAAGCTGATGTTGATTAGGAAAAACTGTTGGTCAGAATGTGGTTGTTGATTGGTTATTTTTCTACAGTTTTTACTTCCTTCTTACCGCCAGCTAAAAAAAGAAAGTATTGCGGATGTGCACATTTTCAAAAATTTAGAGACCTAATTAAATATGGATAAAGTAGACCTAGGTTGGACTTTGTTCTTTGAGTAATCTTGGAAGACACAATTAATCTTGTAACAAAATAAACGTAACACGAGTAATTTAGGTTGTCATACTGATGAAAAGGTCTTTGGGGGGGGGGGGCGAAATAAGTCCTAAATTAAAGATTTGGGATATTCTAAGTACGACAATACTTACATGATATTACATAATACAACCTGGAAACCGCCCAGGCTCAGAAGGGGAGTTAGGATAGAGATGGGAGAGCGGGCCAGTTTAGGATAGTTACTCCCCCCCAATGGTGGCCATTTCTTTCCCTAACATCGGAGCTCGTACATCTACTAAACTTGGCAAGAAAGATGGGCTAAGTCTTCTTGAGATTGAAGGACCACTAAACCTTACTAACTTGACTCTAAAAATTTTTGCAGAAAATCTCTGTTAGTCCCGCAGTTTGCTTTCGATTAAAGAAGACCATTTCTCTTTTGCAATTTGTAAATTATTCTATTTTCTGTTTATTAACTTTTTTTCTTCTTTTTCTTTTTTGCGTAAGTTGGAGAGAGAGCGAATGTTACTGTTCTTTATTTGAGATTAAATGTTCTGATTTGGAAACCACCAATTTGTGAAATCGGAATTCTCTGTCGCTGATATCAATTAAAAACTGGATGTGAGAAGTTTCCCAAATCCTGATCTGGGTGATTCATTCTTCTGGCAGTACGGAAAACATTGAGGAGCCGATTCTCAAAAACACGAAGAAAAACATTTGCCACAGGATGTGTTTCAACGAATGTTCCTTGCTTCTTCTCCTTACAGATCCTGGATCCTAGTGATCGAAATCCTGATGATCAGAGGAAGTATTGAATTTTTTTTTTTTTTTTATGGTACTCGCGGTTGAGGGAAAACTGCTATTTCAACCGGATATTAATTATTAAAATTAAAGATGAGCGTACGGCATAGATTTAGTTTTTGGCAGCTCGTAAACTGTTTTTTTATAGCAGAAAAATGCACTCCCTCGTATTATGCGTTTCAGAAGTAGTAACTAAATAATGCCAGAAAGGAGAGGCGGTTACTTACTTTTTACTTTCTTCTTCTTAAATTGACAAGTACGTACTAATAGTGATATTTTTTTTCTTTTCAGGTAAGTTGGCAGCACTGTTCAATGATACCTTTTGTTTCTTTCTTTCAAGATGAAATCACCATGACGATTTGAGTAAGTGCAAGTCGCACTATATCAGTAATATTCTAATTTTAGTTGGAATAATTTGTTTCTATTCACCGATTCCCTTAAGAACGCTGGCTACTACAAACTTACATGAATCGATTTGATTGTATCCATTCTAAGAAAACCTGATCGAGTTTCGCTCGGTGCTTACTTGAGGTCCTATTTACTCCCTCTTATCCCCCTTCTTGAGACGAAATATTCACAGGAAATGGACCTTTTCAAGGACTACTCAGTACGAAAAATGTTTTTTTTTTACAAAATAGACCTGCCTGTACGTCAGTCTGATTAAACTGGAAGTCGAAACCACCAAGTATAAACATCCGGGGCGAACACTCCAACTGCTTCCTTTATATGTACGATGTGCTAGCGAAAATCTCGAGGTTATTAATGTTGAACCTCTAAATGTATATAAGAAGAAAATCAGTAACTTTTTTCTCAGACAATCCGATGAATGGATTTCTTGGAAAGAAGAGGATAAATTCCTTCTTAAATGTAATTTTTCTACAATGTACTGTCCTAGCTCAAGAGAGGCTAAGTGCGCAGCTGAAATCCTGTTTGAAGTGAGCTCCTCAACTGGTAATTACTCGAATCCACGGTAAGAGATAGTCCTGTGAGTTGCCATGGTGACAAATCGAGAAAGTGAACTCGAAACGATTTCCCGTCGTCTTTCTCAATCTTTAATAATTGACTACAATTTCCCTAGTTAATTCCCTTGCTTACTTCACAAACATTATTGAGCTTTAAAAATCAATATTGGACCCAATCCTTGCGGGCTTCATCAGCAAACAAGATTACTTGGAGTTAAAGTAGCCTCGTCGCAGATTATGGCTTCCCCTGTCTAGAATAGGCCACATTTTTTGCTTTTCTAGCATAACAATATCATTTACTTGTGAGCTAGCCCATTGTGCAAAGGGATTGTCACTCAGTAAATCCGTTGCAACCTAAAAAAGAACATGTTGAGATTCAGCTATAAATTATAGTTCAGGTTAAGGAACTTGTAGTTAGACTGGACACAACCTCGCAGCGCCAGCGTCAAATTCGTCGCCTTGTTTTAGGTTATATACGTACACCGACTTCAAATCCTGCTAAATTTTTTTTTCTTCTTTATATTGACGAATCCGAAAATTCAGTCGAAGTTTGTGGGCAGAAGTTTAAGAATATGTATTGTGGTACTGGGTTCGATTCCCGGACTAGAGGCCTTGGATTTTACTTAATGGTTAATAAAAGAAATTTACAGTAAAGTATGTTTGCTTGTCGCCTCCGTCCACGACACCTAACTGGTAGTTGGACGTAAAGCCCGTCTGAAAAAATAGACGAACACTTTACTTTACATCAATATTTTTGCAGTATTTTTGCAGAAAAAACTTATCTTGATTTTCACACAGGAAGAATGAATCATCTGATGGCGGCGAACATTTGCCAGAACGTTTGTAAAGCCTAGAATGAATGACAAAGGCGGAACTGTGCTTTGTTTAAAACTGCAAGGCGCAACTTATCGCGCAGGTGACGGACGATACTACCATTGTTTGGAAAAGGTTTACTTTTTGGTTCTGTACATGTTCAAAAAGGAAAAAAAAAAAAAAAACTAACTTGCTAATTCCGGAAGTGACGTTTTACTACTTTGGCAGGTTTAGTGCGTGCATTGTAGTCTCGGCGTGACTTCTTCTTAATGCTACCGCCAACTTAATAATGGTCATTGGTCACCCTTTCAAAAGGAGTTAAGAGGCGGTCACACCAAGGGTCCATGATAACGGTGCTTCGTCTGTGACATTCTACGGGGCCAACCTTTCTTATAGTTGCTGGCCATGCATCACTGGCTTCTGAATCTATAATTATCCGCTTCACTTACCCTGTGCATTCCCCCATTCTTGAATAAATATCATCTAACTTGGTCCTGAGATGGACACAGCTTCTGATTTGCAATCTTAGCGAATATGTGACTAATGCACCCTGAAATGCTCGATTTAATAGACCTTAAAAGCAGAATCTGAAATCATCTTGACAAAATTACCTGATTAAACTTGTCTAAATTTGGTGTGAACAGTCAGACGACTTTACCTATCAACTGTTCTCAGAGAAGGGCAAAACTTTAATTTAATTTCTTTTTTTGCGTTTCTTTGTGCTACAATCAGCGCTAAAACTGCAAAACTTACTGTTGGTCTTGAGAGGAGATCACGAGGCTTAAGGTCAGAATGTACAGTTAGGTTGGAGACATAAAATGGAGCGTTTACAATAGTTCGGAAGTATTTTTAAATTGAAGAGATTGAATCCTTTCGGAGATTTGTGCGTTTGGTTGAACCCCACAGCTCTATTCCATACGCCCAGGTGGGTTTCAAAATAGAAGTATAAATCAGTCTTTTGTTGTCCAGAGAAAGTTTTGATCTATCGTCTAGAGTCTTTTAAGTAGTCGATAGCGTCTGTTCAGTTATGTTCTTTTAAGTCTAGTGTGGGGGTTCCAAGAAAGTCATCGGTGTAAGTAAGGCCCAAGGTAGCGGGCAACGTTTACTACTGGTATAGAGTCTGGAGGAAGAGTAATGCGACGAATAGTGAAGGTGATATTTTGAGACTTGGTTTCATTAAGTTTAATAGCCCCATTTCTTGAACCACTGTTCTAATCTGATTGCAGATTTCTGTGTGCTAGCACAGGATCATGATTGGAGGACAGTAAGGCGGTGTCGTCTGCGTATGTGAGAAGAGTGGTGTTAGGATCAGTTCGTATGTCTGAAGAAGTGTAAATGGAATAAAGAATAGGACCCAGAATGCTACCCTGTGGAACTCTTGCGTCGATATGTCTAAGTAGGAGAGAAAAAAGATCCTATTTGCACTCGGAAGTATCTGTCGGACGTACTCTATCGAAGGACTGCTGCACATCAAGGAAAACCCCCGAACAACGTTCCTTCTTCTCAAGATAGGATGCAATTATATCCACTATTCGATGACATTGCTGAATAGTAGAGTTGTGACGTCTAAATCCAAACTGATGATCTGGGAGCACTTTAGAGTTTTCGAGGATTGGTGGAAGGCTTTGTTGGTTTTTTCGAAAATTTTTCCTAGCATTGGTGATAAACTAATTTGACGGTAAGACGAAGGATGTTGAAGAGGTTCTTTAGGTTTTGGGATAGGACGGATTATGGAGTACTTCCACAAGAAAAAAAAAAAAATTTTGGTAGCAGCAATGGATCTTTTATGATGGCAGTGGAATTAAACAGTAGAGAGACGTCATGATAGTGCAAGATCTACTAGCCAAGTCCCTATTGGAACTTTATTGTATCTAAATCTCTAGCAATAACTTCTACAATTTAAGAAAAATCAAGGTCACCTGTAGAGTGAGTGGTGTAGTCTTGGTTTTCCTTGCAACCTTTCAGAAACACCACATGTTAATTCAACAACATACAATCAACAATCTGGAATAAATATAATAATAAAAAGTAAACAATTGTCGCTTCAGTGAGTAACTAATTGTATAATTTTCACGGCGCGTAATTTCACACCTGATTCTCACTTTCCTTTTGCTCACTTTCTCGTACTGCAAGTGAAGGGGACTTATTGCAATTGATGAAATTCACTTTTTCCCCGGAAATGCACATGGAACAATCCTACACGTAATACGTAAACTAAGAAGAGTGAATCTGCCAAGAATTTACAAATCCCAGGTTATATGGCCCCGGTAACAATGTACCATCAGAAATACAGTTACAGCTTAGAAGTGAATCCTAGTTCTCGTTATCGCCAATTTTAAACCAATTTTCCCCTAGGAAAAATGTTTGAAATGATAATGACAACTCTATGAAAATCACATTAACTCAGGGGAATTCAAAACAAGTATTTACTGTTATTTTAAGTTTCGAAAATTTTGTTGCTATTCTTAATCATTCAATAACTTAATTAGAAAGTATACCCGATAACCATATTAGTTTATCTACTTTCAGTCCTCTCCAGAATGGCTTTGTGGTTTCGAACTTTCTGGAGAACAAAAACACTGGTGTCGTGTACAACAAACACGACTTCCTGTAACTGCTATCCCCAAGGTTCGAACTCATTCGCTTTCTTCAATTCGCAAATTTCGGAACGTATCCATCGCACATTAAATGAAAATGTTTTAAAAGACCTTCCTTTCAAGATCGTTTATACTATAATAAAATTTTATTGAATAATAATTTACTGAACACTTTACGAATTAATAACTGTTTATTCAAATTAATAACAGAATAATTAATTATCAATAATAAAAAATAATGAACGTAAAACGCCGGTGAGAACACGTGCTCAAGATTTGTAGTTACAAGTTTATCTCTTAAAAGTAGTCGGTGGGATTTGGACTCGAAAGCTTTCTGGCTAAGATTTATGAATGGATCTCACAGGCATTTAGCAAGTTCTATTATTGAACTTCATTATCTCAAAACTGATATTCAGATCTTTTACTTTTTCCTGAGTAATGTTCGAATGGAAAAACTAAAGATTTATGTCAAAGTAATTAATATTAAGATGTACAGAAAAGCGTTTTTGCACAACACACAATGTTTAAAGAAAAATCATTTTGGTTCTATTAAAAAATTTTTTTTGTAGTTTATATTTATTATTTTAAAAACTTATAAAAGCTTGCCCATTTCAAAATAGCAGCTATTGCCACCGTAGGAAAGAGGGGCGTGGCTATGGGCGTGGTCGTTAAGAAAGTTCTATCTTCTGACTGGCCCAATCCAACCCGCCCATATTTTACAACTCTTCTGACTACATTCTGATTGGTAAATTATTTAATTCTAATTATTTGACTGAAAAATATAGTTCAGATTTATTTTTACTAATTTTTCCGTCGTAGGTATTTGATAAATTATCAGATTATGCAGTAAAAATTCTATGTGAAAATTACAATTCAATTGTAATAATACGTTTTTATTGGTTTAGGTCATTTATCCTTTAGAAAAGAAATAAATGTGGGTAGATTTGTTCGTTTGGTCGAAGTAGATCAGGGAACAAGTAAGACCGCCAGTTGTGAAGTTAATATGGTCTTTCTTTTGGTGGTCCATCTTTTGGTTAAGGTGGTGGTCTTCTAATGAAATAGGTTCAATACTGGTTCTATCTTAATTTGGGCATTAATGAACGATTCGGATAGTAACCTTATGGGGAAACAATCTATATTCTACAACTATCTGACCAGAGACGAACCAGATCTATTCACATTCCAAGATGTCAGAGATTAATGGCGTAGCCTCTTCCTCTTTGTGGTGATGTCTTGGAAAACCACATGGTGCAGCAAGGAGTTGGAGAGATATCCATGAAAGAGGGATCAACTTTTCTTACTAGCAGCACTTTGATTACAGCATCCAGTACTATTAACGGCGAAATCTTAATTTCTATAATGTTGAACGGTCGCTATGCTAAAAGACTGAACGTAGGAATAAAATAAAATAAATTGTAAATATCTCCTAATTGAAATCTCATTTATTGTTTACGGATGTAGTGTAGCGCGCGGGCCACAGTGGTTATCGTCTTAGTTTCCACCCGGAAGCAAAGACACATACTTTCTCTCTTTTACACACATACTGACCAATCTTCCAAAAGAATTTTTGGTATAGGAAGTAGAATTGGTGTAAAGCTGCACTTCCCGTAGTGACCCTTGAGAAATCTTGGCTCTGAGAGCCTTGATTGTAAGCGAGGAAATTGCGGTGCAATTGATGACCCCCTTTCTTGCTAAGTTTAAGGCGATCACTGCTACGTGCTGAGTTTGAAGCTTTCTTCTGGTGATATATGTCTCTGAACACCTTCTCTCAGCATTTGGAATTAATGTTCGCTAATTGTGGGCAACGCGCGGCGCGATCGCCTCATTTAGATTAGCAACGCTCTCGCTAGATGATGCTCTTTCCCCCGACACCTGTTCGAGTCAGCAGATGATTCCCCACTCCTCTTGATTGACTTGCCACCGTGACTAGTCCATTTTCTATGCTCTACCTTTTCCTTCCAAACAGCAGTATCCATCTGTATATATGTAGGTTAACTGGCTGTGAAAGGTGCACGTCTAATCTGCAGGACGTGATGGAGATCCTTGTTCTGTGATCCTCCTGGAGACGTACCCTTCCTATCTCTCTCTCGGGAATTTTCCCAGTTAGTACTTCACAGTTTACAGATATTTTTCTGGATTCCGACGTGACAATGCACACAGATAATCACATCCCGCTAGTATTTTTTTGGATCAATCGTTCTTTGTTACCTTATTTACTTCTGTGTTAAGTAGTGGTGAGAACGTATCTTTTCAGTAATGCTATCTAGGTTCTTTTGGCTACCATTAACACTGCGATATATCTTAGTTGCAAATCTTCGGGGCAGAGGAGGGATTATGCGATAGTCTGGTTTTGATAACGGATTATTCGGCACTGCCACCATTAAACTGCTGATCTATTTTGCTGCCCGGAGTCTGGTGTGACCGCTGCAGCTCCACCAGGAACAACTCACCAAGATCCCTCAATTTTCCAGATTTTTTATTTTGATTTCTTTCTGGAACAGCATGATCTTGCTACAAGCTTGGTGAATTAGTTACATATAATTAGGTCTGCAACTTTCAATTAGAACATTTTTATAGGAAAATTCGAATGAGCAGCATTTTTAGGAGTGTGGGCGGATAGACTTCCTGTAATGTTCCATTTCCTTGATTGTACTATTTTGCCATCTATACCTATAATATCTGTGAAATGAAATCGGGGGACTAAATCTCTAAATTAAAAGAAAATATATTTTTCATTTCCTTTTTTTTTAATTGTTCCGCGGATTCTGGGATCTGGAAACAATGAAGGCAGCGGAAGGAAACAACCGTCTTATCTTCCTACGCTTTCCGCTTGATGTGCGCATGTCTAGTGCAATTGCTGGCCGAACCATTCAAATTGCAAGGCATTCTAGAAGTTGATGGTGGGTTTATAGTTTTGAAGAAAGTCAAAGAGGACAAGTTTCCGCCCAAAATTTGTTATGATCAAATTACTCATGCAATCCAGCCACAAAAACTGGACTTTGGAATTACGTAAATGTTTATCAGTTATTGGCTCAGAAAAGAAATTTGGTCAAGGCAAAATTGGTCAAGAGGTATGATGACAAAATTGGTAATATTACCTTTGTAAGATCTGCGGTCTTGTCAAATTTTCGACTTCCAGTTTTCTCACGGGAAATAGCCTTTTATGTGGGTTTATCCGGAAATGTGTTTTAGCAAAAAGATCTGGATTTTTATTCCCGGGGAAAATTGGTTTGGTGGGGGGTCTCTCTCGCTAAAGTGTCAATTTAATTGTAATGTCTGGGGGATGTATCAGTTGGTACAATGTCAAGGAGTTGCTAGAATTCGAGTTTGAAGAGAAGGCTTCTCCGGAAGCGGCAAATTCCGGATTGCTCTTGCAAGCACTTAGTACTGTTATTTGAATTATTTTCCGAGAAATATTGATTTTAGAACGTTTATTGTGGTGGGGCGCCTCCCCTCTCCGAAACAATTCCATTTCCGGACACGCAATACTTTTTTTGCTGGCAATTGCTCAAGTAATTGAAATTTTGATTTATACGTATTTAGATCCTTGGCCACACTCAATCTAATTAGGTATTATAGTTTGCTATGATTCTGGTCTAATCATTAGCGTACATGAGCTAGATGCAAATAGCTCATCACCATGCGTGACGTATGCATTACTACGCCCCTTGTAAAAGGCGGAAGGAAGTCATGTGACCGGACATTCAAGTTGAAGGTGAATCAATTCCCAATTTTTGCCGCCTGATCAGTAGTAAGCTTGTTTGCGCTCTTATTAATACACTGTTACGGATTTAATCATTTTCGGTCTTATATTGTTTTACGTCATAATATTTGTAGCCTCTTTCTATTCCTGATAGGTTTGTTCGGGATTTGGGATTTTCATTTTTCGTCTTAAGGTTCATACTCTCATTAGATGGGTGTACAAAATTTCACTTCCATGTTTCTGTCAGTCCTCTGTTGGTGGATGAAATTCTAAAAAAGGTCCAGTATAAAGATATGTGTACTGTAGTCTAATATCTACTTCTTAGACCCCGCAGGAATCCAAACATCTGTTGCCGGCGTTATTTAACATAGAAGATAGATGCAACAGGTGGCCCATGAATTGCTTAGTCTCGTTGAGCACTACACCGATAACCACTCCTGCTGAATTTAGCGAATTGGCGAATGGAGTTGGTGGGACAGGGCTGTGATTGGACGGTTGCCATTGTCTATCTGGGAGAACCTGCTCGCACTTTCCCGGTCGATGCAGGCTCTGACAGGTTGTGAATTTAGAAATCTAAAGAGAAGTCCCGCGCTACCCCCAAATTGCCGTCAGTTTCCCACGTTTTCTTCATTGTGGTGGATTTCCTCCCATGTCAGTTTCATTCCCCCTCTAACACAGCTGACTTAGATTTTAGCGCAAAATTAAAAATTGAAATTTTTCTCATTTCACTCACTGTTTCACAAATAACAAATCGCTGAAAGTGGGAGATTTGTGTTTCGTTAGGGTGCCGCCAAAAGGACAATACCGGAAGTGCCACTGTACGCCCTCACTTTCCTGTGGTTTGACGAAAAGGTTTTCTTTAAAACATCCGTTGTCATTTTTGTCTTATAGCTTTTATTTGAATATTTTTTTAGGGCAGTTCAGGATACGGGTTAGTCTTCCCTCTCTCCAAGGGTCCTTCCTGTGAAATGTACGCTAATCGCGACGCTTTATAGTCTGATTAAGAAAGAAATGTTTTTTTTTTTTAATTTGGAGTCTGTCTGTTAGACCTTGTTTAGTTTAGTAAGCAGGTGTGAGCATTAAGTGCTGAAGCACCCCAATCCAGTGCGCAGTTCAAAAAAATGGAGCAGGCCATCAGTTAATGAAATAACATAATAAAAACCATCATTTTTACAGAAAAAAAGGTAAAGAAAAGTAAATAAATATGTATTTCTCAGGACTGCTTTCACATATGTACAGTTCATTTACATACATGTGCATGCAGCTACCTGCACGTTCTGGAGCCCCTTTCACTAGAGCGCCAACTCCAATTTCCACCAACTTGGAAATAAATCATCTCCAAAAATGGGGGAAATTGAGAACAGCATTCCGACAATCAAACTAGTTGTGGAGAATAGTTCTGCGCCGGGATTAAGGAGAAATCAATATATGTCCAAGGAAAACGCGATAATATGGCGATTATCTATTTTAAATATTACTTTTTCTTGTTTTACGTAGAAAATTATCATTTTAAAGATTTTTGCATTTTTTTTTTTGGTATTAAATGGAAGAGCACTTGAAGTACCCTAGTCTCATTACCACTTTTAAATTTAACAATTTAGACGTCAAAAGTCATTCAAAATTTTATAAATGTATGTCTTTAATGAACATTATTAGGTGAGATCATAAACCTGATTCAGGTATTTGAAAAGAAAAAGGAAAGGCCTAGGAAGGAAGCAAGGTAAAGGATTAGCTCAGGGTCTGCGTACTGGACTCCCGTGAAGAAATCTTGGGTTTGATTCCAGCGGCTGACCCTTACCATTTCCTCTTCAATGCGAGTTTCTTACAAAACTCACTGTAGCCGACTTCGTCAGAGTACCCCTAAAGGGAAGTGGCGCTTCCGATTCGAAGAAAGAGCTGAAAATGTATTTTAAGATGCAAATCTGCATTCACCTAATTTATCGTGAGTCAAGACTAATCTGAGCTTCCAAAGGTACCTGATGATGCTCTCATTCCCCTATTCCATGTTCTCTTGCAGAGGATAGAAGATGCTGCGTTTATATAATCTGTGTTGTGATGCGCCTCTGTCTGTAATCGTTGGCTTGCCCAATAGAGCGTCTAGCTCACTGGTTCGCCAGCCCTCACCACTTTTCCTATCAGCGCTATCCGGTTGGTTTGGTTGCGTAAGTTACATAGAAGTCATCCTGCGCAATAGCGGTTATTTTACGGCCGTTAAACTTGACGACCCAAGCGTTACCATCCCCCAATAGCTATGTAATAATAATTACATATTGTTTATGTCATTCTGTCGCCAGTATTTATGGGGCAACTTGAGGACAAACGGAGATGTGGCGACAGCTGCTGGTGAAATAGTGTGAAATATAGATAAATTCTAGCGTTAGCCCTGATTCTGTGTGCACACCCGGCCACAAATTATTATAATTAATTTTAGGAACGACATTTCACAGGGCACGGCAGGTTCAGAAAGCACCTGCACTCGGAACGTTGTGCAGACTGTGCCAGGAAAAGGAGGAAATGGCCTCTCACTTGTTATTCGATTGCGTTGCAATCGAGTGACTGCGCTACGATATCTTTGGAACTCTGAGGCCAAAGGAGATGGTAGCGCAGAAGGAACTGGTAGGGAAAGTCCTCAACCTCTTTAGAAGGGGAGGTTTCACCTATTAGACTCAAAAAGGGGCTGGCACATTAAGCCTCTTGTGGCTGCTGCGGTGCCGTGGGGCATAAGTCCCGTCCTCGCCTTTCAAAAATCTAAAATCTAATCTAGGAACGACATATATTCCTCTGGAATTCCAAAAATCTCTTGCAGGTTCCTCTTTATGGATTATATTTAATACGTCATTCTCACACGACTTAGACTCAGTAAAATTACTCTCTTACGCCTCGCCAGAGGATGTACTGTGATCCGCTTCCTTTTGCAGTGTAAACTTGTACTGATAATACTGCTTCCCTGGTATGACAAATTGCTCTGCTTTTTGTATGTCGTGCACCCAGCTTACCTCCAAAACGGAAGGTAAGGTTTAGGTAAAAATACGTAAGCCGGAGAGACTACTTCGCTGAATCGATTTTTACGTTGTTGCATTTTCTTGAAAGAAGGTTCCTCTACAAAAATTCTCTACATTCTATTAAGTCCCTTGTCTCGCTTCGTTCTAAAGTCTTCAGCTTTAAGTAAGAACTTATGGTAAAAATAAAAATGATTAACTATGTGACTGAGGTTTTAAGTTTTGAAGAATGTTGCCGATCGGAGTCCTTTTTAAGCAATTTTCCCCGAAAATGGGTATTTTATTGGAATTTATCTGTACAATATTGAAGTTAATTAACTTTTTGATTATGCTTTTCAAGCTAGCTTATTTGTAAAATCAAATTATTACATAATTTAAGGCACATTATTTGTATTTAATGTAATAAAGAATTCCAGCATGTCTGAAACCTAATTACGTATGCTCTGCATGCCAGATAAATACCTGAATTGTATTTGGAGACTGGCCAGATGGGGAGGTGATACATTATTTGTTCTGAATTTCTGCTTCACTTTTGTTTGAAACGCTAGGAAGTACGAATTTTGTTTACAAAGCAACTTTGTTGACGCTAACAAGTAGCTTCTTTGTTCATTCTGAAGTATGCAGTGTTGCCACTCTAGCTAGTACTCGTACAGTCTTACCAACTTTATTCCAAATGTGTTACTTGATTTTTTGTTTTTTAAGATACGTTACTTGAATTTTTGATCCAAACTGCTCTTTGCTCAAAGAGTATTGTGCAATCTATCCCTGAATTCCTGCCGACAAAAAAATTATTTAAAGAAACCTGGCGCTCATACACATACTATTCGAACTATTAACACTATTCTCACACTATTCGAATAGCACTTTCTTAAAAAAAAAAAAAGGTGGGAAAAATATCCAAATACATTAAATTTTGGAGCAAAGTGGCACTGTCGTCATTTTGAGTTCATCCTGACAGAAGCCAACTCGAACTTACACCTAAAACGCACCTGTTTTGAGGCTTAGCTCAAGGCTGCACTTAAAACTCACATAAGGAACTTGTGCCCCATACGTTTTCCTATTTTAAACAGAATCGCAGCAGCCGATTTTTGTTTTTTGGAGAACTCCAAAATCTAGAACAGGAAGCGTCATTTTGTTAGTAGGTCGGAAGTTCCAGAAATTTGTGAGTAACATGGAACTCATGATTCGCATTTGATTATTATAAGTTTAAATGAATCTTTAAGTAATGATTTAAGTAGTTTATGCTACCTGTTCTGTTTACCATCTTTTTTAAACTTGCAGATTATATTTTTGTGTTTTTCTGCCGCGCATGAAAATATCTGAGATTTCCCCCCCCCCCCCAGGTTAGAATGGCAGCACTGACTTTGTTTTTTTTTTTTTCCTTCCGTTTTATGTTAAAAGGACGACATAAGAGTACTTTATTCCCCGACTTCTCTGTTCCATTATTACTTTCTTTTGTATACTTTCGTACGAGTTTCAACACTGTAAGTTATGAAATAAATGTTTTGATTAATTGTTTTGGCCGGCCGGAAACGACTACAGTTTACCAACATCTCCGCTTAGTTATTAATCTCTATGTCGATTTATCATCATCATTATTTCATCTACCCGGACGTTCATTCTTACTGACCACGTATTTTTAACGTACTTGTTCTTTAATTGACGTATTTATTGAATGTTTGGCCGTTGTTACATGTATTTTGGTTGGTTAGGGCCAACGAATAAAAATTTTCTACATAAAAGTTGGACGTTTCGTGAACTTATTCTAGGATCCTTCTTCAGGAACTGAAAATTTTTAAAATTGAAATAAATCACGATAAAATGATTTGAGGTGATTATAGAGAAATGCGATATCTGGAGTAAAGGTTGTTGCGATGTTACAGAAGGTCATTGAAGGTGGTGAGCAAACAACAAAAGTGTCTTAATATTATTCACGACATAAAAATAACATCGTACTAAATAGTTAAGGCAATAAAATGAAAATTTTTGGGAATAATAGTGTTTGGTAAAAATAAAATAAAAAAACTTTATAATTGAACGCATGTACAGTCAGTTGAAAGATTTTCGGATCCTGTGAGCAACAACGTCATCCGTGATGTTGCTGCGCGGCCAATATAGCTTCACAAACAACAATCTGAAGGAGTATAGAAGTGAGAGAGTAAAGGACGTTGGGAACTTCATGTTCGAGTTCGTTTACTGGAAGTGCGTCATTTTTCTTTCAGATTTGACAAGCTGGCTGTACTTCCTCTTTGTCAAAGAGTTACGAAGTTAAAAAAGAGTAAACTGCAACTGTGAAATGGCAGAGTTGAATGCCCGCCAGATGTAAACCAGCGCCGAAGTGTGCAGCAGGTATACAAATCTGAATTCCTTATGAATGGGAATGTTGTCTTGAGAGGAGGGGGGTCAGGCAAGACTCTGCCCCTCCCTTCCCCTCTCCGGTTGGATGAAGGCAAGGTCATAACGGTGCGCGACGACCATCGTGAACCTGCACTCCCTTGGCAACCTGTGCAGGATCGGCCGTCCTCTTCGCGTCCTCGCATTCAACCGTCACTTTCTACATCGTCATCTTCGGCCCTCCTACAATCTGAACTGACGAAACTCATCCGACGCACAGTGCTTTGTGCTTACACCGAGTTTGCATTAAAGTCGGCTCTCTTGTATTGCAGTTTACGGATTTATTTATTTACATTTTTTGTAACCTGGAAGTTGTAAAAAAATATTTGGCTTGCTCGTACACTTTGGTGGTTTCATTTAACTACGAAGATACGGCACTTCTGGTCAGATGATTCCCTCAAAATCGGAATTTCGGCTACCACTTTATTCCTGCTGCAAAGAAGCTGGACTTCGCCCTAGTCTAGTGATGACAGAAGTTGGAACCGCTTCATTGTTCTGGTAGGAGTAGCTGTGAAGAGTTTCCTGTATGGTTGACAGAAGTTGGAACCGCTTCGTTGTTCTGGTAGGAGTAGCTGTGAAGAGTTTCCTGTATGGTTTTTGCAAAAAGGAAGAGGGCCAAATGAATTCTAGAAAACCATTCGCGATTGTAGGGAGAAAAAAGGTGGCCATTAACTTGGTGTCGTGGTTGAATGTTATACCAGGAAGAGAGGAGAGCTCACCACTATGCAACGAGGTCAGGATTAGGAGTATTGAGAGAGGAATATAGGTCGGCCATATTCATCAATGTTGCATTCATAGCCGGGATATTGATTCTAGTTTGCTGATTTGACGGGAACACCCTCCAAGTGGTTTGGGATATAAAGCACTTTGTGTCTGAAGTTCCTCTTATTCTACAAACTCTTCCTTGATAATATCCTGAAATCTCTGGCATTAAGGGAACTTTCTCACCGCTGTGGACTGTCAGGAGACCTTGAAGAAGACTCCGTGAGTATAGTCTCAGATTGAGAGAGAAATATGCTCCCTGATGTAGCTCCGTTCTCATGTTCAGGGTTCTCTCTCTTCTTTTCGAGACTGGGCAGTGGCAGAAGGGGACTAGCTTTTAGAAATAGCTCTCTATTTTGGATATCCACTTGGACTTTGAGGTTTGGAACTAGAGTGGATATTCACTCCGACCCTGGCCGCTCCCCAAGCCGTTTGTAGAGATAAATTAGGCCCAGGAAACCCTGAGCGTCTGGTGAGTCCACTTCCTGTGTAAATTGTGACGAGTGTAAGTAAATATATCTTTTACAACTTACCTATTGGCAATATGGAGTTCAGGATAGAGATAATACAATTACTGAGAAAGCACTGGTCTTACTAAAAAAAAATCCACAACTGCAGCGGTACAGCACAAAGTCTGGAGTACCCCTGATTGTCAATCAGGATAAGCTAGAAATCGCCTTAAGGAGTTCTTTGAGTTGGGTTCGTGGTCTTGTCTTTCATTCTATTGGAATCGGATGGTCTGTTGGTAGTTCTGTCTGTCACTATTCTATTTTATTACAATTTTGGAAGTGTCTGTAACCGTAATCATAACGCCTCAACAAATTGTTTTATTCGGATATCCTCTATATTATTGATGTGACCGCGTGCAGTACTGAAGCTAACTGTAATGCTTATTTCTGATGAAAATGTAAAGATTTTCTTTAATTTGGGATTAATTTTTGCTTTAATTTAACACAATCTGGCCATCTTAGCTCTATTAAGTAGCACATTGGGACATCCATCAATGTGATGTCATTTCCTGTCGATGGAATCAGTTAATCGATTGTCTTCCTATTTTTAAGTTATTTAGTAAAACGTGATCGCCGGCGAAGGTGACTTCCAAGGTACTGGGACATTAGTTCTAGATCCGTTTTTAGTTCACCCAGGAGAAATCCCGCCTGTTGTGAGGGTGAGTGTTAGAGACAGTATCGGATTTACCGGAAGTAATTGTTTTAAGGTTTCCAGCGTACGGAAATACTGGGTTTAAAAGTATAAGACTTCCTACAATAATCGAAAGTCCTAACTTACTTCTAACTCGGACAGTATTCATGGACACAGCGTTAACAATGAGTCTTTAAAGTGAAACCTGCAATACCCATCCTTCCTGCTTTTGTAGTGATGTTTAGGAGAGCTGTGACGTCACTCTTTCATCACTTCCACTTTATTACGAGGAAATTTAATTGAGTAGTTGTACGAGGAAGTCTTGTGAGGCAAAGACCAGTTTTGTTTTAAAAAAGACTTCCGTCTGAATGTGCTGCTTTGATCGTATGCAGTGATGTTCTCCATACTGCTCGGATATCCGGTTCTCACTGTCACTGGCGATCATCATCACTTTATACCAAATGTTATAACATTGACTATTGCAGTCATTACTTATCACTTTTTTTTTTTTAATATGAACGCATAATTTGTGACGAATGAGTGTCGTCATATCACGAGGTGATATTTAGTTGACGCTATGCTGGTAGAGCCTTCTAAATACCCTGATGATCGGCCCCTATCTACCGGAGAGGGGTATAGCCCGCACACACGAGCAGTTTGCCGTTATTTATTAATTACTATATACTAGTAATAATATCCAGTATCATTCTAGTTCGGCGGAAAATTGCTTACTTGAAGCTTCAATTCTGGAGTTAGTTGATCCTAGATAATAGTTGCAAATAGGTGGAGGGCCTCATCTTGCTGCCGGATCGCCTTACAACAACATCTCCAAATCCATACATCCTGTATACATACACCTCAATCAGGGAGGATTCCTGGGAAGATATGCTTCCATCTTCCCCGGCTGCCTGACCGGTCTTTCTCTGATAACCAGTAACTTTCTTTCCGGCCTCTGCAGGATTCTGCGGTATTTTACATTTCATTGGATACAAATGATCGCTTGGTTTGTAAGACACCGGAAGTAACTGTTTTTAACGGATACCATCACACCAGATAACTCCAATATCCACTGCTGCTGTAGAGTTGACCGCAGGCTACGGACCAGCTCCCCCCCTCAACCTCACACCTCGCCAAGATCTTTCCAGTTGTAGATTTTGTAACAGTTATAGAGGTTTCAGTATGATGTTACTGTGGGATGTTTGTTGCGATAATATTCCTGGAATCATAATTGTCACTGCTTATTAGGCCTCCCATTGTCTGTTTCTAAAGCTTCTGGTATCCTGTTGTGGGTTCCCCATCTTTTTAAAGCCTGTATCACCGTACTGTATCAATGCACATAGGGAAAGCTGCTTTGGAAACTGGAAATTCTGCCACAGATCTATACTCTACATGTTTCGAAACCTCTTCCTGTACTTTTCTCGAAAGCTGGAGTTCGTCCATTTTTTCGTCTATGTGGTAGTTGGAAGTTAATCTCCGTCTCGTAAAGTAGGCCATTACTTTGTCCTATTTTGTACTTTAGAGTACATTTCATTTTTCTAGCAGCTGCTCTCTCTTTGTTCTACCCTCTCCTCTGCTAGTTGTAATAATCTACTTTTCTTAAATTTTATTTTATTTTTTATTGCCACGTCGTTCACAAATATCAGCAATCAGAACAGACCCAAGCAGATTTTTACGATAAATATTTTTAATAGCGTCAATATGCGAATGCGTTCTAGATTCCCAATTTGTTTATTGAATGAATCTTAGTTCTTTGAGAGTAATGTTATCATTGTGTGAGTCTGAGTAGAATATTGATTTGGGATTCTGAGGGTGGAGGCAAAATAAAACAAACGCTTTTTTTTCTGCTTTGTCTCAACTGAAATCAAAACGTCAACTCCTCTCTTGTAATAGAGATCTTTCCCCATTGGTCATGGGAAACGGGAGGCTGCATTGAAAAAAGTGTCCTGCAGAGTGTCCTTTTACCCCCTTCACTCGGTTCTTCTTTACGTCTCAGTTAGGTAAAGGAGCTTGGAGGTGGCGGAGAGTGAGACAGTGGGAGGAGAGAGGTACATCGCTTGACCGCTCAACCTTGCAAGACTCCTGGGGCGGCGGGAGGTTGTAATCTGGTTATTTTCTTTTCTCTTCCTTTCGGTCAAAGGTTCATCTCTTCTTCTAGAGGAGTAGTGCGGTTTTAAGCCCTCGGTCAGTGGTGAAGTGAATATTATTACATCTTTTTTTTAAAGAAACTTTGCTGTGGGTCTATGGTTTCCATTCAACCACCCGCTCGACCCTTGATGCTTCCTACCTTTGAAGGCTGCGTTAACTAGGCATTTAGTCCACAAATGGGTTCGGATGATGGTCTCTTCTTTTATAGCCTACCTTTTAGGCCTATTAACTGGGCCACTACAGGCTCAGAAAACACATGCATCGCATGGGCCTGGCAGATGATAGATAGCCTTTGTAGGTTCTGTCAAGAAGAGGAGGAAACTGCACTGCACATGTTGTGTCAGTGTGAGGCTCGTGTGGCTAAGGATGTTACTTCTCGGGGAGGTGAAAACCAAGACATGAGAGCTTTACCCAGGAGCCATTCTCCAGAATTAAGAGTCTGATTAAACGGACAGGTCTGGAGGGTGAGCTTTAGATTGAGGGGAGCCATAATAGATCCATAGGGGTCGCGGTGGCGTAGGCCTTGAGGCCGCCCTAATTTTTCTATTCTAGCCAACATGCCTGGTGGCTTCAATGTTCCCATATCCCGAGCACCCAAGAACCACCCAGAGAGATTCACTTTAAGGATTCCTTTACAATCCCACATTGGTCTTGAGCAATCCGAAGTCCTTTTCCATAATCTGTAAGGCGGCTGATTGTCTTAGGAAAGAACTACTCTGAAATTCCCCGAAGCTGTCCTCTTAACGGCACAAATAAATATGGCGGCTAGCTCCGCATGAAGGAGCGTGTCTCCTAGCACGCATTTAGATAATATTAAATTAATAGAAATAACAGACGAATAAAACAGAATTATAATAATCAGTAACTATAAAAAGTGGTGATATCGATGAGTTTAGCATATCAAGGGTAAAGATTAGGAAGGAAACGCTGTTCCGGAGAGATAAGCCATGTCGTTGGTTGATTTGTTGCAGAACGGAGCTACAGCCAGTGCTGATACAAAATCTCTATTCGCAAGGGTGCACCACATGGCTTATATATCTTACGATACATTAAGCAGGTCGTGTAAGTGTATTAGTGCTCCGTTATTTTCCTAGCTAATATGCCCAGTAAATCATATGTGCTTTCTAAATAGTTAACATTTAAAACATACATATATATTTTATTTAAAGATAATGTATGGTTTTACATGTGTACATGTTCCAACTCTCTGTCTGGTACGTGCTCATCCTCCAGCTACACTCTGTATCTGTCGGCAGTAATTCCACTGTCACCTTGATTACAGATAGTGCAGTGTTGCCAATAGTTCCATAAAGCAGGTTGGCCATATAACGAACGTCGTACCACATCCGGCTTGGCAGAGTAATTTCTTTTTTTTTATACATATTGGGTTTTTATTATTCTCATTGCTCATGTAGAAACAGCCAATTCGAACGTTTGTGCTTCTTGTTGATAGCTCATCATTGTGACTTTTACAACATTTTCAAGAGTTTTTTTAAGGAATTCACTAATCGTAAGTGCGCTGATAATCAAGGGATTTTGTTAAGCAGTTTTTGGCGTTTTTTTCATGAGAATTGCTCTAATAATTTTCAAAATTGAAATTAAATGCTTATTGGTATAATCGAGGATAGTAGGTCGCTTTGGTAATTTTAATTTTGTGCGGATCGTCCATAGAAACAGCCAGGTTTAACAACCAGTTGTTATTGAAATGAAGAAGAAACTGCCAGGATCAGATTGCTGCTAGGCACACAGCGAAAAGATTAATCGATTTCCTGGAGCATGTATCCTTCAGTTAATGAAAAGTTCCAGAGATGTGGTGGTGGTGAATTCTTCCATTATCTGTTGGCAAGAATCTAGTTCGCTGAGAAAATATCCAACTTCGTTTTAGCATTAGCCAGTTCCTTGAGGGTTCAGTGCTGGAAAATATTGGCACAGTTGGCTTTTCCAGCCAATGTATTGGCGGAAAATCATAGCCTTTTTTCCCCCCTCAAGGATGTCCTGATCCCCATTTGGTAGTGAAAGCTGTGGTTACCTTTAGCGCACTTTCATATCCTCTATTCTTGCAGCAGCAGCACAAATGATGTTCTCGAAAAATTAAGAGTTGGACCGTGATTTATTTGAACTTTTAGTTGAAAATAAACAGTTCAAGGACCACTACGTCAACCGTCGCTAGTTCAACCTGGTCGACCTCATTTCGCTATGTCACAGTACTATAGGACGATAAGGCAAAATCAAACGTTCGGTAAAAATGAGATTTTACCAAGATTTAGAATGTAGCTCAACAAGTCATGATCTAGAAAAGTGAACAATCACCGCAAACATATTTATCTTTGCTTCAGAACAGATCATGCTGTGCGCAGATTGCAAAACAGGTTTTTCTTTTTCCAGCAATGTTGTGCCTAGAGAAAGGGAAAAACAAATTATCGTATAACAACAGCTAAGGTGAATTAGAGAAGAATGTATTTCGCTGGAGGTAAAATAAGCCGCCATTACTATAAACAAAAAAAACATAACTAATTACGGAAATTCCAGCCTAAACTATCTTGAAGTGCGCTTAGGATTCTATCCGCCGTTTCCCTTCGTTCAGATGGCGGCCATTTTGTTGCCAATAGTTTTACTGAATCTATCTCTCTAGATGGCGTGTCTATCGATGTTCATACTTTTGTTTCTTTCGTACATTCTATAATTCTTGCTGCGCGATAGTAGTGAATCCTATCTAGTTCTTACTTGAGGTTGGTAACAATGAAATATTTCACCATTGTAACCACTAATTTACCTCCTACAATGATTATTGTTATTGTGGGATTAGACGATTAGAAAGTTAACACTATTGTCTTCCTAACGGTATTTTTAGACGTCTCCATTATATATACAATTTGGGCTATCGTTCCTTAATATTGGACAAACTCCTAATTGATATATTTTTTCCATTGGGGGCATTTTGGAATGATCTGTTTTTTCTACTGGAGACAATTGGGAGTCCGTATTAATGGCGCATTCTATTAATTTTCAGATCTACTCGTTCCTTTGGTTATCTATTTCTGTTCATCAAACTAGTCCAGATTTTTCCGAATCAGAAGTGTACGTATTGAAGGAGAAAGAAATTCACCCTGGTAAATTGAACGAACTCTCCACGTTCATTCAGAGTGCGAGAATCCGCAAGGTCTCTCAGTTTATCCGCTTATCTGCTTACATACATTGTAGTATGGGGTACCCCTCTGCAGGCTCAGGAAACACATGCATCACATGGGCCTGGCTGATGATAGCCTCTGTAGGTTCTGTCAGGAAGAGGAGGAAACGGCACTGCACGTGTTGTGTCAGTGTGAGGGGCTCGTGTGGCTAAGGATGTTACTTCTCGGGGAGGAAAAACCAAGGCCTGGGGAGCTTTACCCAAGAGTCGCTCTCCAGCATTAAGTCAAAAGGACAGGTCTGGAGGGTGAGCTTTAGAGTGAGAGGAACCACAATAGATCCAAAGGGGTCGCAGTGGCGTAGGCCTTGAGGCCGCCCTAGTCTAATCTATCTATCTATCTATGGGTTACCCCTACAATCTTACAGCTTTCCCTAAGTGGATGGACTCCTGATGAACCAACAGTTTCGGTTTCACTTTAGGAGAATAATGGACGGGGAGCAAAATTTTTTGTATGCAAATCAATTAAAGAAAATGTCGAAAGTTGGTATTTTCGATTCCCTCTAAGTGCCATTGTCGGGTATTCCACATGCCAGACATTAACTATAATTATTGGAATAAAGAGTAGAAGTCCTCTCTGAAGCTGAAGATGTAATGTTGCCGCTAGGAAAACCATAGTTTGCTCAGGACTTACAATGCAAACAGACGATGTGGGTCCGCCATGAGCAAGTATCCGCCGATTTGGCGAAGTACAGGCTAATACGTGTCAGTAGGGCTGCATGTTTTAAATTAGGAGATGTGACATTCCTGTGACTTTGATTTGATTACACACACATGTGTGTAGATAGATGAACTAACGGGACTTTGGCCCCGATATTCTAATGATCCCCGGACGCCAAGAAGAAGAGTGAGGGGGCCTCAGAACCAGATCGTGATCGTCTCAAGTGAGCTAGCAGATCTCCTGGGAGAAGATCCTCCTCACACGATTCTCTCTTACTGCAACACCCCAAACTTGATTCTACTACATCCCTCCCGTGTTGGTACTGCTGGTTCGAGACACAGTCTTCCTATCGCAATCGCAATCTTGTCAAATTTTTGAAGTTTAGTTTTAACCGGAACATGCAAAGTCTCTAAAAGTTGGAACGTGGTAATTCTTTTTAGAACAATTGTCGCCTGAGGTATTGAGACTATTTCCTCAACGTCCATCATCAGCGATCCGAAATCATCACCATCTAGTGTGAAACCAATCTCAAATACTGAGAATCTGAAAGTGAAATCCCAAGAACCTAAGAAGTCTCAGAAATTCCATAAAGAGAAGATTATTATTCTAACTATGATCTCTACTCCATCTTTATGTGAATTTTGCACAAATTTACTGTAAATGCAAAGCGCAGACTCGAGGACATGAACATCTTTCAAGACTCACGTGTTAATTTTTTAAAAAAATAAACAAAGAAAGAGTCGAAAAAGTGTTTTTTACAAAGTGGAAGTAACGCAGAAAGTTCAGGCGTACCAACAGAGGACGCCAAATTAAGGTTTTGGTTGGAATCAATCTTCCGGAAGTACCAGTCTTCACTAAGCCAATTTACCAGTTTGAGTTAGCTCTGAGCGCCAATCCAGGTCTACGTAAAACTAGATAAATTTTTCTATTTCAGAAAAAAAATCGATTAAGAACCCATTTTGGTGGTCATTTTCATAAAGTCCGTCACAAACTGCCATTTTTGGGTGGGAAACTTAGGGACCTATCCCTTGGTTACTTGGTTAATCTCGCATAACTGAAATAATGATATTGCGGAGTTGTCGTCGTCGCTACGCTATAAAACCTTTAATTATAGAATGTTTATATTTAGATTAATTTAACGAAGTAAATTCTTAGATTTTGATATAAAACCTTTTTTACAAGAAAAAAAAATTCATCAAATGGCAATTTTCAAGGCTACTCTAAAGTCCCAATTACTTTCATGTGTGTATGAATCCACACCTCTCTTTGTTAAAACTAATTAAAATATTTGTACAATTTCAAATATGTAAGAAATGAAACTGTTGACTTAAGGAAGACCGGAAATGGTAAAGTGCCGCTTCTAACAAATGAACTGAAGTGTTCACATAAAATTCGTTCTCGTATTTTAAGTTTTTGTGCATAAAATTATTTTCCAGTAATAAGTTTTTCAATACAAAAAAGCAATGGATTTTTTTTGTAAGAAAACAATATTCATAAATATTTAGTTGTGGTAAACAGTAAGAGGAAGGTGATAAATGTTTGTTTACAATGTGGACAGGACCGGTAGAGCGCGTGTGGTAGTAATGTGCAGCATTGGCGCGAGCTGCACTCCAACGGTTCTAGTCAGCTGTGGCTGCCAGGTGTTGTTCGCTGCCATCTTGGCTCCTTGATCACCCTGTAACCGTCGTTTATATTTCACACTGTATGGTATAATTTCTCTTGTGTGCCGCAGTCATGTGTGTGCCTACCTCATTCAGTTCTATCTTCGCACTGTGTTTCTCTCCTTAACCTTAAAAATTTGATGTGTTTAATGAGTTTTATTATCTCTTTGTGTTTATTGTTCGTATCTCCAGGTGAACAATACTCTCAGATAAGATAAAAGTGAATGGTTTGCGCTGCCTCTGTGCGAACTCTTTTTAACTAAAATTTTCAAGTGTATTTTTCTTACGAATTTACATTTTGTTTTCTAATATTCTCAGTGTGTTACAAAGTTCTTTGAGATAAGACTTTGGGCGATTTGTGCAAGCAAAAAATATTTAATGTATTTCTTTGCTTTTCTTTTGGAAACTTAAAGCAGACAGGAAGAGAAGGATCATGAAGAGATTAAAGAAATTCTTTAAAAGGTTTGTCTCTAAAGTTTTTGTTTTGTTGCCTTCTATCCCTAAATTATCGATTTTGAATTGAATCCACACCCCAGATAAAATACGTACATTGTGAACAAATGGATTGTACTTAGTAAGACAAAGTATTGTAATCAATGATCACGATGCCGAGTTTTACCGGAAACGTCCTTCTTTGAGACTCCTCAACTCAAAATTAGTAGTTTTTACAAAAAAGTTACAGGAAATCCTTTTCCAACTGCAGAAAAATTGAATTTTTCTATTTTGGTGAAGAGTTCCAAATTGTTTCATTGATTAATCTACTCATGGTGCAAGTAAATACAGAACTTAGTCAAATTCCAGAAAATTTTCCTCTCAAAAGTTGAGAAGTTTTTCCTCACATCTCGGTATTGCACCACCAACTTCTCTCGTTAATCTTCTTGGTAGTTTCGTACATTGCTCCGAAATGGACCTAATAGGGTAATACTAGTATAACCAATCTGTCTAGAACAGCGTTTCCCAACCTGTGGAACGCGAAAAATAATCAGCAATGGTGGACATAAAAAAAATTAAAGTATAAAAATATCATAGAAACGTTTTTTCCTATATAATACATAAAAATTATTTTAATTAATAATATTATACAGTGAAGTTGAATATTTACAGTAATAACGTTAGTCTGTCTCAAGATATACGAGAAAATTTTCTTTCATGGAGTATTTTCCAAAACCCGAAAACACAAATGATAATTGGATTCTATAAATTAAATAGATTTCTATAAAGAAAATTTAGGAAAAGCTACATCATTATCAATAAAAGATAAAGAAAATTTAATAGAATTATCATGTGACGGAACTTAAATGGTAACTACATATGTAAAAATCTGCTTAAAGAGACTGATTGTAATGAATAAGCTCTATCCAAGCAAAGTTGAATTTAATTGGTACTTACAGGTAGTTGAATACTTAAAAGAAATTAATTTAGAAGATTTGGGCACAAATATAATAATCCTAAAGAAGAACTTTGTAAATTAATTAATAATTTTGAAGAGAAAAATATGTACGCAATTTTGCATTATTTAAAAAAAAGTTTTAAAACTAAGATCTTACAGTTTATAAAGTGAACATGAACTCCTTTGTAACAGATACGTTGTATCTCTTCACAAATAAAGATAATAATAATAAAATAACACACTCGGAATAAGAAATTTGCACGAAATACAATCATCTTTATTAAGTGGTCAATTTAGAACATGATGTACTACCAAGGGGTAGGCGAGCCAAAAAAAGTTGGGAAACGCTGGTCTAGAAGGTTCATGGAGGTGTATCTTTGGAATGCTAGTGTAAGACCATCGTGTTTGATTAGTTAGAGAGGAATTTCTGTGGCCCTTTTCTCCAGCAAAAGAGGAAGATACACTTTTGGTGTTTGAGAAACTTTGTTATCAATTCTGGAATCAAAAGATCTGCTGCAGTGCTGCTGCTTTCTAATGACGAAATGAAAGTTACTTAAAACAGGATTTTTAACAAATAAAAATTACTGAAATTGAATTTTTGTTTTCAAAAAAGTGACATTTTCGATCACATTATTATTATTTTTTTCTTCAACTTTAAGGTTATATTTATTCGTGATAATTTTCCAGGCAATTGATGCTGCACATTGATTCATTATCACTAAGCACCTGTAGAACTGTCTTCAAAGCCTCCCCCAAAAGATCTTTTCTTTGAAAAGGTTTCAACTAAAACTTATAGACACGAGAGCATTTGAGCTTTCAAGAAAATTTTTGGAGCCAGTCTTTTTTATTTTCAAAGAAAATCTAAGAAAATGTTAACCTTCTTAGTGACCAAAACTAAGCGCGTCTGCTGCTGGTGGTTCTTTATTTAAAATAACCAATTTGAACTAACCAGCGAGTTTCCGTTATTGAGTTCTGCTCTCCATACTTACAGACCAACTTCTTTCTTAGCTCATCCAAACTTATAAGAAGTTGTTTAAGTGGAACTAGCTGTTTTCAAAATGAATAAACAATATGTATGACTAGTTCAAGTTATTTAAAAAGTATTGCCACATTTCTATAAAATGTTATCAACAAAATTTTACGTTGTTAATCTCGCATAACTGAAATAATGATATTGCGGAGTTGTCGTCGCTGCGCTATAAAACCTTTAATTATAGAATGTTTATATTTAGATTAATTTAACGAAGTAAATTCTTAGATTTTGATATAAAACCTTTTTTACAAGAAAAAAAAATTCATCAAATGGCAATTTTCAAGGCTACTCTAAAGTCCCAATTACTTTCATGTGTGTATGAATCCACACCTCTCATTGTTAAAACTAATTAAAATATTTGTACAATTTCAAATATGTAAGAAATGAAACTGTTGACTTAAGGAAGACCGGAAATGGTAAAGTGCCGCTTCTAACACATTAATTGCAAGTTCCTATGGCCAGCAAGTGACCATGATGGTGTCCGCGGACTCGAGGTAGACGTGATTGTGGATGCACAGCTAACACTGGGATCTTCTTGAACTCTTTTACTCGCAAAGTAGTTCCTGCCAATATCCTCTGAATCCTTCTCGATATTAAGTGCACATCCAGTGCCATATAATTGTTCTAGGAATGTTAGTTTTAGAGCAGTTCTTAGGATAGGGCATTCTCCAAGTTGTGGTTTCAGTAAAGTATGAGGTTTTAGGCACGATGTGTGTATGTTGGCAAGAGTTGATTATGTTTCAAATATGGAGTTAGTCCTTAACAACCTTGAGATTTGTCTGGTGAAAAGACCGTGCGATTGTTCACATCTCATTTCCCTTAGTGTGTAAGCGATATTTCATTGGGATTTTCAGTGGATGTAGTAAATCTCTGCGAAAAAGCTTATTATAATTTATAAAAACAAAAGTGACAAATCTAGTTATTTGTGGAAGTGAGGTATTCCCCAATTCATGGATACATTTAGCAGCGGCTTTCCTCTGCCAACTTGATCATTTATACTAGAAGATAGTTCTAAAACTTAAACTAAAAATCTGTTAATGGAAACTGACGTCACAACGCTCTCAGAAACTCTCTAAAATTATTGTTTCTGGGAAATGTATTACGAGCATTTCATGCTCATGTTGTGTTCTGTGTTGGTTGATTAACTAGTGCAGTTGTACACGTGTTCTGTGTTGGTTGATTAACTGGTGCAGATGTGCAGGTGTTCTGTGCTGGTTGATTAACTGGTGCAGATGAGCAGGTGTTCTGTGTTGGTTGATTAACTGGTGCAGTTGTATACGTGTTCTGTGTTGGTTGATTAACTAGTGCAGTTGTACACGTGTTCTGAGTTGGTTGATTAACTGGTGCAGATGTTCTGTGTTGGTTGATTAACTGGTGCAGTTGTACCTGTGTTCTGTGCTGGTTGATTAACTGGTGCAGATGAGCAGGTGTTCTGTGTTGGTTGATTAACTGGTGCAGATGAGCAGGTGTTCTGTGCTGGTTGATTAACTGGTGCAGATGAGCAGGTGTTCTGTGTTGGTTGATTAACTGGTGCAGTTGTACACGTGTTCTGTGTTGGTTGATTAACTAGTGCAGTTGTACACGTGTTCTGAGTTGGTTGATTAACTGGTGCAGATGTTCTGTGTTGGTTGATTAAGTGGTGCAGTTGTACCTGTGTTCTGTGCTGGTTGATTAACTGGTGCAGATGAGCAGGTGTTCTGTGTTGGTTGATTAACTGGTGCAGATGAGCAGGTGTTCTGTGCTGGTTGATTAACTGGTGCAGATGAGCAGGTGTTCTGTGTTGGTTGATTAACTGGTGCAGTTGTACACGTGTTCTGTGTTGGTTGATTAACTAGTGCAGTTGTACACGTGTTCTGAGTTGGTTGATTAACTGGTGCAGATGTTTTGTGTTGGTTGATTAACTGGTGCAGTTGTACCTGTGTTCTGTGCTGGTTGATTAACTGGTGCAGATGAGCAGGTGTTCTGTGTTGGTTGATTAACTGGTGCAGTTGTACACGTGTTCTGTGTTGGATGATTAACTGGTGCAGTTGTACACGTGTTCTGTGTTGGTTGATTAACTGGTGTAGTTGTACACATGTTCTGTGTTGGTTGATTAACTGGTGCAGATGTGCAGGTGTTCTGTGTTGGTTGATTAACTGGTGCAGATGTGCAGGTGTTCTGTGCTGGTTGATTAACTGGTGCAGATGAGCAGGTGTTCTGTGATGGTTGATTAACTGGTGCAGTTGTATACGTGTTCTGTGTTGGTTGATTAACTAGTGCAGTTGTACACGTGTTCTGAGTTGGTTGATTAACTGGTGCAGATGTTCTGTGTTGGTTGATTAACTGGTGCAGTGGTACCTGTGTTCTGTGCTGGTTGATTAACTGGTGCAGATGAGCAGGTGTTCTGTGTTGGTTGATTAACTGGTGCAGATGAGCAGGTGTTCTGTGCTGGTTGATTAACTGGTGCAGATGAGCAGGTGTTCTGTGTTGGTTGATTAACTGGTGCAGTTGTACACGTGTTCTGTGTTGGTTGATTAACTAGTGCAGTTGTACACGTGTTCTGAGTTGGTTGATTAACTGGTGCAGATGTTCTGTGTTGGTTGATTAACTGGTGCAGTTGTACCTGTGTTCTGTGCTGGTTGATTAACTGGTGCAGATGAGCAGGTGTTCTGTGTTGGTTGATTAACTGGTGCAGTTGTACACGTGTTCTGTGTTGGATGATTAACTGGTGCAGTTGTACACGTGTTCTGTGTTGGTTGATTAACTGGTGTAGTTGTACACATGTTCTGTGTTGGTTGATTAACTGGTGCAGATGTGCAGGTGTTCTGTGTTGGTTGATTAACTGGTGCAGATGTGCAGGTGTTCTGTGCTGGTTGATTAACTGGTGCAGATGAGCAGGTGTTCTGTGATGGTTGATTAACTGGTGCAGTTGTATACGTGTTCTGTGTTGGTTGATTAGGGGCCGTACTTAAATTACGTAACGCAATTTAAAGAGCTTTTTAATCCCCCCCCCCCCCGATGTAACAGATCGTAACAAAATGTCAACCTCCCCTCCCCCCTAGCCAAATGTACGTAATTTTTTGTTATGGAATATCGTCATTGCATAGTATTTAATTAAAATCAAACATATATTTTTTATTTATTACTTATTTAATTACATTATCACTTAGTATGAAGGTTGGCTATAGTAGAATTTGGCGCGAAAAATATCGTTAGTATTTTTCCATTAATGACCAAAAAATTATAGATTCAATTGGAAAAATTACGTACAAGCATTAAAAAACCCCCTACCCCGAACCATAACGAATGGTAACAATCGAGCCTTACCCCCCTCCCCCCTTGCGTTCGTTACGTAATTTAAGTACGGCCCCTTAACTAGTGCAGTTGTACACGTGTTCTGAGTTGGTTGATTAACTGGTGCAGATGTTCTGTGTTGGTTGATTAACTGGTGCAGTTGTACCTGTGTTCTGTGCTGGTTGATTAACTGGTGCAGATGAGCAGGTGTTCTGTGTTGGTTGATTAACTGGTGCAGTTGTACACGTGTTCTGTGTTGGATGATTAACTGGTGCAGTTGTACACGTGTTCTGTGTTGGTTGATTAACTGGTGTAGTTGTACACATGTTCTGAGTTGGTTGATTAACTGGTGCAGATGTGCAGGTGTTCTGTGTTGGTTGATTAACTGGTGCAGTTGTACCCGTGTTCTGTGTTGGATGATTAACTGGTGCAGTTGTACCCGTGTTCTGTGTTGGATGATTAACTGGTGCAGTTGCTCATTGGGCATGTTCAGTTTTGAGCATTGTGACTTCCTTTCGCATACTACGATTTGCCCAAATAATGTCTGAAACTTATATTTGAAATCAGTATCTGCTAACTATTTTAGCCTACTTAAGGCCCAACATATTTCTTTCTGTAGGCTGGAGAAAACTAACTTTGACTTTGGAACCATATTGTGCATTTTTTAAACGTTGTCTTATCAAGAAAGGTAAGCTACGATTAGATGTTCTTGCAAGTCCGAGAAGAAGAAAAGAGAGCTTTTAGCCGAATTAGGTCATTTCCGAACATGCCCAAGCCACACATATCTTGAGTAGGGTGACGATGGTTCAAAATAACACCTTAAATGTTTACCATCCATCACGAAGGGAAGGTCTGATTTGAGAAAAGGCGGATCCCTAAGTAATCTGACGCTGAAACAAACTCCATTCTTATTATTTTGGGAGGAAACCGATGTTGGTGGCTACCCCTTGTAAGTGATGTGAAGTGGCTCGGAAAAGTGTAATTGCCAAGATAAAATGGTGAGTCCCAAAGTGGCCAACTTTGGTTAAGATTGGTGGCAGTTAAATATTCTTGTCTACAGAAGTGGTCAGTTTTAAGAGACATCTCTTGGTAGTGTTCCTTGGAGAGTGGAAGATACTTTCACCGGTTTATGCAATCTTCGGTGGCTATTTGGATGGTTTAGGACAGTCCTCAGCTTTCTGCCTGGAACAGTTCTTGCTGATTGTTTCTTTTTAAGAATGTGCCTTGTTTGCTTTAACTTTTTGGACTGATTCTCAAAAATAATATAATGAGCGCACGATGTTTACTGTGATTTCCAGTAATTACTGTCACACAATGGACGCTTTATCTCCTTATCTAAATATCGATTGCGTTCTGACATACTTAACTTGGACATTTCGTCACCTTTCGTTATTTTGTTTGTTTGATTTGCCTTGTTCAGAAGACATTACCAAATAATCTTAATTGAAAAATACTTGAGATACCTTATCTAATCCATACAATTGAGCACTTCACTTTTATCTGGACACTCCCTAGAGAACAATGCGTTTCTCGTAAGATTTAAATTGAAATCCATCCCCCGGAAGTGGTCTAATGATTGCTGTTTACTGACATTAGACCTCAAATGAGGATTTTAGCGTATAATTTATTTATCTATCTAATATATTTTCACGTACTGATCAAATCTAAAATGTTCACGACCTAGTCGAAGTTTTCAAAAAATCAATCTAAAATTGAACCTTTGATCATATCAAAATCCATCAATTGGGGGAAGAGAGCAACTTTCCCAAATTGATGTCTCTCTCTTTCTCTCGATTTTCGTGATAATTTGATTGAATCGATTTTCTTATAATTTCTTCCACGGTCAAAATATCGACCAATTTTATTTGAAACATTTTTATTGTCAATACTAAGATGTAGGATGTGATGTGATTTCGTGGCTTGCACAGCTGGCATTTGGACCGGTAATGCTACTGTTTCTCTATTCCCCTTCGATGCCTCCCACCTTCCTGTATTTGGTGAACTGACTCACAAACAAATTGCTGCCAGACTCCCAAAGGTTTGTAAACTTTCCAAGCTCGCTTCCGTTAACCTAACCAGTGAATGGATTCAATGGCAACTATTAATGTTGTCTATATATATATATATATAGTTTAATGAAGAAACAAGAGCACTTCTTAACAAACTGTTTATTTTAAACATAATCGTGATCAGAGCTTGATGCTACTTGCCAGTATCGTAGGATCAATAGCAGACCAAATAGATCGACTAATCAAAGATCGATTTTTATAGATCGGCCCTCAATCCTGAGCGAACCTAATCAAAAAGTTTTATAGTAAAATATAAAACATAATACAAGGCTCGCATTGAAAAGACTTACGCGAGTACGTTCCTAATATTAATCACGATAAAAAACATAATGGTTTAATGGAGAATTACATCCTGGACGGTCAAAATAATGGTAATCAATCAACAAAGTAAACCCTAAACATAATTCATTATAAAGTATTTGTGTTTAATCGCCGACGATCAGAGTGTCAATGTTAGAGAAACATTTCTTCAGGAGAATACACCCTTTCATAAGATGATCCTGAGGACTTTTAACGACATGCCTATCGTTATCCAGTACTCTTTTAATGGGAAGATTATTATTTACCCTAGGGGGTAACGTCGACCTAACCTAACCTTAACGTAATTTTTAGGTTGTAACGGAACCGTTTTGGTCTACTCCGAAATAAAATTCTTGCCGGAGTGCGATCAATGGCTCTATTAATGTAATTATTTATGGCAAATTCTACATCAGAAAGGACTAGATGCGATTAATTAAGACTGTGCGACTTAACATTTTCTGGTTGTTATCCATTAAAATGGAAAACTGTTGCGCTTTTCTTTTGGCTGATAGCTTGAATCTTATTACTCTCTACTTTATGTTTAAATAATCTTGATGTTATGTTCTTTACATTACCATTTATTCATGCATGTCTGTTTGCAGGATGTCACCTCCGCTAATGGTGACTGAAGACACTCCACCGGACATGCTGGCCGGAGCCATGGACCTTCGCCTGGTGCTGCCGAACGGAAGTCGAGTGAAGACAAGCGTCGACAGAAGGTACCTCATCTTAGAATGTTTATTTGATTGATAGTTACATGAGTGGGATCTGTTTTTGACGCTGGGAACCCACGGGATCTCCCAGAAAGCGCTATCTCTCCAGACTGATAGCAGACTTTGGTAGGGCGCTTGGTAAAACTTTTTAGTGTATAGAAATCGAATTGAACGTCATGGAATCTAAATATGGTTGTGGTTTTAATAAACAAAGGAACGGTGATATTTCTTGTAAACATAATTGAGTTAACATTTTATTAAAAAGGGTTTGCCTTGATCCCGTAGTCGAAAATGGAAATAACGCTCGAATGTTGACCAGGTAGTTACGACTAAGGAGTTTGTAAAGCAACTTACGAGTTGACATTTACACCAACTAAAACCCTGGGACCTTTCTGTATGGCGCTGAAAGGACTGGCAAACCTGTCTTTTTGGCAGCAAGTGGGCAAGAGGGATTGTTGTGTTGGATAAAGTTGAGGTGGCTCGCAAAGTTGAGATGTATTGTTGGTTTAGTGGGTTCGATTTCCGGTCTAGAGGCCTTGGATTTTATTTAATGGTTAATATGAGAAATTTACAGTAAAGTATGTTTGCTATTCGCCTCCGTCCATGACACCTAATTTGGTAGGTGGACGTAGACCCGGAACAATACCCACTAGTTCCACTCTTTCTATCTCCTTGTATACCTCATCCTCTCTTTCAGTTAATATCCTTCCTTTGATTAGATTCTGACGATATTTTAGAGACTAGTACTATTCAAGTGAAATCTTAAAAGTACAGATTCTTGCAAGCAAATTTATTACATGTGACTAAATCTTGAATGCGATTATAGATTCTATTTTGGAAGGTGAGACTGAAGTAGAGGTGCTAAATGGGCGGAAGTACCCGCAATGAGTTCTATTGGAACCAAACTGGCTTCAAACTCATAATGAAACAGAAAAATAAAAACATTATTTACATTAGAAGTATGTGAACAAAAACGGAAATGACATAATAGCTGTGTGTATAATGTAGTCAATAAACATGTTAAGTACGTAATAAAAGTGGTTGGCTACACTGGACAGGGTGTAAGCACATACCATCTTGTAAACTATCTACTGACCTTGGAGTAGATATGTAACTGTAGTTATTATGTCGTGCCAACATTCCAAAATGTTTTTTTTTTTTTTTGCTGTTTTCGCTATTATTTGTGAGACTTGGAACTCCTTAATATGCTGCAATAATAATGTAAGTGCATTCTTCTTCTAGTAAGGCAGTGCAACCTGCCTGTTACCTAAAAAAAAGCACTAAGATTGTATAGTTTGTGAAAAGAGCCATTAGATCTGCAGGTACCAGGTGAGGGGCTACAGCAGCCCCAGGGGGAACAAACCACCCAGGCTCTCTGGGGAGTCGGCGGCAGTTTGGTGTAGCAACACAATAAATGGTTCACTTGTTTGGGATTTCCCTGGAAAATGGTTCCCAAGATTTCCTCCCGCTAACTTCGTATAGAAGAAAAGTTCTTTTAAAGGTTCCTGAGCAGTGGCAGGGGTAGCGTCTCTCTGTCTGTCTAGGTACATTTTAGTGTAATGTACGGTCTTTATATTATTGTTGGCAGCCGTGTGAGGAAGTTGGCCTAGAATGGGTGCAGCTGTGTTTTAGTGTGGGTAAGACACAGGCTGTAGCCGACGTAACACCTGTTGCGAGGCCAGTAATGGCCACACAGTGACCACTAACCATAACCAGAGAACATACTGTTCGCGCCAACTTACACCATTCATTGCGAAATCCCAGTGGCCACGCCCCCCTTCCACAGTACCATAACATTCTTACCGCATATGATCACCTGTAATTATCGCTCTTATTTAGAATTTCAATTAATTCAGTAGTATTTTCTGAAATTACCTGTAATTTAATTTTTTTTTTTCTTTTGCTTTAAAAAATGGAGAAATCACATTTTTCTTATGTAATAAATAAAATTAGTGAGTGACTCATCGCCGAAGAATTTCTGCGTCTCCATTAGGATGGGATAATGGATCACCGATTTCTGGAGGTTTTTCCTTTTCTAGACACTGCGATCATGTCAGCCGTTTGATTCCACCTTTTCACCGGAAGGTACCCTATCTAAACTCAAACGGCTCCCATAATTCTCTGGGAACATATTGTCACCCCACACACAAACAGAATTACATCTTTTACATAAAACATTTTCCAGTTAAATTGTACGAGGGTAAGTCAATAATTATCCGCAATGTAGTTATAAATTTTATTGTAATACAAATAGAAAACATTATTTTTCAACATAATCCCCTTGCTTTTCAATGCACTTGGTCCATCGTTGCATAAGCTTTCTGAAAGCCGTCATAAAAGAAGGTTTTTGGTTGAGCTGCTAGCCAGGAATGCACCGCTTCTTTTACTGCTTCATCCGAGGTAAATCTACGGCCCCTTAATGCCTCTTTGAGTGGACCAAACAAGTGGAAGTCCGATGGAGCAAGGTCAGGACTATACGAAGGATGATCCAGGACTTCAGTATTGAGTTTCTGAAGCGTTTCAGCAGTGTGGGCAGCAGTATGTGGATGGGCATTGTCGTGCAGCAGTCCTCGGCGTTTGCTTCGAATTGTAGGCTTCAACTTGTCAGTAAGCATCTCACTGTAACGCGCACTGTTTATTGTTATGCCCCTTTCCTGATAATGTTTCAGTACTACGCCTTGTAAGTCCCAAATTTGAGGTATTACTTCTAAGAGAGGGGATAAATAGATTCCCTTTCCGCTCCATATTTGGTAATTTACAGTCTTGCGCACTGATAGAAACAGTTATCTTTTGTTATTAAAGTTTTGAGTTTGAAGGAAATCCCGTAACGGATTGTTCCGGATTTTGGATATTTCTAGATAATGGTTCCTTGGATTTTCCCGCTTAAAATTAGGAATTGGTAGATTAGCAAGCATATTTTACTATCAATTACCCTCATATAAGCCATTAAATAAAATTCTAGGCCCTGGACCGGAAATCGAACCCATCTTTAACAAGACTTAGCTTCCGCTTGCCTTGCCCTCTAACCGCTCGTCTTGCCTTGGCGGCTAACTTCCATATTGTTGTTAAGATTAAAATGTAAATATTGTTGTTTATTGAAAATGTGTAAGTTTGGAGAATAAGATAAAATCGTGAGAGTCTACACAGCCAAGTTTTTAAACCATGTGACAGCTTAGTGTCCAGCCACGCGGCTTTGAACCCGTCTTACCAGTAGTTAGACTAGTAACTATCTAACCCACTAAGAAATAGGAGCTGGAAAATATTTCTATTACTAGTTACAAGTTGGGAGTCTGCCCATTGGGTGTATCTGCACTTAAATCGAAATTATCGGAGGCGTTTTCGAAAACAATCAGTCGTAAGAGCTGTTGCAACAATACTTTTTTTTGCTGTTACTCCTAAAAATTTTTGGAACAGATGAGATTAATGTTGGAACATATAACAGCGATTTACTTGTTTTTTCAGTTACATCCTGCACGGCTCGACAAACAGATGAACCTCTTTGCCCCGGCCCCTGCAACCACAGACAGTGCATTTCCGGTTTAAACATTCAATGTAAGAACGACAGCAATTAAAGCCCCACTTTAAGAGGAAATGAAAATTTGTTATTTTGGTTCAAATCAAAGATTTAGTTGAGAAGCTACCAGTTTGCCTTATCTACCAAATTATTTGCTTTTCAATGTGGGCGCCACCAGGGTCTGATTCGTCATCGGCCAGCCAGTCGTTTAATCAATTCGCCCTTGGACATTTTTCATAAATATTATTGCAGAAAGAAATATTTCTATCTAAATTTAAAAATGTCTTGAGAGATTTAATTTGCTCTTATACCCCTTATACGTAGAGTGAGGCGATCTAGTCTAAACTTTTAGCTACTGAGTTTTTCAGGTCCTCTAAGTCCGGAGACAGTGGTTTTTGGAAATGGTGTGTGCAAAGATTCTAAACAACGATGTCTCAGGAAGCTGAAACTTGACATTTCGAATTGACCCCCCCACCCACCCCCCAGACAGACCGATCTAAGCCGGAAGTGCTGCATTTCACGAAAACAGCTCCAACGATTTCCACACAGAAAGTGTACCCAGTGGTATACCTGGTGGTCTACTTCCTCATTCATTTCATTCTCATTTTCTGAATAGATTCCACCTGCACTACCATTCCACATATACTATTTAGTTTTTGTATACTATTTAATTGGTTAAATATGGTGACTAATTTCTTTATAGAAAATTCTACGACCACAAGTACACCACTTCGCTGATCAAAATGTTTCGAGAATTTCTTCTACAAAATACTTAAGAGATCATACGAATTTACTGCCGGTGCATCCTTAAGGATGCATTTTTGTAGATTAAAAGTGCTTATATCCCGGTTTTAAAAAGTTTTACCATCCGGATAATTGTTAGTAGTCAGAATTGAAGAAGTTCGCAAAAAATTGAAGTTTGAATAATGAACGTCTCAAAATTGTAGGGGAGGGGAATGTGGTAAGAATAAATGTTTTTGCGTAAAACTGTCGTCACCAGTACTTACGATTGTAAGCAAATACGTAAATTCTCTTCAGACGAAAGTATTTTACTAATTAATACATTAAATATTTGAAAAAGTAGAAGAACCTGTAATAAGAGAACCTCCATTCTGTATTTTTAAGGACATTACCACCCAGGGGGCGCAGGCGCGTAAACTCGCTACTATAATAAACGACAAAGAAATTATTTTTTCTGCAACCATGTAGGTAGGAATGTTCTCATTACTAAATTAAAATCAGCTGTGTAATGCCCAACTTTACCTCACTAGTGGGGAAAAATTCCCATTAGTGTCACTTTCCTCACTAGTGGGTGGAAAAACTTTATTGTGCTTCCTTGATATAAGAAGTTTTGTTATTAAATATTTTCTGAAAAACTTTAATAAGCTTATTTAAATTTATTTTATCTAAATAATTAAAAAACGAATATTAAAAAAATAAAATACAAATTGAAAGGAATATAGAAATAAAAATATTTTAATAAATAATTAGATATTTTTAATTATTACAATTAAAAAGGTTATAGTGTTACCTTATAGAAATTGAAAATGGATTCTAGTGATTCCTGTTTAGTTTTTTTTTTTTTTAGTTAATAACCCTAATGGTTGCAGAAAAAATATAATATTTAACTCGAGTGTAAAGTATTTTCCTCACACTCGGCAATTTGCACTTGCACTCGCCTCGCTTCTCTCGCTCGTGCGTGCAAACCCTGTCTCGCGTGAGGAAAAGTACTACTTTCCGCACTTGTTAAATAAATAACTATTTTGTTACAAATAATAATTAATAATATTGGTGACCATTATTGCACAAGTTGCATAATTATTTTGGAACTCAATAAATGTTTTTTCTAAAAAAAAAAAAAAAAATTACTAGACTACGCATTCTTTAACTGCAATCTCAGTGTCAGAAAGAGGATATCCTGTTATTTCTGACAAAGTTAAGTTCGCTCCCAGTCTTGACAGATCTGTCAAAAAGCGCGAACAGTATTACAGTATTTGGGTGGTAGTTTTACATGCACTATTTATGTATATCCTACTAAGATTACAAATTTAGTTGTGGGTAGCGACTAGAGTGACCATCGCAGTGAGAAAATCCGATTATGGTTTTTAGACTTAAAATTTTTTTTAAATGTCTTCGAGTCTGCCCTCGCGCTTTCGTCCTTCATCGTAATTTTTCTGGGTTCCTGGGTAGTTTCTCTGGGCTAAATACACCTTTCAAGTACAGAATTCTCATAGCGCTGTTAGTCCATTTCCAATATCCGGTATTTTATGTACCTTTATCACAACTGGCAACGATGGGCCCATTTCTGACCGGGACATTCACGATTTTCACCAAGAAAATGTCCGATGACTTCCGTAATGATTTCCCCTTTAATTGGTGAGGATATGTTTACACGCGGTTGTCTAGTACGTATTTCTGGGTTCCAGACTGGATTGCAATGGCTGTGAACGAACAATACAAGAATCCACACTTCCGTTTTGGACAATTCAAGGAAATACACGTCACTTTCTAACAACTGCTCTCACAAGTTTCATTCAAAAGAGAACTCAATTTCTCGGCGCGGTGCATTTGGCTCTCTGTAAGGCACCTGTCCGACCAATTACCTGTCTACTTGTGGAGCTTGCGCAGTTGATATGTTTAGTCATGGTTATTTTCTTGTAATTTTTATTCTTGTGTCTTTAAATTTGCCAACAGCAAGTTACCACTCACTTTTTTTACTTTTTTTCACTTTCAAATAATGCATAATTTAAAAAACAATTATATAAATGTATTATTTTGTTTATATTTTTAGAAAGTGAATTAGCTTTAAAAACCGCAGAGTATCGATTTGTTTGAAAAATAAGAATCATGCGTTGTGATGTTTGCCTGTGAAACGAATGACAGACAAACCTGAAACAATATCCTCGCCAACCAACACTTTCACATTTACAGTTCGTCTTTCAAATGAATCACTTTCCCCTAGTTTTGTAAACCTGCGATCGAAACAAAGGGAAATTAGCGTCATTGTTTTCACTTACTCTCGCTGTAAGAGAAGATATTGTGAGCAGATTTCCGCTTTTGAGACAGGAAGTATCACTTTTGAGGTCCTCTGAGTGAGAGGAAGTGGTTTCTCTCTCTCTCTCTCTCTCTCTCTCCCTCTCTCTCTCTCTCTCTCTCTCTATCCACCGGGAAATCTCCGGAAGTTTAGACTTGCTAACAGAGAGCGCCACAATCAGGTCTTCATCAGAATTGGACTTCCATTTTTTTTTGCAACGATTCTCTTTCAACTTGGTCCACTGATTGCTAACACATCGACCTACAAAGAAGAAGCTCAACATACTCTTTCACAATTGCAACTGGTCCGACTACTAAGCACGTCTTCCAGTTCAACATCCAGGGCCGGATTTAGATGAAAAGAGGTCCCCTAGGCTATTCCATTTATGAGGCCCTCATACAAAACGAACAGACCCAATGAGCCGAACGCGTTGATCTTAACCAATACATTTCCATGTTTGATCATTATTAGTCATATGCCTAGAATTTCTCCTTATTTTCGGATCTGTGTTTTAGAATAGTGTAATTTTAATTTTGCTAACAATTTGAATGTAAGCCCCTCCTGATCTTGATGCCCTAGGCTGAAGCCTAGTTAGCCTATAGGAAATCCATCTGTGTAGCATCCAGGATTTGCCGCGCTACCCCAACCTAGACCATTGCTTAAGAATAGTTCGCACAGTTGCCTTTGGTGATTGATAACCAAAAAACAGGTTCTGGATCGATGAATACTCCATTTCTGATCAGTAACCTCAATATCTCTAATGGCATCCACCCATGGATTCTGAAGGGAAAACCGTCTTAAAGAATTCCTGTTTCCCCCCCTCCCAAAAAGGGATGAAATCGTCTTTCTAGCCGCATGCGCTTTTAGCAGCTGACAACATGAAAACGAAACTCTTCTAAAAGTAACCCTCTTTCCAGGTTATGGTGCTAAAGCGGTGGTTTAACAGCAAAGCTTGGGTAGGAGAGGTCCTTCTCTGACTTCCCCCTCCACCAAAGATGCTGGCTCTGCAGCCATTAATCATCTTTCTCCAAAGCAAAGAAGACGATAATAAGATTAAGTGGACTCTAGATTAATTTGGATTGTTTTCGAAAGAATTGCCTGGGTGTGCGGATCCAATAATAAATCTGATTCTAAAAAACCCAACCACTATCCCTGCTACTGT
Organism: Rhodnius prolixus; assembly: GCF_049639745.1. Taxonomy (NCBI): domain Eukaryota; kingdom Metazoa; phylum Arthropoda; class Insecta; order Hemiptera; family Reduviidae; genus Rhodnius; species Rhodnius prolixus. Next base: position 1,607,576 of record NW_027411592.1, on the reverse strand, counting down.
TGTATGTGTTCATTGTGGATTTTCTGGCGCTAGAACGAGATGCTGCGTGAATCTAGGATAGATTGGGCCCCACCAGGAGAGTAAATGACCCCCTGCGGCAGATGACCTTCCCGTCTCTCTCGTTGGACCCTCGTTTGTTTATCCAACACAATGGGATTGTGTGGCCGCCGAATACAATGGACGGATGGGCCTGAAAATATGATGCGTAATTATATATTTGTATTCATTTTACGCATGCGCCTCTAGTTCTTCTCTCTTCTATTCAATCTCTTATTACATTGACTTCTTGTCCCACCAAAGAGAATCTGTTCGCTGTATCTATTTTTCTGAAGGATGATACAGAGGAGTATCGGGGGGAGGATTCCTTGGGTAGATTGCCTCAAGGAATCTTGCATTGTGTATTCTTCAAATAAGATGAAGACATTTCGTTATCTAGGACAGGGAGACCTCTTGCTACTGATTAGCCTTGAAGACTAGACTAGCTTTGGGCTAATCGTGGACACTCACATGACCTTCTCGTACTGCAGTTTAGCGATTTGGAAATTGGGAGTTTATAGCACAAGAATACGTCAATGTTACACTCAATCACCTGATTCTGTAGAATCAATGGAATGTTTGAAGAATGTTTGAAATAATTGAGTAAAGCATCCATGCTTGTCCTAAGTTCAGGTGAAACCCTTTTTTTGGCGACTACCCAGGAAGTTCCGGGAAAAAGTTAATAATTAAAATGGTCATACAGGTCTAACTTTGTTTCTACAAACTTAGAAAATCTACGCCCACAGTAAATGTTCGTTTAGTGGAATTTATTGCCGGAGATCTCTTTGGAGCTGGCATGCTAACTGGTTTTCAAATATTGTCTGGAATAATGCGCTTAGGTAAAGGATTAGCTATGCGGTTAGCGTACTGGATTCCCACGCGGAGGTCCCGGGTTCGAATCCAGCTGCGCTGACCCTTAGATTTTCTCTTCCTAGGAGCTTCTTACAGCTCACTGTCCGGTGATGGACAGTGTTGTATGTAACGAGAGAACACTGTCCGGAAAAAAGCTCTGGGCACCAATAACCTTAGATGTTGACGCGCCTCAAATAAAAAAAAAAAATGCTCTCGCAAATTAGGAACTTTATTTTGATTGAGAATGTCTTTAATACAGCAAAATTGATTTGCTGGCGTAACTGGCAAGAAAGCAGCGCAGAGAGAGATTACAGCTGGTTAATTGAATGGACCGCCGGTATCTGATGACGCAGTCCACAAACATTGAGGCAGATTTCCCCGTGCAGATAGCATTGTCTAATTGTTCCAACATGTGTGTGTGGCAACGAGGCGATTCCGGCCAATCAGCTCCTTTCCCCAGCCTTACTCACACAAACAGACTCCATTCTGTTTTCCCGTATTTTTTGTCGAGACTTGTAGCAACAACGTCAGCGCCACAAAGACTGGTCGTCCTAGGCCTTGCAATACGCAAACCGTGTATTTCACAATTTATCCCAACTTGTTGTTGCTGCAACTACTACATTCATTCTAAATCAACTTGTTGTTTTAAAAATGTAATTGTAGATTGAAACTGATTAATATTATTTGGGTCAGATGGTTTAAACTTGTTGCACTTTTAAAACATATTTTTCCCCAATTTTCTTAAATCTTTCCTTAGCAACGTGAATGCCGATTTTTTATTTTTATTTTTTATGATTTATGATTTTAAGGCGCGCCAACAGCTGAGGTTATTGGCGCCCGGAGCTTTTTTCAGTGCACTGCCGGCCTCCGGACAGTGTTCTCTCCTTACAGTAAGAAGCTCCTAGGAAGAGAAAATCTAAGGGTCAGCAGCTGGATTCGAACCCGGGACCTCCGCCTGGGAATCCAATACGCTAAACGCTAATCCCTTCCCTCCCTATTATTATTATTTATTTGAACCATCAGTTTTGACAATAGATTTGAGGATGTAGAGTAAATCAGCATATTGATATTTAGTTACTACAAATGGCGCATTCATTTTTTTGAACTAATGAAAAAAAAAAAAAAAACCAACTTCAACTTTATCAATAGTAAATAATGTGAGGGGGTAAACTTCCTCCACATTTAAAGAAAACTTCTGGCCGGAAATGAACGTACAGAACAACTTCTCATCTTAGTTGTAATGTACTTTCTTTTTTCCTTATCCAGCGACAAAGGCGTTGAGCCATTTTCTGTCTGGCAGCCCAATATCTTTCATATGGCGAATTCATGCCCTGTAGTGCCGTGCACTCGTTCAAATGGTTAAAAATCATTACGCCGTCATTGCACAATGGGCTTAATCGGCGAGTCCCTAATACCTATTTTGTGGAGGTGTGCTTGTAGATAGTTGTGCCCTGTAATTCCTAGGAAGAGCACGACAGACTCTTTTCTTGGGGAGGCTGGCAGGTATCCTGTTTTCTAGCAGCGTTGCCCTCTGCTTTCCAGCGGCCATGCTCCTGTATTCCTCGTGTAATTTCCCCATTATGTGGTTACCTATAACTCTTTTAGCCGATGCGTAACACACTGCGCGTGATCACATTGACTTCCCTGTTTCGCAAGGTTATCGTCTCCTGCTCGTTCCCTGGTAATCCACTGGAAAGCCAGGTGCTTCCCTTCTATAAGTATCTTTTCAATCATTTCCTGGCACGCTCTTAACATCAGCGGAAACTCCACTCTGAGCACCCGTAACGGCTATTAACGCTGCTTGGGAGTCACTAAGATAGACTACTTGGTCCAATTAGTTGTAATATACGAGTACTAGTAAATCGACAGTACGTATTTCGTACGGCTCCAACCACAGTGGGTTAGCTCTGCTTCCAGCTTTGGTTTGATACCTTTCTTTAGGGAAACCGTGACGACACGCTTCCCTCAGCTGTATTATTTCAGTATACACTAACCTCCTAAATCTTGTAAAAAAGTTAAAAATTTCAAGTAATATCCATTACGTAAATTGTGATAAGAGGAAGTTGTATATGGGTTCAATGCTCTCTCTCAGCGCTCTCTAGAGAGTAGACTTTCTTTCTTTGAGTAATCACCGAAAATGCTGCTTCACAAAAGGGACGGCCATAATTTAGAAATGAATTACAAGTAGTTATTTATTTGTTATTAAATGTGTGTTATTTTTTGCTCTCGTTTTGTTCTATAGCAAATAAATCTTAAATTAAATAAAATTTGCTAATAATTTCGTTTGCCAAAGATGATAAAGTCGAAAAAAAGAAAGAAAAATACAAATCTTCCATTTTACTGTAGGCCAAAGAGGGCGTGGCGTGCAAGGTAGGCGTGGTTTAATAAAAAGTTCTCGCTTTTGATTGGCTCTTCAACCAGCCTACTTTTCACACTTTCATTCTTCACCGTGATTGGCCTATACTTTACTCTGAATTATTTCTATCAAAAATTACAGTTTAATTTTTTTTACTAATTTTTCTCCCATAGGTATTTGATGAAGTCACAAATTAGGCAATAAAAACATGTAAAAAACAAAAAGATTTTTCACGCATAATGTCTTGTTTTCTACACTATTAATGTAAGGGTGAATTGGGGAATAACGGGGCTATTTTTCTTGGGAAGTAGGTAAAATAAAATTGTGGGTCTTGTTTCATGTTTACCTATTGTTCTCCGCCATTCTGTGTGTTCATTTGCTTAGGGCTGTAATTTTAACTATTTTTAAAGATATAATTAACAATTTGATACCCCCAATTACAGTCAATGTGCTACAACTTTACTGGACAAATATTTTGTAGATGAAAATGGCCAGCAAAGGGTCTGTGACATCTAATAAATTCTAAAAAATATTAATGAAAACTTAATGCAGTAAAATTAACTTAAATGATGTCAATTATTACATATGCTTTTTCGAATGTTTCTAAATGGTAGAAATTACGGGCGGCGGAAGTATAACTGAAATGTTGGGCAGTTGATGATTTATGTACCGTTTCGGGTTTAATCAATCCTTATAGTTAACTTTTTAAACTGTTTTTGTTAAAGAGATTTTTGTACCTTTTGGATAGATTTTTCTTTTTGTCATTCTGTGAAGTTACAACATATCTGCTTTACACATTTTCATATCATTTGGAATATGCAGTACTTTCATTATAACCTGACAAGGTGTTAAGTAAACTACTGGAGAGATATTTTAAAAGAGTGCTTCTTGTTGCGGTCCCCCAAAGAATCCATAAAAACAATTTACTCGGGAAAACGTTGTGAATATAAAACAGGAAGGTATTTGCATGTAAATAACAATCACAGTACTTCCTTTTAAGAGGAGTCAGAAAAATAGTATCAAAATTTGAAATAAAAAAGCTCTTTTTCGAACCTTTCTAAATGCTTGAAATTACGTGCTGAAGGTAGTATGTTTAAACAAATCTTATTCTTAATTTTGTAAACTGTAAGTTTTTGTTAAGGAGATAAGATTTAAAGAAAATTTGGTAATTTTATAGGAAAAGAGGGGAAAATTGGTAAAGTTGGGTGTTTTTCAAGTTTTTGACGATCAACCTTATCGGGGACGGTTTTAATTAGCCAGTAAAAGCCCTAAAGTTAACATTTGGAAACTTCTACCTCGAGAGAGTTAGTGGTTTAGGGATATTACTTGATCTTCCTTGGTCAAAAACTTGGCAAAAAATAAAAATAAGATAGAAAATGTTTCTTCCCACTGAGATGTTAAAGTCAACTTGAAGTAAAACTTCAAAGTTTGGAAAAATTTACATGGCGTAAACTGCGATTAAGAGGAAGTCATGAGAGTGTTGAGACCAGTTGCCGCTCCCCTTGCATCCTGAACGGAACCCAGCATGAATATTTCCTTGTACATCAACAAGGTTGAAGACGTTGTCAGGCAGTAGCTGAGGATATAGATTTTGAAAGTGTGCAGTTTGATTATTGAGAGTAGAGAGATGTAACAGTGAGGTGAAGGTAGCTTTCCCAGGAAGGTTAGTTCTCACAGAAAGATTCCAATTGTTCCAAGTGCCAGCAGCTCTCTCTCCTCCTGCCATTCTACTGCTCACCACTAACCACAAAGGCCGATCTCTTTACATACCATTACCGATCTGGTTAGCTTTGGCGCTAACCTCTCTCTTTCTTTCATCTATATCTTGGAGTGATGCATGTTATCAAGAAATATTTCTTTGTTTTCTTCTTAGCTCACTCACTCCACTTTCTCTTAAACTACTCGGTTGATCCTACCTCATAGATCAAGTCTTGCACACTGTGAGCCAGTTTTAATTCTTCCCGCATTAGACTAGAGGAAATCCTGGTGAAGCGAACCCCTAACACTTGCCCCTAGAAGTGCCTTAAAACGAATTTTCCTTGTAAAAATTAAATATCTTTGAATGAGAAAGGTGTGCCTACCATACGAAATAAACAGAAAGGCCTAAGGAGCCGTTTTGGAGGAAGTGACCAAATCCATTTGCGCAAAAAAAAGGCTAATTTTCCGAGAAATTTTCGCCGAGATAGGCCCGTAAAATACGTAAAAATGGCACTACAAACGCAATTTTCGCATCTTCTGCCAAAAAAAAATGTGGTTCAGTAAAAGTAAAGTAATCGCCTATTTTTTCAGGCGCGGCTTAACGTCCACCTACCAATTAGGTGTCGTGGACGGAGGCGACTAGCAAACATACTTTACTATATAAAATTCTCATATTAACCATTAAATACAATCCAAGGACTAGACTAGTACATCTTAGCTTTGCGGGTCTAGCCTATAACCGCTCGGCTACCGTGGCGCCTACATTTTTCAGGATTAGTTCGTAGTTTTTTATGTTTGAGATTGCTGGAAAAAGGATAAATAAAATTCGGGAAAGTCGTCTTTTGAGAAAATACTTTCCTATTATTTACCCATCGCCCATTTTACGTCGAGCAGCCCCAATATCTGTTGATCCTTGAGGCACAATAGTCCTATTAAGTAAAACCCTGTTCAATAACGTGGCACTTATAGTCGATTTTCTTCAGATGAGTTCTACGTGCAAATTTTACCCTAAATTTTTTATTTTTTAATGATTTAAGGCGCGTCAACATCTGAGGTTATTGGCGCCCGGAGCTTTTTTCAGTGCACTGCCGGCCTCCGGACAGTGTTCTCTCGTTACAGATAACACTGTCCATCACCGGACAGTGAGCTGTAAGAAGCTCCTAGGAAGAAAAAATCTAAGGGTCAGCAGCTGGATGCAAACCCGGGACCTCCGCGTGGGAATCCAACACGCTAACCTCATAGCTAATCCCTTCCCTATCTATCCTCATTATTGTTATGTAGGTGGCAATACACATAATTGGCACTGTAGAGGTATGCCTAATCTACTCTTCTGAAAGTGCCCTTAATTGAATTTAAAAAATTGTAGATCTACAGATAGACTTGGCACGCTGAGTTGAACAAGAACAAAACTGATGAAGCTGTTTTGAGAAAATTCATTCACTAAACTTCCGGGTAACCGGAATTAACCAAAACTTTAGCGCAGCAGCACCTTCCGTTGCCGCGTAAACATTTATTATTGCGAGTTCTCGTTGTTCACGTTGTTACGGTGGATATACAACACACATGGTGAAAGAGCCGGCGATCATCTTGGACTGACTCATGAGTCTCTCGAAATGTGTGCTCCAGGTGAAAGCTTTAAATGGAAATAGTTGACCGTACCCGTAGTAGTTGGATTGTGGATTACAGAGATTGGATTGGAGACGAACCAGTTAGAGTGGGGTGCGCCGACCTGCAAGGTTAGCTTCATTCCTCTGGGCAGGTAGTTCTAGCAGATAAACACTTCCTGAACCTTCGCCTACTTGGTGTAGCCAAGTTATTGCTCCTCTGGCGCCGCGAGCTTAGAGCTCTACTTTGCTCCCCGTTTTTCAAGCTTTCGCACTACGTACATTATCTTTGTGCGCACGGTTTTTGGTTCTTGAGTTATGCTGGATACATGCACGCAGTCTCATTTTGTAAAAACCATTTTTAAAAAAACTCAAGATCGGAAATTAGTTGTCTAGATCGCTAAACTTCCACCTTCCTTCCTCTTAGAAGAAGAATTAAAACTTACCAATTGCAGTAAGCAAAAGATCTCCGCCCCAGATATTTCCAACTGAGAGGACTTTTCTGTTCTACAATGTTCCAACCTGTGGTTGGAATTGAATTCCCCGCGCTGTTTATTCTATAATCAACACCAAATTAAATCTTAAAAAATACGTCAATGGCTATGAAGTGGCCAATAATAACAAGTTGATGACAGGAATGACGCAGCAGGTAGTGTAACTTAATTTGGTGAATAAAAGGGTGTTATTATGTGCCATGGGTTGGCTAGACGGTGCAGTGCATATTTATGTAGTGGTGTGTGTGTCCATTTGCATTGAAAACAAAAACAGTGATGTTCACATGTTGCGCATGCAAATTACATCAGGAAAATACGCACATTTTGAAGTTACTATATATAAGAGGTTAGGTTCGAGGGACATGTCTGTAAGTGGAAAGACAAGGTTGCAGAGTGAGATACGACATTTTCAGTCTCAGAGAGTGGGTATCTTTTCAATGGCTGACACATCCTGGGCGTCATGACAGCTGAGCGGTCAGAGGCAAAGTTAAGATTTTTCTTGGCAGATTCCATTAAATGTGACTCTTTTTTCCAGCATTTTACGGTCCAATCTCTGGTTTTTACTGTTGAGGAGGATAAAATTCCTCAGCCGGAAGTAAGTTCACTCAGTGGTTATTTCACTTTTCTTTGCGGTGTTCTCATGATCGGATTTTCTGTGAAAACCTACGTTTCAGTGTAATGTACGGTTCTGAAAAAAATAAATACATAAACTGAAGTTGGTAAGTTATTAAGTAGAACTGAGATATTGGGAATTGGGAGATACGTCACTAGTTAGTATTTGAAGAGTGAGAGGAGGTCGTGTGAGTATGTGGACAGACATTGGGGACAACCCTGGAGTGTCCAGTATTGGGGATGGCTGAAGGCTGCTACGTCAGAGAGGATACCGTTACCATCTCGCCAGGCCAGGAATGTGCGGTAGAAAGTAAGCCGAGCTGATCTGGCACTCTATTTCTCCCTGTAATTAGATTATTAATTTTTAAATATTTCATTTCTAGCACTTGGTAGGCAACAAACATTGTATAGTACGATTCTAACTTCCGGTCACATTTCTGTTGTTTTTAAGTAGACGAAGGTGGTAATAATCGGATATTTGGTCAGCGTAGTTACTCCATTTTGGACGCTGAATCTCGTGATGACTGACTGTACAGGTGTTATATAGATAAATTGAAGTATTTAAAAAAAAAATATGAATTTTTAAAAGAAAATGTAAAAAATTCTTGTCTGGAGCCTGCATTAAAGTGATCCTGGCAGATGTCTACATCAAGTTCTTGCAGCAAATATCCTCTGAAGGGAAAAAGTGCTCTTCTTACTCTTTATCGCGTGTGTTTGGCCAGATAGATTGAAATCTGAAAGTGGGAAGAATTTTGCGTATTTATATTGAGCCCCTCCAAGGGACTTTAGGATGTAAGTCAAGATGTTCGCAATAACTCGAGAGTTAGAGTAAAAAAAAAGTCGTGTGAGTTGTTCTCACAGATTTTTGTTTTCGAGTTACGATTTAAGCTTCACCAAATAAGTTTATTTAAAAAAAAAAATTAATAAAAATTTGTATTTTCTACATTTTTTGAACTCAGGTAACTTTAAAATTGATACTTTAAGTAAGGGACTTAAAAAATCGATAATTCAAGGGTGAAAAGGAAGTAAAAGAAATGTGCATAATTTGATATTTTTTTGCTTATATTTATTTTGTTATCTGCACAGAATATTCACAATATCAGGGATATTTTTCTTTTATACGATTTCCAAGGGTGTGACAACACTGTTTTACACGCTGCTACTAGTCAATTGTAGTGTGTAAGGAGTAAGTGTTACCAACTTAACAAGATGCGTTGTTCAGCTGTGGATATTTTCACTTCCGCTGTGTCACATTGAACACTCTAACATATATCTTCACTTTACATACTATTAATGTAATTTTATTTATCTGCTACAGAGAGAGGAACTTTTATCTCCAGGCGGAGTTTGCTTTCCATTTTAATGCTTTCATCCATGTTTGGATAGTTTTAGTAGTAGTTTGATTGCGAAAGCGTTCCTTATTCTAAAGCGAGAAATTTGCCATTTCTAATCTACTGAAGAAAGTTCCTTAATACAAGAGGCTTAGCGCAGATAAAGCGGAACAGGGGCTCACTTTAATCTCGTTTAAACACCAGCCTTCTACTTCCTCAATGCAACCGGAAGTATATTGAGGTTTTGCCTTGAAAAGCAACTCTCACTTCCTCTTACGAGGTTCTTGAGATTCTTGACTCAACGAAGTCCCTGCCCACTCCGATCGTTTGAGTTAATAGTTAATTCATAGATCAGTTTAGGAGGAAGTGACTATCTCTCCTCGTAGTAGTTTCTTTTAGCGAATTTCCAGGATGAATGATTCTAGCGGAGAGTTTGTGGTCACTAGACTGAGTTTAAATGAAATAGTAGAAGCGAGTTCTTAAAATGTGAGCAGTTCTGTTCGGCAATGAGGATGACGTCAGTCCAGCTGATTTTAGTCAATTTGGAAATTTACGTCACACATTTCATTCTTATTAATATTATAGAGGTGGACAGGAAGGCGCCATGGTAGCCGAGCGGTTAGAGGCGAGACCTGTGAAGCTAACATGTACGTATTGTGGTTAGTGGGTTTGATTCCCGGTCTTGTAGATTGCAGATTGTATTAAAAGGGCGATTCCACCAAAGAGGGGAAGAAGGAACGCAGGCAATCCAAAATGCCCATTGCTCCCCGCCACCCCTCATCTTATCAGAGATACCGGGGCTTTAAAACAACAAATCCGGCTAAAAGTTGCCAGATGCTAAATATAATAAACTAATAAAGTAGCCACAGGACACCAGAGTTGGGCAAAAATTTTAATCAATTAAAAAACAATTGAATTAAACCGAAATTTAATTTTAATCATGATTACAATTAAAAAAATTAATCGGCCAAAATTAGTTGATTAAAATTAAATTCACTTTTAATTTAATCGGAATTTAATCAATTATAATTTTTAATCATAACTAAAAATTAAGATTAAAATTAAAATTAAATAATCAGAATTTTAATTGATTGAATTAAAATTCCAAATTTAGTTTCAATCACTTTGGACGATTAAATTTTTTAATTTAATCAAAATATAAGAGATTAAATTTTTAAAACCAAACATTGCCAATGGTTAAACTACAATCGGACCAATGCATCTTTATTCCGCCTAGCTGGTGCCTCTTCTCTATTAATATTATCACCTTTCCCAAACTTGGCACCTTCATTCTACCAGTCTGGTGTCTCATATATACCATGTTGGTGACTCTCAAGACTTACATAGGACCACCTCACACTCACATTTAACCATGTTTACCACTCACTAGACTTAGATAGGACCACCTTACACTCACATTTAACCATGTTTACCACTCACTATACTTAGATAAGACCACCTTACACTCACATTTTACCTAGTTGGCGACTTACTAGACTTAGATAGGACCACCTTACACCCACATTTTACCAAGTTGGCGACTCACTAGACTTAGATTGGACCACCTTACACTCACATTTAACCATGTTTACCACTCACTAGACTTAGATAGGAACCCCTTACACTAACATTTCACCATGTTTACCACTCACTAGACTTTCATGACCCACAAAATTTTCAACCCTTTATATCTTCTACATTTATAGATCTGTGCACAAAATAACTATAGTTTATAATTGAGAAAAACAAAGTGTACAAGAGAACAAAATTTCATACGAATACGTGGTTCACAGTGGGAGATATAGAACGGTTATAATCTTACAAAATTTCATGACCCAAAAAATTTTCAACCCTTTATATCTTCTACATTTATAGATCTGAGCACAAAATAACTGTAAATTATAATTGAGAAAAACAAAGTGTATAAGAGAACAAAATTCCATATCAATAAGTGGTTCACAGTGGGAGATATAGAACGGCCATAATTTTACAGAATTTCATGACCCACAAAATTTTCAACCCTTTATATCTTCTACATTTATAGATCTGTGCACAAAATAACTATAGTTTATAATTGAGAAAAACAAAGTGTACAAGAGAACAAAATTTCATACGAATACGTGGTTCACAGTGGGAGATATAGAACGGTTATAATCTTACAAAATTTCATGACCCAAAAAATTTTCAACCCTTTATATCTTCTACATTTATAGATCTGAGCACAAAATAACTGTAAATTATAATTGAGAAAAACAAAGTGTATAAGAGAACAAAATTCCATATCAATAAGTGGTTCACAGTGGGAGATATAGAACGGCCATAATTTTACAGAATTTCATGACCCACAAAATTTTCAACCCTTTATATCTTCTACATTTGTAGATCTGTGCACAAAATAACTATAGTTTATAATTGAGAAAAACAAAGTGTACAAGAGAACCAAATTCCATATCAATACGTGGTTCACAGTGGGAGATATAGAACGGCCATAATTTTACAGAATTTCATGACCCACAAAATTTTCAACCCTTTATATCTTCTACATTTGTAGATCTGTGCAAAAAATAACTATAGTTTATAATTGAGAAAAACAAAGTGTACAAGAGAACAAAATTTCATACGAATACGTGGTTCACAGTGGGAGATATAGAACGGCCATAATCTTACAAAATTTCATGACCCACAAAATTTTCAACTCTTTATATCTTCTACATTTATAGATCTGAGCACAAAATAACAGTAAATTATAATTGAGAAAAACAAAGTGTATAAGAGAACAAAATTCCATATCAATACGTGGTTCACAGTGGGAGATATAGAACGGCCATAATTTTACAGAATTTCATGACCCAAAAAATTTTCAACCCTTTATATCTTCTACATTTATAGATCTGTGCACAAAATAACTATAGTTTATAATTGAGAAAAACAAAGTGTACAAAAGAACAAAATTTCATACGAATACGTGGTTCATAGTGTGAGATATAGAACGGCCATAATTTTACAGAATTTCATGACCCACAAAATTTTCAACCCTTTATTTCTTCTACATTTATAGATCTGTGCACAAAATAACTATAGATTATAATTGAGAAAAACAAAGTGTATAAGGGAACAAAATTTCATACGAATACGTGGTTCACAGTGGGAGATATAGAACGGTTATAATCTTACAAAATTTCATGACCCAAAAAATTTTCAACCCTTTATATCTTCTACATTTATAGATCTGAGCACAAAATAACTGTAAATTATAATTGAGAAAAACAAAGTGTATAAGAGAACAAAATTCCATATCAATAAGTGGTTCACAGTGGGAGATATAGAACGGCCATAATTTTACAGAATTTCATGACCCACAAAATTTTCAACTCTTTATATCTTCTACATTTATAGATCTGTGCACAAAATAACTATAGTTTATAATTCAGAAAAACAAAGTGTATAAGAGAACAAAATTCCATATCAATACGTGGTTCACAGTGTGAGATATAGAACGGCCATAATTTTACAGAATTTCATGACCCAAAAAATTTTCAACCTTTTATATCTTCTACATTTATAGATCTGTGCACAAAATAACTATAGTTTATAATTGAGAAAAACAAAGTGTATAAGAGAACAAAATTCCATATCAATACGTGGTTCACAGTGTGAGATATAGAACGGCCATAATTTTACAGAATTTCATGACCCACAAAATTTTCAACCCTTTATATCTTCAACATTTATAGATCTGTGCACAAAATAACTATAGTTTATAATTGAGAAAAACAAAGAGTATAAGAGAACAAAATTCCATATCAATACGTGGTTCACAGTGTGAGATATAGAACGGCCATAATTTTACAGAATTTCATGACCCACAAAATTTTCAACCCTTTATATCTTCTACATTTGTAGATCTGTGCACAAAATAACTATAGTTTATAATTGAGAAAAACAAAGTGTACAAGAGAACCAAATTCCATATCAATACGTGGTTCATAGTGGGAGATATAGAACGGCCATAATTTTACAGAATTTCATGACCCACAAAATTTTCAATCCTTTATATCTTCTACATTTGTAGATCTGTGCACAAAATAACTATAGTTTATAATTGAGAAAAACAAAGTGTACAAGAGAACCAAATTCCATATCAATACGTGGTTCACAGTGGGAGATATAGAACGGCCATAATTTTACAGAATTTCATGACCCAAAAATTTTTCAACCCTTTATATCTTCTACATTTATAGATCTGAGCACAAAATAACTATAGTTTATAATTGAGAAAAACAAAGTGTACAAGAGAACAAAATTTCATACGAATACGTGGTTCACAGTGTGAGATATAGAACGGCCATAATTTTACAGAATTTCATGACCCACAAAATTTTCAACGTTTTATATCTTCTACATTTATAGATCTGTGCACAAAATAACTATAGTTTATAATTGAGAAAAACAAAGTGTATAAGAGAACAAAATTCCAGATCAATACGTGGTTCACAGTGTGAGATATAGAACGGCCATAATTTTACAGAATTTCATGACCCACAAAATTTTCAACTCTTTATATCTTCATCATTTATAGATCTGTGCACAAAATAACTATAGTTTATAATTGAGAAAAACAAAGTGTATAAGAGAACAAAATTCCATATCAATACGTGGTTCACAGTGTGAGATATAGAACGGCCATAATTTTACAGAATTTCATGACCCACAAAATTTTCAACGCTTTATATCTTCTACATTTGTAGATCTGTGCACAAAATAACTATAGTTTATAATTGAGAAAAACAAAGTGTATAAGAGAACAAAATTCCATATCAATACGTGGTTCACAGTGTGAGATATAGAACGGCCATAATTTTACAGAATTTCATGACCCACAAAATTTTCAACCCTTTATATCTTCTACATTTGTAGATCTGTGCACAAAATAACTATAGTTTATAATTGAGAAAAACAAAGTGTATAAGAGAACCAAATTCCATATCAATACGTGGTTCACAGTGGGAGATATAGAACGGCCATAATTTTACAGAATTTCATGACCCAAAAAATTTTCAACCCTTTATATCTTCTACATTTATAGATCTGTGCACAAAATAACTATAGTTTATAATTGAGAAAAACAAAGTGTATAAGACAACAAAATTCCATATCAATACGTGATTCACAGTGTGAGATATAGAACGGCCATAATTTTACAGAATTTCATGACCCACAAAATTTTCAACCATTTATATCTTCTACATTTGTAGATCTGTGCACAAAATAAGTATAGTTTATAATTGAGAAAAACAAAGTGTACAAAAGAACAAAATTTCATACGAATACGTGGTTCATAGTGTGAGATATAGAACGGCCATAATTTTACAGAATTTCATGACCCACAAAATTTTCAACCCTTTATTTCTTCTACATTTATAGATCTGTGCACAAAATAACTATAGTTTATAATTGAGAAAAACAAAGTGTATAAGGGAACAAAATTCCATATCAATACGTGGTTCACAGTGTGAGATATAGAACGGCCATAATTTTACAGAATTTCATGACCCACAAAATTTTCAACGATTTATATCTTCTACATTTGTAGATCTGTGCACAAAATAACTATAGTTTATAATTGAGAAAAACAAAGTGTATAAGAGAACAAAATTCCATATCAATACGTGGTTCACAGTGTGAGATATAGAACGGCCATAATTTTACAGAATTTCATGACCCACAAAATTTTCAACCCTTTATATCTTCTACATTTGTAGATCTGTGCACAAAATAACTATAGTTTATAATTGAGAAAAACAAAGTGTACAAGAGAACCAAATTCCATATCAATACGTGGTTCACAGTGGGAGATATAGAACGGCCATAATTTTACAGAATTTCATGACCCACAAAATTTTCAACCCTTTATAACAGTGGTTCTTAACCTTTTCATAGACGCGGAACACAATTATATGTATATATTTTTCTCGCGGAACATTAACATTAAATAATTTGAAATTCGGTATTTAGCAAAAACTTAAAATTAAATTCAAATTGAAAAAAAGGAACAATTTTTTGTATCCGTATCTTTCCTAAGTTTCTAAATTTCAATACATTTTACACTAGGACCATATTCGCGGTACACCGGTTAAGAACCACTGGTCTAGAGACTCGCGAAGAAGTCTATGTCTAGAAAAATTAACCGAAAAGTATTTATTGAAGACGCTTAGAAAAAGGGCCTCTCCAAAACGTGGTTCGAACCATTGGTTGAAAAGCCATAAAAGTGGATGATTAAATTAGTTTGATTAACGATTGAAATTGAACTAATTCGGTGATTAAAATTAAAGTTCAATTTAATTCTCAGATTTAATCATAATTTTTTTAGTTTGATTAACGATTAAATCTGAAATTTATTTGATTAAATAATTGTCATATGATTAAAATTACGATTAAATTCGCCGATTAAATTCTGATTAAAATTAAAAATAAATCCAATCAATTAAAAAATTTAATGAATTAAATTTAGAATTTAATTTTTTTTTTAATCAGTGCCCAACTCTGCAGGACACTAGGGAGCATGACGACTCAATCGCACCCAGTGCACTGAATAAACCTAGAGAGTTCTGGTAAAGATTACCAGATGCCACAATCTTCGGTAGGGAAACATTTGACCTTCCGAAGACGAGAAATCTAATTCCCGGTCTTAGGCTTTGCTTCGGTTTTATTTAACGGTTAATATGAGAAATTTACAGTAAAGTATGTTTGCTAGTCGCCTCCGGCCATGACACCTAATTGGTAGTTGGACGTTAAGCCCCGCCTGAAAAAAAAAATAGGCAATTACTTTACTTTACTTTTACAGGTGGCAGGACTACAGTAGAAGACCATTAATTAATGGCGATCTAGAGGGACACTGATCCAACGTTTACCTGTTCTCATACTAATTGCATTTTGCACACTTTTACACAAATTATTTTTCCAATTAGAATCCTATTAATAAAGGCTCTGTATAGTGAAGAGTTACATTCAATGCGCGATCCGCCACCGGAAGGGCGGACCAATCACTTCCGGGTTTTAATTCTCAAACGCAATTTAGGCTACATACATTCGCTTGGTACCCTGATGATATTGGATGCTGTGCAGAGATTTTTGATTCAATTGTAATCACATATACTCGTAATTCATTCAGATGTTTATTAAAACAAGTTTACACCAAACGAAAACTAACAAAATAATGAAATTTGACAACCACTAGGGTTACTTTTGGAATTTTAATGGAATAATTGCAATTTGATGTCAATTTTCTTACTAATGAATCCTTAAAAAAAACGGAAACGCCTGTTCAGAAAATTTTAAGTCAAGTTATAGCCTTCAAACTACATTGTAACACAATATTGTCAAAACCACTTTGGATTGAAGAGACTCCCCCAATTTGGGTAAAAAGTCAAGATATTGAACAATTCACAAACACGATGGAAATATTACCTTTCAAACTTCAACAAAGGAAACTATAAACATAATTTTAAAAAAAAATCGTGTTATCTCTATTTTAAGATAATAACTGTTCTAGTATAAACAATAAACTATTGTTTCATCGTATTGTTGCCGAACTCAAGGACATTGTTCTAATAGTGGTTACAAACTGTTTACGCATACCAATACCTATTAAACCATACTCGTTAGATTTCTAAATTTGTTGTAAATGAAGTGAAATTTTGGCATAAATAGTAGCAAATATTACTTTACTAGCAGCTGAGCAAGTTACGGTAAAATGTTTCTGCATACATGGCTATTGAAGCTTGACATGTCTGCCTCCGGAAGGAACCCCCAAACTCTCTTACCACTTATTTCCCTTACTGATCTTAGTTTACGTCGGTCAGTTTTCTCTAAACTTGGCATTTATACTGAACAAGATGGTCAGTCCTAATATTTAGACTTGTAATCAGATAATAATGATATCTGAAAGTTAGACGATCCACTTACCTGGAATATTTGTTCTCGCGCGCAATTTCAATCGCTGTAGCGCACCTCTAAGCACAAATCATCCTGCGGCACATTTACGGTACTTACTTATGCATCCAAGACTTTTAGACTATCCATACTCTTACTGCATTCGTCACGTGAACAGAACTCGATCCTAAAACATTCTGAAACGAACTAAAGAAGGAGAGCTTTACTTTAAGGAGAAGCTGCTTAATTGAATCTTCCTGCAAGTTGGAGATGTTCACTTTGCAATCATCTGAAACAGCATTTAAATGAAACAGTTTGAGTTGGAACAAGTTATCCCTCTTAGCTCCCTAGGGCACCTCCTGGGCTCCAAACCAATACTACCTCTTATTAAGAATATTTAACATGACTTCCTTTGACTGCAATTCGACCCAATGAAATTTTCTTTACATTTAAAAATCCTTCCTAACCTCCAAATATACAACTTAAAATCGATTTCTCTGGAAAAATATTTTTCGATACATTTGTACAATGAAAACCAAGTTAAAAAAAAAAAAAAATTAGTTCTTCCATTTCTGAGAGAATCATTAAAAACGGATAATCTATTTGGTAATGGTGGGACGGGGCTTGTATGGCTAAGGATGTTACTTCTCGGGGAGGAAAAACCAAGGCCTGCGAGCTTTACCCAAGAGTCGCTCTCCAACATCAAGAGTCTGATTAAAAGGACAGGTCTGGAGGGTGAGCTTTAGAGTGAGGAGAGCCACAATAGATCCAAAGGGGTCGCGGTGGCGTAGGCCTTGAGGCCGCCCCAATTTAATCTATTCTAAAGGTGGGACGATTTTGTCGGGAATCTTAAGCTCTGTTAGCCGGAATCCTGGGGAAAGAGTATCAAATTTGACTTAATGCCAGTTTTTTTCATCTTTGGATTTTATTTATCGACCACGAACAGGCGTATGGACATCCAAAGCAGCCCAGTTTAAAAACAACACTCTTTTTGGGGACTCAGGAGATCTCCTAGTGGATATTTCTTGCAGAAATCAAAATCTCAGGTCTACACGATCTCAGTCCCGGACTAGTGGGAGAATTCCTCTTCCTTTACGATTGAAGTTCAAGGTTATCAATTGCAATTTCCTCAGTTTAATTGCCAAAGTCTGAAAAGTGGCATTTCCGCTAGGTGTTATTGAACACCAAAAAATTATCCTAAATTTACGTACTGAATTATTTAACGAATTTAAATTTACCATCTCGAAAACCAATCGATTATAATACCTTTAACTCACATTTGTAACTTTTTTTCGAGTTAGTTGATTTTATGGGAGAGGGCTGATTTAGGCTTATCATTATTGGCAGTTATATGAATTCTCCATTGTTTTGCCTAATTCCATTGTGAATTCCAAGTTTGACGGAAATGCGTATAATCAAGCTTAAGAGTGGGAGGAAGGAAAATCGTGCCGAAGTTTACACTGCATTATTGATGAAAACTTTTAACGACTAATTTAAATAAATAATTGAAAGTAATAAAAGTGCTAGTTGATTGGTGCATTACCAGTGCTCCCTAAATATTTTTTTAGGGAACTAAACAAGGACTGTCAAGGCCAGGTTTGTGTCAACAAATACATATTTTTATCACCAGTTAGTACACCTTAGCAAACACTGGCAACAGGTTATGGCGCCCATTACTATATTTTAATTGCGCCACATTGTTTAGATTGAATTATGTTAATTATTTTCTCTTAATTCTACTAGGAGTAGTTCTGCGAGCGTGATAGCCCAGCTGGGGAATGGTAGGCAATTATAAGGCGGAAGTGCCTCTTTACTCGGCCGATTTTCCAAATAAAAAATCTTGTATTTCCGGCGGAAATTCAAAAAGGAAATTCGACACGATCGTTATATTTCCTTTTAAAAATAGTAAGAGAAAACATATTGTCTTAAATTAGTTGTGCTGCTGGGTAAACACAAAGTAGCGATGGCTCAGACACATTCCTCGCTGGAATCTGATATCTTGGCCGAGCAAATGAAGGACAATCATGTTACTTAATAACTGATGATCACTAGCAAGCATTACCACCCAAGTGTATCCGATTAGGGTATTCAATACTGACTACATGTCTGTCGGAGTATGTATCTGCTGAACAACATTTCGCGCATATCTTACTCATATTACGTTGTTGTTGTGACCTTCATGGTCTGTAGGATCATCTGAGAACTTCATTAAAGCTGATGGACTGTCTATTGTTGTGGACAAATCAGTTGGTGAAATAGGGAGACCATACCCTGAAGGAGGGTATATATGAATGTTAAGATCCTAGTGGTAAAAGACATTCCAGCAGGACAAGTGCATACAGAGGCTTGCCCTGCAGGAGTAAACTGGACTGAATAACTGCATGGTTCTTCAGCAGAAGAGTCGAAGGTAAAAACGGTTTGACTGCGTCCGAAGCGGCCGTCCACGCGTAGGGCGTAGTTTTTCTCAAAAGTTCCTCCACTCTTGGCGATCTTTGGCCTTGTTGCGCCATCTTACACCAGTCCAGCGCAAGTCTTTCTCTACATTGTCCAACCTAAACAACCTCGTATTCTCAAACATGCTTTTCCTTAAAAAGCTTTCTCGGGAGCTCCTGTTTGGCAACCTCTTCTCTAAACCTCGCCTCTCTTTACATGGGCATTTCTAACTGGCTCACACCAAATAGCTGCTTCAATCCCTCATTTCTTTTTTGTACGTACGTTCCACACTCCATTCGGTAAATCCGGAATATGTTAATATCCGGCCACTCCTTCTGACCCAGAAACCCATTTAGTCTCCAGCATCCCCTCCAAGTATTTTTTCCCCCCTATTCTGGCAGGCATTGAAAGTGGTTTGTCACAGTCGGTGAGGAAATCTATTTCAGTCAAAGAATTCTAAATCCAAGTCTCAAGAAATCATTCATTTTCACTTGCGATAACAGAATGTCGTGCTCGTAGTCGATCTTATTATCGTGCTGATGACCCCACTGCAGTTTTGTTCCATGGTCTTATCAAAATCCCTGTAAGATTAAGTTATGGCCGATTTCTCTAAAGGTATTATAGCTTAGTCTGATGACTGTAAAATAAGGTGGCATGTTTAAGGCTCTGTTGGGTAATGATCATAAAAGGTAATATAAATTAAGGTGGATATGACGGCAACAAATTGTGTCAAGTAATAAATTAAGTACAGAAATAATAACAGAATCAAATAAGAAAGCAATTGCAGGGAACATTCCAATGCATTATGCATTATTTTGCTTTGTTTACAATTACCACTAACAACTTACCAGTATATTAATATATATTTATGAGCTTGCTGCTGGGTAAGGTTATGTAACCATACTGGAGGTGACATAATTATCTCTTTCTAGTTAAATACAAGTACTGTGCTGGCCAGGTTTATGTAACAGGAATCGATATTAGACAGGCTGAATGAACACATTCTGTTTGTTCTTATTTGTAGATTTCATTTCTCGTTGCTTAATTTTCCTCCTTATGATAATTTCTTAATTCTCGTCTTGTGTTGGAGGCTGTTGCGTATTACCGCTCCTCATATTTTTTTTAAAACCACAATTGGATAACTATGCATATTAGATGACATTCTTTTGTGATATATGCGCATCAGTTTTCAAGTTATTTCTCAACGTGGGCGGTAATCTATGATGAAGCGTTTGCCTAATTGGCGGTCAGGTTGCCGTTCAAAGCTTGGTCCCTTTACTTTCTGCGGCTGCCTCAGATCCCGCCTGGGGATCCTCCTCGCCATTCTTCCCGGGTCGCATCCTCCTGAGACTTCACTTCCTCTTTCCACTTTCCTCCCATTTTCTGTCTTACTTCACATATTCTTCATTCAGACCTTCCGTTTTTTTTCCTTTTAAATGTACTTCCTGCAACAGTCCATTTCTACTTTCCTCATTCTCAATAGATACTCCTGAGTCGTAGTCCTGTCCAACAAAACAGTTTCATTCATTTATTTTTAAGCTTTAAAATGTTCTCCATCACTGCGATTGAATTTGCTGAGAAACAGCTGGAAGATTCATTCCATCAGAGTACCACATGCGACCATGATGTGATGTCGTAGTAAAGTTTGGAGTTGCAGTCTTCTTATATTTCTATAAACTTTTAAAAATCCTCAATCTACCAGCTGTCCGAGAATCTAGATAGCACAATTTACAGTTGAACATTCCATAAAATTCATATTATCATGGAATTGATAGTAAACTTTTTAAAAACAACCCTTGTACCTTCTACTTGACAATGGAGCTACGCATCAAAAAAGTCCTATGTGTTAGCGTACTGCACGCATGAGCATTTGTCCTTTCGAGATTAGAATGTCCAAAAAGGCGGATTCAAGATTCCATAATCAGAGAAAGGGAAGGTTTCTGTAGAGCTTCCACCGAAATCCAGGATGATACACGATGAAACGGATGTGACGACTACAACGTGGTGTCAGCATTCTCAAACCCAACACACTTCTGCACCATCTAATTATTCATTTTGGGGAAACTTAATTATAAGAAAATGAGAGAATGAAGACTGAGTTGAAGAAACTCTCTTCAGAGTGTTCAGAAATTAAGACTAGTACGTTATGTTGCAGAACCCCCATGATGGACCTCCTGGTGCAGGTGACCACCGCCTACAAGATCTCGCCTGCTGGACATGTCCTCCAGCCGTACGGGGAATCTGGACTCCTTCCGTACAAACCCAGCACACCGATAGGTATGTAACATTTACACTATGACGTCATATAGTAGTACTTTGTGGATGAACTTCCTGTTGGGGGTTAGAGAGAAGGTAGCGACGCACTTTCACGAGAGCGTGGCCATCTTCTCACATTTCCACCGGAAATACGCATTTTCAGACCCCCAAGTCCGAATTTGGTTTTTTTAATTATTTAAGGCACGCCAACATCTGAGGTTGTTGGCGCCCAGAACTTTTTTCAGTGCACTGCCGGTCTCCGGACAGTTTTCTCTCGTTAAAGGCCACACTGTGCATCACCGGACATTAAGCTGTAAGAAGTTTCGTAGGAAGAGCGTTCATTCGAACCCAGCTCGCTAACCACTTAGCTAATCACTTCCTTCTTGTCCGCTTATCGTCGCGTTCTTTGGTGGCCCGACACTTAAGTGAATTTAATTTTACCTTTTTTTTTATATTTTTCAATATTGAGTTTCAAATCGATTTGGAGAAATGATTTTTCCTATTTCAAAATGGATATTTAATTTTTAAAAGAAATAATAACTAATATACAGTTTGTATGTCTCCAGCTTGTGGAGCCTGATTTTGTTGTGAAGATAGAAGGACCATGGCCACGGTCGTGTAGCGTCCAAGGAAGTTGCTACCAAAATAGCCAATGTATATTTGGCAAATAACCTCTAGACGTGAAGAATAATAAATACTTTACCAATACTAAGACTGTTTAACCAGTCTGTTGGTGGGTGTGTGCGCCAGCTGGAGTTGCAATCATCCCGAGATTGCATAGTAAACAGCGAGGACACTGGGTCTTAGTTCATCAATAAGAATATTTATGATTACATCTAATGAACAACTAAATTTATACAATGATGAAGATTTTTAGTAATTGTGTATTTAAATTACTATTGCCATTGCCAGTGGTGTTCATTTCCCCATTCTGCTATTGGCTATTAAAACGGAAGCGATGCAGATAGTCTGTTTGAATTTTCAGCTTCAATGAGTTTTTGAGGCCTCTGAATCCAAAAAACGAGATTTTTTCATTAGAATGTGGAAAATGCCTGAATATATGTGCAGAAAATTTTAGAAAAAAATTCGCTACTTCCGGTAGGTGTCCATCGTGCCGAAATTTTGGTCAAATTGTTCAGACGGAAGTTCCACATTATATAATGTATATTTTTTTCCAAAAACTGCTCAAAATATTTTTTCATGAAACTGTGACTTAACTTTACCACATGTAAAACCATAACGTATTATTTAGAATATTTTACTATGAACATTGATTTTTAAGTTAGTTCTGGAGATGAGAGTTTGCTATAGTCAGCCTAAAGTGGCATTTTGGGGTAACTTTCGGTAGCACAATAATAGGGATGGAAAATTCCAAACTGGAAGGAAGTGACCCTTTAGTCAGGGCCGGATTTAGATGAAAAGAGGGCCCAGGCTATCCCACTTATGAGGAGGCCCTTTCACCTCCCATTTTTAAGTTTGTAAATTACATGAGAGATAATAAAATACATCACTACTGTAATATATGGTATATCAATATTTTAAATGAAACATGTTATTGGTACTAACCTTTATAACAAAAAATGTGGCATGGATAATAAATAAATGTTTGTTTATTAGTCATACGCGACGAATTTCTCCTTATTTTCGGTTCAGTGTTTTAGTGTTCACTGTTTTTAGAATAGTATAATTTTAATTTTGCTAACAATTCGAATGTAGGCCCCTCTTGATCTTGAGGCCTTAGACTGAAGCCTAGTTAGCCTATAGGAAAATTCGGCCCTGCCTTTAGTGAATGGTTTTTAGAAAATTTACGATCTGATGTTTGTGGGGGCGATAAAGTGAGAAGATAGCAGATTGTGTCTTCTCTACTCTTAATAAAGGGAAGTATTGTTACCGCGCCCTGGTGGAATTGTTTAATATCATATTCTATGTAAATAATCGTCATTAAGGAAGTTATAATGTTGTTGCTTAAATGAAATGGAGTCGTTTTTAAATGAAAAATTAATGCGTTTATTTCCTAAACTAAAACGCCAGTATTTTCAGTATTTGCCGGTCCTTTTTCTAAAACGGGCTCCTTTCTCTTGAAACTTGTGTCACACTGCCTCGTAGATCTCTTACACACTTTGTTTTGCAACATTCTCTAATGTGGGAGCCCCTTTTTCCTGTAAAGTAGTGTAATTATACCTATAAATGAAATTATAATTGTCACTTTGCTGGGTATTTTTTTTAGTCACCTGAATCAGAGAGAAGTTGTCTTTAGAAAGTGCTATGTCTGTCTGTACACAATATTTCTCAAAAAGAAAAACGATAGTTCGCGCTGTAATCGATTTAAAACTCTCTGCCGCCGGAAGTACCATCACCATCACCTTTTTTTTTGGGGGGGGGAAGATTTCCCAGAAACTTGGCGCCAACTTTTTATCCAAAGAAAATATTGTGAAATTTTGAGAAAAATTGTATTTAGGTAAAGAGCAGGTGAATTTCTCCGAGCATGTTTATAGTCTCCAGTTGCAGAGTACAATGCTCGCCAGTTTGAATAGCTCCAGTGTAAATACTCCCTATTTCCATGTCAGGGAATATGCTAACTGTATGTCGACTAGATATCTGGTCGGACCAGAACTTGTTCTCTGGCCTCGTTCGACTGGCCTAGGTCAAATTTGATTCCTGTTTGTAAATTAGGCTGTTTATTTCTTTTCGCTTACAAATTGCCTTTCCAAAATTGTGAAGTTAATTTTATTGTTAGAAATGTATTAAATAATGATAATCAAAATGAATAGATTGTAACAAAACTCTTGGAGTTTTCTCTTTCCTTCAGTTGGAACTGTTTGCATAAACGTGGCGAATGGTGCAGTGCGTAGCTCATTCATTTGATTAGGTGACATCAACTTTTCAGTTGAATAATGCAACAGTATCGCTCCTCAAAGCGATATTCGACCCCATGGTAAAACATATAATTACGAATAGTATTATTACTCCTACTATTCAAGTTATTAAGTTTATATGAGCCATAATAAATTCCTCATCTGATATGTAAGTATAGGCAAATGAAGAATAAGGAGGCTCCATTTGCGTGGAGGCTGCGAAGTAGGCACCCGTTATTTACATCTCGACAAATATGAACTACTCTTTTGAGTCTTGAAGCTTTGAGTTGATCTAAAAAAAAATTATAAAATATGTAAATTAAATTTTGAAATGTGGGCGATGTTTTGAAAGCAAGAGCCAGGTTTCCAAGAACCGGTGAAGAATCAAAGAGGAATCGAATTACTGGACATCGATGGGTTGAAATGATTACTAACAATGGATAATATTTTGAAGAATAAACTTTCTTATCTGACGATGCTCATTAAATCGAAACAAAAGTGCCAATACTATTCTCAGTAATTAGAGCAAAAGTTTTTTTAAAATCTTCAGTTCGAAAATGAAACGTTCAATGAATTTTCTCCAATCTAAACTTTAAAGAACTGAAACGGTGGATCATTAACTAGATTTGCAAAAAATTTAAATGTACTTAAAATATTTGAAAAAGTTATTAGAACATAATAACTTATTTGAAGCCTTGTTTAACCTTGATAATTGAGAGGCTCTTTAGTGACTTGAACGCTGAGAGTGGATTGGTTGTTACTGTTGCAGGCGCCCTGGATACATGGACTGTGCACATCGTGCCCAAGCACCAAGCCTTGCAAAATCCAGCCAACAAAATCTCCTTGAAACAAGTCGTCCAACCGTTTGAACAGACATTCAGATTTCAGGTAGCTAGTCTGGTAGCTAATCTCTTGCTTTGAGGGTAATTCTTGAGAATTCTTTTAATGTTATTGTGTGATTCCGCAGGTAAATCTGCCGCGCAACCAGCTGTTCGTGACCAGAGTAAACGGCCGCACCACCATGTGCGAGATTCTGGAGCAGGCCTGTCGAGAGAAAGGATTGGACGTTACCAAGTACACCCTCAAACACCCAAGTAGGTTTCCAAATAGACTTGGCCAATTATTATTTATTTATTACTTATTTTAGTTTTGGGGACGTTTTGTTCAGGCTCATTTTCAAAGAACCATTTTTTCGGACTCACAGGACGTTCAAACGAACATTTCCGGTGCAAACCAGAAAATTTGTAAGTTACAATACTTTCCTTCCCTTAGCTGGTTAAGAACCCCTGGGAATCGTTAAACAAAATCACTCTCAAGTGATTCTCATCTAAAGAATCTAGTGACACTCTACTAAAGAAGCGCATCTTTAGTGAAGAGATGGTTCCAATTATTGTTTCCTTTTAGAAATCGGCCTGTTCAGTTAATATTTAAGTATTTTCTCTGTTGTTGAGAACCAGTGACTTTAAATGTCAAGAGGGCGTGATCTTCACAAATTGGAAGTTTAATATCCCTCTTATCCCTGTCAAAGAAACATCTATGTTCCAGTCACTTTCGACAATTTTTTAAGAAGAACTATATGTATACAATAAAATTGCAAAATAAATTTGTCAAACACATTTATGCACTAAAGGAAAGTCGATTAAGATGGCAGTTGGTAGTTCTCTAACGTTTTTTTCTTTTTCAAATTATATTTTCCAGAACAGCTGGACGGAGTGAGTTTGTGCGAAGAGTTAAGTGTGGCCGAATACGGTCACAATCAGGTGACTATGGTGTCCAGTCGTGCGCTGCCCAGTTCTGTTTCTTCAGAGGATATTCTAGCCATGCACAAATATACCAACAGCAGTAAATCCGTACGTAGTAGTTACTTCAAGTTTATGTGGTTTCACAATGAGAAGGTTATGTATTATTTAGGTTATGTTTAATTAAGCACACTTTTTCAAACAAAAGTACCGAACAGTGAGTATTTTACTCTGAGACTTATTATGCTCCTCATGAGGTATTTGATGGAGCAGGGCGACGCTCAGGGTAGTGGCGGAGCTGAGATTCCATCTTGAGCGTGTTCTCTAGGATTCATGTCCTGCAGGATGATCACTTTAATCTCGACTACCTAGAGGGACGACGGCTTTCACTGTGTGAGGTCGATCTGGAGTTGTCAAGCATTAATTTATGTATGATGCTGTGCCTAAAAATGGAGCAAAGGCATTGCTGCTTCTGTAGAAGACATTTCCGTGCCAATCTAGCAGCGGTCTTTACAACCTTCATAATTATATTGAAGAAGAGCAATTCCATTAGCAGTAAGCCTAGAAATCTCCCTGATTCTGTAAGAGATTTAGAAAGAACGGGGTAAGCCGTCTTGACCAGACTCAGAAGTGGTTGGATCAAATTGTCGTCATTTGACTGCAGTGTCTGGGAAACATTTCGGTTCATCCCTAAGCAGTAGCAGAAATGAGGCGAATCCAATCAACGTCTACTGCCACTTTGAAGACTTCATTATTGAAGCAATTCTGATATTGATGTTATAGTGCGAGAGTTCTTCGCGCAGTTTGTCGCCGGACAGTTCGGTCTCGCCGAGGCAGCCCATCCAACCGTCCAGACCGCTGCGCAAACGTCGTCCTGCGCCAAAACCACCGACCGTACCGACATCACAACCGCCTCAATCAACACCACCTGCCTCCCATCAGGTAAATTCATTTGCTTTTTAATTCGCTTTATCCACTCTTATAAACATTCAAACTGGCTCTTAACTTGTAAAATTAAGGGCCAAATAGATCTACGAAGTAGGTTCTCTAGTGAGCAAAGTCAATGAATGCCCTAACAATAATTTTCTACCATCTTTAAATCTTTTATAAATCACTATTTCCCAGGTTCGCTGAAATAAAACATGTCTTGGAAGGGAGGGGACGAGAGACACCCGGAACTGCTTAAAACCCAGATTCTTAAAAACAGGAAAGATTAAGTGTAACTCTCCCTGCAAAACCCATCTCGTTCCTGTAGAATTTAGACTACTTGGAGAGTTTAATAACGCAAAAGTTCGGTAAAGATGTACTGCCGGTCAAAATATATTGAAATGAAAATGGAAGAGGAAAGCTTATTTTCACTTGAAGCAAGCGAGGGGGTATTCTCAAAGAAAATTCGCCACTTCCCTAACAAAAAATAAATACATAAAATAATTTCTCTTTATGGTCACTTCCGATTTGCGTATTTGGACGAAAACTTTTACACCCATTCTGCTTGATCAAATCGGAACTTTCTGTGATTTCCTAATTTTGAGCTATGCCAAGATATCCCGCATTCCTGGGATTATCCCAGTGCAGTACCACTATTTCGTGCTCATTGGACTTGCCAACGCGCATTTCTTTCAGAGATGTAAATCACTTCTATTTGTTAAGAAAAAAAGTCGTCTATACAAGAGCATAAATTAGGCAAATAAAAATATGAATATTGAAAGAATAATTAATTTCCTCTGTTCTTTAAATGAACTGATTAGAAATAAATACAATTTAAGTTTAAGTAGAGAAATCCAATCGATTAGTTTGGATCTAAGCACACTGACTGCATCATTAATCTTCTCATTGTAAACAAGCGCGTTGCCAGAGAAAGGATTTCGTCCGATATCAAATTATAATATTTTTCAAGCATTGAGCTCTAAATTTTTTCTAAAAAAATTAAAAGTTTAAAAATTATCCCTGCAAATTGATCTTTGTAGTCAATGAAGATCGTGTGTGATCGTTTCTACCAAAATTTGCTTTCCCTTAGAAATTTGTCAATGATGAAATAAAGTATTTTTTTTTGGTATTGCAGAAACAGTCGAGCCCAAGTACCAATGGACCAGTTATTTGCCATTCCAGAACTTCGTCCGACAGTTCTGGGTACCACGAAGCCTCGGTACTCAGCGAAAGTCCTGATTCTAATAACAGGTACAATAATGGTGTAACAACCTCCAATTTTACAGTATCTACAAAATGCAAAACGTGCGTCAATAAATGAGTTCTTTTGTTACAGTAGCAGCCTTCCGGATTCTCTTCCCAGAAGAAGTAAACTGCCGTCAAGTCACGAACCACCGAACTGTACCGCTGCGCCGAAACAGAAATTATCTCGGTCATTGTCTAATTTACATCAAGCGTCCACTTCGACGGCCTCAATGAACGGATCGTTGGCTCATAAGAGTGCGATGAAGCCCGCGCAGAGTACCTCGTCCCTCGTAGCTAGTAAGTAATGTTGCTTCTTCGGTGGGAATCCAGGAAATGAAAACACTGAGCCAATCCTTTTCCAGGAAAAGGATCACTTCTAGTAATTCTAATGTTTTTTTCAGGTCGTAAAAAGAAACCGGCGCCTCCTCCGCCTGTCTTCTCCATCGCAGAAGAACGAGAAGAGACGTCGTCGACCACCTCAAGAACTAGCAAAACTTTGCCATCCGGAACCCGTTTACAAGAATGCTATCAGATTCCAGATGTTATACCTCAAGCACCTCCATCGCCACCTGTAGTAGAACTTCCGGTTGAACCGCCCCAGACAAAACCTATTCCACCTACCCCTAGCCGCATTCCAGATTGTGTAGACAACTTAGCCCCTAGAGGTAATGCCATAAATCCTTCAAATTCATTAGTCAGTGAGCTTAAGTCAGTGTTTTCCTCATTTCAGGAAAGAAACCTTGCCTCCTCTTCTGCAGTAGTTTCACCCAAAAGAACCAGTTACAGTCCTCGCAAAATCCTATTGAAGCCCATTTCATCCATTTATGAAACCCAGAAATCTGTTTCCTCTCCGAAAGAAATTAGTCCTCCGCCAAATACCTGTTCCGTAAAAGATTTGATCAACCGTTTTGATTCACTAAATCAAACTCCAGTCTTATCAAGACAGTCTTCATTCAGAAATAAGATTACTTCGCCAGGTAGTCCAAATGTTAAATCTCCACAATCCACTAGCCCAAACTCAAAATTATCTCTACAGATTTCAAGTCCAAAACAAGATATCTCGGATAGCTCAAGTCCTGGATCGTCATTATCCGTATCCTCAGTTATTTTCAACTTTAAGTTCAACGGTTTAGCTGAAAATGTTCAAACACCACCAGCTATGTGCTTAGTCAAACAAGGAACCCAAACTCTGACTAATCTGGACCAAGAGAAATTGGAGGTAAGACGATCCGAAAAAGTTGATCGGGATCGTAGCGGACAGAGCAAAGACCTTGAAGTTTCTATGGAGAAACTAAAGGACATTTCGTTAGCAGATAAGTCTCCTTCAGAAGTGGGAATTTCGGAAGATAAAAACCTTGTCCCGCAGGTGATGGAATCCCTAGAAGATGACAAGGTATTGAATTGTAAATCGATGAATAATAATGATCTAGCCAGCTGGCTGGAATCAATGTTTCATCACGAAGTTGACGATAGTAGGTCGAATCAGTTGGATATTGTGATTGGTGAATCACAGGTTGAACTTAGCAGGGACTTAGCAGAAAATCAGGAAATGCTTAGCACACTTTCTCCGAATTCATTAACCAACCAGCGGAAACAAGGAAAACCTGCCAAAGAAAATGATAAACTTCTTGATGTGTGCCTTCTTAAAGAGGGTGAACATAGAAGTAGTTGTTCATCAACTGGTGAAGACTTCTTATTAGATAAATCTGATCTGAGTGAGCCAACAATACCATTCATTGACCATGATGATGAACTGTTTTGCTGTTCATCAAGAGAAAAATCCATGATGGATGATGAAAGTGAACTGAAAAGTTGTAATGATTTCCATCTTGATGTCTCCTTTGTAGAAGATATCTCCACTGTGGATTCAAGAGACATCATTTCCACTGAAGAAGAGGAAGAACACGTTTCGGAAAATAAGTTGCACGATTTGGAAACATGTATTGACGATGGCAATTTTGATATAAAATCAACAATTATTCCATTAACTGACAATAAATCTGATAATGTGATTTCAGATATTGACAAATTTCCAAATAATCTACCAAGAGTTATATTAAAGAAGGAGAGTTCTAGTGATACTGACGCTTCATCAGAATTCTCCCCTGAAGAAACAGAAGAGAAAGAACTGGATGACCCAGACAGTTCTATACGCCGGACGAAAACTGTAACTTTTTTAGAGGAAGAAGAAGTTCTAGAAGATGATCTTCAGACAAACTCAACACCACCAAAGCAGGAAAAGAAAAAAGTCCAAATTTCTCCCAAGTTCAAGCTAAAAACTCTTAAGCAACATGGTAAGAAGCTATGGAATAAAGCTCGTAATAAGCAGAAAGTAAGTTCATCCAGTGATTGGTTGCACAAGGATGTGATCACACAGGATTATTGTTCTTGCGAGGAACCAGACATTGTCTACGTTAGAGCGTCCGCTAGGAAATGTGCCCGTACGAATGCTTTTAAAGTTAAACCAAACCAGAAGCCATTACAGGATGACAGTGTTCTCAAGACGAATGAACTGTTCATTCTAGAGAATCAGTTTATACGAGAGAAACTGAAGGAACTGTTGGATAGCCGTCCTGAGGAGTTCCTCTAATACTTCCTCTTCCCTCTAGAACTCTCCTTTAGTGTTTACTCTTTCACTGGTAGTTGTTTTAAAGTTGACCTTGAAAATGGTTCATGCCTAATGCTTCTTCTTCATTTATTTCATTAAGATTCTGTTTCCCAAGTACAGCAGCCAAAGAGACTTATAGTACCATCCTTCTAGTGGAATGTGTAGTGGATAAAGTCTGGTCCTCAGGGTGCTAAAGACTTCATTACACAACTTACGGATTAGAACGCCGACACGCGGCATACAGGGGAACGTACCTTCTTTTCCTTACTCAGTTTATAAATAAAAGACTTCTGGATCAATCAACCTAATCCTGTGAATCCCATCTTTTTGCTTATTATCTCCCTTGCTCTCCGAGGGCCAGAGGTCTTATACCTCAAACAGATTATACAAATTCTCCCCTCCTGAAAAGTATTAAAATTGTGGGCCTAGCGTTCCGACCAATAAATAGGAGGCCACCTATTGTAAAGATAGAGATATTTCAACCATTTGCCTTTTTTTCAATTCTAAAAAACTAATTAATAATAATCGTAAAAATAGAATCTTTTGGCGAATGCGGGAAACATTTTTGTATCTACGAGTATCTCGTAATCCCAAAAACTTTCAAATTGGAAAATAAACTTCGATTAGGGAAGGGAAGAAGTAGTTAAAGTTTAATCGTGTAGCGGCTATGATTTTAAAATAAAAGGGAATTCCAAGAAGCTTTCTTAAAAATGATCTTAATGTGTGTAACATGAAGGTGTTTTCACATTAATTTCATCTAAATGGAATAAAAATACTTGATCAAACTTGTATGATAAAAAATATTTTATATCAAAAGCAAAGTAAGGCATGCTCCATTCCCTAAAGTTGACCTTAGCTTTATTACTTAGTTTTACTTAATTTGATTTACTTTGAACTGTATAACCTTCCCTTTGATTTGGTAGTTTAGTAAAATACTTGGTATCTTGTTTTCCCTTGTAAACCTCTCACAGAAAGGAAGCTGCCAATACCTCAGCCAAGACGCATCGTTGTTCTGGACAGATTGGAGGATATGATGCGAAGGATGGCGCAAGAGTGCGACGCTAGTTTGAAGAGTCAAGGTATCTGATACCGTTGAGATCTGTGCCGCAGCTTTGCCTTATTATATTGTCTTATATATCAGTTCCCTAGTGTTCATCTGCATTGTCCTAGTGTCCAGTGTTAAGTTACACGTCCAATACACGTTATTTTCGGTAAAAGAGTACCTAATGCTCAATCTCCCAGATGTTACAAAATTTGAAATCTCATTTTCAGTAGGCTCGAAGGGAAGTTCACAAATAATTTATTAATTCAAATTTATTAGCTTATTTAGTAAGGATTTATTTGTTCGAGTACCGCGTGTATCTACTTATTTTTGTGGGAAAAATGTTAAAAGAATAGTTTGAGCTTTCCGTTCTCGAAACTAAGACGTCATTTCCTCCTAAAAACAAATAAGAGGCGATTATTTGACATAACTACCCTACCTTTGTTAACTTCTAATTACAGTTGTATCTCACAAAGAGAGTAATATAAATTTTGCATTAAAGAAAACTTAAAACAAAAATCTATTTTTGCTTTTGTTGTTTCAATGTTAATACAAAATTATATGCGTACGGCCGTGCTTTTTTAAACTCGAGCCCTACAGTTAATTCGAACATTTGAAGGAGCATTATATAACAAATCTACATTTATAAACAATAATTGTAGCATGCTTTTCAAAAAAAAAACAAAACAGTGAAGTACATGGATACGGGTATGAAGGTGGCTACTTAGTGTTTACTTAATTTTATTATAACCTTATTACTTTATAACCAACAATTTGGAAAATCACAAATGGAACATACCATTAATTCCATTCATAGACGATGGAACCTAATAAGTGAAATGCGTTTATTGTTTAGATGGTCTTGCATGTTATTAGCGACTTAATTATTTATTTGTTTATTGTTGATTATTGTTGTTTTGTTTATTTGTGAAAGATTGTATTAATTTAAGGAATCAAAATAGAATTTAGCCAATGACTGTTTGCTTTTAATAAGTGAATGATACCATATTTTTAACGCAAACGTAGCTAATGTTGTTTTTTAGAACCTGTACTTAGAAATACGAATGTGAAACCGCAGAAAACCTTCCTCTTGAATTGCAAGTGGGTGAGTTTTCACTTATAAAGACCAAGCATGTTTACATTATAATTACGGTGACCATTATTTTTGTATCAAAAAACAGGACAAGGAGCAAAAAAAAAAACCTTAAAAAATATTAATACGTTTATTAACACGAGATCGGTTATTAACAAAACAATGGCCATATAATATGGTACAGGTTAGTTTAGTTATTAGTTTTTACATGACGTTTAGCGATCGATGTTTACACTAGTCGATTAGTCTACTCTATCGGTAAAATAGGTTGTGTTTTACGCTAAAGGTTCGTCCAAAGTTAATGTACACAGAAAAATTTTTTCTAAGCGATTATTTGCGAACTTAATTATTATACACTTATACTATATTTTTACATTCAAAAATTAAATTTGAGTATAATTTAAATTTCATTGAAAAACAGTAAAAATAAATAAAAAAACAGGACATTTATGCTTAAAAAAAAAAAAGGACAGCGTCTTAAAAAACAGTACGAATGGTCACCGTAATTATAACCAACCGGCACTGTAAAAAAGAACAAAAAGAATTCTGCCGAGAACTTTCACTCACTGTTAAGATTGGTAAAAACTGTTTTCAATTATTGCTTACATTAGCTAAATTGAAAAAAAATATAAACCGAGATGACACTTTTAAGAGAGAGAACATATCAGAAAGTGACAAAATCAATTGACTTTAGTAAAATTTGACTTTTAATTGTGGAATTTTCTTCAGTCTTTGAATTTAAGCAACACATTTATCCCATTTTTCTTTTTTAATGATATTCAACAAACAGAACTGTTCATTATAGGATAATGGTATTTCAGAGGTAAGCCTACCCACCTTGAGTGCAATGTGCGTAGATTCAAGAAAATCATTGGGGCTATTTTAAAAAAAAAAAAACTTATAGTGAATATTCAATAAAGTGATTGGCATTTCCCCGGTTATGGAATTTCCTGCAAACACAGTATTTTAGCTAATAATTAGCCCCACTTTATAATGTAATGCTTAAATGGTATTTTAGAGAAAAGTTCTTTTTCTATTTAGAACATTTTTCTTAAAGAAACTGATTTTAAGGATCCTAAAAAATGTGCAATCCCAAGTATGTCTAAACAAATCTAAATTCTATCGATCGGTCGTTCAGTAGTTTTAGATAAGTAATATTAAGGTCAGCTTGAAGTTATAGTTATTCTAACTTCACAGCAGGAACTTTCTAATTTAGTTTTATGTTGTAGTTAGAAGAAATTTTAATTTTTAATTTTTTAGAAAAATTGTTCTGTATAACTAGATTAGTGCATTTTTCTTTAATCTGTTAATATCTTTTTTGGCCTTTTCTATGGATGTCTACCGCCTATTGCTCTTTTGATTTATTCTTTTCTTGTTTAGAATACAGAAAATGTATTAAAATCTTGTTCAAAATATGGTACAATCATTGAAGAAATAATTTGTTGACGACATTTGTGAATACAGGTGAAGGTGGAGAAGCGATTGATTCAAGTGACACATCATCAATAGTGACCCCCTCTGAGACTGAGCGTATCGAAGCGGAAATAGAGCGCATGTTTGAACAGGCGACAAGAGAGCACGTCAGCCTGGAGAGCGGAGTGGATGTTGGAGAATCTCCGGAAAGGCTGCCCTCGCCGCCGACGGTACAGCTGGTCAAGACGGAAGTCCAATTCAATGAGCCGGAAGATCCGTTCATGGACTGGGAATATAAACTGCCTGC
Organism: Rhodnius prolixus; assembly: GCF_049639745.1. NCBI lineage: Eukaryota > Metazoa > Arthropoda > Insecta > Hemiptera > Reduviidae > Rhodnius > Rhodnius prolixus. Next base: position 1,572,743 of record NW_027411592.1, on the reverse strand, counting down.
TCCTCCCACCTTTAGGTAATAGAGAACTTTTCCCGTTTTTTTTTGGGCCTTGCTTAAACATTCACTTCTGTTTCCCGAGCAAGTTTTATGTCATCCCTCCAACAGCACCCGGAGGCTAAAATGGATTTTCTCGGAGAAGTTTTGTAATAAAAATGGTAGATGGATTTATGTTAATGTTTTTACAGTTGTCATGGTGCGTTGCCTGAATTTCCTTCCACCAGGTTTTTACTTGCTGTTTATTTCTAGGGCACACGTCTCAAATAATACTAGTTACAGCTAAACCCAAGCAGTAGCAACGTCAACTTATCTCAGTCTTGAGCGTGCTTGTTGTTTGGCTATTGTACTTTTGGGAATCCAAGACCCCTTTGAATGTATAGCCAAACAAATTTCCTCATGAATATACCTCTCATGCCATGGTATCCGTAATGTAGGTGTTTGTTACAGAGATGATACTAATTCTCCACCCTTGACTGAGTACAGTACGATGACGGTGGGCAAGATGAAGGAGGTTCTGTATGAGAGTACCAATAATAATAGGAATGTCAAGGCCAATAGTGGAAGTACAGAACTTATCGATGAACTGTCTTCAGCTGTTGTCGACCGGAAGGTGTTAAAGAGTCAATCCTCAACTCAGGTAAACTTAGTTTTCTGTTCATCCTTGCTTAAGATTCATTAACCTTGTCGTATTCGTACTCCTTTCAAAGATATAATGCCAGTTTTTGTACCTCTCTGATGAGTATGAATACTAGGCATAGTGTACTGTGATTTCCTGGAAACTGGGAGAGTTTCGGGAAGAACATAAATACCAACGAAACACAAGTTTTTCATTTGAAACTCTCTCTCTCTCGGGAACTACTTCAAGCACCTCTTCTGAAGTTGCACCTAAGAACAAGATGGAGTTCAGCGTCCATAGGATACAAGTTAATTATTAAACTCGTTCTTATAATAGCAAACTTGCAGGGAATTGGTAGGCTATGAGCGCAACTCTGCAGAAAACGTTTCTGGCTACTTTATTTTATTTTTGTCCAATCAGATTTGAATGAACTGGAACAAGCAAGTTTTTCAGTGTTCATATGAGATTTTTGTATTTGTTGCAGTGCTGCAAAGAGGATGCTAACCCATCCAATCTGGATAACTTCCAGATCACTACGTACGGTGATCAAAGCAAGAGATTAGTAAGATTGCACTCCGAGGAAGCGCCTTCCAGTGATACTGATGGTGTATCCTCTATTGCTCACAATAAAGTGGAAACTTCAAAAGAAATTAAGCTTCTAGTAGAAGAAGAAAAGGCCGATTTGCAAGAGGACAAGAAAGCTGAAGTTCACCCTAGCTTGACGGATAGAGAACAGATTAAAGAATTCAAACCGAAGGCTAGTAAGACGGTGTTCATCAATGATAATCTGGCCACATGTAGGAAACAACTGCCAGTAGAGCCAGCAAGAAGTAGACCGACCAGTGTGGACAAACCTTTGATGAACGGCGTTGTCCAGAATGGGGAAAGCAAGCATTCTGAGAGGAAAACTAAGGGCACGAGTGGTGTCCTGGAAGAGAACTGCAGTGACGAGAGGTTAGTTAGTCCGGTGATCCGGACGTCGTCGTTTGTCCAGGAGAAGAAGGAGTGTGCACCGGTCAAGAGGTCCATCTCCTACGTGTCTTGTCTGGCTAAGGTGAGTGACGTGTTTCCCCTTTTCAGTTTATCTGTTCAACTAAGTCGATACTAAGCGATCTCTCAGAGTTAATTTTTTTTTCTTCTAACCGCATGTTTTGGGACTGCTTCGAACCTGACCTGACCAACTTTGTGTATAGACGGAACGAAATAAAGATTTAGAGTATGTTTTCAACTCTGCCTCACAACTTTATTCTTCACTTCAAGAACATATTTGTACTTCCTGGAAACTGAGAGAACTGGAAACTGATGTCCACTTCGAGAGACTAGTAGTCTAGACTAGATTCTTTTGAAAATAGATGCAGAATGTGGTGTCTGTCTATATTTCTTGGCATCTCTTAGTTGAAATTTCCTTTACTCATATGTTTGGAAGCGAGAAATGTAGCATCAGATCGCAATGAATGTTCAGAAGGGTTATGTAGTAGAATTTTTATGTTGGTTAACCCTTTATGTTTCAGGCGAGAATGAATCTGTCCAAATCGAATAGCGATCTTTTGGAGAGCTCAGAAGAAGAGAATCCGGCCGTACAGCCGGACCAACAGATCAGATTGCATCTTCGACCAGTAGTCAAAAGTAATTTAAGGAAATCCAGCAGCGAGATCAGTATTAATATGGGAGGTAACTATCACATTGTCTAAGCATTCTTCAAAGAGGTCGTCCTACATCTTTAATTATAGTGATGATCTTAGTAACGAGTAGTTCTTTTAAAATTCATGATCCCTCAGACTTGCTCTTGTGTGCCAAATGTAAAAAAAAGTTGTAAAAACTAACTAGAACAAAGTTCAAGAACTTATTTGGAGTTTGTTGGATATAAACACTATTTCTTTAGTTGTTCTTAGAAACTTTCTTGCAGCGCATGCAGTTTGGAACGTTTACAATAGAACATTTTGCTCATCTCAGCCTCTACTCACCTCTCCCACATAACCTGCTTAAGACTGATTTTCACAGAAGAATCTGTGAAAATAAAAGCTGTAGATCTTCATGAAAGAAACACATTCACTGAACCAAAACAAAGCTTCTAATTTTTGGGGGGAAATTCATCCTTAAACCCTATAATGGCAGTTAGAGGGAATCTATTTACCTCCCACACAAAAGTATCCTTATTGAAGTTCCCTGAATGAATACTTCAGATAGAAGTTGTAGACATTCAATAATTGCATTCTACCTGCGATGTGTGTTCCTATCGCTGGAAAGGTGGGTTCAAATAGAGTTCAAAGATCATTTCTCAAACGGAAGCAACTCTTTACCCAATATGTGTAATATGTAATGTAACTTCATATGTGTTGTGGTCAGTGGGTTCGACTCCCGGTCAAGGCTTTGGATTTTATTAAATGGTTGATAAAAAGAATTTTTCAGTAAACTATGTTTACTAGTCGCCTCCGTCCACAACACTTGGTCGATAGTTGGACGTAAAGCCAGTTTGAAAAATTTAAAGCATTATTAGCTTACTACTTTTTTGTCCCGAAATGGCTGCTTCCAGGCTTCTACATTACATACACAATAGACTTACTGTACACAGTTATCCCAGGAGAATTTGTTTAAAGCAGTTCTCGTGGAAGGGTTAAGGCTCCCTCTAAAGGTTCACAAAGAAATGTAACTAGGGAGTCATGTGAGTCACCATGTTTTTAAATAGTTACTTATGGATCGGCTCGGGTTTGCCGCATGAATGCTTATTAAGTTGTCCTCTCTGATTCCTAGACCCAGCGGAAAGCAATAAGATCTTGGATAAGCAGGAAGCGAGTCTTCAATCCTTGCAGGTAATTAGAATTAATTTTTATTTAAATATCTTATTTTTCACCTTGTTTTCGGGTAAAATTCCATGAAATGTTTTATTTTATATAGTGATTATGTTTTATAAATATCATTTTGATTGGTTTCTTGCGCAGGTGTTGAGAGCAATTCTGCCGCAGATTAGCCAATCTCAAGATTCTATCAATACCGTTGGAATCAATACCAGGGAAATGTAAGTTGGGAATTTTTAGTATTCTTTATTTTGTCTTATTGGTGGCGTTCAATTTCTTGCAACTATTTCCAAATTTTCTTAATGTAAATGATTTACCCAGAAAAATGCATTTAAGGTTTCTTTTTTTGAAGAAAATTTAAATCATTTTTGCAGCTTTGGAATGCAGTAAAATTTTTAAACAACATTCCAAAACGAAAGCAAAACATTCGACCAGAAATCATACTTTACCAAACTGATTTTTTTTTCATGTTTTCAACGGTTTTCTTTAACCTCATATAGGCCTATTACTTTTATTTGTAACATTCCTTCTAATGAGTCGTTCCAATATATTGTGCAAAATCTGACTCCCAAATTTCCCAGGTTCAAGTTATACATTGTTCCAGACAGCTTTCATAATTTTTTGTCAAAGGGTTTTATCTAAACATGTACGTATATATGTGTAGCTTATATTGGATCTAGTCACGTAAGTATGAATATTTTTGGGATAGATTAATTCTAGTAAGATTCTGGGGGGGGCAGTTACTTTATCTTGATGAACATATGGTCGGCCCTTGGAAAACGAGAAAACTGATTTCAGCCTGTGGTCCAGACACGTAGTGTATGTTCATAGAACATCTGAAAGCGAAAAGACAACTCCTAAATTAAATTCTTGAATTTTTGTACTGTCTTCGCTTCAGATACTAACTTTTTGATCAATATCTGTCAACAAGGGTGAATTTATTGAATTGGTTTTTCAAGTTTTGTCGAGATTTTCTTAGAAAAAAAACTGATGAACTTCCTAGATCAGAAAAAGTACAAAAGTGTCTCATATTAGTTTTGTTTATCTTTTGCAGAACTGTTAGTGAAGAACCTGCAAACACGTTCGTTCGTCCGACGATCAGCGTTAGCACGTGGGGTGAACGACCAAAACGTCAGGTGAGCATCAAGTCCGATAGAGATTACGTTTTCGGTCAGAAGGTTGTATTGAAGCCGGTATCCCAAGTAGCGAAGACCAGTGTGCCACTTCCACCGCAGCCAAAACCACCGTTATCCATGGACAAGCGCAATAAGCCGAGCGTATACAAGACTTTAGAGACGGGCAATACAAAGCCAATTAAACTTCAACAGGAAGCGACTACCTCTGTGATCGTGAATAATGGGAATGCCAACAACACATGCGGCGATCAGCATACAGTTGGAGCTGGTCAGTTGAAACTCGGGGACGTGTCATCCACTTCATCGGCCGCCATGACCTGCAACTCCAGACTGCCTGTTGTTAGGAGTGTGGAGCTGAAGAAACCGTACCAACTTCGCCAACAAGAACCAATCCAGCCATCCCCATTAATCCAACAACAACAGAGGCCGGTCTCCTGTTATCTGTTCGGCTGTGAGCCGACCATTCCTCCAGCAGCAGAGCCTCCGGTTTTCACCAACAGTACCGAGAAGAAGTTCACCTCCATTGTGGGCATCAATCATACACCCACTCCGCCGCCACCTCCTCCTTCTATAGTCATGTTGAAACCTGTCTCGTCCACAAAACGTGGCCAACTGCCTCCTCCACCGTTAGATCCACGTGAGGAATTGCTGCGTTCCATTAGGTCGTTTGGAGGTCGTGATTCGTTGCGCAAAGTGTCCACTCGTTAAATAGTTTCAACATAGTACTCTCCCAAGTACACTCATTGTCCTGTTTAACAATCAGCTAGTCTTTTCCACAACGAACCCATATCTGGGTAATTGTTATTATCAATACTATTTGTTATTATTTTAGCAAAAGCTCAAATATAGCCAAATTTATGAAAACAATCGTTATTTGTAAATAATTGTTTTACTTTATTAGTCGCCAGATTTCCAACGGTTTGGTTATGATTTTTAATTAATTAGACTATAATACTTAATATATATACCTAAAATAGATACTCTTCTATAAATATCTATACAAAATGTAAACGTGTATGTATAAAAATGGAACATAATTTATTTTGTATATTGTTTATATAATAGAAATACACATATTATATATAAACAACGCATGTACCTACTTAAAATAAAAATGGTATTATTATATGAGATTTGGAATAGTTTAATCCTTCGGATAGCTCCGCTTCTCCTAAATTTTTTGACCCAAATCAATTTTTACAATGAACAACATTACGAGTTTCAAATTATTTATTTATTACTTTACAGTATATACGAAAGGACGTAAAAGGGCACAGGTGTTCGTGTTCAGACAAATGGGAAGGCGTCATAGTGGAAAATTTTTCACAAGAAACTTTCATATTATTAAGTATGTGAAGATTTAAACAAGTTCAGACAAGTAAAAAAATAAAATAAAGCTGTACTTTTTTTCTACCGAAGTTAAGGAAGTATCCACGCGGTAAAATATATAGTGATGGAAGAATGTGGTTGCCGTTGATAACAATCCAAACCTCTTAATTGACTCCAACTCTGGAATACTTTCAGAGTCCAGGTGGTTGGGACAAGGAGAAATAACATTCTTTTGGAAATCCAGTTGTCACTGTATTTTATTGGATTTCGAATAAATGTGCTTATGTAGTAAACAAATAGAATCTTAGCAGCGTAAAGCAAATTACATGTCGTCCTAACGCGTTCTAGTAAGTAGGTACTGCTACCTGGCAGCCCTTTATGGAACTAATATCAATTTATTTATTTATTTATTTTTTTTAATTATTTACCTTCATGTTGAAATTGTTATTTATTTGGAAATATTGAAAAGTTTGCTGGTATTACGTTATTATAAAATCATATCAGCGGAAAATAACATTTACAGATAGTGATGAATTTTTTAATCATGTTTAACGAGCTTGTTGTAAATCAGAGTTCAGTCCTACAACGACTATCAGAGCGCACCCATCTAGCGTTCCGCCATTACACCAGCTTGTCCAAAAATTTTGTTTTCTCTCCTTGACATAATATGTCCTTCGAGGCAATTTTAATAGAAAAATTCTGTTTTGATAGGAAAATGCTGAGGTATTGAGTTTTTTTTTATTGGTGGTGCATAAAAAAAGGCGCTATTTCAAGCTTGGCTCAATGAATTTGTGGTTCTAAATTCAAGCAAAGTGCCGGCCGCCAAGTCAACACGGACCCCAGTAGTTTGTCCCACCATTCAGTTGATTCTGCTATGAAGTAATTAAAACTGTCCGGTAGGACAGTTGTATAAGGGTTAATCGTCAAAAAATGCACGAAAAAGCGTAACGTTGAAAAACACCCAACTTTGACAATTTTTTTCTCTTTTTCCGTAAAAGATAAAATTCCCAAATTTTCTTTAAAATATAGGGCAAATCCTCCTTTATGACATTATTTTTTTCATAATAACGTAGATCGAATAGATTTCTAGAAAAAAGTTTGCAAAAACTGGAAAAAAACGACATTTTCAGAAAATGTTCTTGTTACCTTTTTTGTAAACAACGTAGCGTCTAAACGCGTGAACCGATTTTCATGAATGAGTGTCATTCGATTCGGAATTTTATGTAGATGTGCCTTTTGGGGGTCTCGACGCTGTACATCAAATGGGAGAGGAATTAGCCCCATATATGTGAGGCCCCCTCCAAAATTATTATTTCTAATAACTCAGTAAAACTTAAACCGATTGTGATGAAATTTGGCAGGATGAAAAGGTTAGGGCTCCCCTACATACCATTAAAGCGACGTTCTGCTCTTACACCTACTAAGGGGAAGTTTTGCAATCATTTAAAATTATTGTCGTAAACCTGTTTCTTCAATGAAGTGTTATTTGGTTCAAAAAGTGATGTAGATTTGCATTTTTAGAGGTCTCGACGCTGTGTATCTTTAGGAGAGGAGTTCGCCCCACGTAGGGTCAGGCCTTCCCTAAAACTATTATTACTAATCTTTTTACAAAGCTTTGTCCGATTTTGGTAAAATTTAGCACGAAGAAGCGGTTAAAGCTTCCCTAAGTGACTAAAGTGACATCATGCTCTTATACCTACTAAGAGGAAGTTCTGCAATCGATCAAATGATCGACGTACGAACTGATTTTAATGCAAGAATTGTCTTTCAATTTGGAATTTTAGATACGGTAGATACGTCTTTATGGGGTTTCGATGGTATATACTTAGGAAAGGGAGTTCGCCCCACGTAAATAAAGCCCCCTTTAAAACGGTTATTTTTTTCCCCCCGGCGCATCAACTGCAAGGTTATTAGCGCCTCAAGCTCTTTCCTTTCCACTCGATCTAAAATGGCGCTTGCCCAAAGTACCCAGCATCCGAAACAACGCCTTTGAATGGTCAAAGGCGGTGGGAGCTAAGGAGGTATGGTATGATGGTCTTGACTTACTCTCTTTACCATCACATTCAACGACGGGGAGAAGTCAGTAAAACGGTTATTAATAATCACTCTGTAAATCTTCGCCGACTTTGATCAAATTAGGCAAGAAGAAGAATTTAGAATGCGTGACGTTTAAGTTTCATCCTGCTCTTACACGTACTAAAGAGAAGCATTTGCAACCATGCCATATTCGCAGTTCAAATTCTCTTCGCCCATTTACGGAGAAAAATTGCAAATCATTTTTCTTTCCCATTTTTATTAGGATCACAGCTTGTTTTCTCTTACATCTCTTATGAGGAAGTAGTGTTATCAAAATTTATCTTACTGCTCTAATTGGAATGTACTGGTAATTGTAATTTTCTTTCTATTATCCCTCTTAAGGGTTGTAATTATTCATCACTTCATCTTCTTCCCACCAACTTGTTACCATTCCTCCATAATTTATGTCAGTTTTTTTCATCCTAGGTCTTCCAAATAATTATTTCCGTTACACACATATTTAAAAAAAATCATTGGATATATAAGTTTGTTCCAACCAAGGAACGAAAAAAAAAAATCTATCCAAAAGGTACAAAAATCTCCTTAACAAGAACTTACAGTTTTAAAAGTTAAGTATAAGGGTTGGTTAAACGCCAAAAGGTACAGAAAAAAATTACTAGAAGTATTAATGAAATGTTGGGTACTTGCTGATTTCTGTACCTTTTGGCGTTTAACCAACCCTTATACTTAACTTTTAAAACTGTAAGTTCTTGTTAAGGAGATTTATAGACATGGTTTCAAAATTTAAAAAAAAAATAATGGAGGTTATAAAAACAAGGCAGTAAAAACCAAAATTCCAAAGAAAATCAAATTTATATTTATTTCATTTTGCCATGTAAAATTCCATAAAAAAAAGAGAAATATTTTCTCCTCTCTAGTTTTTTTAAATAATGTATAAAAATGTACAAAAAAGAGGCACACACAGGTCCTTTGTTCTTCTGGCGTTGGGTTTCTCTTATTAATATTATTTTTTTTAAAAAAAACCTAAAAGCTTACTGATTATATTTTTTTAAATAATTGAACTAGAACGAATTTTGTTGTATTTTTTTTCCATTTAAGTACATAAAAGAAAGCACATTAAATAATATTTGTCAAATAAATACTTACCTAAAAAAAGGGCTGATCTTAAATTCTAAGCTATGGACGTGTATAAAATTTGGGCACTTATATAAAAATAGTTGTGCATTCTCTCTTTAAGCTCCACAACCTACGAGGTTTTATTATTACGGCAATTGTATCACACTGTCAGCTGTATTGATTATTTTAAAAAAATAATAAAAAAAATTTTACTTTTTATTGCTAGTTTATTTCTGGGTTATTGTTTTTAACTGCTGACAGGGTTGTAATGTCGATCTAATTCCAGGTATTAATTTTGGTTTTTTTTTTACCGCGATAAGGTGGGTTTTTCTGGTTTTGATCCGATTTACTGCCACTGGCTTTGTTTACCTACCCGTTTTCGTAACGCCATTCGATGACATTTATCCCCTCTCCCCGGTGTGGTGTCACTTATAGTCTGTTTAAAAAAGATGTCCGCAGCTTAAGTGCACTCTTATGGAGACTAGTCTGGAAGAAGCCAGTCAAAATATTGCAGTAAAATTTCCCCTGAAAAACAGGGGGGCTCAGCCTTGAAGGTCCTAAGGGCTATATAACAAAGTGGCTTTTACAAAGGTAAAAAAAATAACCGGAAACCAGCCCCGGGACTAGAAAAATATGCGCAGACCTGAAAATCGCTCGATTGGCCAGTAGCAGAACTGGGGCTAGAAGCCTGCGCAAAGTACTAATTGTTAAGGAATACATCCTCCAATGATACCAAGTGAGGTTGTTTATTGGTCATCAAAAATCTGCAGGCTTCCCTCTCTTACTCTTATCTAATTTAATTACGGTATTACACACAGCTATGTTAAGGAGCCTCCATTACCGCAACTACATGAGACACTCCTGTTTATACATTACAAATTTTCACCTTATAACAACCTTTACGTCTTTTAAACTTCTTTATAAAAGATCCGTCAACATAATTCTGCAATAAGAAAACAACTGACCTTCATTTCCTCCATATTTGTTTTCCGCACAAAGCCTTTTGTAAAACAGTAAATCAGAACCAAACCACTTACTAGTAAAGCACGTAAAAAAAAGTTGCTTAAGTGCTATTGTAACTTTTGAAAATTTTACGAAATTTAAAATTAAAAAAAAAAAAAAAAAATATGTAACAAACATTTCAGGAGGGATCAATTACAATCAAATATGGCCACAAAAATACTTTTTTAAGAGACGAAAAAAACAAAATTGGCACTAATCAGTCGAAAGAAAAATTAAATCAATTTTTTTTTCTCTTAAAAATAAAAAAAAGTATAAAAATAACAGTAAAAAAAGTATCTTAAACTATTTAAAAAAAAATCATTGTTTAAAATATAACCTATATTGCATATCTTAAATGGGTGATATGAATAAATAATAAATGTTTATATGCTCAATGTTTAAACCCAAGACTGAGTATGTTTATCTTTTTCCGAACTCATCACGTGTACTACACTACACCAACTTCCGCGGCAGTCGTATGATAGAAGGGAAGTTTCTCCGAGAGTTAGGGAGGTTTTGGTTGGATTAGCATTACTAATTTAATCTGGAAAACTTTTCATTTCACTTAGAACACACAATAACAGTCATCTAAACGAAAATTAATAACTGATAGTCATTTCGTAATTACAACTTTTTACGGTCAAAGCTCAGGATTATCCGGACCCAGAGAAGTTCAAGTGGTTAATGGACTGAGCTTACTTCGTTTTAAATAAATTAGGCAATATATGTATACTTGGAGAAACCCAAGCCACTCCCATTTTATGGTCTATAATTAAAGAAGCTGAGCCTAGAACGTAATAGCAACTAGTGATTCTCTAGAAACGACTCCGATATATCTCCTTAAGTACGAAGGGAGATCTGGATGCCTGGCAGGTGTATCTCTCAGATCCTGAGAAATTTATGTCATATCTTAATTCTTAATTCGTAGAGGATGATGCAGTGTGAAGGGAATAATCACCTTGATGTACTCTGTGAACTAAAAACAGAGGACAGAACATTGCCTGAAGACCGGTAGTTACAAGTGTAACCTCTGGGCTTAGGACGTGATGTGATCACAGATTTTGACGCGCCTTTAATAATATTAAAATAATATTCACCTCTGCGGCTAAATTTTTTTTTATCAAATCTGAATTCTAAAACAACGCTTTTAACAAGTGCGTACACAAAATTTCAAATAAGCTACTTGCTATAATGCATTTAATGATTTTACAGAAGCCAATTGTCAGTGATATAACATAGACTAAGAGATTCATTTTGATTTTGAGTGGGAAGGTAAGTGGATTTAAAAAATTATTTTGACTTAGTCAAACAGCCTACCCTACAGGCTAACAGAGGACGTGTATTCTGAGTGCATCAAAGAGTATGGGTGTATCTCTAGAACTCACATTATTCTTAGAATGGGTATAATATGGATGGCGAACAAAGGATGTTCACAACGTTGATGAATATGAAGTGATGCAGACACCCGTCGTCACCCCCTGGTGATACGAGCACGTGGTGTGCCGGAAGATAAGCAGGAATTCTGTTCCTCTTTAGAAATTTATCAACTTAAAAGATATGTTAAAGGTTTGAATCATTTTTAGTTTTTATTTCAACCACTTCTGCGCATGTACGGTCTCTTCTTCTATTACTATATCTGAACACAGATGCTGAGTAAAAAAGATTCTTTAGAGTATTGAAAAAAAGAAAAGAATGGAATATCATAATCTTACAAAATTTATAAAAATCAATTTGAATGGAAAAAAATGTGCTGTAGTTTAAAAAAGTATTTCACGAGTTAGGAGTTCTGTTATCATAAATAGACAACGAAATAACTTAATCCTTATTCCATCAGTAATGCATTTAAAAGTTTTAAAAGTAAATATTATCGCAGGATAAGCATATCCACATCTTTTATTCATATCACCTATTATCTTAATAAAATATTGCTAAGACAAAAATAAAAAACAATAAATTTAAAAGAAATCACAACCAATTACAATGGAATGTATTGAGTATTTTTTACTTTAGGATAATATTTAAGACATCTTGGTCGGAGGGAACGTTATTTTAGAGCTTTTGTATTTACAATAAATTAAGGAGAATTTAGAGTAGTACTTTCATTTTAAGCTTCTTAAAAATTAACAAAATATATAAATATAAAAATTAAGTACAAACATTCACTGGGAGGAGGAGCACTTCCACACGGCAAGTCCCAATAAAAGGGGCTCACAAAGTTTATTGTTTTTAAAATATTTACAGGGGGGAACAATTCCTTTTTTAAAAAATTACGAAATGAATACTACCTTTTTTTTTAGATTTTCTTTTTTAAAGCAGTATTATTAAAAATCGTTTTGTTTTTGTACTTGTAACATACCGAAGTATTAGCAGCAGTACGGGAACGTTTCAAAATCAGACATGTGTTTCACTGCTAGTAGCTTTCCTATATAAAAAGCAAAAAAAAATATTAACAAAAAAAGAATTATTAGAAAAAAAATGCTTTTAAAATATAAAATTTGTTAAAGTGATGTAACGTTTGCATAAATAATCTAGGCATTGTGCAAGTTGTGTTAGAAGAGTGACAAAGTACAAATCCACCTTTGAGTCTACTGATCTATGTATTTTAGATATTATAGTATTATTGTTGTGTCACATGTTTTTTTTACTTGGTAGTGTGCCTTAAAAAAAAGGGAAGTATTGAAAATCGGCAATTAGGGGCATCTCTGAGTCGGGGATAAAGTAATTTTTAAAGTTTAAAAGAGAAAGTTTCAATTGGGTAATTGAATCAGTGCCTTAAGGTCAGAAAGGGCTCGAGTTTGAAGTAAAATATCTTTAAAGAAGGCTGTCACAGTCTGAGTAGCTCAAGTCCGTTTACAATTACACTGTTAAAATATTAAGAGATAAAACTGATTTAATCAAAACATAATAAATAAGCCTTTTTTTTACATACCTCATATTCCCTTCAGATGGTTAGGATTGCATGAAGAATTAAAAAGAAATAAATGGTTAGATTTTATTTACCAAAACCTTGAGAGAAGTATTATTAGATGAGAAGCTTCAATCAAAGAAGTAGAAAAAAAAACGTGTGCAGCTTTTTTAATTTTTTAAGAATCTCTGTGGACACTTCTTGTAACAAAATTCAATTATTAATAATGTTAAAATATTACGCTACAATTTGAAAATAAAAAAAAATTATTTATTTTTCAACAGTCTATGCGAATAATTGTTTCAGAAAGAGATAACTAGAAATTATATATACATATTAAATAAACGTGAACTACAACCTACGATCTGACACTCAAACAGTATTCTGGAAATCTGCAGAATTACTTGTATTTGTCGTTAATTAATTTTATTTTCTCTTAGGACGGAATAAAATTCGAAAAATTTATCAATAAATAGATTTAATCGTCTTTAACACTTGAATTGTTTACTTGGAACGAATGAATTACAGAATTTTTAGAAGGTAACAAAGGGTTACCCAATAGCATCTCGTGACGTCGTGCAGTCTACAGGTAAATATAGCGGGAAGTCACCCAACAGAACCTTAAATTCCAATTTATACTTGACAATAAGAATTTACTATTCAGTACTTTTAACAAGAATAGTGCAGACTCACACAATACCATTGACAAAAACTAATCTCGTTCTTTCAAATTTACTTTAGAAAGACAAAATTTGAACCGGATCTACTCTTCTTACAATTCTCAAGCACCTAATCATTAAACTCCAAAATTTCCCTAAACCTTATCATTGTACATTCACTAAGATAAATAGGTACTTTTATCAATCTCATGTACTTTATTAAATGCATTTTTCAAATTCTTGTGATTTTCTTGAAAATGGATTGAACGATTTTTTTTTTAAACTTTGTATTTATGTTTACAAAGACTGAGGTCTGAATTTTTTCTTTTTTTCAATCCTTTATCTAAAAAATTTAGTTTTACAACAATTCGAGCAGTGATGTCGGCTTCCCCCCTCTTAAATGATATTTCCGTGTAAGATACGTTATGTCAAAATTATTCAACGGTCGGCGTATACTGAATTCCAACGCGTAGATCCCAGGTTCGAATCCAGCTGCTAGCCCTTAGATTTCTAGGAGCTTCTTAAAGCTCACTTTGTGGTAATGGACAGTGTTGTCTGTAACAAAAGAACATTGACCGGAAGCCGGTAGTGCACTGAAAACAGCTTCGGACGCCAATAACCTCAGATATTGATGCATCTTAAAAATTTAAAATAATAATGAGAAAGAAGTTTTGCAACTGGCAGTCTGGTAGCTTGAAGAATTGTAAAAAGAGAAGGACGTGAGAAAATTCTACTTTTATTTATTTCTAAACGGATTTTTCTTTTAAAAAGCGCTATTTCCCAAAGGTAATGCTTTACTAATTTAGAAACCTTAACGGTCTCCTTTTGCTACGAGCCGAGCAAACTTTTAAACTATTTCTACAAGATCCCTTCACCTCTTAAAGAGAGCAAAGTTTCACGAAATAAAGTTTAAGAACAAAAACAAAAAACATTACTCACTCATTCTCCGAAATGTCAGGATACATGTACTCATGATGCATTGTTAACGGGCTTGGAGAATTAGGTATAAGGCCTAAGGCTTGATGTTGAGCAAATACTCTGGTCGGCAAACTGTGATCCTCCTCGGCTAGTCCATCCAACAAAAAAAGACATCAGTTATCGAAACTTTCGGGATTTTTTTTTTTTGTTTATCCACAACGAGAACTTACCAGTGTAAGGAAACAGATATTTATCTCCAAGGCTAGCTTTATCTTCTTGGTCGGAATAGATATTGCTAAGCTTGACTTCGCCACTAGGCGCAGCGCTAGGACATCTCATACCGTTGGTCAATTCATTGTCAGAAATGGTGGATGATGTCCAGCGATGAGGCACTGAATCATCAGCTGTAAATTTAGATTATTATTTATTAAAATATCCATGCAAGGGCAAATGCTCAATCAGGCTGAATTTGTGTAAATAAAATGAAGTTGTGATATCACTGTTCAAATCACTGTTTTAAGCTCAGCCAGTTCTAGGTCTTTTTTACGGTTCATGAAAGATGCCTATTTATAGCTCATAAGACTATAAAATAACCTTATGCATGATTTTGGAGAAAGGAGGCCTCAATACCAAGAATAGTCTTGCATTTTTTTTTTTTTTATTTAATTTATTTTAAATCCGCTGTGAAAGCCAAAGTCACTTTCGGGTGATGGAGGATTTAAGAATTCTATAAAATTTATAAGTTTTTTTAAAATTAAGCAAGTGTAGATTATAACGGCTGGCTATAGGGAGAGTTGCCTATGGGCTTCCGGCCAGAAAAGAATTCTTGTAAGTGTCCATAATGACTTTTTAGCTGGAATTAAGGAAATAATGATGAACATTAATAACTTATTCTGGGTTGTAATGAAAAAAAGAAACAGTGAAATCAAAGCTTACCGAAACGACAGTACCTAACACTGTATGCAGTGTAAGAGTCCAGGCGAAGAAGCGCTTAACTTAACCTTCTCAGTTCTCATATATGGGTGTTCAAATCATGGATTCTTTCAAAAACAGATAGACGAGTTCTTTCATTATTTGGAAATAAATAAATCTGCGGAAATTTGAGTCTTTGAGAGTTGGTCAGGATTTGAGACGGTGGTAAATCCTCGCGAGAGATGTACTTCACTTTTTAATGAACCGGACATGATTAAAACAATAATTAAAAATATCTAGACCAATTAGAGAAAAGAAGGGATGCAAAAAAAGTTTCGGAAAAAGGCATACAAGGTACCCGTCCAAAAGAAGTTAAGCCCATACCTGTGTGATGCAAATAATGAGCTGACATGGTAGACGTAGGCCATCTTGGTGCGTATATCGGCTGAAACAGCTGCGAGTCTATATTCAGCTGAGGAGGCTGACTTATATCGACGGATGTCTGACCGGGTGCGGAACTCCGGCCGCCGAGAATGCCTCTCGACTGGCTGGCTCTTAAACCAGCCGGCTGTTGAAGATGTACACCTCCAACTTCCGTTGCACGATTAGACGATGCTTCTTCATCACTTGAATGGGAAGAAGCTAATTCCAGGCTGCGTTCTGAACCCTGGACGACAGTCAAACAAACGAAGTTTCAAGTTACTTTACAATTAAAATCCACCTTGATTTTTATAATGAAACGTCCAGCTAACAAACAGTGATAGGTTTGTAAGTGCGTAATTACAATAGCCTAATAATTAAATTTGAAAATATCTATCAAAATTGCATTTACGTCTGGAACGGATTTAAACTCAAACTTTAGAACAGATCTTAAACAATAAAACAGAAATTTGCGATTTCCGTCTTTATTCACTTTTTCTTAATCTTCGAAACAGAAAATATTGCGATCGATTCAGTGCTTTCGCCATATCAATTTTAAGGTAAGATGCTCTGCGTCAAAGTCATAGTTTTTATAAAATGATCTGGTACGTAGTATGTTATTACTCTAGCTCAAAAGTGAAGAATTGTAGGAAGTCCAAACTTTATATTTCGTTTGGATAGTACCATGAGGCTTAATCTAAAAATGTTTACAAGCAAATTCGTTCAAGGGTTCTTGATTGGTTGTATAAGGTTTCCCTCTGATGCCATTTTAGCGCTTAAAATATTCTTCTGAATATGACAGATGTTTTCTTCTCTTAGTATGATTGTTATTTTAAATATGTTTATCTAAGTGGAAAGTGGTTGGAAAGGTGAACCTAAGGTTGTACAGAAAAATTTTCTTTCAGAGAAAAAGATGCGTTCAAATTGTAAGAATTTTCTAAGAAACAATTAAAGGAATTAAATTTACAAAAATATGAACACGAAAGAAAGTACTTCCTGTTGTTGTTCTAAGATTAAGGGAATTTCGCCCCAAACCCCTAACGGATATTCCAGATCCTCTACTAAATCTGAAACCAACAATAATAATATTGAAAACATTCCTCATAATGTGTTCACATCACACTTCAGATCTACTCACATCAGATTCTGAGTCCGAAGTATGAGCAGTACGTCTTTCATGTGAAGGCTCGTAATTGCTGGTACTAGTTGAAGTGTTCCTCAACTGGGCATCACTCCTAATAAAGAACATGGAACAAAACGTAGAAAAACATCATAATTTCTCATTTGGACTAATTCAGAAAAAAAAAAAATCGCCACAAAACACACCTGTAAGGACTGCTAGACGTTTTGGTGGTAGACCTGGAAGTTGTCGAAGAGTTGGAAATGCCTAAATGACGCCTGGCTGCCTCAACGGCTCCAGAATTACTGACTGCTCCACCTGCAGCCTGTCTGTACGCCATTGAAGAACGCTAAAGAACAGAAAATTAGGTTTTTGTTTTGATATTTAGAAATAAGTCAAATATAAAAAAGTTCTTTCAAGTTAGAAAGTAATACCACAGTAATTGAACGGAAATGATCCAGGATGGGCCTTTAATTCTTTCGACGATCTCCGAGAAAAAAATCTGATGTACTAAAAGACCTTCTTATAACCATCGGTATAAAACAGATCTTGGGGATTGTAGTTCCAAGTTTTTAAGATTTGGTTGGATCCAACATTGTCAGATAGATAATCCATGGTCTCCCCTTGTTACTTGTAGGACAAATACTTGCTAACTTGATATAAACTTGAACTGAACTCTGAGATCAATAATTTATCAGGCATAATATATAACGAAATGTATATTGACTCAGTGAAGATTTTATAAACAAAAAATGGGAGAAGATAACGTTTGAAAGACAAACTCGTCAAATTTTCTGTGATAAAAAATTGCATAAAACTAAAAACAATAAAAATGCCTGCTACGTCTAATAAAATCAATGATATCCAGCACGATAGAACTAACCAAAGTTTGGACAGTGTAACTTAGTCACTTTTTTACGATAGAAAAAGTTGTCCATTTAAATTCACAAAATCTGGGCCATCAAATTTCTGTCAGTTTGTGACAAAATTCAGTACATTTTCAGCCCCCTTCGTTATTCCATGGCCTAAAACCCATATTTGGGAACTAACTACAGAAGTTTACATACCGCAGGTGCCGTGGAATCCGGTGGTGTTGTGGAGCCAGGTGGTTGCTGCGGTGAAGAGGGTATCTTAGCGCCGGCCAGACGCAGTACCAAGCGTCTCAACACTGGACTGGTTACCGCTTGACACACTAACAATGTTGCTGAGTGCAGTGGCAGTACAAGTGACATGGCTGCCGTAGCCAGCGGAGTGTGATCTGAAGAATTGATGATTACGGAGAGCCAAGAGGTGACCATCAGAGGAACACATCCCACTTGAGTCCATACAACTGATCTGTAAGTGTTGTTCAAGATAAGTAGTACGTATATTTCCGGAAACGAAGACTGTCGCTCGTGCTGCAATTTTTAACGTTCCAATTCACAAAAGTTCTTCAAATTCCCGAACATTTAATTATTCTTATCACTTAATAAGAAATCTATCCACCACAGCTTCTCTCTGAAAACCTTAAAAACTAAAAAATCTATTCAGTACGGTGATATTTCCGGTTTGACAAACTTTATAATGGCACCCCCCTCTAAATAGCAGAATTTAAGCTAAACATCAACTTTAAACTTGTGCGAGTTTTTGTCTTGGAGTTGCGACCAATTTGTTAAAAATACTTTTTTTGAATCAGAAGACCTCAAAATAATTAAAGAAAATTAAAACCTACCTCAGATTTCCATAAGCAATAATGTTATGATTTACTGTGAACGCCGCTTTCAACGACATACTCAACACCAGGAAGTTGCTCAGCACAATCAAGACACCAGGCCCGATCATGGCCCAGATTACTGATTCATGTATGGAGATCCAACAGCTAGAAGGCACAAATAAATAAAGCAATTTAATTATGACAATTAACGATAGTCAAAACTAGGTCAATTTTAGAACCTCTATTTATAAATACACTAGGATGTTCAAAATGTGTGGGACAAACTTAGTGTTTATTTTTTTACTCCCCTCACTAGCGATTGATTAAGTCATTTTCGACATTAAGTTTTCACGAAAATATCCGTTTTAAGGTTCTCCAAAACGCAGAAAAAGGAAACTCGATATGAAAATATAAGGAAAATTAAAAAAATATAACCCACATTTTCTTTATTTTCCCCCTAAGAAAGTCACTTTTAAGAATTTGCCAATATTTGAAGAGCACTTCATCAATGTACGAGTGAACGAGTAAATTGAATACTTACAAATAATAGTTGGCATACTGATCAGGGCGTACAGCAACGGCCAGAGCTACAACTACTCCGGACAGACCATAGCCTAGGGTATAATAGTGTACCATGGGTCCTCGGTTGACATCTCTAAGTTGGGTCAGCATACGGTACAGATGGATTGAGGAGATCAACCACCACACAAGGGCGCACAGCCAAACATAATGAAGGGCAATCGCCACCAATTTACAGGTCACCTACAAAAATTAGTTGGGAACCATTTTTGTGAAAAATACTATCTTCATAATTTATTAAAAATTAGCAAAAAGATTATAAGGAATCAATCATCAATGCCAGATTAAGAGTTGAAAAAATAAAAAGTTGAATTAACAGAATTAGTTCATTAAAACTTACAACTCTTAATATCTCAAATTATCAAACATTCCAATAAAGTTATTTTAATACCCACTACAATTAAGTCAAAATAAACATTTGAGCACCAGCAGTTTGAGTTAAACCTATCACAACAAAATGAAAATATCACTATCAAAATCTTCGATAGTTCTTACTAGATCTATGCTATATTTTGATAAATAGGTTCTTAATACTAAGATTTTCTTAGTATTTGAGCAAAATATGAATATTTAGACCGTTCAAGTGTAATCTGCAACCGAAATTTTAAGAATCAAAGTTACGCTAAAATGTCAACTTAAATATTGGCTTGCTCTAACTTACTGGGATATGCTAAATTTTGATTTAACATTGACTACTGTTTTCTTAAATTAGACCAATTTTAATCTAAAATAGTCTACTATACGACTGAAATTGGTCGACATATTTATACAAATATTACGTCAGTAAGAATGCGTTATTTTATTTGTGATTATAAGTGTTACAAATATGAATATATAATTTTCGTGACCGCAAATTGTTAAATTTAAGATGGAAGATTTGCGAAGAATCGGTCAAATAAAAACAACTCGTCTTTTTGCCAACGTTTCGACAAATATATTGTCCTCTTCAGGGCCTGGATATTACAAATACAAAACAATTTACAGAGTCATTAACATAGAAAAAATTATTTGTAATATCCAGGCCCTGAAGAGGACAATATATTTGTCGAAACGTTGGCAAAAAGACGAGTTGTTTTTATTTGACCGATTCCTCGCAAATCTTCCATCTTAAAATTATAAGTGTTGTTTATTAGTGTCAATACTTTATGTACAGGGCCATATTTGCACTTTTAAGTGAATTAATAATACATAAATATAGATACAGGGGGCATATTTGCACACTTTGAAGTGAACTTACTGGGATATGCTAAATTTTGATTTAACATTTGACTACTGTTTTCTTAAATTAGACCAATTTTAATCTAAAATGGTCTACTATACGAATGAAATAGGTCGACATTTTTATAGATTACCGTCAGTAAGAATTGACGAAGATTTTTTATGGTACGCTGAATGTTTTCATTGGAACGATCGAGAAACGGTTTCTGTTATTAGTTTTAAATTTTCAATTAACCTCGTAAGTTTCACATTTAATGATATAAAAAGCAGATACTCAAAAGAATGAGAGCCATTTTTGTTGTGTAACGTTCTGCATACATCTGAGGAGGAACTGGTTTTAGTAAAATCTCATTTTAGCCGTAGATAAAACTAGATAAAATGTACAAAGAGCTGTTAAATAAAATAAAGCACTAACAATGTGGGAGGTGATGTTCATTTTGGAGGCTGCAAGATATAGCGCTTGTCCAACCAGCAAACAGACGACCATGTTCACCTGGATGGAAGAATGATTTAGAGATGCACCTCTAGTGGTCAACTCGATGACCAGTAGGCAGGTGAACAGACACCACAGTGATACTGACAATCCAATCCAGGTGTACACTTCCTCAGCTTCTGACCAATCGCGAACATACTGCAACGTTATCAATAAATGTATGGATTAAGAGTCGAATATTTTAAAAAAATGCTGGTAAGAATACACACACAAATTTCCCTTTTCGCAGTTCATGAATAAAATTTTATTATTATTTATAGTTTTTTACGGAAAATTTGTTGAATTCAATGTTATATATATTCACTTTAAAGGGATCGTTTTCGGGGGGGAATCGCTAAAAGCTACAAAAATCTGATTGGTGAAATAGCACTTCCAATTAGCCAATTGTCTTCTACCGTTAGTAATTAGTATGGTAACGTACTTAACTTGAATAAATAATAACTTTACAGGCAAATCACTGGAGTTTCCTAGTTCAAATTTCCCAGGAAGAACATTTCAAATATTGTGGGACTACTCATGCATAAACACGGTTACCAATTTAAAAGAAAATCGTGGGGAGAGAATACCTAAAATCGATAGGTGGAAATCTATCGACCGATAGGTGGAATATTATTAAGCCAGTAATTGTTTAAGAAAAGAGAATCCAATACCTGTTCAGCCACCAGGTCTACCACTACTGCATGAGTGGACAGTGTAGTACAGGTACAGTTGACAAGCACTACTGGCTGTTTCCACCAATCTCCGTTCGGCAATTCTGTCAAACATCCAGCTCTGGTCCATTCGCCAAACCTATCACACCAAAAGAATATCTCAAAACTACATAATTTAAGGTTATTATTCTATCTGAAATTATCTTTAGCAATGTATCTGAAAAATGGTTAATCACCAGAAGTCCAACATTTTTGACAATAATCTATCTTGTACAATATGTTTCATCAGGAAATAGAATTTTTCAACCGGAAATCATCGAAAGACAACTGCTTAATCCCGATGTGTGAGGCCACAGTAAGCCACTTCCCCTCACACAATTAATCAGTAATAAATAATATACTCGTATTGTTGAAACGAAAGACGCAAGTGAGGTTGAACACTGCATTCCTCTCTTAGAGATACAAAAGAAGGAGAAAAAAGCAAAACTTACCCTCTAATATGTGTCCATCTAACACACTGTGGATTAGTTCTGGGCGACTTGATAGGAGTGTTCAACCAGAGCTGTAATCTGACAGGAGTTCTCAGCCCGCTGTTTATTTGAGTCCCATCTATGCAGCAAGAAATACTTCTTTAAACTTGTACTTCGAAATAATTTTTTCAATAATTTCACTAAAAGAAAGATCAACAAACCACTACTGGTAGCCACCACGGTGACAATGGTTGAACCAAGCTGTAGTGCTACACCCCATCTGGAGGTAACTGTATGGTCAAACTTCCCAGCCAGAAATGACTGTCCTTCACGGTACATCGCGTAACTGACAGTGCCTGTCGCCACGTACGCCAATCCAGAACCGCGGAACATCTTAGTGGTGGAAATATCTCCTATAAAATTCGAATTATTCTTTGAACCTATCCAAGATAAAACAATTAAATAAAAGTAAGTGATGTAGTAAAAATATTATAACAAATACCTGGTAAAATATTTCTAATTCCCAACAATTCCAGTGGTATTAAAATTTTGGTAAATTCATCAAACTTACTTCCAGATTTCATGAAATTATTATATTTTGGGAAGACTACAGTCGGAGATGTTGATGTATTAGAACTTCTGGCTATTAGACTGGCAGCCTGAAAATATTTTTAAATTTCAAATTTCAACAGGAAATTAAGGCAAAATAAAATCAGTTGTAAAAAAGTCACATAATCTTTTCTTTCGATAAATCTCGAGAGTTTTTTTTCAACTTATACGGAACATATTTAATTATTATTCCAACATTTTACATTTTGAAAAACCATAAATTGAAACCGAAATGATGCTTACAAGGGGAAGCCTACCAGAACTTCACCACTGAAACTAAGTTTTCCAAAAAAACAATAGGAAAAAATTGAGGGATTTTCTTGACACTCAAAATTTTGACATACCCAATTTCACTTAGTTGCATATTTGCGATATGACCCTGTTTTACATTAATGACATTTTAAAGAGAAGCATACTCCCACCATCTACTTCAACTCCCTTGTAGCCTATAACAGAATTTTTCTTGAAAACTTTTTCAAATCATTGTCAAAAGTCTTATTATTAGACATTTTCTTAAAGAAAGCCCGTTAGAGGTTAGTTAAGGTTAAGGTTAGGATTTGCAAAGCTAAGTTATTGGCATATCTCGTTTGGGTACCCAATATCAAGTTAGAACTAACAACTTTTTAACTTTTTTTCTTTTTTAACACAATGAGACAGACGTCACAAACAGACCATCTTCTAAACAAACATTAACAGTAAAAACTCAATTCCGAGAATTTAACACGATCACAATACTTCTCTTATAAGGAGTAATAAGAGAAAAGAAACAAACACTTTCAATCGAACGACTTTCCTCAAAATCTAAATTTTAGTAACAAATTCATTTCCTATATTAATATTACAGGAATGGTTACAAACATACGTATTCATTTTAATGAATGTTTGAAACAGGAAATGATAACGTCTTGTATAGTTATAAGTAGTTGAGGAACTTAGCTCAGATCAGCTAGATTGGATTTGAAGACAATCTTGGACAACTGGAAAAGAAAGTGTTAACACTTTTCGTAAAACCGTTTCTTCAAACATGAAACTTAAACCTCGATAGTCACTTTAGTTGGAAATCAAACCTCTGATAATTTCCAGAAGTATTCTTGGTAAAAATTTGTTGAGAAAGTTACGAATAAACGATTCGAGATCTACTTACATGTAATCGGCATATTTAGAGGGCAAGTGAGTCTTTGGAACTGTTTTCTAATTTAGAACATATCAACAAACTTAAAAATCGATTCAGTGGTAGCACTTTTGATTGATCGATTTTGTTGAAAATCTTAAGTGATAGCATGTTCAGGGGGTCCTCAAAATTTATATTTACGATGAAAAATAAAAAATAAATAAATTAATAAAAGCTGTCCTATTGCCATGCAGAGCAAAAGGAAAGAGAAAATAGGAGAACTTTCTCGACTATTCGTTCTATTGGAAAGCATTTAATGGTTATTTTAAAGTTTTTTAAATTTTCCAAATCAATTTGTACCTGTATTGGAGGCTGCAGTATACTTGTTGTATCCGGAAGTACCACTGTTTCTTTAAAATGAGATGGTGCCGTTTGAGGAAGTTTGGAATTGATCACCTCGTATCCAAAAAGACTGTCCGAACTGACAGTATCCAATCCTAGAACTGTGGGAAAGAGAGAAAACAAAACAAAAAAATTATTTACGAAGATGTAGACAAGTCTTTATAAAGTTTTAACTGTGTGAATCATCCGAGTTTTTTCCCCAGAGCTCAGCCAGACTCAGAACAGTATTCTCTCTTTGTTCCTCATAGGAAGCTGCTAGCAAGGGAAAATCTAACGGCCGGCCACTGGATTGGAATTCTTGAGTTTTAAGCCTGATTTTAAGAGATTCTACTTATTTACTACTAACCCATATTGTTGTTGATCACTTCGAACGGAGTAGTATATGTATCCTTCATATTGGTAACCAAGGTCAACATGTATTCAGTCACTAGAAAATGTATTTGGTCTGGAGTAGCGGAAGTCAGCTGTTCTATTCGAGACCAATAACCCAGTGTACGTGTCGACAGTATCTCAGCTAGGATTCTCACTAAGTGCTAAACATTTAATCAAAAATATTAAGTTTAGAACTTATTTTACAATGAATATTTCCATTTTTTTCATTCATTCATTTTCAATGTTACAAACAAGAACCAACCTGAATGTATGAATGATCGTTGACATGTGTCAAAGAGAGGCCGGTAAGGTTGTTCTCATAACTGACTAGACGAGAAGTTAGATCTACAGTAACAAGAACATCTGAACCATATAATTTTGATTTGTTCAATGCTGATTCTAAAGATTTGGCTGTCTCCATAGCAACATAAGTGTTTACCGATACTTCGCCACTTTCTATCTGTCCTAACTGGAAATGATTTCAATAGAATATATTTTAAAAATAAATAAAAAAAATGTACCTTTCATTAACAGTAAGAGCGCCTAAAACTGCTATAAGTATTAAAGTTCTGAATTCTAAATTACTTTTTGCGACAAGGTAACTAGGCAAATTTTGTACCCCTTATTGCGTGTTAATAAACGGGTACACATTTTAACCATCAATTGAAGGTTACTTATTAATATTATGGTAGGAGGACAATTATTACCTCTAGATAACCTTTTTTTTAGTCCTTAATAAAAAACTTTTGTATCAATATTTATGACAGCTTTAGATATTTTGTTAAAAATAAATCTCTATCAGGGCTATATTTATTTATTTATTTATTTTTTACTTCTAAAAGAAAACTATACCAGTCTTTTCAGTTGGACGAAGGGAGCCGATGTACAGTTGAACAGATCAGGTGGTCGCCATCCCGGCAAACTTCTATCGCACAATCTAGTGGCTTTTCCTGAAGACCCAGCCGGACATGGTACAGTCACTGGTGTTCCATATTCTGCTTTTTCCCACCAAATGCCTCGATTGTGACTACGCGGACAGCCGCCATACACAACTGGAATCAATTTTTTTTTTCTTTTATAATGTGAAGAAAGTTCAGAAACTGGTTTAATTGTAGATTTAAATTAACTGTGATTGATAAGAATAAGTTTAATCAGCCTCTAGTTCTAATTATTATTATTTTTTTTTGTCTACTAGAAAATTTTCGGACCTTATATAGACCATCTTTAACTCAAAAGCAGCTTTCAAGAGATTTATAAAAAAGACAATAATTAAGTTAATACAGAAGCAACTCATATCTCACAAAGTTAATAATAAGAAGTGGATCAGCTGATCAATGCAAAGGTCTAAAGAACCTGTAGATCTGCCCTGCAGAGAAGAAACAGGATTAGTGGGGAGAAAAACGTAGGATATTCACCTTCACAGCCATGATGTGTAACCTGCGCATACGGATTAGGACATTGGTCACAATGTAAACCGATGACCCCAGGTTTACAGTCACACTGGCCAGTTGCTCTGTCGCACGTAGAAGAGAGACTGCCCGGACTGTAACAGGAACACGGTGCACAGCCTATTTCCTCCGACACAAAGTAGTGACTTTCCTGTAAATCATCAGACACACACACACACACACACACACACACAAAATGAAGACTTCAATTTTTGGCAAATCATTTTTATATAATTCAACACAAATAAGAAGAAATCGTTTTTGGAAGCCAAACCTACCTTACATCTACAATTCCCCGTAACTTGGTCACAATGTGGTGAATATCCTTTCTCTAAGTCACAATCGCATGGACCGCAATTCGGTTGGCCCCACCATGAAGATGGGCAAGTCCTTATCTTGGTTATTTCACAATAATCGCCTGATTTAACAAAAATATATATGTGAAGTAGGCGGACTGTAGCTGATGACGTAGGGACACCGTAAGCCACTCCCTCACCAATAAAAGCACAGTTATCCAGTACATAAAATGGTGTTCTTCCACTTTCATTCAAAAGTCGCTTATGCATTCACCGACATTGTGAATAAAAAATAAATAAAAAACAAAAAATTACAACTAAAAGTATGTGAGACGGAAAACTAAACATGAAAACAATAATTTACAAAGTTTAAAAAGCGACATTAATAAAACATCCCATTTCTATATGAATTTTAGATGACTACGAGTAAATAAAAAATTTACATTTTTATTTGTGTAAACTGGTTATTTTATTTGATTTTGTTTTTTACCGTAAAACCTATTTCGTGTTAACTTCTACTAAATTAATCAAAAATTAACAATAATTTTAAGCAGGGAGAAAAAATGCCAACAAACCTGAGTAGATGGTATCGTTACAAGCGCAGGAATATCCAAGCGGTGAATCCCGGTCCATTAAACATCGTCCTTCGTTTTCACAAGGATTCAAGCTACACACATTGAAGCAATCCTCTCCCACATAACCTGTTTAAAAAAAAAAAGATTATTTAGAGCAGGAATTTGGAAGTAAGAAAGCTAAATCTCCTGTACCCCAGGTGGTACTTTGTGGCTATCGGTTATTTCTAGATGTTAGTATGTGAGAAACAACGCAGAGTTCCTCCACTAATTTCTGCCCGCCAAGGATTGAAGTCTGTATTTCATTTTGTGTGCAACGTCACAAAGTTTTCAGAATAATACAGGAATATTTTTTCCAAAAAATTTAAGAACAACCCTAGCTGAACAACCCATTCAGGATTTAATTACTCGTAAAATAAAAAAAATATTCATAAAAATGCATGTACCCTGTTTTGGTTAGTCAAGAGATTTTTCGTATAACCTAAACCTAAAAATCAAGTGGTCTTACCAGTGTTACAAGCGCATTCAGAGGTAAGCCATTTAATTCTGCAATGTCTATTAGGAGGACAAGAACTAGGGCAAGATGTGTCACCCTCACAGCCTTCAGTTACACCCACAGAAGTTGTTGGACTCTGTACTAACTGCAATCCTTGTCCAGAACCCAATCTGATATCCTGTAAAAATCATGAAATATTTTATGAATGAAAAGAAGAAGAAAAAAAAAGGTAACTTTTTGATCATAGCAATGACTTCACCTTGATACACCCGATGAATGGCATTAATCTTGAGTTGATAGAAGGTGATGTGCCAACAGACAGTCTACCAATAAACTGTTTTTGTGGATTAGTTGTCAAGGAGACTGGCGAAGAACTTCGAGTACCGTCCAATGAGAGAAGGGCAGTTCCTCCGGCAGAGACTATGGCCACTACTCGGTGCCAATCTCCATCAGAGACCCGCCACGACGACAAACGTATTTCATCATTGTCCACAGTGTATTCCAAATACCCATCATGTAACTGAAATTATGTATTAATACTATTAACTTTGAATCTGACCATAATATAAAACTTGAGATTGCACTTTAATCGTGATTATTGGATTCAATGGCAGTATTTAGTGATAATTTATTTCAGGGAAGGGATTAGCGCTAAGCACTGGACTTCCCCGCGGAGATCCTGGACGCGAATCCTGTCCTTTGATTTTTCTCTTCCTAGGATCTTCTTATAGTATACCGGAGAACGGTAGAGCACTGCAAAAAGCTCAGGGTCGAAGGTACTTTTGAGACCCAAAAGTATTTTTAGAAATTGCCTACCTAGAAAAATATGTACTTACTGTAAAGGTTGCAGTTGAATTCTGTCCAATCGCAATGCCCATAATGAATGCATCATCCTGTAGAGTCCTAATAGAGAAATGTGTTTCCCAAGGAAGTTGTATGGGTCTTAGTAGAGGATTGAAAACCAGTTCTCCTTCACCGGAAAAACTCCATGCTGAGGGTACGCCTGTATCAACAAAAATGAAATCTAAAGCATTGAAGTAAAAAAAATATTATGTCAATTATATCTATTCAGGAAATATATTGTTTTTTAATACATTTTTTCACTCAAAAGTATTAATATGATGCAAATATGACTTACTTTCAGAGCAGTCCGCACCCGACCAGCCGTCAGTACACTGACAGATGAATGTACCCCAGGAATCTCTACATATCCCCCCATTTTTACAAGGGGACGATGAACAGTAAGAGTCTCTTTCCACACAGCCCACTTTTGAGCCGTTGTTGCCCACAAATCTACAGAATAAACAAAGTTTATCAAAAATATTACTGAATAAATTGATTTAATACGCAATGCTGAGAATATCAATAAATTAGGAAATTAAATTCCTCCACACAAAACTCTTAAATGATTTAGTTTTGATGTTAGAAATGCAAAATAAAAAAAAACTAAATCAAGACATCATACTTGTTTAAATCAACTAGCTTATAATCAATGTAGAGATCCGCAATACAGCCAGTAAATGTGGAATGTTCCAAATGAGGATGGAATATTCCAGGTGGTAGGCCTCCAACTTGCAACGGTCCAGTTAAATCCAGAAATCTGTGACAGCTTTCCGTCACTAGTGCACATCTATGGACAAATATACTATTTTATTTTTTTATTCCTTTAAAAACGGTAATGTAAGTTTATTGTTGGGTTCCTGCTTAAAAATTTGTTTCGCCTAAATTCATATTTCGGCGGAAATTATGTGTTTTTGGAAGCCATCATCTACGGAATCAGTATCGTTTGTTTTGAATCGGCAATCACTAATTACTTTTTTGTAGAATGATTTATCATATTAACGATTTATACAAAAATGACAAACTTATTTTTAAGTAAAATCATTTACGTAATACATAATAAATATTAACAATAATAATAATTAATCTTCCGCTCTCTCACATATTCTAAAGCTTCGCGAATCCTAATCCTTCTCCTAGTCAGCTTTCTATTTCCCTAAACTAGCTCAAACAAAAATCTTTACCAAACTCAAGACCCTTTCAGAAATTATCGCCGCAAAGAAGAAGTGAAACAATACCTGCGAAAGACAACCAAAAATCCATAATAAAACTGATAGTACCGTTTTACACTCCTCCTCACTTGGCCATGTTTCTTCCGACTTTTGAAGCCCTTAAAATCTAATTAACTATTTCAACTAAAAGTCAGAGTAGACTTATAATAGATCGAATCCTTGCAAATACAAATTAAGGACTAATTTGATTTTTATTTCCACACCTGCTTTCCAGTTCTTGGGTTGCTTTAGCTGCGCATGTCAAATTTACCTTATCACCAAACTTGACCGCTACCGCTGTGTCGCACTCGTCTAAGCTTACTGTAGCAGTCTGAAAGTGAAGATGAAAACGATTTTCATGCCTGATATATATCTTTATATATCTCTACAAAAAAAAAAACATTGAATTCTTACCCTGTTGTAGTAGAAAACTTTCACACTATGCCAGGCTCCATCATTGAGCGGTGAATCGGCTACGGCAATGACCCTGGTAATTTTAGAGCCGAGACAGAAGGAAAATTGAACCGAAAAACCATCAACAAGTTCGAAAGCAATGAAATCATGTTCCAGATTGTAACGACCGTTGTATAGGAGCAATCCTTTACTGTCTACAGTGCTGAACCTGTAGAATATGAACAGAAAGAAGTAAATCTTGTTTTCTCGAGTTTTTTCTAATTATAAATTTTCTAGTAAAAAAGTAAAGAATTCTCTCTCTTTACATTTTGGCTTTATATTTTTTTGTCTGCTCCGCTCAGTCTGTAGGGGGAAGTATTAAGAAGCACTTTTCCATAAAAACTTGAAAGAATAGAACAAATCTCGAGGAAACACTCACAATAATATTGCAATGGCTTCTAAACTCATGAAATTTCAGCAACAATAGAATAAGTCCAATTTTAAAGAGTAAAAAACATATGTTTTAACTCGTAGGGCTTTCACGTTTTATTTCTATGTCCAAATTTCACTATCTCGTAATACCTCCTCTGACTGAGCTATGGAGCAAGTAAATGATAATGATTTCCAACTAATCTAGAAATGGCTTACTTAAAAGTGATTGTAAGTCGATTTCTCTGCGAAAGCGATGGAAACGTTAAATAAGATCCTTTATAGAATGATCTTGCCCTTAACTGGCAGAATCGATCGTAATGTTGGAATGAACCCATGGGCGGAGCACAAGACTCGCAAGTATATCCGCCGGATTCCAGTGGTGAGCAAGTAGATCCTCGTGGGCAGCTTTCCGCGCAACTTACAGATAGATCTATTTCACAATCTGCACCTAAAATACACAATTTACTTATAATTTCGATTTTTTTTTTTTTAAACGGCCATTTTTTTTTAAATAGTTTTGTTTATTGCATACCAGTAAATCCGGGCTTGCAAATACACGTATAACTTCCCTCAGCTTGCATACATTGGCCGGAATTCTTGCAAGGATTTGAATAACACAAGTTGATTTCAGTGTCACAAAGATAATGTTCCTTAATTCCTGTAGACATGATAAACATGCCGATCAATATTGTTTTTTTAGTAATAGTATTTTTATTTATTTCTTTAAAAAAAAGTTAAACTTCTTTAAATGATTTTTCGTTATTTGTAATGTTCACATATATTCACAACCATTTTCTGAAAGCACTTTTTTTTGGCCCAGAGACATCATCAAATCTTTTATATCCAGTGAAAACGCCATCAAAAAAATGTAATACGATCGTGTACATTCGCGGACTAAAAGAATGTAAAACATTTTGTCATAATATTTTTAAATATTAATCTACTCACCAATAAATCCTTTTGGACAACGACACGCAAAAGTGGTAACCGGGTAGATTGGTCTAAACAACATTGTCTCGCTTGCCACAAATCCAGATGCATTGCCAAATTTCAAAACTGTTAAACACTTTTCAAAATTCAAACACGGTTCCCGTACGCATAAATTGTCGTCAAACTGTAATACCTACAAAAAAAAAAAACATTCTTTTTATCTTGTATTAAATTTTTACATTTTATGCGCCCCAAATTTTATAAAAGTATCACCTGGAGAGTTGATAGCTTATTTAATAGAGCTCTATTGAGATGAACTCTTTCCTGTAGTAGCTGTGCTGGCAGCATCTCACCTTCTGGTTGTCGCACAGAAAAACTGACGTTAAGTATTTTCTGATCACCAGCATCCGGATCATCCTGAACATAATAAACATATTAATCCTCTAGAGCACTATTTAGCCTTTTTTTCTTTATATCTCAATTCTATTTGATAACAGTAACTTCATTCTTTTGTTGGTAAGCAAATTACCTCAACGCTGAACACATAAACATTCTGTTTTGGACAAGGCACTATAGCAGCCACTGCTTCTACGAAGTAACTGTACAGAGGTGATAGAAATGAGCTGACCGTCATATCGGCTAGACGTACGGTGACGGAGTTGAGTAGCATGTCGTCAGTGATAAGTCGTACAGTTAATTCCATCCAAGCTTTCACCTCGTTTACACCATCTACAATTTTTTTAGATCATCAAGAACTAAGCCATAGCAACCAGCCATATAAACAAAGAAGAGGTTTTTTAATTTTTTTTTTTACCAGAAACTGAGACCTCCATAGTAGCTATTTTCGGTACATTAGTGTTCAGATGGGGTGATAGCGTCAATTCTCCTGAGGTTTCATTCAAGGTTACCAGATGTGCATTGTTTCCGGAAAGAAGTCTGTATCGTAACTAAAACAAAAAAAACACACACACTCTAATTTGAATTTTCGAGTAGCCGATTTATAGAACATTTCAAGTTACACCTAATAATGCCAAAATTGCTTTTTTTCAGAAAAATTATTAAAATAGAAACGTTTGAAGTATTTTCTTAAAAAGAAAAAAAAAGTGAACTATCCATTCATTCAGTACGTGGCCACTTCCTGTTTTGGAATTTTCAACAAATTCAGAATTTTATCTACGACTTTTCTCAGAATCACATTCACGATCAAAAAACTTTTATCTAAAACTATTTGTAATTTTTACGCTAAAAGTATTTGACAAACTTTTTCTTAAATACGTTAGATTAATTAGTTTAGAATAACACTTTTTCGACTCCAATTATGGGTAGCATATTTTGTTTATAAGAAAACTTATTTTGTGCAAAATTACTTATTTACTTAAAGAAGGTCCAAATAACAATGGCTTCCTATGCGTTTAAAATTGAATAACCACAACCCAACTAATGGTTTATCTTTGGCAAAAAATACATTTTTTATAGTCTCAATTTCTTCAAAACTGGCTCTTTTCCCAATTCTTTGGAATAAGTAACACGACACAGTGGTCCGCAAGGTAACCATTGTTTTATACATTTTTTTAAAAAAAATTATTCAGGGTTTTATCGTTCACCTTATCAGAAACATCAGCGTCCGTTGCAGGAATTTTCCCTATTGGACCTGACGGGAAACATTCTCTAAAATTGTTAAAGATCACCTGAAATAAGAAACAAATTAATTAAAATTAGACCTAAAAATAATGTTTTAAAAAAAAGAAAAAGAATTAGCGATGGTATAATCTGGAAATAACCTGAAAGTCTGGCAGAATGGGCGCGTTGTCATTAATGTCTGTGACGACTACTGTCAGTCTGGCGTCACTTCGCAATGGCGCTGATGTTGCTCTCACGACGACGTGGTATTCCTTTTTCTCACTTTCATAGTCCAGCTCGGTCAGCGTGATGAGTTCAGCTCGGTCGGTGCCAGCGCGCCGTTGTAAAGTAAAACTTGATGCATCGTCGCCTCCTGAGAAAGTTTTTACCCGATTAGCAAGCACTCCAATAACAAATGAAAGCTGGGTGAATACTCACTCTACTTCCGCTTGCCACAATATACTTGAATCGTTTTCTAACAAGTTTATTTCTTATAAAGTTAAACCGAATGTTAGTACTGCATGATTCTGTGATTTGGAAATAGAAATATTATACTAAGGTCACATTTTACAACTGATTTTAGCGAAAACCATCCAAAAATCAACTTGAGGATCAAGGCCTGAGGTTTCATTAAACCATTAGGCGAAATAAACACGTGCCTAGGAGCATCAAATAACGAAAGGACTATTAGAATTTTCCGTAGGCATAGTCCACGAGTGCAGATGAAATGGAACCAACAAAAAGAGATGCCCTTTTCAAGAAATTAAATGCATATCAGAAGTGCATTTGGAGAGCGAAGACGTCAGCCAAGGGTTATGAATTCGATGGAAAACTTCACATATTAGCTTCAGAATATGGCTTGATCAAAGTTCAATGCTTATGATTGACCCAATTTGAAATTACTCCAACTTAGTGATATTTATAATTAACGAACCTATAATTGAATATTGAACTAAAGCATTAACTCCAACATCTGGATCGGAAGCGTATATCTCTCCGACGGTAGAGCCTACAGGTGAATTCTCTGGAATGTAGAGTGTTAGCCTATCAGAGGCGAATGTAGGCGGTGAATCATTAACATCTTCCACATTGATCGTTATGATTACCTGTTTAAAAACAAAAAATTAAAATAATAATTAAAAAAGGATACTGCTGAGAAAACTAGCAAAACATCAAGTCTATTTCTGAAGAAGATAGTCTGCATGAAACTTACAGATGAAGACAACGGCGGAGTGGCTCGATCAGAAGCGACGGCGATCAAACTGTAAGTTTGGACACTTTCACGGTCTAGTGCCCGATTCACTCGTACCACGCCGGTGATCGGCTCCATTATGAAGGTGTCCGTATTCTCCAGGCTGTACCGGACACGTCCGTTCAGACCCATATCTGCATCGGTTGCTGATACCTTCAAGAATTAAACAAATGATTACTTATCAAGAGCAAGCAACTAATTAATGTTTCTTCCTTTGTGTAAAAAAGGTACTTTCGGTTAAGGAATTTTCTTTTAAATTCGCTTCTATAGTAACAAATTTAACCTTCTACAACACACTATAGTACTATAGTGCATCACAAAGATGATGATACTTCAGGATAATCGATTCTCTTCAAATTTGGAAATTTTGGTACTGAGTTCCTTATTATTATTATTATTATTTTACAGATGACAAGAAAGTACAATATAAATATTTGTCAAATTAGAGGGAAACCTAAACACAACCTCCCACAGAAGTGCACTCAATCAAATTTCCCTTTTTCTAAGCATAAATATGTTTATATTTGCTCGGATGACTGGAAAAGGCGATTAGAGAATACTGAGTCGAAAAGTTGATAAATATTTTAACAAACAATTTAGCAGTTTTTGTCGTTTACCTGAATGACACTGGTACCAATTGGGACATCTTCTGACACAGATATAGTGTAAGCTTCCTGGGAGAACTTTGGAGCGTTGTCGTTGACATCAGTAACTGCAATCTCCACATCGGTAGAATCAGAAAGTTGTGGAGAACCTGGAGAGAGAGAAATCCAAAATTATTCTTGAATTTTTTTTGTTTTCTTCAGAAAAATCTCATAGTTGGAAAAAATGGAAACTCGGCTGTAACAAACCATTATCACGCGCCGTTACACTCAGTAAGTACCCAGCGGTGCTTTCTCTATCCAAAGGTGCTGTGGTTATGATAGCTCCAGTATCAGCGTTAATTGTAAAATGATCAGTCTCAGAAGATAAGCTGTAGGTAATCTGTGAGGAAAAGACAATTTGTGTTACAGGGATGCTATACAGCCTTACCTGGGCATTTAGAGGGCAAAATATATGCAATTAAAGGGAAAAAAACTGATTATTCAATAAAATGGTTGCTATAAATTTTATTGGTGATGATGAAATTTAGAATGAATCGTTCTAAATAATTATTATAAAAGACAAAGTTTAAAAAACAAAAAAAAGTTTCAATGATATAACTTACTTGAGCGTTTACACCAGTATCACCGTCCGTGGCTGAAACAACCAAAACAGTAGTACCAACTTTAGAATCTTCCGGCAGAGTAGCAGAATATGGAGCATTGTCAAAAACAGGAGGAAATGTGTTGGCGTCCGTGATATTGATGTAAACATTAGCTGTATCGTATCGTCCACCGGAGTCGGTAGCTTTCACCTGGGTTACCACAGCAACAAAATATTTTCAAAAATTATGGATATACATTTCAATTTATCTTACATAATAAATCACGATTAATCTAATACTCACAACTAGTACGAATCTTCTTTCTTGCTTAAAATCTAATGGCTGGGCGACGGTAATTAGGCCACGCCCATTCTGAGTAGTAATGGCGAATCTTCCTCTAGTATTGCCACTGCCTATCTCATAATGTAGTCTACGCAAAAACAAAGAGATGAGAGTTAACACAATTTATGTCACAGAATCTGTGCGGACACTTTTTCTCACTTCAATCTTAACGTTCTATCTCGCAAATTTCTTATAACTCCCAACATTTGATTTAATTCTTAAAGAACTTTCATAGCCACAATCGAAATATAGATTTTCCAGCTTCCTGACATTTTTCATCTTTGCTTTTATTTTTAGATATACCATTTCCAAAATTTATTTTTTCGGTCTCAGGAGGACTCAAAATGGATGCTTATGGATGAGAAAAAATTATGAAAACTCAATAATAAAAGTGAAAAAATATTTAATTTAGGGATAACTTCTGTTCAATAACTACCTTGGATTCTCATCGGGATCAGAAGCATGAACTGCAACCACCGAGGTACCAGGCGCCACATCTTCAGCAAGATTTGCTGAATACTCTTTTGGACTAAACTGTGGATCATTATCGTTGGCATCTCGAACAACTATGGATACTGTTGCGGTGCCAGTTTTAGCTGGAGTGCCATGGTCTACAGCAAGTACCTTTTTCAGTAAAGAAAATATTGTAAATCATCAACAGTTAACTTAAGAGGTGAAAATAAATTTCATTTTTAAGAAAAACGTAATTTACTCTTTTACCTCAAAGTACAATTTGGATTCTGTTTCTCTGTCCAACTGTTTGTTCGTGTATAGCCATCCTGTTTGGGGATCTACCGAGACTGGTAGAACAGCAGGATTGAAATGTGACGATATTTTGTATTCTATTTCTGAATTAGGCCCTTCATCACCATCATAGGCTTGCACCTGAAAGTGTATAAAGAAAGATAA
Organism: Rhodnius prolixus; assembly: GCF_049639745.1. NCBI lineage: Eukaryota > Metazoa > Arthropoda > Insecta > Hemiptera > Reduviidae > Rhodnius > Rhodnius prolixus. The sequence continues at coordinate 1,536,257 of NW_027411592.1, read as the reverse complement.
TTATTAGCTATAAAATGACTCCATGTTTCTTCTTCTTCATAACTTCACACCACAATCAAGAAAATTAAGAAAGGGGGAAAAATTGCAAATTTACTAACCCTGACAATAGAATATCCTACAGGTTCAGTCTCCAGGACACTCTCCTGGAATAAGGAAGTATAAAACCTAGGCGCGTTGTCGTTGTAATCCTTCACGTTAATTAGCACCTGAGTTGTGTTTGATTTACCTGGTGAGCCGCCATCCTGAGCTCGCACCACCAATCTATAACTGCGTATGGATTCATAATCTAAAGGTTTGACTAAAGTGATTTCGCCGGACTGGCTGTCAATGGAGAATTGTCCTTGTGTATTTCCGCCGATAATAGCATAACGTAAAGCACCATTGCGTCCAGAATCCGCGTCAGTGGCATGGACTGTTGCTACAACTGGATTGGTTAAACTAGCTGTATCCTCTGTAAAATGTTATTCAGGAAAAAAAAAGAAGATTATTATAAAAAGTTTGGCTGAGTGATCAAGTTTTTGCCAGTGAGGTATCAGAAAGTGTACAAACCAGGAAGAACAACGGTAACCGTCCTCTCGCCGAACTGAGGGTAATTATCATTTTCATCGGTGACTCTAACTACCAAACTGACTGTTGATGTAAGCCTGGCAGAAAGTGGTTGAGCAGAGTCTGACGCCCTAACCAGTACTGTATACACTTCGGCTGTCTCTCTATCCAATGGTTGTCGAGTGGTCACCAGGCCGGACTGTGAATCTATTGAAAACAAACCTTCACCGGTATCTAAACCTCCAGATTCCACACTGGCCAGCGAGTATTCAATCTGAAACCAAAGATATATCATTCTCTAATTAAAAGCTTTATGAGACGGAAGATCTGCTAAACAGCAGCTTCACCATCTCCCATCAAATATATATCAATGTAGTTATAAAACCTACGCAGCCAGTTATAAACAGAAGGCCTTGGTTGAACCAACCTGATCTAACTTAATATAGCTTCTAGGGCCGCTGTTAGAAAAGCAAGGGATCTTGATTAACACAATTTAATAAAATGTATGAAATTTACCTGAGCATTAATGCCAATGTCCAGATCAGTAGCACGAAGTTGTGCAACCACAGAACCAACTGGAGATCCTTCAGAAATGCTGGCCTCCATCACTCCAGAAGAAGATGTACCACTTCCGCCACCTCCACTACTTCCGCTTTCAAAAACTGGCGCATGATCGTTTATATCGCCCACGTTGATCTGTAGCGTTGTAGTAGAAGATCGCCCTGGAAGCGTAGCATCGTCTTCTGCTGTTGCCGTTACACTTAAGTAGTGCACATCCATCACTTCTCTAGAATATACATATATTTATATTCTAGTTCACGAAAATAAATACTTTATGCAATTGTTCTCGCATTCAAGAATTGTCCAACCTGTCCAGTCTCGCCGTTGTTGAAACTACCCCAGAAGATGCTTCAATTCTGAACATAGGCTGAGATCTTGCGTCAAGCAGTGACACCATTGAATAAACAGCTTTCACCATCTGATCCTGGTGATGACGCACCGTTACCGTACAAACTTCAGTGCCAGGAGGTTGTTCTTCAAGAACTGAAGCTATATACAAGGCCCGATCGAAGGAGAGATCAACGGACCCAGGTGGCCGAAGAGTGCGGCGTACTCGACCAGTTTCAAAGGTAGAGTTGGTTGCTCGAAACCAGAGGGAAACCTATCAAAAAATAGGATTTACTTAGCAGTTTTTAACAGCCTGAAAACAAAAAAAAAAATCTTAAATAAGAAGAAAACTTACTTTGACATTGGTGTGCTGTGGAGAGACAATGTTTGCCGAAGCTCCCGAACAACTGTACTCAAAAGCAATGGCGACATTAGTGACAAGCGCACCACTGAGGCAGGTTCGATCACTTCCAACTACAAGATCACCAGTCTTGGGTTCCACTCTAAATCTAGGATCGTCAGGTCCTGAATAGGTAATCCTACAGGAAACAGTGATTGAACTTGGTATCAATGAGTGCAAGTGACCCAGTAGTTGGGATGGACGCAGGCAAACTTGAGTAGGTGGAGCGTATGGTCGGTCCGGGCTGAAAAGTTAAAAAAAAAAAAAAAAATTTAGTTGCAATCAATCACGAAAGCAGATTTATGTGGGGTGAAAAGAGGCTGTTAGCACACATCGAGTAACATTAATAAAAACGACGATTATTTTCAAAAAAAAAGTAATTTTTACAAAACATCAATGAATGACATTTCGAGAACGAACTTGACGATACTTGATAAACGCAAAAAAAGTGGATGGAAACAACCCTATTGTTAATGTCCTGAATTCTCGTTCTGCTCCAAGACACGAAACCTTGATGAAAATTTTACAGTGTGTTGTGAATTGATGGCGGCTAAGAGTTATACACGCAATCACATTAATGAAATAAATATATTTTGAGCAGCCTCTCCTGCATTAATATTCTTTTGCTTCTAAAGAATAAGAGTGCCAACTTTGATCATCAAAATAGCTGCCCATTAGCACTGTAATCTCTAAAATCCTCATGGGTGCCCCTTCAAGCCAACTGGCAAAAGTTTAGAAAAAAAAGCACCAAATACAGGTTAAAAAGTACAGAGAAGTATGAATTCCTACTTGTTTCATTACTTGAATAAACTATTATTTGGAAAAATTTAAAAAGTAGCTCACTTATAAACAGGAAATGCGAAGGAAGCGATGGTCTCACTCGTCCACTTCTTCGCCTCTGAGATCTTATTCTGTAGTCGATTAATGACAACTCCATCTGAAATTAAATTTGCAAGAATTCGATGAGGAACAGTAAATAAAGTAGTTTTTTTCTTATAACCTAGAATTTCGAGGAACATTCTATAATTATCTTCAACTCCAAATCTGCGAATTTCCCCAAGAAACAATCGATTTATTTTTCCATACAAATTAAAAAACTTGAGTTCTGTAGATAAGAGTGTTTCATTATTGCTTCGAATGAAGATACCTGACGAACAACCATTTTCCGTTCTTTCAGGGATTTCAAAAAACTTAAGATCGAAAATATGCACGAGAAACTTAAAAATAAATAAATAAATATGGTGAGTTAAAAAAGAGACAACAGATGATGTTTCAATTTATTTGTGACGTAGGTAACCGTGATGAAGTAGGGCTTCATTATTATGTTACAAAAGAGCAAATGAAGTTTTTGTTTAATGTTCTTCAAGGGCTTCTGGTATAAGCTTTCAGAGGAAGTCTCATCTTGGAACTTAAAAACTTGAGCTTAACTCCTGAGAAGCTTTAACAATAATGAAGCCTAATTTGATCATAAATTTATGTGGCCCAATTTTCATAAAAAAGTTATCAAAATTTGCTAGGACTCTTTTGGGGTGGAATTCGTGACAAAGTTCCTTACATCATAACCGTCAAAATACTTCTTACTTCTTTGGCTCTGTTGTGACACGAAGGTGTGTGGTAGCTTGAAAATATGGCAACCACTTTATAATCTGGGTGATTGCAGTGGTAATAGGTTGAAACCTTGATTTACGCCTCAAGTTTAATTGCATCCTTTTCTACAATTACTAAAAAAATATTTTGTATTATACTTTTTATATATATTTATTCGATTGACGTTAGATAGGCCTGATTTTATGGGTTGCGCACAGCATTGAATACGTAGGTCGACACAGCTTAATCAAAAACTACGCATGGGACTACGTAAGTGAAATGAATAATTTTGATGATAACCAAATTAGCATAAATATAATTTATTAGATATCACTAATATTACTTTAAAGTTTTTAGAATTTATCCTTTGGTTAGAGGAAGTGCGTCATCAAGGTTACAGTTGTGAGCCCTTCTCAACGCCACTATTATCCATTCCTTCCGGTACTGCCGCACAGCCACCCACTGTACTGCAACCACACGAAATAACACCCATACACTGAACGTGCCTAAACTAGTTCCAACTTTTTTGTAGACTAGACCATTCGCACGTTCAAACGAGCGGGAAATCTATTCTTTCTTCTTTTGATGTCATTTCTTAGTTTGTCCATGTGTCCATGATGCTCTTGGTTGACCACTAGCATCGCATCCAGAAATAGTACAACTCATCTTTCTAGCATCAACCTTAACTTAGGGTAAAATTAACCGTCCAGGTCTTTGATCTCTATTAACTTATTTTTAATTAAGAGCGTGTCAGTGAAACCAGCTGAGGAGGATTGGTGCATGGACCTTTTCTACACTGCCAACTTCCAGTGTTCTCTTGTGACAGACAACACAGTCTGAGGACACACAGGAGTCCACCCACCCACCTCCACCCCACAGATTTGAAGAACCAACAGGTTGACTGCCACTAAAAATTTCTACTGGTGCCATGCTTATTTTTCGTTAGATTTTTGTTATTTATTTACTGTTTTTCAACAGTAAATTCAAAACAAATATTTTTTCAGAATTATTCAAAAAATAGTGTCCGCGGTCACATATGACCGCCCTTTAAATTTGGTGGCATTAGTATGCCTACATTGCAGCAGCGGTCATATTAGCGGTCATCATAAAAATGCGCAGATTTGTCGCTGAGTGTTTTCAGCTTGTTTATCACGCTTCACTTGTTTTAACTACTTGTGTTTACTTTTCTCAGTTCTTATTCAATAACGTTACTAAGAATATTTTTTGAAATGAGTGCGGCGTTCAATTTCTTGACATAATTTTTGGAATTATGGCGTTGTTAAATAGATCATCTTTGCTCCAATAATGTTCTAATGATGGAATTCGTACCACACCCATGGATATTATTATTCCAATTTCGGAAATGACCTGGGTAACCATATCTTCTAACATATTACAGTCATAAAGGAGGATTTGCCCTACATTATAAAGAAAATTTGGGAATTTTATCTTTTATAGAAAAAGAGAAAAAAATTGTCGAAGTTGGGAGTTTTTCAACGTTACGCTTTTTCGTGCAGTTTTTGACGATCAACCCTTATACAACTGTCCTACCGGACAGTTTTAATGCTCGTCCAAAAAAGCCCGAAAACAAGCAAAAGGAGTTAAATCATTCATTAATGCACCCGCACAGCTTTCTGATAAACCTGCAGCTGCAGAAAAATGCAAAACATTTGATGTTTTCCTATCGGCGGCGTCTTCCAAATATTTTCAGCTGTTACATTCCCTTCTTCGCTTCTCTCGCCTTCTGCAGACTGTAGAGCGGGCCTATCGTACAGTTCCTCATTTAATTCATTTTGTTCGTCCACCGCCTTAGGAGACAGACTCACCAATGGTGAGTGTCCAATGTGAACAGCCTGGTAAATTATCAGCTTCTTTGGTTTGGTCGCATTTGGATTTTTTCAAACTCTTCTCTTTATACGATTTCTTTGCTTTTTTCTTCTGCGGATCTGCGCCCTCACTACCATATTCAGATTCTTCTCCACTAGACACGAATTCTTCATCACTAAATGGTAAATAAACCATTAATTTAAATTAAAAAATAAATCAACAAGGGTCGAAAAAAGCAAAACCATCACTAAAAAAAAAATGGAATATTATTTTAAAATTTTTCTATGAACCGACAGAAAAGCCAGCATGCCAAGTTTACTCTCCGGCGGGGCTCCTGTCCACCTGTCCTCTTCAACAGCAATCCTCTTCCTTGATCTGGTGCGCTACCTTGGGCTCTACATAGACAAACGACTCACGTGGAACCCACACACTAGACTTAAAAGACAAGGAATGACAAAACGTGCGAAACTGCTTTACAGATTACTTGGACTCTAAATTGCCCTTAGATCTCAAACGTTTAACATACAACACTATTCTTAAACCTATGTGGACCTACGGACTAGAGCTGTGGGGTTCAGCCAAACCAATGAACATACGGACTGTACAAACATTTCAATCAAAACTACTTCGACAGATAGCTGACGCTCCTTTCTACGGTGACTAACCTCACTCTTTACAACGACCTCAACATTCCCTTCATAGACCAACTCGCCAAGACTAAATACCAAAAACTCCATTGACCAGCTCTAATCCTCTTGTACTGTCTCTCGCTTCCTCTGACATCCGTAACAATACTCCTAGACGACTGAATCGCCAATGGCCCCGCGACTTCCTTGTAGGCTGAAGACCTAAATTGTTACTCTCCTCTCTCCTCCTCACATTCTCCTCTCTCCTATAGAGAGTGCTACCGCTGGGTAGCTTCTCTCCTCCTGCTCTCCTCCCACATCAGTTCATCATACTCAGTCTTCATATTTACTTATTGTATACTGTATACCGATTGTAAATAACAAAATAAATTTAAAAAAAAAATATTTTTAAAAATTCTCAGTATCTACATGGACGGGAAGGCCACAGCGGTCATGTACATACATAAAATGTATGGTAATAGCGGTCAAAATAACATAATAGGCAGTTTTAAACTCGTAAGCAGTAGCGGTCATATATGACCGCCATGGCAGGTTCGAATAAATGTCGGGCGGTCATGTATGACCGGCCATGGCAGTCAACCTGTTAATTGATGAATATTTAAGAGATAGGGCAGCAGCTGATTGCTGCAAACCAAACAAATATAGAAATAATGTGAGTTGTAGTTGTATCAAATTATGCCATTTTTCATATTTTAAGCTCCTCAATCTCTTTATGATAATAAGTAAACTGACATCATTATTTTGTGGAAAATTATAATGTGAGTAAACCTCCTTCTTTTCCAGAAGGTCACTTTTTATGGGAAAAAGGTAGTGAAGCGTTTAAAAAGTGGTAAAATGACCGCTTTCTCGTCCAACTATTGGGAGAATCTGATCATGGCTGTGTGAACTTTCTCATAGTAAATGAGGTGAAGAACCATTTTACACTTTGTGTGCATCCGGTGTATTTGTTCTGCTGTGCAATTTATTGTTCTGTGACATCTTGCCAGATTGTATGAATTACATATTTAATTTGTTACTTTATTTCTCTTATAATCCTTGCGTAGTTACATAACATTCCGAGTATTGTGACTTGGAATGCTAAGGTTTCTTTCTTCTTGACCTGCACTGCACTTTTTCGTAATGCTAATAGTAAGCTGTCTCATCAACTTTGCAATGCAGACAGACTTTGCAATGTAGATAATCTTTAATATTAAGTTGATCTGATTGATGTTATAGAGACGAAGCCTTTTATTTTCGTGCATTTTCTGTGTGTATTGAGTACTGAAAAACGGTCCGAAAATCATTTAAATGTTTATTCGCGGTTCTCAACAACCCTATCTCCACCAAATAAAAGAAAAAGAAAACAAAGACAAAGAGAAATAAAAGTGATAAGCCTAGAAAAAATACAGGGATGAGATTTGATGGAAATCTTTGTAAAAAAAAAAGCAAACAAAATCTTAAGAACTGAATGAAAACTGCATTTATAAAGGGACACCTGTGCTGTGATCAAGACTCTAAGAACACTCAGCTGCAACATTCCTAACTGAGCGAACGACTAGAAAACATAAAACGGCTTCAACTAAAAATATTTCTTTTGGTTAATAAAAAACGTGGTGAACCAGTTAGAAGGTGGTGGCCTATAACTGTTCAGGAGGCTGTGTATCTCTAGAGACAGAAATTACATATTTCCTAACCAAACCAAGTTAATAAGATAGGTCCATTTCAAAGCTAGATCCACTAGTACTTTGCTGTACCCTCACACGACTCATTCCTATTGCGATGTACTTTCTCTTTCTCCTTCCAGGCACTAACTTAATGTATTGTGATCGTGCGAACACAGTGACTCTAAATATATTAATAACACTTATTTAATACTCGAATTTATATTGATTTTCTTCAAATTATTGGAAAAGCGGATGTTACCCGCGCTTTCTGGGACGACACACTTCTGTCGTCAGTCCTTCTAGAGAACCTTTGTCAATCTGTAGCTTAGTAAGCACACTAGATGAGAAAATCGTATGAGAGACTCATTTAACTTTTTCTTACAACAGTAATTAGGTAGACTTTCTATTTTGAGCTTTCAATATCCGTTTCAGGGCAAAACAGTTTGCAACAGTTTTTTTTCCCTTGCAAATTGGTCCTACATAAATAACAACCCTTATACAACTGTCCTACCGGACAGTTTTAATATAATCTCTCTTGAACTATAGTTGCGTGTCATTTGATACGTGTACTTCCTAGCAGAATTTATCTTTATAAGTAAGGTTCGAGGGCAGCCAAAGACTAAAATGGGGGTTCGTTCAGGTAATTCTGAGGGGTTTCGCTCGAAGACACCTGTTTAGTCCCCTCATAGGATATTGTGGTTTAAGTAGACATCTCTAAATAATGCTCGACTCATATTCGATCCTTCCTATCGAATTTATGATCCAGCTTATGGCAGATTGTTTAGGGTAGAGGTACCCAACTTATGGTTTATCTAAGATCTACCTACTTTTTCTCTAAAAAATTTGTCGCAATTTATTTATTAAAATCTTAATATTTAATAAATACATACTTGTTATAAGTAATAATTGGGGGGAAGTGTATTAATTAACAAAATATCTTATTAATAATATTTATTAATTGAGAAATAACTATAGGAAAAAATACAGATTTCTATTTTCATTTTACTGTCCTATAATTAGTGAAGAGCCTGAGTCCTGCATGTTCCTAACCAAGTAATCACAATTTGGTGCATATCCAGACAAAGATAGTGACAAGAAATCTTATCGTCCCCTGTCGGCTGGGATCGACCGATCGATCGACTTATTGGCCATACATGGTTTGGTACATAAGGAGGCTAGGTTTAGATTGGATCTGGGTTTTAGAATCTTTAGCAGGAGCTTAGGCTACCCACCCTCAAGATTGTAGCTTGTCTTTGCTCTGTTATTATTGCTTTGAAGCAGCCGTGAGGGGCACATATTAAATTATTTCCTAGAAAATGTTTCACAGATTAAAAATAAATTGCACGAAATATAGCAGCCAGAATTAACACTTACACAGCACGAATTACTAATGGCTGATTTGCGTGATAAATAATTCAACTTAATTTTATAGTTTTTTAAAAAGAATCACGTTCAACAAAACCGAACAAATAAAAATTACAATTTGAAAATTTTAACTTAGTTATTAACAAAAATAATAGGTTTACTTTATAGTTTTAAGTAATAATTGAGTTATTTACCAAATTTCGCATAATTCTGAAAAATAAACAAGCATTTGAAATTTCCCTGATTCTATGAATTTCGTTCCTTAGTTTCAATTTTCATCCCACTATTATTTTTTAATTTTCCCAAATATTGAGGTTCGACCAGATGAAACACTATAGTTGAAAAATTATACCCATTTTTATTGGTACGTTTTTGTCAAAGATTACATAACCCCGCAGTTGGAACACAAATTCTCTGTAAGCAAACTTTATTTACCTTATCTTTTATGCTCTAGTTCTTGGTTAATTTTAATTATCATCTTTTAGCAAATTTTGTCGTTGTATTTGCACCATTGTGTTTTTATAAACAAAACTTATCAAACCAATCATATAAGGAAAGCACGAGTTTTTATTATAAAAAGAAAATAATATTGAAGAGGTAGCCGAGCAGTTAGAAGCGCTAATCTAGGCCGTGAATTTCATTTTATAAATAAAATAAATTTATAGTCAAGAACGTTAGGATGCTAGTCGCGACCGTCCACGACACTTAATTTGGTAGTTCGACACAGTAATCAGTAGATAATCTACGTAAAAGTGAAGTTTTGCAAAGAATTTTCAGCTTTTAACTCAACCAACCTGCAACCTCTCATGCTTTCTTTTCCTAACCTTTTCTTGAAGAATTTCAGCTATATCACTCATCCACAACTGCCCCCAATTCAAAGAATTTGCTCTTTGAAACAAGCTGAGAGCCAGCATAACTTGGAAAGAAGGTAGTTAGACGAGAGAACCGCTCTGATTGTGATTACACTTGAAATGAAGGACAATCTTAAGTTCAGAAAAGGATACAAATCTTTTTGGATTGTTCTGTAGATACCATCAATTAATCAAGGAATGAACACATAACAGATGCCTTTCACTCACGAGAGGTTTAGTCATAATCCACGTCGTATTAAACATAAAACTTTACCCGCATAAGGTAAACAATAACTGATGACTAACACTTCCTACCAACTACATATAGCGACAGCCATGTTCACATTCAGTTTCAAAGAATGATCATTGGGTCTGTTTAGAGAAATTAATCTCTATAAAGGAAATAAAGTTCTGGTTTCTGTTTCAGACGCACCACCCTCAATGAGTTCAACAGAAGAAGATAAGCTATTAGTCTCGCCTACACTTTTTTTTCACCGAACTAAAATTCTGGGCAATAACTACTTTCTTACAGAAGCTTGTTGAAACTTTTCTTCCGTGAAAATTAACCTAAGAAGGATTAAATTTGAATTTTCACAAAAATGTATAACTTAGAACTTTTGAAATTTAATATGAGTGTGTAAACCATATCTATAAATAAGGTTAAAAAAAAACACAAAATAACGGATTGGAGTGAAATGAAACTAAACTCCCACTGCGGTGATGTTTTGCTTCAGTTGTGATCAAACTAAGAGTTAATAAACATATTCTTATCAGAAGATGTTATTTAACAGCAATTAATTATGCAAATTTATACATAAAAAATAAATATACATAAATACATACCTTCAAAGCTGACCAAATCAGCACAACCTTTAATTAATATCCTTAACGGTACGGAGACGTAGTCCAACGTTCCGTTCGATGTTGAATCAATGTATAGTGTAAAAAGATTAGGATAATGTACACCATCACAATGTAAACGTTTTCTTAATCTAACACGACCATCATGATGGTCAACATGTAATAATTTTTTTACAAAATTTGCACTACGATCAACATTTATTGAATACTTCCTTCGATAGTGTTCATGTCCTTTGATACCAGCATCAAATACAACCAAACCTGCTTCATCCTCTTCTGATAATATAATTAGATAGGTTGATGTAAGGCGTATACCGATCAAGAGTAAGCACAAAGCAGATAAGTAAATTCTCATTGTTTTAATCGACACATTTTTTTAAAAAAATTAGTACGAAAAAACATAAAAAGAAAGGAAAGAAAAACCTTTAGAAACTTAACACTATATTCGCACTATAAGACACTTTCCGCAACATTTTTGAATAATATGTGTAATGTAACATTGTTTTGAGCTGATAATTGACCGTACTGTTTAGGAGTAAACAACCCAACTAGCTTCAGATCCGCCATGACCGCTGAAGATCGACCCTTGATAATCGATTAGAAGCTGTGGGCCAATCAAATCTCGAACTTACTTTCATTTCATCTTCGGTCACTTTTTGTACTTACTTCTGAATTTAAGAATTAATTCTCTTGCTCTAATTTAATTTATTCAATTAAATTTTCTCTTAAGTTTGTAAGTATAAATATATAAAAGTAATTGTCTATAGTGTTGTTTAGTGAGTTTAAAAAGTTTAATACAAATTATTGCAACCATCATATCCTTTTTTTGATCATGTGAACCAATAATGAATCCTAGCTAACATTAATAACATTTCGAAGTTAGAAGATGATAACTTTGAGAATGGAATAACAGAAAGTAGTCGAGTTTTTCAATCTTATTTTCTTTATTTCTTACTTTTATAAACAATTTTTACAAAAAAAAAAACTACTTTTCGACAACTCCTTTCTAAAAGCTGCAGTCCAGTTTTGTTAGAACATCTAAAAAAATTGAATTTTCTTCTACAATGACGAATATTTACGATTTTTTTCCCCCCACTTATACATCCAATTTAAGTTACTGATCTTTTTAATACAATGCAATGGTGTTTTTGATCAATTTGATCAAAGTGCGTACAAAATTATTTGTCTATGATATAAATTGGAGAAATATGTCTGTCCATTTGAGAAAAGTTGAATAATAGAATTATGGAACAAAATCCCCTGAGAAAAGCGTTTCCCTGGAAGAAAATGGATATTTAGAGAAAACTCAAAAGCTAACTTCAAATGTAGTTATATTGATTTTTTGTTTTAATTTAAATGCCTAAAAGACAATTAAGAATCTCAAGTACATTCATTCTATCCATGCATCACTCAGAAATATGTGCTGCTTATGTTCAAATACTCAAGTTTCGTAATAAGTTACTACAATTTGTGCTCAAAGTATTTAAAAGCCATTTGTTTTTCCTATTGAAGAGTTATATTATATTGAATTTAATACTGAAATTATTTTCCAGAACATTATGACATAATTAGTGGAGAGTACAATAAAACTAGAACATGTCCCAGTTTTGAACTTCGAGATTTCAGGGTATAAAGTAGAATTAAGAAAAAACTCGTAACATTTAAGCCGATTTTAATACAATCAATAATGGATTAAATAGAAACTAGAATTGAAACAATGAGGAAATATTTTCCTTATTAGCTAGCTAGTGCTGCAATGAATATGGAAAAAGGAGTTACGGCGGAATGCTGCTGGTGTAATAAACTGCTACAGTTGCTGGAATACACCAGAGTGGGGTTGTTCTGTGTTGGAGAATGCTTAAGAGCTAGACAAGGAGAATTACTGTGCGAGATGGCGAGAGGAGGAGAGAGGCTGTAGACATTCCAGGGAGTAGCGGTTTTCTCTCTGATTAGCTTTCATAGTCTGTGTGTACATCGGCCGTTCACAAAACTGGTTCTGGAGCCAGTAACTTGGAACTGGTAGTGGAATGGGGAGCAAAAAAATAAACTTACATAGTTTTATAAAGTTTAATTTCTTACACAAAACTCTAATCTTTGTTGATGAAACTTTATACTAATTCGTGGCTAGAAAATTGAGAATTTTTCTTTTTTTACTTCCCTTAATCCCTGTAGGAACAAGATTATAGGTTTCGAGTTCTTACCGGAAATCCTCGGATTAGAGATCCGAATTGAAACACCAGATATCAATTTAATCACACATCCCATCTCTTACTACAGTTTCCAGATTTTTAGATGTTCTTAAAAACAGCTTCCATTTTATTATTAATTTCTGCTGTCAAGCCCACCTCTCATCTGGAAGCTGTCCTGAATTGGACATTCATAAGAGAAATGTTACAAATCAAAGTTATAGAGAATCTTAGAGCCAGTCCATTGATTTTGACCAAGACCTTATTGTCGGATCTCACCTAGTCGAAATATCAAAGTTGATCTTTCTGCGATCTCCATATTTCGGTACAGATAACTGCGCAGATCAAATTGTAAAAACCATTATTTCGTTCTCAAAATACCTTAAAACTTTTCTTTCCGGTTTGTGATTTGTAATAGTTTCTTTTTTGATGGATTAAAGGAAGTAAAAGGAAGTTTCCACTTCATACAAGGAGTATTCCTTTTACATATTTAATAATAAGTCGCCCCTTTGGTCGGTTGACCCTTCGTAAGAACCGTACCACTGCGATAAAATGTACTTTTAGAGGACCTTGAAAAGTGGTAGTTCGTGTATAAGTCCCTCCTAGAGTTAGTCTCAACACGTGACTATCAGTATTGATTTTGGGGTCCACTTTAACAACAACTACATCAGGGGTAACTGCATGAGTCATCGCTTGAGAGAATTGATTTTGTCGCTCCTCCAATAAACATCCCCATGCTGGGCTTGCTATGGATGGACTCTCCAGTTCTGTACAATGTAATGTGCGCGCTATCTATTGACCAAGCTAGGAACTAATGGAATTTATAAGAAACCAGCTGTTCAATATTTATTTATTTTATGTTTTAAAGATACCATGGCACTTTTGCAAAATGGGTGGATAATACATTTTTAATATACAAAGATGTTGCTAGCAACAGTAAAGATTAATTCTCCATTTCAATATTCAATTACATTTTATCAAGAACCCAATTCGACCATAAAAATACAGTATTCGCGAAATATGGTAACAATTGCTGGAAAGAAGTATGCAGGAGTGTAAAAATGCATTATTTGAGAAATATACAGTTTTGTTTCTCTGAGTTATTGTTTATCAATGTTCCTATTTTTCATATTATGTTTCTTCATGTTCTGCTCTTTTATGTTCTGTTCCAAGTCGGATCAAATTTCCTAACTTCGCAAACGAGTTTGCCATGGACCGAAACAGATTGTAGATGTCGGACGAAGATATGTCTTGACTCTTAATGATATTTGTTCTTAGTATAAGTTGAATCATGGGAAAACGAATTAAAGTGGGATAAATTATCATTTATTCTGAAAACATAAAAAAAATTGATAATCTCCTTCATAATTTCACTAGTAATCGCTACACTATGAACAGAGTGTCACAAAGATTCTGTTTTTAAAGAAGTTTTCCGACAGACTACTGTTTTTTTGCCGGCGCCAATGAGGTTCTTACCTATCTAATTCTCTGATATAGTGAAAACGGCCTATGGTATCTCTAGATACTGCCAGTTTTCGCAGACATCAACATTCGATGGCTGCTCTGTACTGTCTTTCTTACTAAAGTACGAAGAAATTAATTAATTTCTTTACATTCAAATAGTTGGTGCTTGCTTACTCACTAAAGTTCCTCTATTGAAGACGATATTTCTCATAGATTGGACTTTGGACGGAATCATCTGCTACGGTATTTTGTTAGCTTATTTACTAATATAAGGTAAGAGATAACATAGAATACTGATCTGGTGGTACAGTTCCTGGAGGTATCGCAGTCAAAGGGGATTGTTGTACCCAGGGCCGGATTTAGATGAAACGAGGCCCTAGGCTATTCCACTTATGAGGCCCTTTCACCGCCCATTTTTAAGTTTGCAAATTACATGAGAGATAAAATACATCACTACAGTGATACATCTTACTTACTTACTCCATGGCTCTACAGCCCTTGTACTGCCTTGGCCTCCTTCAACAATTCACTCCAAGCCGTTCTATCACTCGCTTTCCTTCTCCATCCTCCCGCATTTAACTTGGAGAGGTCCTCCTCCACCTTGTTCAACCATCTTAGTCTTAGCCTCCCTCTAGGCCTTCTGCCTCCGGAATGCCCTTCGTAGGCGATGCGAGGTGCTCTACCTTGGTCCATTCTGTGGAGGTGCCCCAACTAGCGTAGTCTTCCCAGCTTAATGCTCTTTACAATGTTTGCCTCCTTAAAAAGCTCCCTCAGCTCAGAATTTTTCCTACATCTATAAGACCCATACAGTGATACATCACTAAAACAGTATTTTAGCGTTCACTGTTTTTAGAATAGTGTAATTTTAATTTTGCTAACAATTTGAATGTAGGCCCCCTCTTGATCTTGAGGCATTAGGCTGAAGCCTAGTTAGCCTATAGGAAAATCCGGCCCTGGTTGTGCCTACTCTTAGAATGTTTGGAAATCAACCGAAACGCAGCTAGCTACCTCTTCGGAGCGGGAGGAAGGTCTACTTCCATCAACTTTTTTTTTTTCTTTCAGGAACAGCAGTTATTACCGATTTTCAGCACTCTCTCTTAAAAGCTGATCCTAAGAGTTCCCCATTTTTATCAGGTCTGGCTATAATTTAAGGGCATCCCGGCTGGGCAGGTCGATCTGTTTGCTCATTTTCGTTTGTGACGCTGTACCCCGCAACTATTGCAGTCCTTCGTCCCTTCAGATTCATACTCCTACACACCCTTAACTTCGATTATACAATTCTTATCTGACCCAAAAGGCTCCAAACAATTTTCTTAAAACGTACTCCCTATCTCTTGTGTACTGTTGTGGAATGTTAAGTGTGTTGCTAAAATCAAGTTTACAGAACAAATTGTTCTCTTTTCATCGAAAATGGCTTCCAGGCTTAGGAACAATACTTTGTTCTTTGGCATAAACTTTGTATTATTTAAGCATTGATTTATACCAATTTTTCTTGACCAATTCTTTTTTGGGTAGTTCTTTAGGATAGGGGAGGACATAATTCCATAAGATTGCATTTCTAATGTTCGGTAACAAATTGTATAAAGTGAATGAATCAATATGAAGAAAATTTGAGAATAATAGTGAGCAAAAGTCGGCCATGTGATGCTCAGATTTCGTGCATTTACTCATCTTTTTACTCAAAAATATGTGACTTAAATGGATTTTATTATAAACATGTTTCAGAGTTCTTTAATAATGAATTAGGTTCATTAAGAGCATAAAGTTAAATGTGATTATCGGAATGTGTGTGTGTGGCTTTACTATCTATGGATCAATCAATCAAACCACGAGCCCCATAGTTGAATAGAACACTCAGGGCTGAGTTATATGACAGGATTTCATGAAACAGGTGGTTGTTGTCATGGTCGGACAACTTACGTCACGCATGGCTAACTGTAAACCAAGCCATCGCTTGCAGTCAGTACAAACTTCACCAACAGAACGCCCCTTTTAGTCTTAGTGTTAGTTCTCTTTTGTCTTAGTCTTATACTTTAATCGATCTCTTTTATACAAGTGAATCTAATTTTTATTGTAATTTCGATTTTTCTTAAGTGTACTCTTATAATAATGTTTGTGAAAGCTTATAGAAGATATTGGCTTTGGACACCAAGTTGTATTGAAAAATGGTGAGTAACTGTTTTCCTTATAGGTTAGGTGACATTTTTTTGGGCTTACTGTATTACTTCTTTTTAAATATCTAAGAAATGAAGTTGAAAATTTTGATTTTAATGTCATTCAACTAATAAACCTTAATTCAGAGCATAGTTCGATTTTTCTTTTTTAAGCCACTAAACTACCATATTATGAAATCACAGTCAAATCATGTACCAGTTAGTTACGAAAATATTGCTCTGACATTTGATTTTAAACCACGCCTTGTTCTAAATAACTTTTTCTTTTTTTTTGTAATGATTTCTAAAAAGTAGAATTCCCGCTTTTAC
Organism: Rhodnius prolixus; assembly: GCF_049639745.1. NCBI lineage: Eukaryota > Metazoa > Arthropoda > Insecta > Hemiptera > Reduviidae > Rhodnius > Rhodnius prolixus. The sequence continues at coordinate 1,519,509 of NW_027411592.1, read as the reverse complement.
AATTTTAGCGTCACAATATTGTCAAATACCAATTCATGGAATTTATACAAGTTACCCTTTTTTATCTTAGTTAAAACCAATTTTATTTTTATTTACAGATGAATTGTACTGAAGAATTTGAAATTGTGCAAGTGTGAAGGTATGTTAGTGTTTTATTTAATTTATTGATATTTTTTTTATTACAAAAACGAATATAAACAATTACTTTTAAAAGAAAACTTTAAAGTATTCTGTTGGCCCAAGCTTTGATGCTGTTATTTCATTTGAAATCTATAACTAAATTTGTATTTAAAAAAATCTCCACTAACATTGAATTTTTTACTTTCTCTTTACTGGAGCAAGACGAAGTGTTGCAATCGCGTCAAATGTTCAAAAATTTTCACCCGAAATAGTTTAGAAGTCACCTGAGTTCAAAAACTATTCCTTTTTCTTACTCCGCTAAGTTAGAGTGGGAAATCTAATTGACTACATTATCGATTTTGAGTTTTCAACCGGAAATATCCGTTTCGAGGCTCCTTGATTAACTCTCTTTCTCCTTCCGGCTATTGTTTGTGTCTGTGTAAAACTTAAATTCAATAAATCGCGAGAAATTTCAAATTCATATTTTGGTTGAGAAATGACAAAGGATTGGCAAAAAATAAGGAGTTCAGGTGGTTAGCGAATACCTGGATATTATCGCGGAGATAGCGCTGGTTCGAATCCAGCTGCTGGACCTTAGATTTTTGTCTTCCTTGGAGTTTCTTTGTAGTTCACTGCCCCGGTGATGGACACTGCCGTCTATGTAACTGCACTGTCTAGTGAAACTTTCAAACTAGAGAAAGAGAAATTCCTGTGAGTGTGAACTATTCTGTGCAGATGATTATCTCAGAAACCGCAAGTTCAAGGGTTATGTTGTATTGTATAGGTAGTAATATTCTGTGAAATTACATTTTAGAGGAACGTTTATCCCTGGATAGCCCTAAAACGAATTTACCAATGAAAAAGTTGCCAAGAAAACAATTTTTGAAAGGGAACTTTAGGTCAGAAGAAGGGCAAAAAAGGGCGCTAAGCTACTAAACGCGAAAAAGACTCCTTAGTATACTTCCTTCAAATACAAACATGAATAGAAGAGAATTTTCTATGCAACGACTCAAATAAAATCGAAATTATCCTAAGTGATACCTTAAATAAACGATTAAACTTAGAAAATTACTTCTCGAGCAAGCGATTTGACGATCTCTGAGTTTATTAGTACTTTATCGACCCTCCAGAAATGGTTAATTGAATTTAACATCGTCAGCAGTTTTTTTTGAAAATATATTTATAAGGAGCTAAAAAAGTTAGTTTGTCGCGGATAGGTATTGTTTGCAACTTCAAATATTTAGAAACAGGATTTATAAATGCCAACGTCTCCACAAAAAATGATGTCATTCTCAAGGTTGGACATGGAAATGATTCTTCTTAAAAAAATATTGCAAATAAACATTTGTCTACATTGCCAGTTTTCTTTAAATTAACTTTAGTTTTCTAGTTTTAAAAGAAAAGATATGAGGTAATACCTTTAGAAGTTTATTAAGGGAAGGTCGTGCGAGTGTATAGGACCTTCACCAAGTTACGGCCTCTGACACAGTCATCCTGAATAGCAGCAATGATATCCGGCTTGCAGATCCTAATCAACACGTGCAACACATTCTATTTGTAATGTGAATAATAAAAATATATTCGGAATTGCTCGAGCTACTGGTGTAGCCTATAGCTTTGCCGGAAGTCGCTTGTTTTTATGTTTAATTAATGTGAGAATTTCACGCCGATATGCAACAATGTATGTTATGCCTGTCATACATTCCAGTACCAATATCAAACTAGATTGTAAAGTCTCCTAGCAACTAGGCTGTCTTTAAAAACCTTAGCCAACCATCTTCAGTAGCTAAATTTTCTCAATAAACAATTTTATAAATATAGTGAAAGGAAGTGTAAGAAGATAAATAGAAGACGTTAATTTTATTTTCTCGATGATAAATTGGAAAAATTGGAGGACGCTTTTAAATTGTGAGAAATCCAAGCAGAATCGCAAACAGTGCCCAGACTCGTTCAAATAATCAAATTTCAGATTTAAATCTTCCAGATGAAAACGACTCACACGACTGTCTTTGACCACAATTATTCCAATTATCATTTTCTCTTACAACCTATTGTACAATTTTAGACTAATGATGAATTTTACGTGGTTAGTTGTCTGTGTACCGAATCGGCTAATCATGAATTGCGAAGCGGGAAGCAAAAACACTCAACTGTTGTCAAATTCGGAATTATACTTACAAAATTTATATGACGCTCTAAAACACCCGAAAATAATATGATTCGGAAAATGATCCCAAATAAAAGTGATGGTTTGTTGCATGAACAATTAGAATTCTTAGTTTAATCAATAATATTGGTGAGATTTTCTTAAAATAGGTAAACCGAAAAAACTCAGAAACCTAATCTGTTAAGTCGTTCATCCGGTTTACCGAATTCCTTTGATGCTAACCGACATTTTATAGAAAGCCTACTCTACGTATCTTGTTGTGAAGTGGCGCCACAGAAAGCTGTTTACTGCTTTTAAAGTTGGCTTGGGAAAACATTTCAGACAGAAATGGTAGCCATTTATGTTGATAAATGAACATTAGAAAGCACATCGTTAGAGTAAATCTTCGAGAAACGCGCCTCATTAAAGTAGCATCTCGGGTTCACTGATATCCGTCCAAATTTTACTAAATAAAGTGTCACTTGGCTACAAAAATAGATTTTCCGGATTTTTTTCTTTTTGTGATATTTGTTAAAACACCCCCCCCCCCCACACACACACACATAATACGACGCACGAGCGAGCGAAGCGAGGCGAGTGCAAGTGCAAATTGCCGAGTGTGAGGAAAATACTTTACACTCGAGTTAAATATTATATTTTTTCTGCAACCATTAGGGTTATTAACTAAAAAAAAAAAAAAACCAAACAGGAATCACTAGAATCTATTTTAAATTTCTATAAGGTAACACTATAACCTTTTTAACTGTTATAATTAAAAAAATATTTAATTATTTATTAAAATATTATTTTTATTTCTATATTCCTTTCAATTTTTATTTTACTTTTTTAATATTCGTTTTTTAATTATTTAGTTACGTTAATTAAGCTTATTAAAGTTTTACAGAAAATATTTAATAACAATACTTCTTGTATCATGGAAGCACAATAAAGTTTTTTCACTCACTAGTAAGGAAAGTGACATTAATGTCACTAGTGAGGTAAAGTTAGGCATTACACAGCTGATTTTAATTGAGTAATGAAAACATTCCTACATGGTTGCAGAAAAATAATAAATTTATACACCTAAACCCATTATGTTGTAACCTTAACCTAACCGGCCGAACATTTCAACAATTATTAAAATGCAACATTACAGATCGTCTATAGCTTTCTACACGATGGAATTGATCTGAATGCCAACATCATTAGTTTAATGACTTTAATATTAATCTTAAAAGGACATTAGGGTAAATTTGTCTCGGATTTCTTTAAAGTTAGCCAACGAAAGTTCTGACGTCACTGCTGGTTAAACTTGATTAAGGGAACGTGAAAGAGGTGGAATTTCAGGTCTACCAACTTCTTAACTTAGACGAAAAAGCTATCCTAGTAAGTCATTTAATTTAGAGCATTGGGCTTAAGCTTTAGAAGTGTAAAAAACAAAGATTGTTAACTTATTTTGTAATTTAATTTTTTACAAATTATTTTTTTGTATTGGTTTTTATTGTATTTACATTAAATTGTTTGCAAAACGCCCATATTTTTACTAATGGAATATTTTTTTAAAATTGAATAAGTTTTAAGCAAGTTATCTTGCTTCTTCTCTGTTTCCCTATGGTCGAAACTGTGCCAATTAATTAAAAAGAATAATACATAATAAGTGGCTAAACTTACAAAAGTATTTTGTACTAAACCGGACAGTATAACAAAGAATTTTGAATTGTTTACAGTTTGCTAATTTGTTTCTTTTTCTCAACTACGAAAGTTCTTATTCTTTGAAGGTTCTTATTGGGGGGAGATTTCAACCGGAAATGAACATGTATATATGTCCGTCTTCTTTTTATTCTTGACATCTATAATAAGTTAATTGAGGCTGTATTAGAAAAGAAAAAAATCTACTTATAAAAAAGCCATGAGTAGTCTCTCGCTAATTAACACATAACGTGAAAGTATTCCATTATAATGGAGTCCATCGGAGTCCAAGGCCTTTGTGAGAATCTCCTACCTTCCATTGTTAGTAGAAATATGTACACTGCCACGCCTGCACTCAGCGAGATGTATGTCATAAGCCGGAAATATCTGCAGGCCCACCGCATTTCAAAGAAAAAAAACTTTGCAAGGTTGTTTTCTTCTTTCTTTTTTTTGGTTTTGTTCCAAGGTGGTAGATCCGTAAACTGTACTGTAGAAGTGGGACGCAAAAAGTTTGAAGACTATTAGAGCCGTACTCCGTAAAAAATCTCGTCTGGCTGCTCAGACTTCACTCTCTCGCTACAATTATTTGAGCCTACCCCGTCGCTCCTCAGAACTGCTCTCAACCTAATTCTCCTGCAAATGTATCTAAATTAGGAGAAAACTGTAGGAGCTATTATCAGATAATCTCAAAAAGGGAAAATTCATTCATTCACAGAAAACAAATATAGTTCTAGTTCAAGAATTTTTGTCAAAACACGAAATTATTGCAAGATATTTAGTTTCTTTTAAAAATATTTAAGTGATAAGATCATACAGAGTAGAGAATCACTAAGTAAAAGGAATCTCCAATCACCATCCTCTGTCCCGTTACTACAAAACTAGCCCACAAAAGAATTTCCTGATGACAATAAAATATAGATCTTACACGAGTACGAGAAGATTGTTACTTAAAAAACACGGAAATTGTAACCTAAAATATGAATTACATTTCTACACAGCCTATGCTGAAATTAATTGTATACTACATTTTTCTTTTAAGTGAAAGTATGTGAGAATGAATGCGGAAGTAGCAAAAATATGTATTTAATTTGGTCAGCCATTAAAATTACTGTAATGATGAATTACCATGGAGGTTATGCGTGTCTTTAGAGGTTATACAAATAGTCTGAAGTTTTAACTGGTTACTCAGGTACAGGTTATACAACTGTAATGCATAAATAAACAAAAGTTTTTTTTTTTTTATTTTTATTTTTTGGCATTGGCTTCCGCCATACAGCCAGCATCGTCTAGGTGCTTATCACTAGAATATCACTAAACAAAAGTTATAAACTTTGTTAATTTTACATTACTAACTTAAAATACTTCATTTTTTCCTTGGAAATAATCTATTATGAAATTCACTTACTGAGTGTTAAAACTTGAAATTGACAATAAGATATAATACATGGTTAAATTTAGGAGGGTTTCCATTTGCTTCAAATTTCAAAACTTCATATCTCTCTTGCTATTGCTTAGAATTTAATGGATACTTTACTAAACTGTAGAGAAAACATAGCTCTATAGCTGTTATAAATAGTAATGTTTTAGTGATAATAGTTACCGAGATATTGAAGGTTAAATTTAGGATGGTTTACATTGGCCTCAAATTTCAAACCTTTATATTTCTCTTCATATAATTCATATTTGAATGAAATCTTTACTGAATTGTAGAGAAAAGTTAGCTCTATAACTGATATAAATAGCAATGTTTTAGTGATAATAGTTATTGAGATATTGAAGGTTAAATTTAGGATGGTTTACATTGGCCTCAAATTTCAAACCTTTATATTTCTCTTCTCATTGTTTAGATTTAATCTATAGAGCGCAGTTATGTAACTTTGCAAAATAGACAAAAAGGTAAATCTATCAAATTGTTCAAAAATCTCTCTTAACAAAAAGTTACAGCTCATAAAGTTAAATTTAAAGGGTGATTTAATGCCAAAAGGTACACAAATCAGCAAGTACCAAACATTTCATTAATTCTTCATTGATATCATTTAAATAATTTTACTGCATTAACTTTTCATTCAAAAAATATAAAAAATTTATTAGATGTCACAGACCCTTATTCTGGCCATTTCTTTCATAATATTTTTTTGTTATTAGTATGATAAAAGGTACATTACAGCTACATAAATAAATAGGCGCTATATTTTAGCTCTATTCTAAATTATTCTTATTGATCTCTATTATGTCTTTTATTCTGAGTAATTTAATCACTATGCCTATTAAAATAGAAAAAGACAATGTTTCAGTTAGTTACTGTTGGTAATTTGAATTACGGAGTTAAAACAATATTTGAATCTTCAATTCGTCGTAACAGATGTATTTGAGAGCGCAAATAACACACAGTTAATAACGAGTAAATTATCCAACAATAATTATTGATTTATTTAGTAAAATTACTCAAAATTAATGAAGTATTTTAATGAAATGTTAGGTAGTTGTGCTGATTTGTGTATACCTTGTAGCGTTTAATCAACCATTATACTTCACTTTATAAACTGTAAGTTTTTGTTAAAAAGAATATAGTGTAAGATGTAATTAATTGTAATGTAGATTTCGTGTAAGATATTCCATCTCTAATAACATTATATAGCTTAACTCACTTACATTTGTCTTCAGGTAAACTGAATAGTAGATGTTTAATTATAATTAGGTTTTAGGAACATCTAGAAAACTAAAAACACCACTGAGGTAACAACTCGCTTTCCATATTTTGTATTTCAATAACAAAAAAAAATATTTGTTTTTAGGAATGCCTGAAAACTGGGAGATGGAACAGAGGAGGTTCTCGATAGCTGGTGGAGATGAGAGGTTACCACCGCCTTCGAGAGGCATGGTGCCATCAACTTCCGAAGACTTGCACGCCTGGTCTATATACAGGTAACGGCTTAATAAAATAATTCTATAAGTGAGAATATTAATAACTTAGGGGTCTAAATCTTCAGCCGGACGTTGTAACTTCGTTCTGTATGGAGTTTTCTTTCAAAGAGGATTCCTACGATTTCTAGATAGATCCGCAATGATTGCTAGGAAAACAACGGTTTAAACCGTTGTTAGAGAGTGGGTTCCCTCTAAAGAGTCATTTCCCTAAAGATTTTCTATCTGGATATTCGTCTGTAGAATTTGAAATTCAGAGTTCCTGGCAAAATTTATAAGTTAGAAATTTTTAGAATTCTTGGATTTATTGGAAACAGCTCTAAGAAAATTAAAAAAAAAAATTATTTCGCTCTTCTTCATTTCTTTCACTAGATGTTGAGGTTGGAGCCTGACAGAGCTCCGTTAAGTGTTCCTGTCTTTATAAGAACTGTCAATTACTGGAAATTGCTACTTTCTCTACAAGAAGGCCGACTGCCAAAGCAATTTCCTTGGGTGACGGAGATCAGCATAATAAAGAAAAACAATTGGGTGATATTTGTATGATCCTGGGAGGAACTCCTAGGTGACCTTTATTTACTCCGTAAATTGGATGTTAATTATTTTGCTGGGAATAAAAGGAATATTTGTAGATCAGTTAAAAAAAAAAAACAATTCACTTGGTAGCAATATTAACCGAGCATTGAATTCAAATTTAGTTCCATCTATTGTAGACTTCAACCACTATTTGCCGTTCCGCCCTTAACATTACCAAGTGGAGAGTTGTAGTTGAGGCTTGCCGGCAATAACATATTGAAACTATTTATTAACCGTTCCGCCCTTACCTTAATGTTAGACCAAGATTGCCTGCCTTGTCAAAAACTTAATTGTTCATCCCCTTACATCGTTGGCTTTTATATTGTTCGACCAATTCTATTTTGCTAAACAAATTTCTGCGAAACTATTTTATACATGCTGATCATGAAACCAAATTAAAACATTTCCTAAATATTTGAAAGTGTTGCAAAATTAAATTCCTTATTATTGTTTCTCGTAGATTCAATGAATACATTTGAAACAGCTAAATCTTTATTTATGCTTAAAAGTTCGTAGATTTAGTTTAAAGTTTCTGCTTTTAGACTGTGTCATTAAAAATATATCACCTCAATTTGTGCTTAAATTGTTTTATTTTATTTTTTTAATAAGTGTGCCTTTTTATTTGAATTTTTGTATTTTGTATTTATTCACTTGACTTTGTATATCTATCTGTACCAGACTCACAATATTGTTTTCACAAGATTTTACTTGAACCATAATCTATAAGTCTGTGTCTAATGTGCCATTTCAGTGCTAGGTACTGTTTGTACCACCTGTGAAGCAGTGCTAGTATTCTAAATTTGCTAATTAGAATGCAGAATAGGTTCCTGATATCTGTGCTAGATCATGGGTCGTACAATCAAACAAAATTCGATAAAAGCGCCATATAAAACATCATGGGAGTTTTTCTAATTAAAGTCTTGCCCCTTGGACTGTGGCTACATGTCTACGGCAGTCCGCTGTAGCCAGAGTCTTCTTACTCCACAAAAGGAATGTCATGTACACAGTACAGCTGTCAAATAATAGTTCACCAACTTGATGCAGTAGTCTCTTGCCAAGATAGAAACTATGTTTACGGTACTTCTAGCATTCGTTCTTTGTTCCCCTTTCTCTCCGCACTTTGTCACTTTCAGGAATCTGTTGCCGTTTATGTCTCTGTACAGGTTAGTTTATCTGATTGCCTTCATCCGATCTACTTGAGTGCATCGCTATGCTAACTATCGATAGTGACTAATTCTTTCGATAACCACCGAAATAATGTTCGTTTGTTTTTTTTTTATTAATCTAAAACATTTTAAAATATTGTGATTTTAATCAAAAACTTTTTTTTATATATAATAATTATGAATTTATTAGTTGAGCTGAAGTTACCTTGGTGATGGTCAGGTAGTGTTGCATTTGAAACGAAGATAGATTATTACCAATTTCTGGCACAACTTTTTATATATATTTTTTTGGGACTAGGGCTTATGCTTTTTTTTTTTTACATTTTTGTATTTTTTTAACATTTCTAACTGTTAGGTACTGTTTTTCTCTAAAACAGCGGTTCCCAACCTGGGGTACGCGAAAGATTGTTTAGGGGTACGCAAAAAAGAAGTTATTATGGCGGAAGATATAAAAATTATACAGATATATTATTAATGAGAAAAAAATTATATAATAAATGATTCCTGCAACTTAATTACAAAATTATTATAATAAAACTGAATAACATATAAATTGACAAGAATTAAGTACTCATTCGATACTGCAGTATTTTTTCGATACAAATATAATATCGAATGATTCGATACCGATATTCAGATTGTTTTGCTGTTAATTTAAAGTTACAATACGTAAAATCAAGAATACGATTATTTATTTTTTGTATTTATATATATATAGGTATATATGTTAGGGGTACACACTAAGGCTGGAAACATAGTGGAGCGGCGAGCAAAGCGGCGCTGATAGCGAAGAGCGAAGCGGCGAAATCAAACACAAGTAAACATATGGGACCGCGCATAGTGGCGAGCAAAGCGAAGATAGAGCAACTCTATCTATTTCTAGTTTTTGTTTTTGCCGCTTCGCTCTTCGCTATCAGCGCCGCTTTGCTCGCCGTTCCACTATGTTTCCAGCCTTAGGAAACAATCAGGTAAAGGGGTACACTAATGAAAAAAGATTGGAAACCGCTGCTCTAAAAGAAAACAGTTATAACTGAAATTTGCAATAATTCAATGGATCGCTGATTCATTCACCAAAAACTGTGAATAAAAATTTACATTAATTTATCTATTTTGGAATCTGGGGTTTAACCCCTAACTCCCTTATATGCTTAATTTCTCATACACAGGTGCAGTATATATTAGATTTTTATGTTTATTTATTTTTCAAATAGAAATTCTTGTGCATGCCAAAAAGTTGCAAATCCATTAAAAGACGTGAATGCAATACTGCTGCAAAGTCAAGTGAATTTATGAAGTTTTTGTGCGAATTTTAAAAGCGACTAGATAAATTATCTTTTCACTAATTGTAGTAAAAGAAATTCTTAGACATCAGACTGTCCTCACTCAGCACTTATGGCCACTATTATTGTATCTCTAATGTACAATATTATGTTTTGATTTACAGGCAAAATCTGAATTCAGATTTCACGGATTCAGCGCTGGGTAGTTCTGAAAAATCTCCATTACCCTATGGAAACTTTCAGCTGAGAGAGTCCACAGTGCAGTCTATATTAAATCATCCCAGATATGGACCAAAGTATGTTGGTTATATTGTTTTTAATAAGAAGGTTAAAGTGAGGAAGTATTCGATGTAGACAATGAATGGTGATTTTCTTTTTTACTGAATAACCGTTACAATATTATAATATAAAAAAAACGTTCTTTATTTTACCACAATAACCGTGTGGCCTTGACACGATTAGCTGTCCGCAAACAAGTTCAATTGAATTTTTTTAATTCAAGTCCACTGTGAGTTGGTTTTGTTTGCGTTTGAATAGTGTGCGAGAGAATTTCGCTACAAATAGATAATGCTAGTTGCTAAAGCTGCACTTCTGCTTGCTCCATACTGTAAGTAGAATTTCACTTGCCTGTCACAATGGACTGCTGTTGCAGTATCAGTTCGCATCATCAGAAAGCTATTATTACGTAAGTTTACAATATTTCCTTTATTTTTCCACCCATTATGTCCTACAAAAAACTTCTATTTTAACTCTCCGTCTTCATTGAAAACCGTTTTAATTATTTAGCCTCGCTTAAGATTTTTAAATCGGAGTGTTCCTTGTGTGATGTTCAGGCAGTGATGACGTTTTGTCATTTATGCTACAAGTGATGTATCGCATCCAATCGCATTTCCTGATATGGTATAATATCTTTAATTTTACTCGTTTCATTGCTAAAGTTATAAATGGAAAACTGACCAGTAAGACCTATTTTTAATCATTCAGACTATCATGGGAAGGTGCCCTTACCACATATTCAAGAGCGGGAAGAGATAACCAATTTCCTGATGCCAACGTACTTCTCTTAACAACCTCTAAGACGCTCCAAGATCGGTACCCTCACAATATTTGGAATGGTTCCAGGAGGTTATATTGTTTCAACATCTAATATTCTACTGGGAATTTCCAAGAGGAACGGAGAACCGGTGGAACCAACGCTTCCTTCCTCTCAAATGAATCCTTCAGATACTGTTAGGTACTTACCCTTAACCGCAAGAGAGATTCAGGATTTCTTCCATCCTTCTACTTTTCAGTTGGACTGGAGCAGTTGCCCGAGAACACCGCTGGTGATGGAGATCAGATTTGGCTTTGGCTCGTGGCGTTTCTTTGTTCCCATATTTTCATAATTTCCTTCGCAACATAGCGCTCACCGCTAATAGAATGCTACTCTATGGAGAGCTATAGTGTGTGACCAGTTGTTTGACAGTGGGAGGTGCCGAAAGTCTTGCTGGAACACTCAAGTCAGCAACCTATTGATTAATAATCTCCCTTGGTACTCTTCGCGGATGTTTTCACACATTAAAAATTGTTTATTTACTGCTGATCTCTAGATCGATGCTATCTGCTGAAAGTTCAATTTTTTTGTTTTTGCACAGGTCACCTTTAGGAGCGAATATGTATGCGTATCTGAAGTTTGGATTGCCAAGAGTGTTCCCACCAAACCAAGGACGTGGCACTTCCAGTGGTTACAATTCATCCGAGGAAGGCGGTGTTCAAAAGAAAAATCTACGAAGTAGAAGTGAAGCAGATTTCACTAATCTTCACTATCACCATCCGGTACGAGAAACATGGTTATTATTTGTGGCATTTTCATGAAGTTTGTTTAAAATGAAATTGCTACAAATTCATTGCATTTTAAAGCACCAGGTGCCTCTTTTAGGTTTTACGTTTTCCGTTCTTATCTTTTTTTTTTTTTTTTTTACATATGGACAATAAGAAATTAAATTTTTGGAAAATACAGAAAATTCAAAAAACTGCACGCCATAATATTTGGTGTTGCATTTTATTAAGTAACTAGGTAGGTGTTAGATAAAATGGAAATTTTCATATTCTGCAGTAACATATTCAAGAAATTATGTCACTTACATCCTTTTTTTTTAAAAAAAAATACATTAATGCGGAAGACATTGAAGAAAAAAAAGCAATTATCATGCCCAAAATGTGAGGAGGAAGCAATTTCCAATTTCCAAAAAGAGGTTTAAGATCGACGTGGCTCCCAGTGTACTGGCAAGTCGCATGATCATTATTACGGTTTCCATGATTGTCAGCATTCATTGATTAATATTGTTTTGGACCCCTCAAATATTACACGAGAAGAAGAGAGGAAATTCTATTTGTTGGGATTTTATGAAACTTTATCAATTTAGGAACTTTCTAAAGCACCACTGTACTGTCGGAAAAGCTCTGCAATAATTCTATCTGTTGATATTGATTGGTGCAGGTTTCCACACTTGGTGCTAGCGGTGGCAAGAGTCTCTCACAAGCAGATCTCCTGTCAACGGAAACTCTGATCAGGCAAGCTGCAGCTAGTCAACGTAGATCGTTGCACGACCTCCGACATACCGACTATTTGCACGACATGATGTTACCCGGTAGAGGAGCCGGCGATCCGATGCTGCCACATCATCATCTAATGCCTCCACATCATCACCATCCGGCTGGCCCAGTCAGACACAGGGTCTCTCAGCAATCTCAGTTAGTAGCTACAAGTCGCAAATATTTCGATTTTTTTTACCCGAATGGGTCTGTCTTTTCTTGGTTTAATTCAAAACCAGTGAAACCAGGCAGTATACATTTTACAGTCAGTGGGTGTCCCTAATATCGTAATTGTTACCCCCATATTAGTACCAAACCTTCAAAAATATTGAAATTAATATTTTATTTGTTTTGTTTTCAGAAGACTTCGCAGGACATCCGCAGGAGTTGCTCCAGCCAGTGGTATTACATCTCCAGAACCTTTTTCATTTTCAATGTTGCATCCTCAACAGTATACAGGATTGTATCCCCATTTACAGGTAATCAGTTTTTTCTAGACATTTATTTTCTTTTAAACCATCATCAAAACTTAGAATTTAAACTTTGTTAAAGATTCTTTAAAATGACGTATTAAAATTATGTACGAATTCGTAATAGAAGTATTCATTGTACGACCACTAATTCAATTCCAGACGTGCTCCTGGTTGAGGTTAAATACCTGGCTATTGTTAATAAAAAGATCTATCTTTCGCTTGAATCAGTGATTGTTAAAGAAATTAGGATATCTACACTAATTAATCCGTATTGTCCTCAATATATATTGAGTCCCCTTACCTGAGCTTGCAATGAAAATACTTTTGTCATATCAAAGGTGGTACTACCACCGATGACTGAGTATTGAATTGAACCCATTTTATGCCATTTTTATGGTCAAACTGTAAGATTCGTTAAGCTGTAAGTGGTGGTTTTTTTCTTACAACAACACATAATGGCGTCCGTTTTTCAACCCTGTCGATAATGAAAATACAGCCAAAGATTTTAGCTTCTTTAATTCGGTGACTGCCCTTTTGCACCTTGCAAAAAAATTAATATAATAATAACAACAAAAGTTGGTAGTCTTCCTGCATTGGATTCTCGCTTAGTGATCCCGGATTTCAGTCTAGTCTATCCTTAGATTTTTATCTTGCTAGGAACCTCTTATACTACACTGTTCGATGATCAACTGGGTTTTCTGTATTAAGAGGACTCTGTCAGCAAAATGACAGTGCACTGAAAAAAACACTCCATGCTCCAACGAATTCAGAAGAAGTAACATATATTTTTTATACAATTGAACTCTTTATTTGTTGAAGGTAAGAAACATGAACATTCGGAACAAGAAAGGAGAACCGGTGGTGAACAATCTCTCCATGGAAGTCAAGGCAGGAGAAATATTGTCCATAATGGCCACAAATAGTAAGTGAGATTCGATATCAATTTATTATTATTAATTCATAGTTATTCACAGAAATAGTCTTTTGTTTTTGTTTTTGCAGGTTGTACAGGAACCAGCTTGTTGGAAGCACTCTCAGGTCGTCTTCCATATACCGGCCAAGTGTCCATAAATGGGCTGTCCGTATCGCCAAAAGATCTAAGATCTAGAACGGCCGTAGTACATAAGGATGCTGTACTGCCTAGAGACCTTCAAGTACATAGTTGTATGAGGTATTATGCGAGATTACGGAGAGCACCCGGATCTAGGGGCAAACTACCAATGGATGATCAGGTCAGATGATTTTTTTTTTTGTGCATCGATAACTTGACCTTTAGCCTAGATCTATTGTAGATGATGATGTTATTTGCTTTTCTGAGATTGGTTTCAGGATGTAGGTAGGATTAAATGTGTTGCTAAAATCGAGTTTGAAGAGAATTCTCCAATCGGAAGTACTTAGTTAGTTGCTTGTTTTTACTTTCTCAAAAATAGCGCCTGGGATTTTATTACCAACACTTAGATTTGTAGTTTTAACTTTTAGAATTTTTCTATTAAAAAAAATAAATGGGTTTCATGGCGGTTCTAGGAGAGAGGTTAGAATAGATATCTCTGTAAAGTTAAATTTCAGCTAATATACGGTTTTACGAACTGTGTAAAACAATTTAACATGACCCCGATGTTCGTAATTTGAAGAAAATTTCTGTTGGAAGGTTTGAGAAATATTGGTAAGTTTGCGAGAATTTTTTTACAGTTAGCATTTGTGCTGAAGAACTAGGGCATTTAAAGAATTTGGGGCGAGCCTGATTCCAGGTTTTCATAGAAATCTTTAACTGTGTTTTTACGAAAACTGTCCAAAAATAACAGAAACCTCATTGTAGATTCACACTTTCCATTTTTTCCAAATTGATTTTCCAAAATCTGCTGAGAGAAAAAGTTTCAGCCTTCTTTGGATCGTCTCTCAGCGACTTGTGGGGCAGGTTCCAAAAAGAAATATTGTTAAATAATAAAGGAAAACATTTACGATTTTTTTAGGTATCCATAGTAACAGAAGAATTAGGCCTCAGCCCGGTACTGGCTACTAGAATCTCCGAATTGACACAGTCAGAATATTGTCGCCTGTTGGTTGCCCTGCAGTTACTGTCAGATCCACAAATTCTACTAATCGATGATGTCACCCAACCAATGGACATATTCGATACATTTTTCTTAGTGGAATTCCTCAGATATTGGGGTGTAGGCGCTACAGGTATGTGTGTTTCATAGTTTTTTTTTGTGTAATTATTGAATTTGCGCTCGAACTTTAAAAGATAAAAATAAATAATTTCAAAATAAATTTATTTACATTTAAAAAAAAAAACACGCAGGCGGTGTTGCTGGTCGTATAGTAGTTATGTGCTTACAACCCCCAACCTATGAAATACTTACCATGGTTTCAAGACTGTTGATGCTCTCTGGCGGGGACACAATGTACCACGGTCCGTCAATGTCTCTGCAACATTATTTCATGCCTGCGCACTACCCTTGCCCAGCTTACAAAAATCCTGCTGATTATTATCGTAAGTACTCATTTATGTGCTAAGAAAGTGCACAATATTTCTTAAGTTTTATTATTAATTTGATACTTCATTGAAATTTACTTGATTATTGTTGAGAGTTGGCTCCAACACTCACTAGTAAACATAGATCTCATATAAAGTATAAATGTTGAAACATCACTTACACTTTAAATAGAAAATAAATTAGTTACAGAAGAAAAAATCAAAATGAGAGATGAAATTGTTTATTATTCAAAACAAATTAAAAAAAAAATGGAAATATAAATCTTATTACCCATCACATGGCTCCTAAATTTAGGCTGTTGATAATAAGTAGACATTGTTAAGCTGTTGAAAAGGTGTAATTTCCACAAGATGAGCAGTTATATAGCCATCGTTACTGTTGTTTTAATTATTTAATTCCCACCTCCCTTTATCTTTCAATCAAAATGTATCTTTAGATTAATATTTGATTTAATTTGAATGACCTGTACAGTGGATCTGGTAACTCTGGACGATCTAAGTGCCGAAGCAATGTTAGAGTCCAGCCAGAGGGTAGACCAGCTGGGCAGTCTCTACAGAAGAAGGCAGGCTCTACTCTCAGAGACAAGTTCTTACACTTTACCAAACCCTTTTAAAACACCGCCATTCTATAAAGTAGCTTTCACACTTCTTTTGTAAGTATTATAAAATGTTTATTAAGTATATTTTTTTTTAAATTTTAAATACAATTATTCAATAATAGTAATAAAAATCATTCCTATTTCTACAGCTTGTTATTTTTTATCTACTAATGTGGCGCAACAATCCGTATTTTCTTTTGCGATCTTGTCATATTTCCTGTTTCATCGGAAGTATCTGTTTTCAGCTCTCCTAATTTCAAAACAGGGGTTTTTTATCAAATTGGTTTTCTGTCTTACTGTGGAGTGTGGGGTCAGTATAATTTAAAAGGAAAATTTTATATGAAGCCTAGGTGCACCACCATTGGACTCCACAATAAGGTTTTGGACAAAACAATCGGCTATCAAAAGTCCTATTATATACCGTATCGATGTTTCAATTTTATGAGATTTTCTTAGAAAAACAGCTGCTTAGATTTTATCTTGTAAAAGTAGTACGAGGCGGAAAACTTGAGTGAAGGTGTAATCACCAAATCAATCCGGGATCATGGATATCATAAACATGGATGCTACAATCGATAAAAGCACCGAAATAGTTGTTTTTTAATGAACTAATTAGTCTTCATGTTTACTTTTTCGATTATTCCAGTTCTAAACATTCCGTCTGTGTAACAGAGTCAAAGATCATTTCAATCACCAATTCAAGTATTTACAAGTTTCTTTACAAAAACAAAGTAAAAAAACCTTGTAATTTATGTCAGTTTATATCAAGTTCAGAATGTTTTTTTTTTCTTTTTTAAATTTAGTATCTTTATTTTCAGAAGGGACACTATATATTCACTTCCAGTCAGTTTTACCCGCTGGATCGCCAGAGTAGTAATTTCCGCAGTAACCTCTATAATAGTAGGAGCCATATTTTGGGATATCCCCTCTTCGGATCCTCATCTTACCAGGGAAGATAGGTGAATATTCTGTTATTTATTTTTAAATTAAAGAGAACGGTAAACAGTCTCATTTTAAAAATATTTTTTATTTTTTTTCTACGTTGACTTTGAATAAATGTCTATTCATTAAGTTAAAATAAACATAAATTAACTTTTTAACAGTCACAACTTGTCATTCTAGTCATATAATGTATTGTCATCTTGAATGTGAAGATGTTGTAGTGCCTTAAATTAAAAAAAATAGATGATAAAGGAAATTAATAGGATGACTCAGGTTATTAACCTAGGTGACTCAGTAATCGAGAGATGTAAAACAGAGATTAAAAAAAATCCTGATTTTTTTTTTTTTTAATTTGTCTTATATCTAACTGTTACTGCGGCCCATTTGGGGTCATACGGCATCGAAGTAGGGGATCGGCTAAGCGTCACCTAACTCACTGCGCCTCCAGGCATTACAGTCAAAAATACTTCGCAAAACTTCTTAACGCACCGTTCTATGTATCTAACCTCACACTATCCATAATGACCTCAAAATCCCTTTCATAACAGATCTTGCTAACACTCGTTTCTTCAAATTTCATTCCTCTGCAGCAGCTCATCCGAACCCTCTCATAGAACACCTATCTTCCTCCACATTACCAGGTAATCCTCTAAGGAGATTGAAGAGAATATGGCCTCGTGATCTTCTCTTATCGTGAGAGCAAAGCACGTTACTGGAGTAGCACCACTGGGTGATTTTCTTCTATTTCTTTTTTCTTTTACCATATTTGCTAGTTGCAACAACTGTTGCAGTGGTAAAGTACAATAAAAGATTAAAAAAAAAAATTCTTCTTGATGAGGTCTTCTTTAGAATTGCTGTGTCTGACCGCCGACTCCCCATTCCTAGAACAACTTCCCTAGTAAGTTGTTTCATCATTTCGGGAGTGCTGAGGATGATTGGTCTTACGGTTGAGCCAATTTGGGCTCAGTAGATCTAGTTGGTCCCACTATACAATATCCCGTTAAACTAAAATTAGGCATACTATGGTACCCTAAGTATGATCCATCTTTTCATTAATTTTATTTAACCACCCACATTTTTCATTTTATTTTATTTATGTATTTTATTCACTAGGATGTAAGCGCCATATTGTATCACCAGTATTTATGCGAAATAAATTATACTTTGCTGAAAAACTTTTAAATTTATCAACAATTTTTCAGGATGGGCTACCATTATACCATGCTGTCAGTAATGTCCTGGCCTATGATCTTACTACTAGGACTGTCCAAGACCCATGGGCACGTTAGGAGTACAACGGAAAGTGATATCAGACAGGGTCTTTATTCTAGATTATTGTACATTGTAACTTCGGTAAGTATATTGTAATTATCTACCTTTTCTCCCTTTTTAAACTTTTTGAAGGGTAATTTTGCTATTTTAAGAACTTTAGAAAATTAAATTTCTTAGAACTTCTCTTAGAATTAGTTAGATACAAATTTAGATCCCAGCCTACCTAGATAAAATAACCACGTTACTCTACTGTAGACTACCTTAGATGTGAAGCGTCTTACTATCATTTCACTTTAAGAATTCCTATTGTATTAAACAGTTCATTATTTACTCATTTGCAGTTAATATTTTCCGTTATACCATCTGCATTAACTTGGCTAGCATATCTAATTCCTGCATACTGTATGTCTGGACTGTACGAGCAAGGTTCTTTAGAAAATCTATTTATATATTTAGGTAAATTCTATCTTTATTATTACTATTGCAATATTGATTTATAATTTATTAAAAATATTTTTTATATTTCCAAATTTAGGTGAATCTGTAGTTACATTACTGTCGTTACAGTACATCTGTACGTTCTTTGGTTACTGCAGTCCTGGTAGATCAGTGGCCGCTTTATTGTATACAGCTTTTCACACCATTATATCCGCTTTTTCTGGATTTCCTGTCTATACAGCGGACATTCCTGTGTCACTATTAGTACAGTACACTCCACTAGCTCCCGTATATTCCAGTTTACTCTACAAAGACTATTCTCATGATGTACTCAAGAATATGAATTCTGCGTTAATCTGCAGAAATAGACATGTGAGTAAGAATTTATTTATTTATTTTGAATTTACTACAAGTAGTGAAGAAGGCATTGACATCGATCGACTTTTCGATTTTGCGTGTTCACTAAAAATGTCCGTTTTGAGGTGCTTTGAGTCAAGTTCAAGAACTTGAACTTAAAGGAAAGTTACGAAAATGTCAAATTTTTGATAACTGGAGTTTTTTACAGTGAAAAAAAAAATCCGTTTTGTTTAAATTAAAATAAGAGATCATTTTTAATTAAACGATCAATGTATGTAAATGGAACAACTTTGGAAACTACAACTTTTGATTTCGATGGGTTTATTCCATATAATTTCAACTCTCGCTTGAATCTTTACGTCGTTTTAAGTGAAGCTGTAGACGCTAATTCGCAAACTACGAATCAAACCGAATGTTTAACCTTCGTTCCCAGTCGAATTACTTTTGTATACAATGTAAGGTTATTTCTAGTAATAATTAAACTTTATTTGTTAAAGCTGCTTTGGATATTTGGAGGAGGTATTATTTACAATTTTCATGGTAAGACTTTGTTTTTTTTAAAAAATAAATTTATAATTTAAATGTTTTTTCTAAATATTTTAGGTACAGCGTCAGGACATCATCGTATCTCAGCCTTGTCCAGTTCCCAACGGTACTTACGCTCTAGAATACCACGGTATAACTTCATCGTTATATGGTATTTCTGTGCCAGCCATCTGGCTGGCGTCAGCTCTATTATTGACAATTTTCGTATTCTTATTATCACCATTGTTTCAGTCGCATAAAAAGCGGAAACGATAGTCTTAATTTAGTTTTATTAATTATTTTATTTATTGAAGTTTTTTTTTAATTATTAATTATTTCATTAACCATTGTACCTGAATATTTTATTTTTGACGTAAGTCGTTAAAAAAAAAATTGTAAATTTAATTAGAGGAATTTCTGAATTGTGACGTATATCGGAAATTGTAAAAATTTAACAATATATTTTCCTCATTATATTCTGCCGGAAATGGTGAGGAAAGTTATAGTAACTTTCCTTTCCATAAATAAAATGTTTATTAAGGCTATAATAGTAGACATTTTAAAAGTATAGTTAATCGTATGCCCATTTCGAACATAATATTAATACTTAAAGACTGAGAACCAGTAAAATATACATATATATATCAAATTGTTCAAAAATTAAGGAAAAGAATCTTTGTGGGCGAATAATAGGTTTTTTATAACTTTTAGAATAACTTTTTTTTTTGATTAGTCCAAAAATCCGTCCCAATTAATAAATTACGTCCAGAGAGCTGTGAAAATAATAACATTTTTGTACATTCCGTTTTTAAAAAATCTGGTTTTAAACATACACACGACTTAGATTTTAAATTTTGTATATCTGTACACAACACATACATTAAGGTTAGTTACGTTTATTTGAAATATTCTCCAGGAAAGCTTAACTTACTTATTTAAGCTAGGTACCTGGAGAAGGTATGAAGATTATACTAGCGGTTCAGTGTTTGATTCTGGTCTAACAAGAATAAATTTATAGATACAACCACTTTCAGTATGCAATGTGTTCTTAGAATTCTCGGTCCATCGGAATTACACTGTATCGAACGGCTTTTTGCAAGGTTCTGCAATTTATTAGACAGACAATGAACGGGTTTCATTGCTTCAGTCCATTAATTAGGATTAAACTTTTTTTCAACCAACATCAATTTCAGTGAGTTCCGAACGAAGGAGCAATTCTTATTTACATGATGGCTAAATAGTCCATAAAAAGCTCTCTAGATCTCTCTAAATTTCAAGAAAACTTAATTACCTAAGTAAGGAATTGTCGTGTGAATGTTCACACCCAGATATTTGTATATGTTCATTGTATTTTTTAAAAAAATATATTATTTTTAAGTAAAAATGTAAAATTAACCAGTTAAGCGAGTTTGACGTGTATACACGTCAAACCAAATCTCTATTACGGTGCGTTCGATGTGTATACTCGTTATGAAAAATATAAAATTGCCATTAACTATAAAAATTCGAAATTTTAATAAAATACAATAAGAGTATTATTTGGTGGGATGTTTCCTTTATTTTACCAATAGAACTGCCAAGTATTTTATACGGACTGGGTTGGTGGAGTCAGTCAAATGATAAGTGGTTGGTGCATATTTGGTCTCCCCATTAGAGATTGGGGAATTAGGCACACAAATAGAAGCTCTCAACCCTTGTGCAATGTCCGTTTTAACCTTAGATAGAGGTTCAGACCTCAGTACGAGCATGATTTCATTTTGCAAAGAATTCAAAGCTCTTTTCTTCCTTGTAAAAGCTTTAGACAATGCTGTGCAAGATTTTGAAATACACAGAATGCCCTATAATCTCAAGCCCCAGAGATTGCAGAAAAAGTGCTTGCGGTGACTATTTGACGACGTTGTAAACTTTTGGTTGTTTTGCCCAGCGTTCGACGTGTATACACGTCATTGTCTGATTTTAATTCCGTACACTGTGGGGGTTGTTTTTTTTTTTTTTTAACTAAATTCCACCGCTTAACTGGTTAAAAAAAAAAATAAAAATAAGAAATCTGAAAATATCAGAGAAGCTTAAAATGAATGAGAGAAATGAATTTTTTGTAACACCTTTACATAAATAATATTATGTTTGTTTGTGCTTAAATCTGTAGCCAAAGATTTATACCTATTTACATATAAAAAAAATAAAATGTCCAAAAATATAGAATAAAAAATAGTACGTATGTTTGTATGTACATAATATTGCAAAATGACAGATGGATATTTTACAAGATGTACATATGTAGTTAGGTTATAGATGATTTAGGTAGGTTACGTTAGTTTGCTAATGCAACTAATTAAGAGAAAATAATTAAATGAATATTTAAATTTGTTTTTACATCAATTAGGAATGTACTTTCAATTTTTTGTTTTTTAAATTTGATCCGTTCGCGAACTTTCTCACATAGCAATAGAAAGTACATAAGCGGATTTTGACTTAAAAAATAGCTAGCTAAACTATGTACGATTAAAACAAATTTTTTTGTTTAAAAATAATTGTTTAAAATAAAAATAAATTTTCTTTATAAAAGTAAAATTGTTGACCATATTGATATTTGATTTTTAAAAACTTTAAAATACAACTTGAGATAAGCAATTCCCAACTCATCCTAATTTTATCTAAAATACTTAATTTAAAAATATTTTAAGTATTTCTAAGTGCCACGTAACAAATTTTTATAAGTATTTGTAAAAAATTATTTAATTCAGTTTTAATGATTTCTCCTGACTAGGGGACTAAAATTTACTGTCTGGTGCTTATTTTTTAAGTGAAAACCTTTTACACAAGTTCTTTTTAGTTATTTCATTCATTCATTCTAGGATTTTTGTAAACTATTATCAAGGACGTCACCATTTTATGTATAGTTCGATCATACTCAAACTACAACTTTAAAAAAAAACAAAAAATAGAAAAGATCTTAGAATGGTTGGTATTGCTAAAATTTTGAGATTAAGAAAAATTTTACAACCAGAAGTACCTCTCTCTCTTTTTCAAGATTTTTTTTTTACGAAAATGCCTTCTATGATTTTAAAATAATCGTATTAAAAATATCTGGACAGAATTCTATTGTTGAACAACGCTTGGTCCAGTTTCCCAAACTTAAGTGATTTACTATTTAAATAATATCCGTTCTTTGCCCGAAAAAAGTGTGTGTGTGTGTATTCAGGAACTCAACGATCCCGGAAAGTTCAAAGTTGATCTAATGTGATAAGTGTCATAGGATTGCGTGATAATAAGGTTTTGGAAAAAATCTGCCCAACCAAACCAACCCGTATACCAAACTGCAGTTTGTATGCTGCAAAATTAAAAAGCTGATATGATCATTTAATTTCTTTTTACTACCATTATGACCAAACTGTAACTGAACGATCTCTAAAGTACCACTTTGTTGAAGGGTACGACCTGCATTGAATCATGTTTTCTTCTACGATTATGTTTCTGATTCGTAAAATATTCAAAATAAATGTAACTATTTAAACTATCTTTTGTTTGAGTGGAGGAGGGGGCAATAAAGAAATGGTTTCAAAGTTTGAGAATGATCGCGTCATAAGAAAGAAACGTCATTGATAATGGCTTCTACAGAACAAACAGCCTGAATGAAATATCTAAAGAAAATTAGATTTTGAAAAAATTCGTTCAGGAATTAGTTTTCAATTTTAAAGAACCTTTTGCAACTGTACTATAAATTATTAAATTAAACTTGGTCTAATGTACGTACATTTAGTGCAGAGGCGAATGAGTTCTTTGCTGTGTCTATATTATTGTATATTTCTGTAGTTTATAATTTTTATTATTTTAGTGTTTTTAATTGTAACATTTTGTGCAATATTCCAGCCAAATGAAACTATTCCGCCCAATATTGTAATATTTTAATAAACTTAAAAGTAACCTTTGCAATTTTTTTAAAATTCTTTTTCCCAAAATTTTGCGTGTATTGTTTGTGTATCTTTTGTGCCGCAAAATTACATTCAATTAAGAACATTTATTTTTTTCATTTTAATTGCAGTATTTTTTCCGCATTGATCTTTTTTGTTATCAACTAGTTATCTCACTTTTCTAGATAAAATTGTCGATAGGCTATGTACCAGGTAAAACTTTTTTCTAGCCATCTAGTCTAGATAGTGGGTAGCAAAATGATTGGATAGTTTGATAGGAAATTCTAACAATTTCCATTTAGGATCCAACTAATGGAAAAAAGCAAAAGACGCCGTAAAATAAGATGTATAAATGTGGAACAATAGTATTTTTTAGACACCAGATAGTTTTCGACATGCAAGTCGAATAGCATTTTGCAAATGGTTACTTGAAAGGTGCAAAAATTTTTACTAACTGCACATTTACGAATTCTTTTATGAATCTAATTAATCGTTTTGTTAACTCTTAATCGTCCATGTTGAGTGAATCAACGAAGTTATGGAAAGGAGTTGATTTTCTAATTTTGGTTTTATTAAAAATTATTGTTCATGAATTGAAGAATAAATATCAAACATATAGAAAGTAACAAATTTATTAATAATGTCAATTATTTGACTCGTTTCTATCATTCCATCATATTACTATAACATCTAGCACAGGCTGCTTGACTATTTTTTTTTGGCAAAAACACATACAACATATATATTACTAACAAAGTCATAATGCAGCGTATATTTGCTGCGAATTTTGGGGTTAAAAAATAATGGATTAAACATTGACGTTTCATTACTGTGATTCACAAAAAAATTAGAAAAATTTTGGACAAAGTCTATAAAAACTGATAGTAACTTGCCTGATTTCAGATTACTCCACTGACTGGGATCCTACTAAGGAAGAAGCAGTATTACAAAACAGAGAGATAAATTACGAAAATAAGTATTGGTTCGAAAAAAAGAAAGATCGATTACTGAAGATTTGTTTATTTATTCAATAATTGATTGCTGATCTATATGTCAGAGTATAAAAGTGTGACACAACTACAAGAACATGAAAGTGACAGATTTGAATACAATGTATGTATACAATAATAAATAGAAGTCCGTATATTTACAATTAGCGGATGGGCTGATTACAAAGAATCTTCTGCCTAAGCAAGTCGGATAGGTTGACCGCCTTTGGATGCCAAGAAGAGACCAAAGACCACTTGGCGGAACTGGATGGCAGCATCACTGGACTGAGTAATCAATCTACTGGCCAGCTTTCAAATTGGTTTTTCGCTCCTATTTCACTAGAAACAGGCCAACATTTACTACTTCAACACAGCATTTCGTCACTATTTGTGCCTAATATGACTTTATACATCTGGGCAGCACCTTTACAATTGTATTCACATTCACTACATTTGTATAGGCTTTTTGCCGGTAGGAATTTCTCATGTCTTTTCGAATGGCCATTCACTACAGTTAAAAGGTTTAAAGAAGATAAACAAATGTCATCTCTTTGGAAATTAGTGCATTTTGAAAAAGGGTACTCCCTTTTAATGCATTTGTATGGCATTTTGTCGGAATTTCTCGTACACCTTAGATAATTAGTGTTCGAACCGCAAGGTAGCAGAATCTTAATTAAAAGTGGCCTCAACAGCTGTATATTATAGCACCTATTCGACCCTTGTCGGCTTCAAAACTGCTGCTCAGACTTGGTTCACCGTGAAAGCTTCTCCAAAAAAGATCAGTCTAATCTGTAACAGAAATACAGTTTACTATATTACATTGCATCAAACGTTAGTCATATCCTTTATAAAATGATTCAGTGAATTTGATTGTTCAGCAGATCATCAAGAGTTATTGTGGGTAGAGCTAGCAGCGAATTAGTAACCTACGGATTCCAGCAGGTAGAGCTAGCAGCGAATTAGTAACTTACGGATTCCAGCAGGTAGAGCTAGCTGCGAAATAGTAACCTACGGATTCCAGCAGGTAGAGCTAGCAGCGAATTAGTAACTTACGGATTCCAGCAGGTAGAGCTAGCAGCGAATTAGTAACTTACGAATTCCTGCCAAGTTAAAAATCACAACTTTGTGATTCAGAATACTGACGAGTCTTTAGACAGGTGTGAGAGGTTGTTGAACGTACAATGAAGACTGACGCAGATTAGTCAGGTCCGACTCCATAAAATCACAAACAGAAGCCATGCTAATGTGGTCAAAATGAGTTCGTTTTACCATGCAGTTGCCAATAAGAAGTACGACATGAGTTCCACTTTTACTCCTCGCGATTTTTAAACATAATATAGCCTACCAATAAACTAATGAAATCGAGCAACATTCCCTTAAAGCAACTCAACTCATTCTTTGCGAGCTACTGGCAATAACGAGCTTTGTGTTGTTTCGGTCTATAATTCTGCTCTTAGCATGACTTGACAGTTCTAGCATTAGAATTGTCCACTTTACTTTCTGTTGTTTGGTGTCATAAAATATTTTAAGTTGTATTTTTCGCCTCTTTTGCATGTTCTTCACTCATTTAATTGATAAGCTTACCGTTCAACATATTTTCTAATTTCTTTTTTAGAAACAAATACGAATGAGGTAAAGTACTTTTTTCTTGAGTGTCAAAAGAAGACTATTAAAAGCAATCTGGTGAGCACAATTCACTCACATAACTCGTAATACTATTTTTATGGTTCTATCTAATTAACACTCTCTAAACTCGGAATATTTGATCCAGATTATTTCTCACCAATTTCAGACGTTTTGTTAGAATTTCCATTCTACTGAGAATACAGTAAACTAACTACTGAACTTATCCTATTTCTGATTCATCTTATTGTCATCATATTGCAATAATAAAACTCATTCTAGGACTATTATTAATTTACTGTAACTTCTCACTTTCTGTTCGTGTTTCTGATAAAATATACCTGAGTGTGGACTAAAGTAAGCTCAAAGAACTGCTGCCTCAAGTTTAGTAAGTTTACAGTTCTGGCTAGACTATTCAGTTCGCAGAGAGTGAGGACAAAGCGAGTCCTCAAAGCAAATATCATATGGAAGTGTCCAACTGATACGTATCTAGTGTGTAAGAAGCAGACATACATTAGCATTTGTTGTCTGAACTTATATAAAATAAACGTGGTTAATAATCGTTCTCCAACACGGTGGACATATCTTGGCATCCGTTTTTAAACAACGATAACGCGAAATCTTGTGATCGAGTATACATTTTTCTAGACATTGTATTCACATTACGTCCTGTAAGGTGTATTACTTTTGTTTAAAACATTTGCCCAAGAACCTTTATTTTACATGAATAACATTCAAGTGGAAAAATTGTCTAACAAAAATTTTAAGTTAAAAAAAATATTAGTCTCCTTTTGTTTGCCATAGTTATTTCAAATTATCTGTAATTTACTAGCCAATCGCCAAATCATTATGGGCCTATTATAAGGGTTTAAAACTTGCGACTTCTGATTGTGTAGAAATTCTGGACGAGCTATGACATCATGTTTTCTTCAACAGCACAATATTTTTTATTGAACATAATTTTTTTTTTTTCTGTTTATACATAGTTGTTTTTATAAATATAAACATGAATTTAAAATAATATAATGATCAAATATAAAACTAGGGACTGAAATGGAAATTCAAATACAAAGTCAAAACCTGACAATACCAAAACTTTGAAATGGCAAAAAAAAAAAAAAAATAGCGAATTTCTTAACGAAATGTGGTTAATCAGTAGACTAAGACGAGCTCAATAATTATAACAAATACAAAAGAAATTCTTATTAGTCATCCAACGTAAACATCTAAGAAGTTTTAGTAAAGATAGCAAAGAATAACCTTACTAGGTATAAAATTAAAATTTCTTTAGGTGCGCATGCGTGTTAGTTGAAATAAGTAAAACTAGTGTGAACACATGACGAGTGTCTTACTACAATTCTCGAGTTGTAGACCTAAGAACTAACTCGGAATTTTAAAAAAATCTTGTTTTTTAATAGCCCTTAAGAGAAAATCTCAAAAAGAGGTCAAAAAACGCTGTTTAAAGAGGTACATCCAAAATATTGATTTTGATCGTCAGATGGTTAGGTCTAAATCATAATCTAAGTATAATATTTCAGCTTCTTGTGTTTTTCACTTCTTGATATTTTGTTCACACCACATACCAAATCCAATTTAGATTTAGGGAATCTCAAAACGGATATTGTCGATGAAAATATGACTTGATTACAATATTTCCTTACCTAATTAGAGGAAGTAGAATTCTGGTGTGAAACACACGAAATTTCTCTAGCTACATTTAGTGCTTTATTTTCTTCAAATTGAAGTTTAAGAACGTAAAGCTTAGATGTTGAAAAAAAGCACGCCTCCTCCATCGCTTCTTTGAACTGCTTTAAAATGAAAAATTGAAACAAAAATGTCTTTTGAAGACTTGATATTAACTGGATCGTGATTCCCTTAGTTAAAAAACAACTCTTTCATCTCGTGATAGAAGTATTGATTTACAAGTAGTTTTAAGTAGCATTAGGTGAATATTTTTGCTTAGGATAGTTTAAAAACTCACAAAAATTTCTATTTGTTTTAGGCACCCCATTAGGGGACGTAGGTGAACATTAGTCAACCGGAACTACTACTGAAAGGAGTCCTTAAGTTCTTTTAACGTCAAGAACTGGAATTTTTAGTGCCAAGAGAAACTGCAACATTCTTAACGCTTAAATGAAACTATAAAAAAAACAAACTATAATTTCGAAAATCAGCTTCGAAAAAAACAAATGATAAATACAGAGTTGGAACATTTTAGGGTAAAAATTAAAAGAATTGTGTTTATATCCAAAACTCGTTTGTGGTTTGAAAAAGTCTAGATTAAAAGAGGAACTTACAATTGGTAACACTGCTAGATCAAAGGGAATTTTTAAATGGACTTGAGTAGATTGGGCGGGGGAAGTTTGAGAGCGAAGGAAGTGAGTGTCGGCCGAGACCGGAAGCGCTCTCGCATTCCTTGGGTATGACCTTCCTCCAACTTGTGGAAAGGTGATTCATCTAGCTCAGCCGGATTCCTTTATACCACCTACCAATAGAAACATTTTTATCAGCTTATTACTCGAGTGGTGACGTCATATCGCGCTTGTTGATGTGTTCATTCATTCATGAGTATTGTGTATGAGGTATATTGAATATTCATTAATACAAGTCTACTATAGTTAGTGTACCTGGCCTTGCACTCAAGCCATTCAAAAAACGTACTTCTTAAATTTATCTTGAAGCCTCTTTTCTTTTGGTTATCCTCACTCTGATCGTTAGATTTTGGTTTTCTGCTGTGAACTGTCACTCGACTCGCTCTTCACTACTCCTAAGATTTTAACTCAAAAATTTTCTTTTGCCTTAACATTTGAGTCATGTTTAATCATTACCAACATTATGAAGTGTGCAGCTACCCTGAAACCGATTTTTATAGAAAACAGTAAACCTAAAAATTTACGTGTTTGTAATAAAATCCCAGGCGCTATTCGAGAGTAATTGTATTGACTATTTTTTTTTTTTTGTAATTATTGCGACCAATGGGAAAAGTTATAAGACTATCATTTCCTCTTATGAAAGTAATTACACCGGTAATTTCTTTACTTACGAAAATTAAATAAACGCTGAAGCTGAAATAAATTATTATTAAAGAAATTAGTTAGTTTAAGCAGACAACCTCCGGACGTTTAGAGGATCGTTTGCCGGAAGTCTTAATTTAGTTTCAACCAAAAATAGAAGCCAAGCCTTTGAATTGATTGGTTGGTGTAGTAATAATAAACAGATTGGTAGTCTCATTCCTCAAGCTTGTGGAATATTCCTGTTGATAGTTTAGAAGTGAACACTAGCGCTTCCTGGCAGTGCCTAGACGAAGAAGTGGTGCCATACTGTCGAAGAGAAATCCTGTTTTATGGCAATATTTAATTATAACATCGTGGAATTGTTACCAACAAAACGTTTCATTGGGATGATTTAGAGGAAGGGATCTCCTGTTCCCCTAGAACTTCCTTTACCAGAATTTACCCAGAAAAAATGAGCCAAATAAATTGGGTGCCAACAATGTTGCATACCAAATGGTAGAGCAAGTCTTTGCAGCGAATATCATGATATTTTTCTCTTACTGCTCAGTTGTTTAGTCGCACTGCATTCCCACGCGTAGTTCTTGTACAGATTGTTGAATCAAGCACACTGTTTGTCTTACGTACGACAGCTGACGGATCTTTGTGCTTTTAGATACTCTTTGTTATTCTTTTGGAGTACGTGTCCGTACCCAACAGTTTTCTATAGTATTTAATTATCAATGCTGCCAACGTAAATTGAAATTAATACTCAAACACTAGTCCCACTTCCTGTGTTGTTCACACTTGGCCAGGAGCTGTTTCCTGAACATATTGTCACTTTATTCTGTTTTAATGGTTACTACCATGTTTAGCGCTAGTAACCCTCTGGGTTATCTGAATTTTGACGTAGGGGTTAAATACATTATTAAAATTTAGGTTTTGAAGGAAATTTTTTAACGTCAGGAGCGGATTTCCCTCTTTTCTCAGTTGTTTTTTTTTTCTCGAAATTGGTTCCTAAAAGTTCTCTAGGTGCACATTTTCGAATTCTCGTAGATCTGAAACTTTTATTTGAATAATTTTTCGAAAAAAAACTCGGATTTAGGGAAGTTACGAGGAGCGCTAGGAAATGGTTCATTTTATGCGCAATTTTGGTGTCAAATTTTTGTAATCTGTACAAAATTAGTTCAAATTAAATTAAATTTTGTAAAACTTGGAATCTGGAGTGAGGGATCTTGTCAAAGAATTCAGAGGACTGTAGATAGAAAATATCACGAGATTTTTTCACAACAAAACTTTTGCGATTAGCGAGATACGATTAGGTCGGCACTGGACTGGCGCGGATCGCGATGCCACGATGATAAGTTAGGTTATTGCCGGAAACCGTGTGGGCCGCAGTAAACAGTTCGGCTGTATTGATTCTCCGTGACCCAGATTGTAAGGTTCAGGGCCATCCCTCGCCGGCTGTCCCGTCCGTCTATTTTGGAGTCAGCTCTTCCCACGCTTACTTTGCACATAGCCACACACCACCTTATTTATTTGCATAAAAATTATTTTTATTTATTTATTTATTTTCTTTCTTCTGCCCTAGAGAGGATATTGCAGTCACGGTGGTTTTTCTATTTTTTTTATTTTCAAAATATAGACAAAAAAAGAGGATGTAAAATCTTGAGTACATTGTGATCGTGTCCAATATTCGTAATTGGCAGAAATACATTTTTCGAGCGATCTTGAAGACGAAACATCATCTGGACCAAAACCTTCACTCGACTTTCTTCACTGACTCCTGCTGTTATTAATCGCCAAATTTTGAAAACAAATTTAATTATTATCGACACTCTGAATTGAAAACTGCACACTTAACAGAAATGACACTTCTACTCTACCCCAGCACTCCTTAGAATGTCGTTGAAAACAATTTTGTTACAAAAAATAGATGCACGTTTAAGAGGAACAGGAAGTTAAATCGTTGAAGCGATTTCCAAAACAGTCTCCGGAAAGGGAAGAAGCCATCTTGTAAGTGGGACTTCCGCTGGTATCATTAAACTTCAAACGCGATATATCACCAACACATTCCAACACTCTTTTCAAACGAAACCAATAAGTTCGTCCGTTGAATTTGTACGATAAAGGAAATCCACTCTGCCTTTTTCCCCAAAGGGTCCTTATTGAATATTCCTTGAAAAATGTTTTGAATAAATATTTTAG
Source organism: Rhodnius prolixus (assembly GCF_049639745.1). NCBI lineage: Eukaryota > Metazoa > Arthropoda > Insecta > Hemiptera > Reduviidae > Rhodnius > Rhodnius prolixus. Next base: position 1,488,215 of record NW_027411592.1, on the reverse strand, counting down.
ACCTTCATGAGTACAATGTATTCTGATTGCTTAAAGGACATCGTTGGAGCCATGTTCGAAAAAATTCTTTTTTCTGCAACCATGTAGGAATGTTCTCATTACTCAATTAAAATCAGCTGTGTAATGCCCAACTTTACCTCACTAGTGGTGAAAAATTCCCATTAGTGTCACTTTCCTCACAAGTGAGTGGAAAAACTTTATTGTGCTTCCTTGATATAAGAAGTTTTGTTATTAAATATTTTCTGTAAAACTTTAATAAGCTTATTTAACGTAACTAAATAATTAAAAAACGAATATTTTATAAATAATTAGATATTTTTAATTATAACAGTTAAAAAGGTTATAGTGTTACCTTATAGAAATTTAAAATGGATTCTAGTGATTCCTGTTTAGTTTTTTTTTTAGTTAATAACCCTAATGGTTGCAGAAATAATATAATATTTAACTCGAGTGTAAAGTATTTTCCTCACACTCGGCAATTTGCACTTGCACTCGCCTAGCTTCGCTCGTGCGTGCAAACCCTGCCTCGTGTGAGGAAAAGTACTACTTTCCACACTTGCTAAATAAATAACTATTAAAAGTGGAAATTTGTTTCAGTATAATGATACTTCCGGTCTCGGAATTTGGAGCAACAAGTTTCTGCCGCTAGAGGAACCAAATGAAGTTTCAGGTTTTGGCGATTTTCCGGTGTTGGGGCACTTTGTTCCAATGGAGAGATAGAGACATCATACACAGGACACCATCTTATCAAAACTACTTCTTCAGGCTCAGCTGACTTCAAAACTGATTTTTAGTAATCAAAATAGATAATCTGATATGATCGCAACTCGTTTCTCGTTGATGGTAACATAGAACATGGTTCAGGTACTTGCACTCTTTGGTAATGACAAATTGGTTTCTACCAAAAGAATAAAGGATAAAACAGTCAGAGCGGAATAACTGGGGATAACCAATTTGTTCAAGTTGGGAACCCTGCCGCATTGCTCATTAAGAATGATTACCTAACTAGTTATTTAATCAGCTCAGGCACCGGATGTAAATCCAATTTAATACATTCGCAACATTTAAAACATAACCTTCTAATATTTGTCTATTAAAAAGATTGCATGTGCAGGTTGGTTGTATCAACAAATTTTTAAAAATCGGTAATAAATCTTAAATTTTAAAACATCACTCATTTGTATTTAATATTTTTTGCATTTCCAACAACGAATAGCAAAAATTAGTTTGATCGGATATTAAAGCTACACTTTGTTGGAGATGTTTGCAATGTAATGTTCATTGACGAGTGTTTACACATTAAAACCTGTACTGGCAACCCTGTTATACTTTTTCAATCGTTTAATTTATTCATAACTTCAATTCTCCAGTTTGTTGGGTGTTTCGTATTCAATCTACTTGTTGATATGTACCTATTAAAAAAGGGGGGCCCGTGGAAAAGTGAATGATACTTCGGGCTGATCAATTACTCAGTCGAGAGACATGTAACAAGTGGTAGCACTGAGCCGCTCAATGCAGCCAACACTCTCATTCATGCACGCTAGCTACTGCTGAAACAAAAAGGTGGTACGCTGATGCAGTGTACAATGAATGCGGAGGCAAACTGTTGCAGAACGAAGTGTATAGGCGCGTTTTCTTTTCACAAGTCTGTGAAACCTACATTTCATACATAATGTGTCCCCGATTTTTATGCGGAAATTTGGTTTCTCAAAATCACGTAAAAAAAAGTGGAAATCTTCACGTTTTTACCCAAAACAATTAAACACAAAAGTTCATTTATATCGAAATTATCAAATATAAAAATACTAATTACGTATTTCGCATTTGGATTACATACAAAATATATGGGATGGAGGAGCAAGTAGAAAATGGTAAGAAGGGTGAACCCTTCAAGGTAGTAACAGCAAACTTTTTTTCTTTTGGAAATGGTAATTTGAGGAAAGCCTCCCTCATCCATCTTCCTCATGCTCTTAATCGGATTTTGCTGGAAAAATGCTTCAAATAGAGTCTGGAGTGTGACTTGAATGTAAAGAATGTAGATATTTTTAAAATTACGAAACAGAGATAAGAACAAGTACAAAAAAAAAAAAAATGTTTTGACGAACTGCTTTAAAATAAATATAGTCTTGACTTAATAAAGCTGAGCTTGAAATAGAAAGCTTGGACGGGGCGTGTAAAAGCTGGGCGAGTAAAGCAATCAATAATCTTTTGTGTACAGTAGCTGTAAGTTACACTAACTGGCTGGCCGACATTGAGGCCGTGGGCGGCATGCTACTGTTCCCGCCAACTCATCATCCTTCTGCCGGTTTTACTTTCTCTTGCTTTTTGTAAGAGCAAGTATTGCATCGCGCTGATTTCCTGTTTTCACAGTTTCACCGGAAATAATCAACCTGAGGTTTCTATAAATTGGTGTATATATATATACTCGTATGTTATCCACCGAAAGTCAAAGGCGAAAAATCGATAAAAGTGCATGTTTCATGTGATTTCTTGTAGGAGTCGCCAGGAATAAGCAAAAAATTAATTTTTTCGTGGGATGTTCTCGAAAATAGCTTCATTTAATTGTTGTTGGCTTTTGTTTGGGTTTTTAGATTCCGTATGACGAAGAATTTGTTTGTTTGTTTGTAATCTATTTTACTACGCATGAAGAGTATTGTAATCGTACAAATTTTGAATTTGCTGTTTTCAGTATAAGTACGAAAAAGTGGTTTTTGACGAATTGCAGTTTGTGGGCGTGGTTGAGGGCGCGTCCACTGCAGGACCAATGACCAATCAAAATTCTTCTACCGGAAGTACCACATTCCTGAACTTTTTTTTTTTACCTTCAATAAATTTTTGGGAAATTCCACTGGTTTTCTCAAAATTTCGCAAGTAGAAACATTGAGTTCGCTCCACACTTTGCGTGTTTGTAAGTAAAACTTTTTCACCAAAGTATTATTTTGGAATGGCCGTTTCAATTTTTACTTAATAATTTAGTGACTGCTGGCCATTAAAGTATCACAAGAGCCGACAGACACAAAGCCAACTACAGCGACCTACAGACAAAATACTTTCAGCTGGTGGTGACATTTATAAAGTCCTACACTGTCGCTCGGTATTTCCGTCAGTTACCCACACAATAACCGCCCACTGAAATTGGTCAACTCACAGATACATAGTTGTTAATCGAATTGGTTATTATATTTTGAGGCCTGTGCTACAGAATGAGGTAGATTCAAAAAGATTTTCTCTTGGCGCCAATTGTTTAGGCAAATTTTCTTGAAACTCAGTATTTGTACTTAAAAGAAGATTGCCTTCAATGTTCAATGTTATTGTGTGACGTAAAACTCTCAAAGAACCCCCCCCCCAAATAACATTATATGAAAAATTTTCAAACCAAGTGATAGGCCTAAATAAGGTGCGAATCACTTCGATGTTAGCCTAGAATATTACAGAACAAAAACATTTGCGCACTTCTGGTGGATTGACTAATCTTCCTGCTCGTAATTTATGGATAGACATTCTGTATTTCTAATTTGTAAGGATCGATCTGTAAAACCCGTGTTTTATAGGAGAGAATAGCTTCAAGCCTCGTTCGAAGTTTCTCTAGAAGTTTTGAAAAATTGTTGAAAGTGATTTAGGTCCGCAGTGCTGCCTATTTTAGGCTGAAAATCCAAAATCCATACGAGATATAGACGTGCTGCACAGCGGATAAAACCAGCGATGTTATTCAGCAGTGCGCATCTACACTGCGGAACTACATTTTCAACAATTTCCCCAAACTTGCGGAAACGTTTTGCAGGACTTCTAAGAGAAGATTGATCCCATAAAACGCGGATTTTGTGGATAGATCGATTCTTACACATTATAAATACGGAATATCCGACCAACATGACGAGCAGATAGATTAACTGATCCTTGATAAGTGTAACTGCGTGCAATGTGCAGACTAGCTGAGGCAGAGCCAACAGTGTATCACTGAAGAGAAATTCTCCACACCAAACTGATGAATCAGCCTCTAATTATGCATGAAAATCCGAAACCGGACGGAATTAGAAACAAACATACATGCTACGCCGGATATAACAGCCGAATTTCCTGGAAAATGTTTCAAATGTATTACAAACTCATCATGCTACAATGAACGTGGTATGTTTGTACACAGTTTACGGAAAAATCATTGGCATTATTCATGAAAAAAAATTAATAAATAAATCGATTCAATAAGGTGAGTCGCGTCCTTTATTGACACTCAACTAAATATCTTATCTCAACAATCTACGATTTAAAGATTTACGATTTTACGTTTTCAAGATTAGGCGACAAATAAACTCACAAAATTTATAAAAATATTTTCCGTAATCAAAGGACTTCAAGTATTCCAGATGAAATTTCAAAATTAGAACTCTGATCATTTGCCAGTTGTCCAGTTCCTTCAGGAGTCCAGCTTTGAGGTTGTTTTTGCCAAAGAAGACTTAATCTCTTCCGGTTGGCCGTAGTACGAAAATTACCTCCTAAACTCAATTTCCAAGATGTTGAATCAATGCATTCTTCTCACGGGACGTCAGAGAAGCTAATATTTTAATAAACTAACTCTGGTCTAATGCGATAGAGTTAATTTTGAAATAACCGTTAATAGGATTTTAGTCGTTCAATTCTGGGCAGTTACCTCACACAGACGTACAGCAGTATTATAGTCCTGAGGGGCCTAACTTATTCATAGCCAGTGTGTGGCTGTGTGGAGCGGAAGTTGTACGACGTATAAAGGCCCCTTCTCCCACACACTAAACGTTACATAACATCCGGTGAAAGGTACTTGGCGGGGGCCTCAGAATCCCTGCTAGGGCATCTTCTCACACACTATAATTTCCCCCCCCACCTCAGTTTACGTTTGGAATTTTTAAATATTGGAATTAAATTGCGGTGAAACAAAAATTTGGCGCTTCCGGCGGAATGGACATCTTAATTCTTACAACTCGTGGTCATAAATACAGTGTCCAGACTGCAATTTAGAAATGAGCTTACCTTTACACCCTCTAAGCAATTCGCTTAAAAGGACTTTATTGGAAAATGTTACAATTAATTGCCGCATCTAAAAGTGAACCAGGTGCTAACGAAGTTTTAAGAAAATTATTTAAAAATTATACTAAGCAAATTAGCACGTTTCGGTCAACTGATTTTTTCAAATTTTGGTAATTTGCTTAAATATTCATTAAATTTTTATAATTAAACAGGTGGTAAGACTGAAACCTTACATTGTACCTATAACATGACACATTAGAGGCAAGCATACACCCCGGGTTTTCGTTTTTTAGTTATGATGGCCATAGAAAGACAGTCAGTCAGGCCCACCTACTTCTAAAAACTATTTTTCGGACCACACTGTGCCCGAAGCAGAAAACAGTATATTGCTGAAAGCGATTTTTCTCAAAAATACCAATTGAGGCGACCTCTCTCTCTATATGGCTTGGCGCAAGAAGTGCCAATGTCAGATTTGGGTAAAAATGAGTACAAAATCTGTTTTGATATATTAACCATCCAAATTTTTCTTGCAAAGAATGCCGAAGTCAATTTCAAAGTAGTAACTGAGTTACTAAAACTTACTAGTGCCAATGTCAAAATTTAGCATCAATATTTCCCCGCCTCCAGGTAAACCAAAGAGGACGTACACAGGTAATCCTTTTTTTGACATTGGCACTTCTTGCACCAAGCCACAGAATATGATACTCCTATGAGGAATTATCAATTTTACATGAATCTTCATCAGTGACAACAATTTTTAAGACCATTTTCAGAGGCGAGAGAAATTTTGGGTATCCCTCTCAAAGTGTTCTTACTGGAAAATTTACGTTTTACCGTACATACTATCAAATCTGTCCGACGGAGAACAGTTGTCAAAAATGCCTAAATTTTTCTTTAAAATAAGGCTACAAAAAAACATTAAAACAGCGTAGAAATAATAGTATTATACTGTGAATTAAATATGGTGCTAAAAGTTTGGAGTTTGCGTTGGAACAAAATGATTTTCGGTTTAAAATGTGGACTTTAAAGAGAATGTCTAAATTAGAACCGTGAGAATGCGAGTGGAACAGAGTGAGGAGTGTTTACATGGAAGGTACGATGACTGTTTAAAGGAGGATATTCCTTTTTTAAATTACTGCCTACTCAGCGGAAAGAAGGTTCGTGCCCGGTTCCTTTGTTCGTATAATAGTATGTTACTCAAGCTCGTCCTACATTTATTCACAATTTTCCCAACTCTTTTACCCGTACTGAATTCTAAAAATATTCCCAAAATGTGATTGAAAGAGAAAAGGAAAGAATAGCATGCTTTGTTTTTCCACCTACATACAAAGAGTGGAATTACTATTTTTAAATTTAGGTATGATGTATGTTGTATAAATATGTACATATATTGCTATTTATTATTTCAGTATGAATTTATTTTAGTGATTTAACTCTAGTTTTATCATACGGGGTCTTTATTTAGCTTGGTGAGGCATGCTTTTCAGCTGTAAAAGGTCGGATAATTTTAGAAGCCGCCACCGCGCGTTCTTTTATTTCCCTTTTGTTTTGTTTTATTCAAGATGGAAGTTACGCAAACTAACTTCATTCTGCTTTTGGTTTCATATTTAGGAAGGTTTTTTTAAAATTTATTTATTTTCTTTTAAACCTAACAAGAATAAGACTGGCGATCGTACCAAAATATCAGTAGTGAATTTTCACGTTGGTTCTAGATTTTACATTTTTTAAAAACTCCATTTTTTTTTAAAGAAATTTAATTTAATTCCAACTAACCCATAGTTTGTACAAAACGCAGAAATCACACTTCTGACAAGTAGTTCTCAACGTATATTCCAATGAACATTGGTGTTCCATGAATACAATAACAATAACAAAAATTATAACAAAATTAGTGAAATTATGTATGATCTTCAAAAATAAAAACTACTAAACGGTTTAGGGAAGCCATGGGTCATTTGTCTGACCATGATCTCTCGCAGGGCATGCATGCAGGAGAGATAAATCATGTTTCTTAACATTTTTGAACTGTGACAAATTACATAAGGTGCCATTAGCTACGAATCTAAAATACGAATTGATATTGCATTCTTCAAATCGAGGATTAATAATCATTTGAAAAATCACCCTACACTGATTTCTGTCTTAAGATTCTGGGATTTTTTTTTTTTTTAAAGTATCCTCTTAAGAATTTTAAGAACTATTTATTTTTTCAATCAACTAAGAAGCAACGCGAAAGTCTGGAAAACAGGGCAGAAAATGTGAGCTTTGTTTTGAATGATTCTTTAAACAAGATAGTAATACAAAAAATAATAGATTTCAGTAACTGTTGGCAACTGATTCATTTCGTTCCTAAAATACTTTCTAAAACGAGTACTTCATATTTTGATTTTTTCGTATTCTGCAAGTAAAATATCGAGCGAAATGTGTTCCACAATTCTAAAATGTTTGTAAATAATTTCAGTAGAAGGAAGCCTATCCCATCCTCTTAAAATGAAATTCCACAGAAATTGTTTTAGATCTACGTATGTTTTATGAGTAATCGTACGTGATTTTTTTTTTAATATAACATTTCCGGGCTCAAGTGACCTCTTAAAAATCCTAACCGTAGAATACTCAGTTTCAACTTTGACATAACGCTATGCTTCCTCTCTGAACCTGGCCAGAGAAAGAAAAGAAACCGACAACTCGTCTATTCTCGGTTGCGGGGAAGTTTAACTTCTGTCTTTGTTTATTTGTGCTGCTATGTAGTCCATTGATGCGAGGGTGTATCTGGAACGTGGGTGGAGTTCTCATCGACCCGGTCTTAGTTTGTAGTAACAGAAGTCGTAGGTGGCGATAAGGCGTACAGTGGTGGCTCGAGTCAATGGGACTAACACTCAAGTTTGCCATTGAGCTAGCACTCATGTCACAGTCAACACTGTATGGTAGGGATTCACACAGTATTTTCTGTTTTGTTTCTTTTGTTTTTTTAAAACTTTTTAATAATATAATTATGTGTAATTTTAAAGAGAAAAAAATAAAAAACTCAATGTTTATATTTTGATTTCTTTTATTTTTAATACAATTAATAAATAATATAAGGCAATGGTTAAAAAGAAGCAATGCGCGCGCCTACCTAGAGGTGTATTGCACTATGGCCGCGTCCTAGCCAAGGAGGGGCAATTCAGAGTTTATCGGTGCTCGGCCGTGCATTGAGTCTGTCCGGTGAGTGCTGTGCTGTGTACGGTTGGTATTGGTGTTATGCCGTCAGAGAACATGGATAGGCTAGTACCAAAGGAGTGGTTGCACAAAGAATTAAGACAGAATCCTTCACGTTTGATTATCCTAGATTGTAGAAGTTCAAATGAATTTGGCGAAGGGCATATTAGACATGCAGTAAATTTTTCAATACCAACTATCATGCTTAGAAGGCTAGCCGCCGGTAAAATTGATCTCATATCAACAATTAAGTGTCGTGATCTCAAAGAGAAGATTATCAATGCTTTAAAGGAGAATATGTTTGTATTATATGATGATCAGAATGAAAAATCTGAAACTATCAACATTCTAATGAAACGACTACTCCAAGATGGCTGCGAGGTTGTATGTTTAGAAGGTAAAAGAAACAAAGACAACTCTTTCATACTTTCAAAAAATTAAGGTTTTTTTTTTTTTTTTAAAAAAAAAAGTGTTCCGCGAGTTCTGCTCAAAATAATCTAGTATTCAAAAAATTTTGCAGACGGCTTCGTACAGTTCAAAGCCTGCTATCCAGAATGGTGTGAAGCGGTAGATGATACCCTGGCCAGTTCTGATCCTGAGCTACCTCTCATGGGTTTAAGGTATATTTTGTTTTATTTCTTTTAAATGTATCTTATTAGGAAATTTCAGTCTGGTCTAGTTTTTTTTGTTTGTTTTGTTTTATTGTAATATTGATTTTGTGAGTATCGTTTTATAATCAAAAACAAATATTTGAAGAGAATTTAAGGAGCATTGAACGTTTTCCCAGTCATAGAAAGTAAATATTTACATTCCTTGAAAATTTTAAATTAAAAATTGCTACTAATATAAACTACAACATATACCTTGTTCATTAAAAATATACGTGAATACTTTTTTCTTCAAAATGATAGCATAAAATAATTATTAATTTACAGTGCATTTAATATAATTAGACCTCTTCTTAGATACTCCATAACCTTGAATAGTATTTTAACAGTTCAAGTACATAAGTATGAATCAAAGAGTGCAATCAAGGTTCTAAAACATTGTTTTGCTGTGAAGTGTACATCTAACGATTAATATGACTTCTTTATTCATCTCCGTTTATGAAAAAAAAACTTTAAACAGCTCACTGTCGGATAATGGTGCAAAAGTTAATCTTCTTTAAACAAATTCACTTTTGGATAAGTTGATTTTTAAAAAACTTTTAAAAAAAGTTCTTCAAGTTATTCCAAGTGAGGTAACAAATTAGTTTTAAAGGTGATTGCTGTATGTGTGGTTAATAAGTAGTGACAAAAACGAAATATTGAGCTATATAAATGGTTGAGAAAGTTCAAAACTAAAGGAAAAAATTTATTCGCATCTAGTAAAATGTACAATACATAAAAAAATCGTTATACGAGTGGAGTCGAATAACTCACAAGTTGCTGTTATATGTTAGAATGATTTATAGTTTATTGAATCACCAGCCTCTAATTGTTAGTAATTATTTTAATTGACTCCGCTATATTCCGCACAAGAGCCCTAGTTACAGGCGTCATTTTATTGCTTCTATTTCTTTCTCTATCTCTCTGTATTTTGCGAAAATAACAATAAGGGCTAGATTTTCTCTTCCTAGGAGTTTTTTCCACAGCTCACTGTCCAGAGGCTGGCTGCAGTCCACTGGAAAAAACTTTTATAGCCTCAGATGTTTGGCGGCCTTAAATACAAAATATTAATAATACTATATTTGGATAATGTGAAGCAAGATCATTTTTATTGTAATACTTCTAAGTTTTCTATTTCTATTTATTTATTTTTGATTAGTTCGATAAGAATGTTATTTTTCTCTTCAACTGAATTATAACATACTGTCTTTTATTTGGGATAAATCTTCTAATTTCAGAAGACACCTTAACAAAGTTTATTTTAGACATGGTTTTCTTCTTTATAATCTTATTATTAAAGTTAAAGTCTCTTATTAAAGTCTTGTATTGAATATTAATCTTACATTTCTCAATTTAATTTTTACTATAACTTTACTTTTTAAGGCGGGTGAACATCTGGGTTTAATAGCGCCTGGAGTCATTTCCAAACAGAGCTCTGTCGAGTATTATATTATACTGATTTTCTCTTTTCAATATGAAGTGCTAAAATGTGCCGAAATGGTATATTATAAATTAGGCTAACTTGTTATTTTCATTAATATTAATAATGCAGCAGCGAAATGTGCCAAACTTCCAAATAAATCCAACTGAAGTTCAATTGGAATTGTGGTTATCTAGTTGATAACCATCACTGGGAGGTTATCTTTGTGTCCAGCACTCCTGGAAAAGTGAGAAATAGGCCAGTTGGAGTTAATTTTTGTTGATCTGGTAAAAGTATACCTTTATGTGTCTTGAAAGATATTGTGGGTAGCATTAAACGTTGCAGGCGTAAGTCAACTTTCGTTAAAATTCATTATTTTTGTTTTTTAAATATAAAGTAATAAACTTAAACAAAAATTGACTTGCATATCATGTCAAGAAGATATGGAGAACAGTAAAAAATTATTGCATAGTTGCTTGATTAGTTGCCTACGCTGTTTAAATGTTTCTAGATGCATGGCTGAAAGATTTAAACAAAAAACAAAAAAATGTAAGTATTGCTGAAAGGCAGCACCTTTAAACACCCTATTTTGCGGACGACCAAGGATTGCTATCGTTGCGAATCGATTTGCCGAAAGTTTATGAAAAGCTATGGATAGAAAGTGTATTTTGAAAAGTGTTCTCTTATATAGGGGCACCAAACTTGGGGAAGTTCAGCTCTAAGGCTAGGTTGCAATGTGAGTTTTTGAGTACCTAGGGGATGAAATTGCAAGAACTATACCAGGAAAAATCCTAGATCTTAGGAAAATTTAAGGTTTCTTTTCTAGAATTAAAGAAGGGTCAGCCCAGAAAACCTCTTATGGGCGCTTTATTTGAGCAATAAGAAAATATTCTACGTTTTGGTTGCTTTACTTGTAAAACATTTCTATGTTGTATTACTTTCTAACATCAGTTGTTAATTTTTTTTTTTTTTTTGTACTTTGTTAGATCACTACGTATATCTAACTACAGCCCATCTCGTTGTGTGAAAGGCCGTGAAGGATGCAAATGTGAGATACCCTGTGATTCTGGTATACGCATAGAAGACGATACTTTAGTGGAAATCCTTCCACATCTGTTCCTTGGAAATGCGGCAAACTCTGAAGATTTGGAGACATTGACTAAACATAATATCAAGGTAAAGCTTCTTGTTTTTGCAGAACTACTTGAAATGTTCTGGTCATGACTGGAAAATATTTGTTTGGAAAGTCTGTATTTACTCTGTAGGCTTTTTATGAACAAATTATATTAGAAATAGTTGTGGAAAAGCAAAAATGTAAGATAAATGCCGGTTTCTACAAGCATTATGGCATCCCTGGTACATGAGGCAGTTACTTCTGAATCAGGAATAACAACCTGTACACAATTAAGAAACAACTCTGTGGGTCAATAAACATGTTTTATACAGTTATTCATATCCTGCTATTTTATTGTGGAATTTATTATTTTTACTTGATACCCATTTAATTTCATTAAGCTAGTATTAAGCACCATGTCTTAAAAAATTCCTTGCATATGATTTAGTAAATTTAATCAGGTTGAATATAAAAATTCATGCCATTCTGAGACGTACCATTAAAAGAGGTACTATAATGCCCTTTAAAAACGCTTCTGTGATAATCGTTGCTTAGTCCTTTGTGTTGTAGTGATACTCCAGTGATTTACAAGATTCCTATTGTAAGTTTACTTTAGACAGAGTATTGGAGCACTAGTTTATTTTGTGGTAGGAAATCAATTGGCGATGGCTCTTAGCGAACGGATAACTGCCCTGGCTAGGGTCTAAGTTATTCTTTGTAATATTTTGAACGAGCGAATAAAATAGTCAAAATTAAGACTAGAACTGATCAGATGGCTGGCTGCGCTGAAATCATCTAATTACTACCTACATCTTCAAATCACATTAGAGCTGGAATGTTCTAAGTTATTGCAGGAAGTACGTTTTGCCAGTGTTGGTGCTTGGACGTATGGGTTTTTTGGAAATGAAGATATTTGTCACCTATGATAAGTTGAGGATGATAGTAAGTGGTCTAAAAATGATCTTAAATTTGTTGTCGTGCCTCTGGACTCCAGCCTGTTTAACTCCTTAGTCCAACACATTAATTGTGAATCCAATCAGATGTAATCGTAAGATGATTCTGAGATTCTTGGTCGTTGTTCAGATTCTTGCTTAGATCTATTACTCAACTGTAAGATAAGCTGAAAGAGAAGGAAGTATATTAAAAAAGACAAGGCAGTAGGAAAACAGTGAATTGTAAAATCTTAATATTTAGTCTTAGATTAGTAGTACAGGGCAGACTCAAAGCGATTTCATCAGGAAATTAAACATTCTTAAATTTAATGCATTTCTCTACCTAGGGTCCTAAGCGAATTTTGAAATTAGTATGTGAGCTGAAATAAGATAAAGAACTTAGGGAGAGTACAGGTGCCCATTAAAATGTTGCTATTATTAAGGCAGGCGAAAGTAATCATCCAAAGTCCCTAATCCCAACGACCCGAACCTGGATATTCTAACAGCAGGCAGGTGAAAGAAACTCCCTGATTTTCTCGAGATACGTTGGACAGGATTGGGCGATGTGCATCATGAATTAGGCCATGTTTAAAGTAATAAATTTGGTCAAAGTTTATCATTTTATCCGATGGACTGAAAATGAGGAACGATAAATAATATGCTTAAAAAGGTGCAAGTAGCTCTAGTGGACACGAAGAGTTGGAAGATTGGCTGGATGGTAGGTGGGTACGCTACAACCAATAGTGGTCTCTTAGTTCTGAAGAAGTTTTAATTGAGTAGAATCCGCTTAAGTTCCCAGGAATGTTATAATTCTTTAAGAAATGGTTTCAGCAAGTTTGTCTTTGGCTTACGGTGAAGCTTAGAATAATAACAAGATTATAGAGTAGGAAATTCAGGGAAAAAATCTGTCTAAATAGCATTATTATTATTTTTTTTATACTTGTAGCTGTGATTTGATTAATAATTAAGCAATTCCATATTTCATTTTGATGTATACCTTATGATTATTTGATTTTTTTTTTTTTTTAGTATATTTTGAACGTAACACCCAATCTTCCTAACGTTTTTGAAGCGACTGGAGACATTAAGTATATGAAGATACCAATTGCAGATCATTGGAGCCAAAATCTGACTTCTTATTTTCCTAAATCAATTGAGTTTATTGGTAAGATTTTTCATATTTAAAACATAAAAGAGGTGACGATTTTTGGGTAAATCTTGAATTGCTCTGAAGAAGTAGTCAGTGGGAGTGAATTTTTAAACATTATTTCTGCGAGTTCTCAAGCTAAACTCAAAATGACACCACAAAACTCAATCGAGGTTTACAGAGAACTTGATGGCATACGCCTTTTTTTTCTTGAGTTTAAAGTACCCACACTGCCTAAACTCTTCACAACATTCACATCAGTCATATTTACACATGGTGCACTTTAAAAAGACCTACATTCTCTCTCTGAGACTTAAGAAGAAGCCTCAATAGATCTGTAAGATCGCTTGAATTGACGCTTTCTAGCCACATCCGGCTAAATACTGTTGAATTTTCATTCATAAGGTCTATCTGGGTATTTAAGGCTAAACAGACAAGGGTTTCAAAAGTGTTGGTACATGTTTTTTTAAACAAGCAGGTTCGAGGGCAGTAAAAAAAGACAGAGAAGGGACGCCTAATTTGGCAAATTTTTCTTTTCTTCAATTTCACGAAATATCCATTTTGGTACCTACAATAGTAGAACATCTTTGGCAGAAGATACTTGCTGAAGCGTATCCTGAAGAAGGTAGACACCAATTTTAAAAGATATACCCAAGAATTTATTACTTTTAGATACCAGCGTATTGTGGTACTGGGTTCGATTCCTGGTCTTGGCCTTGGATTTTATTTAATGGTTAAATGAGAAATAGTAAAATACGTTTGCTAGTCGCCTCCGTCCACGACACCTAGTAAATGGTAGTTGGACGTTAAGCCCCGCCTGAAAAAACAGGCGATTACTTTACTTTACTTTTATTACCTTTAGACCGTAGACCTCTAGAACTCCTTGAAATTGAAATTAAGAACATCGTTCTGCAGAAGTAATATATATATTTTTCTGTATAGATTTTTTTTCCGTATAAATTGCCTATTTCAAGAAAATTTAATCTCATCAATTACGGTAAAAGTTCGTTCCATTTTTTGTTTGCGATTTTCTCAAAAATGATTGTCAACCATTTATTGTTACATGCTTCTAATGTAACTCCTTAATTGTTTCTGTTATGAACATTTATAAGAATTATTTTGTTTAAGTGTTCTTCTAACATAAACCTTGCCTACTCGGAATTAGTTTTATAATTTTTAAATTTATAATGTTTTTTATAACATATTTTTATTTTTTATTTAATATTCCAGAGAACCTGCTGTTTAGTAAGTAATTTTTTCTATCTTTATAACCCCTTCAGTGGCCATACTCAATGTTCTTGCATTCTTGTCATCTCTTCGCGTTCTTCCCTTTTGGTTGTACAGATTTAAGAACAGTCGTGACAATTGAAATTAGTTAAGTCTACTATGAGATTAAGTTACACAATTGTTGCTGGAAAAGATTATGTTCTCGTACCGAAAGGGTGCTTTTAAATACTTTGTTTAAAGAGTCCAGCATTTCTTTTTTTGTCTTGTGTAGCCTTTCATGTCGTTATTTTACGTTTTATTTGGAGTTTTTTTAAATATAGAATTTGAACTTTGTGAGATTTTTAGTTTATTAAGTAACGGTGGATACAAACACCCATAGTTCATTTTGTAATAACCACGTTCTCGGACTGAGGTGAGGAGACCTCAATGTTAATATTTATTTATTTATTTATTTATTTTATTTATTTAAATTTACAACTGGTTTAACCATATATGGTTGCCAA
Source organism: Rhodnius prolixus (assembly GCF_049639745.1). Taxonomy (NCBI): domain Eukaryota; kingdom Metazoa; phylum Arthropoda; class Insecta; order Hemiptera; family Reduviidae; genus Rhodnius; species Rhodnius prolixus. Next base: position 1,473,026 of record NW_027411592.1, on the reverse strand, counting down.
CGGCCATACCAAGTTGAATACACCGGTTCTCGTCCTCAATGTTAATATTAAAAAAAAAAAAGGTAAAAGAAAATATTCAGTAAGAAATCGAATTATGAAATAAATAAATTTATTATTAATAGAAAAGTGGAGTAATCGTTTTGAAATGATAATGGAAAATGTAATGTGAAGTGTGAGAGTGATTGTTAAAGGGGGAAAAGCGTGGCCTTCAAGTTTGTTGCAAACACAGGCTGGCTGTTGTGTGGGTGGAAACAAGTTAATGGCATTCTGAATACTGGGAATGAATGGCTGGCGCTAGTGGGAGCAGCAGTGTATTGTTGCAGCCCCCGTCTCTTGCCTTGCCTTGCAGTCAGAGCAAGAGGAAACGTACAGAAAGTTTTGGCCGCCTCCCACGCACTAATACTATCCGTGATGACGATTATCCCTTTGCAGGACCACCCACCACCGCCCCCGCGCAATTTTGGATCAATATTTTAGAAGAGCGAACAACCGCGCGTGGTTTCAACGACAGAAACTATTAACTATCTATTAACATTTCGTGGTTCCTTCCACCTTGTTCTTCATGGTATGCTGAGTTCCACCCTTGTATAGATAGCAGGAGGACATATGTTTGCATTTTTTTTTTTTTATGAGGCTTTAAAAGATCCTTCTATGGTTACATAACTATTTTTGTGAACCGTTCTAATCTTGGTCCAATGAACAATTTAAGGTTTCTTTTTTAAACAACAACGTTTTCAATTTATAAGTAAAATTTTGTCTTTCAACTGGAGTGGTAGTAACCAGCGATCTATCAGGTGCTATTAAGGCCCTAAACGTCTCCAGTCTGAGACAGCTGAGAGGTGTCTTTTTAAAAATTGAACTTATCTCCTGAGGTGCAAAAAAAAAAAAAAAAAAATTCTACGAAGTACTAATTAACAGAAGTACGGCTTTGAAACGTTTGACAGTACACGATAAAGCGGATAAGATTCTTCTCTACTTCGGCAGGTATATTTATAGAAGAATACGTGGTCCAGTGCTTGAATGATAAGAATTAAGATTGCTTAATCCAAAATGTCCATTGTTCCCCGCCCACCCCTCATCTCATGAGAGATACCGGGGCTTTAGAACAACAGATCTGGCTAATTGCCAGATGCTAATACAATAAACTAATAAAGTAGCAACAAGACATTAGGGAGCATGGCGACTCAATCGCTCAGTGCACTGAATAAACCTAGAAAGTTCTAGTAAAGATATCAGATGCCACGATCTCCGGTAGGGAAACATTTAACCTCCCTGAAGATGAGAAATCTAGGTTTAGAATAAACTGGACACACCTCAACAAAGTGCCGCACAGTTTCATCGGACTCACCACAGCCAGCTGCTTGAATGATAAGTTGGGATGGGAGAAAGATTTCTAGTCCGGAAATGTGACATCACGTTTTATTTATTCCTTATTTCCTTCAGTACAAGTGTAAGAAGAAGTTTAATTAAAAATATTGTAAAAGCGCATAATGTTTAATGTACAGATGAAGCTCGATCTCAGAAGAAAGGAGTGCTGGTGCATTGCGTGGCCGGAGTTTCCAGATCGGTGACCATCACACTGGCCTACCTGATGGGACGTCTCTGTTTCTCCATGAACGATGCTTTCTGTTGGGTGCGACAGAGGAAACCAAATATTGCACCTAACTTTCACTTTATGGATGAATTGGCAAGGTAACGTTATTATTATTATTGTTAATGATTTAAGGGCGCGTCAACATCTAAGGTTATTGGCGCCCGGAGCTTCTTTTCAGTGCAGTGCACTGCCGGCCTCCGGACAGTGTTCTCTCGTTACAGACAACACTGTCCATCATCGGACAGTGAGCTGTAAGAAGCTCCTAGGAAGAGAAAATCTAAGAGTCAGCAGCTGGATTCGAACCCGGACTTCGCGTGGAAATCCAATACGCTAACCGCATAGCTAATCCCTTCCCTATTTTTGTTGTTCATTCTTTTTGGTGACTGATTTATAGTTTCAATAGGATGAAAAAAGAATTGCCATTTCAGTCGAGTAAAATTTATTTTGCCGAGCTTTCGACCTAGGGACTAGGTCATCTTCAGGGCTAGTTTAGAAAGTAATGCTTTTACATTTCAGGGTTGGTGTGTCTTCTGTCTAGTCTGTTCATGGACAGAACAGACAAATTCATGGGTCCATGAACAGACAAGACAGAAGACACACCAACCCTGAAATGTAAAAGCATTACTTTCTAAACTAGCCCTGAAGATGACCTAGTCCCTAGGTCGAAAGCTCGGCAAAATAAATTTTACTCGACTGAAATGGCAATTATTTTTTCATCCTATTCCCTATTTTTATTTAATAATTTTATTTAAGCTCTCTGGGTGCGGACATCACTATCGCCACTGTGACCACTCTTTCTGTTTGTTTCCAGTTCTGGCCCTTTTCTAGTTCTTCGTTTAAGAAAAAGTGAATTTTTAGTAAAAATCAGTGACCCAAAACACTATTAAATTGGATTGTGAGAGTGAATGAGATTCACATAATTGTACCAGATTTTATTTATTTTTTTTTAAATAAAATTTATTTGATTCCCCCCCTAGGTTCGAACAAGAGCTACAAAATTCTAAAGGAAGCGGAAGTGGATCCTCAGGATCTCAACAGCAAGCAGCTCCACCAGCCGAAGGTCAAACGTTCCTATCGCCAGCAAATTTTGGGCGTTCTCCAGACAGTGGTATAGAATTCGATCGTTGGGCGCCCAACACTGGCGACTGACCCAACGAGTCTTCAGATGCTGAGCTGTCTCCATTTTACAAGTTCTGAATTTCATAATACATATATTTTATATATATATATGTATGTGCGTGTCTTTACATAACATAATATTGTTGTTTATCCTTCAACGTTTTGAGTGTCCTCTAAAACGCACAAAGAAAAAAAAAATTGTTTTTCATAAAATAGGAAACCCAATTCGTGGAATTTGGGTTGTTCTCTTCACTATGGAGGGAAAAAAGAATATAAGCCTTTCATTCCAAGAGGAAGGCTTAACAGTTTTCTTGAGCTACCTTAGCGTGGCTATGAAAGTAAAATCTTCTAGTGTTGTTGAATGTTCCATTCTTACTAAATATTTAAAAGTGAGAAAGTGGACTGTTAATATCGTTGTTCCCCTCCTCCATTAACCTCTTTTATCTCCAAAGATTCAATCGTCTTTGATGTGCGCACAAGTTGTTGTTTTTTTCCGGTTTTTTAAGGAAAAAAAATAAACCGTTAACCTGTAATGTGTGGTATGGTGATTGCGTTAGAAGAACTTCCTTCCGCTTTGAGAAGGCTGAAAAGATGCCTAAAGAGGTTCTCAAATGAGACGGAACGAACTAGCTACAGTTATGAAGTAAATGTAGCAAATATGGAAACATTTAAATGGGAACACTGCCCACATTTACTCTTTAGACAAAAAGAAATCAAATATCAAATTCTTTTAAACACTATACTTTCGATATAATTACTTTTCTAAAACTTATCTGTTTGGAATCTGAATACAAATTATTTTCGATCTTCTTCTATACTTCTACACAGTCAATAAAACAATTGGAAAAATTTTTTTGTTTACAGACTATTCTGTGTCGATTGTGAACTTGGTGCTCAGTATTGGTGATTGTAGGTCTTGCAAGGTCTCTATTTTTTATTTTCTTTCTGGGAATTGTACCTTATTGCTGAAGACTCGTGTTTTGATGCGACCATGTACTTTGTATGGACGTAAGACCGGAACTGCACAGAGTAATGACTTATTAATACTGTACAAAATGTGGTTATGTGACCACAGTGATTTTATCGATGGTGGGGTGCATATTTATTCTAACCCTGACCGGTTTTGGGCTCTCAACTCTCTCATCAGAGGTAGAATAATCAGTTTGGTGTAGAGAATTCTTTTTCAATGATGTTTCCGCCTTAAACCATACCAGTGTTGATTAATCTACCGATTGTGAAAATCCACAATCGGTCAGGGATCGTCATAAACATACGTGCTTCGACGGAAGACCACCATACTTACTTAATGTTGTTAATCATTACAGACAAAAATTGCGCGCTGTACGAATTAGCACTATGTCACGTAAATTTCCTATAACATAATGTGAATTGGACAAAAGTATATAACAACTGCTTAACTTGAAGATAATGTATTTTCATAAATCATGTGTTGATAAAACACAACTATTACATGGACAAACTATTAGGTTGCGGGGAAAGTTTCAGAAATGTCAGAGGTTATATTTAAAATCGTGTAATTTAACTTATAATCGGTCACTGTAATCTAAATAAGCACCTTCAAGAAAAAAGTGGAGTTAGTTATCCCATTCCTGTTCTCCTGAAATTCATCCAGTGCTTGAAAAAGTCATAAATAATTGGTGAGATGGCTAAAGTATATGCTGGGTAAGGCAAAACGATGAGATCTTCTACTCAATCAATTTTTGGGATTTGTGTGACGTATGGGCGTGCAATGACGTACAATAGATTCGTGCCCTTTCTGTTAGCCAATGAATGGCGGCTTCTTTTTTGGGCGTAGTTTACAATACTTATTTACATTGATGGTTGAACATTCCTGTTCTTAAAAAATGTGTAGTGGATGATACCATTTACCGAACTATCTCACCATATTTTAGGAAGAATTTGGGTTTTCACTTTTGCGAAGAGTTTAAAGGAGACAGTTTTGTCTCCTATCTTTGTCTGCAGGATTCATATTGTAGTGGCATCCATTTTTTGAACCAAGAATTGATTTTTGTTTAGTTTTTTGTTGCGCAGTGCTAGTGCAGAATAAAGCTAACCTAAAAACGTGTCAATATTTTGCAATCGTTCAAATCATGAGATACTCATTCTCTTTTTCTCAAAAAGAGAATACTGCCTATGCGTTTTTGTAATGTAGCAATTTAGCGTCCATTTTCTTCGTGATCTTCCGAATAGTTGATATGGATCAGCTTTCACTATGGTACTTGAAGCATTGAATTCGGCTTTTTTGTACCAAAGTTGTATATACTGTGCTTCAACTATTGATGCCTTACAATATAAAAGCATTAATTTTTCTATTCGACTCGCAGCAGCGCTTTGTCTCCTAAATTGAAAATCTTCCGAAATGAAATTACATCCTTGACATGTCGCAATGATTTTAACAAAAATTGAGAAAGCAAAGTTTAAATGAAATACCATGGCATTCTTATAGAAGTAAAAACTTTGTCATAAGAAATATTTGATTCAGAAACGTATCGTAACTTTCCTCGCATCGAATATCTAGGTTACATTCTAATCAATTCAGTTCCTTAGTCACTTCGTTAATTCACTGTTTTATAACCATAAAAAGACTGTTCTGAACGATTTTGCCTAACTCAGGTACAAAGTGAACCACCCATTTTTATTTTTAAACACATAATCTATTTTATTTTTTAATTTAAGACTTGCCAATAGCTGAGATCATTGGGGGCTCCTTTTTCTATGGACCCGTCTCTATGCAAAGACCTGCAATCAACAAAAAATAAAGTTCCAAAATTTACCAATAAATTCAAATATTTGCACCTCCTATATTGGGGGGCACAGATAAGTTAAAAAGAATTTTTGATTTTACGGCAGTTTCTCTTGACCTAAGAAAGTAAACATTCCTTGGGTATTTATTAAATAAAATAAAAGGTTAACATTCATAAATAAATAAATTTCTATAAAAATTGAACTAAAAGTTTTCTCTTAAACATTCGCTTATATCTGAATCGAAAACGTATTTACGCTAAATAGAAAGTATTTCAAAAGAAAATCATTCATATTTAAAAAAGAATACGGTTAGAGCAATGCCAGTATCGATTAGAATTAAATAGAAAACTTGCATATTAACACTATAAAAGTGAAATTACTCATATTATCGTCTATTTAAAGTTGCATTTAATAAATGAATTGCATTAAATAAATTTAATGAGCATTTTTTCGAGAATCAGCGCTTTAAACTTTAAAGAAAAAAAGGTATATATATAAAACAATATATTATATATACATATAATAATAATTTTAGTTGTTCCCTCGCTGGATACCATTCGAGGGATTATAACTTAAATCATTTTTTTTTTTTAAACCTGCAGTTCACCAATTCCTTCCGCAATGTGTGCCATGGTCGGGTACAAAGGGCGGTCAAATGAAACAAAATCCGGACAATAAGATTGGTTCAAATAATTAGAATTCGATTCTTTTAGGTCATTTTTTGAGTAAATTCTTCTTATTTGTAAGTTCAGAATCGATGAGGTGAGTCGATAATGAATTACTCCCCCCTCCCCCCTCGAATTACTCTTTCACTCAAACGGAAATGCTTCTTGGCCTCATTCAAACTTTATTAGCTTGTTTCAGGGGATGTTGCCAGTAAGTAAATCGTCTTCTAGTATCCATTTTGAAGTATTGCTGGGTTGTAAATTCATACTAAGATACGAAGTACGAAACCTCCCCTACTCAAAAGATTGAGGACTTTCCCTGCTTGTTCTTTTTGTGCTACTGCTTACTCCTCGGTCTCAGTTCCGAAGATTTCATAGCGCAAGCCTTCGATTGCTTAGCAAGTGAGAGGTCATTTCCTCCTCTTCTGGGCACAATCTGCACATCTTTTCCGAGCTAATAAGCCCCACCTTGTTGTACAGATGCTTCCTGAACCCTACCATGCCCCGTGGAATAGGCCTTTTATCGGAGTAATCTCATTTTTGCCCAAGCACAGGAGTATCTTCGGTTCTTTGTTTACCCAGCCAAGGCATCCATATTCTTATTGCGTTTGACCCCTATGACACATCAATTAGTTCTTTTTACGCTCTCTCTTCAGATCCAATCTGTGAGTGCCGCACGAACTGCACCCTTTTGGTGATCCCCAGGACAAGTTCCCGGGCCAATGAAAGGGGTGTTAGCTCTGTTCCTGGCCAGCCGAACTTAATTGTGCCGAGACAGTTGTTACAGGGCCTTTTTACAATCCTAAACCAGGGAAGTGGTAGTTCTGAAGGAAGTAAGGGCCTTCGGTGCAGCTTGGCTGCCCGAAAAGATGCAAATTCTCCCCATTTCTAAGATCCATTCACAGGGTTTTTCCTCAGCACAAGTTTTACAAGCGTCGGTACTATCTTAAATCTTCATTTTCCTCTTTTCCATTGTTTACAGATGGCGATGTCTTTCTTTGCAGGTTTCGATTGAATGTGGGCATAAATTTATACTGCAATTTTCACATGATTTAGCTATCATATTGTTGTAGGAAAATACATGACCATGAAGTGTGGATTCATACTTTCCGAGGAGTCTTGTCGGACATCTTAGGTTCTCTCCAAGCCCAGAAAGAGTATTACAATAAACCTTGGTTCTTCAGTATCATATAATACTTTCACCCTTCTTCTGTTAGCCACATCCTTTGAATCTCAGAACACAACCGCTTTCGCTGATCATCAATCAGAGTTGGAGTTCTCTTTGGGAACAATACTTTCCTTCAGATGGATATAGATTTAAATCTTGGTGAAACAGTTACATACCGTTGCAACCATAATCATGGGTAACCTTAAACAGTTGAACTTTAGAACAAACAAATTGTTTTCATTATTTTCGTTAAGAATGGAGAACATTTGTTCAAGGGTTGTGTAAGTTTCAGAGTGTTCATTTTTATGTTTTTCATAAAGATAGAAATAATTTGAGGCTAAAGTTAAAAGCTGAAGCTACAAGATATTTTTAATGGATACATGCATTGCTATGTTGCCCTGTAAAACATTTTCATACATTTACTATTCATACAAACTTAACGAAGCTTCTCGTGTGCACTTGAAACAACAGATTGAACCCATTTAGTTATTTTGTTTTTCTATTTGTTCCCCATTTTACTGTTCCATAATTATTAAATATAATGTCTGTGCCATATTCATAAATATTTTTAAAATGCGCGCATCTATTTTGTACTTTTTGTTTTTTTTAAAGAAATTAAACTTAAATATTACAAGTCTTAAGTCTTTCAATTGAGTCATACTGTATTATCAGTTAAAGTATAATAATAAAATATTAGATTGAATATATATTTACAATGAAATAAATAAACTATTGACTTTTATATAATAAATAAAATAATAAAGTCAAGTAGGCATTGTGTAAAATATAAACAAAGTAGTGATACATATTTTTTGGAACTTACTCATTCATTTTAAATACTCTTTAAAAATATATATATACAATATATAATACATATAAGTGTTGCTGTATAAAAAATTCAAATAGCATGGCATTTGCTGCTAGTTATTATATAACATTTGTTGAAGATGCTTATATTTATTGAAAGAATGAACTGATATATGTATTTGTTTTCGATGGTTGCTACAAACTGTTAGGTTTTGTTATTCGGAAATTTCTTCGCTTTTTTGACAGTATTGTAGGTTTCATGGTAGTTATTCTTTGTGGGCAGTCTCTGAAATTCTCCTGCAGATACGCCTAGAAGCTAGCTGCCAAGTAGTATCTAGCTCATCGGAGAATTATTAGAGATATGTGGAGAGAAGCAAGAAAATATTCAAGTATAGATTTAAGTGCGTAAGTCCAAAGATACTCTTTATTAGTGCTTTATTTACTGATGTTTTAAAGTTTCTGTTGGTTTTTCGTAGTTATTTTGTACATCAAGTAACAAAGATACAAAAAAAATATATAAGCAACTTTAATGAATGTAAAAAAAAAAAAAATACAAAGCTTGGCAGCAAAAAAATAACTGTCCTTTTGTCTTCAATATGTAAGCAAATTTGTTAAGGTAGGATGTTATATATTTGTATGTTGGTTCAATGTAGGGAAACAAAACTGAGTAAAAAATAAGGCAGTATATTTATTCTATGAATAATAACAGGAGTTAGAGAGAAAAAAAAAAAACACTTTTTATAAAGTTTACATTTATTGTTATCAATAATTAATTATTGGAATCGTATACAAGGAGCAATATAATTTATTTTTTTTTTTTGGTAAAGTATTATGTTAAATTTATAAAAAAAAACACAAAAGTCCTGTAAAACTTGGGAGTCTAATTTCATAAAAACTTAATTTTATTTCTTAAAAAAAAAGAAGAATACGTTTCTTTTTAAAATTCTACATCTTTAAAAAAATAAAATAAATAAATTAGTCTTTGGCTAACATTAATTATATGAACACTGCATTCTGGCGCCGTGGGAAGGGTTGTAAGGTGCAGGTTTGCCAATGCCACTAAATATGTTGTGTCTTACCAAAACTGAAAAAAAATATTCTTCTCTTCCAGGCTGACAATGGCAAGTTTTTTGTTTTTTTTTAACAAACTTTCAACTAAAACTTATTTTCACAGGAATCATGCATTACCAATAATAATAATAATAATAATGATGTTACTTTGTTAGGGAGTAGGCGTAAGTAGAACGTTCTTTGGAGAGGGCAAATCTTTGTGTCCAGGATACTTGAGCGTATCCTAGACAGTGAATATTGTTGCCAAAAAAAAAAAATTGTACACTCAAACAAATTTATTTTAATGTAATTCTCGAATTGCTGACATCTATATTTTAGCCTACACCTCAAAGTGCCCTAAACGAAATTTAACAGACTTTTTTTTTTATCTATAATCGAAATTTAGGGAAAAATAGTACAAGGCATTTTCGAAAAAAAATCTTGGAAAGTTAATAATCCGTTCTTATTCTTAATGAACAAAAAACTTCGATTACTTCTTTTACCAATTGTTCTAAACCTTCAATTTAGTTGCATTTCCATTCCAGTTATTTAAAGTATTCAAAAGAGGTTTCTTTCTTAATCTTGCACTTTATTATGTACTTCCTTCCTTCGACTTACTGTTTTTTATCTGTAAGCGTCCTTATTGTATTGCCCTGGCACCTGGGAAAGTATGTATACGAGCAAGTTTCGTGTTTCTGTGTAAAATATTTGACAGTCTTGACGTATGTGAGTATTGATGACTGTTAGATGCAGCATTATTATTTGATGATTTAATAATCAATTTACTAATAATTGGTCATTATTATTGGTACTGTGCAGATGCTATTTACAATTACAGTCGACTCTCGATAATTCGAATTTTTCGATAATTCAAACTCTACAGCTGTTAACTTCGGTAAATCGAAAAAATGCAGTGTATTTTGATACGCTCGATAATTCGAAATGCTTTTCTTAACAACAGGGGGAGAGAAGGCTCTATAATTCGAACGAGGGCACTTCCCCTCTTTATAATTCGAATTTTCCCTAGTAATGTTTACTTCTCATTTTCCGCTTATTGTTCATTTTCTGCGTAATGTTTCCCTCCTCTCAGCCCAGTTTAACTTTCCGATTCTCTTTCTTAGTTTGTCACGATGAGTGCAAAGAGGAAGTACGTCTCCCTTACTGTGTCCGACAAAGAAAACAGTATCGCGGCCGTGAAAAGTGGTTCGAAAAAAAAAAGATATCGCCAAAACTTTCAATATTCCACCATCAACGCTTTCTACAATTCTAAGTCACTTGACTAAGTCAAGCCACATTGAAACAAAAAACTGTTCTTCATTTTTTAATTAGGTACATATGTATATTATTATTTATTGAAATGTTAATACATATGTAATTTTTTTGTTCTTTTTTGTCGTTTTCATTATTTTTACTTTTTTACTTGAGGCTGTATATGTCTAAAACTTAGGTAAGATCATACGTATTTTCAATATACGTATGTACATACATATATATGTACATAATAATAACTCTTAATAACTCGAATTTTTTTTCCCCTTCTTGATAATTCGAAGTCTCGATAATTCGAATTTTCCTTGTAGTCCCTTGGATTTCGATTTATCGAGAGTCGACTGTACTATTAAAAAATTAAAGCTAAAAACTATATTTTTATTTCTTTTAACTGAATGAAAATTTTCTTTCCATAATACTTTCTATGTTGAATTATTACTACAAATTTGTTACCTATTGTTGTTATCGTATTGCATTCTCTATTAAATGTGCCAAAATATCTTTTCTTTCTAAAGAGAAGGAAAAAAACTTGAGGCTAGTGCCAAATTAATGAATTGAATCATTTAATGTACATTTCGATCGTTTCTTTAAAACAAAAAAATTTTTTTTTGTTATTCCTTTATAAAATAAATATAAAGTGTTCTTTAAAGAAAGATATAAAAATGAAATACTTAACAATAAAAATTGTTTTGTACAAAATATTTGTTAAATTATTTGTACAATATAGTATAGAAATTAATAAAACCTAAATCTTAAACAAAATTAAAAAAAAAAACTATATCCTTAATATAATTTTAGGAGTTGTTATGACGCTTTAATGTTTATCATATTTTTTAAATAATTTTTACACATCAAAAGAAAAAAAAATCCAAACTTGTATTGCAAACATGAATTTCTCTTAGCTGCCTAACCGGAAGATATGATTTTAGTTACGGAAATGTTATTAACTCCGTAATTGGTGGACTAAATGAAATTATGCATAAAAAAAAAAAAAAAAAAATACTTCATCTTTAACGAAGGTAGACTGCTTGGCAGCATAGTTCATTAAAACTTGGGAGTTTTTACCAAACTATTGAATTACTAATTTAATTGTAATTGTAGTTAGCAGCTGGATGGATGAAAATCAATGTGATTGCAATCAGTAAACGTTTTGGGTATTTTAAAGTCAACAGAACTTTCCCTTCCCTCAAGGAATCTCAAAAATGCTCCGTGATTTTTCTCACGCTAAAAAAGTGTAAAAAAGAAATTAAAAAAAAGGAAAGTAAGATAAATCTACCGAAGAAGAGAGTTAAGGATATAGATGTAGATTAAATGTGATTAAACATAAAAAATTAAACTGTAATATTTGTTAGATTTTTAACAAATCTTTTTATTATATATTAAAATTTATATACATATATATATTATAAATGAATATAAAATATTATAAAAAGACATTTTCCTTAAATTTTTTTGTTATCAAAAAAATTGTTAATAAACGCTACCAAACGGACAAAATATAGCTCTTTTGTTATTCTACACTTGTTAATACAATTTTTATTATTTTTTTATTGTATTCTAAAAGAATCCAACAACTCTTGCTTTGCACTTACTAGAAAGATCGGCCATTAATAATTATAACCAACATTTTACAAATTTTGAACCCGTAAATTATACTTAAAGTGAAATTGTACAGATGTGCCTTCCTCACCTTTCTTTAGAAGAAGTTATGGAAACTGCCTTCAAGTCAGTTTTTTTTTTTTACAAAAAAAATATTTCGAATGGAAGTTACAGATCTATGTTAAATCTATAAACAAAGTTTGGAGGAAATCATTGGCCTTTTTTTTTTAAAAAAAAGTAATGAATTTGTTCTGGCAAGTGGAACTACTGGTAAAAGGAATTAGTATTTTCAAAATTGGAATTTTAGCTACAGATTTTACTCTACCTTAATTTTGAACCAAATTAAAATGGTATGTGCAACATGTTTGAAGAAATTGAAACGTTTTCGAAGAAAACCAGATAAGTAATCTTTCAGGAACTTTCACTACCTTTCCATCACTTTTTGGATTGGGGAAACTCAAAAAGGATGTGTTTTTACACTTAACGACTACAACTATATTCAAACCACTGGTAAAAGGAATTATTTTCTTTAGCTAATGATTTTACTCTACCTTAATTTTGAACCAAATTGAAATGGCCCTTCGAAGAGTTGCATGTACGTGCAACATGTTAAAAGAAATTGAAACGTTTTCGAAGAAAATCAGATCAGTGATCTTTCAGGAACTTTCGCTACCTTTCCATCACTTTTTGGATTGGGGAAACTCAAAAAGGATGTGTTTTTACACTTAACGACTACAACTATATTCAAAGTTTAACTTGAAAATAATCTGGATATATATGTAGTTAGAGCCGCTTAAGATGGCAAACCTCTGAATTCGTCTGTGTATATAAAAAAACTGACAGTTGCTTGCAAGACATTTTAAACGTACATCCATTTGAGTCAAAAGTCACATAACGCCTAAATTTCGTGACCTTAAAGTTTAATTATCGTAAAACCGAATGACTTCCAAGATTACTTACGAGTGATTTTTTTTGTGATCCTTAAATTAAAAAAAATACATACATATATATTTTTATGGAATATTTAATGACAGATTTTCCATTACTTTCGTTGAATACTTTATTAAAATTTGATAACTGAAACTGTTCGGTAGGATAGTTAATAAGGGTTGATTGTCAAAACTGATGGAAATAGCATATTGTTTTAAAACACTCAACTTTCCATTTTGCCATCTACATATTCACTTGAGTATCTTGATACAATTACCATTGATAAAACTGCAATGGCGTCGTTTGCCGCTAACCTGTTCATGTGTAAACTTTTGTAATGTGTTTGAGTTGAGTAGCGTAGATTATTATTCATAATATTAGATTTTTTTCTATTAAACTTTACTGATACTAGTTTTATAAAATGGTGAAGTTAACTCCTGAACTTATTCAACAAGCTTTGCAATATATAAATCCGATTAGAGATCGTGAATTAGACTTAAGAGGTAAGCTTGGCTTTACATTCATTTATGGATGAGGTTGTTTTAAGTTAAATGCTAAATTGAATATATTCATTTTTTAAGGCTACAAAATACCAGTAATTGAAAATTTAGGTGCTACATTGGACCAGTTTGATACAATAGATTTATCTGACAATGATATCAGGAAATTGGATGGATTCCCATTGTTGAGGCGATTAAAAGCGGTGCTTTTAAACAATAATAGGATAGTGTAAGTAAACAAATTTATCATTTAGTAATAATTATTTTAATTTAGATTGTAATATATGATGATACACTCAGAGAACAGGTAAATAGTTTTAATTGGAAGTGTTAGCCGAACTAAATGAAAAAGTTCCAGGGTTTGCTTTTTCGATTTAACCATGCCCTTTGGAAAACTTTACTCCTGCTTCCTTAGCTATTTCTCGTTTGTAAAATGAACTAATAATGTAAAAGATTAACCGAAGAAATGCAGAATGTTTTTATTATTCGTTCATTTTAAACCGAAAAACATGTGAAGAAAACTGACAAAATTTATCTAAATAATTTTATTTTTTTTGTAAAAGTCATTAAAAAAAAATCTTTTTATTTCAGCCGTATCTCAGATCAACTGGGCACATGTCTACCTAATTTGGACACCCTAATTTTGACTGGGAACATGTTACAAGATTTAACAGATATAGATCCGTTAACATCATTGCCAAAATTAGTTACACTTAGTTTAATGCATTGTCCAGTTGTTACTAAACCACATTATCGGGAATATGTTGCATTTAAACTTCCAAATCTTCGGTTGTTGGATTTTAGAAAGATTAGACAGAAGGTAAGTTTTTTTTTTATTCATCTGATAGATTATTATTTTATTTTTTCGTAAAGAGTCAAAGTTTCAAATAATGTTTTTAGTGCCTTCTTTGTCAAAAGAAAAGTAATTTACTGGATCGATTTTCATGTCTTTGGGTATTTTTCATGAAAGGCGTACTCTTTTTCTCTAAACTTAATTTACTAATGGTTCATTTACAACCAACAGTTATTTTATAAGTTCATAGTGTCTAAACAAAAATATAAAATTATTAAAGATATTTCTTTTTCAAAACTTGTGTAACATTTTTTGTTTCATATTTGTACGAATAGAACTCAATTTTTTGTACCATTAGGAAAAAGAAGAGGCTGTGACGTTATTTAAAAGTAAAAAAGGAAGAGAATTACAAAGAGAAATCGTATCGAAGAAAGGTAAAACGTTCGTTCCTGGTGCGGGATTGCCCAAAGGAACTTCTCCAAAAGGATCTGTTAAAAAGCAGCCCCCTACAGGTAAATATTTAGTAGTTTTACGTATTTTGTGGCATTATATTAAAACTGTCCGGTAGGACAGTTGTATAAGGGTTGACCATCAAAAACTGCACGAAAAAGTGTAACGTTGAAAAACACCCAACTTTGACAATTTTTTTCTCTTTTTCTATAAAAGATAAAATTCCCAAATTTTCTTTAAATTATAGGGCAAACCCTCCTTTATAACTGTAATTTTTTTGCAACAACCCAGATCTAATAGGTTTCGAGAAAAAAGTTGCCAAAAATGAGCAAAAACGGATTTTTCAAAAAATGTTCTTGTTCTTGTTCTTCTTCTTCTTCTTGTTACCTTTTTTGTAAACAACGTAGCGCCTAAACGCGTAAACCGATTTTCATGAATGAGGTGTCATTCGATTCTCAAATATAATATGATTGATTACCCTGTGTAGTATTCATCAGTGCGGTTACCCAAATGTAGCCAATTCTTTTAAAAACATTTCTGCTCTAATCTGATAATACTGAATAGATAATAGGAAGTCATCAGTTCTAGATCAGCAGGAAACTTAATCGCGCTATTATGTTTTATGATTAATGGACAAATATATGCGTCTACTTCCGTCAACTAACCGAATTTGGCAGTATAATGTTTGCCCAAAATGCCCATTTTTTTTTTTTTTTTTTTGTACAACGTAAAGTAATAATAATAAAGTTTTATTGAAAAACTCAAAATACATAATACATTTTAATTTATAAAAATAAAAAAAAACTTATTACGGCATGGAAATCCGTCTGCCGGGGTTTGGTTTTGAATATAAATAAAATAAAATTATACATTTTTAATAATTATAAACAATTTTGTGTTGTAAACAGACCTCTTTCTTTTCTTTTCTTTTTACTAGAGAGAAGAAAAATAATTTTAAAAAATTAATTAATAGCCAAAGAATCCCTAATAATGATAATAATATTAATAATAATAATAAATAATCAACAAATCAGCAGGTCGTTCAGAATTCAATATCCTAAATTATAAATAAATAGTTTACAAAACAATACTCTCTAAAATAATGCCGACTTTACTGGGAAATTAGAAAAAAATTAAATTAAACATCAAAAATAAAATCAGAAATTAAGAATAATTAGAAATTATGAAACTGAGGTTTTCAAAGATCAGACCATCATTTTATATCAACAGCAGCCGTACTCACTATTGAGCATCCTCCTGTACTTCCATGCACCAACCACATATTTAATCAGATTAGTCCAGTTTGGGCCATTTAAGAGAGTTATAAAAAAGTCAAATGAGAGAAATCTTTCGCCAAAAACTTCTAGGCGATAAGAGGCGAGGATAGGACAGACTGCTACAAAGTGGAAAGTATCCTCCTGAGTACAACGTAAAGTAATTGACCTACTTTTTTCGCATCGAAACTCCATGGTGCCGTCTTGTCGTCTGGAATGGCGCTTCCTGTTCTCTCTTCGACGCCCATTCGGAAGTACTGTTAATTATGGAACAAATTTATCCTCTTTCCTTCCCACTAATTAGGTTCATATTTTGAAAGAAACTTCTTAAAATAAAGCTTTATTCAGCCATTCTTTTCCTTTTCCTCATTGATGTGATTCCTTTTTTTTTTCTTCTGTAAGGACGCACATAATCTTGAGGGTTTTTTTTACTGAAAAAGTGCTCATTAAAGACTCTGTACTATCCATTTTTTTCTTCTCGGTCACCGAAAAACTAAAGTCGAACAGCAAAGATTATTTTTGTAAAAGACTTTCCCAGAGCGTTGTTGAAAAGAAAAGAAAAAAAAAACTTAAACTCAAGTAATCTATTTTTATAGGACCATCCAAAGATGAACTGTGGAAGATCAGACAGGCTATTTCAAGAGCTACAAGTTTAGAAGAAGTGGAGAGATTGAACAGGATGTTGCAGAGTGGACAATTCAGCCTTAAAGAAAGTAAACAACGTAAGTGATCCAGAGAATGGTGATCTTATTTAGTAAAATAAAAAAGTCCTCAACGTTAATGCCCTCAATGTCGCAACGTTAATAAAAATAGAGAAAACCTTCTTTTTAAGATTACTCACAATATTTATTTAACATTATAAAGCAAAATAATAATGATAATAATAACAATAATGAAGGGAAGCTCATATGCTATGAGGTTAGCATATTGGACTCCCACGCGGACGTCCCGGGTTCGAATCCAGCAGCTGACCCTTAGATTTTAGGAATTTAGGATTAGGCAGAGTCCTAGGAGCTTCTTACAGCTCACTGTCCGGTAATGAACAGTGTTGTCTGTAACGAAAGAATACTGTCCGGAAACCGGCAGTGCACTGAAAAAAGCTCCGGGTGCCAATAACCTTAGATGTTGACGCGCCTTAAATCATTAAAAAAAAAACAACATTATTTTATTTGTATTTCTTTTTATTTACGTGTATTTTTGAGAAATGGTTTAATATTACACATAACAAACTACCAGTTATTTGCATATCAGTTATACAAAAAAGAAACGGGAAAAAATCAGATTGTTTTTCCTGTGGTAAATCCCATCCTTAGTGTTCACAACGTCTGGTTGTGAGATTTTAATTGCTCGGCTACCATGGTAACATAAAGAATTATGATAAAAGCTCTGAGGAGTTTAAGATTTGATTATTGATTTCACATTCATAGTTCCAGAACAAAAGGATTATGCGTGCGAAAAAGTCCTATAGATAGATCACTTTCATGAAAAGGTTTTTGTTTTATGGATTTAAATAATTACGTTTTGATAACTTTCAGAGAAAAACGGACGAGCAAAGCGTTTTGAGGAAGCGGAAGAAGAAGAGGACGAGGAAAATGAAGATATGGAAACATAGCGATATTGACCCTTGGAATTTTGTATATATTTCACGATGTTTTTTCTTAAAGAGTGTACATTTCTTTTACTTATTTTCCTTTTTGTAATGATAAGAATGGATACAAACATTTTCTTTTTCTATTGAATAAAAAACATATGAGATAAGCATTTTTTGGTCGTGAAGCGATTTATTATATTAAGTTTATTTTTTCCCTTAAACAAACAAATTTTCTCTCATAAAAAGAAAGATGCTTTCAGTTTTTGTTTCAGGTGAAGTCTGCTGAGATTTCCTTTCTTTCGCAAAATGGTTGGTAAGGTTTGTGTGTTTTACTTTCTTAATTATTTAAAATTAGAATAATAATAATAAAAATTCAATAAGAACAAGTCTTTTATTTAATTGTGCTCATTCATAGATTCATTCACGATGAATATTAGTCATTGTTAGTATTCAAAACACATTTTGAACTGATTATTTTTTGAACAAACAAAATCCTTAATAATTACAATAATTGCCTCTGCATTCAACACTATAGTACATTGATTACGTAACAGGAGAAACTATTCACTGTAGGCACTCTGTTGTGGAGTTACCAAGGATATTCCTGAGACATTTCCTTTTCATACTTGCTGTTTTCTATAGTAGAGCACGAAGGGTTGTATTACGTGGAACGTTTTTTTTTCATTTTGTGTTAACTGTTTGATAAATGGCATATAAGGGTCAATTAATTAAGAACGTCAAGTATGTGTCAGATGATTAGTATGAAATACGAGGGTCGTTTGAAAAGTCCGTGCAAAGTCAGAGAGATAGCACTACTGGCGCGTATCAAGGTTATGTTTAGTTAGTAGCATCTCTTTGAAGAACACACACCAAGATTCAGCCAGATCGGTCTATTTCTTTGTGTTTGGCAATCGTTTGAATCGAGGAAGTCGATTGATTTTCAAAAAATGGACGAAAAAGAATTTCGTGTGTTGATTAAACACTACTTTATGAATGCCAAACGCCTCAGGAGAATAAAGAGAAGCTTGATAAACATTATGGTGACTCTGCACCTTCGATTAGAACAGTTTATAAGTGGTTTCAAAATTTTCGGAGTGGCCATATGGGCACAAGTGACGCTGAAAGTTCTGGACGCCCTGTTGAGGTTACTACTCCAGAAATCATTGATAAAATCCATGATATGGTGATGGATGACAGAAGAGTGAAGGTGCGTGAGATTGCTAGTGCTGTGGGCATCTCGAATGAACGGGTACATAATATTTTGCATCAACATTTGGACATGACAAAGCTATCCGCAAGATGGCTGCCGCGATTGCTCACGCTTGACCAAAAACGAAATCGTGTGAAGTGTTGCAAGGACGGTTTGCAGCTGTTCCAGAAGAATCCGCAGGACTTTAAGCGTCGTTTCGTCACTGTGGATGAAACATGGATACATCACTACTCTCCTGAGACCAAAGAACAATCAAAACAATGGGTTACCAAGGGGGAATCTGCGCCAAAAAAAGGCGAAGACCGTTCCTTCGGCCGGAAAGATTAAAGCGACTGTCTTTTGGGATTCACAAGGAATAATCCTCATCGACCATCTAGAAAAGGGTAAAACTATTACAGGTGCATATTATTCATCGTTATTGGACCGTTTGCAAACCGAGCTGCAAGAAAAACGCCCACGATTGGCCCACAAAAAAGTCCTTTTCCATCACGACAACGCAACAGCTCACACCTCAGCAGTTGTGGTCGCAAAATTAATGGAAAAAGGGTTCCAACTCATTTCACATCCCCCCTATTCTCCAGACTTGGCTCCCTCGGACTACTATTTGTTCCCCAATATGAAGAAATGGCTGGCGGGAAAAAGATTTTATTCAAACGAGGAGGTGATTGCAGAAACGAATGGCTATTTTTCAGACCCAAGTCTGAGTCCAAACAAATCCTATTATTCGGAAGGGATCAACAAACTAGAGCAGCGTTGGACGAAGTGTGTAAACCTAAAAGGAGACTATGTTGAAAAATAAAAAAGGCTTACCCCAAAAAATTAAGTAGTTTTTATTTTTGCAAGAACTTTTCAAACGACCCTCGTAACTACATTTCTCAAATAACTACATTGCTAATCTTAATTAATACCATGTGGTTCTGATTAAGCCATGCCTCGTCATAAAAGTGTAGTGTAGGAGTTCCAAGTGGGGTGGATGAATTCTTCAAACCTTAATGTCTCTCTTTCTATTGTTCCGATTTAAAAGAATTCTTCACCGAAATGTAGAGAATAGTATTCTCTATAACTGATATAAACGGCAATCTTCTAATAGTTATAGTTTACGAGATATAAGAGGTTGAAATATGGAGCATTTCATTTCCCTCAAAAACTTCAAACCTTAATATCTCTCTTTCTATTGTTCCGATTTAAATGAATTCTTCACCAAAATGTAGAGAATAGTATTCTCTATAACTGATATAAACGGCAATCTTCTAATAGTTATAGTTTACGAGATATAAGAGGTTGAAATATGGAGCATTTCATTTCCCCCCAAACTTTAAACCTTAATGTCTCTCTTTCTATTGTTCTGATTTAAATGAATTCTTCACCAAAATGTAGAGAATAGTATTCTCTATAACTGATATAAATAGCAATCTTCTATTAGTTATAGTTTACGAGATATAAGAGTTGAAATATTCAGGATTTCATTTCCCTCTAAACTTCAAACCTTAATATCTCTCTTTCTATTGTTATGATTTAAATGAATTCTTCACCAAAATGTAGAAAATATTATTCTCTATAACTGATATAAATAGCAATCTTCTATTAGCTATAGTTTACGAGATATAAGAGGTTGAAATATAGAGGATTTCATTTCCCTCAAAAACTTCAAACCTTAATATCTCTCTTTCTATTGTTCCGATTTAAAAGAATTCTTCACCCGAATGTAGAGAATATTATTCTCTATAACTGATATAAATAGCAATCTTCTATTAGCTATAGTTTACGAGATATAAGAGGTTGAAATATAGAGGATTTCATTTCCCTCCAAACTTTAAACCTTAATATCTGTCTTTCTATTGTTCCGATTTAAAAGAATTCTTCACCCAAATGTAGAGAATAGTATTCTCTATAACTGATATAAATGGCAATCTTCTATTAGTTATAGTTTACGAGATATAAGAGGTTGAAATATGGAGGATTTCATTTCCCTCAAAAACTTCAAACCTTAATATCTTTTTTATACAACAATTTTTAAAATAGACATATTTATTAGCAGAGTGTTACGCTTATTTTCTTGAAGCTAAGTAGCTTAAGAATTAGCTAAATTCGTTTAAACTGGCTGTAAAATGGCGTTCTACATATATTGGAAAAGTTTAAAAATTAAAACATTATGTGGAGTACTTATTCAATGCGCAACTCTCACTTTCAACTTATGAGCAAAAGGTATATTATGGATTTTTTTTAACTTACTATTCGTAAGAAAAAATTGTACACTTGTACTTTGTTATTTAAATGAAAGGATAGTGTTAAAAAAAGTCACAGTTACATTTAATGCCAACTGTCAGGTACAATTCAAGTTTGTCAATAGGTGAATTCACTTTTGTTTAAGAAATCTATTACGCTTATTTAATTGATACATTTCAATTGAGTTGTACCAGAATATTATTTTTTTGGTTTATTCATTTACCTGTTATTAATATATCTTTAGCATTTTAACAAAAAAAAGCATTCTAAAATCATTCGTAATCGTACGAATCGATTTTTTATAGTTTCGATATTATTTAACCGCTTCATTAATTCAACTCCTTCTAGAGGTTATGGATCTTAAAAGAATTGTTTTTCAACTTCGCACTAAAATATTTTTTTATAAAGTTACTGTATTTTTAATAACTGTATTATGTTAGTTGTTTTGGATCGGAAATGTTTACAGGGAAAATATGTATTGTTTTGCCAGTTGTTTCTGTCATAGATTTTAATTGTACGGTAGCACTAACTTTTGCTTAATTTAATAAGTGTTAGATCCTTCTATTTTTTTTTTAGTGCGTTTCTGCATGATTTCAAACAAAAATTGATAGTATGGCGCTTGTAAAAAATGTAAATATTTTAAAATTGTCGGAATACTTACCCTTGGTTAAGCAACAGCTTAATGAAAGACTTCAGGATGTAACTGGCGAAGTTTTAACAGGTAATTTATATGAAAATATAAATAATGAGCTATTTAATTTATATCTAGTTAATTGTATTAAATCATCCACAAATAAAGCAGTTTTATTCATTAGGGGATATTCGGCTTTTAATGATAATTTTTTAATTTTGTGCATCTATGTATATTATGAGATGCTTAAAAGTTGTGCGTTCTTTTCTAATGATACGTACTAAATCTCAGTTATTTTTAAATTGATAAATTAATTTTAGAAAGGTACTAGACCGAATGGAAACCTTAGTTTTGTGATACAAATATATAGTTTTCGTGACCGCAAGTTGTTAAACTTAAGATGGAAGATTTGCGAGGAATCGGTCAAATAAAACAACTCGTCTCTTTGCCAAAGTTTCGACAAATATATTGTCCTCTTCAGGGCGTGGATATTTCAAATACAAAACAATTTACAGAGTCAGTAATACAAAA
The DNA here is from genome assembly GCF_049639745.1 of Rhodnius prolixus. Taxonomy (NCBI): domain Eukaryota; kingdom Metazoa; phylum Arthropoda; class Insecta; order Hemiptera; family Reduviidae; genus Rhodnius; species Rhodnius prolixus. The sequence goes on along the minus strand of NW_027411592.1, from coordinate 1,450,853 downwards.
TTTATTGTTGATAATTTACTGTTTATTTTTGTATTATTGATTTTTACTGTATTTTCTATGTTACTGACTCTGTAAATTGTTTTGTATTTGTAATATCCAGGCCCTGAAGAGGACAATATATTTGTCGAAACGTTGGCAAAGAGACAAGTTGTTTTATTTGACCGATTCCTCGCAAATCTTCCATCCTAAGTTTGTGAATACATTTTTAGAAAGATAACTAAACTGATTTCTAAACTGTTATTATCTATAAGTGGCTACTGATTATAATAATGTTTGCTTCTGGAGTTTCTTGTGACTTACAGACTATAAGCCGAACTTTTAAAGACATCTTTATTCTATAAACAACGTAGGCAAAGAGTGGTTGAATCCGCACTTGTTCTTTGTGATTTACAGTTTTTTCGTGAACTCCTTTGAAATAGTACAAATCAACTAAGCGTAATTTTTGTGTGATATTTATTTAGTATTATATTTACTATTGGGGACATGCAGAATTTTCCATTTGTGTGTTTGCCGGTGTGATTTATTTCAATCATTTTGGTCGACTAGACTTCCTTTTTTACTCTCGGAGTTTGTCCATATTAAAAACATTATGAAGTTTGTTAATCTTGCAACTGAACTGAAAGAGAAACCACTGTCTCATTTCGAGAACGGCTCTAAAACAAATTTCCCAAGAATAATATTAAAGTAGAAGTTACAAGATTTATGTTTTTGTTATGTATTCAATTTGTATGAAGTTAAGTGAAGTTGTAAGAACATAATACACACTTGTTACGAACGATTAAACATATATACAAAATTCCAATGAACAGTTAAAAACAGATTAGAAATATTTTAATTCTTCGAAAATAAGGACAGCTATATTTTTAGTAACAAATCGTAAGTTTCATGCAAATTTAATTACGTACACTGCTATAAAAGGAAATTATGTGAATGTAACACCTAATTGTCGGTTAAGTTTACTGTGGGTACTAACATATGGTTTAAATTGATAAGAATGAAATTGCTAACCCAAATTCCGAGTGAATATCAGATCAACGGGTAGAGCGATGTTACAATAATGTTCTCTTGATTGTAATTGACCCCACAGCGCTAAAGCTTTTTTTGAAAAACTGAAGTAGATTTTGCTTATCATTTTATTCTTATCAAAGGTACTTACTTTTGAAGTCCATAAATCTATGATGAAATATAAAAGGCCCACGGCGATTATTATGTTGATGCCACCCAAGTTAGTAGCCATCTTACCAAATAATGTATCTTGACGTTGTTGTACTTATTTTTGTTTTCTTCTTTAATTTGTAAACCCTCTTTTGTTAGAAGTATGTTTTGAATACTCTATTTGGTCAATCGTTTCCGTACGATATTTGCCACTATCACTGGATGATCCTATATTTTTTTGAATCTATTGATTGATTTATTTTATTTTTGTTTTAAGGCGCGAATTATTCATGGATAGCATGGGGTTCAAACTTGTTAGTGGTCAGCAACTCTAATGCTTCTCTAAGAACGTCATGGACTTTTGGCAATGAATATGACAGTTTTGAGGTATGGTTATTGCTTCTTTTTTTTTCTTTTCTTACAATTTTTTTAAATTTAGGTTTATTTTAAATTTGTCCCTATCAGATTGCCTTAGGGCAATATCGTCCATTAGTGGACGATTGGAAATCTTTGCAGGGATGATGAATTACTAATTTTCGTTTGGCGAAGTGAATATGATGTGTAACATTGTGATCATCAATTCTTTTAGTATAAATTTTTAGTAAAAACGCACACAGATTTTATTGTTTATCCTGAAATCTATAATTGTATTATTAGATAACCTGTGTGGCAGAGTTGTCAGTTGAGAGATGTGAAATACCACTTCTTATTGTTGGCATCTCTGGAGATCAGTACAGCAAGATATGTATATTCAACCCCAACACTCGAAAAGTTGTTAGAACATTAAGAATTGATACACAGGTAAGTGATTTTATTCAATTTTTAAAATTATATCTCAAGTACATAAATTTCCTTGATGTACAATTTTGTCTTGAGGTAGGCATGTGCTAGGAGAGCTTTTAAGGGTGAAAATTTGCGATAAAATGAAGGGATTTCCAATAAAGTGCTATAAAAAAACGTAATTGAAAAACCTAATCTTCGGGGATCTGTTCCAGCATCCTTCCAGTCATGACTGAGCATGAAAAAAAAGAAAAGTCATTTGTAAAGTTTCAGGGCTCGAGTTTTTCTTCTCAAAGGGGTGAACTCTCACTCGGCATTGGTTTGTCTGATCGCCCGGTCAGCTTCTTTTTTTGTCTTTGTTTGTAAACTAAGTATGAACTTTTCGTCTGTCTCGTCAGGTTTCATTGAGATATTTAGCGGCTTCTTAAAAGATTCAGGTCCTTTAATGTGCAGACTCACACGGCCCGCGAAGGATGTTGTTTCCACTAAACCGTTTCTGACCAGAAAGCGCGTGCTCCTTGAGAATATAGTACATATTCTCTTCAGATTGACCTGGAAGTCTCACAGTACCTGGAATTAACTTCGCTGGAGTTAACATTGTCAGTAGAGCTGATGAGGAAATTACACCCTTATAAAGATAGCCGAACAGCAAATTATTGCAACTAGCTTGGCCTTTAAGATTCTGGCCGTATCAAGATTCTCGACTTGGCGCCGTACTCTCCACCTACCTCTCTCTATCTTCTACTTGATCATTCCCAGAATCTGGCAGAAAATTAAACTAAAGGAGTAGTTTGTAAATGAAAAAGTTTTTGCACTTAATTTACTGGCTATTATCATGGTGAATAAAACTCATTGCGTCTTGTTTTACCAGGTACGATGTATATGTTTAATACAAGATGGTGATATTGCTAGTGTGAACCCACTTCCAGAGATCCTGGGTCAGATGAAAGGAGTGTTCGCTATTGGAGGTGCAGATGGATCTCTTATGCTAATAGATCTGTGCAGAGATTTTATTATTCGAGGTAATAGGATATATTTGTTTAATAAATATGTTCGTTTTAAGAAATAATGGCGTTTCTAAATAATTTGGATAAGATAATAATTATGATTGTGTCAAAAACTTTCAATTGAATTTCCACTGGAAAATATCCGTCCCCTGAGTTCGAAAAAGTGATTTTTAGAAATGTTATTTTTTGTGCTTTTATGTGTAGTTGCGGTACATTTCTTCATAACAGCCCTCTAAAGTGGGCTTATTTCTCTGAAAAAGATTATAATCAATGTCTGTACGTACTTATGTGTGTGAACATCAGTAAATTTTAAATTTAAAATTCTTCCAGTTTTTTTTTCGTTTCGAAACTTCCTTTGGCTAGAATGTGCCTTCAACAGCCTCCATCGGATAATACAATTTTACTGAATGTTTTTCTCCATAAATGACTACAATATTTTCTTGAAACAATGATTATTCACATTTTTAACTTGTAATTATTTGAAATGGTTTTCTCGGAAAATGCTTTTCTGGGCATATCCATGAGAGGGGTTTATCTAAACATATATCGATATAATGTATGCACTGTGTTCTCCAGTTTGTCACCTCATACATCTTGATATCAAGTACCTTTCTAGTGGCCTTTCAATCTTTTAATTGTGGGGGGGAGTACTCTTTCCTTAATCTGTGGTCATTCTTCTTCGGACATTCGTCATGAGGACCTGTACCTTTTCTTTGGGAAAGTGATCTTCTCTGCTGATTGAACTCCATTTGGGCAATCGTCATCTTTCCCGAAGTGAACTAATGGATTACTTGACCGGATAAGTGAGCTGTGTTCCTTCATTGGCTCGGCCAATGAGTTTCCTGATTAAACTGCACATCTACATCCCAAAGCTAGTACTTCCGATGGAAACACAAATTTGCACGAAACTTAAGAGAATCACAAAACTGTTTATTAATATTTAGCGAAGTTTGATTAATAATTGCAATTCATCAATAATTAAAGCTTCTTTTTATTATTATTATAATTATTATCCTTTATTTATTTAAACAGCCATTGAAGGAGATCTTAGATGTGAAAACACTGAAGATAATCCCCGTGACTTGAAGATTGTCAACCATGAAGATAACATTGCCTTCATCCAATTAAAATTGAACAATGCCCAAGCTAATGGCGACAGTCTAGGCGTTATGTTGATTGGTCTGTTTGATTTGAATGTTAATAGATTACTTATTTCTTTTTAAAGTAAATTTTTATTGCAGCATAAATTATAAAGTTGATATTTTTATTATTCCAGATAATGACGATGATGGTATTACAGCGCTAGATTATTCTAAGGAGACTGCTTGCCTTTATGTGGGTTTCAGTGGAGGTTCCTGGGAGATTTGGAATTTAACGTCATTCAGACAGCTGTAAGTTACCGTCTGTTCATCCAATTATTAGTTCTGTTACATCAGAACTTCTGACTGGTTAGTGATCTTGCACATGTGTGTTTGATGTTCTTTCAAATTGATTGTAAAAGTTCAACTTGAAATCCCATTTTACTCAGTGGATGGAAATCAATTTCTTGAAAACGACTCCTAGAACGTTTGTGTAAACTTCGTATCTCACTTTATACATCTGCACAAACATTTATAACTTTTACTTTTATCGCTTTTAATAGGAAAATAGTAGTTATAGGGCAGTTTTTGTGGAGGGGCGAGGTAAGGTTAAATTTCAGTCTCAGTTTAGAATTAGAATTAAATATGACTCAAATGATCGGAGTTATAAAAAAAATTAATAAATTTTTTCATAGAGCTGATTCAAATCTGATGAATCCAGTAGAGGTATTATAGCCTATTACAAGTCGATAGGTTGCAACAATATTAATTCACCACTACAAAATACTCACTTCATTGGAACAATTACAATGCACCGAAAGAAAGAGAGATCGATTTTACTGATATGACATCACGTAAGATAATTGTGAATGTTGATAGTTACAGAAATAATTATTTATTTATTTTGTAGATACTGTGCACCAGGATCAGAATTTCCAGTGTTCGGTTTTGGCCAGTTGGAACCCTGTGACGATCCCCGCCATACTGTCTACGTCTGGGTTACGTGTCAATCTCCATCGCAATCACTTCCGCTAGCCTCTTTATATAGTATCAGTTATGGTTCAAAACAATATTTGAAAAATTATGGAACTTTTTATGAGGTTGGTTATTTATATAGATGTCAATAACGATAATATTATAGAATTCTCTGAGTTTTCTTAATCTTCATGAGAAAAACGGCCATTTTTTTTTCTTTCTGTTAATCTTCGCAGGAATAAAGTTAGACTTCTCTTCCGTATTCCATACCTCTAAAACACTCTTTCCCAGTACCAGAGGTGTAATAGGAATAATTAATAATTATGATAATAGTAATAATAACAATAATAATAGACAACACTGTCCATCACCGGACAGTGAGCTGTAAGAAGCTCCTAGGAAGAGAAAGTCTGTAACGAGAGAACACTGTCCGGAGGCCGGCAGTGCACTGAAAAAAGCTCAGGGCGCCAATAACCTTAGATGTTGACGCGCCTTAAACATTAAAATAATAATAATAATAGTATTGTATTCCCACGCGGAGGTCCCGGGTTCGAATCCAGCTGCTGACCCTTAGATTTTCTCTTCCTAGGAGCTTCTTACAGCTCAATGTCCGGTGATGGACAGTGTTGTCTGTAACGAGAGAACGAGAGAGAAAAAAGCTCCGGGTGCCAATAACCTTAGATGTTGACGCGCCTTAAATCGTAAAAAAAAAAAAAATAATATAATGTCCAAGCTGTCGAAGCGCCGAAAAAAAATAATAATAATATAGCATTTGCATACTAGAAGCGTCTGTAAGCATGCATGATCTTAGCACCTACAAATGAAATAAGTTCACATATTTTGTTTTTTGTTAGATATCCCTTTGATCATCTGTATTGTGCAACATCTCTCAATATTATCAACTGCAAATATTTGATTCACTTTACTCGAATCGTAAATATGACCACGTTTAAATATAGCCATCTATTTTTTAATTGTTGTAAATTCATAGACTTACAAAACTCCTTAACTTAACCAACTTTTGATAAATTTTTTTGACGATAAAGCGAGCAATTTAATAAAGTATATATTATATAAAGTATATCTTTAATTGACGATCTTTTAATATTGACTTGCAATTTTTCAATGTTTACAACTGTGGATACAGATTTTTGGCTGTCTGGGTTTGTGCTTATATTACAATATTTTGTTTGTAACTATTTTTAACCTTTTAGGATTATCAACAGTGTAATCTGGTTTTTGAGATGTCACCTGGTGAAGAGGTTGAAGGCGTTCTCTCCTCTAAGATAGTTTCTATGGAAACCATTTCCAAGACATTGAACAAAAATTCTAATTCATATATTGGATTAGCAGGTATTAATTACAAATAATAATAGATTGATTTTATTTTAATTGAACGCAAGAAGAAATATTCTTGCTTGAGCCTACCTTAACTGAGAGCTACAAGCTACTTTTTTTTTAATTTCTCTAGTTCTCACTTAGAATTATTTTCTGAAATCCAATTCAATCAAGGGCCTAAGCGTGGCAGTTGGTGAGCTCTATCTAAAGTTCCTTTCCGGGCAATATAAATACACAACCAATTAAATATTAATGAGGAAAAACGGGGAAGGGATTGGCCTTTAGTGCGCGTGAACTGGATTCTAATGCGGAGATCACTGGTTCGAATCCAGCTGATAGCTTTTAGATTAAAAAAAAACTTTTTCTTTAGCGCTGAACAGTCTTCTGTTCGTAGAATGATATTGCTCTCTCTCTCTCTCTCACTTCCCAACCCTCAGACAGAACCTGTCAGATCAATGTGATCTGTTAAAACACAAATTTTCAAAATATGTTTTCCTGTTTACAGATAATGAAGGAACACAAATTAGACTGGCCGCTACAATGTACACCATAGAGACTAAATCTCGAACTGAAACCCGTATGGTACTGTTCGATTTGAATCGCTGGTACGCTGAACAAATGCCATCTTCCATAGAAGAAACATCGGTAGTGTTGACACGTACGGGCGTTGTACGCGCTCTGCTGGATCTCTCTGTACTTCCGGCCAGCCAGTTGATCACCGTGAAGATTCTACAGGACTCGGTCGAAGCGTACACCAATCCTGCCATGGACTCAGCTTATGGACATGTTTCAGTTGGTAAGTATTAGTTTTCAATGTTTTCGTTCAAAATAAAAAAAAGTACTAAAAAAGGTAAATGATTATAAGAGGGAAGTATAAATTAAGGACAAGCGCTTAAGAACCCAAAAATTGTCCTTAAATTCATTTTCAGTAAACAAGAGCCCATTCAATATTAGTTGCTAAGCATTATGTGGCTGATTCTTCTATACGATGTTGCTGTACGCGATAAAAAAATTCAGAGTTACTGTTACAGAATTTATTGGTCTGACCGTGGAGGGAATTCTGCAAGCTGAAAAGTTGGGTGCACAACGCCAGTGGTTACGAAACAGCGAACTCATTGGGCCACAGTCACTAATTCATCCCCAACAGCTGTATAAGGCATGCCTGAGCTCTGGCCTGTCTGCCGTGTATGTGGATTATTTCGACTTCGACAGTCCTACAGTGGTAAGTCATTTTTCCTTATTGTCCTCACTTCCTGTTCCGCCACTGCAGGCAGAGCAGGTATTGTGCGGATTTTCAGTTTTCATCAGAAATATCTGTTTGAGGTCCCGTGAGTCAGAAAAAAAAGTGCTTTTTTATAAATTGGTCTATCTTTATGTATCCACCGTAACTCAAAACGAAATATCTCAGTGAGTTGAAATTTGATAATTCGCTAAGGGCAAAGATGCTACAATAAGGTTAGGTGATAACCGGACTACCGCAAGTTACGTCTTTACTGAATTTTTTTTTTTTTAATTTTCAAGAATTACTCGAAATTGATTCTTATACTTGGTTTAATAATTGTTGATCTAGAACTTTCACTTGAAACACTTGCCCTAGAAGTTTATATTAAGGTTATTACTGGAGAAACGGTTAGATTCTCTCTAGAAGGCCATTTTTATGTAATGCACAGTGCTAACTCCTAATGTGTTGGTAAAAATCGGGTTCCTTCCACAAACGGAAGAATTTCGACCAATCATTCAAAACAGGAAATTCTCTAAATTTGCCAAATTTCTAACGTTTTTTTAGTGGCAGTTCTTTTTTCCCCCGTGAAGAATCCCCCAAATATGCTTGTTTTTCCTCACTAAATCTTTACTAATATTTTTGGTAAATAATATGAACCGCCAAGTAAGAGGAAAGTTCCCCAATTTGCTAAACAGGGGTTCCCTTTTCAGCTTACAGACCAGCCCAGAGGCTTCAGCTAAAGACTTATTTCGGTAATACATCCTTGAATTAAAATAAACTGGATTTCTTTTTTGATTTACAGGAAGAAATGCGTTCATACATACTCTCTATCTGGTTGGAGCACAGAATGTTTACCTGTATTATGGATTGTGCGGATTCCTGGTCAAATGGTAGCCATTCAGTCTCCGGATGCACCTTACCCTTTCTGTTGGACTGGCTGTGGGGACAGTTAGTGCATTGTAAAACTGCTGTTCATCATCTAAGTAAGTTTACTTTTTTTGCATGTAAGAATAAATTTAATTTCATGTCTGCTTTCATTTCTCAACCAAAATTGGTGACTTTGAACCTTTTTTTTTAAATTAAAAATTGCTACAATTATTATTATTATTATTTTTTTTTTCGCATCAACAGCTGAGGTCATTAGCGCCCGGAGCTTTTTCCAGTGCACTGCCGGCCTCCGGACAGTGTTCTCTCGTTACAGACAACACTGTCCATCACCGGACAGTGAGCTGTAAGAAGCTCCTAGGAAGAGAAAATCTAAGGGTCAGCTGCTGGATTCGAACCCGGGACCTCCGCGTGGGAGTCCAGTATGCTAACCTCATAGCTAATCCCTTCCCTTATTATTATTTTTTTTTTTTTTATGATTTAAGGCGCGTCAACATCTATGGTTATTGGCGCCCGGAGCTTTTTCCAGTGCACTGCCGGCCTCCGGACAGTGTTCTCTCTTTACAGACAACACTGTCCATCACCGGACAGTGAGCTGTAAGAAGCTCCTAGGAAGAAAAAATCTAAGGGTCAGCAGCTGGATTCGAACCCGGGACCTCCGCGTGGGAGTCCAGTATGCTAACCACATAGCTAATCCCTTCCCTTTCCCTTATTATTATTATTATTATTATTTTGCAAACTTCATTCTTTTAGGGGTACGTTCTATTTTTTGCGCAATTCTTTGATGCACCACCTCTAATTAATAGTAAGTCTTAATTTCATGATCACATTTTTTTTAAAATATGTATACATATAAAATGTTAACGTACAAGTTAAAAAGAACGTAACAAATTTTACAATATTTGTTGTTACATATCTATTTAATTATGATGAGATGAGATGGTTTTAATTAACAAATTGTTTTAAATTAAAGTATGATGTTGCCTTTCTTTATAAATTTCACATTCATTTCTAATCCTTATCGATGTTAATGTAACGTAATTGCAATATTTTATTACAGGAAGTTTTCAGCTGAGGTTTTTTCATTGTTTTTTCTTCCCTCCATTATTCACTTTCATATTTTTTGCAATTTTCGAAACTTTTTACTATCTGCTGGAGGTTATAGTATTTATTACTGGTACTCCAATGTATATAATTTCATTTAATAAATAAAAATCTAACTATTTATTACAGAAAGTTTGAGATTCTAAACTAAATGATGATGCTGATGATTAGTTCATCAACTAAACATGGATTTTGCATCCATTTTTTTTTGTTAATCGAGAGGTTCACGCGAATGATTTATTTATTTATTCATGTCTTGATGAATGCGCCTTTACATAAAAAGAAAAACTGTGTTGCTGCTTAACTCAAATTAACTGACGATGTCTTCCTATTGGTTCATTTGTGTGAAGTTTCCAAGCCTCCAACTGTTGGCTAGCAACAGAATTCTATGGACGAAAAAAAAAAACAAATCAATCTCCTAATTAGAGAGATTGGACCGAATGGCCAATTTGACCATTCGGGGAGTGTTGAATATAAAAAGAAAAGCAAAAAGAAAGTTACATGATATTCTTTTAATCGTAAGATATGAGAATTTTCTAGGGAAACCTTCTCCCATCGCCTTTCTTTATCCACTATCCCTTCCCTTTAAATCCCTATTTCTGCATATTGTTTGATTGATACCCATTAAATAAATGCGGCAAAAAAAAATATATATATATATCCCCTTATCATCTAACACCAAATATTTTTTCTTCTGATTACAGGTCGAACGCTGTTTGATACATCAGGAATGGAATTTGATCTGGCCGAAAGGAAAAAACTACAAAATTGTAAACTAGTCATTCATGACATTTATTTGCTCTATAAGAAGATCGTGCTTAAACATTCCAAATATATTAGTAGCGGTGAGTTGGTTTTTTTTTTGTCTTACGTTTAGTATCTATGTTTTGAGAAATACAGGGTGGGGCAAAAGGTTTGAACCGTTTTAAAGGGATGTAAAAGAAAAACAATTCAACTTACAGAAATTATGTTTATATTATTTAATTCAGTACAGAATCTAGTTTTTTACATTAAGTTTGAAAGATGATATCACGTAGGTGGCGGCCGTCAGCCGTGACGCACTCTTGAAGGCGAATTCTGAAGTTTTCAACCGCTCTTCTGCACATTTCGATGGGTATTGCCGTAACTTCGTCTCTGATTCTGTCCTTAAGTTCTTCCTGGGTATGTGGACGATGTTTAAAAACTTTTTCCTTTATGTACCCCCAAAGAAAAAAAAAACACAAATGCTCAAATCTGGTGAGCGCGCAGGCCACTCCACGTCACCCCTCAAAGAGACTAGGCGCTGGGGGAACACTTGCCTCGATTTCGCCATTGAAATCCTAACAGTGTGGGATGTAGCCCCGCCCTGTTGGAATCAGATGTCTTCCAGATTAGTTGCTTCACTCAATTCTTCCAGCTCACGTTCAAAAAACTCTTCCAAGATTGTCACATAGCGCTCAGCGGTGACAGTGACGGTTCGCCCATTATCCTCGAAAAAGTAGGGACCAATAATCCCAAATTGGAATACTGCACACTTTAGGGGAGTGAAGTGGCCTCTGGTGAATTTCCCTTGGGTTTTCATTAGCCCATCAAATGTACAGAAGAGCGGTTGAAAACTTCAGAATTCTCCTTCAAGAGTGCATCGCGGCTGACGGCCGCCACCTACGTGATATCTTTCAAACTTAATGTAAAAAACTAGATTCTGTACTGAATTAAATAATATAAACATAATTTCTGTAAGTTGAATTGTTTTTGTTTTACATCCCTTTAAAGCCGGTTCATACCTTTTGCCCCACCCTGTAAATTATTTTAAACATTTTAGAAGAATGTTAAAATATAAAATTATATTAATAATTTACATAACCAGTAAAAACAATCCCACCTTTTTATTTTGTTCAGGTTCCGCTGAAAATAAACTGAAAGTAATGACTCAGTTAATACCTTATGTAGATCAAGTAATATTTTTCACTTATTTTGGGATACTTCCGGAACAAAATCATCTTGGACTGCCTCGTTCATCTATTTCCTATGACCATATTAGACTGCAGAAATACGTTTCACAAAGGTAGGCACAAACTATTTTGAGGTTATTTAAGTAGAATTATTCATGGTACAGTTTTTCCCCCAAATTCACTGCTCAAGTGTCTAAAACGGTGCAGTCCATTACTAAATAATAGAAAAAAACGCGTAGTAAAGTACAGGACAGAAAGCTGTTACTATAAAATTGCCGCTGTTCTATCGATTATTAAGATCAGTTTCATACACTCAGCTTTGGCCACTTGTCTTCTCTTATCAATTTAATTGTTTCAGACATTTATATTTGATGCGCGCACTAGAGGAATGTAAACGTTCCAGACCTCATATAGTACCACCTCAGGAAGGACTATACATGGCAGATTCTTTCAATTGTAACAATGACGGTACTCGTGTTATTGACTATCCACCGCATAGTATACAATCCTTGCTGAGAATCTGGCTGAAAGTGGATCCTTCAACTGAGAAAAAGTTCGCCCTAAGCTATTATTTCTTGTTGGATTTCATGCATATTTGTGAAGATGATAAGTTAGTATTTTGAATAAATAAATACTTATCTTTTTCATAGTATTACTAAACTTACAATATTTTTAATTTACTCATTTTCCAGATACCACATTTGTATGGACAAGATCGCACATTATCCATTTTCCTTAGGCATGTCAAACAGTCGGGTGTCATTAATTAAAGCCCTATGGAATCTGGACCATTCGTTCTACGAGGTAAGAAAGTCAAAACTTACAATGATGATACTTGGATCTTCAAAGGATAATTAAGTCTGATCACAAGGGATTCAAAATATTTATGTTACTGAATACTTGCTAAAAGAAATTTGCAGAAAGATGAACTTGTTATTACGTTTTGATGCTGGTATCGCTTCTAAAACATTTTGATGTTAAAAAGCTTATTAGAAGTACTACGCAACAAGGCACAATTGGAAGCCGTTTTCTCTTTTAAGTATAGTAAGATGTGTTACTTAAGATCGGTTTTGAGGATCTGATCAGATACTTGGCAAATTAAAAAACAATAGGAGAAAACTTTTCATATATAAAGTGAACCAAATAAACATGATTTCCATCACACCAATCAAAATATAGGACTGTTTATATTTTGAAGTACATTTGAATGTGTAATCACCAAAATATTAATTGCTTACGATTTCTGTATGGTGTTAATCCATTTTAGTAAATAATTCATTATTAAAATGTACAGGAAGGCATGAAGTTGTTGATGTCACGTCAAGTGCTTGCTTCCGACATCACAGACTCACAGAATCGTTCCATTTTAAGACTTCTCTTCATTGAATCCAAGTACAATCTAGCTCTGCAATATCTAAAAACTAAGCACCCGGCGCTACATCTTCCAGACGATCTAAGGTAAGTTAAGAACGTCAGTTTCAGAGTTAATAAAGAGTTATTTAATTTTTTTTAATGAATATTTAGTATGAGTGTATTTTGATTTTAGGCTTGAAATGAGTATCCTATTGTCTAACCATTTAATAAATGAGGCGCACATCTTTCAAAGGAGAAATTCTCAATTAAGAGAAAGCCTATTGATGCAGTTTTTCTCAGGTGAAGTATCTAGAATTATAATTTAGTTCAATTTTTTTTTATTTACTCCAAAACTGATTTTTTGGCATCCGGAGATTTTTTCAGTGCTTTGACGGTCTCTAGAAATTGTTCTCTCGTGTTTAAGTATACAGTGAGCTGGTAGAAGCTCATAGGAAGAGAAAATCTAAGGGCCAGCAGCTGTATTCGAACCCCTGATCTACGCGTAGGAATCCAGTACGCTAACCCCCTTTGATTTAACACGTCGAAAACGTGGTTTTTAGTTAAGATAATGTTTAATAATAATAGTTAAATATGTTTCAAGATACAGAGTTTCAAAAAATATAATTACTTTGTAAACGGAGAAGCGAAATAAGAGGAAAACGTGTGAATTTTCACGGCAGATCTTTGTTTAATAACAGTGATTTAATTTGAAGTTTTATATTTCAGAACAAGATTTTAATCAATTGATGCGAGTAATCAATCTAATATTGGATCCTTACGAAGAATCATGTTTTATAAAATTTCTACATGAGCATGATGAGCCTAGATACGACGATTTACATATAATGTTCCTGATCTCTAGGGCCAAGTAAGTTCTGATTCGATTAAATTGTATAAATATTCGTAGATTAGAATTATTTTCTCGCAAGTTAGCTAGAAGTATTGTGATAAGGTGCATCTCTGTAGTCCCACGACCCTGTTTATTCGAACCTCTATTCAAGACGTGGCCAAAGTGGGGAATAGATTAGTCCTTCCCCATATACTCGGCTTGGTATCCATCCACTACATTTATGGTTGGTTGGCTATGTGTCTCGTTTTTTCAATTATTCGACCAACGATACATTGAAGACATTCTTTAAAGGATACTTTTCTGTTGTTGAAGATAGCCACTGCAATATTTTTGGTGCTAAAGGTATTTTTGTGACCGGCTATTTAATTTATCTTAAGCTCCAAGGGTTTCCCTATTTAGTAAACTTACTGGCGATCATTCAGAGGGCAATCCCACCAAAAATTTGTTTCTTGTATTTTTGTGTATTAATATCTTCATTGCTTTTATAGACAGGTAGACTAATTAGTTTTATTAAGATGGCGTCTATGACCTTGGGAGATTGACTACTTTTTGCAGTCGTTTGAAGATTGCGGTATGATCTAATGTGTAATCAAAATCAAAATACACGAATAAATAAGAACACATCACCTCTTTCTTTAAAAATTCCGGATAAATACCACCTGGACTTTTTAAGACATTTTAAATATGTTAGATTATAGCGGAACTAACCAAAACAGCTGATTCTTTAAAGTTTAGTTCCGAATGGCTATCAGGGTGAAAGGTCACCCCTGATAGCCATTCTAAGGAGAATGATTTACGTCTAGAAGATTTGAAGTGCGTAAGTGTGGATTAGTATGGTGGCTTAATTAAGAGTTAGGTTTACCTTGTGTTTGCACAAAACGAAAGTTGTAGTTTACATTAAATACTCGATAGGTGTGAATTTCTGGGGTCTCAAAGACAGAATAACGGAAAGGGTGTAGAAATAATTAAACAAAATGTTGCATTTTATTATGAGTTGTTAGTAGAACCACGTAATTGGAATTAGTTAGTACACTTCAATAAGTAAATGGTTGTATTGATTGGAGCATCCTTCAGAGTCGTCTAAAAACATTACTTTTATAACAAAGAGGATGAATTTTTTGTTCACCAGATATACAGAAGCCGTTGAACTTCATAAAAAACTTAGAACACAGAAAGGACCAAACGATATTTCTATTCGAGACAAATTCATTAATGGAATCTCTTCGTCACTCTCGTCAATCAACAAATTTATGTCTAATGAAGATTCTTTTATGAAAACTCTCTCAGCTCCGAAAGGTAAATTTTATTTGAATTTAAGTAATTTTCAAAAGGTTTTACAATTAAAAAAAAATTCTACTTATCTTTAAGTCTTTACTTAAGAGGACTGTTCTTCGGTCTGTCCAAGTCTTGTCTTGTCTGAATAGCTTTCTTCGGCCATCTTCGTGGGACCTCTTTATAATATTCTTTTGTAGTTTCACATCTAACTTGGCTGGGTGAGCCTCACTAAGATTTTCCAGTGGGACCGAACAATGACTCGCTTAACGAGTTTAAACTCCATGGCACGACATATGTCCAGCTAAGGGAAAATCTCTTCCTTTTCACAATTTTACGCAAAAACATTGTTCTTATAGTATAATAGTTTAGATAAAAATACTAAGTGATCTTGTAATCTTTAAGCATTTTATTATATTAAGTGATTTGATGCATTTTTTATTTTTAGATGTGTCGAAACCGTTATCCGTTTACGTGAAGACAACCGTAGAACGAGGATATCCAGCGCCACAGATAAGCAATAATGCTGTAGCAGCTTTAGCACTGATGTGTGCCAGAAGGTCGTCTAATCATATTTTGATCAAATCTTCGGATTTCAACCATTGGACGAAGGATGGATTAATGAAGTAGTTTTTTAGTTTTATTTCTGTTGATTCTATACTGTTTATGGAAATCTTAACAATAGGTCTTTTATCAGCTCTCACTATCAGATTTCAGTAAACTTAAATAATTTTTGGTAAGAACGGGTGTTTAGTATAGACAATCCTGGATAAATTAGTCTCTGTTGTAACATTCATCAACAATTATTGTTGATTTAAAAAGTATTTAAAAGATATTTTGGTAATCAACATGGTTTCAATACGGTTTATATGGTTAATTGTTAAAAAAATAATAAATTTTCAAAATTTTCTGATTTGAGAAGGGGTCCTCTGAATCCGAAAAAGTGATTTTAGAACAGGCGCTCTATCCCTGTCTCTGGGAATTGGCAGGTTGAGCTCCTCCCTCTAATACCATGTTTCTAAAACTTACCCATAGTATTGAGGAATAATTTCTAATTCCGACATTGCCAATTTCCTGTTTTTGTTTTTAATTTTTTTTACTGTTTTCCGCTGATTTCTGATTAAATTTGCTATAATAACTAACTACTTACACAAAATTATCAAACTTTTCCTTTAAACCTTCACGTTCATTCGAAAACTATCACCTTCAGACCAAGATCAAACACTTTACCTGAAAGAATCTTTGAGATTTACACCAGATTTTTTTGTCTTTCTTTCAGTTTCACGAATAATGGACCAAAACCAAAACGTGAAGTGGTAAATCCAAAACCTGCACCTCCAACACCGAGGCTTCATGGTAAAAGACGACAAAAAGAAGATGATTACAATTACAATTTATTGGCCATTCATGAAAAGAAAAAACAAAAACTGGAAGATAATCAAGAAGCTATAAATAAACAGGAAGTGGAGATGTTATTGTCAACTCCAGTAATAGAGAGAAGACGTCCGCTAAGAGCTGATGAATTCGGCGGAACACCTATTTCCGTTAATTCTCCGCATTCAATATTGAAGGTAACATATAGTAGTTATTAGGTGCGCTGAATTTCTGCAAAAGTTATGTTAAAGCGAAAAATTCTTTTAACTTCTTACTCTTTGTTGTTCGAAGACTACCACCACAGTCTGATAGTTACAGAAACTCCTGATTAAACGTATTACTTGTCAGTAATGGAAGAACTTATTTCCTAATCCAGTACAGGAACTTTTTGTTACCTCCTCGTCACATTCATATTCTTCGTCTACTACAAATAGTTGTTGTCTGATGATTAGAGAGATTTCTGAATGGCAGTGCTAGATCAAATTCCCTGTGTCAAAAAAGAATATTGTTCTTAAACCATCTTAAACTTTTTCATTATAATCGTGTTCTTTTTTTGTTTAACAGAAAATTGGAGATAGTAGAACGAAGTTTAATCCACCAGTTAAAGATGAGAAATTTGAACAGACTGAGGATATGAGACCAAGGAAGTTATTGAGATTTACATTACCAAGAGAGGATGCCGACAAAAAGGAGTAAGTTCTATTTTCTTTTTTAAATGGAAATTTTTGTTATCTAAAACGTGAGATTTATAAAGGAAATTCTTTATTGATTGATTGATTACAGATTGAAATCACCGATACGAGTGAGCGCCCGGAGGTCATTAAGAGCATTGGAAAATGGCGGCACATCAACACCCGATAATTTAGAATTACTAGATGTTTCCGCATCTAGTGCGTCAACTAGTTCATCCTCTGTGAGGTATATTTAGTTCTTTTACTCTACTACTTAGTAAAAAGGAAGTATTGTTATCGTTTGTAGATCTTAGATTTTGAAGAAATATCTGTTTGAGATCTCCTGAAAAAATGGTTTTTACAAATTGTTCTGAGTGAGTGTGTGTGTTTTCATCCCAGATCTGTAAAACTAAAGTTTACACAAAGTTCAAATTTTATATTTCGTTTAAGTACCAACATTAGATACCACAATAGGGTTATGATAAAAAAAGGCCTACCGGATTTTCATTTTACTAGTAATTGTATTAACGAAAACTGATCTGACCATTTTCTTAAAATTTAAAATGTACTAATTACGTATTTATTACATATAATGTAGAATTAAAAGTCTAATTCGAAATATTTTTTTAAATTAAAGTCGATTAAGATTACTTGTAAAAAAAACGATTGGCTAGATTCTCAATAAAGTGTCATTTTTTTAATAGTAATTGTAATGAAACGGGAATAGGGAAGAGAAGCGGGGTTTCAATGGGAATACACCAAAGTAAATTTATACATTTATTTGTAAATTTTGAAAAGTAAACCAAAAGAAAATCTTCACATAATAGATACCTTACTATTAACTAAGTACTTCAATCTACAACTAACAGACACACAACCATGCACACGCTCATACATACAGACTATTAGTTACAAACAAAAACTTATTCACTCCTCTTAAGTTCGACAACAGAATTCAGAATAGTTTTTTTTCTTAAATGTCCATAGAATTTAAGAGGCAGAGAGAGAGAGAGAGAGAGAGAGCGAGATTATTAGTTCTGTCACCAAACACAGAACTCACCGTTGCAGTAAGACTCCCGTCTCCTCTAGTGCCAGTCTCCACACAGTTACACAGCTACGCGCTCTTACGCTTCAGGCCGCTTCCGCCCTTCTGTGTCGCGCTCTCTCTCCCACTCTCAGCCGTCTACGCCGAGACCCCCACCTCTTTCTTTCCTACTATACCTATGTTAATACAATACCTATAAACAAATACTCAGAACTTCTGTTCTTAATAATCACTGTATTCTACTTATTATAATAAATAAAATAAATTTCTTCTTTTTTTCCCTAATCACTGCTCTCTACATTATTTAGGGTTCTATTTCTTGTGATCTGTTAATTTGAGATAAATCTGTTGTTGAAATCAAGTTTGAAAATACGTTCTCTAATGGAATCACTCAATAGATTATTGCCTATGAAAAAATAGTGGTTTTTGAAAAACTTTGTATTTACTTTTACATTATATAAACAAAACTTTTCTGAAAAAAATTGTTTTAGGGCAGCCATTACTCGAATACTACGCGTTGGGGTAGGTTTCCTGGTAAGGTTAGAATGCAATGTAAGGTTACATTTTTGTTATAATGTTAGAAATAAATAGTGAGTTAAAGTTTGTAAGTTAGAATCTTGAACACCAAAATAGTAGTCTGAGAGAGAAAGTTGCGTGAAAAGTGTTAAATTAACAGATTTTACTATTTTCCTCAGCTTGGACACCAACAGTATGAGTGACCAACATATGATCGCCTCCTCACCTTTACGCCGTGCTGATAAGACTACTGGTGAATTAGTTGACTGGACTTCAATGGCACAGGCTGCACAACCAAAGACTTTATTCACTGTTGGCGTTGGTAATACTAATGAAAAACCACAACCAACTTCCGCCTTTAAAAGTAAAGTTAATAATCGATCAACAGGCGCTGGGAAAAGTCATGTGGAAGGTTTTCTTAAGAAAATGAAGGTAAATTTTCCTTTTTGGTTATAAATCGTTACATTGTTAGGACCTTAAAATTGTAGACAGAGAAAGTCGGCTGTGAGTGTTCACAACCAATTTTTTTTTAGTTTCATTCCAATTTAATGAAATAATATTTACTATCGCACTTTGACTGGCATTTAATTTGTTTGCCGATACATTTAATATATATTTAGTACAAATAACTAGGTAACAGTCCTTACAAAATAATATTTTTTGGATTAATTTTTTTTTTATATTATTTCTTAATTAGGCGCCACGGTAGCCGAGCTGTTAGAGCTAATATGTATTGTGGTACCGGGTTCGATTCCCGGTCTTAGGCCTTGGATTTTATTTAATGGTTCATAAAAGAAATTTACAGAAAAGTATGTTTGCTAGTCGCCTCCGTCCACGACACCTAATTGGTAGTTGGACGTTAAGCCCCGCCTGAAAAAATAGGCTATTACTTTACTTTTTTATCTCTTAATTAGGTAATTTAATTATTTATTAATTTACAAATGGATTTCTTAATTTTCAGACTTCATCAATAATGACAGACGAAGCAAATGATAATGATATGGAGTTCTCTAGTAGCGAACGTACTATCAGAAAGAACGGAACCGAGACGACCGGAAATGCCGTGCAAAGAAGTATTGCTAGCAGTAGTTTAAGAGTATCTCCTACATCGGGGTTACGTGATCAAAATGAATTCAAGGAAGGAATTACTCAGACTGAGTTAGAAGAAGAGGAAAGTGAAAGTTCGGATAGTGGAAGTTCTGTTGAAAGCTGGATTTTAGGGAAACCAGAAAAAAGGTACATCATGACAGAATTGTGTTTCCTTGATTTTGATTTATAAGTTCTTTATTTTTGGGGCGTCCAAACAGGTAAATTATATCCACTCACCAATAATCCTACAATACCTCCCAGATGATGAAATAACTCGCCTAGGTTCTCTGGAGAAGTTCTACGTGTAGTAAGAGCGGTGGCAGCTAGTAGTTAGGGGCGCTACGTCCTGGTGCCAGAAACACTTTCTCCCAACGCTCCTTAGGAAAGATATTTTCCAGTTAACCTAACCCAGACTCTCAAGGCAACCCGGGCTGGCCGATTAGTACAAGCACTCTCGGCTACCTGATCACTCCTTGCTCCCTAGAGAAAGCATATCCTCCTTCACTAAATGGTAACACGCAGGTTATCTAGGAAAGTCTACACCCTACTAAGCGCGCGATATTACTCAAGAAAGGCGTTAAGAATAGTCTCTTAGGCCTCTGGTGCCTCATAGGCTAATTATTATTAAGGTCAATGTACTGAATAGTGAATAATTTCTGAGAGCATAATACATTAACTAATTTATTTATTTTTTAATAAAAGAAAAATTTGGACCTGCCCTCGAAGAGCCATCAATGTTACCGATTACGAATTGTTAGCAACAGCATCAAACAGACTAAGGCGAAGATTAAGGAAACACAGGGATGATCAATTGGCAGGTAATAATAATAGTAATAATAATAATAAGGGAAGGGGGGGGAGGGATTAGCTATGTGGTTAGCGTACTCGATTCCCACGCGGAGATCCCGTGTTTACATTATTTACATTTTATTATTTTGCATTATTTACATTATTTTATTTTGTATTGAACTTTTTACCGGAAAAAACACGTTTGGACTCCTTTTTTTCTAAAAAATAAAGAGAAGTTTTTCGATCAAGGTATGAACAGATAAACTCGCTTGCTTAACTTTTTGATATTCCATTTATAAAACCACTTATCTTTCTTCTTGATTAAATTCCTTTGATTATCTGTTTCATAAAGATAAAGAGCAAGAAAAGAAAACTGAAGAGGCAGGCACTGAAAGCACTTCGCCAAGGCGACGTAAAAAACGGATTGAAACACGCATTGAGCAAAAAGTGACAATGTCAGTTGAAGAAGAAGTAGAGGAAGACGTGGAAGATGAAATGGATTATGAGGAAGTGCCGGAATTTGGAGGTGTAGAGCGGGAGATCGAGATCACCCAGGAAGCGTCAGTGCCAGACGAGGATGCTGGTGCCTCACTCAAGCAAGGTAAATCACAAACCAGAGTAGAACCTCTTCTAATTACGTTCCCTTGTCCCTCTTCAGAGAAAATAATTGCATCGTTATGTCTTGCATTTTGAGTTATCACTCGAGGTCTGTTTTCCCTTGAGGGTCCGCTATGGAGGTTATAGTTCCGTAATAGTTAGTGTTCCCGCTCAAATGCAATGTTTCCTGTTATGAGATTTAAAAGAATATTTATAAAAAGCAAAAAATCTTTTATTGCAATACTTGAGTAATGTTGAAACCTAAATATAGTAAAAATTCTCAGTATCAGGAAAACATGTAGTTTGATATGCAGTACGAGTGACTGATGATTCCACTTAGTAATAATTGAATTAACACTGTTGTAACTTAATTTCAGTTGCTGAAAATACTGACCAACCTGAAGATCTTAACGAATCGGTGGAAGAAATTCCTGCAAGTGATATAGAAGCAGAGGAGAAAGAATCTGGGTCAGTCGATGCGGAAAGAAGAGTTAAAGTTGTGGTTTCTGATTCAAATTTGGAACAACCAGAAGCAGATAAGAGCGATGAGTTTAACTTGCTTGACGATGACACTAAACATAAACGTGAACCGGTGAAACCGCCGCCTCCTGTTGAAGTTGGAGAAGTTACGATTACTACTGTTGAAGAAAGCAGACTTTCCAAGGAAAGTTGTACCTTTGAAGGGATCCCTTTGAATGAAAACGTTGAAGTGGAGCAAGAAGTTGTAACTGTGTGTTCACTGAACGCGGCCGTACCCACTCGTGATTATCACGCCCTGACACCAGTGTCCGATCCAGTGATGCTTGGTGCTGTAGCTCCTGCTCAACCCTTGCAAGACTATTTCAGCCAAGATAACGATGAAGAGGATGATTTGTACGGTGGTTTGGAAGAAGCTGAAGAAGCAGAGATACCACCAAAAATGGATTTCGATCAACCAGAAGAAGGTTTTGGCGGACTCTACGATGATCTCTATGAACAGGAACCACTCCGCGAAACCACAGCGTCTGTCCAAAAAGCTGATTCTGATTCAAGCGTCATATGTCTTGATTCTGATTCTGAAAGTGAATCACCAGTTTCAACGGCGAAAATAAGTACTGTAAAGCAAGGCAGGCCAATCGCTGATGAAGACGACTACTCCACTGATGCTGATAATTCAACTAATTCATCTTCTCCTCCTCTAAGAACTAGATCTTTTTTCCATGATAAATTTCGTACGTTTTCAAAAGATGATAGTGAAGAATCTGTAGAGCAATTTGAAGATGAAGCGGCGGGTGAAGGGGAAAGTGAACATTCTGGTTCTGAAGCGATTGAAGATGAAGAAGAGGATGGTGAAGGAGGAGAAGTGGTTGAGGAAGAGGAGGAAGAGGGGTTGGAAGATGATGAAGAGGAGCCGGATGATGAAGAAGAAGAGTATCAGGATTCAGAAGATGAAGTCATGGAAATCCCGGAATCTCATAGTGAGGATTCAGCAAATTCGGTTGATGTTCAGCCCAAAGAGACTGGTGAGCAGAAGCACCTGGAAGAAGATCATGTAAAGATGGATGATAATAATAAAGAAAAAACAGAAGTATCCACTGTCAAAGAAACAGAGACTACTTCAGCAAACTTATCAGAACAGAAAGAAGTAGAAGTTGCTGAGTCTATACCTAAACTAGGTACAACAGACGAGCTGGAGGAGAAACCTGATGAAGAAAAAGAAATAGTACAAAATCCTATTATGATAGACGAGGAGCTTGGTCAAGATGCTTCTGGTGCAGGTCAAGCGACTGAAGAAGGTGCAAGTTTTAGTTTCCACATTGAGGAAGTAGCCACAATCGATAAAAATGATGAAGTTTGGCTTTCTCCTATCGTGCAAGATGAAAGCTGTTTTACTGATGAACCGGATGAAGTTATCAGAGAGCAAAGGAAATCGCCTAGAAAAGGACAAGAAATCGATGAACAAACATTAGCGGCGTTGTCGCTAAAGAGAGTAGAGAAGGAAAATTCTTCAAAATTAAAGGAAGATGCTGAACAGTCTAGCAAATGTGGAATAGAAGTTAGGGAAAAACAGGCAGATAAAGTTGGAGCTGAAATGTTTGATTTCAGTGAAACCGTTTCTCAAAAATCGGTCAGTATGAGAGATGACATTTCGGATAGAAGTTGTAAAGAAGATGTGGAACAGTTGGAGAAGAAAAATGCGCTTGAAGATCTTGAAAATGTTGTGGATAAAGTAGACCTGTCCGATCCGGAAACCGAAAAACCAACGTACACCGTAACTTCAGTAAGGAATGTTCGTGTTGAAGAAAGCAGAAGTCATGAAAAACATTGCATTAGTCAAGAAATTGACTCCAAAAAGATAGATACTACATCCGAAGGAAACTTGGTAACAGCTAAGCCTCCTATGAATGTGGATGTTGATCTGAAGGCACAACTTCCCAAAGCTGAAGAACTTAAAAAGGATAAAGACATTTCAAAAAATACAACAGTTGAAGAGGCAACTTCTTCTAAGGTGATTGAAATTTCGGAACAGGACGACAAAACTTCAAAGAATTTCTCTACAAGTGAAGTTGATGTTGGTAAACAAGTGGTTGTTCAAAATGAACATTCTGAACAGAAAACTGCAACGGAAAAATTACCTGCGGATCTTTTTGCTCTGGGGAAAGGTCAAATGTTTTTCGGATCGCCGGAAACTTTAAAGACATCAGCAAGTGAATTAGCAACTTTTCAGGTGGGCCGTTCTTCGCTAATTGACAGTACCGGACAGTCGCCAGTAAAATCTGCCATTTCCGGGGAGCATTTAGGATCCAAGAATCAGGAGCCTGTAGAATCAACACAATCTTCTACCGTTGAAGAAGAAAAGTCCGCTGGAGAAATTAAAGAAGTGAACACAACATCTTCATTTTCAGAATATTCTATGGCCGAAATGGATGTAGCAATGATTGCATCTGATACTTCATGTGCAACCACTTGTTCTGTAAACAACACCCCCTGTGTAACTCCGGCCAAAAAGGCAGCAGCATATCGGTTGGGTACGCCTGGAACTTACCTAAAACAAAAACAACCAGAGGATACTGAGGAAGATGGCAGCGGTAACAGCAGTTTGGCTCCGATAGCTGAAGAAAGTCAGCAGGAACACCCTGGAGCTAAGAAGGTGGTAAGTCCCGACATCTTAAGATACAAAATGTTTTTTTAGCACATGCTGAAATTTGTAAGTTTGTGAATGGTTTCACCCCTTATGTCACATCATGCTGCTTTCAAAGCAGCAGTGTATGAAGTGATCTTTCCGAATTAACCCTTTGCTGTTCAGCAGTTCGGCTATATTTTTTCAGTTATTTTGTTTTGCGGAGGCCATTTTGTAAACTTTTGCATGTAACCTTTAAAAGAGATTTTAAAAAAAATTTGTTGCCAAAGTCGACAAATTCCAGGTTGGAAATTTTTTTGAACCTAATATTTTTTTAATCTAAATTTAATCATTTCAGGTCTCTATCAGTGAAGTTGGATCAGGAACCAAAATAGGAGAAGTGAAATTAAAGAGTGAAACAAATATTGTCGACAAAAGTGTAATCTCTGAAAGAAGAAGTCTTATCAACTCCAGTGTGGACCAACAACCAGTACATTTTCTTGGGCCACTGCCATCGAATAAGGCGCTAGAAGAAAAACTTCTACCAAACAGAAGTCGTCGTGCATCTTCAGAACAACCAATATCTCGTAAAAGTACAGGAGATAGTGATCCTCAGGAACTTTTACCTCACCGACATACCAGGAAGTCTCTAAACGTGGCTAGACTCTACCCTGGCAAGAGAAGAGAATCCATGAAAAGAAGACAAACTCTGTCAGAGGGCGAAGATGCTGAAGTAGATACGGGCAAGTTCTCCTTGGAGGCATTCATGCAATCACGTCGATCTTCTATTTCTTCTAGACCATCAACATCTAGTGATAATGTGCTAGAAAGAGAAATCATTGAAAAACCACGAAGGTAAAACTTGGAAATATAATTTAATTAATATTTTTACTTTTTGTTACTTCTAATGATAGGAAGTATTGCAATCGTGTTAGATTTTCGAAACTGGTTTCACCCTAGAAATAAGTTACTTTATATTCATCAATCCTATAGAATTTTGGCTGTAACCAGGATTAAATGTGTTGCCGAAACTGCGAGTTTGAATAAAGTTACTCAACCAGTACTTCATCACTAAATGGATTTTTCGGTTTCCTGGTTCTTTACTTCCTTTTTATTCTACTTAGTAAAAGAAGCAATTCTTATCGTGCAACTTTTAGATTTTGATATTTCTACCTATATGGTATGGTCTCTCCTATTCTACCAATACAGAAATGGTCTATCCTCGTAAGTTGAAGTCGAGAAATCACAAAGTTGAATTTTAAGATTTCCAGTAAGGCGATTCCAACAATTATCTTGGAACTTGATGTACTAATTGCATGTCGTTAATATTGTTTAAAACATTTTTCCCAGAAAACTCGATCAAAGATGCGATTAAGGCTTCAAAAGGGATAGGATCATATCTCTAATATGCCCTGTCCCTGAAGGTAGATTCATATCCTTGCGAATTGTAGTAAACGAGTCTTGAGATGAGTTTTTTTTAAAAGTCTTTTCAAATTGGCGGAAATTCTAAGGGAAGTAGGAGGTTACCCTTCATTATTTTGGACCTGTCAACATTGATTTTAAGAGAAGTTTGTACTCTAAATTCTCAATAATAGAATGTAGTGTTAATGACTTACTATTAATATTATTTATGTATACAGAAGATCTTCATGTTCCCACAAAGATCGCGGAGAGAAGTTACGCGAAATACATAAAATGGATACAGAGCAAGCAGTTCTTCCAGCGAGTACTCATTCCGAGATAAAGCCTGCTGAAGATTTAAAAGATTCTACTGAAACAGTAAGTGCAGAAGTAGAAGAAAATCAAGAAATGGCCGAAGTAAAGAGAAAAAGAGGCCGACCGAGAAAGTCTTCGATACTTGCGTCTCCAACGCTTCTGCGAGCCATCGAAGAAGAGGAAACGCCAAAATCTGTCGAACCTAAAAGAACAAAAACATCCGCTGAGCCTTTGGCTAAAAGATGGTAATGCTTTTTAATATTGCTTTTCTTAATGATTTGAAAATTATTAAGAAATACAACCAGTTTTACCAATTTAAAGATTGTTAATAACATAGTTCTATAGTTTGCTTTTAAATCATTTAAACTAAGAAAATCGTCTTGCAGCAGATAGGTGTAGGGTGGTTTTAAGTAGAAAGGAACATTTTGGAAATTATTTACCCACATGTTGGTTACAATACAGAGCGAATGAAGATAATATTAGTTTCTCTGTGTTTAACTAGTTCCAATATTAGAACGCACTGGGTAAAGTTGCAAACCCTGTGGAGTTCAGACCATTTCCAGCAAAGATGCGAGTGCCAGTTAATTTTTTCCTCACACATCTAGTTGATTTTCTCTCTGAGCAAAAGTGGTTTAAGGAGACCCTTCCAGAAAATGGGGTCCACATTCGATCTTTTCTGAAGAGTTTATGACATCCATCTTAAGAAGGATTATTCTAGGGTGTGAGATGGTTATGTGTTTATGATCTTTGGTTGGAGTAAGTTGACGGTGGAGGTTGTTAGGCTGTTTCCTCAGAATTTGTTGCTCCATTTGTTCGGACTTCTGAGAACTGAGGTCTGGGACTGAATTTGCTCCCTAGACTCATTCTGTGGCTGTTGTTGATCTTCCTTGGGATAGGAATATGAGCCCATAGTGACTTTGGTTGGCTTAGTTTTCCCCTCCTTACTGATGAGTTATAGTGATAATAATCATCTTATGTAAAAAATTGAAAGTAAAACTTGACCACAGGAAACCCTCTCGACTGGACTTCGAAAAGTCAGGATACGATCTTCGCTCTTCACCCAAAGAGGAACGATCTCCTGAGAAACTAAGATCAGGCAAGGCAAGATCATTACCGCCAGTGTTTTCTCCAAGGAGAAGATCATCGGCCAAGATTTCACTTTTACCAAAAGTAGAAGAAAATGAGGAAGAGGCGAAACTACAGGATGATCCAAACCCTAGCAGGTATTTAGATCGTATAAATGAATTCAAAGTGTTTTTATTTCCATTTTACTCAATTACATTCAGTTAGTTTAATAAATATTTTTTCCAGTGTAAGTGAGAGTAAATCGCCGAAACAAACCTCCAAAAAGAGAAAAACTTCCCAGATTGACATGAGTATATCGGGCATTGTCGAAGAACCCTTCCTTCAACCAACGGTAGAGGAATTCAATAACGCTAGAAAGAGACCAGGAAAACCTCGATCTCTTCCTGATTTAAACACCAAGAAGAGAACGTCTACAAGACTCTCTCGGTTACCAAAATTACCAGAAGAGGATGTTGAAAATTCAGAAGATGATAATCGAATCGCGGGAAGACGCAGGTAAACCGTGTTCACTATTTTCTTGTTTCATATTTGCTGAGTAGAAGTCTTGTTTTCTTGCTTCGAATTTTGGACTTTTTCAGTTTTATGTCTGCTCTGCTTTTATGCTTGAGCTTCTAATGATTTCCTTTGAAACATTCGTGTTTCGAAGGCATTTCATTTTTGGAGTGAACTGGGAGTGGAAGCATTCCAGGGAAAATCTATGGAAATTTTATTCCTGTCACTCTACCATTAAGAGTACCTGAA
Source organism: Rhodnius prolixus (assembly GCF_049639745.1). Lineage (NCBI taxonomy): Eukaryota > Metazoa > Arthropoda > Insecta > Hemiptera > Reduviidae > Rhodnius > Rhodnius prolixus. The sequence continues at coordinate 1,423,178 of NW_027411592.1, read as the reverse complement.
ATGTTCCACGTCTTATCCTTCTCTAACTTCGAGCCGCCTTAGTGATCTGTATTTCATCCAGAATCCTCCTATGCTTGTCATTTTGTTCTCTTCTGACCTCTCTAAATGGCCAACCCTAGAAAGCCAGGATTTGTTTCCTGATCTCCACTGTGATCAGTGGAGACAACTCGAGATGAGTGCCAAGGCAGGAAAGCTATTAAACTCTTTGAAATATACGAAGTGAGTTGTAGGATATTATCTGGGTAGGAGTATTGCCATTCCTAATGTACATTTAATTAGTCTTATCATCGGTTAAGAACTGTGGAAGAGGCTGTTTTCCGTACCGCAAGAATGTATTGTCAGAAGAGAACTTGCCAAGATGTCCTCTTGTAGTGTATGTAAAGATCCCTTGCAAAATGGATAATTTGTAAAACGAAACTTTATCAAAATGAGAACAACGTTCGATGTGCATTTAGGTAAGCGCTTTACATTAACCATTCATACTTTTTTTTATATTCGTCTTTGCTTCCATCCAGGTGGTTTGAACGGAATTCCGGAATTTGAATATCGCAGAGACCACAATTGGTAGAATTCCGGTCACATTCAATGAGTGTTAATCTCTTGAGTGATTTTTGAAAATCACATTCCAGCGCGCTAACTTCTATCTTGTATTTATTTATGTACTTATTTACAATAAATTAATTGTAAATCTCCTTCATTAAACAGATCTCCTTCAGCAGTGGAGGCAACGTCCACCGCTCGAAGTACTTCCTCTTCCGTAAGTGATAGTGCATCGCTCTTATCTAAGGATCAAGTTACCATAGCAAGTAATGCTGCTCTCTGGGCGGAGAAAATGTTTGGAAAAGCACAAGCTAAGTAAGAAAATTGTTTTTTGCTAATTAGTTTCTAAAAAACTTTTACTGATTTCTTCAATATTAAATTGTACATTAAACGTAGCCCTGAATTGAACATTCTCGAGATTTTGAAACCAAAGTACTAGAATTGAGATCTTGGCGTGCAGAAAGAACAATCTATGGCACACGGCCTGTGGTAAGTTGTTGAGTTCTTTCTTGTACAAAATGAATCATTGAATTGATACAGACTGCACAAATCGCAAATTCCTTCATACTTATTTTATTTTTAAGTATTAAGTAAGTATTTTACTTGCTTGCTAGGCGCAGCTGAGCGATTAAGCGTTTCACCACGTATCATAGGATGCCCCAGGAAAAAACCGTTTAGTCATAAACGGTGTCAACCTGTAATAAACACTTAAAATTCTAATTTCATACTCTTTTTTTTTACAACTAAAGATATTAAATTATTTCTTATTCTTTCTACTAACTTATTTCTGCAGATAATAACAAGTTCCACAGTCTGAATCAAGTAGAGTTACCTATTGCGCCCACTGTTCATAGAAATATAAATATCTACTTCTTGCTATACAAATTAGCCGTACTCTTTTCTGGTCTTTCAATGATGGCTACAATGACATAGATTCTTGTCGGCTTGTAAGAACTTCTTTCTGTGCCCAGTTGAAATGAATATACAATTAACAATAATGATGGCAAATAGAAAGGCGTGTTTCTGTGTTTGTGTTTCTCTCCAGTTCTTATTATCTTGACTGCAGGTGGTGGTCCAAAGTGAGTGAACAACAGAGAAGATGGTCCACCCAAAGTTCCGACCAAAGCAGCGCCAGCTCTTCAGCACTTCCTGGTTCTCCGGGAGCCAACACAAGATCTAGAACTTCCATAGCTAGTCCTTCCAAGCAGTACTCTAAGTTAGCTTCTCCTATGTGAGTAGTGATCCTTGATTGATTTTATGCACCTTTCTGTATGGAAAAATTAGTTAAATTCTGATCGCAATAAAGATTTGGAGAAAACTTATTCACTGCCTACAATTAGCTGGTTACTAATTTAATATCATACTTATCGGCGTATATAATCACCAAGTTGTCGATTTACCTGAACGAAAAAATAATAATGTTACTTATCGTTGGTTTGTTTTAGGAACAAAGGAGACCTAGAAACTGAGTCGGTCAAGTCCAGCAAAAGTGGCAGGAGTTCAAGGTGACTATATATATAACATTGTTTGGTTTATTCTTATTATTACAACTTTGAGAGATGGTTGTGAAAGTGGCACATTCTGGTAGATTGAAATGGGACTGTAATTGTCCGCAAAGCAACTCTAGAGGAGAAGTGGGTCAATCAATCTTCAGGATTGTTCGCGTCCATGTTGGGATTCTAAATCCTGAGTTTTTATTTTGTTTCACCAAGTGTGCGTGCTTGTAAATGTCATTAAAAAAAAACGAAAAATTACTCAGGGAGTTCAAATTTAGTTTGGGCCTTACCTTTGGGATTGTCAGCTTTTCGAGAAATGCATTCAACTGGGGAAAAGCCACCTTATTGAATCGCTTTTTCATTTTTTTTTGTGGAGGCTTTTCTCGGAAATACTCCTTGTTTACAAATAATCATTATTATCACTGGTCGAACCACCTTCTGTGTTTTATTTCCATGAACTCAACTATAATTAGAGACTCCATCTAAATCTACTGTTTGAGTACATCTATAAATTTTTGAAAATCATACTTTGGTCTGTTTAGAATGAAAAAAGAAGAAGACTCTTCTTCGACAACCTCTCAGAAGAACAGAAAGAGTCCGAGGTAAGAAGATGAAATATTGATTTTTTGCTCGAGGCAATTGTTTGTCATTTTATGTCATGTTTTTTTTTTTTTTGGTAATTTTATTCTTCCCTTGTTTCAGGCTGAATAAAGATTTGGAAACATCTTCAGTAAAATCTGATAAAAGTGGCAAGATTACAAGGTAAGAAAAGTGTTAGGTTTATTGAGAGTTTCGTTTCATTAAAATGAATTGATTATTCCATTGTAATCATGGTCGTTCCTTGGCATGTGTATCGCTCCTGGTGAACGATATTAAGGCTCTAAGTTGTGAGTACTGATCTGAAATTTGTAACACCATCTTTATCATAAGTGAAATTAAAATATCTAAACCATACTGATTTATACTAACTCTGATGATGGTTAAAAGTCTGAAACCAAAATTTTACAAAACATTAAATAATTATTATTATTTAATATTTATTATCAAAATATTATTTTAAACAGCTTGATCTTTTTCAATAGGATGAAAAAATAATTGCCATTTCAGTCGTGATACATTTATTCTGCCGAGCTTTCGACCTAGGGACTAGGTCTTCTTCAGGGCTAGTTTACAAAGTAATATTTTACATTACAGGGTTGGTGTCCAGTTCATGAACAGACAAGACAGAAGACACACCAACTCTGTAATGTAAAATATTACATTGTAAACTAGCCCTGAAGATGACCTAGTCCCTAGGTCGAAAGTTCGGCAGAATAAATGTATCACGACCGAAACTATGAATCAGTCACTAAAAATAATGAACAGTAATTGATCTTTTTAATTTATAAAACAAATATCTCTCGGACGGGTGAGTCAAGGACAACAAATAAATATATTTATTGTTGAAAGATAATATTTTGCTTCGCTTAAATATTCAAAATATTTTTGAACCAAACTATCTAGATTTGTAAAGAATTTCTATAAATTAGTGTTCTTCTCCTTGAGTTATACTGTGGCACTGATATAAATCAATCTGGTTTGCCTGTTTACAGGTTAAGGAAGGAAATGGAGATGACGTCACCCACTTCATCGGAGAAAAGCACCAAAAGTGGCAGGTTAGTTTCCTTTGAGTGTTTCACTTATTCTCATAGGTAAGTGACGTTATTTATTTATCTTTGTTTAGAATTATTTACTTACGAGAATAGTTAGGCAATCGTGGCAATTTTCTGTGGTTCTTACCCTGAATCCGATAAAATGGTTTTCAGAAAGAAGCTGGTCCACTCATTGAGTTATTAAAATAGAGCTCTAAAATTTTAGAAAACCCTGGGGTTCTTCCACCAGAACCCTTCAACCAAAATTACTATACTTTTTTTTTAAAAAATTGCTTCCGTACTTTTCTTAAAAGTTGCTGTTTGCATACTTATAGTAGCAGGAAACAGTTCCACTGGAAAATTCACTTTAATGATGGTACTTTGAGTGGAGGTAAAGGAAGTGTGCTAAATTTGCTCGGTGGACTTGAGAGCAAACTTTCTCAATTACTCACAGCTTACATTTGTAATGAAGACCAGAAGTCGTAGCGTACGATTACGGTCGGTGGCCATTTAATGAGAGATATATCAATGATGTTGGGAACAAGGCAAGTAATGTCTCCGAAAAAAAACCTTCTATTTTTTTCCGTTTTAAAACAAGTTGGAATTTGTTAAAAAATTGAATATATTATTCGCCTTTTTATTAAAATCTTATACCGAAGTTTTACCGACTTCTTTTTTTATAAATCAACATCTAATGATGGATGGAAATCCGAAATCTCTCAAAGAAAGAAGGAAAAAGAAACATACTTTTACGATAAAATCAAATACATTTTACTACCTAGCAAGGCGAAATCAACCATATGTTTAAGTCGTTTTATATTTATTTATGTTCAGTTTTGATTGATGTAGCTGTTTATATAAACAGTATAATAATCTATTTCAGACGAAGAAAAGACGTAGAAAATTCGTCAACCTCATCTGAGTGGAGCAACAAACATTGGAGAAGGTGAATATATTTTAAATTACTAGGCTATTATTAAAATGGAAATTTGGTTTTCCTAAGATCTGATTTCAAAACCCTCATTGGGAAATACGTAACCACTTGGAACTAGTTCCGTTTCTGGTCTAGTTCTTTGCCGTTAGGAGTCATCTCTTTGTTCCTTTCCACCAGCTTTCCTTGTCCTTTGATAGCTTTGTACATTTGGTTCTTACCTTTCTACATCCCAACGTATCTCACCTCTATATTTATCTTTAGACCTTTCCATAGTATTCCATGTTATTCTTGATCAGTTTTCAATAATGTCAACTAAAAATTTCATCCATGTTGTTTTGGCTATTTTTTTTTTTTTTTTTTTTTTTGGCGCATCAACAGCTGAGGTCATTAGAACCCGGGACCTCCGCGTGAGAGTCCAGTATGCTAACCTCATAGCTAATCCCTTCCCTTTTGGCTATTGTTAGGGAATCAGAGCGTTTTTTGCATCTATTTCTCAGACTAAGATTCATTGATTCTCGACATCGAAAGCAATTCCCATTTGTACTTCATGTGTTTACAATTACTAGCCTTTGAGATCAAGCTATTTACACAAATTGAAGAATATTTTTGTTTTATTAAGGAGAAAAATGAGACATTTATTTAAAAAAACTATAATCCGTCCTTATTTTATCTCCGTATCACATCATTGCAAACAACTGGGCACATTTTGTCTATTTGTATGTAGGTAATGCAAGTGTCCAAAGTTCCGTATGTTAAATACCTTTTGATCAACATCATTTTCTTAAAAAAAAAACAGCAATAATCAATAAACCAGTAATAATAAAAATACTAATATACACTTTAATATAATTTAAATATTAAAAGAAAATGTATTTTTGCTAAAAAAAAAGGAACCAAATTATATAGTGTAGATAGTAGAAGTTAAATTAGAAGGGGATGACATAGACATATACATTCTTTGATGTTTCGATACAAAAAAAATCGTCAGAATATCGATAGGCCAACATGCCTAGTTTTACATCATATTTTATATTATAGTATCGATTTGTTACATTTATTTCCCCGTATTGCCATAATTACCAATGTTTGTTTTATTTCAGGTATGATGTTAGGTAAAATGTTAGTTTTTCAAATGATGACTTCTTTTTTTAATTTAAGAAAATATTGGGTGTAATAACTGTTGCGATTAAGCGCCAAAGGACTCTTATTTTATTAGTTGCCTAGCAACAAGGGGAACTATTTCAATTTCCATTCAAAATGGTGGCTGAATTTCTTGGCGCAAATCTTTTGCCTTCTGATTGGTAATATTACTTAAAATTGATTTTAATCCTTTTTGGGGGGGGGTTTCTTTTGTGTAATAAAATGTAAAGGAGGAAGCAGGCATCATCTTCCGGCACGAGCGAACATGCGGGACAGGGCGATCCGGAAATTAGCGTACATTCAGCCGAGTCTGAACTGGTATGTAATGTCTGGCTGGCACCAGTGTTTTGTATTTGCAAAACCATTGCTTTTGTTGCTTTCTGTTTTTATTTATTTATATTATTTTATTGGTTGCTTTGGTATTGGTAGGTTTTGTTTTACTATAACCATTAGCTTAATTAGATACCTTTCCTCTAAATTATTCAGGCTGACAGATATTTGCTAATTTACCACTTTACATAAATATGTATTATAACAGCTTATTATTGTATTACCTCTTATTTTATTTATATACAGTAGATATTATGTTGCTGGTTTTTTGGTATTGGTTGTACAGTTTTATTAATAATTTCCTTTAATTGCCAACAATTGTGTGCATGTTGTTTTTTCGTATTGAAGAAATATATTAATTCCAAAAAATGCTAATGTCAAACGTAAAGAATTAAATAGGAAGTTTAATTATTTGTAGTATTCAAAGGACATCCGCAGATTGTAATAGTTCAGTACTATTTATGGCTTACTCCAGTAATGTGGAATAAATTTCTTCTCAAATATCAAACTTATCGAAGCAAACAAATTTTTAAAGTAAAAAATTCCTATGTTTGAAAGAGAAGTTGTGAGTTAAAATTTTTGAAGATTTCGAATAAGAGAATGACGTATTTGTATTTCACATCGAATTTTTCCAAATAATTTTGTGGCTAGTGGGAATTCGTAGACAAAGCTTGCATTCTGTGGGAACTTTATTAATTGGTGGTGTAGTTACTAATTTTTGTATATAAATTATAATTTTGTATGGAATTTGGTTATGGTGTCTACTTTAGACTTTTAAGACCATTTAAACCTGTACAATAGCAGTATTAACTCGGTGTTTACAGGATGTGACCACACTGGTGGAGGAATACGCGGAGAACCGACGTCTCACTAGACATCAGAAGACTTTACTGGAACGGTCAATAACCGCGGACACTCATCATCCTTTGAAGTAAGTATAGCAGTTTTTTTGTACTATAAACGTCTCGTGTAGTGGGCATGGTAGGCTTCCCTCGAGAAGTGCGTGTGCTTACTAAGAATAAGATATTACTTAAAATAGGAAGTTTAAGGAAAGTGTATAAGTTATTAGCTTGGGATTGGAAGATAGTCGATAGTCTTAGAGGTTCTCACCAGATTAATTTTTGTGTTTTCAGGAAAAAGACTGAAGAAACGATGGAAAATTCAGACAGTGAAGATGACCCAATTTTCACACCGATAAAATCTAGAAAATCACGTGGCAAGAACAAATAAACGCTTGTCTTTTTTTAAAAGCTGAATCATCTTTATAAGAAATAGAGATAAATACAAGTTGACCCAAAACAAAAAAAAAGTGCTTAATTGCAGTTAGAATTGTAAATACATCATAGTAAGTTATGGATTCATTGTTATTTCTTGTTAGATTAGTCTTGGCTGGCTGTCTGTAAATATGTATCGCGTTGTAAATAAAGCAATTATTAACATTGAGAAGTTTTCTACGACTTAAGGAATTGGCTTGGTCCAGCTGCACTGGTAACATTCTTCACTTAAATATTAGTCCTTCATAAACTGTTTCTTAAATTGTGTTTTTTTGATTTGTTTTTTGTTTAATGATTAGTGTTTAGAATTTGCCAATTTTAATTTCGAACCCAACTAACTGTGGCCATATTATTTCATTTTTATTATTGTATTAGTAGCAAACAAGTTACGTGTATCTAACGTGAACATTTATTAATGTAGAAATGATTCCTATTTTTCTGTATTGTTTTGTTTTGCTTATCATTTTGCAAAATATCTCAATCTTTAGACTAATATTTTAAAGATTAATATATTAATCTTTATCTTCTTTTTGTAAAAACAAAAGTTTTTTTTAATTAAAAATTAATTAGTTAAACTTTGTGTGATTACTACTTCCTGTTCCTGTTGGAAACATATGGTTGATTATAAATTAATTTATCATTAGAAAAACTTGCGATCTTTAGTGACATTCTGGTTAATTTCTTTGGTCCGAGACCGCAAGATTTCGATTTACTAACTAATTAAAGAATCATGTATTGTGTACTTATTTAAACCCAATTCGATTCCTTTCCAAACTTCAAGACGTCATAAAAGTTTAATGTCATATTACAATGGACATTTGGGATTGCCTGCTTCCTTCACCTATTTGGTGGATCCGCCCTTTATTACGTCATATTTTTTTATTTCGAATTTTCACCGGAAGTATATCCTTTTTGAATTCCTTGAGTTTGAAAAAGTGAATTGAGAAAATGGTCTGAGTGCATCTCAAGACCATCAAAATGGCTGTAATTAATCAAGGCAGTCAAAAAAATCAAGTTATGCACTATCACTTGGATGAGGAAGAATCAAGTCAGGAGCACTTGAAATAATCATATTATTGCATACACAAAAAAAAGAAGTAAAAACTAAGGTAAATAATGAGATTTTAGTTCAATAAATACATTTAAAAAAACTTCTTAGATTCAATGACATTGTGAAATTGTCATTTCCACTGCAGTGCGGGTGGGTCGAAATGTAAAATAAAATCAAATATTGGATAAGAAATCCAATAAAAATGAAATAAGCAATCTTTTGGCGCTACGCCGTTTATCCCAGTTTCTTACAGCGAAATTACGGATAGGTAAGAGGATGAAAAAACCCAAATTTGATAATAAAACTTATTGAAAAAGGCGTAGAAAGGCAGAAAAAGGAATAATAATAGATAATCGAGTGGAAATATATTCTTTAATTTTTATATTATGATTTTAAGGCGCGTCATACATCTGAGGATCTCTCGTTGCAGACAACACTGTCCATCACCGGACAATGAGCTGTAAGAAGCTCATAGAATGAGAAAATCAAAGAGCCAGCAGCAAGGAGCTCCGCGTACCGTATCCAATACGCTAACCACATAAGCTATTCTCTTCCCTACTATATTATTAATTGTTAACTACAATAAATTAGGCAATCGCAAATGTATTCCTATTTAGGCGCAATCAAAAATCAATCCAATTAATAAATAAATAATAGTCAACAATATCTTCGTTACTTATGTATTTATCAAACAAGACTGTAACCTTCTTGAGGTATGATGCGTTGGCTTCTTTCTTCAGGCCCACTGCTGGAATTTTCCAGGGTTAACGTAAAGAATTTAATACCTAACAAGGAAAACTGAACAATGGACAATTGAAGTGTCGCCTAACAAAGTCTCAAAGCGTTCGCGCCGACGTTCTCTGTTTGTTTTGATGATCTTCGTTTGTAAAACTGTTTACATTCATTATTACCAACAACTTACCAATAAATTTAAAAACATTATGATTATTTCTATTCTTTTACATATTATTAGGCCTACATTTGCCATTTATTTTATTTAAATTGGAATTAGGAGTTTAATAAAGCGTTATTTGTGGAAAAAAGGGAATTAATTGCAATATAGTAGTAGTTTCAAGCTTCAGCCGCTAGATAGAATGGACGTGCAGATACTATAAGGTTTCTTTGGCCTGTTTGAACAGCATAAATTGTATATTAAGATAAAAAACTTAATCTGCAGTAATAATAATGTCTTGAGCACTTAAAAATTCCTAAAATAGGTCAAGATTTCTGCTACTTTCGGCTCAGTTATCTAGTTTTAAGGCCAAAGGTAGAATATTAAGTACATATAGGGTAGCCTTCTTTTGGAAAATGTTAGGAAAAATACTGAATTGGCTTCCAGATCGCTTAGATTTCCTTTTAGCGTTTAATCAACTCTTATACTTGAACTTTTTGGACTGTAAGTTTTCATTAAGAAGATTACGTACTATAAAGTATTTGGATGTATGTAGGTTATTTATAAGCCTGGGTAACGTTATATTATTCCTAGATACAAAATCATGGATAAAAGAACATAATGAAATAAATCTTTCATTTTATTTAGGTTAAAAAAAAATGTTGTATTCAATTTTTTTACGAAAAGCTATTAATTTGCTGAAGTTAAATGAATCCAATCCCTACATTTTATTATAGGATTCAGCAAACTCCTACCCAACTCATCTATGGCTTGGTTACGCTTTCTTTGGTATGGTGGTGGAAATCGTACATATGTACCAATAGAATTCCAATTCTAGCCAGATCTATAAGATCGCAGATGCTTACTAAATAATCACAGATTATCTGAAGAAACAAAACCTAATCTGTATATCACATCCAGCACAATAATTATTACTTTACTCCGATATCTTAAGTTTAACATTTCAATCCATAAAATTTAAAAAGGCGAGCTTGAGTAAAAAAAAATAGATACCAGTGAGTAAATGAAACAAAGTTAATGTTTTATTTTTCAAAAACTTACAAATAATTAGTCCAAGAAATAAACGTCTATATTTATAAATATTTACAATAAACAAAGCACCTTTACAAGGCACATCCGATCTAGGCCATTTATTCTCCTTTAAATGTAGGAAATAAGTAACAGTACAAATAACTAAAAATAATTTTCTATATATTTTTTTCTTTCTAAGAAACTAAAATGAAAATTATAAAAAAAAGTTAGGTACAAATTAAAAAAAAAAATTATTTTAAAGTCTGTAAGAGACGTACATCACTCAATATATTTCTTATATACACCTTAACAGTAAAGAATTACAATGGACGGTAATAGAGAGATTTAATATTTATTAATATTAATATTATTAAATATTTAATAGAATGATTTAATCATCCAAAACGCCATGATTGCTTTGGAGTTAGATACTTTCAAAATTATGCATTTTTATTTGGGCAAAATCTTTTATTTATTTACTTTTTAAGCAACAGTTAATTAGGTGGCTTAACAACTCGTTACATTTCAATACTCCAACATATGATTCTCTTACAAAGTAATTATTAATTTACAGTTGAATATCTTACGTTTCCCTGTCTTCAGCCGTAAAGGGGCCAGGAAGTTCCAAACCTGTGCTACTGTTGCCAACAACTCCAGGGAATCAACTTTTACCCAAATAGATAAATGGAGGTATTGCAACCCTTTTTCGGCGGTAACACTATAAAACCCACACACATTTGTGGTTGAGCCAAATTGAAATCGTCATGGCAAAACTATAACTACCTTCTAACTAGTTATTGTGCGTTGAATGGGCCTCCTCCAAGGGTCACCCACTTAGGGAGAGAACCCCTTTTTTTGCAGAAGTTTGAATTTCTTCAGCAGAAAAAGTTGTTTTGTTTTACATTCTCATTTACCATTACTAGAAAGACAGTCAAGTGTTCAACTACAAATAATAAAATAAGATGGAGGAAAAAATGAAGCGATGTGATAACGGCACTCAAACAGAATTTCAACTTCCTGTCGTTTCTTAACGACGCTTCACGGCTCCTAAACTGCTGCCATCATCAGAGATTAGGTGAAGTGGCTAGCTGAGTTAAATGCACGGCAATGCTACTCATGTTGCCCTCATCTCACTCATGAGAGTTAACTCCCAATTCTATGCATGAGAGTGACCACTCACTCAACAAATATTACCTAGCAATATATACAAGGTTTTATTATTTTTAATCATAACTTAAAACATAATTAAAATAATATTCGAGGGATTACGGATTTTTAGTATTTGAGAAAATTCTGGCGAATGAAATTTTATAAAATACTTGCATCTTAATTAAACTGCGTCGGGGTAGCTCACGGCACTTGCGAAGGTTGGGATAACTTAATAAATAATTTCCAAAATTACAAAAAAAAAAAAAACAATTGGAGGAGCAGTCCTGAGTAGAGTAATTACATTCACAATCAATGCTTCCGATAGTGGGAGCCATGGTGTGAAGGCGGCGATCTATGGTGTCTGTTGGAGTCCACGATGGCGTAGTGGTCACTGTTCGTGGACACCGATCTGGCCGAGTTCAGGGTCGAACCACCGGAGACGTAACCACCTCCTGGTTTGCCGTTCAGCGAGTATCTGTAAACAAAAAAAAATATGATAAATCAATAGAACTGTTATCTAAGGAAATGTTTTGGATTTGACTAAGAGTTAAATAAAGGGTTGGCTGCAATGACTAATCCAGAATCACTTGCACAGTGCATCTATCTTAGTCTTGGCATTCCTTGAAGTCGATGGCAATACAATTATAAACTCACTCTCACCGCTATTAAACTTTCTTGAAACTTACAATTTGTACTTAAGAGTACTTCAACTCAAAATTATTAAAGTTCACTTTAAAGATATCATTTTGAAAAAAATCTCTAAAAACTGCAACAATAAATTGGTGTGCAATGGACTTCCCGTTCAGCAAATTTTTTTCCAAATTTGATATTTTGTGCACAAATATAACCATTGTAAATGTGTTTTAAGTCCATACATTACAATGAAATGGAACGTTAGAGAGATGGTAAAAGGAAGTTACAGAAATCAATTGTTAGGTTGGGAAATACCGCGAATAGAAGGAACAAGTAAACGATGCTCACCTAGATCCATACTGCGTGCCGTGCCAGCTCCTATAAGGATCATAATCCTCGATGATGGAAGGCTCCTTCTCCACGACCTCGGTCCGAGCACAGGAACAAGTCATAGCCGAGCACAGGAACACGTTCACGATCAACATGAGCAAGAAGAGCAGTCCCAGAGCAATGGCCAGGTACAACAGCCAGCTGGGTCCCCATTTCGGATACTCTATCACTTCGGCCAGTTCTGCAACAAAATGTTTTTTCGTCAAGGTATTTGAATGTTCTGTAACCTGCGGCGTCACTTTATGCTGGAGAGCTTAACTGCAGTTCTCCTTGAGAGAGAGAGAGAGAGAGAGAGAGAGAGAGCGCTCTTAAATCGCTTTTACACAGCCAATCTTTCAATTTGAAAGTTATAGATTAGTTAAGACAGGTTTAAAGGAGTTCGTTAATTTCCTGTTTGAACCTGTCTAAGTTAAATCCAATAATTCTCCTTCCCAATCGTGGTGCGCCCAAGTGGCGATTTCCAATTATTTCTTGTGAAAATAATTTGTTTGTAGACTGACTTAAGCATGTATTGTTTTGAAGAGATTCGCGTGTCTTCCTTCAAGACAAACTTCACACTAGAAGTGCCCTGACTAGGGAAATCGTCACAAACAATAGTTATTTATTTTTAACAAGTGTGGAAAGGAATTTGAACTGGTAGAAGTACTAAACAGGAATCACTAGAATCCATTTTAAATTTCTATAAGGTAACACGATAATCTTTTTAACTGTTATAATTAAAAATATCTAATTATTTATTAAAATATTATTTTTATTTCTATATTCCTTTCAATTTTTATTTTATTTTTTTAATATTCGTTTTTTAATTATTTAGTTACGTTAAATAAGCTTATTAAAGTTTTACAGAAAATATTTAATAACAAAACTTCTTATATCAAGGAAGCACAATAAAGTTTTTCCACTCACTAGTGAGGAAAGTGACACTAATGGGAATTTTTCCCCACTGGTGAGGTAAAGTTGGGCATTACACAGCTGATTTTAATTGAGTAATGAGAACATTCCTACATGGTTGCAGAAAAAAGTTTTATTCCAGAATGGTTCACAGTTCCTCCTGCCCTCGGGGTGCAGCACTGCCACCAACTGCGGCCCTCTTACTGGTGCCAGATAGATCTTTAAGCTAATTTTCAGTTAGGTTCCCTGATAGATCCAAATCGAAATATAAAGTCTCAGGTTCCTGCGACTTATTTTGTACACTTTCAGTTTAGAAATTGATATAAACATAGAAAACCATCTTAGACTCAGTAGGTAATCTAGCACGATCTCAATAGCAACAACTAAGAGAGAGTATATCAATAAGGCACTGACTGCCAACCACTTTAAAGAGTTTACATAATGATGTGATTACTGACACTGATGGAATACTTTCTCTCCGTCATCATTATGTGTGAGTTGGGCAGAATGATTGGCGATACCACAAGTTCACTGGCCTACAATCACCGCCATATCGCCTCTATTTTCTTCAAGTCTAGATTTGTCCATCATGACTAACCAGTGCCGTCTATATAAACCATCTGGCACCACTTTCTTTCTGCTGCAATTATTACAATTCCTTACTAACCAACTTCCTTTAAACACAGGCTCTACTCTAATCGTATTTCCTACATCCAACCAATACCACTTGGTCAAGATCCTTCTTCTCACTACTTCCTCGTATTCTTGGTGAGAGGAAGTCGTGACAGCTTGTCCAGATTGAATTTTTACCGGAAATACAAAATTTTTTGAGGTCCCCTTAATTCAAAATAAAGTCTGAAACGTAAAGGTCTATGTTTAAAAAAATCCAGTAACATTGGTTAGCCGACTTTGGTGCTGTTGTCGCAACTGGTTCTAACTCAGTTTTGGACTAACTGAAGGTCACTTCGGGTAATGTGCAATTTTTTTACTTTTGATAATTTTATTAATAATTAAATAACTTTTACATCTGCATGAGTTTGAAACGCAGAGGAAGAAAGTCGTTCAGATTGGGCTACCAAACTGAAGAAATAGGGCGAGCTGTAGATAGCCCCACACCTACTTAGCATTACAATAGTTGTTCAAACTCTGAGATAACCTTCTCTGACCATGAACCCGTCTGTTGCGAAAACCTCCCTACAATTAGAGCAGCATTTATCTTAAGTTTAAACAGAGTTTGCTCTACAATATTAATTCTTTGTAAATTAAATTTTCAAAATGACAGAAAACGAAAAATTAGCTCTCGTTTAATGTTGATTTAGTAGACTTACGAAGTGAACTCGAAGAGAAAAAAAAACCAGTTGATGCTGTTTAAAATACATCACACAATCGTCGTGGGATTCCATGTTTGCTTCTTCTAATGAATTATAATGACCTCAAAGCTGCATTGTTCATTCAATTTGAAGGACTTTTAACATTAAAATAATTATTAGATTACAAAAAAAATGTTCAAGGTTCTACCAGAATTTAATAATGATGGACTGTAGCAGTTGAATTGAATATAAACTGAATATTATTATTTAGCCTTGTTTTAGCGACTTACCAAACACAATATTGGTTATCCAAACATGACTTTGGTTAGCATTTGTGTAACCTGGTTAGTTTAACTTGTTTTTTTGTGATAATTTTATTAGTTTGGTTATTTGGAGTTATAGGAAGGTAATAAGGGTGAGATCAGGTTATAATCATGCGGCCACATTTCTCATTCAATTCCCCCTGCAATTTTTATAGCTATTTATTTTCATAATTAAGATTCTTAATTTACAATTAGATTAGATTATTAGATCGGAAATTCCATGATATAGTTTTATTCGTATATTTAGTTACAATCTATGCATTTACAGTGTTACAAGTATCAAGAATAAAATATTATGCTCATGATACCCAATGAGTGAAGAAATTATCCAATGTTAACACTCCAACATTTCACAAACTGTTGACTCTTGTCGCCAGAGAGGAAATCACAGTCTTAAAAGGGAGCGTCACCAGGTAGTGTCTTGGAAGAAAAGTGTTGTATCAGTGGACTGTGATTAGGATTGCACTGCAAAGTGTCTTAGCAACTTGTGTGAGGAAGAGAACGTCCGAGTCTGGTGACGTAGGAAGGAGCATCCAAAAAGTAGAGCGAAGAATTTTAGACTCCAAGACCTGGGATCCTGTGGAGGTTAGAGCGTTTGACTGAAACCCACAGTTCGATGTCGTGGGAGCACACTAGTCTTAAAAAACAAACCTTGACAATACGTGCCTGTTTTACCAACTGCTTGGACTATACTATTGACGGAGCTAAAAAGACTAACATACAACTCTGTAATCAAACCTACTAGTTGAGGACTCAGCCAAAAGGCAAATACACTTTCCATTAACCGCAATTTGAGCAATAAATGTTTTTTGAACTTAGCATTTTACTGAATCATCGTTGAAATCAAATCAATCTATTCTGTTGAGTAGCACTTGTCGAAAAGCAATGCTGCCTACGAGCTTTTGGAAATATCAAACTTCACACACCACTCCAGTTGTATCCAAGGGACCCAAAAATCTATTTCCGGTGATGAACGAGCGTAACAGTTCCTCTCAGGAGAGTAAGAGAAGTTCAGGCAGTATTTACTGCAGCGTAACAGCTGATTGAGACAGAACACGGTCTCCACCTTCCTTTCAACGCCCCTGGCCAATGAATGAAGCAACTATTCTGCGCCTCCCAGTTTTGAAAATCTTGGCGTAGAAACACTTATTCGCCACACGCCCTGCTGCCTAGTTAGAATGCCAATGGCGCAGGACCGTTGTTGTCAACTAAATTAGACGAAAGTACACAGTTTTTATTTTGTTGTTTAGAAAGTTCTAGATTTTTGTTAGAAATAGAGAGTATCTGGTAATTTGCCAGAATTTAAATGCAACGTGTGCAGACTGGCTGGTTGAGCAAGTCTGGCCAGCCGTGACGTACGAATGGGCAAATACTCGCAGGATGCGGCCAGAGGACTTTAACGGTCCTTATTCCCACTTTCCCGCTGGAATTTCCCCAGAAATGGTTCCTCCAGTGATGTTCTCAGATTTCTATTTCCAAGCACGAAGCTTCTTCATCTGTGTCACTTTTCCAGGAAGATCCTTTAAATGGCCGTTCTAGGGAGCTGTGGGGGTTCATTTTCTTCTAGGCGGTTTTACTAACTGTAAAGTGAGTTTGGAGTCTGGAATTTCAAGTTCGGTTACTTTACCAAGAGAAAGACGTCGGAGTGTTCAGATATTGTGGTCGCATCGAGACGCCCATTCACTTAACAGCTCTTCTCTTCTGAATTTCTTCCCAGTTACTTCTCTGCAAGAGACAAGAAAAAGCTCACAGGGGTCATGATTGTGGAGGGAATTGATCTCGCTCTATGGAAGAAGAAGAACGTGAAGTTGATCCCCTAAGCTGAAGATAGCGTTGCGGATAGTCTCGAAGGAAGAGAGGAAGCCCAAGGATTAAATGTATGAATTAAATTCAGATGATAACAAGATGTGTGCGAACAAAAAACCAGGTTGACGATGAAATCCTTGCAGGAGAAAAATGTCCTGAGGGCCTCACAAACATGAATTTTTATTGATGAGCTGTCAGTGTTTGTAACGATGGAGTAATGGCGCAAGAAGCGATGAGGGCATTATGCAGGCAGAACATCGCGAAGCCCTGTCTGGAATGCCGAAGAGAACAAAGCGCGCGAGCAGTAACCGCCCTGTTGAGGTAATAACCAGCGAGTTTAGGAGAGGCACTCCTTGCATGACGTCAACAGTCCCGCCTTCACGTCTGGAGTCCTCATCCCCGCCTTCTCCAGTACCAAACCTCCGCACACTGCTTTTCCTCTCTTACAGCAGGCATGAAGACGGTCTTCTCTACCAAAGGGCCGCCCGTACTACAGAGCTGCAAGTCAATTTTCCCGATCCAGTCAAACTCCTTGTCACCAAATAATTTGGCCTCAGGGAAACTTGACCAAAACTCATGTGTGTGAAAACTCATGACGATTTTCTTACCGCAAATCACGTAATTAATTTTTCTTGAAAACTAAAATAAAAGCGGTCAAAACTAGAACTATCTAGTGATATAGGACTTTCGGTAAGGCAATTTTATTTTAATTCGGATTTTGTGTATGTTCTTTAATCCTCAGAATTATGATAAAGTGACATCACAATAGAAGAGAGTCCATCAACTTCCTCCCCAGGCAAGAAGTGTCCTTAATCAAATTTACCCGTAAAATGTCCCAATGAAACTTTATGACTATTTATGGGCAATAAGTGCGCCTAATTTAATTGGAGCCATTTTGGATAAAATCTCCATAAACCGGAAAATCGATTTGGTAAAGTGGTTCTCTTATTAGCTTTAAATAAAAATCCAAAGCTTAGACCGGAAATCGAACACCGTACCAACAGTACTTCTTAGCTTTGCGGACGTTTCAAGGTTTTGATCAAGTTAACTGTGGTCTGCTCTCTCTGGGAAGAATAGCTCCTACTACTTGAGAACACCCAGAGTTGCAAATCTATTCTACAAATATTTTTACCAATAGGAAACACTTTACCGCCAAAATTCTTAACCTATACACTACAAGTGGTCTGCATTTGAGTTTCTGTAGGTTGCAGCACCATCAAAGGGAATATGACGTCACTGGGCACTTTAAGAGCGATAAGGGTTAAATAAATAAATAAAATACTGGTATTGATGAACCTGATTTGTACTTCTATACATCCTCAACGAGTCTACATTCTTATCTAGGACAAGACTAAACTGAAGATAGTACGAAAACTGATGTACGCGTACTACTGCCCTAATTGGAGACATCTGACATAACAAACTTCAGCTAAACCTTGGAAGGAATTGTTTCACCTTAAAGAATTGAAATGGCTGCAGTAAGAGATCTTTTTGATCAGCAGAAGTGGAAGTGGTGTTCTGTTTGCACACACTCTAGACAGCAATGCGTTTGTTCGGTGAGGTTAGAGACCTTGACGAAAGTAGAGAATCTGTTTGTCTTGCGGTTATTGTTAGCATTACGAAAGACGACATGAACTAGTGCTTACTAGGAGATGAGAATATGATGTCAGCGGCCGGAGTATATTTAGAAAGTACGCCGGTACTGTACCTGTACAACTTCCGGTAGATACTCCCCTTGCCTATCTACCGCAGGCCGGAAACACCAACAGCATTCACCACCACTTGAGCCAGTCAATACATGGCCGCTTATATAATCTTTCACTATGTAATCACTTGTGTACCATATGGAGATGGTTGTGAACTGTCAATCGGCTTTCCACAGTTACGTCCTTACTCTTGTATGGAAATTAAGAGTGAAATCTGTTAGGGGAAAATACAAGAGAAAGGCGCTTTTCCCGACTAAAAACGCATATTTCCGGTAAAAATCGGAAATCTGCCCGATTACATTACATTCTCTTAGTTAGTGGTAGAAAGAGGAACTGAAATCTGGACACTCTGCAATAGAGGTACTTTCTGCTACTAACGACCAGACTTATCGTCGTGTCTTCTCGAAAAAAACTATTCTACAAAACTCACACCCAGACACTACTTCCAGTTCAGCAAACTCGAAAAATCCGTTTTCTCTTTTGATCGATCGTTACACTTTCTCCTACGAGTTCAAAACGAGGAAAAATTAAAACTTACCGAGAACCAGCTACTGTAACAGCGCTCTGGCTGACCTAGTCGGCCGATTACGTAGTAGGTAAGTAAGCTAAAAGCAGAGCGATTCCCACGAGACCTTCATTACGTATGTATGGACTGGCTGGGAGAGATCAATATGGCTGCCTTTTGTTCCTAACTGAGATTTCTAATTCTCACCACCTTGGCACTGACATTCTCAACACACCTTCATTACTCTCTTTGAGCCAAGTAAGTGGGCAAGTCCCAGGCCTGCCACGCAAACACTCTTTATTCTACCGCTTGGTTCCCTTTTTGTTTAATTAATTGTGTCCAACGTTTTCCAAAGAGTAGATCCCATTCCTCAAGAGCGATTCAGGAACACACATACAGGAAAACCATGGAAAAAGAGAAGTTTGGCATTTAGATGAATCTATGACGTAGTTAAACTGCAGGGCAATAAAACGATCTAATCCTCTAAATTACAGCACTACTTCAATGTTACCATTAGCATAACTCAGAATTTAATTATATTACTGACACAATTAACGTTTCATGTCTACACTAGATTCTCTTTCCTTATTAAGTTGGTCACATTGGCCCGTAGACTGAACTAGCAAGGTTGGTGCACTTGTCTGTCAATTAAGCCTTTGGCGGCACAAATACTTGGAAGGCAAAACACTCCGACAGGGGGTGGGGTGACCAACTATAGTTTGTGGGGCCGATTTGGCCGGGGTGTGACTGCAGTGTTCCTATCTTGGAATCGCATACCATCTCTAGGTGACCGTCCTTGGCTAATCATCCAGCACACACAGATGTAATTAAGAAGAATTACGATTCAGTCGATGTACCTATTCGAAATGGAAATTCAGGTTAGCTGGTTTCCTGAAATGACATTGACTTGTTTGGTGATGAATCTGGATTCGCACAATTCCAGTCCAACTAGGCTCACCAACTAGAGATCAACTTCACGGCCGGAAACCGCATTCCAATCTCTTCCCCACTATAAGCTTCCGCGCCAAATTTAGTCTCAGCTCAATGCGATTTTCCATTTTGCAGATATTTTGTTCACTCACGAACAGCCTTTACTAAAAAAAAAGAAGTTTTTTCGAACTCACGGAACCTGAGTAAGTTGGCCCTTCCAGTCTTTATTTTTCTCCATATTGGAATTATGGTCAAATTATTTAATTCATATTCATATTTAATGGTGATTAAGTCCATAAATTAGCCGGAAATGGTATTTATAAAGAAAACGGCCCTCCTCAAACCCAGAAATGTCCTTCATCGAATTCTCTAGGAAAATTGTTTGGAATAAAACATTTAGAAATATTTGTGAGCAATAATGCGCCTAGTTTAGGGTCTGTTTTAGAGAAAGGCGATCTTCCGGTGCTGGCACCCAAACCAAATATCGAATTTGTACTTCCTCTGGGTTTTAGCACGAAGAAATAGTCCCAAAATGGCGACGTCGCTTCTAATAATTGCATAAAATTGGTTTAAATTTTTTAAAGCGATATTTCCGATTAGATTTCCACGATGTAATTTAGTTGACTCCCAAAGGCTCACTATATTTAGGTTATGCTGTGCAGAGAAATATGGCTACGCTGGAGAAAGATCAGTTATGGAGGTTTAGTAGCATTGTAGTCGGTAGAGAGCACACAACACAATGGCCAAACTGTTGTGTGATGCTGTGTACGTCAGTATGAAGTCCGTCCATTGTACGTACAGTCCCATCTAATATAACAACAGTACACATTCCTAGAACTGTGCTATAACAATACAGAGGTTATATTATGGCCATTGTATTTTGTTTATTGCTTTACTATTCACAAACTGGTTGGTCTATCTAAACTGTATACACACACACAGCGCCCTCTACACTGGCGAGTGTAGTGTGTTTGCAGGCTGTATAAATATAACCACCATGCCATCGAGTAATGTAGGTACCTCACTGAGATATCTCTTTGGATGATTGCTAATAACACCGCTAGGAGGAGAAGTGGCGGCCCGCTATTTACTTACCTCTATTTTATTGTCTCCCAACTATAACCTCTTATTTCATACTCTAACCTTACAGCCAGCCTCTTTAAGTTAATTGCTGGCTAATCATAGTAATACTTGGAATTCTTTTCTTCATTCTATTTTTCTCTAATTATGTCTATTATTTGGAAAGGTCGTGTTGAAAGTATTGACAATGAATTTTCAGTCAATAAATTTAGGCTCTGTCAGTCTGTATGTACGCGAACACACTGACTAAAAACCGCAGCAAGCCTTGAAACTTCATAATTCGCAGGTTGCCCACCGTCACCACGAAAATCCCTCTAACATTTCAGTTTTACGCTACGATTGGTACCACATATACATAATTAAGGAGAAGGCAAGTTTACTAAAATTCCCCTTCCTTTCAAGGTTATCTCTCGCTACCATTTCCTATTCATTGAATGCAAGTTTTATTTATCGAAAATTGCTTCATTTTTTAGGAGTTCTTAAGGAAGGAAGTGAAGCGCTCTTGTGATCAGCTGTTCCAGTATTAGCGAAGTTCAACGCGTACAAAATTCTTCCCAGTCAGAACTACCATTGGGAACACTACTGTCGGTACAGATCGGCCTTTTTTATAGTAAACAGAGACTTTCCAGCGCTGTGACGTCACGGTTTTCTTCAACAGTCTCATTTTATTCTGCTTTATCTCTTAGTAAACATTCCAAGTCTTAAGAAAACGTAATTACTTTAAGAGAAAGGCGGGTGAACCCTGAAGGTGAATGTCCTGAACCTTTCGCTCTCGTTCACCCTTCAGCAATTCATTATCAGGACCACTTAATCCCCCTGTCTCTTCATTATTAATAGAAACTAAGGCTAGAAATGGCCGGCCAAATATACTCAAGTAATAACAAAACTTTCCAAAAAAGCTATAAGTAGTAGGGAAATGGGGATTCTGGCACACCTAAAATGTGCACCTTTTTTGTGCATGATGGCCACCATCCCAACTCCACCCACAACCTACACCACCCATACTTATTGAATAATCATCGAATTCAACGAGAGTTTAGGCCACGCCCCCCCCCCTTTATTCACTAATCATCGAATTCGACGAGGGCTTTAGGCCACGCCCCCCACCACCTCCTTATTGATCAATAAGGGCCCCATTTCACAGCAAAACCATGACCCAAAAAAATTTCAACTCTCAATATCTTCTGAACTAATAGATCTGTACTCAAGAAAACTATAGCATACTACTCAGTAAAACAGAGTGTGTAAGAGCAGAAAATTTCATACGAATAATCAGTTGTTTACTGTGAGAGTTATAAGGGCCCCATTTCACAGCAAAACAATGACCCGAAAAAATTTCAACTCTCAATATCTTCTCAACTAATGGATCTGTCCTCAAGAAAACTATAGCATACTACTCAGTAAAACAGAGTGTGTAAGATCACAAAGTTTCATACGAATAATCTATTGTTTACTGTGGGAGTTATGAGGGCCCCATTTCACAACAAAACCATGACCCAAAAAAATTTCAACTCTCAATATCTTCTCAACTAATGGATCTGCACTCAAGAAAACTATAGCATACTACTTAGTAAAAAAGCGTGTGTAAAAGCCGAAAATTTCATAGGAATAATCAGTTGTTTACTGTGGGAATTATAAGGGCCCCATTACTCAGCAAAACCATGACCAAAAAAAATTTCATTTCTCAATATCTTCACAACTAATGGATCTGCACTCAAGAAAACTATAGCATACTACTCAGTAAAAAAGAGTGTGTTGAAGCCGAAAATTTCATAGGAATAATCAGTTGTTTACTGTGGGAATTATAAGGGCCCCATTTCTCAGCAAAACCATGACCCAAAAAAATTTCAACTCTTAATATCTTCTCAACTAATGGATCTGTACTCAAGAAAACTATAGCGTGCTATTCAGTAAAACAGAGTGTGTATGATCACACAGTTTCATATGAATAATCTGTTGTTTACTGTGGGATTTATAAGGGCCCCATTTCACAGCAAAACCATGACCCAAAAGAATTTCAACTCTCAATATCTTCTCAACTAATGGATCTGTCCTCAAGAAAACTATAGCACACTACTCAGTAAAAGAGAGTGTGTAAGATCAAAAAGTTTCATACGAATAATCTATTGTTTACTGTGGGAATTATAAGGGCCCCATTTCAAAGCAAAACCATGACCCAAAAAAATATCAACTCTCAATATCTTCTCAACTAATGGATCTGTCCTCAAGAAAACTATAGCATACTACTCAGTAAAACAGAGTGTGTAAAATCACAAAGTTTCATACGAATAATCTATTGTTTACTGTGGGAGTTATAAGGGCCCCATTTCACAGCAAAACCATGACCCAAAAAAATTTCATTTCTCAATATCTTCTCAACTAATGGATCTGTCCTCAAGAAAACTATAGCATACTACTCAGTAA
Source organism: Rhodnius prolixus (assembly GCF_049639745.1). Lineage (NCBI taxonomy): Eukaryota > Metazoa > Arthropoda > Insecta > Hemiptera > Reduviidae > Rhodnius > Rhodnius prolixus. The sequence continues at coordinate 1,399,711 of NW_027411592.1, read as the reverse complement.
AACAGAGTGTGTAAGATCACAAAGTTTCATACGAATAATCTATTGTTTACTGTGGGAATGATAAGGGCCCAATTTCACAGCAAAACCATGACCCAAAAAAATTTCATTTCTCAATATCTTCTCAACTAATGGATCTGTCCTCAAGAAAACTATAGCATACTAATCAGTAAAACAGAGTGTGTAAATGCCGAAAATTATCAGATCTATTAGTTGAGAAGATATTGAGAGTTGAAATTCTTTTGGGTCATGGTTTTGCTGTGAAATCGGACCCTTTTAATTCCCACAGTAAACAACAGATTATTCGTATCAAACTTTGTAATCTTACACACTCGGTTTTACTGTGTAGTACGCTATAGTTTTCTTGAGTGCAGATCCATTAGTTGAGAAGATATTGAGAGTTGAAATTTTTTTGGGTCATGGTTTTGCTCTGAAATGGGGCCCTTATAACTCCCATAGTAAACCACTGATTATTCCTATGAAATTTTCTCCTTTTACACACTCTGTTTTACTGAGTAGTATGCTATAGTTTTCTTGAGGATAGATCCATTAGTTGAGAAGATATTGAGAGTTGAAATTCTTTTGGGTCATGGTTTTGCTGTGAAATGGGGCCCTTATATTTCCAACAGTAAACAACAGATTATTCGTATGAAACTTTGTGATCTTACACACTCTGTTTTACTGAGTAGTATGCTATAGTTTTCTTGAGGACAGATCCATTAGTTGAGAAGATATTGAGAGTTGAAATTTGTTTGGGTAATAGTTTTGCTGAAATGGGGCCCTTATAATTCCCACAGTAAACAACAGATTATTCGTATGAAACTTTGTGATCTTATACACTCGGTTTTACTGAGTAGTACGCTATAGTTTTCTTGAGTGCAGATCCATTAGTTGAGAAGATATTGGGAGTTGAAATTTTTTTGGGTCATGGTTTTGCTGTGAAACGGGGCCTTTATAATTCCCACAGTAAACAATAGATTATTCGTATGAAACTTTGTGATCTTACACACTCTGTTTTACTGAGTAGTATGCTATAGTTTTCATGAGGACAGATCCATTAGTTGAGAAGATATTGGGAGTTGAAATTCTTTTGGGTCATGGTTTTGCTGTGAAATGGGGCCCTTATAATTCCAACAGTAAACAACAGATTATTCGTATGAAACTTTGTGATCTTACACACTCGGTTTTACTGAGTAGTATGCTATAGTTTTCTTGAGGACAGATCCATTAGTTGAGAAGATATTGAGAGTTGAAATTTTTTTGGGTCATGGTTTTGCTGTGAAATGGGGCCCTTATAATTCCCACAGAATACAAGAGATTATTCGTATGAAACTTTGTGATCTTATACACTCGGTTTTACTGAGTAGTATGCTATAGTTTTCTTGAGGATAGATCCATTAGTTGAGAAGATATTGAGAGTTGAAATTCTTTTGGGTCATGGTTTTGCTGTGAAATGGGGCCCTTATATTTCCAACAGTAAACAACAGATTATTCGTATGAAACTTTGTGATCTTACACACTCTGTTTTACTGAGTAGTATGCTATAGTGTTCTTGAGGACAGATCCATTAGTTGAGAAGATATTGAGAGTTGAAATTTGTTTGGGTAATAGTTTTGCTGTGAAATGGGGCCCTTATAATTCCCACAGTAAACAACAGATTATTCGTATGAAACTTTGTGATCTTATACACTCGGTTTTACTGAGTAGTACGCTATAGTTTTCTTGAGTGCAGATCCATTAGTTGAGAAGATATTGGGAGTTGAAATTTTTTTGGGTCATGGTTTTGCTGTGAAACGGGGCCTTTATAATTCCCACAGTAAACAATAGATTATTCGTATGAAACTTTGTGATCTTACACACTCTGTTTTACTGAGTAGTATGCTATAGTTTTCTTGAGGACAGATCCATTAGTTGAGAAGATATTGGGAGTTGAAATTCTTTTGGGTCATGGTTTTGCTGTGAAATGGGGCCCTTATAATTCCAACAGTAAACAACAGATTATTCGTATGAAACTTTGTGATCTTACACACTCTGTTTTACTGAGTAGTATGCTATAGTTTTCTTGAGGATAGATCCATTAGTTGAGAAGATATTGAGAGTTGAAATTCTTTTGGGTCATGGTTTTGCTGTGAAATGGGGCCCTTATATTTCCAACAGTAAACAACAGATTATTCGTATGAAACTTTGTGATCTTACACACTCTGTTTTACTGAGTAGTATGCTATAGTTTTCTTGAGGACAGATCCATTAGTTGAGAAGATATTGAGAGTTGAAATTTGTTTGGGTAATAGTTTTGCTGAAATGGGGCCCTTATAATTCCCACAGTAAACAACAGATTATTCGTATGAAACTTTGTGATCTTATACACTCGGTTTTACTGAGTAGTACGCTATAGTTTTCTTGAGTGCAGATCCATTAGTTGAGAAGATATTGGGAGTTGAAATTTTTTTGGGTCATGGTTTTGCTGTGAAACGGGGCCTTTATAATTCCCACAGTAAACAATAGATTATTCGTATGAAACTTTGTGATCTTACACACTCTGTTTTACTGAGTAGTATGCTATAGTTTTCATGAGGACAGATCCATTAGTTGAGAAGATATTGGGAGTTGAAATTCTTTTGGGTCATGGTTTTGCTGTGAAATGGGGCCCTTATAATTCCAACAGTAAACAACAGATTATTCGTATGAAACTTTGTGATCTTACACACTCGGTTTTACTGAGTAGTATGCTATAGTTTTCTTGAGGACAGATCCATTAGTTGAGAAGATATTGAGAGTTGAAATTTTTTTGGGTCATGGTTTTGCTGTGAAATGGGGCCCTTATAATTCCCACAGAATACAAGAGATTATTCGTATGAAACTTTGTGATCTTATACACTCGGTTTTACTGAGTAGTATGCTATAGTTTTCTTGAGGATAGATCCATTAGTTGAGAAGATATTGAGAGTTGAAATTCTTTTGGGTCATGGTTTTGCTGTGAAATGGGGCCCTTATATTTCCAACAGTAAACAACAGATTATTCGTATGAAACTTTGTGATCTTACACACTCTGTTTTACTGAGTAGTATGCTATAGTGTTCTTGAGGACAGATCCATTAGTTGAGAAGATATTGAGAGTTGAAATTTGTTTGGGTAATAGTTTTGCTGTGAAATGGGGCCCTTATAATTCCCACAGTAAACAACAGATTATTCGTATGAAACTTTGTGATCTTATACACTCGGTTTTACTGAGTAGTACGCTATAGTTTTCTTGAGTGCAGATCCATTAGTTGAGAAGATATTGGGAGTTGAAATTTTTTTGGGTCATGGTTTTGCTGTGAAACGGGGCCTTTATAATTCCCACAGTAAACAATAGATTATTCGTATGAAACTTTGTGATCTTACACACTCTGTTTTACTGAGTAGTATGCTATAGTTTTCTTGAGGACAGATCCATTAGTTGAGAAGATATTGGGAGTTGAAATTCTTTTGGGTCATGGTTTTGCTGTGAAATGGGGCCCTTATAATTCCAACAGTAAACAACAGATTATTCGTATGAAACTTTGTGATCTTACACACTCTGTTTTACTGAGTAGTATGCTATAGTTTTCTTGAGGACAGATCCATTAGTTGAGAAGATATTGAGAGTTGAAATTCATTTGGGTCATGGTTTTGCTGTATAATGGGGCCCTTATAACTCCCACAGTAAACAATAGATTATTCGTATGAAACTTTGTGATCTTATACACTCTGTTTTACTGAGTAGTATGCTATAGTTTTCTTGAGTACAGATCTATTAGTTCAGAAGATATTGAGAGTTGAAATTTTTTTGGGTCATGGTTTTGCTGTGAAATGGGGCCCTTATAATTCCCACAGTAAACAACAGATTATTCGTATGAAACTTTGTGATCTTATACACTCGGTTTTACTGAGTAGTACGCTATAGTTTTCTTGAGGACAGATCCATTAGTTGAGAAGATATTGAGAGTTGACATTTTTTTGGGTCATGGTTTTGTTGTGAAATGGGGCCCTTATAATTCCCACAGTAAACAATAGATTATTCGTATGAAACTTTGAGATCTCACACACTCTGTTTTACTGAGTAGTATGCTATAGTTTTCTTGAGGACAGACCCATTAGTTGAGAAGATATTGAGAGTTGACATTTTTTTGGGTCATGGTTTTGCTGTGAAATGGGGCCCTTATAATTCCCACAGTAAACAATAGATTATTCGTATGAAACTTTGTGATCTTACACACTCTGTTTTATTGAGTAGTACGCTATAGTTTTCTTGAGGACAGATCCATTAGTTGAGAAGATATTGAGAGTTGAAATTTTTTTGGGTCATGGTTTTGCTGACAAATAGGGCCCTTATAATTCCCACAGTAAACAACAGATTATTGGTATGAAATTTTCGCCTTTTACACACTCTGTTTTACTGAGTAGTGTGCTATAGTTTTCTTGAGGACAGATCCATTAGTTGAGAAGATATTGAGTGTTGACATTTTTTTGGGCCATGGTTTTGCTGTGAAATGGGGCCCTTATAATTCCCACAGTAAACAACTGATTATTCGTATGAAATTTTCTGCTGTTGCACACTCCGTATTATTGAGTAGCACGCTATAGTTTTCTTGAGTACAGATCCATTAGTTGAGAAGATATTGAGAGTTGAAATTCTTTTGGGTCATGGTTTTCTGTGAAATTGGGCCCTGATAATTCCCACAGTAAAAAACAGATTATTCGTATAAATTTTTGTGCTCTTACAGACTCTGTTTTACTGAGTAGTATACTATAGTTTTCTTGAGGACAGATCCATTAGTTGATAAGATATTGAGAGTTGAAATTTTTTTGGGTCATGGTTTTGCTGAGAAATAGGGCCCTTATAACTCCCATAGTAAACAACTGATTATTCCTATGTAATTTTCGCCTTTTACACACTCTGTTTTACTGAGTAGTATGCTATAGTTTTCTTGAGGACAGATCCATTAGTTGAGAAGATATTGAGAGTTGAAATTTTTTTGGGTCATGGTTTTGCTGTGAAACGGGGCCTTTATAATTCCCACAGTAAACAATAGATTATTCGTATGAAACTTTGTGATCTTACACACTCTGTTTTACTGAGTAGTATGCTATAGTTTTCTTGAGGACAGATCCATTAGTTGAGAAGATATTGAGAGTTGAAATTTTTTTGGGTCATGGTTTTGCTGTGAAATGGGGCCCTTATAATTCCCACAGAATACAAGAGATTATTTGTATGAAACATTGTGATCTTATACACTCGGTTTTACTGAGTAGTACGCTATAGTTTTCTTGGGTGCAGATCCATTAGTTGAGAAGAAATTGAGAGTTGAAATTCATTTGGGTCATGGTTTTCCTGTATAATGGGGCCCTTATAACTCCCACAGTAAACAATAGATTATTCGTATGAAACTTTGTGATCTTATACACTCTGTTTTACTGAGTAGTATGCTATAGTTTTCTTGAGGACAGATCCATTAGTTGAGAAGATATTGAGAGTTGAAATTCTTTTGGGTCATGGTTTTGCTGTGAAATGGGGCCCTTATAATTCCAACAGTAAACAACAGATTATTCGTATGAAACTTTGTGATCTTATACATTCGGTTTTACTGAGTAGTATGCTATAGTTTTCTTGAGGACAGATCCATTAGTTGAGAAGATATTGAGAGTTGAAATTTTTTTGGGTCATGGTTTTGCTGTGAAATGGGGCCCTTATAATTCCCACAGAATACAAGAGATTATTCGTATGAAACTTTGTGATCTTATACATTCGGTTTTACTGAGTAGTACGCTATAGTTTTCTTGAGTGCAGATCCATTAGTTGTGAAGATATTGAGAGTTGAAATTCTTTTGGGTCATGGTTTTGCTGTATAAGGGGGCCCTCATAACTCTCACAGTAAACAACTGATTATTCCTATGAAATTTTCGGCTTTTACACACTCTGTTTATTGAGTAGTATACTATAGTTTTCTTGAGGACAGATCCATTAGTTGAGAAGAAATTGAGAGTTGAAATTCTTTTGGGTCATGGTTTCACTGTATAATGGGGCCCTTATAACTCCCACAGTAAAAAATAGATTATTCGTATGAAACTTTGTGATCTTACACACTCGGTTTTACTGAGTAGTACGCTATAGTTTTCTTGAGTACAGATCCATTAGTTGAGAAGATATTGAGAGTTGAAATTCTTTTGGGTCATGGTTTTCTGTGAAATTGGGCCCTGATAATTCCCACAGTAAAAAACAGATTATTCGTATAAATTTTTGTGCTCTTACAGACTCTGTTTTACTGAGTAGTATGCTATAGTTTTCTTGAGGACAGATCCATTAGTTGATAAGATATTGAGAGTTGAAATTTTTTTGGGTCATGGTTTTGCTGAGAAATAGGGCCCTTATAATTCCCACAGTAAACAACAGATTATTCGTATGAAACTTTGTTATCTTACACACTCGGTTTTCCTGAGTAGTACGCTATAGTTTTCTTGAGTGGAGATCCATTAGTTGAGAAGATATTGAGAGTTGAAATTTTTTTGGGTCATGGTTTTGTTGTGAAATGGGGCCCTTATAACTCCCATAGTAAACAACTGATTATTCCTATGTAATTTTCGCCTTTTACACACTCTGTTTTACTGAGTAGTATGCTATAGTTTTCTTGAGGACAGATCCATTAGTTGAGAAGATATTGAGAGTTGAAATTTTTTTGGGTCATGGTTTTGCTGACAAATAGGGCCCTTATAATTCCCACAGTAAACAACAGATTATTGGTATGAAACTTTGTTATCTTACACACTCGGTTTTCCTGAGTAGTACGCTATAGTTTTCTTGAGTGGAGATCTATTAGTTGAGAAGATATTGGGAGTTGAAATTTTTTTGGGTCATGGTTTTGCTGTGAAACGGGGCCTTTATAATTCCCACAGTAAACAATAGATTATTCGTATGAAACTTTGTGATCTTACACACTCTGTTTTACTGAGTAGTATGCTATAGTTTTCTTGAGGACAGATCCATTAGTTGAGAAGATATTGGGAGTTGAAATTCTTTTGGGTCATGGTTTTGCTGTGAAATGGGGCCCTTATAATTCCAACAGTAAACAACAGATTATTCGTATGAAACTTTGTGATCTTACACACTCTGTTTTACTGAGTAGTATGCTATAGTTTTCTTGAGGACAGATCCATTAGTTGATAAGATATTGAGAGTTGAAATTTTTTTGGGTCATGGTTTTGCTGAGAAATAGGGCCCTTATAATTCCCACAGTAAACAACAGATTATTCGTATGAAACTTTGTTATCTTACACACTCGGTTTTCCTGAGTAGTACGCTATAGTTTTCTTGAGTGGAGATCCATTAGTTGAGAAGATATTGAGAGTTGAAATTTTTTTGGGTCATGGTTTTGCTGTGAAATGGGGCCCTTATAACTCCCACAGTAAACAACTGATTATTCCTATGTAATTTTCGCCTTTTACACACTCTGTTTTACTGAGTAGTATGCTATAGTTTTCTTGAGGACAGATCCATTAGTTGAGAAGATATTGAGAGTTGAAATTTTTTTGGGTCATGGTTTTGCTGAGAAATGGGGCCCTTATAATTCCCACAGTAAACAACAGATTATTCGTATGAAACTTTGTGATCTTACACACTCGGTTTTACTGAGTAGTACGCTATAGTTTTCTTGAGTACAGATCCATTAGTTGAGAAGATATTGAGAGTTGAAATTTTTTTGGGTCATGGTTTTCTGTGAAATTGGGCCCTTATAATTCCTACAGTAAAAAACAGATTATTCGTATAAAATTTTGTGCTCTTACAGACTCTGTTTTACTGAGTAGTATGCTATAGTTTTCTTGAGGACAGATCCATTAGTTGATAAGATATTGAGAGTTGAAATTTTTTTGGGTCATGGTTTTGCTGTGAAATGGGGCCCTTATTGATCAATAAGGAGTGGGTGGGGGGCGTGGCCTAAAGCCCTCGTCGAATTCGATGATTAGTCAATAAAGAGGGGGGCGTGGCCTAAACTCTCGTTGAATTCGATGATTATTCAATAAGTATGGGTGGTGTAGGTTGTGGGCGGAGTTGGGATGGCGGCCCTCATGCACAAAAAAGATGCACATTTTAGGTGTGCCAGAATCCCCAAATCCTCTTTACTGCTATAGCCATTTTCAATCTAATTCTGCAATTAGATTTCGGCTGTAGTTCGATTGCTAATTTCTCTTAGCCATTTTAAGGAGGGGGCCCCATGTAATCGTGCGGATTTTTATACTTTTTAAGCCTCAACAAAATTACGTTGAGATCCTCTTTTGGGAATATTCATTTTGAATAATCAAAGTTCCGATTTCTTTAAACTTATTCCGACCATTTTCTAGCAACTACGAACACAATATAACTAGTAAACATGTAGTTCATGCTTTTCTATTTGAGTCAACAAACTTGCTGGTGGTTTTCTCTTAAGTCCCAACTCAGTACCTAACATCTGCAATATATTATGAAATGCCATGACAAAATTTTGAGTTGCAGGAACATCATTTCGCCGGAAGTTGCACTGTGTGCAGTGACGTTTTCTCTACAATTTTCTAGACAGCGCCAACGGGTTTTCTTTGAACTTAAGTACAAGAGAAATTCGTCGGCCGGAAGTTCCTGTTCACATAATCGATAGTCCACTCGTGGATGCTTAGATTTTTTTGAGAACTCCGTGTATATTACTAAACTAGATTTATAATTACATTAGTCAATTATCTAGAGCAATCTATTTAGTGCACTATTCTCTCATTAGTAGATGTCTAATGCACCACTGCTAACTAGTTTAGTAGACTGTATGCAGTCAACATTGAAAGATTGAAGAAAATCTACAAACTAGAAGTTTGGAAATTACAGTTAGGCAAAACAGTGTGTTGTTTTTTTTTTAAGTAATTGTTTAAATCGTAAAAATTGTAGCTTAGAAGGAAGGAATAGTAGCTTAGTAACTGTAGGACTAGAAGAGGAAACGGGACAACTGTTCGAATTACTTAGCCTATAACGGAAATATGTAAAACGGCCTTTCTATTCGGGGCCTAATAGCCACTTTCTAGGTTTGGGCATCCCCTTCTCCTCCAACCAATGATCACAATTACTGGGGCCACAAGTATCTACAGGCCATAATAACACTGTTGCCAGCGTCGTTTAACAGGTTCATTCGAGAGGCTGTATCTATGGACCTTTATTGAGATCGGAATATTTAAAAAAAATGGAAAAATCATAAACAGCTGAAATTTTTTATTCTCTTCAGAAACGGTATCCGCTTCTGTTACTAAACTTCGAACCACATCAATAAGCCGGAAGGAAGACTTTACTGATGCAATTTGCAAGCTTTTAGCGAATTTGCTTGCGGAGTCTACGATTTTCTTAAAACTGATCAAAATTTCTCTCCATTTACCTTGCCGGAAGTCTGGGCTGCATTACATTTAAAAAGCATTTCTTCAAATTATTAAAAACCACAGAATCATTGCTAGAATTGCCAGTTCGGGGAAGATAGGCTAAGCGGAAGTGGCGGCTTTAGAGTTTCCTGTGGAAAAGCGGTGAAACTTGGTGCGGTACCATCCTGGCCACGCTATTCTATCAAAAACGACTGTAAATAGCTCTGCGAAGGGTGTGTCATGTAAAAGTGAGCTAGATCTGGTGGACTACAGCTCCCTTTTAGAAGGCAGCAACTAACCGTGCAAAGAAAATGCGTTCCTTAATAGCTAATACAGTTAAGCTAACTCTTCCACTCCTAGCAGTAAGCTAAAGTCTAAACTAACTTGGATTTGCATCAGCCAGCTCTAACTGCAACTACTATGGCCGAACTAAACGGAACTGAGTTGGCTAGTGAAGTTGATTGTTAATTGTACATTGAGTGGCGCCTGCCGAACTGCTTCTAACTGTTCACTGATGGAACTGCCAATAGAAGATTGCTAAACTGGGTCACTCCAATTTATTGCCGACAGAGACGTCTTGAAACGGCAGTAATAAATCTGAAATAGTGGACTCTCTTTGTGTGAGCACTCCACTATGCAAGCACAGTGCACGATGACTGGGTGATCTGGTGGGGCCGTCTGGATAATCTGAACTAACAGGATTCCTTCTTCAACGGAGATAATGATGTTGTGTACGTACGACTGCCTCTCACCGCAATGGCGGATAGTTGGAACGCAGTTTCTTCAATCTCACCACTTAGCACCACATTTAACCTTCTTTAATGCAAGTGATAAAGCCGTAAATTGCAATGAAACAGCGCTCTAGAGGGACGCCTACTCGATCCATTTCCTCGTTTTTGACTCAGGAGGCACTGACCAGGAAATTTGCAGAGTGATTTCCGGTTACAACTCCTAATTGAAAATCAACACGATTGCTCTTACTAACACCTTAGAGGAGTATGAGAAATTAGTAAGTTGTTATTCTCTGTTGGTAGAACTGTCGTTTCATCCGACATCCCTACCCGGAAGAGCAATCATGCTCGTGATTTTCTCAAAAATGGCGCTGTAACGTTTTGCCTAAAACTAGCGAGCAAAGTTCATCATCCCAATATTAAGACTTTAAATATCACTGGAATTGCAAATTGACCTCATAGTAGAAAACGAAATGGTTAGCATTCTAGGGCAGTTTCGCACTGATGATGTAATGAAGATTGAGGCACTAATGGTGACATATTCTGCAATGAGTTTGTTAGCAACGGAAGGGGCCCATAAGGTGATACCCTAACACCACACTAGGACTGGGAAGCATCCCCATGAGCAAGTGGAACTCCTTGTTTACAAGCAGAATGGAGATAGTGTTATTATTATTGGACAGATTGGAGATGACTATAGAAGGTGAGATGGAACACAGGTGGGTCTGGAATGCGAGCATTACGCAACGCTGGAGCATGCATCAGACACCTCTACTAATGTGACCATGGTAGTGTTGCCTTCAATGGTTACTCTCTTAGTAACACACAGATGGGCGTGCCGACACGTAACTACAGTTTTATTACATTCACACTAACACACTCCTAGATGATGACGCAGATGAGATTGGTTCAAGGACCAAATAGAAGACTCGCACGACTTCCTCGAAGGCAACTCAACGCATTCATTTCCTTCTAACTGAGAAATTCGGAAACATATTTAGTTACTACGAACGAACTTCAGATATGTGTGCCATTGTAGTGTGTTGGCTAAGTATAAGAACATCCATTAATGCTGCGTTATACCCTTTATTAAAGATTAAATTTAACGGCATAAAATGAAGTTAAAGGAAGTTGGAACAGGTTAGTTTTCCACTAATCGTAACAGTTTCCCAACATACAAGAAAGAAAATTAGTTTTAGGGGAACATTTGGGAGGACAGAGAAATCACCACTGGGTGTATGACTTTAAACAAAGTTCACAAGAAATTGTTTACAAAACGAGAACAGTAGAAAAAGATTACACCAGGTGACTGGCTACTGCCTACCCAGTTGAAATAACCACGCTGCTGTAATATCTCAAACTGTGCTTTGCGACCCAGCAGGCGGAAAACGGCACACCAAATACAGAGTGGAGTCTCACTTAGGCAGAGTAGGCTCGGTGGGCCGATTCCAGTTAGCCCACGCCAGACACCAGTTGGACACCCACGCCAAACCTTCACCACGTCACTGACAATGCCACGCCCACTCGCCACGGTAATAAATTTTATTATTATTGTTTTTATGATGTATGCAACCAGCTGTTCCTTTTAATAACATGGTACTTTTTGAATTGAAACAACACCTCTCCGATCTGGGGACTTCGTAGGAGATTTTATTGATCGGGTTTTTCTCAGTTTCTGAAAAGCAAATTTCTCCAAAACTTTTCAATGATCTCGCAGACTCATGCAACGGAGAGCTAGATGTCACATCATAGCTCCATTATGACAGATCATCAGTAATTCAGTCGAAGAGATAAAGGGTGCTCTAACTTTGAGACCATGTTTGCTTCACAATCCGCAATCTGATTGGAACTGGCGGGCACTCTCATCCCCGCTATAAACATTAAAACGGAAGTCACACACTACACTTCAAGCAGTTCTCATTTAGACGTTCACACTAACTCACTTCTTCCGCTTTACCCTCGCTGGCCTGTTCTAGAACCGTCTGGAACATTCTGTTCCTTCTCTTCTGGAACAAACCGCCGCTAGTTGGCTGTTCCTAGTGGAGAACTGATGCCTTCATGGCGCTAGTGAACTTTTATCATACATACGCCAGAAACTCTTTATCAAATACTTCACCGAAATATGTCTGAAACTAGAAGAGGGGCTTTTTCTGAATCCATGATGTACCAAGTTCAAAAAAGAATACTTGAAGCATTTCTAAGTTAATTGTGAAAATACTGAAATCGCTTCAGTGGAGTACTACTTCCGGTTGACCGTGTCAGGAGCCGGCGGAATGCTTGCGACTTGATGCTCTGAGTTCAAAACTAAGAATTGAAACAGATCTCAGGCAAGAGTCTGTTTATTACCTCCTGTCAAAGCTCTGGACCAAGCCAATGCAATGCGTCATTCTCAAACGTCTGTCCATTCAAACCGGCCGAAGGTTCAGATCTGCTTCGTTATTGTGAATATGATTTAATTTGTGTGTGTAATAGTATTCAAGGTCGGGGAAAGTGAGTTATTCGCGCGCAGGACTAACTGACAAGCGGACCAGTTGGAATGCAGTCAGGGAACAGTCGCCAACCCAACTTCTACCACTTTCTCTGTTCCAATCCTTCAAGTCGGTATTTTTACTTAAACTGCTTGCCAAAACGAATTTCACCATCTAGAAGAAGTAATGTTGCAAGCTTGTAACTTTCAAATTACTTTGACCGAAATAGTAATAGATTTCAACTGAAGCGCAAATTAATAATCAAGTTGGCGTTAGTACAGGAAGTGCTTTTTCTTAAGGTTTTACTCAATAAAGTAATCTGAAAGTTTTAAGAGACAATTTCCGCTCTCCTTCCTTCGGGCGAGGAACTGTGCGTCGTTTAGACTGAGACCGTTCTTCAGCACATCGAGAATGGAGTACCCGGAGCAGTCACCTACATGAACGTTCCGGGGGAAATAAGCTCTTCCTCGGTGAAGAAATCTACGCCATGATCGTCATCTGCAATAGATATGGGAGAGGTTTTGCCTTACAGCTGGTAAGGGAATCGACTAGCGAAGAGTTTAAGGACGCATCTTCATTTCTCACCACTCTAAAAGCCAAGCTTCTGCAGCATCAATACTTCGTGGAAATAATTAATCTTGAATCTCCCACCTGAGTTCTGGGCCTAGCCAATTTTGGAAGGCGCTTCGGTATTTGGAAAATCGAGGGAACAGAATTAGGTCTGTTAGCGTATCGCATTTACTGAAGACCCCAAACGGAACGTTCAGACACATTAGTGACGCCACCCTTTCAAGCAGAGACAGCTGATAACTACTGCGCATAGAAATCCATTAGAGACATTAATAAAGCCGCTGCTGCCACAATATCTTTGCGCAATGTTCACTCTAACCACATATCCTGGTCACTGGCCAAGGTTATAGTCCCCGTAACCTTCCCAGACACGCTGTTCAATACGCGTAATACATAATTTATTTTTTTATCAATTTGCATTAATATTTCTTGGCCGCTTCAATCTACTTATATGGTTGCCCATGTCTGTCTGTAGGACAATGAGTCATTATTGCCATTCCGACAGGCTGTCAAAGAGTAACAATGCTGTGAAGGTATTTCCTAGTTTTATCAATGAAATCTGTACTAGAACTTACTTGGAATATCGCCAGGTTGAAGTACGAAGACGGAGGTAGATGCCAGGAGAATTCCATCGTCGGCGATATCTCTAGTCGGGATACTGTCATCGCTGCAAGACGGTTCTCCGCATCCTCCTGTCAGGACAAACAACTTAAATTTTATATGGGAATTCGATTCGTGATAAGTGCCATTGCAAAGTTTACTCTTCTTGGTTATTTGGCACATTTCTACCAATAGTTACTTCCGCCAAAATGATTGGCGAGTTTAGAATATGTTAATGCGTTAAGTGTAAATAGCATGGCGATCAAGTTGGACATATATGTTCTACAGAATCAACGTAAAACTGCTATCGTAGGACTCAACGCCAATTATTTTGGCTAACAATACAGTCTTTTAATAATTAAATTAAAAAGCTAATTATTAAATCTCTCCTTACCTTTGCACACTCCAATATCGCACTGGAAATGCACTTGATTTCCGTCCGGAAATTGGAACATGGAGTAGAGCTCTGAGTCTGCATGGCCTTCCTTCTCTGAGTAGATGAAGGGTGACAGCACCTGTTTGTTCAGCGGACATCTGCAAGAACGTGTTGTACTATAATAATACAATAGACGTCACACAAGAATAAAGAAACAGTCGTCGCAGAGTGTGAAAAGAAACCGCTTACACACACATTTAGCTGTACGGCCAAACAGGAAGTGAATACTTTAAACCGTTTCTTTACGCATAAAAAGAGATGAAAAAAAAATAACTGCAAAGTAAAAAAAAGAATCGTCGGTATGTTGGACTACGTCACCACGGCTCTTTGCTGTTCTGACGAAGGTCATTCAGCTGGTCGTTTTTTTTTAGAAAAGTCGAACTGAAATAAGAATTAGAAAGCTTCCAGGGTCAACATAATCAGTACATATGGCCGACTTAACACTGGCTAGCTCGGTAATCAACACAAGATCCTGGCTTGAACACTTTTAATTTATAAATATTTCTGCAGAGCTGGAATTCTCACTATAAGTTAGATCGCTTCAACTGCAATAAAACCCTGGAACTTGGAGAGAAAAGTGCCAGAAACAGGTAAAAGTAACTTCCTATAACTAAAAAATAGGCTTCTCACTTTTTGAGTTTTATACTGAGCGATTTCGAGTTTTCACAGAAAATACTTGCTTCCTTAACGGATCCGTTTTCCAAGAAAAACATTTTTCTGATCTCGAGATTTTCAGAGAAAACTCAAAACCTGGAAAACTTTACGAATTTACATTACAAGGATTTAAAAACTGTAAAAATATAAACTAAGACAAAGTCATGACAGTGTTCACACATTTGAATTTTTACTTTCACTTTTAATTAATTTAATTCAAATTCAATTTAATTTAAATAAAACATGATTTTAAATAAATTTAATACCTTAAAACTGATCTGACCTCTAAAACATTTAGATAACAAGTATTTGGTAATACGAAAACCTTCCTCAGAGCTGAATATGGAGGTTACATCTTACAGGTTATGTTCTTTTTTTAAAGCAAAGTAAAAAATTTGTTCTAAGAGGCAGTGGTGACCTAATATTAGAGAAGTGTTACAACACACAGTGTATAAGTGTGTGTATGCACGATGAAAGCGGGCGCAGCACTTTGGACTAACTTACGACCAGAGAGATATGTAGTTACATGTCTAACGAGTTCTTATAAAATTAGTGTAATCATTTACATACGCACTCTGGGCCTTCTTACATAACTACCAGTAGATCCAGTCATCTTTCGGACTAACATCTGCTGAACTTCTGAACAAGGGTAGCTGACATTTAGTGGGATTATTCAATTGGGCCACTGAAAGTTGTCTTCGGTACTCTTGCCACATGGTAAGAAGAATTTTTGGAATCGTGTCAAAATTTTGGAATTAGTTTATATCAACTGCATTGGTCTCACGGCATTGATCTCAATCGTGGTGAGTTGTAGCCAAAATTCATTAAAAGAAGTGAAATCCATTCTAAAACTTGCACGGCATCTTGAAGTTCATTTAAATATTGAACCCTAAAATTTACATTAAAGTTTTCCAATAACTGATCGTGTTTCAACAATGTTAACGAGTGTAACATAATTTTGTTTCTACTAAAAATGCAGCTTTTGCTTTTCTGTTACCAAATAAGAAATACTGTTGTGAAGTAAACTGATAGTTCAGACTTAGTATTAAATTAGAACTACCACTACAAGTACTGAGTTAGCCAAATAAATACATCTCAAGCGGAAGTGCTAGGTTTTCTTTACACTTATTAAGCTCATATTTACGATTCACAACATCTAATATTTAACTGCAAACATGTACATCCTAAAACTTTTACATAAAATAATCTTCCAGAAGGTTAATTAAAGCGACACTCTAGAAGTTACAACTAATCTAAGAAATGTCGTTTTTATGTACTGAACTCAAATACTTGTACATGCGTGAGATTGTGGAAAGGTTTCATTGTTTATTTTCTGATAGTTCCTCGTCGAATTCATTTTAAATGTTTGATATAAGAACTTCTAAAGCAACTTGATATTCTCTTCTTTTTTTTCGTTTTATAACGAAACTGCAACATAGTTCGCCTAATAATTTAGTTAAATTTTTCTTTTGCCTACTTTAATTAGGAATCTCTTAATAACATTGTATTTTATTTTTCACTTTTGTTTTCCCTGTCTATTCTGTATTAATCGTTTTTCCAACTTGGACATGCTTACTCTCACCTTCTCGCAGCAATTCCATTGTGCCATCAAATATTAAACTTTGAATTCTCTATGATTTTTCCGGTTTTTGAGTTACGGTAGATACCAACAGGTAGACAGATATACAGACAATTACTTTTTCTAAAAAAAAGACACTTTTTCTCGCACAGATCGGGTTCCTTCAGTGAAAATTCAGCATCGTACAACTGAAGATTACATCGGCACATAAGGAAAACAATGGAAAAACTGTTAAGTGTACTTGAAAGGGACTTTAGAGGTATACGCTTCAGATTCCACTGATTTTCTGAGGGAAAAATGTTTTAATTAAAAATGATAGCTCTTAGGAAAACTGTAAAAAGTTTTAAGCCATCTTGATGGAGCCAAATTCAGGAAATGTGACAGTCCAGGAGAGTTGCTGTTTGTGTTTATGGAAGTTTGGCCAAACGTCTAGACCATCCAGGCAGTGAAGGCATGATGAAGCGATTTGTGGTAAAGACAGCTTTAGGGGCGAGGGGTGTTGAGGCAAGAACACCACTCTAATGTGACTTTAATGTGCCATCAAGCCGCTCTAAGATCTCAATCTCGCCGCTACAAAACACACTCTGCGCCAACTATCCATCCACTTCTATGGGAACACTACAATTGCTCCAGCATTAGACCCGCTGCTCACACACCTGCCGCTGGCTGGAGTACTACTTCCAGTATAGTCACGGTAATGGTCCAGTGAGATTCCTCCAAATTAACACTACACTTTCTTGTGGAAATATTAAATCGACATTTAATTAGCTGGAAGAGGTCTAGCCACAGACATCATCACTTCCTTCTGATATTTCCCGAAAATATAAGTTTTACGTGATAAAGTGGTAGGCTATTGTACAAAAGGCAATAGTCGTAGCCATTTTGGGGCCTGAATTAGACTATCCATTGAGTAAAGACTATCGGGTTAGAATTACGATGAGCCACTTACCCTCTGTCGTCGATCAGCTGAACACTGTTGTTCCTTCTGTTGAAAGCAAAGCAAGACTTGACTCGGATCCCGTAGGTGCCTGAAACATCATACCTATGTAATTATGTGCAAAACAATGAGCTCCCGAGACAGTCGCAATGTTCGTTTAAAATGAAAGCGCAGTCATTAGTTTCGCTTTCTCTTTCACCGGAAGTATCAGTCTTAAGGTGACCCGAGTCTGCACAAGTGTTTTTAGAGTTTAAGGATTTCCGGCAATAGTACCTTTATTGAAGGATTATTACAAATTAGATAACAGATACAACAAGCAAGGTGTCTTCTCTCGACAAGCTCACAATAATTATTGCAGAATGGAGAGAATGTTTCCAATAAATCATAAAGGCTCTTCATGATGGCTGGGATTCATTGCATTTGAGGCAGTCTGCACATGCGCACCCACTCCTGCTTTTCCGGACTCAGAAAACCTCGAATTGGTGAACACCCAATTTCCACCGTAACACTTCCACATTCTCTCAGAGGAAGCTGTGGGGAATATCTAGCTTTATGTGACGTAATAAGTGAACTAAAGGTTCAAGGCAGGAAGAGAAATGGAGCTTCCGGTATATCTATGATCACGTTGCTTGATTCAACACGTTCTACCACAAGAGAGAAAGTAATACGGATTGCAGAAGATATGTACAGAGAGCTTTAGTAAGTTGCTCATGATGGAAGATGAGCTCTGTGAGGGTCGTGGAGAACACGTACTTCCGGTTGGCCCAGAGAGGAGAATGTAGTTCCCACAACCTTGCGCGCGGCCTATATGTGTCTGTGAGTATGTCAGTCACCTTGCCAACTCGCCTCCCAGTTTCTCTTTAGAAGGTTCCCACTGTAATCAATTTGTAAACGCTTCGATCCGTCATGATTTTACTTCAAGTTTTATTTAAATAATTATAACCATCCAGCCATTCACAAGCCTAAGGTCACCTTGCAATCCATCCGCTGCATTCATTCATCCAAATTATGTTAGTTACGAGCATCGCATCTAGAGGGTTCCCAGTCGAAATATTCCGCAGTGAAATCTATCTACTCACGCGACTTCCCCTGACCACTCCAGGATCTAACTCACCCAATTCCTTCCAACTCCGAACATTTAATTCTCACCAACTCTGTACAGTCTGTAACCTTACAGGGAAGCCAAGCTCAATTCCTCCCCCGGGAACTGTCTCAAAACCAAATTGATAACATTGATTTAAGTTATAAATTTAATTGTATGTAATGTGCATTTCAAAACAGTATGTTTATCGTACCGCTTAAAGTTTAAGTTTAAAGAAAATCGCAAAAAAACAGTTTTCGAAAAAATCTCAAAAAACGATATTGTGGCGTTCCCTGGTGGTAGCGAAATTTCAAATTTGATTTTTTTTTTTTCCAGTTACGGTGAATATACATAAACATAAGTGCAACCACCGGAAATATCAAGGGATGACGCAATTACTTCTCTCTACAAACTTCTCTCTACAACCAACGTGATTTCCGGTGTTATATTAACATTCATCTTACTTTAGATTACGGTGCCTATGTTAGGCCATGCAGAGCGGAAGTAGAAATGGGCACCAATTTGGGTTAAGCGAACCCACACTGCGTCTCAAACTTGTAGACTCGAACTCTTCACGACCCACCCATATGAAGGAAGCTTCTTTGCCCAGTCTCCACTGGGGACATCTCTAACAAATGGACCACATAATTTGACTCAATTTTCCGGCCAGACCTGATTTGTCCCACTGCTGGTAGCATACTTTCCTTGGTGAGAAACTAGTGTAAAATCAGCGTGACAAACAGCGTTACGTCCTGACGGAGTCCGACACCATTCGCTCAACTGTAATATTCCTGCCTATTAATATTAAAACTTCACTCCATTACAATCGATCCTCAGTTATATAATTGGCAGTGATATTGGTGAAGGAGAGGGAACAGCCTCTCACCCCATCTCTGGAAACAGAAAGTGAAACTAAATAGGTTATATTCTGAACTGTTTTGATCTAGTAACAATCACTGTCCTACGATCCCACATAGATGTGTGCCTTGTTCAGCGGCTTTGTAAGAGCATGTGGTGATAAGGAGGAAATCGTACATTTCTGAAAGTCTCGCAAAGAGATAGATCACAAGGAAACTGTCCAAATCTAGAAGAGAAATAGGAAGTAAGCTGGGCCAGAGGTGCTTCAAGAGAAACGGGATATCGGACCTAAAAGCAGCTTGGAGGCTGCCCAAGGTGATGACTAAACTGGATAACGGACACAAGGCTCAGTGAAGAATGTAAATAAGGAAGATAACTTTCGGTCAATGGCTTGTAGCACCGCACTTGGTTGTATTGTTTGCAAGAACTACTCCATCGCCAACTCCATACCGGTGCAAGATCCGCACTACTATCCAACTCACTTGCACTTAGTGAATAGTAAGCAAAGATATTTTGTGCAGGCCGGTTGCGACTATCCAACCCTGACAGGGAGCTCCTACTATTGTGCCACACCGTTTAGTCACGCCATTTTGTTGCAGGGCCAATTCGCCTATTTTCCATTCCATGACAAACGGTTAGAACTAATTTTACTATCATTGGGAAACAGCCCCTCTGCAAGCCCAACACATAGAACTGGAACAGGTTTACATAACCCAGCAAATCTATACTTCTTTCAGTTCAACAGGAGAACCTTCTCTTACTGCTGCGAGTTTACACTGTCTTCTCCACACCATGAGAGAAGTACAGCGATCGAGCAGCATTTTCACCGGAAGTAGACGTTCTGTGCTCCAATAAACAGAAATAAGTGATTTCTGCTGATTAGCCTCTCTCTTGAATCTCCAAAAACTGAAAAATTGGTCAGTAAAGTTCTGGTTGACCCTAATACTCTTTTCGGCCACCCCAGGTACAGGGAGTTGGGGAACTCTTTTCGTTAGCGCCAGTCTCATCTCCACTAAGTTCTTTATGCAGCATCATCTGCTCAGTAGAACATTCTCAATCTTTGCCATCTACTTTCCATTACGTCTACCTAGGCTTCAAACGATCTCTTTTCCAGAATCTGCGCACGTTTGCACCACACAATGAAGGAACGTTCACCGTATCTCAGTTCTTAGTTACCGCTCTCTTTACTGTGGATTACATGAATAAGGTTAGATCTTCATTCTCTTTGAACACCAGTTTACAGGTTCAGTTCGAGAAAGTTGTAAAGTTGCGGTAGCCTAGGCTTTGCTAATGCTTGCTGCGAAGGATCGCAAGAAAGGGGATATGAGCTCTGAGAGTAAGGCAAGATGGAGGCTCCCTCCTGCTTCAAAGGAAGCTGATCCTCGAACAGGCACTAGAAGACTTGAGGCAGGTTAGGAGTGGACCCCTCTAGCAAGACTAATACTCGTTAAAGTAAAACACAGACTTCTGTCCAGTGAAGATTTCATCCAAGTTCACGAGGATTGACAAAAATAGCCAGAATACTACAGCAATATTTCTGGTTTTAGTGACTGCATCAAGTTAAGAGTCTTGCAATGGTTCGCGCCACAAGAAAGGGAGGGGCTGTTGAAGACGGTGGCGAGGAGATGATGGTTTAGATAATCACGGCTATTAGGTAGGAGGTGCAAGTTGGCTAACCGCAACAGAGAGCATTCTCTGCGGGCAGAACTGGTTCCAGAAATAGCCACACCAGTAATACAGTCGGCGGCGCCCTGCGGCTATTTAAATATCACGGCAGTCCGGGGACACACTACCAGCCGGAAATTCTCACGACGACTGGCCGTCCAGTAAACCGGTTCTAAGAGTCTGGCCGCGCTTCTTACAATTCCAAGCTCTGTAATAACTATTTGGAACATGGTGCATTTCATTGAAATGGCAATTGTCAAACCGAGGATAGAGAAAATGGAAGCCATTCCGAGGAAATACTCGGAAAAATGGAAAAACTATTCTGTGAAGAGGAACTCTCAGGTAAGGAATTTTCTTCAATTTCAGAACTTCAGCGGCATTTATAACCCTCTTTAACAGGAAAAAACGACCAACTTTTATTGAAACTATTCCAACGAATGTGCTCCGAAAGGCTGGAAACATAGTGGAACGGCGATCAAAGCGGCGAAAACAAACACTCTCTATAGATAGCGTTGCTCTATCTTCGCTTTGCTCCCCACTATTACGACGGTCCCATATGTTAACTTGTGTTTGATTTCGCCGCTTTGCTCGCCGCTCCACTATGTTTCCAGCCTAAGGCAGTTCTGAGGGAGAGGCGGAGCTCTACGGGGAAGTGTCATGTACGTCCTCATCGCCCATATAAACTCATGCAATTCAATATGTGGCCAATTTTGAAAATTGAACGAAATCGGGATAGCATAGGGGCTACTGAATCGTTATGTGGTTTCTACGTGACGTCACTTGGGAAGAAAGGAAGTCATGTGAGTGTCCAAAGCAGATAGCAGCAGACGGGGGGGTCGCACTCCCTCAAGGAGTCACTCTGCGTCAAGGAGCGATACATCAAGAGACCGAACTCAGTTCTAATCTCGAATTCCCTCCCCTGCAGGTATTCGGGAAAATGTGTTGGAATGCCCGCGCGGTTTTTGAGAAAAACCACCGGGACGTAGTTCCGCGCTCGTCCGTCGAGGATTAACAGCATTCCAAACAGTCCTTAATTTAATTTTGTCTCAACGATGTTTCCAATGAATTCATTAAAACTGGTTGCCTATCCTTCTTTTCGTTTCTTTTTTAATTTTAATTAACTTTAAGAAAGTTCATTTTCGAAATTTGGATGATTTTTTTGTTTTTAAGAAAGTTATTTTTACTTTCACTGACTTTGGGTGGGGGGTGAACATCGATCGGGTTCTCAACGCAAAAATCAAGGCCTTCTGAATCCGATTTTTGGAAAAACATCTCTGGATGCTAAACCGGAACTGGTCAGAAAAACGTCCTCTTAGTCTTGCAGAAGCAAACTATGCTTAAAGAAACACTATGGGGACCAACATACAAACTCAAAGTAAACACTAACCGTCTGGCCTGGAGAGTTCCGCTCTGATGATGTACGGATGGCTGTAGTAAACTTCCTGTAACCTCTTCTTGCGGTTTTTGTCCATCAGTTTCAGCGAAACCAACGAGGTCTCATTCCTTCAACACAGAAATCAAAACAACATTACATGAGTATTTTGGCCAGAAATCATTTACTTACTGATTTGATAAGTAAGAATACAGGTTCATGAGACCTGTTTCTGTGAACGCGAAATACTCTCTCGGAATTACTGTCTCAAGTTAGAACTTTTAATGGCGTGCAGAATGCCTAGGAAATCCTAGGAAAGTGGAAATACCAGATGGGTGCATCCCTCTTCCCCACAGCGTGATTGTCAATAAATCTTCTGAAGAGGACCCTTAGACATGATACCATCCGAGATGGAACTACAGGTTGTGCGGGCCCTCCTGAGACATTCTCGCCACTGAATATGATTTAGCTGGACTCCAAAACTTCTACCTTTTTACTCCCCCGGCGATATTATTATCCTTCAAAATAAAAATCTCAAATACGACGCACGAATTTATGATCATAGGAATTAACTTCTCAGTTCTATCCCCTCTTTCACAATCTTCGAATATTATGCATCGCTTAAAAGTCCTCTTCAGGAGACAGTTACCCCATCAGGGTAACAAAGGAAGGTCCAATTCTGCACTTACCTTGCGTTCTTAAATCCAGCTTTGCCACAAGTGATGACGTAGAACTTGTCATCGGCCAATTCCAGTGTCCTGTGTATCCTCACGGCCACCGGAAGTGAGCGTTCTTCTGTTTTCTGCAGAAAAGTCAAGCAAAGTTCCAGTCATTTTAAGGGAATATGATGCAGCCCATTATGCAAACGGCTGTGACGCAAGCAAACTAAGCAGTAAGGTGTGATAGTGTGACAGAGACAGCCATGTTGAAAGATAAATTCTGAGGTGAACTATAGAAACTAAATTTCAGATTGCTTCCATCTAAACGAAACTAGATTAGATCAAGATTAATTCATTGATGGATAAATTAAAACGAGTTTAAGAAACGGGCAAACCGGGGTCTTGGCGATCAGGAATGAAAACTGGAGAATCAAGCTGTAGATGGTGGAGCTTTCTATCTCCTAGGCAAGTGGGTATCTCTGGCCACATCTTCCTAACTCCACGATCTTAGTCCTTCCCTATAGGAAGGAAGAATAGCCTATCTCACGACACAATCAGAGTACCAAGGGTGCTCATCGAAAGAGCTATTGCTGAAAATAACACTGACTTACATTGGAGACGAGAACACCACAGTAATCCTGTGATTGTGATGAAGCGAATAGATTGATGCCCAAGATGACAGTGTTGGACCCATTGCCGTAGGCGAGGCACGATGGTGTTCGGTAATCCTTGGCATGGACAGCACCTGCAACAGAGAGAGTTCATCAAAGCTGCACTTAGTTTAGGTCCCTGTTCCAGAACCCATCCATTGATATCAATAATTATTACTTTGTATATATAGAATGCAAAGATATAACAGGATAGCGACGATTTTTCGGACTGGTTTTAATTTATTCCACTTGGCAGTTTTAACGGTTTTAACAGTTTAATGGAGATTTTACCTCCTCATCAGATGAGATCCGCGATTTTGGTATTTACCAACGATAAGCTACTCAACTGGGACCCACAACAAGATGCAAGTTACATGCACTAAACAGACGGTCCGCCTTTTCAGATTTTCAACAGAAAACAAAAGGATGCGAAAATTGGCTGATTGAAGCGATAAGTTCAAGGATACAGATCACATTGTACCGGAGATACACTCTTCAAGTGGAAAAGTTCCAGTAATATTTAAGAAAAGTGTGTAGGGTAGCCGACAATATCATAAAATCCAGAAGAAGTGGCTAATCCAGTTCGTGGTGCGGGCAAGGATCTAGATATCTACGGGTATTATTCTCTAGTATAACTAGCACACCTCTATTTCGACCAGAACCACTCAACTACTTCCATAGAAATAAGTATAACGGGGTACTCACCACTGAAGGAGGAGTTGGTGTGCACCCGGATGGTCATGTAGCCCGCCTTGCAAGTGGCCGTCACTACGGGCGTGAACTCCTGATCTACCAGAGTCTCGCTGAATACCTGCAACAACAACAAATTCCTAATTATGAAAACTTTCATTTCTTATTAAACGTAAATTGTTGATTAAAAAAGTTCGCTTCGACATCGCTTCGTTTAAGATAAAAAGGAAAACGTGATGTCCCAAAACCCCTCCTTAGAATCTATTTTCACGAAGAGAATTTCAAAACAAAGCAAGATTTTTATCTGAACAGACAGGAATTTCTCAGACCAAAATGAAAGCGTTTAAGATGTTCACACTTCTGGTCACTGGATGCCTTTAAATTCGGATTTCTTCGCCTGCGAATATGTTCAAGCGAAGACGAACGTAGGGTCCCTAAATTACCAATGTTTGCTCATTTCTAAATTCTATTCAAAACTTTTTATTATAATATACACAGGAATGATGTACTTATGATGTTTTTACGTTTAACATTTACGAAAGAACGTAAATCTAGTTAGTGTTGTGAAAGTAAGTCACCGCATGCGCATTAGGCAAAAGAATATTTATTCTCCAGATGTGGGAAGTTGTGAGGAAACACTCCCTTCAGATGTCCAGTATTACATTTTTTCTGCAATAATTCACAGGGCGCTTCTAAACTTATTAGAAAAGGTCACCCGCTGAATGTTTAGCTAGATTATAACAGTGAATCTAACCGCGGTTCAGAAAAATATCAAAATTAGGCAACAAATGTTATTTTATTAAAAAATATTATATTTCTTTACAATTTATTCATATCAAAGTTTATTCTACTTACCGACTGTTTCTATAACAGCAATGGGAGGTAACCATATTATTTAACTAGTTTCAAACTATTTAATTAATAACTCGTTAAGATATACTATATCCACTAGTTTACTACAATTTAAGTCAACTCCAAGAGGAAGTACTTTCGGAAAATACTCAAGAGAAGTTCCATCACATCCTGTTGTTATAGTCAACCATAATACAAGGTTTTCTGCAGGTTACAAAACAGTGTTGCTCATAATGTATACAATTTAAGTGGTTAAGGCTTATAATTTTAAATTTAAAATTATTACTTTATTTAAAATATATTAGATTTACATTTTGTCTGTGAGTGATTTGATGTAAAAAGAAAACATAATGTGCAAAAAACAGTAGTTGTTTTTAATTTCTGAGATCTAACCACCATGCCGACATCATAAACACCTACACGTTCTTATTTCAACATGGTGACTATAAAAAAAAATTAAAAAAAAACAATGCAGTTCTGTCCAAATTAGAAAAATAAACCAAAATTGATTTGGCATTTATGAATGGAATCAAGGAGAACGAGTAGAATTCAAAATAAAATAAGAAAAAAAATTATAGCACCAAATATTTGTGAACCTCCATATTGTTACCCCTTTAACAAAGTGTATTGTACCACTACAAGGTTAGATTATTATTCCATCAGTAATCACATATTATATTACCGTTCTCATAGTAAGAGATGATAATGATTAGAAATATTCTCTAAATCATAAATAATATACTAAATTACAATAACTTATCGACGCCAATTCTTCGAACTCATAATAGACTCATTAATTTATGTTTGTCGCCATTAGATTTAAATAGTTCAAAATTAATTAGAAACACTTCCTTCTTTTCCAAGAAGTTTTTCACAGAATTTGGTGTTAATAAATACGATTTTATATATTTAACTCCTAAATAAAAACTTAAGTAGGGTTGATTTAACGCCAAAAGTTACATAATAACTTAGATGATATTATTTAAGTAATTTTACTGCATTAACTTTTCGTTAATATTTTTTAGAACTTATTAGTTGTCACAGACCCTTAAGCTAATAGATTATCGCAAAAATGTTTTTGTTAAAATAATAAAATTCACATTCCATCTTGTAATAAATAAATAGGCACTTTATTTTAAATTCTATTCCAAATTATTTGTCTGATTGATCTCTATTGTGCCCTTTATTTTGATTTCACGTACAGATGCACATTAAAATCGAAAAAGGCAAAGTTAAAGTAGGTTCCTGTAGGTAATACATATATGAATCATGGAGTTAAAACAAAATTTCGAATCTTCAATTCGTCTAACAGAAGAATTCGAGTGCACAAACTGCACACAGTTAATAACAAGTAAATTTATTGTTGTGCTTTTCTGACTAAGGTCAAGATAAAATATGGCGTGTACCACTAATCTTCTGGAATAAAAGTTTACCGGAAGTTGGAGTTAAGGAATAGATACCTGCGGTTCATCTGGAAAATGAATCTCCTAAGATTTTCTAGCAACTAGAAAACTATCTCTACAGCATGGAAGTTGTTTAGCCGTTTAATTACAGCCAGCCCAGGAATTCTTGATCGCATTGCAATACACAAAAAGTGAACATACATAACGAACTTGACATTTACTTGGGGGGCGCGAAGCAAGAGACAGAGAACCGGATCTCCTTGGCGAGGCCGTTTTGCCCGGGACTGTGGCACCCTTATTACCTGGAGGGGAACTCTGCCAGGAAATCTCGTTAAGTTATTTCTTAAATTTACAGTCCACTTATCTGTGCGGCCGAGCATGGAATCAAGATGGCAGCCAGCCGCACCTTCAATTTCGACACCTTGCCCCATGGGCGGCGAAAACTCTTTCACTTTTTTACAAAACCAGTTTCCCTTTGGAATTTATTAATATCACGGACATTGTACAACTGGTGCCCGCTATAAACGTAAACCAAACAGAAAATTTATATCTGTAGTTTATTTCAGTGGTTGACGTAATCACAAACAGATCTGGCGCTGAACACTCTCCTCTTGTTCTCTCTCCAAGCGCACTTCAGCTCACTAATTCTCACTTCCTAAGTAAGAGAAAACGTCATCAGATTTCCGATTTCGGGTATTCACTGGAAATATCTGTTCCAAGTCCCCTGAGCCCGAACAAACTGGGCTGGAACAGTGGGAATCCATATTCGAAGTAAAAACATAAAGTTCTATTTAGTTCAGGGAATTATCCTTAGACCCGGAATCCCAGCATCACTTTTAATCCTCTAAAAGAGAGAAGAATCTCATCCTCCTCCCACTGCGGAAAATGCGCTTAATCCAATTTTCTTTCCGAGACCTCAAAACGTTCCAGACTAAGGGAAAGTAAGAACAATATACATTATCACTAGAATGGTTGTGACAATGCGGGATAACTGTAACCTTGTAGTAACCTGACCAAAACTACCACAAAGTGACCACAGAGGCAGCGCGCCTAGACAAATCGTGATCAAGTTACTAACCAAGCAAACACCGAGTGAGAATAATTTGTGCCTCTGACAGATTTAACAGTTGAAATCAAGGTTAATTTATTGCTGCGGTTTAGTACTTTCTAAGGAAAACAGGCGGGCTTACTTCGGCGTCGCACCTACAGATGTCGGGACTAACGAATCAATGCTCAAACGTACACGAATATGATTTCTCTGTTCCTTGATGCTGAACACTGTTTTCGACTACCCACCATTGCTCTTTTTTAAAATCACTGTCTCCATGTCACTACAATTACTGCTTAAGTTTTTCTCCCTTCTTGCTGCATGTTGTACGAGTCGACACAGGACGAGCCAGCAGGCTGGTCATAGGTGCAAGCCGGGGCACCACAAAGTGGATCTGTTTTCTTGAATTTAAAGGATTCTTCATATTGATTACCTTTCGAAGGGTTAATCACTCATTACCTCTAGATCGATTCGTTGGAAAATAAATCGAGAGGAAAACCTGCACACTCACAGGGCTTTCCCAGAACCTATTTCCACATTAACAACTCAATATTTCCCAGCAAAGTTATTCAAATTTTCTTTTGGTCTACACATTAGGTTTATGGAAAAATCATTTTCGAGTAAATCTCAGAGAAGTAAAATGTTCTCTCCGGAGAGTTGGACTCACCGAGTTGGAACTTTCAAGCAAATCATGTAACCTTCCACGCATCTAGCTGAAAGGTACTTTAGGAGAAGGGATAACCTTACCCTTCCCGAGGGTTTCACTTAATCAAATTTTCTTGCAAAAACTTCGACGCATTCCCAAATCTAAAGAAATTGCAACTGGAAAAACGTTTTGAGGCAATTTAAACGGTGATTGCGCTGTCGTAGATTGGTGCATGCACAAAATGCATGAAGAAAAATTAATGTATTTTATAAACAAAGAAGCAGAGCCTTTCCGGCGGAGAATATTCCACCTCGCCGTCTTTCGGAGGAAGTCTTGTTGGCAATTAAAACCTCATACAATACAGACCATATTATCGAGAGGTGATGAACATAACTATTACATCACCATGGTAACGTACAGGACATCTCAGGGTGGGGAGAGATGCATATAGAACTGACGAGGTAGCTGCGGCGAGTTAGCTAGACGAAGGAGTTGATGGCTCCAAGAGCTTGCGAGCTCAATACCCTGGCATGGACCTCCATTGTCACGGCGACGCTATATCTCTAGGACGTTCACCTCGGGCCATCTCATAGTTGTTCGTCATTCTTCTATCTGGCCTCATGATCATAGTAGTCACACCTTCCATTAGCTAAATAACTCTCATACAAGACCAGAGCTTCCAGATTGAAGCGGCCAAAAGGAAGCTGCTCATTCTACGAGTACATCCTATTCACAGTTTCCCCACAGAATAGTGAAGTCAACTACCTTTTTAGTATGAAATTTCAAGAAAATTATATAACGTTGTAAGGTTATTCTTATTTACAAGTAAGGTTACATTACTTAGCACTTAGTACACAAATTCCCTGTTAGGGTTCGTAGATCCTCTTTCCACAACTTTGTCACGGTAGAAAAGTTCCAGAAAGGCTCTTCTAAGAGAAGGGATGGCTACCCCTTTATCCTTCAATAGAATTTACTGCCCTATTTCTAATTAAAACTTACATCAATAGCAATGTTCTAGTGATAATAGTTGTTGAGATATTGAAGGTTAAAGTTTGGAGGTGTTGCATTTCGTTCAAATTTCAAAACTTTATATCTCACTTCCTATTGTTCAGATTGTAATGACTTTTTTATCCAATTGTAGGGAAAAGTTAACTCTATAACTGATATTAATAGCAATGTTTTGTGATAATAGTTATCGAGATATTGAAGGTTATATTTTTGTGGTTTTGCGTTTCGATTAAATTTTAAACCTTTATATCTCCTTTCGAACTAGTACATCTGCACACTTTTTCCCATGAATCAACTCAGTAACTTAAACTGCTACGGGCAACACAAGTTCCTCACCAATTCTAAAAGTTTTTTTCGCTTTCACTGTTTAAGACGATGCTTTGTAGGATGCTAATAAATATTTTTCTTAGACCGAAACATATTTATCAAAACTTGTTGTTTTTTTTTTGGATCTCTCAGAAGCGTTTCAAAATATTCGACTGATTCATTTGAGTGGGTAGAATGGTTTGTTTCAAATGGGTTTTTTAATTTTGTGTGCTTCATGCTTTCATTGGCCGAAGTTTCGTTGCAGATTAAACAAAGCGGTTGCTGTTTATCGTGATAATTATTAAAAGTAAACCCTGTATTGCAGAAATGATTCATTGTATGTTCTCTTCTTTTTTTTGGACGAATCTGGCTCTTTTCTTACATTTTCGACTTTTCTTCCGCTGTACTCGAAGTCGCTACGGTTTCTTCTTTTTCGAATTCACATATCTTAGCTTGATTTAGCCACTAATCCATTTCAACTAAAATAAATCGTAAATAAGTAAGGATGTTTTTAATTTGTATGAAACGTAGAACTTTATAGCCATGTATTTGAAAGATTAACGGACACTGTGCAATTAGGCGAAACCTTAAACTCCATTAAAAAGTGCACTGTGCCACAGAACAACAAACTTATCCGTACATCTCCACTTTTTGCTGAACGTTCGCGAGTTACTGAAGGAAACCAAATTAACTTTTCTATTTAATTGTTACTAAAATGTTAATTAGTGAAATTAATTTTTCAATTCACAATATATTTCCGCGACCACCCAAAATAATTTTACCAAATTTTAAGCAGCACTTGTGTAGAGGTGCAATTTACGTTCATAGTAAAATTGTAGATATTTTAGTTTTGGGCAAAATAGCAGACATAGTGAGGTGATTGCGCAATAGAATTATGTACGCTAGATAGAAATGCTTCCCAAAATTGGCTATGCATTAATGGACTTCTCCGTAGAGAGAGAGAGAGGTACAATAACTTTGCGAAACTTTGCTACCAGTTATTACCTATATCTGTACCCATAATAACAGAGGTAAATCTATGAGTAGCGCATGGTGAAGTACAGTGAACAGATTAGCTGCTGTAAAAGCGCTCCATTATACGAGATAAACACGATCGAAGGCTACACTTTTTGGGGTAATTACGGAAACCGAGAATAATTGCCTTGTAGAGATGAATGCAGGTTTCAGTTTTTTAATGAGCGCTAAAGAACGGCAAAATAACAAAATAGTCATTCTTTGGCCAATGCCCAAACACTTGCTTCCTTTTTTGAAACCTATTTGAAACATACTTCCGGGTAGGTTACATTAAGGACCATTTTGGGATGTTCTGCTTACCATTTCACAGTAATTAATAGATTTATCACCAAATAAAAATTAATAAGAATTAACTGTATAAAGAAAAAGGAAATTGGCTGGCCGCAAGTGCCATTTACTGAATAGATTTCTTTGGCAGTTTTTAGCGACTTTTTTCGAAAATGACACTTCCTTTAAAGTGAACACACATAATGATGATGTCATCGATTTTTTTTTTTTATCACAAATTTCAAGTTTCTTAATAAAACATTAATTACATAAACTGGTGGGTGGAGGGAGGGTAAGAGGAAGTCGTGTGAGTGTCACAATCACATTTTGTGAATGAGGCCTCAAAGTTGAAAGCGCTGTTGTAAGGCATTATTATAACCAAGAATTGTAATCTGAGCATTACTACACAAATTTAGACAAAAAGAAACCTCCTTTTACGGTTCAATGCCATCTTGACCTACAGTTCACTAACATAACCTAACTTTTAATAACCTCCTAGTAAACATTGCTGCCTTGACCTGATGTTTGGTTACTACCAACACAATGACTCATGTTTTTTTTTTATTATAAAAGCTGGTATAGTTAAATAAAATGAGGAAATAATAAAATGAATGGTGAAAATAAGGAAATTATATTGAACAGTTAAAGAAAATGGTGCAGCACTTAACTGACTGCGCAGTAATTGACCACACTAAGTGCCTGGTGGTAGAATCTAAGTTAAGTTAATGCAATTGTTATGTATCCGAGCGTCAGTTAACCGCCTACCTGTACTTGAAAATGTAATGTGTACCATTTTGCCACCATAACCGTAACTAGGTCAGTATGGCAGTTGGTGTGAAGCGTCATCATAATTACGATATAAATATTAATACGTTCTGCACATTTCTTCACTTTCACTTACCGACTGATCGAGTCCCATATTCAGTAAACCATCTCAAGTATTTCCACTTTTTACTCTCTTTTCAATCGTAGAAGGAAGCAATGCTCTAGGGTAGATTCTAGAGTTGAGTTAGGTCGCATTTACGTTTTGATATGCACAGTACAGGAAGTCAGTCTGTGTGAGTCTGCCAGTCCTTGGTCAGCAGAAGTCTTAAACCGGAAACTGCTGGTAGTTTCCTTTAGGCAACTTCCAAAGTGCTCTAAGGTTCTAGTTGAAACCAATTAAACGGCAGTGTCAGCTAGACGTTCTTAGACGGCCTGTGAGCGATCAACCATGATGAGCGCTCCTTAACTAGTCCATCCAGTTTTTGGTAAAGTCTCAATGTGGCTATCCCTCGCGGTTACTGCACAGCAATCTAGCTATCTATCCAGAATACAATGCGAAGGCTACAACCTCAGCGGAGGCTGAAGGGATCTGCTTCAGCCATAAATATCCATACATTGGACGGAAGAAGAAACCCCACCAGATTGCCTGATGTAAGTGATGATCCCTCCGGGTAAGAGACCTGACGAACTGAGCAGGAGTGAGTCCATTCACGACAATCTGTTTGCAAACATTCTGGGTCCACTGACCGTCTTGACTTTCTTCCTGCACTTTCTGCAGCGACCACTCCGTCGGAGTTTTCTCGTATCAGTCTTTTGAGCCTCACCACAGTAATCTAATATTTACCAACAGCTTTTTACTGCCTCTTAGCCTGCATAAGAAGAAAATACTGCAGTTGCCAGATTCGTCGGAAATACCCACTTTTAGAGCCCCCTCTAGCCAAAAGTGTTCTCTTCCTCTTTCAGTGTGTTTATGTTCACCGTAACCAATGAGCACGCAGGAATCATCAACCGGAAGTGCGTCCTTACTGAGGTAATTTATTCTGTTATTCGCAATTTGATTTTAATATTTACCGAAATACCTAAGAAGTGTGCTATTTAAAAATTTCATTCCGGAAATTTAGGAAGTTTCTCTAAGTAAAATTTGTTATAAGCACGGAAACCATCAAATATAGTTTAGGTAGACCGCTGCAGCAGACCTCGCCTGCAAGCCGCTGCAACAATTCCACTTCACACATCTAAATGAACGGTAACGTCCAAAAGAGTTCACTGACTTCAAAATCATATGCACACAACAATGGCGATCTCGAGTGCCGGGCTTAGCTAGAAGTAACTGTCCATGCTGAACAATTAAAAAGGTATTTAACAGGCCAATATGGAGCAGTGGAGCGCATTGAAATGGACGGCCAGTGCTTGGCTCTGGCGATGTGTTCGACCAAGCTTGTCAACTTCTTTAAATTATTAATGTAGCTAGCGGGATTATTCGAATGCATAAGTTGGCAAGACCGAGTGAGTGACGGTAGTTGGGTGAAACTACTTCCGCCGCCGCAGTCACCCCCCAGCCTACACCTGCCCAGATATGTACTCATAATTGTACAGCACGCAGCCAAATGACCTACTTCCGGACTGTGCAGTGTAGCCCCAGGAGATTTATAACTCGTCACTCACTCAATCATCACTGTAGACAGTAAACCCAGCTTAGCATCCGTTTTAATTTCCTATTTGCAGGCAAAACAGATTTCGTGAATGCGTCAATCCAAATTATCGAAACTAAGACTTCGGAAACGGAAACATTCTTTAAACGTCCCTGCAGTTCGAAAAAGGGATTTATTTTAGAAAAATTTGAGTGACAAAAAGTATCTCAAAAACGAAAATACCAGAGAGCTGAAATATGACGGTTGGGTCTCAAGCCGGATGGGCCACTTTGCGATTGTTAACTTGATCTTGGAAATCGCTGCAACGATTACACATGCACGTACATGTTAAACTTATTACAATATTTTTAATTAAAATTACTGACATCAGACGTTAAGCGGAGACGTTGATGTTCACAACAGACTATTTAAATTAGGACCGAGATAATGGCAGCAAGATACGGACTGAAAGTATTTCACAACAATAAACAGCAACAGAAAGACACATAGAGTTACTTCCGTTTGAACGGGGTCGACGGACAGTAGTGGTGGCTGACAGCATATTGTCCTTTGGGGAGCAACCGTGACACGTGTCCCAATTCTCGGCACAAGTGTTCAACTCCAGATGTACACTGACAACAAGGGAAACAGCAAGTGTCCTTCTTAACAGTGGAGTATCCCAGCAACGCTCCACGACAGAACGACTCTACACAGACCTGGTTCTTTATGTTTTAAACAA
Organism: Rhodnius prolixus; assembly: GCF_049639745.1. Lineage (NCBI taxonomy): Eukaryota > Metazoa > Arthropoda > Insecta > Hemiptera > Reduviidae > Rhodnius > Rhodnius prolixus. Next base: position 1,365,683 of record NW_027411592.1, on the reverse strand, counting down.
GGCTAGAGAAAGTGGTAAGTCGGCTCACATCTAGTACCCACTTAGTCAACTACTCTTCAGCTTGCCTCGGGGACCACACTTCTTCAAGATCCTGTCAGTAGTCCCAAGATGGAGTTCTCTGAGAAGGGTCATCATTACTTTGAATGTAATGGTGCGCGGGTTTTGGAACTAAAAATCAAAGGAAGATGAAATTTCAAGATTTCGATTGGATCTCACCTAAGGCGTTGCAAATAACTTTTCGATCAAAATCTATCCACCGGAAGTACGATATGAGTGATTTTGGCTCCAAGTCTCTCCTTTTTTTGAAAATACCCCAAGTGATCGATTTAATTTATATACACTTATTGCATCATGTTTACGGTTTTTCAAGAACAAAAATCGATTAAGAGGATGAATAGTCTGTAGCAGCATCTCAGTTTGGCGCACCGTTCGCTTACTATACTTTTCAATAACAGCTGGGTAAATTCCAATTTTTAAAACAATGGAATAATGTCGGTTAAAAAAAAAATTGTTTTAAATTTTTGTCCGCGTCTTAATATTAGAAAAGAAAACAATATGGCGTCGTTATTACGATCGATTATGCAGCCATCGATTTCAAAAAATTTCATTTCTTTTACTACAGACAGACAAACACACACAGTAGAATAGGATAACGTGTACATTACCTATCGCTACATAATCAGTGAATGAACTACACATATGTATTGGTTACGGCCAACTAGATCTCTCTCTCTCTTGTACAGCAAGTGTACCAACTTCCTGTATTACCTTCCAGTATTGCTACACCATATTACTGAATACACACAACTGTCTCTCACATTATGAGACACAGATAATTAGGTTTTTTTTAAATATTTGTCAGAATCGCGTATAAATATGATTGAAAATGCATTAAATTTCTCGCTAAACTGAGCGTAAAAATAATGAAGTACGATATGGATGGCAGTTGTGTCCGCCATTAACTAGTTGGGGTGGTGATTTCGTGCTCTATACCAGTGACGAGTCTGACACATCCAACTTTCTAAACATTGTGGTAATTTGCCTCATCGTAATTACCTTATTTTTATTTTTTTTAAATGTTTTTTATCAACACAAAAAGATGTCTGCTGCCAGAACAGCTGCTCGACTTACTTTTACTGCAATTAATTCTAAAACCCAAAAAAAATTGTTTGTTCTAAACTTCTGTTTTTTTTTTTGTTCTTCTTTGGAGATGGGTTTAGAGGGTTTTTGAATAACGGAAGTGACAATGTAGACGACATTGTTGCGACATTGTAACCATAAAATTCGGCTTGTTGCGATGGTCTAGTTTTGACTACCTCATTTCCTTAGAATGTTCAATTACGAAAACTTGTCACCATTGCCTAAGTTTCAAACTCCTGGTACACAAGCGAAGATAACCTTTACACAGCTTAAAAAACCTCCCAATATTAACAAAAGAACAAATAACAATTATCACTTTAAAACAAAACAACAAAAAATAAAGGAAAAAAAAAATTCAAACAGCGAAAGTGTGTTAGTATTGTTTTCAAATAATTTGCAATTCTGACAAGATTATCAGCGTATAAAACACGACACACAATGTTGAACTGCGAAACCGGAAATCCGCCAGCGCACCGCTAATAATGAAGCGCCTGACTCTGTCCTCCACTTCCTCTTTTACGCAATCTTTTTTTTATTTTACAAATATTACGTTTATTCTTACGTTTATAAGCAGGAAGAGGTAGTCTAATTGGACAGATTGAGTATTAATGGTGTTTTTTTCAGACCGACCGACAGATCACACTCGAAAGATTAATTTTGAGGAAAATACTTCTCCGTATTTAGAGTTCTTCAGTACGGGTACTTCCGGGAAAAGCTCAATCTGAAAAGCTGCAGGAATGTCTTGACTTCCTCTAATGAGATAGAGTATCGATCTACATAACATTAGTCAGCAGAAATTATGTAGCAAAATTTTAGAATCGTGTGACGTGTTTCAACACTCTCATACTCACGCACAGAAATACGGAAGCACAAATCATTCTCAAAGATCGTTAAATGTGTCCTTCTCTGGTGGCCAGAGTCGCCCTAGTGAATGTGTATAACACTACTGAAATAAGGCAAACTACAATCTACTTTCTGTGTTGGTACTTTTTAAAATGATATTTAATTAATAGAAAAATCATGAACACATTTCCAAACGAATTGATAATATCATTAAGTAATCGTTTAATTAAAAAAACAAGAGAAAAACGCCAATTAAATATTTTAAATGAAGCCAAGAATCAACAAATGAAATTCTGATTGATTTCTCTTTGAGTGAGTCACATTTGGGGAGGTTACGTGTACCAAGAGGTTATAATTACAGCCTCTTACGACACTGTAGCCTTCATTACTTTAGTGACGTCACCACTGACAGAGAAACAGGTAGTCAGCGAAATTACTGGAATTTCCGGCTGCATGGCGCTTTGCGCATTAATTTTTTTTTCTCTTTAAAAAATTCTAAATTATGATCGGAAGTACCTAATTTAGAAGGAGGATTCGCATAGTAATGGGAGTTTGTGGAACTGGCAGTGAATCAGGTGTTTATTGGCAACACTGTCTAGGCTACTCATCACGTTGGCCAGCCTGCACATTATGGTACAACTTTTTCTTATTTCTAAGAGAAAGATCAAGTCACATTTTCGACAAGGACTTTTCACACAGTATTCATCTGTTTTGTGAAGTTCCCCTTTCACTTTTCTAAGTTAGAAACTGGAGCTTTGCGCAGGGTGAAGATGTCTAGAGAAGAGCTACGTTGGAGGATTCGATCAGATCTATGAATGGCGACCTACTGCACCATTCACACACTTGCATTTCTCGCAGTCCTTAACACATTCCCACAGCCTCCCACTACCGTAATTAAGATTGGATATTCTCCCCGGTTTCAAGGCGAAGGTAATGACCGCATTGTTAAGAGAGCCGCCTTGATTTAATCCCACTCATGGGAGATTAACTTTTCTTTGGAATCTTCAGGGGGACGAGAGAACACTCTTTTTGCGATCTCTTGGCTGCAATTAATTACTCTTCAGTAAGTGGTGCGAGCGTGTGAGTAACACCTCAAACCAGGAAGTTCAAAGTTTGGCCTTAATAGTTCTTCTCCCAGAAGTAGAGCTTTAGAGAATGGATTACTCAGTTTAGGTTCTCAGACTCGGCCACAGTAAGAGATCGTGTTGTATCATACAGACATTAGGCTTTCCACCGGAAATGTCTCTTTTGAAGTACCCTGAGACTTGAAACCAGTTCTGCCAACTGCTCTGTGTGTGTATGAATAACTAAAAAACGTAAAATCGAACAAATGCACCAACAGAGAATGGCATCATCTCAACCGGAAGTATCAAAATAGATTTTTCAGTTTTTCTTTTTTAAATTTCCTGGAAAACGGCGCCTACAGTTTTCTTTAAGCTCAGTCTGCTGACAGATCTGTTTTGTAAACATTTTCGCACGATAATTCTATTAAGGGCAATACAAGGAGAGGAACCTCTAACATGCCAATTCTGTTCATTGTACTAGCTTGAAAGGGGAAAAGGGTTGACCATCCCGTTTGACAGAATAGGCAGGAAACCCTTGATCACCAACTGCTCCACATCACCGGGAAGACGCAGAACTAGAGGAACACCGAAGAGAGTAGTTCAAGCAGATCTTACCGCTCAACTTCACGTTTAATGAGGCAACAGCGCTAGCCCGGGATGTAGTTCACCGTGCCACCATACTATTCAAATTACCAATTTCACGCGCAAAACATTCCGCTCCCAGGGGGCTCTCGCTGCTCTACACCTCATTCTGCTACAGTTGTCATACTTGGTCAACCAATTTCCTTGGGAGGAAGAGGCAATCTGTTGAAAGCCCTACTTTAAAAGTTGGAATTTATAAAATGTTATTGGCACCAGCACTGCAGACGTCACTATAGTAATGGAAACACAGAACACGGTAATTTGGGATCTCCTAATCAGAACTCCCGGATGAACAGTTCCAACAAAAGTATTAGATCTGTGTGTAAGCATACAGTTGGAAGCTCAATCGCACTTCCGGTTGAGCTGTTTCAGCCGGAAGTTAGACTCAACACAGGCCTTATTCTCCAGCGTCTTTATGCTGACCCTTGGTAGGACTAACCTGGCACTTTGGAGGGCCCCTTCCTCCAGTTAGTGCTTGTAGTTTCCAGGAAACATGTTGGGAATGAAAGTTGTAGAGCGGTTTGCAATGAGGGATTTCAGTAAATCTCTGTAGGGCAAGTACACGAAGTTCTAGACAGGAAATATTAAGCGCATCCGTTATAGACCTGCACTGAAATGAATTCTCTTGGAAAGATTTAGATGTTGATCAGTGCACCAAGTTCAAAATTAAAAAAATCGTTAGAGTCTTGTACAAGAATTGACCAATCGGCCGAATTTGACCAGGATGTCCTGTTCCGGAGCGCGACAAAAGCTCCTCAAGGAATTTTCAACTATCTTCGATTTCTTGTTTCAAGTTTTAGTGACAAACTCTCGAATCGCTTTTTTTCATACCGGAAAGAATCCTAACTTGCACTTCCAGGGAGAACTCCCAAATCTCGACGTAATCAATACTTCCTCCAGTAAGTTATTTTCCATTAAAAGTTGGAAGACTTTAAAAGTGGTGACCTTGGAAATTTGTAGGACAAACTAAAAATACAGTCTCGGTTATTGTATATAAATGATGAAATAAAATTTATATACGTATATATATTTATTTTTTTAATGAGAGACAGAAGAGGAAGCGATGAATCTCGAACCGGAAGTTGCATTATTCCAACGGAAATGGCTGTGACTTATTTAACCTTCCTGTTTCCAATTACCACGTACTAACCCTAGCCAAACAGTTAAGCTATTAACTGGAAATAGACATCACGGTTACTGCAAAATTGGAAACATCAATCGCGCAATTCTATCGCAATATTTGTCTGGAATTTATTAAATTCTGATTATGAAATACAAGAAAATGTTGGAAATACAAACAAAAAAAACCAAGACGATATTCTATATTCTCACGATGGGGCACAATATTGAAATCTTGGTCAATATCGATAACCGGAAGTACGACTCTACTGCCAATTAGATTGGAGAGGTGTTTATGCCTTAAGTCAAGGCAAATGGCACACCTGCAAGAAACTACTCGGAAAGGACTAAGACTAATCTGATCTTAGCGCACTGAAGATCCAGAAAATATCTTTTGTGGCGATAATAACTCAGAGCCTGTGCTGATTGCGACAGAGAGTAGAGGAAAGGCTCTCTGGTTACTTGCTAGTTCAGGATACAATTACCTTGGCCATCTTACTCCCAGAAGGGATGACACAGTAAGCACTACAGTTGGGAAAACCCAGACCTTACAGCGGGGCTTTTTAAAGTGTTCACTAAGAGTTGGCACAATATGCGTCTATTGGTGGCAGTGCCACAGGAAACTGATCTCCGTCTTCCAATCTAATCTTTTCCAAATGAACTAAAATGAATTCGATTAAGAGCCCTATTAGGGTGGTGGGCGATATTCTCTCTAAAGTTCCATTGCAGTGTAATGTACGGGCTTACCCCATAATAAGGATTAAATATAAAAACGAAATTTGCAGGCCAGAAGTCTTTTTTTATAAAATCGATCTTAGTAGTTAGTCTTTAAATACAGGGTCTATACCTTTGAAGTGAACATTTATAATTGTGAAGTCTCTACAGTAGAGGTACGAATTGCAAGTGTCAAGAAATTGTAATTAGGTAACTGCTGGTTAAGGTAAACTCAGGTGAGAATGAACACCAAACTGTTTCAGTCAAATTATTGTTCTAATCGGAGTGTTTGGAACACGGACATTCGGTGAGAACTTACAAGGGTAATACTTCTTGTTTCTAAAAGCAAGAAAATGTGTGCTGAGTGAGATTGGTCAGCAAGTATTGCTTGGAGATAACATCTTGAAAAGATTTAAATTAAATACATCCCGCGTTAAGGCATTCACTGGTTACGCACTAGTTATCAACGTTTCCTCTAAAGAGAACATTCTTTTCTAAATCACACTGATCAAATTGGGTGAAATCGAAATCTATTTGTTCAACCAACTGTCTTTACAAATTCGATCTTTATTAAATTATTAGTTAACTTCATCAAAGCGCATTACAATGGAAGTGCTAAGATTAGCATGACACCCCAAGAACCCCTTCCTTAAAATCTATTTTCGTTGAAAAGAATTCCAAACAAATGGTCTTCCTTTATCTGAGTAGAAAGGTGTAAGACCGGAAATAAGAGTTCCTTCCAGAGATACACACTTCCGGACCTTAAAACAATGCGACATCCTTCAAGATGAAAATTCTAGCATCACATTCAAGGCTTTCCACTAATAGGAGGTAATACCGTGCATTGCAGTGAAACGGCACGTTAGAAGGAAAGCCTTCTTAACTGTAACGGCCAACAATCTAGTCTAGGTAAAAGTTTCAAAAGCTTCTTCGTACACATTGAGTATGTATACCAAGTTTAAAGAAAATTTGAAGCCATTTTGGTGAAACAAAGTGGCATTTCCGGTGGTAAGACTTGCGATCATTTTCAGCCGAGTTCAAAACTAAATAATATATAGTTTGAATTTACAGCAAATTTGGTGTTTCTCATACAATTTCTCTATCTTCCGTTTTTCACCGTTTTATGGCCCCATGAGTCTAATTTTCTGAGTTAAATTTGCTATATGGTTGAATTTTTAAATCTGTAAAAGTGACAATATGGATTTGGACCAAAAAAAAAGAAACTTTGAACTTACAACCATATTAATGGATCGATTTTACTTCAGGTTTTCTTTCAAATTGCTAACATGTAGGTCTATAAACTTTGTGATATTTTCCTTAAATGAAGTTAAATTTACATCCAAGTGTTTTTTTTATATATATAGAAATAGACGAACTCATTACCTGTTCATTGGGAATTTGATGTAAAAGTAAAATTTTAAATTTGAATTAAACTGTTTAAAAAACTGCCACTTTACTGACTAAATTTTGTGGTTTTAAGCTAATTTTTCTAAGCTAATTCAAATTTGCAAGAAACATTCATTAGATAAATCACAGAGAAAGAAGTGTTTGAATATTTGCAATTCGATTTTATTGTTTGTTGTTTACCAATAACACACAAAATAACCTATCATTTTTTTGACTGGATCATTCGATAAATAGAAAATTTCTGTTTAAATTGTAATACACAATAGAAAATAATAATACTTACAATGCCAGAAAACAGGATTAATGCGATTAGAGTTGTACTACTATCCATGTCTAATTTTTTTTTGAAAAACTAACTAAAAAAAAAAAGGGAAAAAATAGGTCTTAACCACGTAAATGTACACAAATATCACCACATATCGCGCGGACTACTTCAAAAAACTGCACTAAAATAGAAAACTAACTATTATGGTTTAATCGTATCGTTTGCTAAGTATTTTGACACACTGTTTACGCGTGGTACGCAAGTCACAGACTGAATTCTACAAAATTACCTGCGTGATTGAAGTCCTCTTTTAAGAGCACTGCAGCGCTCCTCGCGAGACAACATCGAACTGTATCCTGTTGTTGGAGAGGTTTATAATGTATGTACTTTGTTTTCTTTATCATTATTGAAAAGACGCTTCAGGAAAATCCATGCAACCTAAACAGTCTCTCTCTCTCTCTCTCTCTGCATAAAACGAAGAAAATAAAGAAAAACTAAAATACTTTTGAAACACTGCCAACCAAAGCTAACATTAAATTCCAACTCTCCCCCATTGTGGAGATTTAAATGCCAAAGAATGATACCAAAAATACGGTATAGTTCCAAACACTCTTAGGATTTCGATTTCCCTCACCCACATACTATGTGAAATGCTTTGTATTGAGCTTGAAGTCTGTCTTTGACCCATTTTATCCTGCTGAAGGCTAAGCCATATGACAACTTTTTAGGCGCCATGGTTGTCAACGGTTAGAGGCGAGGCTTGTAAAGCTATGATTTATTTTGGTATTGGTTACGATTCTTGGACTACGCCTTGGAAAGAATTTATTACAAAATACTTTTGCTATTCGCTTCCGTCCATGACACCTAAATCGCTAGTTGGGCTGCAAAGATAGGCATTGCTTTACTTTTTTTACTCACAACCAACAGAGAGGTCTTATTATGGAAAAATGAAGTAAAACATAAATGTTTTACTATAATTTATAAGCAATATGAATAAGTTTAAAATAAATATAAATAAGCAATATAAATAAAATGTACAAGATAAATAAGCAATTCGCAATGTTTATAAAAGTATCTAACAGAGCACACTATGACAAATTCATGTCATTGTTGTTATGTGATAACAATAATAATAATAATAATAATAACAATAACAATAATAATAACAGTAATAGGGCGCCAATAACCTTAGATGTTGATGCGCCTTAAATCATAAAAAAAAAAAAAAAATAACAGTAATAATAATAATAAGGGAAGGGATTAGCTATGAGGTTAGCATACTGGACTCCCACGCGGAGGTCCCGGGTTCGAATCCAGCAGCTAGCCCTTCCTAGGAGCTTCTTACAGCTCACTGTCCGGTGATGGACAGTGTTGTCTGTAACGAGAGAACACTGTCCGGAGGCCGGCAGTGCACTGGAAAAAGCTCCGGGCGCTAATAACCTTAGATGTTGACGCGCCTTAAATCATTTAAAAATAATATGTAATAATAAAAGTATCCATCACCTGTTCATACAGAAATTAATACATACAAAAATGTACATTAAACAATAAGTCACCCATCATTGTTAGTCATTCAAATTGAGTCATAGTCAACAAGACCACAGAAACAATATTAATAAATAAATCATACAGTCACCGTATACAGAACATGCGCGCTATCTTGTGACGAAATAATGTACACTGACGCAACTTTCCATTAATAAACAAATCTATTGTTAAAATACATTTTCTAGTAGATTAAAATATAAATTGTGTATTTATTTATTTAAATTTTAAATAAAATATTGATTTTAATTTATATTCTAAGATAAAAATTATTGTAAGAATTCTCTCTACTTCTTTTCATGGTATTCTCCACAGTAAATAGGTTCATAATATTTCAATTTATTTCTAGAAATTACATGAATGCAGATCTAGTTCAACTAGTTTTTGCTATTGATCTAACCAGGTGATTTATGTAAGAAATACAATGTAATTCTAAATAGTTGACGATTATATAATACTAATCGAGCAATTTTCCAACGGCTGATGCGCTGCTCAGTAAATAAAATAGGTAATCATGAAATCATCAATCTCTAGTAACTTAACTGACGTAAAAATGCATTATTTTTATTTACTACTATTAGATAGGGAAAATAATTTTCTAATTTTTCAGTTTTCAATGGAAAGAAAAACAGTTTTTGGGTCCCCTGTGTACGAAAAAGTAGTTTTTTAGAAAACAGGTTCGTGAGAAAGCTCAAAGTTCCATTGGGTCGGCAAAAGTCAAAAGAGGCACTTTGTAGAAGGAAACTGTCTTTTTGATTTACTCGAAAGTGGCAACAATGATTTCCTACCAACTGTTACGATTGAATTCGTTATACCAGCGTTTCACAGTGGCAAAGGATGGGGCTTTATCGCCAAAAGTGGAAGTAAGTTGATCGATGCCACTCCTGTCTTGATAATCCACGTCGAAAGTCGTAATAAATCATTGCACGAAAATTTTCACGAGTTAATTCCATTTTTTTCGCTGAGACAAAATTTTCAAGTGACTGTAAACAACACAAATCGCGCTCAAATAACAAAACGTTCTGAAGAAGGTTATGGTCAAAAATGTCGAAACTTTCAAGTGGAAACGTCAGATAGCAGCTGACAACACTCAGTGTTGCCAAGGCTCAAAATATAAGTAGTGACTCTCGCATCACTTTGTTCCATTCAGAGGGATCAACATTTTTCTTTCTTTTTTTTTAAATTCCAAAATGGAAGGCACTTCGAGGAGAAATGGCGGACTTCCACTTATAGCGCTAGTTCAGTGCATCATGTAGCATAGGAGTTTAAGGACAATTTTTAAACCGGAAGTATTGTGTTTGAATGAATTTTCATCTTTTTTTAAAAAAATGTCTCGAAAATAGCTCTTACGAATTATCTAAACATTACGGGCAGATAAATCTCTAACTTTAATTAGCATAATCTTTCTTAAAACTTATTTTAGGCAAGTTGTAGAAGAAAGTGGGCTTCCCTCTAAACTTGTGAATTGTAGTTTTGTTACTATTTAACTTAATGCATCAATGCATTCACTCCGAGAGGTAACATAAGTTTCATTTTTATTAAAGTCTACTTTGAACATGTCTTTTACGAATACACAATTCTTTTTTACAGCAATTTATTATTCATATTTAAATTTGCTTCAGACTAGCTAGTTAGTTTATTGAAAAGACAATCTATTTTAAAATTATAAATGTTCCCTTTATTGAAAAGATGTTCGAGGCAGCAAATTCGTGAGACTGAACTAGTAAAAGAAAGCGAGCGAGTGTTCATTGTTGATATTTCCATCAAAGAGATCATTTTCTCAATGAACAGAGTGGACGCTAGGACTTAGTTAAGAGGTTGGACCTTTCGGTGACTTTCACTTCACAAGACCAGTCGTCCCCTCAACTTAGTGACTTTTTTTCCCCCTTATAGTAGGTAATAATAAGTTGAAGCAGATAAGACGGTTTGGGTCTGAGCCGGTAAGCTTGTTTGGTTGCCATGGTGACCGCCCCCACCAGCTTGGAGAAAGTAAAGGTTACATCAGTACACCTGTGGCGATTGCCGGCCGACAGTCAGTGCCTGTCCAGACCCCGATGGCAATGTGCGTCCCAACTACCGCCGCTCTGCTCTCCTGCTGTTTACTGATACTGGAGAATGTACACATCTCTTCGCAACAAGGTTAGTGTAATTACTTGGCTAGTTTAGCCCCATATTCTTACTTACTCCCATTCTCTCCAAGAGGGTATGCTACGATCGAGTTCAATATCTGAAACTGTGTATTCAAAGGAGGTGGTATGCTTTGGGACCCTCAAAATACAAAAAAAAAGCTTCAAGTGCAATATCTTGCGTATTTTGTGCGTATCTGCCTTAAAAGATACTTGTTAGGACATGTTCTACCAAACCCTATGTTCCAATAACTAACTAGGCTCTCCAGGGAAGCCTCAATTCGGCAAATAAAATCTGCAAGTTCGGGTTAACTTCTAAGCCCACGTTAATCAATAAAAAATAACATGAATTTAGTTTCACTCCAAGATATGAATTCCTTCGTTCTGACGTTGCTCTCCCCATGTGACATCTTGGGTTGAGTGCTAGAATCTGCTAACAGGTTCGCTTTACCCAAATACTTGCACCCATTAGCTATTTCCATAGGTCCCCTTAGTACATTGCGATAGTTGGGTGTGCCAACTTGAAGTGCAGATTGTATTGCTGGGATGCTTGCAGGGACGCCAAGATCTCTGCAGCAATGTCTAACTACACCCTCCTCTTACTGCAGTTTCCCGAAAAGTTCTAGGTAACACATTATTTGGATTATTTTCTCCGAATTAAAAGAAAATTCACTTATACAAAGTGACCTTGGGAAAACGCTTTGCCAAATTCTCCTCCAAGAGCTCCAGCAGATCCAGCTACTTGTGCTCAAGGTGGGAATCCAGTTATGAGGAGAATCGGATGAGCGAATTTTGGAATAGAACTCAGAATTTTCTGGAATCATGGGATACTTTTACTAAATGGATTTTTCTTTTTTAAACTTTCTTGAAATCGGCCCCGACGATACTCTCTAAACTTCGTGGATACATAGACATGGATCTATCGTATACAATTTCTCTAGGAAAGTATTTAGTTTTGGGGCAATTCTGGGGGAGTGATTAGGGTAGGATTCCCTCTAAAGGACCATTGTAACGAGAGGTTTTAAACATTAATTGAAAAAAATATCTACTGGAAATTTCAAATTTGAAAAAAATCGGTGACCGAAAGGACCAATTAATACGACTTCCTGTTTTAGCCAAATATGGCATTAATGATTTTCTTAAGTAAATAGAATTTATTGTTAGAACTTTGAGAAATTCATTTATGTTCTTCCATGCACTTCCGCTTTTTGCCCTCAAAATGATGAGTGAAAGATACGTGGAAATGGAAAGGCCACAATGACTGAGTGGCTGCAGATGTGAAAGTCGGTAATTAGTCCAGATAAAGGAGATGCACACATGTATTCTGATGAGCTATATGAATTCTCAGCTGATACCATCTGAAAGTTCGAGTGAATCATATCTTGTGATCAATATGGCTGTCATGAATCGATAGCTGTGAAGATACTGTGGAGTTGCGACATCAGTTTGAGCTGCGATTGTTGCTTTGTTTGCCATTGTTTGCTCTTCGTTGAAGTTGTCACTTTTAACTAATTAGTTTTTTTGTTTATCTAATCTTACGCCAGTTTCAAGTCTTTAGCCAATCGTCTTCTAGCAACCTAATTAGATTAGATTTGATTCCATGGAGACTACCCACTGTGATCCAGTGTTCTTGTCTGGACCAACAATTCTAGTTTCATGATTTTTAAGTAGCCCCTCACTAGACATGAGCAGCCAAGTAAGATCGCCTTGCCTCAGAGAAGATGACGCCTCTAGAATTATTACCCGAATTATAATTTTAGTCAATTTAAATACGTAAGCCGTGGTAGGAGAAAAGACGAGTGAATTTTTACACTAGATTTTGCTTTAGACGCGCCATTAAATTCAATAAAAACATTTTGAAGGGTTTACGTTACACAAAGAAAGAAAATTTTAATCACTGAACTAACAGTATTTTGGAAATGAACGTTAAAGGAAATTTCTTAAGTTAGCGTTAAATCATGGTCTAATAGGAGCTAGTATTGTGCAGTAATTACCATTTAGTAAACAATCGTAATGAAGGTGTCACAAACACTGTCCACTCACTTCCACTGTAAACAGCGCAACTTGGAAAGTGTACCGCTGTTACGCAATTTTAAAAAGTAACTCCGTGTGTCAGAATTGTATTTACACTCAAACCAACACATACTTGTATCCATTCAAGGTTCAAATGAGTGAAAACAAGAGAGTAATTCTTTTCTATAAAGTAATATGGTACTGGTTAATTGAAAATTCAAATAAAAAAACTTACTTGCCGATGTTCTCTTACTCAATAAGTAGTTAAAATCAAAATTAGTTAAATTAATTTATATTTCATATTCACACACTAATGGAGTAACAATGTTTATCTCTGCACGAAGGTTATAGCACTGTGCAATCTTACCAGGGGAGGTTATGAAATTTAAGTGGTCATATTGTTTACAAAGATTGGGAAAGTTAAACAAACGAAGATGTGAAATTAGAATTAATACTTACACTTAGGGAATGGATCAGCTGAGAGGTTGCGAATTCTGGATTCCGATGTGAAGATCACGAGTTCAGCTGCTGGCCCTTAGATTTTCCCCTCCTATGAGATTCTTACAGCTCACTGTATGCTTAAAGGCAGTGTTGTCTATAACGAGAGAACACTGTCCGGAGGCCGGCTTTGCACTGAAAAAAGCTCCGGGCGCCAATAACCGCAGTTGTTGACACGCCCTAAATAAATAAACAAAATACTTTTTTTCATGTTTAAGGCGCGCAAATTAAAGACAAACGTAACAATACCGGCATTTCTTGAACAGCATTTGTGATGACCAATTGGTTGGGAACAATGCTTTACCTCTCTCATTCTGTCTCCACATATCACTATGGACAAGTTAGCTTTTCTTGATAATGTCGTTTACTATTGAAGTGTTTGTGTTTGACAATAACAGCATATCAATTAACTAGTGAGTTCAAAGATAATATCAATATAAGTACCTGTAAAGCATCGAAGCGACTATCAATAATTATCAAGACTAGAGAATGGCTAGAAGATTTGAACTTGGAAATAACGTCCGATAGATGGACACTTTGATCTGATAGAGCACTGATTGTATTGGGGTTCTGCGGGAGATGAGAGATGATTGGTATTCCTTTTGAGGTTTCACTTCAACTATGTACGATCCTACAGCTTACAAACTATTGTTTAGCTCAAGTTTTGTGTTCGAAGAACATTATTTAAATTGAAAGTATCAATTTGCCGAACGATTTTTTCCACTTTTTGATACTCTCGGAACGGCTGCTACGATTTTCTCTAAAAATCTATACGGATTACATAAACATCGATCGATAATTGCATAATTATCTAGGAAAATTCTTATTACGAAGAATTAAATGTGTTTCAAAAATCCGAAGTCTGAAGAGAGAAAAAGTCGAAATGAATTTCTAGCTTGCGCTAGAAAGTAAAAAGAAATTAGGACTTACGAGTAAGTATGAAATCAAATTACGAAGGAGCTGGACTCTTGTCAGGGTTAGAGCGCACATTAGTCAGCGATGGTAGTAAATCTGGATGGTGTAAAGACACGCAGCATTGCTAAGGAATGTTACAAGAAGTATTTCATGTTTACATAAGCTGTTGGTGCAGGTCGTGGAAGGAAACCGGAAGACCCAGGAGCATTCTGGTACCACCAGAGAGGGAAGCTTTCTCCCGCGCAACTCGCTCCTGTTCTCCCTACTCACGTGACGCGTTCCTTCTACTAACAATCATTTCTTCTTAACTTTTTGTATTTTCTGGTTGAAGATTTGGTTAGTTCAAAAAATAAATTTGACCTATTTTATTTTAAGTATTCAACTTTTTTTTAGAGAGGTTGTGAAGTTAAGCTCACAAGTGTCATTTCAGTACGCTGTATGTTCGTAATACCTGTTTAATATTTATGCGTATAAAAGTTCTAACCAACATAATTGTAGGTTGAAATGCGGACTGTTCAGAGCGACTTTTTCACTTTTTCTAATTAGTTGAGAAGGCTTCATTTGAACTTGAACGTAACGTGGGTTCAATAATTTTAGTAATTAGCACTTCATAGTGAGTTAGGATGTTCAGGATAGTCGGGGAAAGTCGTGTGTTTTCGCAGCTGATGAGTTGTGGAATCATTTCTCCAGCCTGTTCAGTTCATTCTGAAACTTTACATTTGATGCGCTTGAAGCAGTCGTGTCTTCATTTTTCAGAACACGTAAATTGCAATATTGTTTCATACAGATTTACAAAATAATAATAATAATAAATAAAACATTCGACTGACACTTTCCTTGTATTCAAGTGAGCCAACATTTTACGAAATTTGTTTTACACAGTAGTTCATAGTAATTGAAACAGTCCAAGGTCTACCGGACTGTTTGCTAAGTGAACTGCATTCTAAGGCGTTCCCAATGGGGCTTGGGCAATAGATGTGTCCGTCTGTAAAAGTGCTAATTAGAAGGCACTGCATGTACAACTCAATATCGTCAAGCACAAACTGCCCCGTGTCTGGCTACTAGACAGTTGGCCTGCCAGTGATTTCAAAATACATTAACCCGCAATAATGTAAAACCTCTCAAATGTTTGGAATACTCTGTGAAACTTCAGTTTTTTTTTTCTGGAACAATGCCTTTTAGGCATTTTGAAGTAAAATGTGCATGAACATAAACAACTCGTGTTTCGAGTAGGAGAAATCGTATAATTGTTCATCCCATGGTGTTTGAACGCACAACAGTAGAGGCCAAGATAGACGCCTTCACCACAGCTGGGAATTAAGCGATGCCAACACAATGTAATTGTTGGTACAGATATTTGGGAGGCCCCATCCCGTGAGTGCTTCTAGCCACTTTCACTGCCTCCCTATTCACAGTCACTCTGCTTACATAAATTGTTTACCTGTTATATTTACGTTGTTTTTTTACTTAATCGTAGTGACATCCTGAGTCAGAGCGGTTTAATCCTTTTACAGTAATTGAATATACGCTTACCACTCATATTTCACCTTTTACACGCCAAAGTTTAAAGAGCCAAATGTACTTACTTTGGTGAATTAGGCAATGCCGTAATCTAAAGAAACCATTTGAGACTAACAATTGGGTGTACTCAAACTACTTTGAAAGTAAAGAGAAGGGAAATTCCGAATTACTGTCCAAACTTGTACCTTGTATGGAAGCGTTTTCCAAACTATAGCTGCGTTCTGTATGGAAGCGCACAGTTTTCACCTGAAATATCTATTTTTCGTGAAAACAAGCCAAAACATTATAAATATTACATGTATGACTCATTAGGCTAAAAAATAATAGAGGAACTTTAAAAAATAAGGGGAAAATAAGGAAGGTCTGATGAATGGAGGACCAAATTTAGGATTTCAGGGTACTCTCCTTGTCCCATATTTAACTGCAAAAAAAAAATCTGGAATGAATTTGGATGAAGATTGATTCTATGAAGATATAACCAACAAATCTGAAGAAGTGAAGTATTGGGATATTGTTTACCAGTTTATTTCTGTGTTTGTCTTCATAGCTAAAAACCTTCGCTACTTTTTGGTGCCTCAATTTTCAGAACTGATATTCGGTAAACATAGGCCGACCAACATTTGGACGGAAGCACATGTCCTACAAGAAATTGCTTGCCCACGAGCGCCATCTCGAGGATTGTGTAACTTGTCAAGGTCAAAACTAGAAATCTGTGGGCTAGAGGTCTCTCTGACCTGTTTGCCTTGCACCTTCATCAGGTTAACCACCGCGATGAAACATAATAAATGTCATGAAACCACCTTTCTAATATCGGCCTGCATCCATCTTACTTTCTTCTCTCTTTAATTCCTTGCGCGCCACATTTTCTCTTTTCGACTGTGTTCCCCCCCCACAAAAAAATGAAAAATGATTTTTAGTAAAATAGTATGCAAATGTGGGTGTGAAGAAAGATATCGGAAAGTTGCATTCACATTGGGCAATCATCAGATGACCTGACTGTAACAAAGATATACAATCGCCCAAACAGTAAGTTCCACTTCGCTGAAAACGTTCGTTTTAAAAGGGGGCACATATTTTCTAATATAGCAAAGTGTCCGGGAAATTGTGTACTGGACTTGTACCTAACCTGCACGATCAGTGTAGCTAGCGGCCGTCCACATATTTTTTGTTTACACAGAAATCATTTTCCAGTGTTAGAATTCGTAGTGCGCGATGTTCAGATTAAATAAACATTATTATTATTATTTAAAGTCTTTATTCATAAATGTTACATACATTAAAAATAACCCAATAATCAAAATAAAACAATCATCTCTAAAGACAGTAACAATGGTCGTAAACCATCAGTGGAAAAATAAACATTTGTAATTATTTAATTCAAGGATGAGCAACACGCGGCCCGCCAAGCATTTCTAAAATTGAATTTGATCTAATATTGATCAGCTTTTATCGAGAAAACAGTGCCAAATTTCTCATTAAAAATTTCAAGTAAATTCGTTTTTTTGTTCTTTTTTTGTTTGTTTTTATCTTGCATTAAAATTTGTATATGAAATCTTTACTTTTTTTTTAATTTTATATTTTTGTATTCTAATATTTATTATAAATAAAGTTTCGTAAATTATTAATAAGAGTTAATCTATGTGCGGCCCGCCAAAAAGAATTTAAATTAGCCCATTGATTAAAAAGGTTGCTCACCCCTGATTTAAATGATAAAAATAAAATGAAGTGATCAGAAACCTTTTTTAATGTATGAAAATACATTAAGAAGCAAGACATTGCATTAGATATTGAGAAAACGAAAGTTGATACTGATTGTACTTTATTTGAGCAAAATTACTTGAGGTTTTAAATTATAATTATGTTACACTTATTTTTCTTTTCCCCTGAAGAGTAGTTGGCATTCTGTTCGGTTATTAGCCACCTGAATTCTATGCCAAGAAATGGATTTTTCAGTGTTCAGGAACTCCTGAATATTATGGTGTGCTAATGATTACTTCTCTCACTCATTTTTAGTTATTATGCTGTTTAAACTTTGTTATTTTATTATTATTAGTGTTTTTTTATTGGTGTATTTGATTTTTCGAATAACATTGGCTTTTTTTCTGAACTTGGTTTCTGATTCATCACAATTTCCAACCTTAGGCTTGAATACATTGAAAAATCAATTTCAAAACGACCCCTTTTTAGGTTAACAGTTATTATAATGTTGATTTTAATCTGCCAATATGTGCAGGAATTCAAGAAGAGGCGCTGGCGAACATGGGGAGAATGATGTCAGCTATTTTGAGGAACAGACTAACACTGAGGAATCCAAGAAATAAAAAGGAAATTTGCTACGGTTGGTATGGTTTGGAATCGTTTCATTAATTTACGCTTGCGATTGTGGCTGAAGTGTTGGCTGAATTCCTGATAAGAAGTAGGTTGATAAAACTTCGGCTGCAGGTTTCTAGCACCACACATGCCGTATCGTTCGGTGTAGAACAGAGTGCATCGTCCCGCTAAATCGAAGTTTCGATTATCCGGTCGTAATATAGGGCTTTCATAGTTCCCAACCTTTGAATAAGGATGTAATGCTTGACTAATGTAATGCTTGATGTAATGTGCTCTACACTAGGACAACGTTGTTTCTTAGCAAGCTATCTTCCTGTCAATGGATTAAATTGTACGATGTCCTCTCCAGAAAAACTTGCAGCACGGATAAAGTGACTACCCTGTTTTGGGTATCTTCAGTGAAATATTTTGGTGTCTCGTTTAACCATAAATTGAATTTTCTAGCAACATCAACAGTTTTTTTTAAAAAAAAACGTTAATGTTGCAAATGCTTGGTTATTTCTTTACGAGGTATTTCTCTGTTAGCTGTCCCGAACAAGTTATTTTGGTGGATCATTCGCCGTTTACAGAAAACCTTATCAATTCAGATCCGCAGCAATCTCTCGACACTCTTTCCCGCTGGAGAGTTTATTAAGGTCTCTCTGTCCTCTACAAACCTCCATTCTAAAATAGACAGCCCTTCTACTTTTTTTTCTCTAATCATTTTAAATATCCGCCCTTATTCTAAACGTAATTTTACTGTAATGTAAAGTACTGCTCTTATTACAAGTAAATGTAGAACAATTGTGTCATCCATGCCCCTACTTTTCGAATAATGCGGGCAATCAACCCAATTCATCTAGATTTGTTTGATGTGGAAATTTAAGAACTCGTCTGAAGTCGTAAGTAAATTACTTTCCAGAATTAGTTAGATTTATAAGTACATTATATTTAGAAGATAAACTATTGTTTGCAGGCTCTTGAACCAGGAGATTATAACTCAGTGTTGCCCTATCTCAATGATTACCCTCTTCTTTTACTTATTTTATTTATTTATTTATTTTATTTTTTTGCGGCAGATCTTGTAGGCTGTTTTCCACCGGATCGGCCATTCTTAAAATTAACACCACAGAATCCGGAAGATTTGGGTACACGCTTCTATTTGTACACCAGGAATGCTTCGGAAGAAGTGATAGAGTATGGTGACGAGAGGACATCCTTAGTGGCATCAGACTTCCGGACGGATAGAATGACCAGGATACTGGTGCATGGGTTCAAAGGAAGTAGCAAGGACCGCAGTGCTCAGTACATTGTCAGCAATCTGCTGAAATTGGTCAGTATCTCTCTTAAGCAACATCTTGAGCGCACACTCGCACGACTTCTTTCCGCTACAGGGATCAACAACTCACAGACTTACAGAACCTTCTTTGCTCACCCCAAAATGCCCTAAACGAACTTCTCCAGAAAATTATTCCAATAGAAACTTTTGGTGTAAACAGGAAGTTTGGAGAAAATGTTTACATAATTTAAAAAAAAGTCCAAATTTGAAATAATCAGTTGATCGAAAGCGCCAAATGGCATTTATAATCGATTATAAATAGTAATATCAAAATATAGATAATCGATTTTTGAGTTTTCTGGTTTTTATCGATAATTGCTGCTTAAGATTTGTTGTAAACTTTGTGTCCTAGTAAGGGGAATCTGCGACGTCACACATTAATATTGATATTTTGAGTACAAATTTAAAGTTTGAATGAAATAGAATTATGTAAGTGTTTGTTTCACACCAGTTTGTGTATTTCTACAGGAGGACTGCAATGTGATACTGCTGGATTGGTCAAAGGGTGCCCAAGGACAGACCTACCGAGTTTCCGCTGCCAACACAGAGCTAGTCGGCAGACAGTTAGCCCTGCTACTCTTGGATCTCATATCCTTGGGTGAGCTAGATGTGTCTTCAAATTGTTAGATAAGATCAGAAGAACTAATCATGAACAAAGAGAATACCCGTGATAATGGATTTAACCTCAATATAGAAAAAGACAAAGGGTAAAATATGATTGAGGGTGGAATCCACGTGGAAAAACCACGAGCTAAAAGTGAGTGAGTGAGTTGTCGTAGATGGAGCACCGGAAGTGTGCAGCCTCGTGTAAAGCCATATTCTAACTACTGTATAACTTCTGGGTTACGCAAGGCGAAGGAAATCAGAGAAGAGAAGTGTAGACACGTCTATCTTTATTTATGGCGTCTGAAGAATGAAAGGAGAAATTAGAGTTTTTTCTTAGTTTGCTAAGTTTTTAATAGAGAGTAGCTTCTAGAGCTAAAATGAGTTCTCAAAACTCATTAGATTAGATTAGAACAACATTTAAAATAGACTGCATGATTCTGTTTACTATTTATTGGTTGGGTTATGATCTAGAGTTATTTTCGGTTTTAATAGTATTTATATTCCTGTACTTTGTATTGATCAAGTAACAGGCTTAAAGGATCTGAAGCTCTCTCTAAAAATATTCTCTGATTATATCATCAGCCACTTAAACCTAAGGACAAATAAATTTTTAAATGGTGTAATCTCTTTATGGTTTCAGGAGCCAATCCAAGCGCAATACATCTGATAGGATTCAGTTTAGGTGCTCACATTGCCGGCTTTGCTGGAAGATCTCTACTGTCCCGAGGTATCCGTCTGTCGAGAATCACAGGTCCGTAGTAAGTGCATATGTTCACCTTGTTAAACTATAGTAAAAATTGCGTTTGAATAAAAAAGTTTGTATGTTGGTTTGAACTGAAGGTCTAGATCCTGCGTCACCGCTCTTCCGGGAACACCTGGTAGCTGCCTCCATTCCAGCGCTAAATGACCAGGATGCGGCACTGGTCGATGTGGTGCACACGGCCGGCTCCATTCTCTGGACTGAAGGTAAGTTTTTGCCGTGTACTCAACTTCTTGTATTGGCGCAGGTGGTGGCAATTCACAGTATCAGAGGAAACTGCCCTGAAGAGAACAAAATAACTGTGGTCATTTGGCAACTGCTTTTTCTCTTTGAAATATTTTTTATTGGAGTAGCCCATTTTGTTATTTTTGCATTTAACCTTCAGAACACATGTTTCTGTTGTCACAGTTGGAGGGAAAATAAACAGAGAGCGATGTAAGCGCGGTGACACTTATTTTTAAGAATCAAATTCAGGGTGATAGTTCGCTAAACTCGAATCGTTTTTCACTTCCCGGGTTTAGTAGCCAGATATATGGAGTAGTCGACAGTAGTCGGATGAGAGAGATTACATGCTGTAGCCAATGGCTGCTTCTCATAAAATGTATAAAAAACCAAATTGCTGAAATGATCACCAGAAACGTTTTACTATTTTTGAAGTGGTGAGGAGAACTGAGATTAAGTCTTGCCTCAGACCCTCTAGGATTCCGGCAACACTCCACTTGCTCTAATTCTTGCCTATTCCTGTTGCTTTAAATCATCGATCAATTTTTTTTTTTTTTTGCACAGGTTTTGGTCTTCTTAGAAACCTTGGACACGTTGACTTCTTTCCCAACGGAGGTCAGGACCAACCCGGGTGCACCCACGTGTTCGCCTCGTTAATCGTCAGTCACCTTGGTAAGTGGCAGTTTACATTTTGTAATTAACAGTTATTCAAGGACAAGTTGCTCACCAAGGAAAACTGTGCTTACAGAAGGCACTGTCAATTCGAGTGCGGTGTGCAATCATCTTCGAGGGTTCCAGCTGTTCTTAGAAAGTATTCCTTCACCTAAACAAGATGGCTGTCAGTTCAGAGCGTTTCCTTGTGCGTCCAGAGAGCACTTCCGTTCTGGAGCCTGTTTCCCCATGAAGTGTGATATTAATAGTACAGGTATGTTTTTTTAGATATCATTCGCCTAGATCCTGTTCAGTATCGGAAGTATGTTGGTAGGCTAGAACGCATGTTTATCGCACTTCTGACCGCTTTCGGACTCCATTCATCATCATTTTGATAATTCGATTTCATTTCCGTCTCTACAATTCTGTACACCAAAGTGCTTAAACCACTTCTAATGCTGAGTGAAAGTCCGTAAACGGTAAGAGATACAATATAATACATGCGAGCTACGGCGAAGACAATCTAATAAATTTTTAAAAATATTAATGAAAATTTAATGCAGTCAAATTGCTGAAATGATGTTAATGAAGTATAAATAAATGAAATGTTGGGTACTGTCTGATTTGGTAGTTTAATCAACCCTTATTGAACTGTAAGTTTTTGTTAAAGAGATTAATTAATATTTAGATATTAAATGTATTATTGCCATGGTTCAAAATACCATGAAATTAATATTAATTAAATAAAATCAGAGTAACCAAAAACGAGTTTAAGGGAAAGATTCGTTCAAACAATTCTGTAACTCTCTGTAAAAATTTAATATATTTTCAAACTTGATAACGTTTTTTTACAAGGTGATTTCTTACAACTTATTCTTACTTATGTATTAATAACTTAATAATAAGTTGGCCAGTGTTTAATGAATCAAAAACTGTCAAAATTGTTCTCTGAAACGATGTTAAAATAGAAAATCATTTTGCCCTTGATACTGGCTACTGAAGAATCGCACTGTTTCAGACGGTTCCTGTGGCATAATGGGCTTCAGCGCTGATAAAGGTATTGCCAGAGGACCTCTGTATCTGGTAACCAGAGACTCTCCACCATTCTGTGGTAACCATTCACAAATTATGTAATTAATCAAATTAGTAAATTCGACATTTTCAATTTTTACTTCCCTTTTGCACGAGTGAAGAAGTACTTGTTTGTCAGTCTGTGAGTAAAGCATTCCTCAAAAGTAGAATATCAAATATGAAGTTTCATATTTGAGTTCCTCTCAGTAAGGAGAAAGGTTTCAGTCAAAATCGTACTACTAGAAGTGCTCTTTTTTGGGGCTGAATTTTTCTCGAAAATGGCTGCAACAAATTTTTTCCCCTTCAACTCTGGTAAGAAGTGTGTTATTTCGCAGCAATCTGCAGGATTCGAGCTCTTTTGCTCGCTCTAAACAATTCTGGATCACCATCATTTAACTTCTACTTTGGTTTAATAGTAGAAAACCAAATCTTGCAGGTGACCAGCTGCAAGCCTCTGCCGTGATCATTAGACCGAGCGGAGTTCAGCTTGGTCAACGGGCCAGAGGCTTCATTCTGGCACTTTTCAAACATGGCCGAGAGAGAACTCACTTCAGAATGGCAGAATCAATTCATGAAAACTTTTACGCTCGCCAGCTAGCTTTCAGGTTTGTAATTTAATTGTGATGAAACCCATAGATTTACGTACGAATTTAAGCTTGCACCAACTTCTGATGATAATTGCTGATTTCAGGGCGAGAGAACCATTAGGTAATGGTGTCGCCTTTAGAGGACTTGCAGCCGCAAGGTTTGGCAGTACACCCGCCGACATGGCTTCCACAGAGGTGACTCTGGAGTACAGGTCGCTCACAGCGAAGATAAGCGATGGACTAGAACTGGACTATTTCAGAGTATCCACCATGGACGGACACAGGTATTGTGCTGTTCGGTTTACCTTGCTGTTTTCACTCTCTCGCTTGTCCAGGCCTGCGGCTAATCCAGGCAGACACTTTGTGCATGGACTGAATTTTAAGACTTGTGCGATTGAATTATTAGTGTTAATACTCGTCTGTGGGCGGGTTCGCTTTTAGCCATCCATAGATGTTCTGGTTCGTAGCTGCCCCAGTCATAGAATGAGCTCTGTCTATGAATGTACAATATATGCAAAAGAACACGAGCAGATTCGCCCAGCCCAAGTGATGGCAACATGGCAGACATAGTTTCATGAATATTATTTTGGTTTCAGCTGGACATTTTGCGGAAAGATACCGTTCAAACAAGAGAACTCAGCTGCACCAGATATAAGTACCGCCACAGTACAATTGAAACTGGGACTTTGTTGATGGCTGTTGGAAGAAGAAGGTAATTTTCAGTTATTGCTCCATCAGCTTCAGAAAATGAATGTCAGAAAATGAAGACAAATCTGGAAGGAATGTGGAAGTTTTCTTCAGATGTCTGCAGAATCAAAGAAACCCAATATCTTAAGCGATCCCAAGATTTTCCTACCTGGTCTCAGGTGCACTTTCTCACATTTCACAAATTAAGATGTTGCTACTGTACTTTCAGGATGTCTGCCTCAGTTTGTTGCTGAATATTGTTTTAATTTGGAAATGAAATGCGTCTCTAGAATTATGTTTTATAATTTTGTTAAAATATGCATTTTATACTGCGTAATTTTATTTGCAGCCATTTTGTTATAGTATAATGAATAAACTGTAGACTCGGTCTGATGTGACAACCCCAGATTCCAAGTTGATGCAGTAATAACTCTGAATTAGCCCCCCGAAAAAACGTTCAAAGTAAAATATCCAAAACCAAACCTTGATATACATTTGTAGAAAACTATTATAGTTTGGACTTTTGCAGTGGAAATTTTGTTTTGTGCAAAAATACCTGCGCTCTTTATCAATTTTAAAAAATTTGATATTTGTTTGTAAATAAGAGACATTTTTATTTTTATTTTTTGGTTACCATAGAAACAGCTTTAAAAACAGCATTGTCATAATTTTATGGTAGCTATGTAAACTCGTTCTACAAGCGCAGAATATTTTTATTGAATAATTTCTTATAATCTGCGAAGATACCGAACAGATTGCTTAAACAATTTTAGCCAAAATGGGTACTACTTACTAAATTGTACTAATATGTACTATTTTGTTAAAATATGCAACCAAATTCTCGGTATCTGTTTTATATTTGAAGGGGATTTATGAGGTTAAAGTTCAAAAATAAAACGGAATTAAGTAAGTTTGAATTCAATTAATTAATCAGTCATTTTGGGACAGCATGGACTCCTTTAAACAAATGGTACAATATAACCTTGTATTGAGTTTACAATACTTATTAGAATGATTGATTAGGTGTCGAACAGACTGTTATTTTTTCTAGATTAAGTTGTAGCACAGCGTGCTAATTAGTGTAGATCTAGTGTTTTATTTATAAAATAAGTTGACGAATGAACCTTATTATTAAAATTAAAATTGTTGACCCGGTTCGTAGTCGATAAATAGGCTTAAAATTGATAATAGCAACATGGTGATGAAAACTGTTTATGATAATGACATAAACTAATAGTATTCACAAGAATGTAAAAGATGGAAAACGAATTAACATTTTACGAAATTACAATGATAATTTGAATAACAATTTATTGTGTAATAATGGAAGACTTCTGTCTTCAGTACTTTTAATTATCTTGTCGTAAATATTGATCTTATTATTTAAGTTATAGTTTATTTTTTTTTGTAATATTACTGTTATTATTCTTTTGTTTAATAAAAACATATTTATTATTTTTACTTAATGTGGGAAATCATTTTGGCTCTTATGCCTTGTTACTAGTTGAAGAATTTCTAAAGTTGAAAAAATCTTTATTCTCTTTAAACAATATCAAAAGATTTACTGTGCTTCAATATCTACCTGGTTGTTACAAACGTTTTTGCGTTTATGTTTAATAAATGACGAGTGTTTAGATTTTAGAATTTTTATAGGGTTTGTGTCCGTAAAGTAAAATCGTCGTTCTTAAAGTTGGAGTGTCGGTGATGTTGAGATGGAATTGCACTTGAGGAAGTCCAAGATCCTTTGAACAATGGCCAGCTAGCCAACACCCGGTAACTGCAAAAACATTGTATCTCTTCTGTATAACGGCACCGCAGTTCTGCAGAGAGAACTAAAGACTCCTCCATCTCCACAGAGATGTAGCTCTGCCACATTCCAGGTCCAGTTGTCCACACAATCGAAATGTTCCATTAAGAAACCCATCAACGTAGGCTTCTATTTTTGCCCATGCAGAGACAGGCCTCAGGTTACATAGCCCAGATAGATTTTCGTATAACTTAGTCCTTAGAGGTCATCCTAGAGTCAAACTGTGCTGGCTCCTCCTATAGCTGGAACGCTGGCTGGGGGAGCATTCATCCAGTCGCATGTCCTCGAACGTCTGCTTTCTGTTCTAAAACCGAAATGATGTATTAAGGCAGCTTCCTCTTCCGCTATCTTTGTTGAGGATGTGACGCAAGACCTCTCAAGTCAGCCTGCCATTACATATCCTATTGCGATGTTACTTTAAGTTGATATAACTTTCACGATTAAGTGAAAATTCTTTCAGAAGGCAGTTATTTTGATGATAAATCAGTTTTATCATTACGAAGTATAAAGAAAATCCAGTTTTCTTTCTAGCAAAAAGTTGTAACAACCAGGTAGTTACTAAAACAAAAACAAATAAAATTCTCTGATTGTGGCAGCGTTTTTATTGCGGCTTCAAGAAGTGATTATTTAGCGGTCCTTCGTCCGCGTAGGCGGCGATTTCTTGAGGAATTATCGCACTCTCTTCAACGCTAGTACACGGTCGGCACATGCACTCCAGGGGAGCTTTGGTGGTCACCTGCAAACATGCGCAAACGTTTCGCTTAATGCACAAGTTCACCTTCATACCTAAAAAGAGTGGATTATAAAAAGACATGCGTTTCCCTTACGGCGATTTCCACTACTGGAAGTGGCGCATTTCTCTTACTGCGGTGAGGGAAATGCATGCGTTAAATTAATGCATGTTAAATTTCTGGTACACAGTTTTCACCAGAAATATGCGTTTTGGGGCCTCCTAGGCCTTTAAATGGTTTTTAGAAAATAACCTCTTTGTATGTTCGTCGGTGCCCCTTGTGTGTGTGTGATAATCTCAAAAACGGAAACTGCATGAAGCTTTAGGGCATAAGGCGCCCCTCTGCAAAAAATATATTTCAGCGCCCCAATTTAAAATTAAATAAATTAAATAATCCTAATAAAAAAGACCAAATTCTTATTTTTTTCACTCAACAAAACAGTGAATTTTCAATTTTATTGAAACCAACATGGCCAACATGATTGGGTTGCCTATAAACTCCTTTTTTCCTGTAATGTGCGGACCTATCTCCACTGTTTGCTGTTGAGGGGATGCCAAAATCTAGTTGGAGAAACTTCCTCAGTCGGAGTAGAGGCTACTCGAAGGATAGTTCTTTTCCTGGAAAATATCTCTAGGGAGAGATATAACTTTTGCTTTATCATTTTTTTAGAAAAATTACTTCTAGGACAGTTCTGGGGAGGGGTTGCGGGAGGCTTACATTTCATTGTGAGTTGGTTAGAATTAAGACCCAAATCCCTGCGAAGTTTGAAGAGGAGGATTAGGGAGCCAGAACGTTGGGAGTAGAAGTAACAGTTGTGGGAGTGTTCATAGCAGTCTTTGCAAGACAATTCTCTGATTCACTACCGAGTTCATCAAACCAGCTGGTAGCTTGAAATACTTGGGAAGAATCAGGATGCTTATTGCGAACATGCGGCCAAAACTCATCCTGGCATGGTCAATGGAGTTAGAAAGGTTAACCACAAGGGGATACAATCTTAAACTAACGCTGTCTGACCAACACAGTTGCACCAAAAGTCAAATACAAACCTTTCTGAACTTTCTTTCGCCAGGCTTGGCTTTCGGACAGAACAAGGCAACACTGGCCTCGCGCTCGCCACTCTCCTGACAGCACATGCACGATCTCTCCATCTGCCAAATCTTCGAGCCGGACACCTGCACAATAAATGCAATCAAATAGATATCAAGGTTACGATTGTTATCCAGTGAATTGTGATTAAGAAAACCAATAATTTTGGCTATAATGGGGTCGTTATTAACACAGAGAAGTGAGTTTAATTATGAATTCCGGACAAGAGTTCTTTCAAAAGAAACTGGAATGATTGGGTACTTCAAGTAGGAATTGAATTTGTGCAAATAAATGGGAAATTGATTTAGCGCCTCATTTTGAGCATGTTAGCAATCTTGGGACAGTGAATTAGTGAACCTCATTAGGCTCATGTTCCGTCCCTTGGGCAAATCACTAATAACAATAATTACCTTATTGTAACTAACTCAACAAAAGCTTTAAAATACACGAATATATTCCAAATTTAAACGGCTGAAACATAAAATTAATATTAAAATTTATTATATTTATCTAAATGATTTTTCCCAACACAAAATTTCATAATTCAAATTGACTGTCTGTTTGAAATTAAAATGGAAAATGTTCTAATTTAATGTAAAACTGATCAACAAAAAATTATTTTGTCGCTTGAAAGAAGCGGAAAGCATAAAGTTTTGGCTGTTTTCCAAAATTAGGCGGAAGTACTGGAGAATTGTCATTACTGGAACTCAGAATACGAGCCATGACGAAATGGCGACTTTACGTTGAATACAGCTAATGAACTGCTTTGGCAATACCTAAAAATTAATATGAAATGATTTAAATTAGAAAATACTTACTTGAATATAGCTACTACATCGTCCTGTACAAGCGAAGCTGGGAATTGGTTTGGGAACACATCCTGGGTACTGGAGAACGTGGATTACTGGCGTTACTTGGCACTCGTCTATTTGCTGAGCCTTGTGCTCTGAACTACTCAATGCGCTGGCCATCAAAACTAGGCTGAGGATCGCTGAAACATTGGCCAAATAAGGAACTGTTTAAATGAATAGTTTAACTTATAGGTGGCTTTACTAATCTAAAATACTTACAGAAATACCTGTGTATGTAAATTGTGCTGCATAAGAGACAGAATTTCAAAAATACGCTTCGCAAAAGAGATTCGTGATTTGTTTTTTTTTACGGTAATGAAATAAAGTAAAATTTAGGTAAAAGAAATAGATATAAAAGAAGATATTAAATTATTTGAATAAAATGTAGACATATTCTTCCTTCAATTATTCTAATATTTGCAGAAATATTCCATTAACGAATAGTCCTACCTATAAATAAGATAAATTTATTCAGCGTTAATGAAATGCTATGTGAAAAATCTAGTGCAAAGACGGGCCCAATTTTCTATCACTGAAATCGCTTTGCTTAGTGCTTGATTTAGGTAAAGAAGCATTTTGCTCTATTCGGTTTACCTATTATTTTTATTAAGGAGCCACAAACATTTTTATTTGATCATTTTAATTTCTTTTATCTTTAAATTTCGTATTACCTATTTAAAAAAGTTTTGTTCACATATTATTTTCCTGTATAACATAACGTAGAAATTTTATGTTTACGATATATTGTACCAAACGCGGAAAGTCCTTGGCGATCACAATTTTAAGGGTCGCTTATTGATTTCACGTTTAAAATTAGATGACCAAAGTTTAGCAGAAAGTACTAAGAATAAGGTTTTTCTAGAATGAATTAGAGCTAGTGGACTCACCGACTTCCCAGACAGGTGCACAAGGATACATGCTCGGTGGTAGCTGAATAGTTGCTGAAGTGAAATGCGTGAAGGGTGTCCATCTTTATATAAACTGGCCGAGAAGCTCCGCAGGGTGTCCCCCGACATAAACACCTCCTTAACGCTACACAAATAAGCTTTTAGTAGCGCTGTACAGAAATGATGGTGGTTAACCACCAATCCAACATGTCTTTTACCATTTTTTTTTTATTTTCATCGATAACACATAATTCTTTTATTCATATATTTGTTTGCATAATATAATTTATATATTAAACTAAATTTATATGCATAATAAAATACTTAAATATCTTGTGCCATTTTTAATTTCATCTTATTACTGGAAGAGATTGTGCAATTGTGTCAAAATTTGGTAATTTCGTGGGCACCAGATATATTCCTTTTGAGCTCCACAGAATGCAAAACAGTGGGTTAAACAAGATGTCAGTGTGTATAATTTGAAAGAAGCACTAAAAACTTTATATTTCATTTAAGGTCACGGAGCAGGAAATTTTGATAAAAACAAAAACACTTAGTAGATTTTTTTATGTGAATTTCTCAAAAGCGGCTCCAACGATTTACTTTAAAATAGGCCATATTGAGAACATTATTATTTATTTATTCACAGTTAAATTTTACAGCAAGAGATATGATAAACTTAAATTATAATAATAAATCACAAATTCAAATTAAAAAATACAATACCCAAAACTGAAACATATCTTCAGTAAGTCGAGAAAAGAGGTAAACAACTATATTAATTTTAAATATAACGTACCTTACATTAAATTTCATGATGTGACAGAAGTAAAAACCAAAAATCAATCCGAAAGTTTAAATTATATACATAATAATTAATATTGTAATTATCTAGATTGTAAGTAGTTGGCCACATTGTGTTCTATTCTCTGTAGCGATGATCCTTGCAGATCACTCGCACACATCGACTGGGGATATCGATTTAACTTTAATAAAATTTATATGAAACCACTTCAAGATTTTCACTAATTTCGTGGTCCAAGTAGACTATTATTATTTCTTGACAAAACTACACAGCCTTGGTACATCCAAATTTGTTTAAATCCAATCAAACAAAGCGACTCCTTTAATGAAATTTCTCAATTAAATGGCGCTCTTAGATTCATATTAAGCGTATCTAAAACTTTTATTTGAAGGTTTGGCTTAACAGCCCTTGGAGATGAATCGTAGACTTCCCTTTTTTAGATGTAATATTCTATAATAATGTTTGGTCAAACTAATTTTTTAATATTAACGTGGAATAAATAGAATGCTAATATATAGAATTTTTGTCGAAAATGAAATGAAATCTTTAACCACTTACATACACTGGGCCAAAAAAGTCTGTGAACACTAACCTAAATTTTATTACTTTTATTATTATCTTATTAGAAACTTCTTTTATTTTCAAATGAAATTTACTATTCGATAGAGAGAAACCAGAGTTTTTCATTTTATATTCAATCTTTTATTTTTGTTCAGCAGGAATATCACAATTAAATGTTTAACAAAACAACACCCCAAACGAATGCAAAAAAAGTCTGTGAACAGCTGTATAACAATGTAAAAACATTAAGATAACAAACAGAAAAACGATTGAATAAAGTTTCAAAGTTCTCTATTGTATTGTAGAAACCACTACAGTCAGTTTTGTGAATAAATAATCTAATTAGTACATATTTAACCACTAATATGGAAGTTCTCAGACCAATTCGAGAACTTATTGTGACGTTGCGAAATGAAAGAAAAAGTATTCGAGAAATAGGGAAGATAGTTCAAAAAAACCCTTCAACGGTGCATAATATAATTAAAAA
Source organism: Rhodnius prolixus (assembly GCF_049639745.1). Lineage (NCBI taxonomy): Eukaryota > Metazoa > Arthropoda > Insecta > Hemiptera > Reduviidae > Rhodnius > Rhodnius prolixus. Next base: position 1,334,423 of record NW_027411592.1, on the reverse strand, counting down.
GTACGGAAATGTGATTAGTAGGCCACGCAGTGGACGGCCACCAAAACTTAATTCCTTTCATAAACTGCAAATTCTGAAGTCTGTTCGAGAAGAACCCAGGACAAGCGCTCAAAAATCAGTCAAGAATTATCAAGTGGTTATGTGTAAGCGTAACACCACAGACAATTAGAAATAAATTACATGAATACGATTATTGCGGTCGAGTCCCGAGGAAAAAACCTTTAATCAATAAAATAAATAGTAACCGCCGATTGGATTTCGCGAAAGAATATGTTTCTAAGCTTTCTAGTTTCTGGGAAACCGTAATCTTTTCAGATGAGTCGCAATTCAATGTATGTGGGTCTGATTGACGACAAAAAGTGTGGCGAAAAAGAAATGAAGCTATGAAAATGAAAAATATGAAGCCTACTTTTAAGCATGGGGGAGGCAACATTCTGGTGCATGAGTGCTAAAGGAGTGGGCAAGTTAGATCTAATTAATGGTATGATGGACCAATATGTGTATGTGGATATATTAAGACGCAATTTAAAAGAAAATTCAAAAAAATTAGGGTTGGAGGGAACGTTTGTCTTCCAACAAGACAATGACCCGAAACATACCGCACTAAAAACTCGGGAATGGCTTTTAAATAATACACTCTGGCGCCTAAACACCCCTCCACAATTGCCAGACCTTAACCCAATAGAACATTTGTGGGATGAAATCAGCCGCGAAATAAATAAACGAGGAATAAGAAACCGTGAACAACTAAAAAACGCTATTTTAGAAGAGTGGGATAAAATTCCAACATTGACGACCACAAAATTATTAGGATCGATGAAAGCTCGCTTGTTGGAAGTGATTAGGAACATAGGAGGTCCTACAAGTTTTTAAAATTTATAATTCACGTACAATGTGTAAGAATGATTTATTTCTGCAAAGTGTTCACAGACTTTTTTTGCATTCGTTTGGGGTGTTGTTTTGTTAAACATTTAATTGTGATATTCCTGCTGAACAAAAATAAAAGATTGAATATAAAATGAAAACTCTGGTTTCTCTCTATCGAATAGTATATTTCATTTGAAAATAAAAGAAGTTTCTAATAAGATAATAATAAAAGTAATAAAATTTAGGTTAGTGTTCACAGACTTTTTTGGCCCAGTGTATATGCTAATTTATCACGTAAGAATTGTTAAATTTTATTTGAAAGGTTTTTGAAGAGGATGCCCTAGGAGTATGGAATATCCAGGGATCTTAAGGTTTTAAACTTGCATTTCTATGTATTATATATTACTATGAATTAAATAAATTGCTAAACTGCACCGCATATAACCACATTTACTGAAAGGCGTTGGAGAAAAATTCAGCGTGTACAGCTCCCACATTTGATATTTTACACTTAAATTGAAATCAACCCATCAGACAGACTATTAAACTACGTTAAATTAAAAAAATATGAAGTTTTACTTAAATCGAAATTTAAGAAGAAAAATAAAGTAAAACGATAATTTTCCATTCTCTATAAACCATAAACATATAATGGTGATTGTCCAATTTTTCAATAGAGTTTTAACCGAAAAAACACGGATTAACAGCTGGTCGATGTTTGCAAATAAAATTCATTGTTGCTAATCAGGTTGTTTTTATAATGAAGTCAATTTAAAATTATGTAAACAGAACAGATTCCTACCTATATTTTCGCTACTTATTGGCATAACAACAAGATTATTTGATTTTCAAGAATGTCTTTTTTTTAAATCAAGAACGGAAAAAAGAAAGTTTTAAGATGATTTTTTTTTATTTTATCTCATTAATCAATAATTTATTACAAACGCAAGCTTCATGACGAATTAAACTATTAAGATGAATAAAATTTGTTAATTAGCGTAAATTGGAAGTAAAAAGAGAATCTTTGTTTTTTTAAAAGTTTATTTCTGCCTCACATTATACTAAAAACTAAACCATAATAACTGATAGGTTGGTATTCTTGAGATATTGTATTTTACAAAAACGCCTCTAATTTTCTCTCTTTTTCCATAAATGTTTTCGATATAAAACCAGGCATGAAATAAAATTTAACTTTTACAATAATAATGCTAAAACAGTTTTTAAAAAAAACTTAAAAGAACATTCTAATGCTATCTAGCAAACTTTTATCTTACTATCTCATGCTTAAACTTTTCTAGTAGTTCCAACAATCGTCGCTAGACAGCATTAACGTTTCTTGCTTGGTCGTGAATCTTCAATAAATTATTTCATTTTTCAAGAAGGTTTATTTACAGGTTACCAATGAAACTAAGTAAAAGTGCCTTCTTATGCTTCTTAGCAAAACAAAATTCAGTCCATTTTTCTTTTTTTTAAAGTTATTTATTTTCGTTATTACGCTCTAGGACTATAACAGTAGTTTTGAGATAGTGCTTATAAATTTTAGAAGAGTTAAGCAAAAATAAATTCAATTTATTTAAATAATAGCAATTATATGTGCTTCTCGTACGGTGATGAAGTAATGTGTAATATATTATACATATTTACGAAAAGAAAAAGTAAAAATTATCAATTTGTAGACACCGCAGAACGTGCTGCTACCTGGCAGTTTTTTTTTTGGAACCTGTTTCATTTTAATCATTTCATTGGCTTCTATTTTATTACTTTACATATATTTTACATTGAAATCAGTTGGTATTAAGTCATTGTTTATGAAAAATTAATCAAATCTCATTTTGGAGGAACATGGAGGGAATTTTTTTAAATTGTGAACTTCGAGAAACAAATTGAAGCACCAGATTATTAAACGTACGAACATAAACATAAGTGTAAACATATTTATTTTTATCAAGGTCTTTAGATTAATCAGTACTGTGTACACACTTCAACGTCATTTCATGTTTTCGTCTTACATTAGACTTGCTGACTCGATTTGTAGTATTTTATTTAAAATTTTTATTGTTATAAACTTCTCTATTATGAGTGGCCATTGCTATTGAAATTAAATGAAAGTATTATTGAGTTCACACACTTTTGGTAATTCACTAACCGTCTTAGAGAGTGCATCAGTATTTTGACTGGAACATCAATAATTATGTGCACCTTATAAACAACGTTCAGACGAACACTTGTGAACGCAACGTGTAACTTAAATTTGCAAGTTTCGCTCTGAAGGTAGCCACTCAGTACTTAAACAAGTATGACTTCTGAGGATGGAGCTTCTTCTAGTTCCTCATCTTCCATTCGGCACGGAGTTTTTATCCGAAATATTTGTAGAGCTTCTGAAGCCAGAGTATTTTCTTCTTTTTTAATGTGAAGTAAACATTCAAAACGAAAAACAGTATGAACATTACGTTTCAGGTCCCAACTTTCATCAACTTAACGTCGGAGAAGCCTTCTCAGGCAAGAAGAATTTCAGAGGTTCCTGAGGGAGCAGCAGTGGCGTCTCCTTTTTCTCTTACGACTTCTTTTTTACTTCTCTTGGGGTACGTTTACAACGGAGCTGTGAGCATAGATGATAGGAGTGATGCATCAGCGCTTAAAGAAAAACATAATACATTCAAATGTGAGCGTACACAAGGAAGCTGCGACTAGTGACTCATACACGCTGCTATAAATGAGCATAGATGATAGAATTAAATTTTTCATTTTTCTGCTAGCTTAACTCCAAGTATCGGAGCTTCAAAATGGACGTAGAAAAATTATTTATTGCTGTCTTTACTCATTATTTACTTTTAAACAATATTTTTACATTTATTTTTATGTGTATTTATTTGTTTTTTCTCAATAAGACCATTACTTACCTAAGAGTAAACACTAGATTTTCTTCTATGGTTATAGGATTTCCATGACAATTTTTCCGTTTTCTTAATTTTGACCTTATTTTTTCTAAAAATATAGTCGAATGTGGGTGGACCCATCCTCACATATTCTAAAAAACGATCCGGATAATTTCTAAGTTCCTTATATAAATAGTGAAATTCACCCAAAGTACTTCGTTTTTTATTTATGGGATGTACATGATATTTTCTAAAAAGCGTTTTTTCTTTAAAATATACCATTTTGTTGCTTCTTCACTACTCGGACATGTTGCATGTATCACAGCTCCGTTGTGCACACTAATCAGCTATTATATTTTACTCTATCAGCTATCATCTATACTCACAGCTCCGTTGTAAACGCACCCTGACTAGTTCCTCATCTTCCCAATCAGCACTGAGTTCTTTATCTAAAATACTTGGGAGAGCTTCTGAAACCCGAGTTTTTTCTTCTTTTTTAATGTGCAAGTAAACATTCAAAACGAAAAACAGTATTAACATTACGTTCAAGGTCCCAACTTCCATCAACTTAACATCAGATAAGCCTTCTCGGGCAAGAGGAATTCAGAGGTTCCTGAGGGAGCAGCAGTGGCGTCTTCTCTTTCTCTTACTTCTTTTTACTTCTCTTACCTTCCATTTAATACGCTCATCATAACTGAAAAGAACGCTAGCAACAATCCGTTTTCTGCCTAAATTCAAAAAATTAAAAACAATTATGGTAACTATGGTAACTAAGGTAAATAGCGATGTTCATTACTTTTGATTACGAGGAAGATATTTCTTTAAAGAAAGGCATTAAAAAAGAGCACAATATAAATTTTTAAACGAACTTTTTTTTCTTTATTTTGAAAAAAAAAAAAATATTTCTCTCGGTTTTCTCAATATTATTTTAAAAAAATTTTATTGAACAACGTTTTATATTTTTCATTTATGCCGAGTCTTTTTAATATTTGTAAATGACGTGGTTTTTCAACCTCGATAAGAACAATTATTTTCATTTTTTTTAATTGTATTTATTTTGTTCCATTATTATTTCGATTGCATTAATAAAAGTTTTGTTAAAAAAAAATTAATAATAAAAAATAAACTTCAAAAAAAAGGAATAATAATAAAAAACAATGAATTGGGATTAACATACAGAGAAATTAAGACAAATTAAAAAAGAATAGAGTTATTTTTAAAGGGAAAAAAAAAGAAAATCCATTTTTGATAATACTAAAGTAATTTTCACACCTTTATCATGCATCGAAAGTTAAAGAAAATCTATAGACCTCTGGGAAAGCTCCCTCCTCCTTCAAATATTTTTCACTTTTCATTCTCTTCTATGAAGATTGTTTTTCTTTATACAATTCTATTAAAAATTATAAATCTTTTGAAGCAGCAACATTTTTTTCTGTTTGCTTCTTTTTAAATATATATATATATTTGTTTTGTATTATTATTATATATATATATATGTATGTATATACAAATGGTACAAAAATACAAAATAGCATCTTTTTTATCTCTCTTTTCGCACACGATTTTTTTGTCTCTTTTTATTTTTTGTATTTTTTTTTTTAAATTTTTATTTTATTTACTTTTATCAATAGTCTGTACTTGTTTAAATTTAATTAGTCCGTGGAAGGAAGTGTTTGACACTTAAGTTAAAACAAAAAGAAAAGAAGTTTTTTTTTTTTTGTGGAGACGATGTGTTTCTTTGCGGGAAATAAAGAGCAGCAAAGTCCCGCCCCCCGAGATGTTTCCGTTTCCCTTTTTCTTTTTTTTTTTTTTAGAAGTAAGTACGTTGGAGTTTGGGGGATATGAATGATGATTCTAGTGTGTTTGTCTTTCAAAATGTTTTGTTTGTTCATTTAAAATGTTATTTCTATAGTGTTTTGCAGGTGGTGGTGGTGGTAGTGGTTTGGTTTTTGTCTCTGGAACGCTGGACAAGTGGGAGAAGATGTTAGGTGTGTTGACTAGAGGTTTGTCTGCTAAGCCGACGTGCCAACAAAGACCCAGGCTGTGGAGGACCAAGTTCTGGCGCCTGTAATAGTTGCTGCTGTTGGCCACAAGTGCTGGCCACAACCACTGTTGTTGCTGTTGTGGTTGTTGTTGTTGATGTGCTCACGCTGTTGTTGTTGTTGTTGTTGTTGGTTGCTGTTGTCCCCGAGGTGGTGGTCGTGGTATTATTGCAACACTGTTGCTGTTGATTGTTTGCCGTTGTTGATGGGGTAGTGGTTAGCGACAGTTGTTGCACTAACACGCGATTCAAGGACATCGCTGATTCTGCCATCTCGCTCACAGATTTTGTACTGTAAATTCAAAGAAAACAAAACACAAAAATTAAAATAAGATCAGTTGCAATTGAGTTAAGACACCACACTACTTAATAATTGCCTTTTGCAAAAAGGAGGGCCAACTTTATAATTGGAATTGTTCCAGCAAGCTTACGGCAGAGATATACCCCGCAAAGGAATGTTTGGATAATGTAACGCACAACAACCGCAAGTAAGTCGATAGCAATTGGTGCAGGTGCATCAATATTACTGGACCAATAATGCACGATTTGGGGGTCTATTGGCTTTCTCTGCTTCCCAAAGGGTGAAGTTTCTCATTAAAAGTGGCCCATTTTAATTAAACTATCGAAATCCAGAGCGGGAAGCAGAAGGTTCTCACAGCCTAAGATAGGAGATCTTCTTAAGGCCGCATTCCACAAATACGTAATAAAAGCTCCGGACAAGATACTGCTCAAGCTATAAAGTCCATTAGTTTAAACAGAGCTTATCCCGCGAACTTTTTTTATGATTTAAGGCGTGTCAACATCTAAGGTTATTGGCGCCCGGAGCTTTTTTCAGTGCTCTGCCGGCCTCCGGACAGTGTTCTCTCGTTGCAGACAACACTGTCCATCATCGGACAGTGAGCTGTAAGAAGTTCCTAGGAAGAGAAAAACTAAGGGTCAGCAGCTGGATTCGAACCCGGGACCTCCATCTGGGAATCCAATACGCTAACCCCATAGCTAATCCCTTCCCTATCCCGCAAACTGTTACACAATTTCATATTTAGTATTCAACTTTGTCAAAACCAAGCGAGTTTATGTCCCAATTTTTTCAAAAACATAATATTCTTTTTTAGATTCTGTGTCTGTCTAGCCTACTTTAGAACAAGGTTCCTTCCACTATCCCTGCCGTACTAAAACAGGAATGAAGGAATTCATTTAAAGGTTTATACCAGGAACATAATTGATTACAATGTATTTTTAAATATTTCTGGCGCAACGGGTAAGAATTCCCGAGTTTAGTTTTTAATATTTCTTCTCTAGAAAGATGGAGGACTTGTTTGAGCTAAAATAATTTATGTAGGCATGTTTGCTCATTATGTGAAAAACTACTTAAAAGGTAACCAAACTCTCATTGCGCATGTTCCGTACAATCACAAACCAGTCAAAGGTACTTAATTACTAAACATGATAATGGGCCAAAAAAAGTAGGTTTTATGTGGATAAAATGACCAGGTACTGACTTGGTAATATTGTGCGGTGTGGGTAAGAGCCTGGCATCGCCCACAGCGCCTAGAGTGGACACCCAAGGGTGAGAAAGAACTTCGGCAGCAGTAGGCCTGTCAGCAGGATCTCTGGACAGTAGACTTGCGACCAGCCGGCGAGCCGCCTCTGACACGCCGGCCCACTCTTCTATCGGAAACTCCGGCCTAGGACGGTCCGCGATCAGGTCGAACAGAGCACTTCTACAGTCACTGCAGTCAGGGCCGAGGCAGCTGGACTCGTTGCAGCACTGGCCCCAGAATGGCGGGTAACCTGAGAGAAGTATGTACAGCACCACACCCAGCGACCACATATCACACCTAGACACAACAATAATTATACAAACTCTGCTCTTCCAATTTTTCATTAATAATTTCACTCAATTAAATTATATGATAGCACTCTACAAGCTGAAATCTTGGAAGAAAACGATCAACAAGAGTGTGAGCAGCAAGAACCTACTGCTCACAGCTCAAGTTTCTGCTTCATGTTAGTTTTATCTAGAGTTAGTGTGTTGAGGCAACGGTCTGTCCAGTATTCTAATAACAAATTATCAAATTCTTAATTTTAGCAATTTAAATAAAAGAAAATAATCACCTTTTGTCGTACCAAGCAGGACTTCCTTGGTGATCGGGCTGTTCGGTGAAGGTAGCCACTACCTCTGGCGCCATGAACTCAGCAGAACCAACCGGCGAGTGAAGACGTGGCGATGACAGTGGAACGCCCAATGCGGGTGAGAATCTGATGCCAGAACCAAGATCCAAGTCGCACAGTTTCACGGGAGACAAGCTGGTGCGCGAGACGCACAAGATGTTTTCAGGCTTTAAATCTCGATGGGCTATACCTGCGGATAAAGCAGGAGAGGTCCCATAATGTTAGTTTTGTAAAACACAAGCTGATGAAGGATACAAAGTGATTGGACACATAATCTCAAAGAGACACTCATCTCAGAATTGAGATGAACAGGTTTACTGAAAACTAAGTAAAGATTTGTAACTTAATATTACCTTTGGCATGAAGAAATTTAAGCGCAGACGCCAGGTCTCTAGTGATCTCTGCAGCTTCTCGTTCGGTAAACCTGCCTCTCTCTTGAATCCTAGTCAACAGCTGTCCTCCTTCAACTTTCTCAAAAACCAGATAAAACCTACGATCATCTTCGAACATTTCCAAAAGTTGTATTATGTTCGGATGACCCTGGCAATGGTGGAAAGTTTCCACTTCACGGAAAACTCTTGCCCGAGGATGACCAGGTACTTTGTCAATCATTTTCACAGCGAACTCCATGTCTGTCAGTATGTTCACACACGTCTGGACGGACGCATAAGCGCCCCGACCGAGTACTTCGCCACTCAGCCGGTACAAGTCTGTGAAACATAAAATTGAAAATTCAGATTTTTTTTTTAAGTGCCTTTCTCTAATTTTATTTACTTATACTCTTTGACTCATTTTAGTATAAATTCATACAATTCCTACAAAAATTCTAGCCAATCTTGGAAATGCAGAAGGAGGGGATCTTTCGACTTAATTCAAAGTAATCCTGTAGTCGCGCTTCCGAGCTTCTTCAAACCGGAATTTCTATCAATGTCTTTCCGGAGCTAAACAGTGGTACTCAGTTCCCCTAAATCAGAACTTCCTCCCTCCCTCTCCTACCATATTACATTCTATTATTGTTCCTGTTCCCATTTATTCATCCATTTCCTGTTCGCGAGGAGAAGACCTTAACACCACCGACTGGTGTACTCCCGAGAAACAAGGTAAGAGATACAAGAAACGGAATGAATTCGCAATTTTTAAAACAAATCACAGCTAAGTCTAAAATCCCAAATATTACATTACTAAAAATGCATAACATAATTTCAATCAGAGCTTTCCCTGCATGACAATTACTCTAACTACTGTAGAATAAAAATCAAAAACAGCTGAGTCAAAATACAATCAGAACTCGTCCTCCAAAATAAGCAGCCCACCCCAGAGAAACCCTAGTTTGCCATGGCTGTTATATTGTGCTGCAGCTAAACATGAAGATGGGAACCAGTTTTCTTGAAAAGTCAACTGAACTGAGGATATACACGTCCTCTCTCTCCTGACAGAAAGCCGCCCCGTCATCGCTCCTAATAACTGTACATCGAACCGATAATCCACTAATCCACCTCCGCTGGTATGGCCACGTAACAAGAATGATGGAGGACCGAGTGGCGAGGCCAGAGTGGAGGGAAGAAGACGTCGAGAGAAGAACATGGGAGGAGGAAGTGAGGGCCGGCCTGACATCAAGAGGAATAGAATGGGAAAGAAGGAAGGAACTAGCCAGCGGCAGAGCCGAATGGAAAAGACTACGCAAGGCCCCTATACTGCTGACGCGCTAGAAGGGGGATAGATGATGATGATAATCCACTAATACCAGCTGAATCAAATGTTACTAACGAAAAGTAGTAGATATACCAAAATGACCTAGAACAGCTCACATTTTTACAAATGTAACATGTCCCCAGAAATCTATATAAAACACAACTTCGTCTAACTATCAATCACAAGTCTCAGATGTTCCTTAAAAGTAATTTGATCTGTCTGAAATTACCTCCTTGTAGTTGTAAACCATGTTGTCGAAGCAAAAGTAACCATTCACTCAGAATAGTCTCGACACTGAATCGACTTTAAAATCACAAATTAATGTCCACTAAAAAATTAAAATAAATATTTCACGAGATTATTACCGACATTTTTATTACCAACTTTGTGTGGAACCACATTTAATAAAGACTTTTTTACAATACAATGAATCATCGCAACACACAGTAACAATGGATGAAATTGCATCAGCTTTTGTAGCGAGTGGAAAAAAAATAACAAATTGCAACGATGATATCAATTTTTTTATTATTAATTTCTAAGCAAAACTAAAAAATATTAGTAGAAAATTAAAATAAAAGTTGATTATTAATGTTCTTAACAACTTCAATCCATAATTTAAAAAAAAAAAAATACCAAAATTTTGATATGTTAATTGGAAAAACGAAGACGAAAGTACCCAGAGGCTAAGAAAAAAGTTCTTTTCAAAAAAAATGAAAAATTAATTGTTTCTTGGCGCTTAATTTTTAGGCAATTATTCGACTCTTTGTACAGTCCAGCCAACACAATTACACAAACAATAAATCAAGTTTCGATGAATATTAAATGTTACAGGAAATGTGTAAAGCCAAAAAAAAAGGTTATGTTTATCAAAAAATATAAACAGTACTATAAAAAATAAAATAAGAATATTTGAATGAAGTTAAATTGGGAAAGCAGCCAAAATTTTAAATTCCGGGGGGGGCCAAAAATAATTCCAAGCACGTTGTCCGTTAAAAATAAAGTAGGAAAACACGCATACACATTTCCTAGCTGGCTTTTATGAGCAATTTCCGTATTTATAAAAATACTATCTTATTTGCAAACTCTTTTTGGGTTCTAAAAAAACTGGGCTCTTTCAGAGAAGTAACCTTTCTCCTTACCTTGAAAACAGGAAGTAACCAAGCTGGCCGTAGTCTTCTTTCGTCTGCGATTCTTCTTGGCTGCCTCCTTCCGTTCTATCACATCATTCGTCTTATCCCGAAGAACCCCGGTGTGTGTCTCTTCTGCAAGCAATAAACATTTATTAAATATTTAAAGAATGAATACATTTCTTTTTTTTTTTTGCCGATCAAGTTACAAATAGCCAACGATTAGTAAGATCCTATGATGAGATTGTTAAGATTAAAAGAGTTAATGAATCTGGTTCCTTCCGAAGCCTCCCCTGGAAGAGTATAAGAACGCAGGGTTTAGATGGCAAATGATATGTTAAGCCCTGACAGAGTAACTTCGACAGAGTTCCTCATGCAGGTTAGAACCTGTCCTGTGTATTTAAAGAAACCAATATGACTGGAAAAACTTCAAACTAAAGTATCAAAAATCATGGTGCAAATTCAAGTGAAACTGACGTCAGTCTTAGAACATTAAAGAACTTAAAAACGGTACTTTAGATGGCCACTAACTCCTCTTTCGGAAAATTTTTCTCCATGGATTTAGGTTGCATACTAGATTCACAAAAAATCATTGATAACCATTGACGAAAAAAGCAAACAAAAAAACTGCAAACATCTGTACACTTAAGTCTCACTTACGGTGAGAGGAGAAAATATCAAACACGCTCAGCCAAACGTGATGAAATAACCAACATAGATGTCAGTTTCCTTATACCGAGTTCCAACAAGGAAGGCAAACCTTACAACAGCTGGGTCTAAGAAATATTCAAAACAACCGTTTGTACGTCGAAATTTTGTTCTAGAGAGAGGTATAAACAATCCGTTCATCTCATGACCGGATTATTTGGGTGTGAGAATTCAAGGTCTTTGAAGAGGAATCTAACCAACTGTGGAGAAGTTACTGTTCGGACAGTTAACTCAAGTCAGAAAGTAGTTCATTAGTCAAGAGTTAAGACAATGTGGTAGGTAACATTCTGACATTTCTGATTTTATAATTCTAAACATTTAGCATACCCTTGGAATTATAATTAAAAATTAGTTGCCTTCGATTAACGTGAACTCGTTAGAGAAGAGCTGAAATCATTCGACAGTTTATACGTGGCATTTGAACCAATTTCCTTCAAATTCGAAATTTCAGCAACGCATTTACAAACCTGCTAATGACATACTACCTACAAGAAATAAAATTACACCTACGCAAAAAACTCTACATCCGCCAAGTGCCCTGGAACAGGAACATGAAGTAGCCTGGGGGTAAAATGTTTGAAATACACCAAAATGCATGTAATTAGTGTTAAGTTTTCAAGAAAAATCGTGGTGTCTGTTTTCGAGGGAATTCCTGGAAAAAGGAACTGAATCGATTCAGTGAAGTGATACTTCCAGTAAATAAAGTTCATCCGAAGCCATATAACGGAGGCCTTCCTCCCTCAAAGCAGACAAGACAGTCGCGTATCACTCACAAATTAGTAAAAAACACTTTTTCGTCATAATGGGACATCGAAATGTATATTTCCTGTTGCTGCAACAAAACGGAAACTCAGAAAACGATACTACTTCCGCTAACATGTGAAAGTAAAAAAAAAATCACTTGAAATAATGTAAATAAATAAAAAAATGATATAAAAATAATGTAAAGAGAGGTAACAATTCTTATCTGGCAACGGGTTCATTTAACCTAGTATTGGGTCTGCTCCAAAACTGGTTACTAATGGCGAGTAAAAATTAAAATAGAAATAAATGATTTTACTCACGACTTGCGATAGGTTCTTCACCGTGTAGCTCTTCCAAAATCCTTTCAACCATGTTTTATATATTTTATATTAATAAGCGTTTTATTTAAGAAATATAAAAATAAATTAGGAACTTTATTTAATATAAAGTTTATTCTCTACACAACTACTATCACAGATACACAATATTTTTGTACAAATAATCAACACGTTACTTTTTCGCGAACAAAAATAAATTTTCTTTTATTTGAAAAAAGTGACGAGTTATTTTGCTTATAACGACGTTAAACTTAGAAGCGCAATTTGTCGAACTGGAGCAAGATGAAGATGAATTCGATAAAATTATTTTATTAATAGGTCTTCTAGAAGATTCTATGCGGCCATGATGCACAAGCTGTTTGCCCGGGTTGGCTGGATGGTATGGACCGTGCGGCGCTCGAAGACTGACTGGTACGGAGTGGGGGCTTTGCACGGCTTATATAAAACGTACCGGCCGCGAGGAGTGGGGCGGACGTGGCCAGCGCTGATTGGCGATGACGTCATGCGAGTAGCGCCCCTTCGGTCACACCACCTGGTAGTGGTGGGGTGACCTACTGCGTACTTCACTCCGGCCGGAACACCCTGCCGCGCCGCACCGTTGCTCTCCGTCGTTGCTGTTATCATACTCTGCCTGCCGGCCGGCATAACAAATGGCAAACTCTGGGGAATTATATTTTCGCAAAACACTCGAGTTTTTATTGTTTCATCTCTGGGGAGATTTGCATCCATCATTAGAAATGGATTCATCAGTTTGATGTTGAGTAAGAAATTAAATTAAAATTTTCTACCCCTAATTAGCGAATCCATCTGATTATGGATGAAAATCTAAAACCGAGCTGAAATAAAACTCTGATAAAATCAACTGGTTAATTATATATTTACGCACGTCTTAGTAAAACAAAGGAGCTCCCCATAAAACTATGAGACCTTGTTGCCTATTTTGAAGATAGTTTCCGCTGGCCAACAAGAAGAGGGCATTTTTTATTTATTTTATTTATTTATTTATTTTTTGCCTGTGTACATAAATACAATATAAAAGGCACGTCAAACATAAGAAAAACAATAACAGCTATATGCCACTAATCTAGAATAACGGACTTTACACTGTGTATTAAAACTAACTTTATATTATATATTCATTCATTTGCTGCCTAAATCTTCTTTGGGCTAGTGCAGTTTTTTCGCTGAAAAGGAAAAACAAGTGCATAGTTTTTCTTGAAATGGTAACTAGAATAGCAAGTTAGAGTTAGAGAAAGCCCTGAAACGAATTTTCTTTACAAATGACTGAAATTACGAGTCGTAGTTGTGAATAAGAGTTAAAGATACCAAGTTTGGAGAAATTGTCAGAGCCAATTTCTAGACTACCTCAAAGATAAAATACATTTAGTAAAGTAATACTTGCGGTAGTTGAAGTTTTTCTTAAAACTTTTCGTGTTTTAGCATCAATATAACAACCCTCATTTATTATAGAGGACCGTAGATTAAACTAAAATGGAGAAAGTTAATGTCTTGGGAACCGTGAGAGTTATAGAAGAGCAGTTCCCACCTGAGGTTTTTCGATTCAGAAGGCCTCCCTCACAAGCCATGTGTTTCCGGTGAAAACATAGTACATCGTAGAGTTGGCGAGATCGCATTCCTCCCCATACTTGGGGGAGTCAGAGAAGAGAAGATGGCGAACAGTACTTGAGTAACCATTTAGTGGAAGATATCTCCCAGTGTGGGCGGATGATGATGATGGGCAATCGATAGCAGATTGATGAATGGATGCTGTGACTCGCGCCATTCACTCTACCTGCTATTGATCTCCCCAGAGGAGAGACCCCCTTCGTACACACAGCAGAATGGTGCTCGTCTACCCTTCATCATTGCTTTGCTCGTAGTCATCACCATCTAATCAAATTTATATTTTACAATCTGGTATGAACCTTTCTACAACTTCCGTCCAGTACGATTGTCAGGTTCTAAAATTGTAAAAATTGTCCATTCGAATTAGTTTTAAAATTTAAAATTAAAAAATATATAAATTGGAACATCTATGCTGTAAGTAAAAGCCGAGTTATTCAGTATTTCGCAGAATGTGCCAATGGAATTTCTATGATCAAATATTTATAGACATACAATTAGTATCCTTGTGTACCCAACCAGTCTATCGGTGATGTATTATCTTTTTAAAATAGAAATCATTGTATTCATTTGGGGGAAACAATGATAAATATTTAAATGGCAACATTTAAACAAATGGTCCCGACTGGGAAAAAGACGCAAAATACGTGTGATCATACAGACGCACGGCAGGCCTCTCTCTCATCTGACCTCTCAAGGTTAGTTAGTGTGTTCGGCTTAAATGGTTGGCAACATTGTCCAAGAGTGCCGCCGGGCGGTGTAATAGTTATGTTGGCAAATGTTGGCCAAACTGATCACTTCATTGCAGTTTAAATTGCATTTCACAAACACGTGTGCAGTAAGTAGTTCCACCGGCCAAAATTAATGAGCCTTAAAGAGGAACTTTTAAAATTGTTTTAACATAACAAAGTTGAATTAGCGAAGAAGGCTAAACAAGGGTTTTCTTAAGGAGCTGTAGTTTAGTAAACGGAATTGTCACTTGTGACTGGAGTGCTCAATCTCAGCCGGAAATTGCAGCAATGTAAACATCGCTTACCACCCCTTTTTAGTTCCATCATCTACTTCCTTTATCGTGGACATCAAACCATGTAGGCTATTAAGTTAATTAATAGCAGTTCTGGTTTTTCATTCACCATCTGAATTTCACTTGCAATGTTTCAGTCGCGGACTACTACAGGCACTTGTCTGCAGAGCATCGTGCAGATTTTCCATCTTAACTTTTCAACGGAAATGTTTTACTCTGAGTTTCCCAGAGTTTTTTCCCCCAAAATCGTTCTGTACGTGTGTCCGTCCGTCTGCAGAGACTGTGGCCTCCTCCAGCGTCACTCTTAAAAACGGTAAATCGCAGGAAGAAGAACTCTTGATATTTGATTGGGCTGATGCCACCACAAGACCCACTGGATAGGCTTTAGAATGAAATCAGCCAATTAGGCAGCAAGAAGGTTTATCTCAGATTGAGAGCTCGAGTTGCGGAAGTCAGTTAGATACCGGATGTATCTCTGAAGTCTACCTTATTCTAGAGCAGTGGTTCCCAAAGTGGACCCTACGGCCCCCCCCCCGGGGTCCCCGGTATCATTCAGGGGGTCCGTGGAAAATTAAAATTGATTTGGGGGTCCCTGAACAACGTCAGGGGGGTCCTCGCAAAGGTTCAATAAAAAATAATAAAACTGTGATCCATTTTTATTATTATGGAAATTAGAAACTAACAAGGTGACCAATTAAATTTAATCAAAACTAAAAGCGTAATATCTGCGTTTGTTGCGAAACTTTTTCTGTAAAAACAAAACTTGGGAAGAGGAGAACGTTCTCAGTTTCCAAATCTTTCGAAATGGCAAAATAGAGATGAAGATTTGCTTGCTCACTGTCGAACACTTAACGGCTCTTCATGCAGACCTGAACCAAAGATTACTCGTGGGGATTTGCGGTTGCTACTCACAAACATTGAGCCGGATATAAATACACTCATAACATCTCATCACGTTCATCCAAATTATTAATTTTTTTTAAATTTTATTTTAAACCAAAGTTATAATTTCAATAAATACTTCTCCAACAAAATGCTTTTTTAAATTTGTAATTTTTATACTATGCATTTATGTAGCTTTTTCACATGGGGGTCCGTGGGCAAGTTTTGACCATAAAAAGGGGTCCATGGGTCAAAAAGTTTGGGAACCACTGTTCTAGAACGACACAGCTTTTAGGCAACAAAAATCGGCCAAACGGAAGTGTCACATTTACTTATTCGATTTATCTCGCTAATCGCTTGGGACTCGCACAATTATCTTGAATAATAACATTTCGATTTCCTCCTTCCAGTTCTAACTTCTATTACGGGAAAATTTCGAGAGGTTCCGGAAGAGGAGCGGCTTCTAATGTACCATTCCAGTCTAAAGTACGGTCTCATCACTTCTGCAACTATTGCTAAGTATAGAACATGTAAGGAAGACAGGAAGTGCCTCACTGCTCAACGAGATTCCTCATCCGCTTCAGCTGCTTTCCCACAGTCCGCAGCTTTACCCTAAACTTGGCAACATGCTGATCCAGGCACTTTTACTTTGAGCCTCTTTTCCGGACAGAGGGGGCGAACTGGAGCTCTCCTCTAACGTACCATTACAGTACACTGGACGGTCTTCTCTTCTGTATAATATTAAAATTTATTGGCCAATATCCAAATTCTAAGAATACCACTTCACTGAAAATGCGTGCATTTCCTGGAAATTGCTGCAGGGTTTCACTCGAACCAGGATGTAATGAGTGTTGGTTGGGCTGAGGACACTTCCTGCATGAAATATCTTTTCAGTCAGTGTTTCCCAATTGAGTAAGGAACATGTGGGGAAAGGGATTGGTAACATCCCGCCGGCCCGCCTTCCTCTTTCAGCTCACCGCCTTCTGATGGTGTTGTCAGAACGATAGAACGCTGTTCGCAGGAGTCTCCAAGCGCCAATAACCCCAGATTTGATGAGCCTTAATTAAAAATTAAACAAACAAAATACTAAAGCGAGCGCTTTAGCCAAAAAGAACTGAAGCGAACGCTGCCAGTGTATCGGTCCGACTTGTTTACATCTGCCCAGCGAGAACTGGTTTGTTAATTTCAGGTCGCGCGGTTTGTTTACCTTGTTGTCAGAATTAACTTTTTAATATTATTAATATCTTTGTTTATGCTACACCAGTCTCTTACAACATCCACCAGGTTTATAAATACATTTAATGATTTATGTTGGGAGAGAATTTCTGATCTCTATTTTGGTTGGTTTGCGTCCAGTTCTCGAGGGGCTCGGGGATCGAAAGGTGTCATCCTGGTGAACAGTTCGGACAATGTTAGAAGGAACTTCGTGTCTGTCACTCGGAGTTTGGAGTGAGAGGGTGTGCATTGATGGCTTGTTTGAACGAACCGACATGCTAGGAAGGGTTTGACCCGGCCAATGGTTGCTGACCATGGTGTTACCGTCTACTTCGCTCAGTATATATTCTGACGCCTTGGCCAGCCAACGGAATGAATAAACAGACCCGGAGTTAGCTTACACCCCAGATATGGGTGTAAAAATTCTCTTTTATTTGCTCTAAGGCTAATTCTTGAAATGAAGCAGCAGCATCAGACGGTCATTAGAACCTGGAGAATGGTAAGAAGAGGAAATCACATAGATTGGCGTTGGCAGGAAGTTGGTAGTCCACTCGCAGTACGGCCTGGCTCGAGCTATCTACAACTGCAGAATGTTATGACAGTTTGATCGGACGGCGACGCCTTTTCCCTCGAGTGGCTGGCTGGTTTGCCTTGACTTCGCCAACTCCAAAACAAACACTCTTGCCTGCTCCACACGACCATTCTCGCAACTACCGCTATCCCCACCACCTCTCTATAATTTCATTCACCCAAACTTATCCATGATCTTCGTGAATACTTCCACTGTTTACAATCTCTCTCTTTCTCCTCTCTCGCGCTATCTGGGCGTATGTTTGTCAGTCCTGCCTGCCAAGTGTATGGTCATCCAACTTTAAAGATGGTACCCGCCAATAATAGGGGCCGTCAATAATCGGCTATTGGGCTAAGTCTAACAAAACTGGAAGTTTCAGTTTGCAAAATCGAAGTTTCAGTTTTTTGTTTACATTTAGTTTGAACTCGGAGTGTGGCTGAGTTAACTTGGACATTATTTTGGCAGCATTGATCTTCTATAATACTCTCCAGATAATTGATAAAGAAGACCTAAGCGGCCAGTAATTGGAGAAACAGTTCCGATATGACAGAATCTTAATGGCGCGCTAAATTCACTTATCCACTTCCGCTTGCACGTGTTCGCAGTTTAGAGCATCCAAACATTAGATCTTTATTTCAAGAAGAGGAAATTGGCATTAAGATTGAACAAGTATTAATCAGTAGGATTCTGCGAAGTTATTTATAGTGGAACAGAGAATACCTACGTCCGTGGGGATGCTTTACTACCCGGAGGAACCAAACCTGATGTCCAGGCCTTCGTAATCCCTGCCTCTCTCGAGTCAATGTGACTCAGGTTTACAAGGCAGTTGATATAAAAATAAGAAATATCATGGTTTGTGTGTAAGTCACGTGTACATACGTGAAAATTAAAAGAAGTTTACCTTCACCAAGAGAAGGTAGCAGAACTGTGCAAATGATAAACAATGCTTGGACTCTTTAGAACCGAGTTTAATTATCGATATTGAGTATCTAATGGAAATAAATAATCTGAGGTATACCGAGCAATGAATAAAGGCTTGAGTGACCAAAGAACAGAGTACTTCAAGAACTAAAACCATTGGCTGCAAGCCAAACTGGTGTCAATGTTCTTAATAAAGTATTGTTCATTTGACCAAGATCTTAAAACCATCGTTAAGAGTTAACTAAAAAAGAAATAATTACAGCGCAGGCGCACTTCCGAACTCAAGGAATGCAATAATAATAATGATAATGCTAATGAGATGGGCGAGGTGCGGCGCTTTAAAAAAAAGCGACGTTGCCAAATCAAGTCACTACTAAGCGCGAGCGGCCATCTGGCAACGCCGCCTCTGACGACTCGCTATCACCTGCTCTCAACGTAAACAGTAAAAAACCCCTTTTGGTTTATTTCTTCTCTTTATAAAATTGATTTAAAGAATAAATTATATTCAGTCACAGTTAATGGAGTTAAAAATAGTTATTCCTTTTAAATATAGTATTTTATATTTATAGATCCGCGTGTGTACAACAGTGATCCTAAATATTACAGTAAGTCGTAAACTTGATTAAAATGATACTTCCACACTATTGGTTATTTCGTCATTATGTGCCGCCGCCAATCAACGAGCAAGTTTTTGAACAAAATTGGTAAACCGGAAAGAAATGCCGCTTTAAACAGGAAGGATGGATTATTCTTTCGTGTAAATTATCTGAAAATTTGTACTTCGTATGCTTGCACTTCTACTCAGGGCTCCAAATACACTCGAGATATCTCCTACAGACGAATGTGAGGATGAATACAGCTAAGAAACGCGGTCAAATTGTACTATTTGGTTGGACTGTTATCAACTTTTCTTAACAGCGGATGATGTATAACTTACCTATCCAGCCTCAGTTAGTGAAGAGTCCCTGTTTATTAAAAAACTCTTTGGTCTAGTTTAGGAGTAGTCGAGATTTCAGTGCACGAATTATCCATCCATAAGTTATCGATCCAAACTTTTTCTAATTGGTTCATGGCAGTCGCAGTCAACCTCTTCAAAGGCTAAAGAAAAATCCCTGGAAACTGCAATGTTATTTAAGGGTCCCACATTTCGTGGCCACTGCATTTTTCATCAAGTAATCTCTTCTTTCAATAAACAGCGTAAAACCATTTCCCCGGAATAGTACATATTGTTTACAAATCACTGTGACCTTCACTGAATTTCTGCGTTTTGTGACCTGTGACCAATTCAAATTCCGAGTTCCCCTGTTCTCTCTGAGCTGTGGCCGAGTGTAGATTTCTCACCAGAACGGCGGTATTACTTGCAGTTCCAACAACCTCGTATCAGAAAATTTTCCTCCTTCTTGCAGCCAATACTTTGATCCATCACTGCGTTTTTTTTTAGTTTCTGTAGCAGCTACGATCGTTGTCAGTATGTATTACTTTGTCTTCAGTGAATTCTTAGAGCAAACCTTAAGTTGGCTCATGAAAACATCGTTTGCTTCCCTATTCACCCTAATGTTCCTCCAACCAAGAATATAGTTTTAAGCCTACTTCACGTGCATGAGCCCCCAGCCCTGGGAAGTTGTAAAACCAGATTGGGGACACAACCTGTCTCAACTTGCACATGCAGGAACCCTTACTATTCTTTGTACCTTTATTCAAGCGTAGATCTTAGAGAGGGGGGCCAACTTAAGCCCTCCTGTAAATTCTAAACTACCATTTCTATTCAAAGTTTTTTTTTTTCGTTGCTTACGTGAGTCACGTACGGGTGGGTATGGGCCTAACATGCTTAAACAAATCACTGCAGTTTCAGAACTTGCGACCATGTTTAAAGTGGTCCAAAGGAGATGTATCGCTTCTTCAACAGAATCATTTTTGATAACGGAAGATGCTAAATATTTGAAGTCAACGATCTGTTTGGTACAAAAAAATCCAAATTTACAGACCCTTGAGCTGCGGTCGAATGTAGATGTCGAGCTCGTTCGGTCTGTCTTTTTTCAAAATTCTAGGAAAGTTATTGTTTAACGTTTAGGAAACAATAACAAAACAAAATTCATTGTTTAGTGTTATTCTTTAACAATTATTATTAAACTGTTTAAGTTAAATTAATAAAAAAAGTAAAAAATATTTGGAAAAAAATTATCAGTTTAGTTGTTACTACAGTTATATTTGGTGATCAGAGTGGTGGGGAGAACATCGGCCACGCCCACAAGAATATAACATTTAGTGGACACAACTGCGGTTCGTCGGCCAGGTGAAAGGATGAAAACTTAAGTAGCGGTTTCTATTTTAGTGGATTATCCACCACCATATCTGTGGTTTAAAGAATAAAACCTAAGAAATTGGCTTCTTAAAATTTTTGTTAAGGTGTTAGGATGTATTTTATTTAATAGGAGACATTGATTGTAGGAGAAAAGATATTTTGTCTCTATGTCTCTATAGTTACAGTTTGAAGTGGGCGCCAGCGGAAAAGGGTACTATGTATGGTGGAGGTAAAGGCGGAAGTATAGATGGTATTAGAGATTTAAAGCTTGAAAAGGTTGGTGGAAAGAAATGCGGACTTGGAGGTTGTGCGCTGAGATTCAGTGTTCTTTCCAACTTGGAATATCACAAGAAGTGCCATTACCGAACTAAATGGAGATGTCCGGAATGCCATATTTCTTGTACTAGTTGGAATACTGTCTCCAGCCATCTTTGGCGTGAACATGGCACAGATATTGAATTATACTCCTGTGATCATTGTAATTATAAAACCAATAGTCTAACCAGACTTTTGAATCTACACCGCAGAATTATAGATGGTATTAAATAAGGTTCACCATGTTCTAAATGTTTCAAAATTAGTTGGCATGACTGCTGTTAGCTTTGAATAGGAAGTTTTAAACTTTTATATTGTTCACCTGCAAGCAATTGGGAATAATGACTTTAAAAAGACTGTAAGTTATACCGGAGAATGTTGTTTTGAATAATCTGTATCAGTTAATTGTAAAACGTAACTTCTAAAGATCAAATTGCAAATAAAAAATGGAAGCTGTTCTTTTGGAGATGTGTGATGAAGTTAATATATCTACTCCTTAACAAAAACTTACAGTTTAAAATGTTAAGTATAAGGGTTGATTGAACGCCAAAAGGTACACAAATCAGCAAGTACCCAACATTTCATTCAAGCTTAGTTGATATAATTTAAGTAATTTTGCTGCATTAACTTTTCCTTCACATTTTTTAGAATTTATTAGATGTCACAGACCCTTATGCTGGCCAGTTCGTTCATAATATTATTTTGTTATAATTATGATAAAATGTATATTATATCTTCGTTTTTAAATAGGTACTTTATTTTAACTCTATTCCAAATTATTCTTCTGATTTATCTGAAGTTGTCACATCTTATACATGCATGTTAAAGTAGAAAAAGACAAAGTTAGAGTCGGCTACTGTTTAAATTTGAATCACGGAGGATTTAAAACAATATTTCAGACTTGAATTCGTCTTACCGAAATATTCGTGAGCACAAATAACACACAGTTAATAACAAGTAGATTATTCAACAACAATTATTCATTTCTCAATTGTAATTTAATTTAGTCCCCCTAATTTTACTTATAGTAAAATACTGGAATAATTAGCTGTCCTAAAAGTATGCAATACTTATTTATTTTATATTACATAACATATATATAACATTGTGAGAAGAACAGCTACATTGAGAGTGTGATTGAAGAAAACTATATTATTTGCGATAGAGCCAGATAATTATTACCTATTATTATAAACGTTTGAATACTACATAAAATAACAATTACTTTAATCGAAGAATGAACTTAAACCGACGATTTTTATTAAAAATAAAATAATCGAAATCATTGATGTATGTTGGTGTAAGCATTTTTTTTAAAAAAGTTTTTAAATTTTGTAGCCTCGTAATTTTTTTTATTTTTTATAACGTTTTCTTTTTAACCTGTAATTAATAGTTTGATTATTATAGATTAATAGATATTAAAGTCAATCTACAGTGCTACTTGAACAAATATTTTGTAGATGAAAATGGCCAGCATAAGGGTCTGTGACATCTAATAAATTCTAAAAAATGTGAAGGAAAAGTTAATGCAGCAAAATTACTTAAATTATATCAACTAAGCTTGAATGAAATGTTGGGTACTTGCTGATTTGTGTACCTTTTGGCGTTTAATCAACCCTTATACTTAACTTTTTAAACTGTAAGTTTTTGTTAAGGAGATTTTTGTACCTTTTGGATAGATTTTCATTTTTGTTACATATCTGCTTTACTGTTTTTTTTAAATTAGGAATAAGCAATTCTATCATTATAACCTGATAAGGTGTTAAGTAGGAACCGTAACTACCACTGGAGAGATCTTTTTTAAGAATGATTATAGTTGCGGTCCCCAAACCATCCTCAATAACAATTTTTTTGAGAAAGCCTTTTTATATAAAATAGGAAGGTATTTGTACGTAAAAAGCAAATTTAAACTGCGATTTCAGACCTTCCTTTTAAGAGGAGTAAGAAAAATAAAAGGGCGATTACAGTACTTCTCCACAAAAGGCAAAGAGGCAAAGATTTTTAATCGAACGACAATTCATTAATGTAAATAGGTTCACCCATTGATAATTTTAACGATTGCAGTACTTCCTCTTAGTAGGTGTAAGAGCATGATGGCACTTCACAGCCATGTAGAGGAGCTTTAATCACTTCTTCGTGCTAAATTTTATCAAAATCGGACAAAGCGTTATAGAAATATTGGTAATAATAGTTTTAGAAACGGCCTTACTTGGGTGGGGCAAACTCCCCTCCATATGAGGCATAGCGACGAGACTTTTAAAGTGCAAATCTGTACAAAATTTCGATTCGAATGACACTTCATTCATGAAAATCAGTTCACGTGTCGATAATTTGAAACGATTGCTATACTTCCCCTTAACTAGTGTAAGAGCAGATCGTCGCTTTAATGTTACATAGGGGAGCCCTAACCCCATCATCCTACCAAATTTTATCAAAATCGGGCTAAGATTTACAGAGTAATTAGTAATAATAATTTTGAAGGGGGCCTTACATAAAGGGGGCTAACTCCTCTCCCATTCGGTGTACAGCGTCGAGACCCCCAAAAGGCACATCTACATAAAATTCCAAATCGAATGACACCTCATTCATGAAAATCGGTTCACGCGTTTAGGCGCTACGTTGTTTACAAAAAAGGTAACAACAACAACAACAACAACAACAACAACAACAACAACAAGAACAACAACAATTTCTGAAAATGCTGTTTTTGCTCATTTTCGGCAACTTTTTTCTCGAAATCTATTAGGTCTGGGTGGTTGCAAAAAAATTTCAGTTATAAAGGAGGGTTTGCTCTATATTTTATAGAAAATTTGGGAATTTTATCTTTTATAGAAAAAGAGAAAAAAATTGTCAAAGTTGGGTGTTTTTTAACGTTACGCTTTTTCGTGCACTTTTTGACGATCAACCCTTATACAACTGTCCTACCGGACAGTTTTAATACTGAAAGGGGAGTGTTGCGAAATGATTTAGATGGATCTTACACATTCGCAAGAGGGCCACGCAACTCGGTTATTGACATTTGTGCCGTTTCTCTTGAGATATTGCATTGTATACTAAGTTTGAAGTGTAATTACTAAGAATTTTGTAGACCGTACGCCAATCTGTGATAGTGGATCGACTAACTAGAATAATGCATTACCGCTTTTGCCTAGGTTAATTAGGTCTAAAAATGATTTTAGAAAAGAAAATTAGAAAATAACTGTTAACAATTACAAAGTGCAGTAAACAGAGTATGTGAGATGATTAGGGATTGTGCTTGTTATGGTAAGCAAGTACGAAACCTTTAGACCTACAAACAAACAGAAGTGCTACGACAGTGTTTGTATGAAACATAGAATACGCTCTCTTAAATTACTTAATATATTTCGCAAAAATAATTGTGATTATAAGAGACAATAATATTTGTAGGCTCACAAAAAGAATACAAACAAATTAGAAGAAAGAAAAAGTAGTTTTTTGGAAACATTAAATAAGAAGTAAAGTAATTAAAGACACTAAAAATATGTTATTATTATTTTATTTAATAATAATAATTTAATAATATGTGGTCACTAATTAATGTATTTAGAAAGAAAAAGGTACTTTGTGAATATTCCTTAGATTAGCGGTGACGTCATTTCCGGATACCAACTGCTATCTAGTTCCGTTTGCTACCTTGTTGTTGTAGAGACGAATATCTAAGATTCTAATTCTACAAGTTTGGAATTGGACGTAGTTCTTACAAACTGCATCAACAGCTGAGGTTATTAGCGCTTGGAGCTTTTTTCAGTGCACGGCCGGCCTCCGGACAGTGTTCTCTCCTTACAGACAACACTGTCCATCACCGGACAGTGAGCTGTAAGAAGCTCCTAGGAAGAGAAAATCTTAAGGGTTAGCAGCTGGATTCGAACCCGGGACCTCCGCGTGGGAATCGAGTACGCTAACCACATAGCTAATCCCTCCTCAATTACGTTATTAATAATATTTTCAATCACATGTATGAGACAGGGGAAATGTGCCGCCATTTGTTTTCAAGGTCGATTAAAAAAAAAAAAATGGTATGGAGGATGTGCAGAATTACAGGGGTTGTATGGTTCGCGGATGTCAGTTCTAGATCGATTTATCGGACTGTTACTCGATACACTAGGTAGACTGGTCGGTCTGCTACAAACAACACTTTGAGTATCAGGCCGACTTTCGTAAATACTAACATAGTCTACGAATGACTGTATATTTATTCTATTTAATATTAAAAGAATTGGGTTGTCCGTAATACGTCAGAAAGTACGAGTATGTTGTTCTCTTATCGACTATAAAAGTGCACTTGATAGCATAATAAAGAAAATCGCTTTTTAACCAATTATTGGGGCTTAAGTCATAGAATTGCTGAACTAAAACAGGGATGCCAACTTTCACCTATACCTATCCTATTCCCTCTGTACGTCAACGTGTGGCCCGAATACTAGGGAATACGAAGGGATGCTGCTAATGGTTCAGTTGTCCATCAGACGCAGATGACATTCTGCAATTCAGTGCTAATCTTGATGTGCTCTAAAAAAATGATAAGACAGGCTTATCGTTGTTCGTTTACAAAACTGTTTACCAGCTTAGAGAAAGCAGCAATGTAACCTTCCCCATTCCAAACAAAAGCTGTATAAATATCATATGTAAATATTACGTCGGAATATTCACGAGATTTGGAATTTGAAAATTAATTAGATTGTCCATTGTTCTGCAAGTGTGCTACCTTTTTCGTAATATTTTTAACGTAGTTATTATTAATAAAGCAATGTTCTGTTCTATTATATTTCAAGTTTACGGACAATTAAATTACGTATACAGAGGTAAGAAGAAGTCGTGTAATTCATAAATACCAGAGCCCCAACACCCACAAAAATATGAAGACTTGGCCAACTCGTATTTAGTAAAAGAAGCCTGTAGTAAACAGATGTTGTTTGTATGTAAATTAGTATTGCAAACTTATAAACAATTGAATCCAAGGGAAGTGAATAGAAGTAGTCACGTGACACGCTTCTCCACCAATTAGAATGGTTTATTCAATTATTCTTCACCGTAATGCGTCTGTCTGTCTGTAGTTGTACAAAGTTTTGTTCGTTTACAAAACTGTTTACCAGCTTGTGGAGAAAGCAGCAAATGTAACCTTACCCATTCGCACGCTATCCTAGTATATAATACAAAAGCTGTATAAATATCATATGTAAATATTACGTCAGAATAATTTTGTCTTTTTACCTTTCGTAATGACCTTTAATTTTAGTCGTCCTTTTTTCGAGAGAAAATACACCAAATTTTCTACAGATTTTCATTATTTATTTCTCACACTCGTAACTGAGTCATTCCAAGTCAAATCAACACGGGGTCTGAACCTCACCATCTCGGATTTTCTTGAAATTTGGCACATGTCTACTATTGGTATAGACTTGGAAAAATATGAAATTTTACTGTGATATGTCAACTGGTTTATGAGTTGCAGGGCTGTGAAGTTGCCAAAAATGGGCTGAAAAACAGGGAACCCCGTGTTTTTGAATTACTGTAGAAGCTTTCCTAATTGAGCTACAGACTTGGGATTGGTGTCATTTTATAGCATATATAATGAATGCCCTTTCCTGTGATACGCGACACCATATGGGTTAGGATAAATAAAGTTTGTTAAATTTAAATTTTAAATTTTTTAAAAAGTACATATTTTAAAATTTTAAAATTAATTCCATGAATAGCTAGTAGTGCTATGAATCACTGGCCAAAATATTAATTTGGGACGACAATGGCTTCATTGTTAAAAATATTTAAGACTAAAGCTCCAATCCGATTAATTCAACTCATACTGTTAAGTAACATACTTAATTCATACTGTTAAGTAATAGGATCTCTTTATTATTTTAAGCTTGAAAAGGCTTCATTTGTTTGACATGCATCAGTTTCTAGAAGGACATATGTAAGTTCTTCCAGTCAGAGTCACAGGATCAATTTTTATCAAAACATCCACAACTGAGACCCAAAGAATATCGGC
The DNA here is from genome assembly GCF_049639745.1 of Rhodnius prolixus. Lineage (NCBI taxonomy): Eukaryota > Metazoa > Arthropoda > Insecta > Hemiptera > Reduviidae > Rhodnius > Rhodnius prolixus. Next base: position 1,306,992 of record NW_027411592.1, on the reverse strand, counting down.
ATTTCTTGGATGCGAGATGATTTAGAGGGTCCAGCTGGATGAAGAAAAGTTACTTTTACTTCATCAAGTTCTTCATTTTTCTCTAAAACATATCCAAGTCACCAGTTTCTTTATTGACTACACTGATATAACCTGATATGTCGGCTAATTTTAGTTTATCAGGGAATTTTGAAACTTCCATTTCGCAAGCTTCTGAGTTCATAGAAACGTTTTTAACTAATATTTTGGATTTACTTCTGGGAATGAAAGCATGGTATTGCTGTGTTCCTTTAATAGCCAATGCTTGAACCGATTTTTTAAAAAACACTCAGATTCAACATAGTCTTCCTGGGTTGAATATGCAAAGTCTATGTTGGTGATGTTTTCTACTGCCCACTCAAGGAGTTGTAGTGAAGTTTGGATTTGATTTTCATAGAGTCGTTGCAAACTGGCACGAGCTGCCAGTCTCTTTACCGAACCCCCTACGCCATCACAAGGCCCTTTGCCGACTTAAACCAACTTAAAGAGGCTGTTATCTCAGCCAAAGAAGACTATATTGAATTGAATTATTTTTGTATAATTTGATTAACTGCATAATTTCATTAAAATAATATATTATAATTAATATGAATAATTACTGTAATCATAATTATTAATTCTAAAAATGATTTGAAAATCAATATTTTAAATCTTAATAATTATTAATTATGATTCATTGATTCATTATTACTATTTTCAATTTATTTATTACTTTAATTTTATTAAAATATATTTTCCATGAAAAGGAGCTTTAGTCTTAATTTTTTTAACAATGAAGCCATTGTCGTCCCAAATTAATATTTTGCCCAGTGATTCATAGCACTACTAGCTATTCATAGAATTAATTTTAAAATATGTACTTTTTAAAAAATTTAAAATTTAAATTTTAAATTTAAATCTAACAAACTTTATTTATCCTAACCCATATGGTGTCGCATATCACAGGAAAGGGCATTATATCTGCTATAAAATGACACCAATCCCAAGTCTGTAGCTCAATTAGGAAAGCTTCTACAGTAATTCAAAAACACGGGGTTCCCTGTTTTTCAGCCCATTTTTGGCAAGTTTACAGCCCTGTAACTCATAAACCAATTGACATATCACAGTAAAATTTAATATTTTTCCAAGTCTATACCAATAGTACACATGTGCCAAATTTTAAGAAAATCCGAGATGGTGAGGTCAAAAATGGTCTTTTTTTGTGTTGATTTGACATGGAATGACCCAACTGTTGAATAATTTATGTCTAACTAATTAAGTTATTTTTCACTTATGTATGCCAATGAGTTATGTTTTAGTTTTCCACAATTTTATTTCATAAAGGATAGTTTCATTTCCTTTATTTTACTACAGTATTAATGTAATGTTATTCTACTTTTTTGGGCAATGTTATTACAACTGCCAGCTGAAGGTATCTACCTGTAGGCTTGTAAATAAATACATGAAAATAAAATAAATAATTTCTCACCGGATTGGTTACGCAATTAGTTATTACACAATTAGCTTGTATAATCCCGCTAAATTGAATACCTAGCCAACCAGAACCTCATGAGGAAACTACAGGGAATATCCTCACCACTTATTCCCTAATTCCTACCTTGTTTACATTTTTACGCACAAGAAAATCTTCAAGTTTTAGTGCGGTTGTGTGTGAGAAGTAAGGATCATTACTTGGTCCGTCTAAAGTGCCAAATTGGCGAGTCGGAAATGCCATATGTAAAGTGACGAGTTTCAAGGAAATCGCTTCACCGGAAGTGAACAATTTTTGGGGAAGCTTTCCTCCAACCATTAACCCGGATGTACTGGTTCTCTCTTTGCGATTATATGCACCTCCATTTTGCATTTCCGGTAAAAATCTAGGTCAACGCGATCAACGCGACAATTCCTCTCGCTTGGAACTTCAATGAAGTTATGATAAATAAAAATAAAACATAAAATAATAATAATAATAATAATAGTTATGAGCGGGCTGGCTGACGGTTTAAGAGAAATTTCTGTGCACTAATAGCGGGCTGCCGTTCGTTATCAATGGGGGACCCTCAGGGGGTGCAAGGCACTAAATATGGGCACCCGGGGCATGCAGACCTGCATTTCCACTAATTACTCTCCAATAAGATCTAGTCTCTTGTTACGCCACCACTCGCACGACTTCCTCTGTGACTGCAATAATCATACAAGTGACCCCTTGTGAAAGGAAGATGACGTCACTGCAACCTCCCCCGCCAAACAAGTTCATCATATGAAATTAATTACTGATATCCAGAGAAAGAAAGCCAACATGATCTTGGTATTCTCTAAAACATCTACTTCCGGCGACCAACCAATGAATTAAGCCTACACTTTCTACCGCCCGAGGGGCTGTCCTCCTGGTAGTTAGTGCCTGCATGGACATGTCAGCCACAGAGAAGGACAGAAACACAAGGACAAGAACATTTTAGAAGAAAGGAATAGTAAAAAAGAAATAAAAGTCGTAAACATTTCTTCCTTATCTTATCGCCAAGTGTCTAAAAAAAGCGCCAAGGTCTCCTCCCGCCATTAGCTCCCTCCGTCTAATTCTAACCAACTTTATTTTTCATACAAAAACCAAAACTTATTTTAATCAGGTGTCACACTCGCAAGACTTCTTTTTTATTTATTTAACGCAAATCACTAATTTTTGGTAAGGTTCATTTTGATGGTTGTTGCCCAAATAGAAGCATGACACTTCCGCCACACACATTGTTTACAAACAGGAAATGGTTTTGTTTGTATATTTTGCGAGGGCAGACTACAAAAGATATGACGGAAAGCTGACAGTGGATTCCTCCCTAATCGATAGATCGCCATTATCAATCATGGGAGCAGCAGACAATACATTATTATTAACTTATCTATACGAGTGGGAGAGCCGGTGTACAACAGTGCAGCATATCTCTGTCTCGACAGAATCCGCGGTCTGTCAGTCTGTATGGAGGAGATAACATCCTGTGATAAGTATAACAAGGGCCACTTCATTCCTCTTTTGTTTTGGCGCTAGGAAACCACCGTCATTCGCCATTGTTAGATATATTCGTATTTTAGACAGGTTTAAAACTTGAAGGCTCCATTTTATGTTATGAATTTCTCAAAAAAAAAAAAAAAATTATTTAAGCAGGTTGGCTAGACTGTACAGCTCAAAGTACACGTCCTGTTCTACGCAAGAAAAGCATTGCGATCAAGTCAAGGTGTCACCGGAAATGATAGATCCCAGGTCCCCTAAAAGAAAGTTTGATACTTTGATTGGGCCTCACAACGGAACTCACTACAGTCAGCGATAGCAATACCTCAGCCGGAAGTACCTCCTCATGGAAAGGATATTTTCACGGTTTAGACATTCTACTCCTATTGGTCTATAACATCCGTTTGAAGTACGAGGGTCGTTTGAAAAGTCCGTGCAAAAATAAAAACTACTTAATTTTTTGGGGTAAACCTTTTTTATTTTTCAACATAGTCTCCTTTTAGGCTTATACACTTCGTCCAACGCTGCTCTAGTTTGTTGATCCCTTCCGAATAATAGGATTTGTCCAAGTCTGAAAAATAGCCATTCGTTTCTGCAATCACCTCCTCGTTTGAATAAAATCTTTTTCCCGCCAGCCATTTCTTCATATTGGGGAACAAATAGTAGTTCGAGGGAGCCAAGTCTGGAGAATAGGGGGGATGTGAAACAAGTTGGAACCCTATTTCCATTAATTTTGCGACCACAACTGCTGAGGTGTGAGCTGGTGCGTTGTCGTGATGGAAAAGGACTTTTTTGTGGGCCAATCGTGGGCGTTTTTCTTGCAGCTCGGTTTTCGAACGGTCCAATAACGATGAATAATATGCACCTGTAATAGTTTTACCCTTTTCCAGATAGTCGATGAGGATTATTCCTTGCGAATCCCAAAAGACAGTCGCCATAATCTTTCCGGCCGAAGGAACGGTCTTCGCCTTTTTTGGCGCAGATTCCCCCTTGGTAACCAATTGTTTAGATTGTTCTTTGGTCTCAGGAGTGTAGTGATGTATCCATGTTTCATCCACAGTGACGTCCTGCGGATTCTTCTGGAACAGCTGCAAACCGTCCTTGCAACACTTCACACGATTTCGTTTTTGGTCAAGCGTGAGCAATCGCGGCACCCATCTTGCGGATAGCTTTGTCATGTCTAAATGTTGATGCAAAATATTATGTACCCGTTCATTCGAGATGCCCACAGCACTAGCAATCTCACGCACCTTCACTCTTCTGTCATTCATCACCATATCATGGATTTTATCAATGATTTCTGGAGTAGTAACCTCAACAGGGCGTCCAGAACGTTCAGCGTCACTTGTGCCCATATGGCCACTCCGAAAATTTTGAAACCACTTATAAACTGTTCTAATCGAAGGTGCAGAGTCACCATAATGTTTATCAAACTTCTCTTTAGTCTCCTGAGGCGTTTTGCCTTTCATAAAGTAGTGTTTAATCAACACACGAAATTCTTTTTCGTCCATTTTTTGAAAATCACTCGACTTCCTCGATTCAAATGAATGCCAAACACAAAGAAATAGACCGATCTGGCTGAAACTTGGTGTGTGTTCTTCCAAGAGATGCTACTAACTAAACATAACCTCGATACGCGCCAGTAGTGCTATTTCTCTGACTTTGCACGGACTTTTCAAACGACCCTCGTATTTATCGATGAAAATCGATTTCCTGATAAATTACCACTGTAGCAACTAACATTTCATTCATATTTCAGTTCATACTTTCAACCATTTGTTCATTTGAACAGTAATTTGTTCTCTCGTTTCATTCTTTGAAAAAAAAAAAAAAAAAATGGCTAATATTTTCATTTGTCAAAAGTAATAGAAAGGAGAAAAATGTAAAATACAGATTTTCCAGTTATGGGCCAAAGAGGGCGTGGTTTGAAATCAGTGGGTGTGACATACATAGGAGAAGGCGTGGTTTAATAAACAGCTCTCGCTTCTGATTGGCTCTTCCATCAACCTACTTTTCACACTTCCATTCTTCACCATGATTGGCCAATACTTTACTCTGAATTATTTCCATGAAAAATAAAAGTTTAAATTTTTTTACTAATTTTTCCTCCGTAGGTATTTGATGAAGAATCGAATTGTGCAATAAAAATTTTTCTCAATAAATACTTGAAAAACGGAAGATTTTTCTTGCTTAACGTCTTGTTTTCTACACTAATAATGTATGGGTAAACAGGAAATTGGGAATGCAGGTTATTTCCTTGTGAGGTAGCTAAAAGAGAATTGTGGGCCATGTTTCACCTATTGTTCTCCACCATTTTGTATGTTTATTGGCATAGGGCTGTTTATTTATCGATTTAATGATTAACAGTTCGATATCTCCTATTACAGTCAATGTGCTACCACTTTACTGTACATAAAAATGGCCATTATAAGGGTCTGTAACATCTAATAAATTTTAAACAATATTAATGAAAACTTTTAATGCAGTTAATGTCCCCTGAGGCTAAAAACACAATTTTTACAGTTTGTTAGTGTGTGTGTTGTTACAGTTTACCTCGAAAACATTAGAATTATGGCCGTCCGGAAGTGTCATTCACGTTGTTTTTACTTCCTCCCTCCTAAAACCAAATCCACTACCAGGAACACGTTTGAAGAAACCGCCTCCTCTTTAGCGTAGAAAATTCCAAGTTTTACGAAATTACGTAAATGGCGGAAGTCGTGCAGTTTTCTTGAATGTGCTTCAACAGTCTTTAGTTTAATTTCAATTTTTTTTTTTTAACATCTAACGACTTCCGTTACCTTTACTCTCTGTTACCTTCAACTAGAACAGCTATAATTTGTAAGTTTAGTGAAAAATATTGGGACTGAGTGGTTTTCCTTTATGGTGAGTGAGTTTCGATTTAGAATTAGTTTGACACAAAAAAGGCAATACCCGGTCATTCTTCGTTATGTCCAGCAACAGAACTGGCAACTAGAACAAGATGTATGGTTATGCTGACACCCTGGTTGATTAATTGTGATGGGTCACTCTCGGACGTAAAGAACGTTTGTTTAAAAATGTTGCAAGTTAGAGGGCACAGCGTGCCAACTAGATGGTGCTGATCTGGAAGCTACAAAAGTACCTGGATTCCGCAATAATTACACATTGAATGGATATTCAGTAGTAAATACATATACTGTTCACCGGAAGTGGTTAAATCGCAACAAATGCAAGCACTATCGATTCGGAGCGGTAGAAATAAGCATTGTCTAATGTAGGATGTTGGACACAAGCCCAAACGCAGTTCTAAATTTATAAAAATTCCCCCCTTAACAGAGTAAAATAATTCCCTGAACCTGTGAGTTACTGGTGTTCTCACCGTTCTAAACGGGATTGGGACACTCACCTAAAAGTTTCACATCCTATTCTAATTGTGGGTGTCATGAAGCAGCGGGGGCGGTCGGACATCAAAATAAATCGATGATGTTGATTATGATTACTCACTCGAGGATTGTGTCATCTGCTGTTTAAAGACTTTCATATTTTTCTAGAATATATTCAGTGGAAAAAACCATGTTTGCAATTTCACCAAGACACGACAGAAATCTGCAAGATTTAACAGGTCTTGAGGCCTTACCTAACTCTCTGTGCTCTCTCGCAACCAGTACTTCTAGGATATTTCAAGTAAAAGATCAGAGAGTTTAATGGAACATCTCAAAAACCCAAACTTGGAACTTTTTTTTGGCGGAGAGGGGGAAAAACTGCCCTAAAAATGTGTACCTTGTTGGATATTCGGCCTTGTAAATATATTTTGCAGTAGATTTTTTACTAATTTTCTCAATTATCGTGTTCATAGACTTCCGAATAATGGAGTAATTCCAAGAGGATGACCAGACTGATGAGGAGGCTTCGCGCTGCCTACAGGGAATTTAGACATTAACTTCCACTGACTGCCACCAATGATGGTTTACTAACTCAGGAGTATGGTTTAATCATAAGGAATATTCCAGAAACTGAAGTGCTCTTGTACACCAGCTCTTCAGCATCTTCTACATCTATCTCTCTTCTCTCTAGCCAGGATGCTGGAGACCTCTTCTTGCTAAGCAAACAGATAATTCCTTAGGGACGGTGAACACCAAGAAAACAGGGTTTTCAGGAGAGAATAGGAAAACGAACGTGTTACTTCAGTGAGCGAAGATAAATTGCTGTTGACGATGTCTGGGGAGCCAATTGGAGTAGAGATTACCCCGCAAGGGTGAAGTGGGTGGAAGGGAACTGCTTTATGGAAGAGTGACTTTCGCATTGAATATAGTTCAGTAGTTATATTTAGCCCCAAGGTGTTCTGTTGGTAAACACTAAAACTGGTACCGTCCGGTTTGGCTATGGCTGGAAAAATGGGCGCGGAGAAAAGGAGATCGGCGGGAAACAGGCAGAAGAGAGAGGGAAAGTGCCAAGACCGTGCTACAGGTGGCGGCGACACAGAGCCACAATCTGCTGCGCCAAATAGTTGGCCTTGAACTTGGACTGTTGCGTCACACGCCCCTCCGCGCCAGCAGACGTACGCGCAATCTCGGCCGCTGCTAGTACGTCTTAGCTCATCACTGTCGAAAATTAAAGTGCAAAATCTCGTGTCGACTTTCCCCCCTAAACCGCAAATCATAAACAAAAATCCAATCCTTTTACTTCGCAGTAAAACCAATCCCATAGTCCCAGAGACCGGAACTCGTGCGCGCCCCCTTTTACATAAAATATAGCCGCCCTCAGAGAAACATCTTTTATGAACAAACAAGAAAGCCAAAGATACTTCCGTTCAGTCGGGGGCTTGACTCGGATATCCTGTTGCAAATAACCTCCCTCGGCCACATGAAACAAAACTGGATCGTCACAGACATGACCACTTTCCTTTTTAATTTATAGTTTTCTCATCTTGTAGCTGCAGATCTATTTCAAAGTTTCTTTTTATAAAATGGTGTCAGCAACAATGCCTACACTTAACGATCATTGGACATGTTGCTCCCCTAGACTTGGATGGTTTCCCTGCATTCTACATCCTACATATCTTAACCTTTCCACCAGCATTTGTTATGAAGGTTACAATGTTTTGTACATTGACACTACATGTATTTATATTTTGAACATATTTATATTATAATTTTTTTTGTTTTTATTTGAGGCGCGTCAACATCTAAGGTTATTGGTGCCCGGAGCTTTTTTCAGAGCACTACCGGCCTCCGGACAGTGTTCTCTCGTTACAGGCAACACTGTCCATCACCGAACCGTGAGCTGTAAGAAGCTCCTAGGAAGAGAAAATCTAAGGGTCAGCAGCTGGATTCAAACCCGGCACCTCCGCATGGGAGTCCAGTACGCTAACCGTATAGCTAATCCCTTCCCTATATATTATAATGAAGATTTATTCTATTCTATGTTTCTTTAATAATGAACTAAGCAGGTAAAGATCCGTCTTTGTTCCTTTACTCTAGACTAAATTCCAAAACTCTCCAGAACAAAAACCGATTCAAACAGCGAATTCTCTTGACTTCAGTAAGTTCGAATTGGAGGGTGGCACCTAATCCAAATTGGATGATTTTTCGTTCTTAAATTGCGCCGATAACAATTCTTATTAATCCTCCATTTTAGACATTAGAGGAACTCCAAACGAATGTTTTCAGCGGAAACTGGAACCTGAAAAGAGAAAGTAGATACTGATTTTTTGGCGGTTCCCAGGGGTAGCTAACGTTACTGGTTAGCCAGCCAGGTGGTATTAGTTATGATTGTAGTGAGTACGAGAGAGGAGGGGAGCCCCAGTAACCCTGAGGAGCCCACGTCAGTAGAGGAGGGGCTAGAACATTCTCGAACCTGCTGGACTCCGCAAACAGCTGCATTCCTCCGCCACTACTGTAGCCTGTGTGTTTGTCTGTCACCTCTGAAAAACCTCGCTCCATTCTAACTCACAACCCCTACCACCAATTTTGACTTCCTTGAGCTCACTCTCGTCATTCAAACTTATACCCAACTCTGTGCATTCCCTAGAACGGCCTGAAGATAATTTTTAGAAGAAATGTTGCACATAAGAGGGCAAGTTCCTGGCAGTGACTCACGAGACCATTAGTGCGCTAGTTCCAAAATATCTTTTGAGGTCCCCTCTGACTCAGAAAAAAAGGCGTTTCCTTTTTTATTTGACAAATAGGTCTCTGCCCATAACCACGGTAACTCCAAGGCGACACTTTCATAATCAGCTTAAGATCCTAATGATGACGTCATAATAGTCATGATGTCAAAAAATTGGCTCTAACGATTTCCTTTACTTCCTTGCACCACTTTTGCAGGAAATGGGGTATGGTTTCCCTCAACAATGCCACCGCTAATGTAGATTGCACTGAAAACGCGCTACTTGTATTGCACAATAATAACAATCAATTGTAGGACTGAATTGCTCAAAGAGAATCAAACTGGCAGACCGGAAGTACCGCTTTGTAGGATAGATCATTCCGTATCTTGAGATTTCCTCTCACAAGAACTTAGTTCAGGGATCATTACTTTGATTTGGAACAGTTTTCTGGAAAATGCAGTGCAGTTTTCCTACTGTGAGAAGAAGTGAGCAGATTCCATCCAAGTGCTGAGAAAAATGAATATGACTCCAGTATTTTGGAGTTTGTGCAGTATTTGTAAGTAAGCAGTAAGAGAAAGTCTAGTGAGTCTGCATCACCAGATCTTAGAGGAGATTTTTGAAGGAAAGTCAAGGTCCTTCAGGGATTCAAAACGAATCAATAAGTCTGAGCTAGCTGCGATGTTTCGTATTTGAACTGGATTGTTCACACACACTCGCATACAATCGCCAACCATTTTTTTTAAATCGCTTTTCCGGGCTCAAAAAAACCCCCCTCAAAAAGAACGAACATTTTGGTGAAAAGCGGAAAAGAGAAAATCTGCACGACCGCAAATCCTTCCCTTATCTAGAGAGAGTAAAAATACCTCATTTAATATTAAATGAACTCGCTGCGAGAAAGGAAAACGGCTTCACTCTCTTAGTGAGTTCTTCTCTCATCACTTACTCTTCTCTTACCAGTAGTAAGAAGAAGCATTGCGATGGATTGTGCAGATTGTCGATGATTAACGTCTTCCAGTCTTTCCCAGGGTTGGAAGAAGTGGATCGCAGGAGTGCAACTCAAGCATAACTCAACATCACAACTAGATGTGCTCTCAACTTGTTCTCTCATTATAATACATGATAGGGCAGTTAGGGCAGAAAGTTGGCCATACAGAGCAATCTACCTCCACCACTAATGTGCACTCTACAGGTGAACAAGGGACAAACAAAGGAAATCCTGGTCCTTTTCTCCACAGATTCCCCCCTCCGCCACAGGATATATAATTCTATTCGTGCAAATTCTAGCCGATCAATAATATTGGATTACTTCAATTGCAGTAAGAAAGTTAAAGACAAGTAACAGAAAGAGAATTTCCAATTATGGCATCGTATGAGCCAATAGATGATTAGGCCCCCAAGAAAACAGCGCAGTGCGCGCACTAATGTGGCTTCCAATATTGCATCATTACTTCCGTAATCTGATTACAACATCCGGTAAGGCGAGATATTGCATAGAGTTTATAGACTTCTTTAGTGGAGTCCCGAAATAATAGAATTACATTAGTAATTTTGCATCATATAATAGTAGTAACATTGCATCATACTATTGGCTGTACCACACGGAACTGGTGAACCAGCCGACGAATCACAGCGCCATCCCACGGCCACTTGCTCGCCCTACAGGTGGCACCTACGCCTTCTAAATAGTTATTTGTTCTAATTTTAGGGGCCCAAATTCTTTCTTTCTGCTTTCTTCTGAACAGCCCAAAACTTCAGCGGCACTGGGTAGTAAGTAGTATTCACTTCCCTGAATGAGAGAAACAAGTTCGAACATGTCTGTTTGTAACTCTGCAGTTTCAGCATAATTCCAAAAGGAAACATCGCAGTCACGCCAACACCGGAACCTTACAGTATCAGCGCATCCCTACTTTCCCTAATTAATCCTATTTTCGATTTCCTGTTGTGACGATTCTCTTCAAACTTGGATCATTGTTCATTGTATCCCTGTAGACCTGCACCCCAGGAAGCTGCATCAAAATGAGGGAAGACGGATGACCTGCACCCCCTAAAATGTCAATTTAGTATGATTAATGGTTTTCTGCCACGTTCGTCATAATAAGCTGGAAGGAAAGAGAGATGTGAGATGTCACATGTAGTCCTAAAGGGGTTTCTCATCATCATCATCATAATCTATTCCCCTTTTACCGCGTCAGCAGTGTAGGGGCTTCTTTTTCCGTAAAGTGCTTCCGGCTATTTCGTTCTTGTTTCTTGTAATAATAAAGTTTAAGAGGAGCGGTTTATTGGCCAGAAACCTCCGATCCTGATGATGGGGCTGCCACCTAAGGCACCAGGCTACCTTTTGTGTTTCTTCGAGCATAAAGGTGTTCTAATGCACTACTTCCTGAGACAGCACTCTACGTGCCCTCAGGTTGAAACACACTGTTGGTCGTTCGGTTCCTGCCTAAGCAGTATCCAGGGGCACCACGAGGAGGAAACCAACTCACCCCCCCTAAAGGGGTTTCTCTGCATGAAAATAAGATGAATGCGCCATTGCTATCTCTTGCGTAATTTTACGACAGCCATTGCTATCGCTTACCTTCATCGCTTTCCCATTTTATTTAATTTCCCAGAATACTGGGATAGAGCCAAGCAATTTGGGATGATTTTTCTTTTTCTTTTTTTTGGGGGTGAGTTTAAACTAAGGCGACATGAAAAATTTACGCTGCTTAATGAATCAATATTGTTGTTAGTGAAGATGCGACCTTAGATCCGGAAATTTTGGTTTGACCTTGAAGAAGACCTTGAGCGGACTTTCAATCGAACTTCAGTAACCAAAAGTATGATGCTTGGCGAGCGGGGGGCAGGCACCCCGACCTGGGGCTTCTTCAATGTACCGCTAAAACTCGGCCTGAGGCGGCCGATCGCTGTTCACAACAGTCAGCAGAGGAAGTAAAAGAGTATGACGCAACTGTGGCCAATATTGGAATGAAATCTGATGCAAACACGACGTTGAACAGATGCGTGAGGAGAAGGAGGAGGAGGAGGAGGGTTGGAGTAAGCTCCAACAGGAGACTCGGGAACTTGCAATGATGTCGGGAGGTCGGGTAGAGCACGCGTAGCCGAACACTCAGGTTGCATCAGACAGTCTCTACATCCGCCCAATATTGCATCATGCCCTCCAGCTCTAGATGGCCACGCCTTCTAGACAATATTCTCTATTCACTTTCAATATTTAGTATTTCCCATATTTATATTTTAGAATTATCGCATGCATTTATGGAATTAGAGATGACCAACGTGGTCTGGTCGGATTTACCAATCACAAATACAAGGACAGAATTCCAGAAGGCTAATCGTCTGAACGCTCTAACTTATACGTCATAATACTTAATTTTTACTAAAGTATTTAGCTAGCTCAGTCCAGATCTGCCCACCACATTTAACTAGAACGACCTTACCAAAGAGTTAGGTACACCTTACGTTATTGTAGTCACGTACAGTCGAAGGGCACAGAAACCTTAGGGGTCATTTTCAAGGGGAATTTGAATTCTGTCACTAAGGTAACACTAACGGAAGAGGTATTTCCTTCTAAATTGGAATTTGTACCTACATTAAAGCGGTTCCTACGGGGCATACCCTAAAGCTATACCGGAACAGTAGAGAGAGGTCTTACCAACCCTCTATACCGGAAGTGCCCTTAATCAAACCTTTGCAGGAAATATTATTTTCATTAATTTTTATACATATTCTGACAATAGTCTGATCTTAATGAGAAATATCTGCATCTAGATCTAGGTAGCCTGCAATCACATGTACTTCCTGTGTCTGTGCCAGCGCGGAGTAGATAGATCACGCTCAATGTCGGCGACATACGGCGCAATACAGGGAAAACATTAACACAGAGTGTTGCTCATCAGCACGGCTGACAGTTTAGTTGAAGAATTACGCCATTACTAACTCCTAACTCCTGGCTAATGCCCGTGACCAGCCTTATCTCCTCCCAGATAATGGGACACTTTAACTACCAATTCTCTAGACGCGAGAGACCTTCACAGTAGCGAATATTGCATCATCCTATGAACTAATCGTTACCCTCAAATCCATGCAACACTAAAACTAGTGAGCATAACTATCAGTCACGCAGGTGTTGCTGATAAGTGATAAGAATAATCTGCTACTTTCTTGCATACTTTCGCCTTTCCTTAATCTACAATCACTACCTGGTGATTCCACTTCCAACCCTCGAAACCAGGAACTGTGGCAATCATTCCCGAGTTCACATAGTTTGGGTTCTAAGGAATTCAGTATAGGAAATTAAAGTCTGTCTGTACATAGCTGTTGCGGTAAATATGAAGAAACTTTTGGGTTTTCAACAATTACCAGTTATTGTACAGACCCTTATAAGGGTCTCATGGCCAAAGTTATCTATGAGGCGAACCACATTACTACTATTATTATTTTAAAAATGATTTAAGGCGCGTCAACATCTAAGGTTATTGGCGCCCAGAGCTTTTTTTAGAGCACTGCCGGTCTCCGGACGGTGTTCTCTCGTTACAGACCACACTGTCCATCACCGGACAGTGAGCTTTAAGAAGCTCCTAGGTAGAGAAAATCTAAGGGTCAGCAGCTGGATTCGAACCCGGGACCTCCGCGTGGGAATCCAGTACGCTAACCGCATAGCTGATCCCTTCCCTTATTATTATTATTATTATTATTAACTATTATTTTTTTTTATTTATGATTTAAGGCGCGTCAACATCTCAGGTTATTGGCGCCCGAAGCATTTTTCAGTGCACTGCCGGCTTCCGAACAGTGTTCTCTCGTTACAGACAACACTGTCTATCACCGGACAGTGAGCTGTAAGAAGTTCCTTGGAAGAAAAAATCTAAGGTTCAGCAGCTGGATTCGAATCCGGGAACTCCGCGTGGGAATCCAATACGCTAACCGCATAGCTAATCCCTTCCCTTATTATAATTATTAAGCAGAGTAAAGTCAAGTAATTGCCTATTTTTTCAGGCGGGGCTTTACGTCCAACTACCAATTAGGTGACAGTGGACGGAGGCGACTAGCAATCATACTTTACTGTAAATTTCTTTTATTAACCATTAAATAAAATCCAAGGTGTCTAGACCGGGAATCGAACCCAGTACCACAATGCATATTAGCTTTGCAGGTCTCGCCTCTAACCGCTCGGCTACCGTGGCGCCTATTATTGTTATTACTATTATTATTATTACTATTACTATTATTATTTTATTACTTTATCCTGAAAGTTATACGAGCGCTGGCTACACCATTAGTAACAAGAGACTCTATTTCACACTAAATGAGGGGAGAAGTTACCCAGCGGCAACTCTCCGTAACTCATCTCCAGGACAAGACTACTCTCTTCAGAAGTGAAAGAAATCGCAAGGCTACTGGCGTTTTATTAATTATTAATAATAAAGTAGCATGACACATAAATAACATGGAAGTGTAATAAAAATATTTTAATTAAAATTAATTTTTATTAATTGTTTTATTGTTTAATAGTTTTAATTTCTCGTCATAATTTATCGCTTTGCTCTTCTCTAACCGAACAGATCTGGCCAAACCAGAAATCGTGCCAAATTATTGAAATGAGAAATGACAATAATTTATTGCATTTTGATTGTTTCTAATAGTTTTACTGCCGCTACTACCTGCAAGTATTACAATCGATTTAAGATTTTGATATCGAATTTTTACCGGAAATATCTGATTTGTGGTACCCTTAGGGGTTTTCTGAGGGGATGATTTCTTTCTCTTAGTGTGAGTGTGTGACGAAATAGCTGGAAGTGGAAACTTTGGGACGGAAGTTGGCGATTAGAAATCCCTCACCGGAACTACTCTTCTTCCCTCTTTATATGGGAGGGGGGGGGTTTTTCTCCAAAACCTGATTTTCATAAACACCTTGAATATTTTGCCCACAGCCAGTCAGTTCCCCTAGAGTTCTCGTTGATTTGATCCGAGGTTAGTTCCGGTGAGGGAGGGACGGATTTATGAAGATATGAGAAGGCTTCCCACTTACAGGTGAATGCCCGGGCTATACAGACGGTGAGAATCTGATATCCGGTTAGAGTTGTGAAAATTAGAAACTCCAGGAAGTGATGCAGGTGTTTTTCCGCACACTTCCGGTGGAATCTCAATTGCAGAAGTTTGAGACTCGATGGCAATACAAACGGAGCCGAAACTAATCATGGAGATAATGGCTAATGAATGAAAGATTACGACTGTCGGTGATAATCGCCAGGTAATCGGGGCCCTCGATGACCACAGAACAATGACACTGCAACATTGACGCAGCAGTGACTCAGTTCCTGACGTTTCCAGATACTCCACGTACTAAGATAAGGTGCCGCGCACGCTCCAGCGGTCCTACAGGAATCGCGCTATCTCACGATTTCATTGTTTACTTATTTTACATGTTATTTATATTTATCTACCAACTGAGTAATCTCGAGTAATTACTGAGTAATCGAAACGCAAAAATGCTAACAATCTCTCCAATTATGGACCAAACGACAGATCTACTCCACATCAATGTTCCAAATCTAATTAATTAACTTTCTTCCCCTTCCTTCCAGCACGTACAGGGTGGGGCAAAAGGTTTGAACCGTTTTAAAGGGATGTAAAAGAAAAACAATTCAACTTACAGGAATTATGTTTATATTGTTTAATTCAGTACAGAATCTAGTTTTTTACATTAAGTTTGAAAGATGATATCACGTTGGTGGCGGCCGTCAGCCGCGATGCACTCTTGAAGGAGAATTCTGAAGTTTTCAACCGCTCTTCCGCACATTTCGATGGGTATTGCCGTAACTTCCTCTCTGATTCTGTCCTTAAGTTCTTCCTGGGTATGTGGACGATGTTTAAAAACGTTTTCCTTTATGTACCACCAAAGGAAAAAAAAAACACAAATGCTCAAATCTGGTGAGCGCGCTGGCCACTCCACGTCACCCCTCAAAGAGACGAGGCGCATGGGGGATACTTGCCTCAATCTCGCCATTGAAATCCTAGCAGTGTGGGTTGTAGCCCCGTCCTGCTGGAACCAGATGTCTCCCAGATTAGTTGCTTCACTCAATTCTTCCAGCTCAGGTACAAAAAAACTCTTCCAACATTGTCATATAGCGCTCAGTGGTGACAGTGACGGTTCGTCCATTATCCTCGAAAAAGTAAGGACCAATAATCCCAAATTGGGATACTGCACACTTTAGGGGAGTGAAGTGGCCTCTGGTGAATTTCCCTTGGGTTTTCATTAGCCCATCGAAATGTGCAGAAGAGCGGTCTGAAAACTTCAGAATTCTCCTTCAAGAGTGCATCACGGCTGACGGCAGCCACCTACGTGATTTCATCTTTCAAACTTAATGTAAAAAACTAGATTCTGTACTGAATTAAACAATATAAACATAATTTCTGTAAGTTGAATTGTTTTTCTTTTACATCCCTTTAAAACCGGTTCATACCTTTTGCCCCACCCTGTATAACTAGATCTTATTTCCGGGTTATCTATTTTCTTGCACCCACCCCCTCATTAAGTTTTGAGGTCAGCCGACTGCGATAATGTGGTGTTTACTGACTGTGCCACCTAACTCCACAACACGAACAGTGGCCGAAAGCCTAAATTTAATATTTCGCTACGGGTGCTAACACAGGATGAAAAAAAAACAGGTTTTTGGCCCCAAATTGGTCTACCGGAAGTACAACTGCTGGACAGAACTGGAAAACAGCGGCTGCGATTTTCCATTAAACTTGGCGCACGTGTAGATCTAGAAGGTATATTGGGAAACTGCTCGAAAGGAAGGGGGAGAGGGAGGGAGTTCTCTCTAAAGGGAGTTTCTTTCGAAATTGAAGAAAATTCCTGGAAATGGCTTTTCTTTGTACTTCCTGTGAAACGTATACACCAATTTCCTGGACAAATTCTATTTAGAGCAGATTTAGGGTGAGAGGATTGGCAAGACTTCCGTTTTATGTTCACACTTCACGCAAATACACGTTTTGCAAAACTGTAAATATCACTCAAATATTCCAATCCAAGTCGTAATTATAATTATCTTATTTGGTACATAACTTTCTACTTATTAAAAGAGTTAACAATGAATTCTGACAAATAGAAACAATAGTGGGCAAGCAGTAACACGAAATAAGAACTCCTTTAAAGAGCCTGCCGCCTACAACGGTTAAAAGGAAATTCATTTTAAGTTAAACTAAAACAAACGGGTAAACAGTAGTAGTGAAAAATGGGTGGGGCCACTCTCAGTGCAGCCAACCGTCACCTGTAAACATAGTAGAGAATAGATAGGTAGGTGGGGGATGGTGGAGAATGGCATTGGTTACAGTTGGTACTCCGTGATGAGGTGGCCACAAAGAGAAATCTCGCATGATTCATAAAAGCTCTCCTCCAGTCGCTGCCACTGGGAAAGTGTGTCTGTCTGTCTGTTACAGCGCTGTAATTAATATGTACTTCGCAATAACCAGTCCCCTTACACGCTCCACAGGAAATGGGAAATCTTTACAGGATATTGCCAAGTTGGCGTTCTTCAGTGCGTCATACTACATCTACTCAAAATAAGAACTAATACTGAGTTCAACTTATTTCTTATACAATAATTCAGTCCAGTTATTAGCAACATGTGGACTGAATGAACACTCACGGTGAATTAAACCTCGTTCTAGAGAACTACAAACTTGCAGATTCCACGCGTGTTAACTTGTTAAACTAAATCAATAATACTCGAATGTCTGTATGTGTATTTTTCTTGAAACCTGTTAGATCTGGGTTGTTGCAAAAAAATTACAGTTATAAAGGAGGGTTTGCCCTTTATTTTAAAGAAAATTTGGGAATTTTATCTTTTATAGAAAAAAAGAAAAAAATTGTCAAAGTTGGGTGTTTTTCAACGTTACGCTTTTTCCTGCAGTTTTTGATGATCAACCCTTATACAACTACCGGACAGTTTTAATACAAGTAGAAAAATAAATAAGCTGAATGGAGCTTAAAAAATAAAGTGAAATATAACACGTAAATCTAAGTTTATAAATTATGTTAATTAGCGCTATATTTGTATTAACGGAACTGCGTGAAAATGACGCTAGCGTTCGAAGTTCAGCAGTGAGACCGGAAAGTGACCTTGAGTGAGAAAAATCAATTATTTGGGCTTACCTTAATTAGAGTTCTGCATATAAGTACACTAAATGCAACCCAACTCACCTGCAACAAGACGTAATAAACAGTAATATTAATACAGATAGCCCTTGATCCAATCAATCAGATGCAAAATATTACAACACAACTAATTTACTGTTAATTACGTAATAGAAAATTGCCTTTTTCTGAAAAATCGTTTTGAATAAAGTGAATTTGGAATAGAAATCGTCGCTAACTTTAAATACAATCGTAAACAATTGTTTTGTATTATATTTTGGTAACCGTCACGATAGCCGAGCGGTTAGAGGTAACGCCTGCGAAACTAAGTTGGTAATGTGTACTGTGGGTTCGATTCCCGGCCTTGGGATTTTTTTTTTTAATGGTTAATAAAAAAAAATTATAGTAAATTTATGTTTGTTATTCGCCTCCGTCCACGACACCAGATCGATAGGTAGACACCCGCCTGAAAAAATATGAATTACTCTATTTTACCATTTTTTTTTTTTTTTTTACAAAATAACATTTAGTTTTATCCAAATCTAAACTCCTGCAACAATATCCGGTAGGGCCAATTATAAAGGGATGATTGTGTTGTGCAGTAGTGACAGACGGTGGGACGATGACGACGATTAAAAATACGAGTTTATTAGTTTTATTTATTTTCATTATTAATATTTTATTACTTCATAATAGATTTAAATGGATGATGGCCCCCCACGCTTGTCGTGAATTGTTTGAAATAAAGAAATAATAGAATAAATAGGTGCCCGCAAGATATTCAATGACGTCATGTTTTGTAACTATACCAATTATTATAAAAAAATAAGCAAGTCGATTTCCAATAAAATGAAATCCATATTTATAATATCATACACATTGAAAAGGAGAATATTTTTTTTTTATTAATAAAATAACAAACTAGAAGACAGCACCGAATTGCCAATAATAAGCAGCAGAATTGAGCGAGGGCATAGCGGCCATTTTGTTTATTTACTTTTCTCTTTGCCGCCGCAATAATAGCAACAACAACAACAGCAACAAGGAGAGAGGGGGTGGGTTATAGTGAGCACGAACTGTACTTTCTCTTTCTGCTATGTTGCTGCTGTGTGTGTCTGTCTGTGAATACAATGGAGATGTTTAGTGAATGTGTGTGTAGGCAGCCACATCAGTCTGTCAGTCTGATACGCATGAAAGTATGAAGCATAACAAATACAAATGCTCACTATATTATTTATATGTACAATTAATTATTTCCGGTTATTATTATTATTAATATGAAGCCATAGACAAAACAGCTGTTTAAAACGAATAGTTGAAAATGATTGTTTACTTTCCCTTCTTACCTCTATCTCTAGAGTAAAAGATGTTATTTCCGATTTGCAAATATTACGTTTTGAGGGTAGAAACTGAAGATTTATTTGAGAATACTTTTTGAGAAAAGAAAAAGGGGGCAGAGAGGCAGTCTGATCTCTAACGTGTCATTTCAGTTTATTGTACTTAACATATTGGAACCTTTTTTTTTACGTACGCTGTTACCAAACAATAATTGGTATTATTTATTGGCGTTAAAAAGACATTAAAAATAAAACGGCCGTTAGATTAGCCAATGTGCTAAGACAACAAAATTCCAAAATAATATTTTCTTACTGATAGTAACGTGCGCGTTAGACAGCTTGCCAACTTTCTCCAACGGCTCACAGTCTAGCCAACCTTCCCCCATACTAACTAATTAAATAAACACGGCCATTAATTAAAATCATTATAATTACTATTATTATTAAAAACCTGTTTCTCCTTTTTTCTCTGCTCAATCTTAAAAGATTGCCAGCACATCCCTGGGAATTGTGTGCGCCTGCTGAGGCTGGACTTACCACTACTAGAAGATCGATCAGCTTTAGGGCAGGTCGAGAATTTTGAATGGAACTCTTATTAGGACAACTGTAAACACACATAGGATACCTGACCCAAAGTAAATGGTGCGTCTCGCTAAGTCCACGCAACACAATTACGCTTAA
Organism: Rhodnius prolixus; assembly: GCF_049639745.1. Lineage (NCBI taxonomy): Eukaryota > Metazoa > Arthropoda > Insecta > Hemiptera > Reduviidae > Rhodnius > Rhodnius prolixus. Next base: position 1,286,752 of record NW_027411592.1, on the reverse strand, counting down.
TGATCCTCAAGGCCACTTCCGCTTCAGGCAAAGCCTTGGGCTTACAGCTGACCTGAGAATATTGGCGGCGAAAGTAGAAATAGATGGCACCAACTATAGTTCGGTGCGCAATACTGTAAACAGATGGAGCGCTGTGCCAACAGCGGAGGGTGGGTGGGGTCATAAACATGGCAAGATTGACCTTGTACATAATTTAGACGATATGTATTTATTTATGATGGCGGCTACAATTGCAGTTGATGGATTCTGCGAGGACGTAAATAGATGATGAATTCTGCTGGAGTGGACGGATCGCAAAGGCGGCGCAGACCGGCCGGCTTCCCTTCACTCGAGCATCTCAATCTTAGTGCGCAGTAACCTTACTCCCATTACTGTCGTTATTAGGCGACCACTTATCCAAGAGGACAGTGCAGCACCAATCGGGTCCATCTTCACCTGCCGGGGTTTCACCGGGAATATTCCCTGATTACGACAAAGTTCATGTGTGTGTGTGTGTTTCCTTGTAGACTCGAAATCGAAAATCCATTCAGTAAAGTGGCACTTCCGGCAACAATTCGGGTGGGTGGGGGGCCCAAAATTCAATTTAATGTTTCAGCTTCCGGCCATTTTCCTTCGTTTTCTCTCTCACCCTCCTGCATCGGCTGGCCATAACTTACGGCGCTGCACAATACCCACAAACTGACAAAGATCGCGCGAAATAAATACTCAATCGTTTAAAAATAAGCTACTGGACAATGCTAGATCAAAAAGATTAAAAAAAAAAAAGGTTCTTGAAAATTGGCCAAAAACGTAACAACTTTGGCATCTGTCTTTTTCTGCACATTCACAAATATTATTTCCTCCGACTGCGAACTAACCCAAACCAGGACGAGCCAACACAAGGAGAGAGAGAGAGACCTTCGTAATATTTACTACCGCGCGCTACTTAATTTAGATCTTCAAAATATTTACAAACTAATATTTTTGGCTCCCTGTGTATTACGCGCTTTTTCTTTTCTTTTTTTGGCGAACAGAAGAGCGACGGACCCACGAGTTCAAAGCAATGTGAAGAAAATCGATGTTGAGCCTATTTACGGGAAATTTGTCAAGCGATTTCCACACTTCCTGTGAGCCGATAGTGATCGCGAGAAGAAGCGATTACGGTGGCCAAACTGAGCTTACTTCCAGCATTTACTATGGGCCAACAAACAACACACTAACAATTTGGTGGAGTTTCTCCGACATAGCACGCGACAAGATGAGTCGCCATGTTTGTGGTGGTGAAGTTGGTGAATCTATTTGCTAGCTCTGATCGGAAAACGGTTTAGTGAGCTGGGTTCAGGGGGGTCTCTGCTTCTGTGTACCTTCGCAAATCGGGCATCTTTCTTAACTCTGAGCAAATAACTCCCACAGTATTCGGCTCTTCCAAGGTATCTCTGCTTCCTGGATCAATGATGCGGGATTGGCACTGTCAATTTGAAGGACCAACTTTCTTTCAATACTAATTGTAATTGGGGACGGGTGTTGTGGTCATGAGCGTGGCTTTGTGAGTGTGAGATCCCCAGTTCGAATCCCGCGTGAGGCTACTTTTTATTTGTTAGAAAGAAATCGTTTACAGTAAAGTATGAGCTTCCGCCTCCGTCCACGACACCTAATTGGTTGTTGGACGTTAAGCGCCACCTGTTTACTTTACTAATGGTAATTAAAAGGACAATACTAAACGAAATCTTCGCAAATTTATTGAGAGATCGTTCTTCCGCTAAGAATGCAAGCAGAGAGGTTCCCTCAAATTGGCCATTTTCCCTTAGGTACGCCCCTATTACCTGAGTACTTCTGGGAACGCTCGAGTTTGAAGATAATTCCTCAACAACCGGAAGTACCTCTTTAATCGCCCGCTAACAATGTAACTGAAGAGTATATTTTGGGTAAGGATTAACTAAGACTTCCCAAGGCTTGAGCTGAAAGAGAAATGGTGCGTCAATTACGCAGAGCAGCAGCAGTAAACAAAGGAAGTGGAAAGAATGTCCACAGCAGACTTGATAACAAACATTGGTGGATTACTGGTGACCCAACTTTCTGAAGGAGCGCAATAAGCCGGCCGCGTCCTTAGACATGCCCCCACCACTCCGCTAGCTCGCTCTTATCTTGTTTTTGTTTTGCATTTTTTGTTCTCTTTAAAGCTGGCAGCTGATAAGACTGTGGCAGAGTTATCACAGCCGAGTAGATAACAAGCTAAATGTACACCAAGAGAAATCCGTAGCCCACACAGTAATTCTGGCTGGCTCGCCCGGCCTTCCTGTTGGATCTGCCGCCACCGCCATCCTGTCTACAGTAAATCCCCAATTCTTATTACCGCTCTAATATTTTTATTAATTTATAGTAACCGAGAATTAATCCAAAAAAAAAACGGGATTAGAAAAAGGGCCCCCTCTTTGCCCAGTTAATGTACTCTAATTACAGCCCAGTTTACGAGCAGAACAAATAAAAGAACCATAAAATCTGGTTCTGGTAATCCGATCTGTGGCTACGATGACGCAACCACATTTCCTTGCATACTTTCCGCAATCTCGAAAGAAAAATGATCTTAAAAAAGTAGATAATTATTTGGCACATTGCTGCTTGCGCTAAGCCGACATCAACAAATTTGAAATTCCATCAGTTTATTTAATTCCTAAGAAAAGTAATCGCCTATTTTTTCAGGTGGGGATTAACGGCCCAACTACCAATCAGGTGTCGGTGGGTGGGGCCTACTTTACTATAAACTATTTCTTTCTAACAAATAAAAAGTAGTCATGAGCGGGATTCGAACCAATGATCTCTCCCACTTACAGTGCCACGCTCATGACCACTAGATCAAGAGCCGCCCCAATTCCTGTTAATATTAAATAAATGATGAGACCACACCAATACACTTATATGGCACTTAAGCTTCTCCAGAACTGCTTTCAGATAATCTTGGGATTTGAGCGCCCTAAGAGCTTACACAGTGTTTACAAGGAAATACTTGGAAACGACGATGGTTTCCAAAACTAGTTACCAAGGAAAGTTGCCAGTTACGGTCGGAATTACTTTCTATTTAAGGAGAAAATAAAACGGCTCGAGTTAGCAGATTTATTTTAAGAATAAATGCATTTATAAACTGCACTTAGAGATTAGAATTTTCCATTAGATGTAAAAATAGAACGACTGGGTGATAAGCCGCCGATAAGAGCGGATCCATCCACAGAATTAGCGATAACGAGAGCACTCAATTAACACTATCTCCTCTTTATCCACCAATCCGCCCCCTACCGTTGTTACTGGAGTTAATGAATTCCTTGGAAATATTCGAACCTAGCTGGAAAAGGAACTCTCCGAGTTTCGTTGCCCGAATGTAGACAGCGGACGGAAACGAGGCAGCGTGGCGAAGCCAAAGGAACTGTTTTATTGTCATGAAGACCTCACTAATCAACTGGATCTGCCAGATGGTTTCCTTTGGGCGGCTTTCCAAAGTAGACGAGTTGGGTGCTTTGCTTGAAATGGTTACAACTAGAACAACATGCCATCATCATAAAATTCATGGTTTTTGTTAGGAGTTCGTGCGAAATAGTTCAGGATTTGTAAGGAGTCCACTCCTTCATTTTCAGTCCAGCACTGGATGAAGAAGACGGATTTCTGGATTAGTGGATTTCGGCCCAAAGTCTTAGTACATGAAGCGAGATATTTTAAGCTCGGGTTATCTAGGGGACTTTTCGTTCTGGAGATATTCCGCTCGCAAGTAGTGCCGATACTGTACCGAACTGTATTTCCGATCTAGTCTCAATTATACATAAATTTGAGAATCAAGCTTCAAGATCTTCCCTCTTGCTGGCGGATTAAGAGCGCCATCTTTATTAGCAATATTACATCATGCAAAGTGCAATGAACAGGAAAGTACGTCTTTACGGCCCCAAGGTTTTTGTATCTTTATAAATACAGAACAGGGACATTATAGCTCACATGGCTGGCAGTTGGCCAGCCTGCTCCGCTCACGCACGCACACACACACTTCCTCCACAACTAGAGCGACTGCGCTTTGTTTATATACTTCTCTCATTCACGGAGTTTTTTTTTTTACATTCGGATTGCTTGAAAAGTAAAGTGGGTACAGGATTTAAAGCTCACGCACTCGAAAACTGATCTCCAGAGTAACCCCACAAGGAAATGCACCCCCAAGTATGGAAATCAAATTCGATACAAAATTTTGTATAAGATAAGTCTTTATTTGTTGAATTCATCCTCACTGTGCACCGACTTTCCTTTACTGCAATTCTCAAGGTTTTATCATCATTTTCGTCCAACTCTCCAAGGTTATTCAGCCCTGGATTACAGGCTGAAGCGGAGCGAAATCTGGGGGATCGCCAGTTGGGAGTTTGGGTACTGCAGAACGAGTTGTTTCTGGTTTTTACGGCAATGATGGCATTTCCAAGTTTGTAAGTCCACCAAGTAGGAAGCTCTCGGTTGGATTCGAAGACACGAACTGCTAATGCAGGTTTGACTACCATCATAGAGGCTTTGAGGAAGCACAGCCCCAAAAGCCGCCATATTTCCCACACATATTTATAAAGAGTAATATTTGTTGGAGAGAAAAAAAAAACAACAACCTCACTGTGGCCAATGTACTGGCGGCTTTGTGTGGAATTGAGGTTAAGGAGATGCTGTCCTTGCGGGCGTACTTCAGCGATTGAGTGCACCGGTTCAACGAACTCACAGCAATCACAACGTTCAGCTTAGTAATTATGGACAGCCTTGCTCTATGTAGCAGCAAAGGCAAACTTTACCTCCCCTACACTCCTCCTCCAATCACCCCCACCACTCACACGAATTTCATTCATATGTCCCTCAAACTAAGCATTTTTACTAAAAAGAAAATTTACTTAACATTGTAAGCCGTATCTTTGATTTTCATCAATCGCAGTGCGCATGTTTTTTTGTTTTCCTGACCGGTGTCGCGCTTTCAGCCATCATCAGCGATTCATAAAATCAGTTTTGGTGACTCACATTAACTAGCACTATTAGTCTAACTAAATGTTCAATTGAGGATTCATACATCGTCAAATTCATGTGGAACCCTTAAAACAACACTGCCTAGAGAATGACAAAACTTCGGAGAAACCAGTTTTTTTTTGGTCGCACTCTTTAGATCTTAATCGCAGCAGGTGTTACAACCGTACAATATGCTGAAAAGGCAGATTATAAAGAAGAGGTGAAACCAATTCCAGTCGAATTTTTTCTAAATCATGAACATCACTCACTACTCATCATTAGAGGGCCGCTACATTACATCTACTAGGCTTTACACCTATTTTTGGAAGCATTGGTAAAAAATTGGAAATTCTATTGTATCGTGGCGATAGCGCTACAAATATTGGAATCTTACGAGTCCTTACACGGCCCTTCCGAGGGGGGAAGCAGTTTCAATGCTCTCACAATGTCATTACCCAGAACATGACAATGGCGCTACCACTCATTGCTGAGTCTTGGCCTCCTCAACCAGTTTCCACCAGTCAGTACCCTGCTCTGTGCTGCCGCTCTCCTGTTGGCGATATTCAACAACGACCTTGACACTCCAAAAGAAAACCTGCCCGTTTTGCCCCCTATCTAATTGCCCTTTAGGGTAGCCTTATCAAACGTTCTGTTTTAGCCAGGACTGTCCCGTTTTGAAGGTACTTTCCATACGTTTCACCTAGTGTGTAATTTTCAACCAGGTTATTTGGTAAAAATCGAAATAAAGCCAAATGTATAAGCTGAGAACTGTGCGCAAAAATTAGATAAAATCTAAATTACAGAATCCATTGTCAAGCTGCCCGACAGAGCTGCACCCGTCGAGAGAATTTTCTGCAAAACGGAAAAGGTAAAGTCTGAAGAATGAGGCAGGATGACCGGATGGACAGTAAAAGCGCCACACCCCTAACTGTGATCAAAGAGTTCACGCAACAAGATTTTAAATGTCTAAGCCAAGAGTAACTTCATTTTTTTAAGAAGAAATGCCACCGATCTTTAAAATATGATCACCGGCAGCCGGTTAGGTCTGCAAGTACAGGAAATGGCAGTACTTGGGGTTTTAGCCGTCATCGATCTAGTTTCTTCCCCCCCAAAGTGGATGTTGTGGTCCAGCCTCTGTACATTCTCTAGAAATGAAGCTGCGTACTTCCAGCTTCCTCTAGTTTGGAGCATTCCACGCTGCTCCAAGGCGATACTCAATTCTATATTTTGGAAAACTTGCAGTCTATTCGGTGCAGTCTTACCAGGATTTGGGGCAAGTATGGTCAGAATCTAGAGTTACGAGATTTCATAGGTCAGCTCATTAGAGGAGGATAAAGCTGTCAAGAGAGTTTGCCATTTCCGCTCTAATTTCAGTCCTTGCTATTCACGAGTTATTAAGAAAAAAATTGTTGCTTTTTGGTAATTAGTTCGCTATTTGGGTGTAGGCGTTTAGCGTAGAGGCGTCACTTCCGGTTTTGAACAATCTACCGAAATGGTTCAGATTTTGGAAAAAATATTAAGGAAAGTCAAAAAAAAAAGGAAGTAAAAATATAAAAATCTTGGTTAGAATAAATGATACTTGATATTCCATTATTTATTCTTTGTGAGTATTGATAACGGTACTATCGATACTAAGATATGAAATCACAAACAATAGTGGTGTGATCTTCAACAACAAATAGTGCGTAATCAAACTATAAACATACATACGCACATATTTATTGACATAAAATTACGGAAGAAACTCAATCAGAACATGATGTCTAATTTCCTGTTTGATTCAACATATAGCTACTTCAGTTAATCTCACAGGAAGTTGGAACCGATCTTCCTTAGAGTACATTTACAACGGAGCTGTGAGTATAGATGATAGCAGAGATGATAACTGATAGAGTAAAATATAATCGCTGATTAGTGTGCACAACGGAGCTGTGATACATGCAACATGTCCGAGAAGTGAAGAAGAGTTTTTATGTTCACCAGCAACAAAATGGTATATTTTAAAGAAAAAACGCTTTAGAAAATATCATGTACATATCATAAATAAAAAACGAAGTACTTTGGGCGAATTTCACTATTTATATAAGGAACTTAGAAATTATCCAGATCGTTTTTTTGAATATGTGAGGATGGGTCCACCCTCATTCAACTACATTTTAGAAAAAATAAGGTCAAAATTAAGAAAACTTTGGAAAAATTGTCATGGAAATCCTATAACCATAGAAGAAAAACTAGTGATTACTCTTAGGTAAGTAATGATCTGATTAAAAAAAAACAACAAATAAATACACATGAAAATAAATGTAAGCACGATTTAAAAAACAAAATATTGTTTAAAAGTAAATAATAAAAAATAATGAGTAAAGACAGCACTAAATAATTTTTCGACGTCCATTTTGAAGCTCCGATACTGGAGTTCAGCTACATAAAAATGAAAAATTCAATTCTATCATCTATGCTCGTTTATACCAGCGAGTATGAGTCACTAGTCGAAGCTTCGTTGTGCACGCTCACATAAGAATGTACTAGGTTATTCTATAAGCGCTGATGCATCAATGCTATCATCTCCGCTATCATCTATGCTCACAGCTCCGTTGTGAACGTACCCTTACTCACGGCGCCTCTTACCACTCCAGCCGGAACTGGAGTCGCTATCCTCTTTCATGGCTAAACGAAGGCACAAGCAAGTAGTATTCCAGCGTGCCAATCGCTCGTGCCTTCTGCACCTTGAATGATCGAAGAAAAAAAGGGTGACAAGCTGTAGCCAAAATAGGTCAACCAGATCCAGTTCAAAGCCCTTTCGCGATTTCCTCTCAAACCCTTTGTGTGGCTCGCGGAAACCAATAACTTTCAATTTCACTACGTTTCGCTGGTAGTCTGCTTCCACCGTGCGTGCATTTCGTTAGTCTTCGCTAGTCTGGTGATGAGCTCGAGTCTGTGGGTTAGCACAACTAGACCTCTGACAAGTAACTTTTTGTCTTTTTGCGAAGATTAATAAGATATTGTGGTCGACCGAAATTTTTAATGTTTCATTAGAAATTTACAGGATGCGATGCCCAGAGACCAAAAATTCTCGATTCTGAAAATGTGAAATATCTTTTTCTGAAATTTTCTCCTACATTCACTAAAAATAAAAAAAAAAAACTTACGATTTTCTTAAAACATTGAAATAACGCACACTTTCCCAGGGAAATTCATGTCTTAGGTTACCCGTGAGAAGGGGAGCGGTGGTGGAAGGAGCGAAAAACAGCCGCGCAGGGCAAGGACATCCGCTGCAGGGCATACTAGAGCAAAACGTCAGCCCCCCTGCAGCCAATCCTGACCTCCCTCACGCACAGGTCTATCAGGTCATACTCCGGCGACGCAATCAAACCTCCCTTCTTCTTGCACTAATGAACCAAAAAAAAAATTCTTTTTTGCCGCCACTTCTAACTTTTGACATTTTAAAAATGACACCAAATCTCACACAACTAGAACGAGTATGTTTTTGTAATCGCACCCATTTATTCTAACATTTCCATCGATAATCGCCGTTTGGAAGACTATTAATTCCCCCATACTGGAAATGGTAAAGAGAAGTCAATCGTGAAGACTAACCGAGAATCTAAACCAAAAAAAACTAACGATACCACGAACTGATAATTCGCAAATCTGCGCGCGAAGAATAAACTTCCGTCAATGTTAACCAAACACAACTAACGCTAAAATTAAAATGTATCAAATATCTCGAAAACTACTCAATAGATTTTGATTATATCTTACCTGTAAATGAAGACTAGTATTGTCTATAATTGAGTAAATTTTTGTAAAAATCTATCGAGCAGAAAACGAAATATTTAGGGTTAAAGTTTGATTCTGTTATATAATGTGAAAACTTAACGTTCAAATATCTCGAAAACTATTCGATAGAATTTGATTATATTTTACCTGTATATGGAGACTAGTATTGTCTATAATTGAGTAAATTTTAGTAAAAATCTATCGAGCAGAAAACGAAATATTTAGGGTTAAAGTTTGTTTCAGTTCTATATAGTGAAAACTTTACCTTCAAATATCTCGAAAACTACTCGATAGAATTTGATTATATTTTACCTGTATATGGAGACTAGTATTGTCTATAACTGAGTAAATTTTAGTAAAAATCTATCGAGCAGAAAACGAAATATTTAGGGTTAATGTTTGTTTCTGTTGTATAATGTGAAAACATTACCTTCAAATATCTCGAAAACTACTCAATAGATTTTGATTATACTTTACCTGTATATGGAGACTAGTATTGTCTATAATTGAGTAAATTTTAGTAAAAATCTATCGAGCAGAAAACGAGATATTTAGGGTTAAAGTTTGTTTCAGTTCTATATAGTGAAAACTTTACCTTCAAATATCTCGAAAACTACTCGATAGAATTTGATTATATTTTACCTGTATATGGAGACTAGTATTGTCTATAACTGAGTAAATTTTAGTAAAAATCTATCGAGCAGAAAACGAAATATTTAGGGTTAAAGTTTCTTTCTGTTGTATAATGTGAAAACTTTACCTTCAAATATCTCGAAAACTACACGATAGATTTTCATTATATTTTACCTGTATATGGAGACTAGTATTGTCTATAATTGAGTAAATTTTTGTAAAAATCTATCGAGCAGAAAACGAAATATTTAGGGTTAATGTTTGTTTCTATTGTATAATGTGAAAACATTACCTTCAAATATCTCGAAAACTACTCAATAGATTTTGATTATACTTTACCTGTATATGGAGACTAGTATTGTCTATAACTGAGTAAATTTTAGTAAAAATCTATCGAGCAGAAAACGAAATATTTAGGGTTAAAGTTTCTTTCTGTTGTATAATGTGAAAACTTTACCTTCAAATATCTCGAAAACTACACGATAGATTTTCATTATATTTTACCTGTATATGGAGACTAGTATTGTCTATAATTGAGTAAATTTTTGTAAAAATCTATCGAGCAGAAAACGAAATATTTAGGGTTAATGTTTGTTTCTGTTGTATAATGTGAAAACATTACCTTCAAATATCTCGAAAACTACTCAATAGATTTTGATTATACTTTACCTGTATATGGAGACTAGTATTGTCTATAATTGAGTAAATTTTAGTAAAAATCTATCGAGCAGAAAACGAAATATTTAGGGTTAAAGTTTGTTTCTGTTATATAATGTGAAAACTTAACCTTCAAATATCTCGAAAACTATTCGATAGAATTTGATTATATTTTACCTGTATATGGAGACTAGTATTGTCTATAATTGAGTAAATTTTAGGAAAAATCTATCGTGCAGAAAACGAAATATTTAGGGTTAAAGTTTGTTTCTGTTCTATATAGTGAAAACTTTACCTTCAAATATCTCGAAAACTACTCGATAGATTATGATTATATTTTACTTCTATATGGAGACTAGTATTGTCTATAATTGAGTAAATTTTAGTAAAAATCTATCGAGCAGAAAACGAGATATTTAGGGTTAAAGTTTGTTTCAGTTCTATATAGTGAAAACTTTACCTTCGAATATCTCGAAAACTACTCGATAGAATTTGATTATATTTTACCTGTATATGGAGACTAGTATTGTCTATAACTGAGTAAATTTTAGTAAAAATCTATCGAGCAGAAAACGAAATATTTAGGGTTAAAGTTTCTTTCTGTTGTATAATGTGAAAACTTTACCTTCAAATATCTCGAAAACTACACGATAGATTTTCATTATATTTTACCTGTATATGGAGACTAGTATTGTCTATAATTGAGTAAATTTTTGTAAAAATCTGTCGAGCAGAAAACGAAATATTTAGGGTTAATGTTTGTTTCTGTTGTATAATGTGAAAACTTTAGCTTCAAATATCTCGAAAACTACTCAATAAATTTTGATTATACTTTACCTGTATATGGAGACTAGTATTGTCTATAATTGAGTAAATTTTAGTAAAAATCTATCGAGCAGAAAACGAAATATTTAGGGTTAAAGTTTGTTTCAGTTCTATATAGTGAAAACTTTACCTTCAAATATCTCGAAAACTACTCGATAGAATTTGATTATATTTTACCTGTATATGGAGACTAGTATTGTCTATAACTGAGTAAATTTTAGTAAAAATCTATCGAGCAGAAAACGAAATGTTTAGGGTTAAAGTTTCTTTCCGTTCTATATAGTGAAAATTTTAACTTCAAATATCTCGACAACTACTCGATAGATTTTCATTATACTTTACCTGTATATGGAGACTAGTATTGTCTATAATTGAGTAAATTTTTGTAAAAATCTATCGAGCAGAAAACGAAATATTTAGGGTTAAAGTTTGTTTCTGTTGTATAATGTGAAAACTTTACCTTCAAATATCTCGAAAACTACACGATAGAATTTGATTATATTTTACCTGTATATGGAGACTAGTATTGTCTATAATTGAGTAAATTTTAGTAAAAATCTATCGAAAAGAAAACGAAATATTTAGGGTTAATGTTTGTTTCTGTTCTATAAAGTGAAAACTTTACCTTCAAATATCTCGAAAACTACACGATAGAATTTGATTATATTTTACCTGTATATGGAGACTAGTATTGTCTATAATTGAGTATATTTCCTCCGACGATCAATTGATCAGAGATAAAATCTTTATTATTACATTATATAATACATATTTATTTTAATTATTGTAATTTATTTCTTAAATAAAGTCTACTACTACTACTACTAATTGAGTAAATTTTAGTAAAAATCTATCGAGCAGAAAACGAAATGTTTAGGGTTAAAGTTTCTTTCCGTTCTATATAGTGAAAATTTTAACTTCAAATATCTCGACAACTACTCGATAGATTTTCATTATATTTTACCTGTATATGGAGACTAGTATTGTCTATAATTGAGTAAATTTTTGTAAAAATCTATCGAGCAGAAAACGAAATATTTAGGGTTAAAGATCGATTCTGTTATATAATGTGAAAACTTAACCTTCAAATATCTCGAAAACTATTCGATAGAATTTGATTATATTTTACCTGTATATGGAGACTAGTATTGTCTATAATTGAGTAAATTTTTGTAAAAATCTATCAAGCAGAAAACGAAATATTTAGGGTTAATGTTTGTTTCTGTTGTATAATGTGAAAACTTTACCTTCAAATATCTCGAAAACTACTCAATAGATTTTGATTATACTTTACCTGTATATGGAGACTAGTATTGTCTATAATTGAGTAAATTTTAGTAAAAATCTATCGAGCAGAAAACGAAATATTTAGGGTTAAAGTTTGTTTCAGTTCTATATAGTGAAAACTTTACCTTCAAATATCTCGAAAACTACTCGATAGAATTTGATTATATTTTACCTGTATATGGAGACTAGTATTGTCTATAACTGAGTAAATTTTAGTAAAAATCTATCGAGCAGAAAACGAAATGTTTAGGGTTAAAGTTTCTTTCCGTTCTATATAGTGAAAATTTTAACTTCAAATATCTCGAAAACTACTCGATAGATTTTCATTATATTTTACCTGTATATGGAGACTAGTATTGTCTATAATTGAGTAAATTTTTGTAAAAATCTATCGAAAAGAAAACGAAATTTTTAGGGTTAATGTTTGTTTCTGTTCTATAAAGTGAAAACTTTACCTTCAAATATCTCGAATACTACACGATAGAATTTGATTATATTTTACCTGTATATGGAGACTAGTATTGTCTATAATTGAGTAAATTTTTGTGAAAATCTATCGAGCAGAAAACGAAATATTTAGGGTTAAAGATTGATTCTGTTATATAATGTGAAAACTTAACCATCAAATATCTCGAAAACTATTCGATAGAATTTGATTATATTTTACCTGTATATGGAGACTAGTATTGTCTATAATTGAGTAAATTTTTGTAAAAATCTATCGAGCAGAAAACGAAATATTTAGGGTTAATGTTTGTTTCTGTTGTATAATGTGAAAACTTTACCTTCAAATATCTCGAAAACTACTCAATAGATTTTGATTATACTTTACCTGTATATGGAGACTAGTATTGTCTATAATTGAGTAAATTTTAGTAAAAATCTATCGAGCAGAAAACGAAATATTTAGGGTTAAAGTTTGTTTCAGTTCTATATAGTGAAAACTTTACCTTCAAATATCTCGAAAACTACTCGATAGAATTTGATTATATTTTACCTGTATATGGAGACTAGTTTTGTCTATAACTGAGTAAATTTTAGTAAAAATCTATCGAGCAGAAAACGAAATGTTTAGGGTTAAAGTTTCTTTCCGTTCTATATAGTGAAAATTTTAACTTCAAATATCTCGACAACTACTCGATAGATTTTCATTATATTTTACCTGTATATGGAGACTAGTATTGTCTATAATTGAGTAAATTTTTGTAAAAATCTATCGAGCAGAAAACGAAATATTTAGGGTTAATGTTTGTTTCTGTTGTATAATGTGAAAACTTTACCTTCAAATATCTCGAAAACTACTCAATAGATTTTGATTATACTTTACCTGTATATGGAGACTAGTATTGTCTATAATTGAGTAAATTTTAGTAAAAATCTATCGAGCAGAAAACGAAATATTTAGGGTTAATGTTTCTTTCTGTTGCATAATGTGAAAAATTCACCTTCAAATATCTCGAAAACTACTCGATAGATATTGATTATATTTTACCTGTATATGGAGACTAGTATTGTCTATAATTGAGTAAATTTTTGTAAAAATCTATCGAGCAGAAAACGAAATATTTAGGGTTAAAGTTCGTTTCTGTTGTATAATGTGAAAACTTTACCTTCAAATATCTCGAAAACTACTCGATAGAATTTGAATATATTTTACCTGTATATAGAGACTAGTATTGTCTATAACTGAGTAAATTTTAGTAAAAATCTGTCGAGCAGAAAACGAAATATTTAGGGTTATTGTTTGTTTCTGTTGTATAATGTGAAAACTTTACCTTCAAATATCTCGAAAACTACTCAATAGATTTTGATTATACTTTACCTGTATATGGAGACTAGTATTGTCTATAATTGAGTAAATTTTAGTAAAAATCTATCGAGCAGAAAACGAAATATTTAGGGTTAAAGTTTGATTCTGTTGCATAATGTGAAAACTTCACCTTCAAATATCTCGAAAACTACTCGATAGAATTTGATTATATTTTACCTGTATATGGAGACTAGTATTGTCTATAATTGAGTAAATTTTTGTAAAAATCTATCGAGCAGAAAACGAAATATTTAGGGTTAATGTTTGTTTCTGTTGTATAATGTGAAAACTTTACCTTCAAATATCTCGAAAACTACTCAATAGATTTTGATTATACTTTACCTGTATATGGAGACTAGTATTGTCTATAATTGAGTAAATTTTAGTAAATATCTATCGAGCAGAAAACGAAATATTTAGGGTTAATGTTTCTTTCTGTTGCATAATGTGAAAACCTCACCTTCAAATATCTCGAAAACTACTCGATAGATATTGATTATATTTTACCTGTATATGGAGACTAGTATTGTCTATAATTGAGTAAATTTTTGTAAAAATCTATCGAGCAGAAAACGAAATATTTAGGGTTAAAGTTCGTTTCTGTTGTATAATGTGAAAACTTTACCTTCAAATATCTCGAAAACTACCAAATAGAATTTGAATATATTTTACCTGTATATAGAGACTAGTATTGTCTATAATTGAGTAAATTTTAGTAAAAATCTATCGAGCAGAAAACGAGATATTTAGGGTTAAAGTTTGTTTCAGTTCTATATAGTGAAAACTTTACCTTCAAATATCTCGAAAACTACTCGATAGAATTTGATTATATTTTACCTGTATATGGAGACTAGTATTGTCTATAATTGAGTAAATTTTAGTAAAAATCTATCGAGCAGAAAACGAAATATTTAGGGTTAAAGTTTGTTTCTGTTCTATATAGTGAAAACTTTACCTTCAAATATCTAGAAAACTACTCGATAGATTTTGATTATATTTTACCTGTATATGGAGACTAGTATTGTCTATAATTGAGTAAATTTTTGTAAAAATCTATCGAAAAGAAAACGAAATATTTAGGGTTAATGTTTGTTTCTGTTCTATAAAGTGAAAACTTTACCTTCAAATATCTCGAAAACTACACGATAGAATTTGATTATATTTTACCTGTATATGGAGACTAGTATTGTCTATAATTGAGTAAATTTTAGTAAAAATCTATCGAGCAGAAAACGAAATATTTAGGGTTAAAGTTTCTTTCTGTTCTATAATGTGAAAACTTTACCTTCAAATATCTCGAAAACTACTCAATAGAATTTGAATATATTTTACCTGTATATGGAGACTAGTATTGTCTATAATTGAGTAAATTTTAGTAAAAATCTATCGAGCAGAAAACGAAATATTTAGGGTTAAAGGTTGTTTCTGTTCTATATGGTGAAAACTTTACCTTCAAATATCTAGAAAACTACTCGATAGATTTTGATTATATTTTACCTGTATATGGAGACTAGTATTGTCTATAATTGAGTAAATTTTTGTAAAAATCTATCGAAAAGAAAACGAAATATTTAGGGTTAATGTTTGTTTCTGTTCTATAAAGTGAAAACTTTACCTTCAAATATCTCGAAAACTACACGATAGAATTTGATTATATTTTACCTGTATATGGAGACTAGTATTGTCTATAACTGAGTAAATTTTAGTAAAAATCTGTCGAGCAGAAAACGAAATATTTAGGGTTAATGTTTGTTTCTGTTGTATAATGTGAAAACTTTACCTTCAAATATCTCGAAAACTACTTAATAGATTTTGATTATACTCTACCTGTATATGGAGACTAGTATTGTCTATAATTGAGTAAATTTTAGTAAAAATCTATCGAGCAGAAAACGAAATATTTAGGGTTAAAGTTTGTTTCTGTTGCATAATGTGAAAACTTCACCTTCAAATATCTCGAAAAATACTCGATAGAATTTGATTATATTTTACCTGTATATGAAGACTAGTATTGTCTATAATTGAGTAAATTTTAGTAAAAATCTATCGAGCAGAAAACGAGATATTTAAGGTTAAAGTTTCTTTCCGTTCTATATAGTGAAAATTTTAACTTCAAATATCTCGACAACTACTCGATAGATTTTCATTATATTTTACCTGTATATGGAGACTAGTATTGTCTATAATTGAGTAAATTTTTGTAAAAATCTATCGAGCAGAAAACGAAATATTTAGGGTTAATGTTTGTTTCTGTTGTATAATGTGAAAACTTTACCTTCAAATATCTCGAAAACTACTCAATAGATTTTGATTATACTTTACCTGTATATGGAGACTAGTATTGTCTATAATTGAGTAAATTTTAGTAAAAATCTATCGAGCAGAAAACGAAATATTTAGGGTTAAAGTTCGTTTCTGTTGTATAATGTGAAATCTTTACCTTCAACTATCTCGAAAACTACTCGATAGAATTTGAATATATTTTACTTGTATATAGAGACTAGTATTGTCTATAATTGAGTAAATTTTAGTAAAAATCTATCGAGCAGAAAACGAGATATTTAGGGTTAAAGTTTCTTTCCGTTCTATATAGTGAAAATTTTAACTTCAAATATCTCGACAACTACTCGATAGATTTTCATTATATTTTACCTGTATATGGAGACTAGTATTGTCTATAATTGAGTAAATTTTTGTAAAAATCTATCGAGCAGAAAACGAAATATTTAGGGTTAATGTTTGTTTCTGTTGTATAATGTGAAAACTTTACCTTCAAATATCTCGAAAACTACTCAATAGATTTTGATTATACTTTACCTGTATATGGAGACTAGTATTGTCTATAATTGAGTAAATTTTAGTAAATATCTATCGAGCAGAAAACGAAATATTTAGGGTTAATGTTTCTTTCTGTTGCATAATGTGAAAACCTCACCTTCAAATATCTCGAAAACTACTCGATAGATATTGATTATATTTTACCTGTATATGGAGACTAGTATTGTCTATAATTGAGTAAATTTTTGTAAAAATCTATCGAGCAGAAAACGAAATATTTAGGGTTAAAGTTCGTTTCTGTTGTATAATGTGAAAACTTTACCTTCAAATATCTCGAAAACTACTCAATAGAATTTGAATATATTTTACCTGTATATAGAGACTAGTATTGTCTATAATTGAGTAAATTTTAGTAAAAATCTATCGAGCAGAAAACGAGATATTTAGGGTTAAAGTTTGTTTCAGTTCTATATAGTGAAAACTTTACCTTCAAATATCTCGAAAACTACTCGATAGAATTTGATTATATTTTACCTGTATATGGAGACTAGTATTGTCTATAATTGAGTAAATTTTAGTAAAAATCTATCGAGCAGAAAACGAAATATTTAGGGTTAATGTTTGTTTCTGTTCTATATAGTGAAAACCTCACCTTCAAATATCTCGAAAACTACTCGATAGAATTTGATTATATTTTACCTGTATATGGAGACTAGTATTGTCTATAATTGAGTAAATTTTAGTAAAAATCTATCGAGCAGAAAACGAAATATTTAGGGTTAATGTTTGTTTCTGTTCTATATAGTGAAAACTTTACCTTCAAATATCTAGAAAACTACTCGATAGATTTTGATTATATTTTACCTGTATATGGAGACTAGTATTGTCTATAATTGAGTAAATTTTTGTAAAAATCTATCGAGAAGAAAACGAAATATTTAGGGTTAATGTTTGTTTCTGTTCTATAAAGTGAAAACTTTACCTTCAAATATCTCGAA
Organism: Rhodnius prolixus; assembly: GCF_049639745.1. NCBI lineage: Eukaryota > Metazoa > Arthropoda > Insecta > Hemiptera > Reduviidae > Rhodnius > Rhodnius prolixus. The sequence continues at coordinate 1,269,001 of NW_027411592.1, read as the reverse complement.
AACTACACGATAGAATTTGATTATATTTTACCTGTATATGGAGACTAGTATTGTCTATAATTGAGTAAATTTTAGTAAAAATCTATCGAGCAGATAACGAAATATTTAGGGTTAAAGTTTGTTTCAGTTCTATATAGTGAAAACTTTACCTTCAAATATCTCGAAAACTATTCGATAGAATTTGATTATATTTTACCTGTATATGGAGACTAATATTGTCTATAATTGAGTAAAGTTTAGTAAAAATCTATCGAGCAGAAAACGAAATATTTAGGGTTAAAATTTGTTTCTGTTGTATATAGTGAAAACTTTACCATCAAATATCTCGAAACCTACTCGATAGTTATTGATTATATTTTACCTGTATATCGTCGCCTAAGAAGTGATACCTCGTAACTAGAAAATATCAACTTTACAGGAGAAGGAAAAAACAGGATATAAAATTCATTTTAAGGCATACAGTAATTCTTCTTTCAATATTAACTATTAGTGTGACTGTCGTCTTGAAAGTGTAATTTATATAAAATAAATTTTATATATATATTCATTTTTTATATAAAAAAATGTAATTTTCGTTGAAATTGTAGTTACGAGGTATCACTTCTTAGGCGACGATATGGAGACTAGTATTGTCTATAATTGAGTAAATTTTTGTAAAAATCTATCAAGCAGAAAACGAAATATTTAGGGTTAAAGTTTGTTTCAGTTCTATATAGTGAAAACTTTACCTTCAAATATCTCGAAAACTACTCGATAGAATTTGATTATATTTTACCTGTATATGGAGACTAGTATTGTCTATAACTGAGTAAATGTTAGTAAAAATCTATCGAGCAGAAAACGAAATATTTAGGGTTAAAGTTTCTTTCTGTTCTATAATGTGAAAACTTTACCTTCAAATATCTCGAAAACTACTCAATAGAATTTGAATATATTTTACCTGTATATGGAGACTAGTATTGTCTATAATTGAGTAAATTTTAGTAAAAATCTATCGAGCAGAAAACGAAATATTTAGGGTTAAAGGTTGTTTCTGTTCTATATGGTGAAAACTTTACCTTCAAATATCTAGAAAACTACTCGATAGATTTTGATTATATTTTACCTGTATATGGAGACTAGTATTGTCTATAATTGAGTAAATTTTTGTAAAAATCTATCGAAAAGAAAACGAAATATTTAGGGTTAATGTTTGTTTCTGTTCTATAAAGTGAAAACTTTACCTTCAAATATCTCGAAAACTACACGATAGAATTTGATTATATTTTACCTGTATATGGAGACTAGTATTGTCTATAATTGAGTAAATTTTAGTAAAAATCTATCGAGCAGATAACGAAATATTTAGGGTTAAAGTTTGTTTCAGTTCTATATAGTGAAAACTTTACCTTCAAATATCTCGAAAACTATTCGATAGAATTTGATTATATTTTACCTGTATATGGAGACTAATATTGTCTATAATTGAGTAAAGTTTAGTAAAAATCTATCGAGCAGAAAACGAAATATTTAGGGTTAAAATTTGTTTCTGTTGTATATAGTGAAAACTTTACCATCAAATATCTCGAAACCTACTCGATAGTTATTGATTATATTTTACCTGTATATCGTCGCCTAAGAAGTGATACCTCGTAACTAGAAAATATCAACTTTACAGGAGAAGGAAAAAACAGGATATAAAATTCATTTTAAGGCATACAGTAATTCTTCTTTCAATATTAACTATTAGTGTGACTGTCGTCTTGAAAGTGTAATTTATATAAAATAAATTTTATATATATATTCAATTTTTATATAAAAAAATGTAATTTTCGTTGAAATTGTAGTTACGAGGTATCACTTCTTAGGCGACGATATGGAGACTAGTATTGTCTATAATTGAGTAAATTTTTGTAAAAATCTATCAAGCAGAAAACGAAATATTTAGGGTTAAAGTTTGTTTCAGTTCTATATAGTGAAAACTTTACCTTCAAATATCTCGAAAACTACTCGATAGAATTTGATTATATTTTACCTGTATATGGAGACTAGTATTGTCTATAATTGAGTAAATGTTAGTAAAAATCTATCGAGCAGAAAACGAAATATTTAGGGTTAAAGTTTCTTTCTGTTCTATAATGTGAAAACTTTACCTTCAAATATCTCGAAAACTACTCAATAGAATTTGAATATATTTTACCTGTATATGGAGACTAGTATTGTCTATAATTGAGTAAATTTTAGTAAAAATCTATCGAGCAGAAAACGAAATATTTAGGGTTAAAGGTTGTTTCTGTTCTATATGGTGAAAACTTTACCTTCAAATATCTAGAAAACTACTCGATAGATTTTGATTATATTTTACCTGTATATGGAGACTAGTATTGTCTATAATTGAGTAAATTTTTGTAAAAATCTATCGAAAAGAAAACGAAATATTTAGGGTTAATGTTTGTTTCTGTTCTATAAAGTGAAAACTTTACCTTCAAATATCTCGAAAACTACACGATAGAATTTGATTATATTTTACCTGTATATGGAGACTAGTATTGTCTATAACTGAGTAAATTTTAGTAAAAATCTGTCGAGCAGAAAACGAAATATTTAGGGTTAATGTTTGTTTCTGTTGTATAATGTGAAAACATTACCTTCAAATATCTCGAAAACTACTTAATAGATTTTGATTATACTCTACCTGTATATGGAGACTAGTATTGTCTATAATTGAGTAAATTTTAGTAAAAATCTATCGAGCAGAAAACGAAATATTTAAGGTTAAAGTTTCTTTCCGTTCTATATAGTGAAAATTTTAACTTCAAATATCTCGACAACTATTCGATAGATTTTCATTATATTTTACCTGTATATGGAGACTAGTATTGTCTATAATTGAGTAAATTTTTGTAAAAATCTATCGAGCAGAAAACGAAATATTTAGGGTTAATGTTTGTTTCTGTTGTATAATGTGAAAACTTTACCTTCAAATATCTCGAAAACTACTCAATAGATTTTGATTATACTTTACCTGTATATGGAGACTAGTATTGTCTATAATTGAGTAAATTTTAGTAAAAATCTATCGAGCAGAAAACGAAATATTTAGGGTTAATGTTTCTTTCTGTTGCATAATGTGAAAACTTCACCTTCAAATATCTCGAAAACTACTCGATAGATATTGATTATATTTTACCTGTATATGGAGACTAGTATTGTCTATAATTGAGTAAATTTTTGTAAAAATCTATCGAGCAGAAAACGAAATATTTAGGGTTAAAGTTCGTTTCTGTTGTATAATGTGAAATCTTTACCTTCAACTATCTCGAAAACTACTCGATAGAATTTGAATATATTTTACTTGTATATAGAGACTAGTATTGTCTATAATTGAGTAAATTTTAGTAAAAATCTATCGAGCAGAAAACGAGATATTTAGGGTTAAAGTTTGTTTCAGTTCTATATAGTGAAAACTTTACCTTCAAATATCTCGAAAACTACTCGATAGAATTTGATTATAATTTACCTGTATATGGAGACTAGTATTGTCTATAATTGAGTAAATTTTAGTAAAAATCTATCAAGCAGAAAACGAAATATTTAGGGTTAAAGTTTGTTTCTGTTCTATATAGTGAATATTTTACCATCAAATATCTCGAAAACTACTCGATAGAATTTGATTATATTTTACCTGTATATGGAGACTAGTATTGTCTATAATTGAGTAAATGTTTGTAAAAATCTATCGAGCAGAAAACGAGATATTTAGGGTTAAAGTTTGTTTCCGTTGTATAATGTGAAAATTTTACCTTCAAATATCTCAAAAACTACTCGATAGAATTTGATTATATTTTACCTGTATATGGAGACTAGTATTGTCTATAATTGAGTAAATTTTAGTAAAAATCTATCGAGCAGATAACGAAATATTTAGGGTTAAAGTTTGTTTCAGTTCTATATAGTGAAAACTTTACCGTCAAATATCTCGAAAACTATTCGATAGAATTTGATTATATTTTACCTGTATATGGAGACTAATATTGTCTATAATTGAGTAAAGTTTAGTAAAAATCTATCGAGCAGAAAACGAAATATTTAGGGTTAAAATTTGTTTCTGTTGTATAATGGTAAAACTTTACCTTCAAATATCTCGAAAACTACTTGATAGAATTTGAATATATTTTACCTGTATATGGAGACTAGTATTGTCTATAATTGAGGAAATTTTTGTAAAAATCTATCGAAAAGAAAACGAAATATTTAGGGTTAATGTTTGTTTCTGTTCTATAAAGTGAAAACTTTACCTTCAAATATCTCGAAAACTACACGATAGAATTTGATTATATTTTACCTGTATATGGAGACTAGTATTGTCTATAATTGAGTAAATTTTAGTAAAAATCTATCGAGCAGATAACGAAATATTTAGGGTTAAAGTTTGTTTCAGTTCTATATAGTGAAAACTTTACCTTCAAATATCTCGAAAACTATTCGATAGAATTTGATTATATTTTACCTGTATATGGAGACTAATATTGTCTATAATTGAGTAAAGTTTAGTAAAAATCTATCGAGCAGAAAACGAAATATTTAGGGTTAAAATTTGTTTCTGTTGTATATAGTGAAAACTTTACCATCAAATATCTCGAAACCTACTCGATAGTTATTGATTATATTTTACCTGTATATCGTCGCCTAAGAAGTGATACCTCGTAACTAGAAAATATCAACTTTACAGGAGAAGGAAAAAACAGGATATAAAATTCATTTTAAGGCATACAGTAATTCTTCTTTCAATATTAACTATTAGAGTGACTGTCGTCTTGAAAGTGTAATTTATATAAAATAAATTTTATATATATATTCATTTTTTATATAAAAAAATGTAATTTTCGTTGAAATTGTAGTTACGAGGTATCACTTCTTAGGCGACGATATGGAGACTAGTATTGTCTATAATTGAGTAAATTTTTGTAAAAATCTATCAAGCAGAAAACGAAATATTTAGGGTTAAAGTTTGTTTCAGTTCTATATAGTGAAAACTTTACCTTCAAATATCTCGAAAACTACTCGATAGAATTTGATTATATTTTACCTGTATATGGAGACTAGTATTGTCTATAATTGAGTAAATTTTAGTAAAAATCTATCAAGCAGAAAACGAAATATTTAGGGTTAAAGGTTGTTTCTGTTCTATATGGTGAAAACTTTACCTTCAAATATCTAGAAAACTACTCGATAGATTTTGATTATATTTTACCTGTATATGGAGACTAGTATTGTCTATAATTGAGTAAATTTTTGTAAAAATCTATCGAAAAGAAAACGAAATATTTAGGGTTAATGTTTGTTTCTGTTCTATAAAGTGAAAACTTTACCTTCAAATATCTCGAAAACTACACGATAGAATTTGATTATATTTTACCTGTATATGGAGACTAGTATTGTCTATAACTGAGTAAATTTTAGTAAAAATCTGTCGAGCAGAAAACGAAATATTTAGGGTTAATGTTTGTTTCTGTTGTATAATGTGAAAACTTTACCTTCAAATATCTCGAAAACTACTTAATAGATTTTGATTATACTCTACCTGTATATGGAGACTAGTATTGTCTATAATAGAGTAAATTTTAGTAAAAATCTATCGAGCAGAAAACGAAATATTTAAGGTTAAAGTTTCTTTCCGTTCTATATAGTGAAAATTTTAACTTCAAATATCTCGACAACTATTCGATAGATTTTCATTATATTTTACCTGTATATGGAGACTAGTATTGTCTATAATTGAGTAAATTTTTGTAAAACTCTATCGAGCAGAAAACGAAATATTTAGGGTTAATGTTTGTTTCTGTTGTATAATGTGAAAACTTTACCTTCAAATATCTCGAAAACTACTCAATAGATTTTGATTATACTTTACCTGTATATGGAGACTAGTATTGTCTATAATTGAGTAAATTTTAGTAAAAATCTATCGAGCAGAAAACGAAATATTTAGGGTTAATGTTTCTTTCTGTTGCATAATGTGAAAACTTCACCTTCAAGTATCTCGAAAACTACTCGATAGATATTGATTATATTTTACCTGTATATGGAGACTAGTATTGTCTATAATTGAGTAAATTTTTGTAAAAATCTATCGAGCAGAAAACGAAATATTTAGGGTTAAAGTTCGTTTCTGTTGTATAATGTGAAATCTTTACCTTCAACTATCTCGAAAACTACTCGATAGAATTTGAATATATTTTACTTGTATATAGAGACTAGTATTGTCTATAATTGAGTAAATTTTAGTAAAAATCTATCGAGCAGAAAACGAGATATTTAGGGTTAAAGTTTGTTTCAGTTCTATATAGTGAAAACTTTACCTTCAAATATCTCGAAAACTACTCGATAGAATTTGATTATAATTTACCTGTATATGGAGACTAGTATTGTCTATAATTGAGTAAATTTTAGTAAAAATCTATCAAGCAGAAAACGAAATATTTAGGGTTAAAGTTTGTTTCTGTTCTATATAGTGAATATTTTACCATCAAATATCTCGAAAACTACTCGATAGAATTTGATTATATTTTACCTGTATATGGAGACTAGTATTGTCTATAATTGAGTAAATGTTTGTAAAAATCTATCGAGCAGAAAACGAGATATTTAGGGTTAAAGTTTGTTTCCGTTGTATAATGTGAAAATTTTACCTTCAAATATCTCAAAAACTACTCGATAGAATTTGATTATATTTTACCTGTATATGGAGACTAGTATTGTCTATAATTGAGTAAATTTTAGTAAAAATCTATCGAGCAGATAACGAAATATTTAGGGTTAAAGTTTGTTTCAGTTCTATATAGTGAAAACTTTACCGTCAAATATCTCGAAAACTATTCGATAGAATTTGATTATATTTTACCTGTATATGGAGACTAATATTGTCTATAATTGAGTAAAGTTTAGTAAAAATCTATCGAGCAGAAAACGAAATATTTAGGGTTAAAATTTGTTTCTGTTGTATAATGGTAAAACTTTACCTTCAAATATCTCGAAAACTACTTGATAGAATTTGAATATATTTTACCTGTATATGGAGACTAGTATTGTCTATAATTGAGGAAATTTTTGTAAAAATCTATCGAAAAGAAAACGAAATATTTAGGGTTAATGTTTGTTTCTGTTCTATAAAGTGAAAACTTTACCTTCAAATATCTCGAAAACTACACGATAGAATTTGATTATATTTTACCTGTATATGGAGACTAGTATTGTCTATAATTGAGTAAATTTTAGTAAAAATCTATCGAGCAGATAACGAAATATTTAGGGTTAAAGTTTGTTTCAGTTCTATATAGTGAAAACTTTACCTTCAAATATCTCGAAAACTATTCGATAGAATTTGATTATATTTTACCTGTATATGGAGACTAATATTGTCTATAATTGAGTAAAGTTTAGTAAAAATCTATCGAGCAGAAAACGAAATATTTAGGGTTAAAATTTGTTTCTGTTGTATATAGTGAAAACTTTACCATCAAATATCTCGAAACCTACTCGATAGTTATTGATTATATTTTACCTGTATATGGAGACTAGTATTGTCTATAATTGAGTAAATTTTTGTAAAAATCTATCGAAAAGAAAACGAAATATTTAGGGTTAATGTTTGTTTCTGTTCTATAAAGTGAAAACTTTACCTTCAAATATCTCGAAAACTACACGATAGAATTTGATTATATTTTACCTGTATATGGAGACTAGTATTGTCTATAACTGAGTAAATTTTAGTAAAAATCTGTCGAGCAGAAAACGAAATATTTAGGGTTAATGTTTGTTTCTGTTGTATAATGTGAAAACTTTACCTTCAAATATCTCGAAAACTACTTAATAGATTTTAATTATACTCTACCTGTATATGGAGACTAGTATTGTCTATAATTGAGTAAATTTTAGTAAAAATCTATCGAGCAGAAAACGAAATATTTAAGGTTAAAGTTTCTTTCCGTTCTATATAGTGAAAATTTTAACTTCAAATATCTCGACAACTATTCGATAGATTTTCATTATATTTTACCTGTATATGGAGACTAGTATTGTCTATAATTGAGTAAATTTTTGTAAAAATCTATCGAGCAGAAAACGAAATATTTAGGGTTAATGTTTGTTTCTGTTGTATAATGTGAAAACTTTACCTTCAAATATCTCGAAAACTACTCAATAGATTTTGATTATACTTTACCTGTATATGGAGACTAGTATTGTCTATAATTGAGTAAATTTTAGTAAAAATCTATCGAGCAGAAAACGAAATATTTAGGGTTAATGTTTCTTTCTGTTGCATAATGTGAAATCTTCACCTTCAAATATCTCGAAAACTACTCGATAGATATTGATTATATTTTACCTGTATATGGAGACTAGTATTGTCTATAATTGAGTAAATTTTTGTAAAAATCTATCGAGCAGAAAACGAAATATTTAGGGTTAAAGTTCGTTTCTGTTGTATAATGTGAAATCTTTACCTTCAACTATCTCGAAAACTACTCGATAGAATTTGAATATATTTTACTTGTATATAGAGACTAGTATTGTCTATAATTGAGTAAATTTTAGTAAAAATCTATCGAGCAGAAAACGAGATATTTAGGGTTAAAGTTTGTTTCAGTTCTATATAGTGAAAACTTTACCTTCAAATATCTCGAAAACTACTCGATAGAATTTGATTATAATTTACCTGTATATGGAGACTAGTATTGTCTATAATTGAGTAAATTTTAGTAAAAATCTATCAAGCAGAAAACGAAATATTTAGGGTTAAAGTTTGTTTCTGTTCTATATAGTGAATATTTTACCATCAAATATCTCGAAAACTACTCGATAGAATTTGATTATATTTTACCTGTATATGGAGACTAGTATTGTCTATAATTGAGTAAATGTTTGTAAAAATCTATCGAGCAGAAAACGAGATATTTAGGGTTAAAGTTTGTTTCCGTTGTATAATGTGAAAATTTTACCTTCAAATATCTCAAAAACTACTCGATAGAATTTGATTATATTTTACCTGTATATGGAGACTAGTATTGTCTATAATTGAGTAAATTTTAGTAAAAATCTATCGAGCAGATAACGAAATATTTAGGGTTAAAGTTTGTTTCAGTTCTATATAGTGAAAACTTTACCGCCAAATATCTCGAAAACTATTCGATAGAATTTGATTATATTTTACCTGTATATGGAGACTAATATTGTCTATAATTGAGTAAAGTTTAGTAAAAATCTATCGAGCAGAAAACGAAATATTTAGGGTTAAAATTTGTTTCTGTTGTATAATGGTAAAACTTTACCTTCAAATATCTCGAAAACTACTTGATAGAATTTGAATATATTTTACCTGTATATGGAGACTAGTATTGTCTATAATTGAGGAAATTTTTGTAAAAATCTATCGAAAAGAAAACGAAATATTTAGGGTTAATGTTTGTTTCTGTTCTATAAAGTGAAAACTTTACCTTCAAATATCTCGAAAACTACACGATAGAATTTGATTATATTTTACCTGTATATGGAGACTAGTATTGTCTATAATTGAGTAAATTTTAGTAAAAATCTATCGAGCAGATAACGAAATATTTAGGGTTAAAGTTTGTTTCAGTTCTATATAGTGAAAACTTTACCTTCAAATATCTCGAAAACTATTCGATAGAATTTGATTATATTTTACCTGTATATGGAGACTAATATTGTCTATAATTGAGTAAAGTTTAGTAAAAATCTATCGAGCAGAAAACGAAATATTTAGGGTTAAAATTTGTTTCTGTTGTATATAGTGAAAACTTTACCATCAAATATCTCGAAACCTACTCGATAGTTATTGATTATATTTTACCTGTATATCGTCGCCTAAGAAGTGATACCTCGTAACTAGAAAATATCAACTTTACAGGAGAAGGAAAAAACAGGACATAAAATTCATTTTAAGGCATACAGTAATTCTTCTTTCAATATTAACTATTAGTGTGACTGTCGTCTTGAAAGTGTAATTTATATAAAATAAATTTTATATATATATTCATTTTTTATATAAAAAAATGTAATTTTCGTTGAAATTGTAGTTACGAGGTATCACTTCTTAGGCGACGATATGGAGACTAGTATTGTCTATAATTGAGTAAATTTTTGTAAAAATCTATCAAGCAGAAAACGAAATATTTAGGGTTAAAGTTTGTTTCAGTTCTATATAGTGAAAACTTTACCTTCAAATATCTCGAAAACTACTCAATAGATTTTGATTATATTTTACCTGTATATGGAGACTAGTATTGTCTAAAATTGAGTAAATTTTTGTAAAAATCTATCGAGCAGAAAACGAAATATTTAGGGTTAATGTTTGTTTCTGTTGTATAATGTGAAAACTTTACCTTCAAATATCTCGAAAACTACTCAATAGATTTTGATTATACTTTACCTGTATATGGAGACTAGTATTGTCTATAATTGAGTAAATTTTAGTAAAAATCTATCGAGCAGAAAACGAAATATTTAGGGTTAATGTTTCTTTCTGTTGCATAATGTGAAAACTTCACCTTCAAATATCTCGAAAACTACTCGATAGATATTGATTATATTTTACCTGTATATGGAGACTAGTATTGTCTATAATTGAGTAAATTTTTGTAAAAATCTATCGAGCAGAAAACGAAATATTTAGGGTTAAAGTTCGTTTCTGTTGTATAATGTGAAATCTTTACCTTCAACTATCTCGAAAACTACTCGATAGAATTTGAATATATTTTACTTGTATATAGAGACTAGTATTGTCTATAATTGAGTAAATTTTAGTAAAAATCTATCGAGCAGAAAACGAGATATTTAGGGTTAAAGTTTGTTTCAGTTCTATATAGTGAAAACTTTACCTTCAAATATCTCGAAAACTACTCGATAGAATTTGATTATAATTGACCTGTATATGGAGACTTGTATTGTCTATAATTGAGTAAATTTTAGTAAAAATCTATCAAGCAGAAAACGAAATATTTAGGGTTAAAGTTTGTTTCTGTTCTATATAGTGAATATTTTACCATCAAATATCTCGAAAACTACTCGATAGAATTTGATTATATTTTACCTGTATATGGAGACTAGTATTGTCTATAATTGAGTAAATGTTTGTAAAAATCTATCGAGCAGAAAACGAGATATTTAGGGTTAAAGTTTGTTTCCGTTGTATAATGTGAAAATTTTACCTTCAAATATCTCAAAAACTACTCGATAGAATTTGATTATATTTTACCTGTATATGGAGACTAGTATTGTCTATAATTGAGTAAATTTTAGTAAAAATCTATCGAGCAGATAACGAAATATTTAGGGTTAAAGTTTGTTTCAGTTCTATATAGTGAAAACTTTACCGTCAAATATCTCGAAAACTATTCGATAGAATTTGATTATATTTTACCTGTATATGGAGACTAATATTGTCTATAATTGAGTAAAGTTTAGTAAAAATCTATCGAGCAGAAAACGAAATATTTAGGGTTAAAATTTGTTTCTGTTGTATAATGGTAAAACTTTACCTTCAAATATCTCGAAAACTACTTGATAGAATTTGAATATATTTTACCTGTATATGGAGACTAGTATTGTCTATAATTGAGGAAATTTTAGTAAAAATCTATCGAGCAGAAAACGAAATATTTAGGGTTAAAGTTTGTTTCTGTTCTATAAAGTGAAAACTTTACCTTCAAATATCTCGAAAACTACTCGATAGATTATGATTATATTTTACCTGTATATGGAGACTAGTATTGTCTATAATTGAGTAAATTTTAGTAAAAATCTATCGAGCAGAAAACGAGATATTTAGGGTTAAAGTTTGTTTCAGTTCTATATAGTGAAAACTTTACCTTCAAATATCTCGAAAACTACTCGATAGAATTTGATTATATTTTACCTGTATATGGAGACTAGTATTGTCTATAACTGAGTAAATGTTAGTAAAAATCTATCGAGCAGAAAACGAAATATTTAGGGTTAAAGTTTCTTTCTGTTGTATAATGTGAAAACTTTACCTTCAAATATCTCGAAAACTACACGATAGATTTTCATTATATTTTACCTGTATATGGAGACTAGTATTGTCTATAATTGAGTAAATTTTTGTAAAAATCTATCGAGCAGAAAACGAAATATTTAGGGTTAATGTTTGTTTCTGTTGTATAATGTGAAAACATTACCTTCAAATATCTCGAAAACTACTCAATAGATTTTGATTATACTTTACCTGTATATGGAGACTAGTATTGTCTATAATTGAGTAAATTTTAGTAAAAATCTATCGAGTAGAAAACGAAATATTTAGGGTTAAAGTTTGTTTCTGTTGCATAATGTGAAAACTTCACCTTCAAATATCTCGAAAACTACTCGATAGATATTGATTATATATTACCTGTATATGGAGTTTAGTATTGTCTATAATTGAGTAAATTTTAGTAAAAATCTATCGAAAAGAAAACGAAATATTTAGGGTTAATGTTTGTTTCTGTTCTATAAAGTGAAAATTTACCTTCAAATATCTCGAAAACTACTCGATAGAATTTGATTATATTTTACCTGTATATAGAGACTAGTATTGTCTATAACTGTGTAAATTTTAGTAAAAATCTATCGAGCAGAAAACGAAATGTTTAGGGTTAAAGTTTCTTTCCGTTCTATATAGTGAAAATTTTAACTTCAAATATCTCGACAACTACTCGATAAATTTTCATTATATTTTACCTGTATATGAAGACTAGTATTGTCTATAATTGAGTATATTTCCTCCGACGATGAATTGATCAGAGATAAAATCTTTATTATTACATTATATAATGCATATTTATTTTAATTATTGTAATTTATTTGTTAAATAAAGTCTACTACTACTACTACTAATTGAGTAAATTTTAGTAAAAATCTATCGAGCAGAAAACGAAATATTTAGGGTTAAAGATTGTTCCTGTTGTATAATGTGAAAACTTTACCTTCAAATATCTCGAAAACTACTCGATAGAATTTGAATATATTTTACCTGTATATGGAGACTAGTATTGTCTATAATTGAGTAAATTTTTGTAAAAATCTATCGAGCAGAAAACGAAATATGTAGGATTAAAGTTTGTTTCTGTTGTATAATGTGAAAACTTTACCTTCAAATATCTCGAAAACTACTCAATTGATTTTGACTATACTTTACCTGTATATGGAGACTAGTATTGTCTATAATTGAGTAAATTTTAGTAAAAATCTATCGAGCAGAAAACGAAATATTTAGGGTTAAAGTTTGTTTCTGTTGCATAATGTGAAAAATTTACCTTCAAATATCTCGAAAACTACTGGATAGAATTTGATTATATTTTACCTGTATATGAAGACTAGTATTTTCTATAATTGAGTAAATTTTAGTAAAAATCTATCGAGCAGAAAACGAAATATTTAGGGTTAAAGTTTGTTTCTTTTCTATATAATGAAAACTTTACCATCAAATATCTCGAAAACTACTCGATAGATATTGATTATATTTTACCTGTATATGCAGACTAGTATTGTCTATAATTGCGTAAATTTTTGTAAAAATCTATCGAGCAGAAAACGAAATATGTAGGATTAAAGTTTGTTTCTGTTGTATAATGTGAAAACTTTACCTTCAAATATCTCGAAAACTACACGATAGAATTTGATTATATTTTACCTGTATATGGAGACTAGTATTGTCTATAATTGAGTAAATTTTAGTAAAAATCTATCGAGCAGAAAACGAAATATTTAGGGTTAAAGTTTGTTTCTGTTGTATAATGTGAAAACTTTACCTTCAAATATCTCGAAAACTACTCGATAGAATTTGAATATATTTTACCTGTATATGGAGACTAGTATTGTCTATAATTGAGTAAATTTTAGTAAAAATCTATCGAGCAGAAAACGAAATGTTTAGGGTTAAAGTTTGTTTCTGTTCTATATGGTGAAAACTTTACCTTCAAATATCTCGAAAACTACTCGATAGATTTTGATTATATTTTACCTGTATATGGAAACTAGTATTGTCTATAATTGAGTAAATTTTAGTAAAAATCTATCGAGCAGAAAACGAAATATGTAGGATTAAAGTTTCTTTCTGTTGTATAATGTGAAAACTTTACCTTCAAATATCTCGAAAACTACTCAATTGATTTTGACTATACTTTACCTGTATATGGAGACTAGTATTCTCTATAATTGAGTAAATTTTAGTAAAAATCTATCGAGCAGAAAACGAAATATTTAGGGTTAAAGTTTGTTTCTGTTGTATAATGTGAAAACTTTACCTTCAAATATCTCGAAAACTACTCGATAGAATTAGATTATATTTTACCTGTATATGGAGACTAGTATTGTCTATAATTGAGTAAATTTTAGTAAAAATCTATCGAGCGGAAAACGAAATATTTAGGGTTAAAGTTTGTTTCTGTTGTATAATGTGAAAACTTTACCTTCAAATATCTCGAAAACTACACGATAGAATTTGATTATATTTTACCTGTATATGGAGACTAGTATTGTCTATAATTGAGTAAATTTTAGTAAAAATTTATCGAGCAGAAAACGAAATATTTAAGGTTTAAGTTTGTTTCTGTTCTATATAGTGAAAACATTACCATCAAATATCTCGAAAACTACTCGATAGAATTTGATTATATTTTACCTGTATATGGAGACTAGTATTGTCTATAATTGAGTAAATTTTAGTAAAAATCTATCGAGCAGAAAACGAAATATTTAGGGTTAAAGTTTGTTTCATTTCTATATAGTGAAAACTTTACCATCAAATATCTCGAAAACTACTCGATAGAATTAGATTATATTTTACCTGTATATGGAGACTAGTATTGTCTATAATTGAGTAAATTTGAGTAAAAATCTATCGAACAGAAAACGAAATATTTTGGATTAAAATTTGTTTCTATTCTATATAGTGAAAACTTTACCTTCATATATCTCGAAAACTACACGATAGAATTTGATTATATTTTACCTATATATGGAGACTAATATTGTCTATAATTGAGTAAAGTTTAGTAAAAATCTATCGAGCAGAAAACGAAATATTTAGGGTTAAAGTTTGTTTCTGTTTTATAATGTGAAAACTTTAACTTCAAATATCTCGAAAACTACTCGATAGATTTTGATTATATTTTACCTGTATATGGAAACTAGTACTGTCTATAATTGAGTAAATTTTTGTAAAAATCTATCGAGCAGAAAACAAAATATTTAGGGTTAAAGTTTGTTTCTGTTGTATAATGTGAAAACATTACCTGCAAATATCTCGAAAACTACTCCATAGAATTTGATTATATTTTACCTGTATATGGAAACTAGTATTGTCTATAATTGAGTAAATTTTAGTAAAAATTTATCGAGCAGAAAACGAAATATTTAGGGTTAAAGTTTGTTTCTGTTCTATATAGTGAAAACTTTACCTTCAAATATCTCGAAAACTACACGATAGAATTTGATTATATTTTACCTGTATATGGAGACTAGTATTGTCTATAATTGAGTAAATTTTAGTAAAAATCTATCGAGCAGATAACGAAATATTTAGGGTTAAAGTTTGTTTCAGTTCTATATAGTGAAAACTTTACCTTCAAATATCTCGAAAACTATTCGATAGAATTTGATTATATTTTACCTGTATATGGAGACTAATATTGTCTATAATTGATTAAAGTTTAGTAAAAATCTATCGAGCAGAAAACGAAATATTTAGGGTTAAAATTTGTTTCTGTTGTATATAGTGAAAACTTTACCATCAAATATCTCGAAACCTACTCGATAGTTATTGATTATATTTTACCTGTATATCGTCGCCTAAGAAGTGATACCTCGTAACTAGAAAATATCAACTTTACAGGAGAAGGAAAAAACAGGATATAAAATTCATTTTAAGGCATACAGTAATTCTTCTTTCAATATTAACTATTAGTGTGACTGTCGTCTTGAAAGTGTAATTTATATAAAATAAATTTTATATATATATTCATTTTTTATATAAAAAAATGTAATTTTCGTTGAAATTGTAGTTACGAGGTATCACTTCTTAGGCGACGATATGGAGACTAGTATTGTCTATAATTGAGTAAATTTTTGTAAAAATCTATCAAGCAGAAAACGAAATATTTAGGGTTAAAGTTTGTTTCAGTTCTATATAGTGAAAACTTTACCTTCAAATATCTCGAAAACTACTCGATAGAATTTGATTATATTTTACCTGTATATGGAGACTAGTATTGTCTATAATTGAGTAAATGTTAGTAAAAATCTATCGAGCAGAAAACGAAATATTTAGGGTTAAAGTTTCTTTCTGTTCTATAATGTGAAAACTTTACCTTCAAATATCTCGAAAACTACTCAATAGAATTTGAATATATTTTACCTGTATATGGAGACTAGTATTGTCTATAATTGAGTAAATTTTAGTAAAAATCTATCGAGCAGAAAACGAAATATTTAGGGTTAAAGGTTGTTTCTGTTCTATATGGTGAAAACTTTACCTTCAAATATCTAGAAAACTACTCGATAGATTTTGATTATATTTTACCTGTATATGGAGACTAGTATTGTCTATAATTGAGTAAATTTTTGTAAAAATCTATCGAAAAGAAAACGAAATATTTAGGGTTAATGTTTGTTTCTGTTCTATAAAGTGAAAACTTTACCTTCAAATATCTCGAAAACTGCACGATAGAATTTGATTATATTTTACCTGTATATGGAGACTAGTATTGTCTATAACTGAGTAAATTTTAGTAAAAATCTGTCGAGCAGAAAACGAAATATTTAGGGTTAATGTTTGTTTCTGTTGTATAATGTGAAAACTTTACCTTCAAATATCTCGAAAACTACTTAATAGATTTTGATTATACTCTACCTGTATATGGAGACTAGTATTGTCTATAATTGAGTAAATTTTAGTAAAAATCTATCGAGCAGAAAACGAAATATTTAAGGTTAAAGTTTGTTTCTGTTCTATATAGTGAATATTTTACCATCAAATATCTCGAAAACTACTCGATAGAATTTGATTATATTTTACCTGTATATGGAGACTAGTATTGTCTATAATTGAGTAAATGTTTGTAAAAATCTATCGAGCAGAAAACGAGATATTTAGGGTTAAAGTTTGTTTCCGTTGTATAATGTGAAAATTTTACCTTCAAATATCTCAAAAACTACTCGATAGAATTTGATTATATTTTACCTGTATATGGAGACTAGTATTGTCTATAATTGAGTAAATTTTAGTAAAAATCTATCGAGCAGATAACGAAATATTTAGGGTTAAAGTTTGTTTCAGTTCTATATAGTGAAAACTTTACCGTCAAATATCTCGAAAACTATTCGATAGAATTTGATTATATTTTACCTGTATATGGAGACTAATATTGTCTATAATTGAGTAAAGTTTAGTAAAAATCTATCGAGCAGAAAACGAAATATTTAGGGTTAAAATTTGTTTCTGTTGTATAATGGTAAAACTTTACCTTCAAATATCTCGAAAACTACTTGATAGAATTTGAATATATTTTACCTGTATATGGAGACTAGTATTGTCTATAATTGAGGAAATTTTAGTAAAAATCTATCGAGCAGAAAACGAAATATTTAGGGTTAAAGTTTGTTTCTGTTCTATAAAGTGAAAACTTTACCTTCAAATATCTCGAAAACTACTCGATAGATTATGATTATATTTTACCTGTATATGGAGACTAGTATTGTCTATAATTGAGTAAATTTTAGTAAAAATCTATCGAGCAGAAAACGAGATATTTAGGGTTAAAGTTTGTTTCAGTTCTATATAGTGAAAACTTTACCTTCAAATATCTCGAAAACTACTCGATAGAATTTGATTATATTTTACCTGTATATGGAGACTAGTATTGTCTATAACTGAGTAAATGTTAGTAAAAATCTATCGAGCAGAAAACGAAATATTTAGGGTTAAAGTTTCTTTCTGTTGTATAATGTGAAAACTTTACCTTCAAATATCTCGAAAACTACACGATAGATTTTCATTATATTTTACCTGTATATGGAGACTAGTATTGTCTATAATTGAGTAAATTTTTGTAAAAATCTATCGAGCAGAAAACGAAATATTTAGGGTTAATGTTTGTTTCTGTTGTATAATGTGAAAACATTACCTTCAAATATCTCGAAAACTACTCAATAGATTTTGATTATACTTTACCTGTATATGGAGACTAGTATTGTCTATAATTGAGTAAATTTTAGTAAAAATCTATCGAGCAGAAAACGAAATATTTAGGGTTAAAGTTTGTTTCTGTTGCATAATGTGAAAACTTCACCTTCAAATATCTCGAAAACTACTCGATAGATATTGATTATATATTACCTGTATATGGAGTTTAGTATTGTCTATAATTGAGTAAATTTTAGTAAAAATCTATCGAAAAGAAAACGAAATATTTAGGGTTAATGTTTGTTTCTGTTCTATAAAGTGAAAATTTACCTTCAAATATCTCGAAAACTACTCGATAGAATTTGATTATATTTTACCTGTATATAGAGACTAGTATTGTCTATAACTGTGTAAATTTTAGTAAAAATCTATCGAGCAGAAAACGAAATGTTTAGGGTTAAAGTTTCTTTCCGTTCTATATAGTGAAAATTTTAACTTCAAATATCTCGACAACTACTCGATAAATTTTCATTATATTTTACCTGTATATGAAGACTAGTATTGTCTATAATTGAGTATATTTCCTCCGACGATGAATTGATCAGAGATAAAATCTTTATTATTACATTATACAATGCATATTTATTTTAATTATTGTAATTTATTTGTTAAATAAAGTCTACTACTACTACTACTAATTGAGTAAATTTTAGTAAAAATCTATCGAGCAGAAAACGAAATATTTAGGGTTAAAGATTGTTTCTGTTGTATAATGTGAAAACTTTACCTTCAAATATCTCGAAAACTACTCGATAGA